>NC_089991.1:3720000-4960000 GCF_036417845.1 Apteryx mantelli | reverse complement strand
TTGGTTGCTGATGCATACACAGGTGAAACTCGAAGCAGGATAATTCATATGGTACTTATGTTGGTTGATTTAATTTTGATAAAATTAAAGCAGAATTAAAATTTGAAGAGGAATTTCCACGAGCCAAGTGCATTGAATTGGTGCACAAGGAGGAGGAAGACAAGTGTGAGTAGAAAAGGTAAAAGAGGAGAATGAAAAAAAACCCCACCAAATACTGAAAATCCAGTGTCATTATGATGTTAAATAGGAAACAATTTGTACACAATATAAAGCTAAAAAAAGATTTTATAAAGAGTATGGTGGGGTGGGGAAAAATATTAAAAAGGATGAAACATAAAGCATTTTTATCATCTGCAATTTTGCAACAAACTCTGAATACCCACTCTCAGACCCTGAAATTACAATGCTAGCTGAGACTGAGTAAGAGGGGTCAAAGTAAGGAGGCCTCTAACGAATTCCAGTGTGTCACCTCCGCGTTTTGTGCATGAGCATGGTTTTGCTACATCGCCTTCTGTTTTTCATGTTTGTTTGACCACTTAGGGACAGTCTGAGGCAAAGTTCTCCACGAAAAAAAAACCTCCCATGTGAATTGTACAACAGACATGAGAAGAACAAAGACTGGAAAATAAGAAGTTTTCATCACTTCAAGACTTATGGTTAAGCTTATCTGGCGACTTTAAATGTGCATTTTCATTAAGTATAATCTTCAATGGATTTCCAATTAATTTTCTTGAGTTATAATATCCTTTTATCATTAAAGAGTTGAAAATCTTTTTTTTTCTATAACAAGGTCCAAGTTTTAAATCCACTGTAATGATTTCTTTTTCCCTATGAATCAACAAATTCAATTTATGAGGATTTTTCCATAGCTTCACTAGTTGTTAGAGTGCAGATTCTAAATTTTTCCTTTTCAGTATAACTGCAGTGCAGTGGGCAGCAGTGGCAAGAACTTGGTACAAGGTTATCACCTTTTTTGGAGGGGAAGGGAAAGAAGGGAGGAGGAAGTGGGAGTAGGAAATATGGGATTCAAAATTTAGGAGCAGGACTCATGGGAAAGTTACTGCTGGCACAATTATACTTGCTGAGTTAATCTGAAAAAGTAAAAATCTCACAGATTATGGACAATATTATTGTATTTATGCAGTGTTAATTCATTATGATTTGAATGTCTAAATTTAATTATGACACAGAACAATTCATTTGGCTTTATTAATGGCAGTAATTTGTATAAGAGGTGCCTAAGCTTGCTCTTATTGCAACTTGAGACGAAATTCTCCCGGGCTTCAATGCAGGAAGGAAAAAACCTTTATAATGCTATTTGTCTGGGCAGCTCAGACTTTTTCTGGGAAGCCTCTTATTTCTCTACACATGAGGTAGAATGTGGGACAGAGAGACTAGGTTGGTTATTCAGGCTTAAATGAAAAACCAGTGGACAGATACCAATTCAGTTGTTCAACTGGTAATGTTACTTTCAAACAATTGGAAGGCAGAATAAATTAAATAAAACCAGAATAAATGAAGTTCCTACAGAAATGATTTGTATGATTGTATAATACAGTATTGCAAGCAGCAGTACAGTATCGAAGTTGCTTTGCAAAGAAGCTCTGTGGGGAAATAAATGTATATTAAAATGAGGCAATGAGAAGTTGACTGAATACAAAGTACTGTTTATCTTATGCCATTACAGACTAAAGAAGGGAACAGTGTCCCAAAGCTTCTCCCCTGTCCTCACTTCCATACATGTACTGCGTCTCGAGCGTGTTGAAACTGAGGTGTCAGCTCACCTGGAGTGGAACTGGACAAGCCCTGCCTGGGGAAAACTTTTGTCACAGAGTTTCCTGCCAGGAAATGTGGAGCTTATGAGCAACTCTTTTGTGATTTATCAGTGGCTCACATTTTTGAGTAAAACAAAACACAAAAAGCCAAGCCCAGCTTACAGGAAGGAAACATGGGATGAGCAAGCTTTGCGTAATAGCCCGGGATGTGCGCATTGCACTGAGCGCAGGATAAGGTCTCTACTCGACCCACCTGGTGTTACAAGGACTGATCTGGAAACTGCTGACTCTTTCTGTTTGTTCACTTGTTAAAGTTTAATACATTTATCAATCTTAGCTCTTTTATGTGTTGGTCTTGCATGCAGGGTATACTTCCAGAGGAAGTACTTGTACTAATGTTAGACCTTTCCATACAGCTGTCCATCAGTGGTGAGTCTGTATGGACTGTAAAAATGCCTTGTTGGCTTTGGGAGCTCAGGAGATGCATTTCAGACTTTAAGGGCTTTGCTATAGTAGAACAGAAGGTTTAGGGAATAAGCAATATAGTGGCAAACCTTGATCAAACAACTGAAGAAGGTCTTTCCTTCAATCAATGCCATTTCTCCAATAACAGACCAAGATCAGCTTCACTACATTATTTGCTTGTTGCTTGAATTTAGATGGAAGAAAAAAGTTGCTTTACAGCATTGTGGAATTACAATAACTTGATGTATTCCCTCACCAGAATGTTATATATTCTCTGGTCTTGCAATTAATCTTGTAAAAGAGCAAACAATGACACAGAATTAATCAACCACTGTGACAAAAAAAGATTGTGATGGAAAGATGAACCTGTATATAAAATTAATTTTTTGAGTGACAGCTTGAAGCTTAAACAAGTGGAAAACATGGTGCAAATTGTACCTAGCTTCAAGAAAGGGATTTTAATGAGAAATGCAACAGCACAGCAATACTAATCAGTTATAAAAACACAGTCCCCCTTGGACCAGTGAGGGAATGTCCTCCCCACTCCTGTGCTTTCCCTTCTCTTGTGTAACACAGTAGAGAGAAATAAGACACTGGATGGCCAAAGGGCACAAGTTGTATCGCATCAATCATTCAAAGCCAGCCGCAGAGCTGAAGTACCAGTGCGTTTGAGGGAGTTATTGAGTGGATTTGTGCTCATGTGCGAATAACTGAAACAGTACCCTTTGTCAAGGGCTGCATAATTATTGAAAATAGAAAGTGATTGAACTTCCTAGGTATGTTCTGTTCTGTACTAGATATAAGATAAATAGAAAGTGTCCTGTCAGCTACCTTCATGTCTCTTACCTACTCTGACATCTGTCAAGTAAGCAGATAAATCTTAGTCTCCTCGTTCAGGCTTCGTTCTGCAGCTGCGGACAGGACAACCGCTGGGGAAACTGCACAGATGTCACCTGGTGCCCGGACCCTTAAGCCTCAGTTCCTGGCTGTGACACACTGCATGTGTTTGGGGATGTTCAGCTGTATAGATTTGGGGTTTTTTTTGCACAGCTGAAAAGTTTTCTGTGCTCTTCATTTCCTTGAACTTTCAGAGAACTTTGGGTAACTGTTCCTAAAAATGAGACTGCACACTCAGCTATGTTGCCAGGGTTGCTGGCACAGCCCTGGAATCAGGGAGCAGCTGAATTACTCCTTCCACAGTTTATGGGTGAAGGGAAATGAACCCTCCCCTGATGCAGCTGAATTTCATCTTGAATGACAGAGGGTGTGGATTGATCCAGGCTGTTTCTCATATCCTGCTCAACTAATGCTTAGCTTTCCTTACCTCTGTTAGTACTCCCCTGAGTAACTGAAACTGTGCTGAATTTATGGCAATGAAATATATTCCTTACTTTTCTTTGCAAGAGTTTTGGGAATACCAGTTATTTTCTTTTTCAAGCTTTAAGAGTTTGACTGACTTCAACAAGTATGCAATTTTGTTCAAGGTAAATTCCTACCTTTTCCATTTGTGAGGCTAAAATGAGTAATTAGGTTGGAATTCTCTTGTTGCTTCAATTTTTTGCAAGTAAAATTGTAAAGGTAGTAAATATTTATATGTTTGTGCTGATTAGTAGTATGACTTTTCTTATTTTCCAGCCTATTTCAGGATTTGCAAAATCTTGTTTTTAAAGACCAAAAACAAACCACAAACCTCTTAGCATTGAACTGTCTCTTTTTTTCCAAGTTTTATATATGTTATATTTGTTGCTTGAATGAATACCTGAAAACAGTACTGTGAAACAGAATGGTTTTAAAACTCTGCAGAAAGAGCAAATTACTTTACCATAATAAAATATAACTGACTGGCTTAAAGATGGCTTGCTGTAGGCCTCACTTCCTCAGATAGGATGTGATTAATGACCTTGTATTTTCTTATGATTCCACTGATATGGCAAAAAAGGACTGAAAATAGACCACTGCAAGATCGTGAAGATAAAAGTCTCAGATGTGCATGAGAGACATAATAGCAGTGAATGTACTGAAATTTAGTGTCCTCGTTTGCTTTCATTTTTGAAGTCCTGTAGACTCCCCAAAGCAGCAAATCATCTGGTAGATAACAAAAAAAGCAACTTGTACTGAGTAATAGAGCTGACTGTCATCCAACACCGTATTTAAGCTAGATCTGGCTGATTTCAAAGGAGGTCCCTCCTGGGTATTGGGAACAGGGATAAAATCAGCTCCATGCATCTGCAGCTTACTTCTTCCATTTCTCAACACATACTTGCTTTCACTGCACCATTGCAACCTTTTTGAGTGGTTTCATATATACAGTTGTGCGCAAAATCTGTCATTTACATACCTAAGATGAGGTGAGTCATTACAAATTCATCTCTAAATGTATGTATCATCGTCATGGTATGTTCAGGTATTAATTTTTAAATCCAGAATTTTGGAAAAAGGAAATATGGCTAGTTAATACTTTCTTCCTCCCAAACATTATTTTTTAGTTTAACACTTACCTAATTTATCAAATAAAGAAATATACTATGGCTGTGGAGGTCCTGTTTTCTACAGCTGTTTGCTTTGATTTAAAAAAGTTAAGAGAAATGTGAAACAATGTTTTGCAACCAAACTGAGAATAGTACTCTAGTTAATGCTGAGTAAAATTGAGTGATTACTTCTTGCATCTTTCAAGCAGTATTCCAGTCTATACATCTTAAATATATTGTGATTATTTTTTTATACTAGCATATATATAGTATGCGCCAGATTCTTATCTTACTTAAGTCTTCATTACTTCACAGATTTCACAAGGTGGTTCTTCTCAAGTTTCAGTATGTTAAATCCAGGACTAGGAGAAGAGCACTACCTCAACCTAACATGTGGCAGTTTGCCTATCTTCTGCAAGAATTAAAATGCTCTTTTCCTATTTATTTTGCTCTTATTTAGTTTTTGTATATGTTTTGTAAAGATTCTCATTTCAAGTTGTATCGCTTAAATACGACACCAGCATAAGGAAAGCATTTTATTAAGACACAGGAAACCTCTTCTTTAATTGATTATAATTGCAGAAAAATGCACTCAATTGGATGCAGTTCTTCATAATCAAGGCTGCCTCCAGAATCTCTCACCATAAATAACCTGGTTTGCAAGATGCAGTAGCTCATCTTTCTCCCTGACACCTCTCTCAGGTTGAAGAGCCATACCGTGACATCTGCAGCCAAGATCATCATGCTGTGCACTAAGGTAAAAAGTCACAAAGTTGAGAGGAAGCTGAAATTTTAAGTCACTGCCATATACTGTGGACCACATTATTTCAGCAGAGTTGCAGAAAGGAGTAACGCCAGGGATACCAGAATGTGGTGAACTGTCTGAAATGGTTGAACTTGGGTCAGCTGAAGATGGCTATGGTGGTATCTGGAGCTTTTTGGGTTTCAAGGAACTGATATCGTTCCTTCTAGAGAAATTAAAACTTTTCCTTTTGAGAAACAACCGTTGGGAAAAGAACCTACCAGGTTTGTTCTTAATATGCATGCCTGTGTTTTCAGTTCATAAAGAGATTTCCAAAACCTTCTTGATCTTTATGCTCTGTTCTTCAAGAAGAACAGGCTTTTCTGTGTCCATCAGGGAAGGTGTACACTTTATTCATGTCGCAACTGGATCGGCAATTGATGGCTAATGCTCCCATGCTTTCTATACCCCACTAAGTGTGCTGGTTAGCCTGCTTAGTCTCTTCCCATTCTCCTCTATCTGGCCCCTAATGTCAGCTTGTCAGATGAAGAGGTTTTCTTTTCATTCTTGCTAATTATCACTGACAGGCTTTCAGTCATACACTACATCCTCTTTACCCTGTGGGATGAAAATAAGAATTATCTTAGAAATTAAAACCATAATGAGGATGGGATGTAAAGATCTCTGTTTAAAAAAAAAAAATCTAGCAGAAGTATTTTAAATAACTGATGCAAGATTCTGAAATGAAGAATGAGTTTTAGGTGACTAAAATTTGAGATGAATTTCTATATTCAATCTTCTCTTCACATTGGCAAATGACTTTACAGTACAAGAAAAGCAACAGATGTGATTATAATCTCTCTGTGACTGTTGGTTCCTTCTGCAGTATTGATTTATCTGTCTCCTCCTAGATTTTGCTCCCATGATTTTATTTTTGTAAGTAACAAGATGTTATGAATTAAAAATACTCTAGCTTCATTGATTGTTTCTGAAAACAACTCTCAGAATTATACTTCAGTTTTACTTCGATGCTTTAGTTTTTTCAGACCTCTCCATTATTCGTGATAGGCAGACAGAAGTGAATACGTGGTGTCTGAGCTCACAGCTCAGGACAGCCATTGTGAATACACTGTTCTTCTGAAAATTTGGAGGGATACCAACCAGCTCAGGAATGACTACCGTCTTCTATACAATCATCAGCGTCAGCTCTGGTAGCACCCTTGACATCAAACAGCTGGAAGAAAGGACGATCAGAACAAGATGACCAATAAACTGTGGAGAGAAAAAAGGGAAATCGAAGCTATGACTATCAATAATCCACAGCACCTCTGGATGAAGGCAGCTGTGGACTCCCTGTCACCCTATCAGTATTGGCTGTTTGAAAGGAAGGAGAGAGAGCAGTACTGGGACACCCTAGAGAAACATGAGAAACAGCTGCTCTTCTGGTCCCTTGTTGCCCTGGCATATGGACTTTCATGAGTCTGGTTCTACTATTCTACTTTGTGGCATATATTTGAGACCTCTGGGGGCTCCCTTAACACTGATATGCTGCTGAGTCCCAGCTGTGTATGTCTTCCACAACAGATGTGCTCTCCAGATGTCCCCAAGAGTAAAATAGAAGTATATGTGGAGCAGTAGCCAGCTACACTCAGCTCCAGGGAAGAGGATGTTGATAAAAAGAAAGCAGTGCTCCAACGAGCTCCAAAAGAAAGCCTGCGCCAACGTTGACTTCAACTCATTGTTCATCTGCTGTCATCAGAACAGATTTATCATAGATGGACTTTGAAACTGTGCACTAACAAAGGAGAGATTTCCCTGCACTGTGCATGAAAGTCTAAACTTTTATTACTTCTAAACTATGCTAGTGCAACAGGCTGCTGGAGGCCTTAAATCTGACAGGTGGCTATGGGCTGACAGGACAATGGTTGAGCACCAAACATGCTGTTCTTCAGGCCTTTCCAATTTCCCCAAAACTCAAGGGGATAAACTATAGATAGAACTTCAACAAAAATCCAGGGTAATTTTGTCTCCTAAAGTGAAGATGTTCCTTGGCAAGTTTTCTTGTGAAACGTGTTGTGAGATCAGGCAACGACATATTTGTTAGTAAAAAAGCAAACACAGATTGTACACAGACATCACAAGGGTCAGCAAAATAGTTAAGCAGCTCCCCAGGTAGTGTGTTGCAGGCCCTTTATTTTGCGTGTAATTGTAAATGAAAATGCTGCTGCACTGCACCCAAACTCTTCTTGAAGTGACATTTCCCAAGTCCCGTATCCAGCCTATTATTACTAATACCTCCTGACCAAGTCTCATTTCTTCAGTTTATTTTTCACTTCTTTCCTGTCTCCTTTATTCAGTACTTCTTCACAACCCCCAGTCTGGTAAGACACAACAATGATTTTTGCACTTAGGATATAGCAAAAAGGATCCTTTTCTTTTGTCAGGTAGACTCTGCTTTTAGGCTAAGAAGATAATACACCTATGAAACCGTTCTCTCCTTGTAATAAACTGGTTCTTCAGTGTCACTTTTACTCATCATTAGACTATTGTTACCTTTATTTGTCTTCCCTCCCCTTTCCCCCTGCCTTTCCCAGGTAGCAGCTGAGCACGGCTGCATAGTGGGTGCTATTGCTGCTTTTTCTAAGTTTTCAGTTTGCAGCAATAGAAGAATGCATGCAGCCTTGCTGCCCTTTCTTTTGTCTTTATGTACAAAACATTTTATGTGCCTTGTTTTTATGCTTTTTTTTATATGAAAAATCTTTCTGGAAAATGATGGGTATGGTAAGAAAGTAGCTGGTGCTGGGTTGCAGAAAGCTGGCTGTGTGCATCCTCTCTGCCCAGGGAAGGAAGGAAAAACATTTTGAGGACAAGAGCAGTTGAGTAGTGGAACCAGAATGATAATTAAGGGGGTTCATTCAAATGCCTTACCCCTGTGCAATTAAAAGCTTTATCTGGCTGCCCTTTTACATATCTATATTATTGCTGAGGTTGATGTGACAACTAATATGAGTAAGGATTAAATGTTCATCCCTAATATCTTTTAGGAATGCTTTTTAGAATTCTCCTGAACACCTGCTAAAGGTCTGTTGTGTTTAGCTATATACTAAATATGCAGTCAGCAACATGCAAGTATGTCGGTGGTGGTTTTAGGGGAGGGTCGGGTTATGTTACTGTGTCTTCTTTGGACAATATGTTCATATTTGGTGAAGAGTGCTGCAGAATAATAAAACAATAGCTGGCATATGTTTTTCTCTTAAATGATGCACAACTAAATTCTTCACCTTTTCTGGGTCTTTGCTACGTGATTGTAGGTGCTGACATTTCAAAGTTATTAGGTGTTTTGCTCTGTGTAGAGACTCCAGTAGTTAGCTCAATATGAAGGTATCCCATGGCAAAAGACCCATGCGAGTCCAAAACATCACATAAATTTCACTAGTGCCTCATTTCTGAGAGATTAACTGGTCATGCTGGCACATGCTGGTCTTCTCAATAGAGGTGAGCAAAAGATTAAAGAGCAAAAATTTTCTTATGAACCTAGAAACTGTTCTTGGTCTCAGAACAATAATTGTTGTTTTGAATAAATAAGGCAGGGTTATGGAAACAATAAATGGGAATCCCAATCATATTTTTGTTTTATTGTCCCTTTTTTGGTCCTCTAACTTCTCCTATTTTCATAAGAACAAGTAAACTTGGTCATATTTAGCAGTATTGGAAGAAAGAGAAGAAAAAAACACCATGCAATCCACACAGCTCACACTCCCACAATCAGGAGTGTCAGCACTACAAACAAACCGAGGATGAGTGAGGCATGGAGTGATAAATATATATGTGTGTGTGTGTGTGTGTGTGTGTGTAAATATATATAAATATATATGTGTGTATATATATACATTTAGGACATTATTTCACCTGGAATGACCCATATTCCTGCTGTATCTAAATGCCTCGATAGTTTGAATGAAATAGAACCATATTTTCTTTGTGTTTCTATCTCAGAAATAGTTTAATGGAGTCACTTTGACTTATGATTGCTGCTTTACTTTTCATTGTTGCAAGTCCTCTCCAACCAATCTGGCCATTCCTTTTGCTGGGCCATTTTTTCCATTTCAACCATGTGCTGAAAGTACCATAATCCCATTTTAAGAAGTGGGGCTTTTGTTATCAGAAATCAACTTTATCTTCCAAACAGTTATCTTTTAAATTGCTGTCATGTAAAGGAAGGGGGGAGAGGGTTTATTTTCCAAATTTTTCTCCAAGAGCTTGCCTTTTATGCACAAAGCATCTGGAAGGAAAGGCATCATTAACACAGCATCAAAGAATCCAAAGAAAAAATAACCTTCTCTCAAAGCAGGGGTGGCTATTTAATGAACAATTCGCTTAATTTTTAGCCACCTTCTCCTTTCAGATGAAAAGCAATAGAAATACATGTCAAAGAAACCAATCATGGCAAAATCTCTGCCCAATAGGCAGAGTCTAATAGAAAGAGATTATAGTACAAAGGATGGAAAAAAGCGGCTCTTCTTTCTTTTTCTCTCTTTTGTTGAGAGCACAAAGACAAGTGCATTGCAATCAGATGATTTTAATGAACAATCCAGTTGTTTGGCCTGGATAGTGTAATTCCAGATGCAATCTGTAGAAGCTGTTTGAATATGAACTGGTTCGTTTCTAAATTTTTACTCAGCTGGCAGGAGTGCATCGCTAGCTGTCAAGGCAGCCCTATTGCCGTTGAACTGTCTTCTCTGGGAGCGCAGATAAAGAGACGTGGGAGAGCAGTTGCAAGAAAAATTGGTTTTATATTCTCTCCCCACACACACGCTTTGCAGGTGTTCAGTTTCATAATAGTGTGCTGGACCTGTTTGATTTTGAGGCAGAAATTCAGTCTGGAGTGAATATAATTTCTACAATGATTTTTTTTTTTTTTAAAAAAAAACCTTCTACTGTGTGCAATCAAATCCAATAAAGACTTAATGTGATCTTTTTGTAATATCTATCAGCTTGCTTTGGAGATGTCTGTGTGGCAGGCATGATTTAGAAGTGGGAGATGGATAGAAGACCACTGACAGGAGTGTTGAAAGGTCAGTGAACATCATGGTATAAATAAACTCAGTTGATGAATACAATGAAAATCTTAAGTATCCAGTGAAAATATCTAATAGTAAGATGGTAGGAGAAGTCATGTGAAAAACCTGTTTTTTCTAAATGCACTGGAAGAGCTCTTAAACTCCCAGGCAAGTTATGAGCAAGTTTTGAGCAAGTAAGGATTTGTGGCTGGTACTTGCTTCAAGCTTCTGCCCTCTTTCCGACACCCCCCCACACACACACACACACATCTATCCCCATTCCCAATTTCTTTTTATTATTATGTTTGAAAAATCCAGCCTCAGACTATTTTTTTTCCCAAGAGAGACTGATTCTCTCTTCTTTCTCTCTCTTCGAAAACCAAACATGCAAAACTTAGCTCTATGTTAACGTAATTGATTCAATATTTTCTCAAAAGTGAGTATGAAGACCTGCTCTGGGTATGTAGAGAAGTTAAAAAAGGATTTCAGAGTAATTATACTGTTTCAGTTTTTCCCCTAATGGTTCTAATACTTGCATTATTATTATTATTATTTTTTTCTATGAAATGAATTATCTCCCTGGAGCTTGCAAAGAGTTTCAGATCTGCTAACTAGACCTGGGGAGTTAAAGCAAAAGTCTTATTTATCACTTAAAACCACTCTCAGTAATTTGTGGAAACAATACTTGATTGGAAAGTGATAGAGCACTCTGGGCTTTTTAAGGAGCTGGGATTCTCACTCTTGCAACTGGCCATACTGGGGAGGTGGACTGCGATAGAGTTGTCTTCTTTCCGTGTTTGTGTAGCACCTATGACTATGGTTCGCTGACTTAGCTCTACAGCCTGTACTTGATGGTGATAAGAGCATCATATGAGTTTGCAGAGTTGTGAACTCTGAGGAGGAGCAAGAATATTGCTTCTGCATAAAGTTCAGCGCCTTTTTTTTTTTTTTTAGTTTTTTTTAGTTTTTATGGGAATACATATTTGCCTGTCTTGTTTCATTCAGGGTCCTTGCTTGACTGTTTTTCTTTTCAGTGAATTTTAACCACAGCTTACAGTCACGCAAATGCGAATTTCAGTTCTTTGCTTTTCAAGATACACGCTCAGATTTCCAACTGGTAAGCTCTAGGGATTGATGCATGATATCTTATTGATACAGCAATCAAAAGTAATTTAAAAATGTGAGTCATAAATAAAAACAACTTGAACAAAACCTAGAATTAAAATACATATTTTATGCATTTTATCTAGGCTTCTTATCAAAATGGTAATGCTTTATCTAGTTTGAAGTGTTAATTGCATACTATAGGAAATGAGCCAGGGGAATCTGTATGTGCATAAAAGTATAACTTTTCAGATGATACATGACCTGCATTTCCCATTTGCGTCTACTGTTGGGTTGACAAAGCAGCCCATAGGTTTGATAGACAAGAGTTCCTTGTACAAGAGCAATCCTTGCCCCTCAGCTCTAGACTAGGACATGTTTCCCCGATATCCTTCTTTCCATTTGCAACTGAAGCAAAAACATTTTGCTTTCCAATGATAACTCTAACTGTATTTGATGGACTTTTTTTTACAATTTCTTTTGTAACTTTCTTATCCTGATTCTGTAATCCTCAATAAAGAAAATCTTGCTTTAAAGCTTTTCTGTCCCTTCTCTAATAAGAGCAACTAAAGTCAGTTTATTGGCCTACTATGAACTTACTTGACATTTTTGGGAAGGGGAAGAACTGCTAAAAAGCACAGCTCTGTGGGCCTCTTGAACATAAAAAGACAGCACCTGCTGCAAAAAGGTTGCAGTCTAAGGATGGCAGAGCTGATTAAGGTGGATATTGGCAAACTGATGAGAGAAAACAAGGTAATAAGATATTTGTCAGCATGGTAGGGAGCGATCTTTGCACACCAATAGGCCTACTCTTGTTAAGGCTTCTTGAAAAGCTTATGGTGGGGGGAAAAGGTTTTGTAGAAAAATAATGAGGCAGTCTGGCAAATTATTGGGGAATCGGGTGACGAAGCAATATGGTAAGATGATGTGTCTTAAATTGGACACTCAGAAAATGGAGGGTGGGCTCATGAACTGTTTGGAGCTGTGTTAACTGCTCAGTGCTGAATGGGTGAATTGGACCACAAAGGACCATGAAAGAGCAGACAATCAGCTTATGCTAGCAGAGTCTGAAAAGAGGAAGGTAGTATAACATGTGAAAATACAGATGTCATGGCCACCAAGCAGTGCAAGGAAAATGATCTGTGCAGCAGAATTCAGAACAGACAGAAAAAAAATTTGGTAATCAAGAGATAAGGACTTGAAAAAGAACTTTAGCCTTGGCAATGGCTAAGAAAAGCTTTACTTTTGGAGAGGAGATGCAGAAAAAAACTCTGTGACCTAGAAGGAGAATTGGAGGTATTACCTGGGATACTGGGCTGGATGACACTTGTTCACGGTAACAGAAAATTGGAGGCTTTAGGAAGATTATCAAAAGTTCTGTTTTTAGCTAGATTTGAAACAGTGGATTAAAAAAAAAAAAGAACAGGAGAAAAACCTTACAAAGGTTTTAGGTGCATGTGAAAAATTGGAGTAGAGGGGCAGCTGTATGACGTGGTGTCTGGATTTGGTGGTGTAGGTGAAAAGAAAAGGGACCGTGATAGAGCTGTGTTTGCTTTCCCAGAAGAAGGTGCAGATAGTTGCCCTGCAAGTTACATCTGGACACGAATAAAACATTGTGACATCCCTTCCAAGATGCTCCGATTTGAAGATTGCTACTAACTATTGCCTGGATGAGGTACTTCTGCAAAGAGTTTGCCTATGTTATGTTAGGAAGAAAAATAATCATTAGCTATCCTAATTATCCTATTCTTGGGTATTGGATCAACTTCTTGCCTACTAACATGTTAGTTCAAACATACCATGTGGTGCCTTGCTTGATGATCAGGAAAACACATTTCTAGTAACTGTTTTAGGAACATAACCTAAAAGTTATTTTAAATTTCTTTTACTTTTAACTTGCAGAAGCTGACTTCAGCTTGCGTATGTAAAATGCAGACATGTGGATAACATCTATCTTCTTGTTCTTTCATTCTCCCTTTCTGTCTTCCTTCTTTCTCCCATTCTATTTCTTTCTTTCCTCTCTCTAATTCTCTTGTCTGTTCTCTTTTTACTTATGCAGGAGATGTCTGCAAAGCTATTCAAACTATCTAGGGCATATAACACTATCACCTACAAGTCATTCCAGTGATGTCTCTTTCTCTTAATATAAAACGAACCTCCCCAAAACTTTGCAGCCAGAATCTCATGGTGTGAGAGAAGTGATGAAAACTGGATAGTCACTTTTTCACAGCTAAAATGAATCCTTTGCCTCCAGCTTAGGAAGGAGTATGTGTCTACCTTAACAAGCACGAGGTCCACGAGGGCAGATCTGTTTAGTGAAGCAGTGGTTGCTGAGGGCTCATGCTGTGCATTTCAAAAAGTTCAGCAGCTGAAAGCTTTGGTGTCCTTGAAAAGGACAAGCTCTGTTACCTGTAATAAACTCTGCTAATGTGAAGGTCATGTGAAGATTCTGTCTTTCATTTCTACCTCTGCCAGACTCAGGTTGCGACTTGGAGAACCTCTTCTTGTCCTGTAAGTCAAACATCAAAAATACTTCAAGTAATATGTAGTACTAGTACAACAATCATTCCTTAAACAAAGAAAGATATGTGTGTGACATCTTCAATATTCAGAAACATTTAAGAGGAGGGACTACTTAGTGCTGTGAAGATCTCATATTTGTGGATGGAGTTGTTCTTCTAACATACAAGTTTATGAAATAGCTTGGCTGAAGTGCTGTTTCAATGAGTTCACAGGGACTTGGACCTTTTTTTTTTTGGCTCTGGATGCTGTAATTCAACAATCTATTTTTCATCGTTATAGTGAGGGTTTCAATTTCTATTTTAAGCCAGTTTTAATTTCCTTCTTGGCTATATTTAAAGAGAATCTATTAATACAATCCATTTCCCAAGTGAAACTTGATGGATATAGCTTTTGTAACATTGCATAAATTAGAAATATTTTCCCTTTATTGCTTTGTGTAGCTGTTTCATTTATTAACTTGTGTTGGGCAGAAAAAAGTTTTGGATCAGATTCTTTTTCACTTGCAAGTAATTTACTGTGAGATACTTTGCTTTATTATATTCAGAGTTAGTGCTCGGCTTCCAATATGAAAGGGCAGAGAATTAACTACTTAGAGGAAAAAGTGTATTTTGGCACTGCAGGCGTATTTATGTTTTGACTTGACTCCTAATTTCATCTTGAGCTCTTGCTGTTGTTTTTGTATGACTACTAGAATAGTCTTGCTGTTAGAATTTCTTCTGTATTAGGGGTCTTGGAAGGGGTAAATGAATGCTAGTGTATTTCTAAATCTGAAGGGTTACTGAAAAGGGTCATCAGACTAGTCTTATCTGAGCAAAGCACAAGCAGTGCCCTTGTAGCTCGGTGCACATCTCTGAGGTCAGTTGAGACATGTATTTAGATACCCTTGTCCATTTGCTGCTTTTGACTCCTGGCACTGTAGCAGGAAGACAGAAAAGAAGGCAGAGGCTCAGTCCTTTGCGTTAGGTCAAGAAACTATGTGCAGGGAGCAAGTCCTTCTAAAAATAAGAGTAAAAATGATGGTATTTACCTTATTTTAAGGTTATTAAATGTTTGGATGATGAAGTGATCTTGTTTTTTCTCTGCACGCCTGGAGCCTCAGCAGTGGGCTGGCAGAAATAGCAAGCAGCAGCTTTCATCCTTCATCCCTGTTCCAGGGTCTCCATCAGGCCTTGGCTCTTCCACTGACAGCTGCTCTTCCTGAACACCGCACAGGACATTTTACTGAGCCAAGTATTGAAGACAGATACTTGGAACAGGATGTCCTGAATCACTGAGATCTAGAGTCAAGTCCCTACAGTTCCATAGGCTTAACCAAGAACATCACTCCAGCCAAAGTCCTCAGACTCCTACTGCCGTGGAGGTGCCACTCCTCCTGTCTGTGCATCTCAGGGGGGTGTTGACGTGCCTAAACAGGAGTCGGGCTGAGAAGTCCCAGCTCAGCTAGTTACAGGGGAGAAATGGGCACCTCTGACATGTGGCTGGTCTGACCAAACTCAGGCTCCTCTCCTGTGCTGAGATGGACAAGGAAATGTCAGGTACTTTTTTGTCACTTCTAATTAGGGATTGACCATTTCCGATATCTGCATCTGATAGACGAATCCCATCCTAAAAGCCTAAATTCCTCGCTTTTGCAATGAGAGAAGGGAAAAGCCTGACTCCTGCTATTTTTTTACTTTACTTCCAAAAAGAGGAATATAACACTTTCTCAACTCTCAGCAGTCTTGTGAGCTCATTTCCCTAAATGTTGTATGCCAGGTGGAAATATTTCTAACAGAAATGGGTAGCTGGGGGGCTGATCTCTGGGGTGAGAGTGATGCTCTCCAGAAGGATACCCCAACTGGCAGTGCATGTTAGAAGAACTCTGGTGGGCATGTGGTGCTGCCTCCAAGAGCATGGTCACTGCCCTTGTCCCAAGCAGCAATGTGGCTCCGGAGGCCACCACTGCTCTCTGGCAAAGAGCTGTAAGCTGCACATTGCACATGGCTGCTCCCTTTCTGTGGCTAGTGCTTACAGTGGATGCAAATCCCTGCTGCCACCTTACTTCTTTAACTCACTTGCCGTGATGCACCTTAAAAAAGTCAGGCTTTCATTTTAGACTTTAGTTCAAGTTAAGAACTTGACCTCAAGAACTCAAGTTGTGGACCTGACCAGAGCTTGGATTTCATCCCCTCTTATGGAGTCAATTAATAGCTGACTGGGCCACACATGCTAAAAAGCTTGGGGATTTTTTTCGTTTTCATTTTGAAAAATTTGTGTAAGAACTGCTAACTCTTGTTTTAAGAGCATTGAGTTGCAAAGTCGAGGAATGAAATCTAGGAAACACCTCAAGGCAATGTCAAAGTCTATGCAAGCCTCATAAACTAGTCTTGTATGGGACAGTGATGTATTTTGTCCTAAAGTTCCTGTCTCCTTTCAGGATACAAGTTGAATAGCAATTAAGGTAGAAAGTTGTAAAAATCTTCTCTTAGGGCTCAGAGACTGGAACTGGAGCCCCAAGAAGGGTTTTTTTGTCACTGGCTGTGCCAGCACCTCTCTGTGATGCCAGGAGGAATGTGGAAGTGTCTGTGCCTAGGCAGGCTAAGGTGAGATTGCAGAACAGCTTCGGTTCTGTCATTAAACTCTCTTGTGTGGCTGTCTTTAAATATAGGTTTCTGTATGCAATTTCCTATATTGGTTTATAATAAGGAAGAGTTTTCATGTCTGCTGCACTGCAAACTCCTTCATCTATCAGTGACTCATCTGGCAGTTCAGCACAAAGGAGCAGCTTGATTTAAAAACCCATTGGTATACACAGCTGACAGAGATTTGTCAGTGTTTGAAAGTTTTTCCCATCAGGAGAGACTTTTTTTCCCCCTTTCCTTTGGAGCTGCTATTAGATTATCATTCCTAATTCTTTAACACTCAGGAAAACTAAAGAAGAAAATTCAGGTTTTTACTAGTGTTAATGAGGCAAAGTTTACTGTTTTTTCCGTTACTTTTGTACAGTTTGTTCCTATATGGGTGTTGGTCTCTGTAAACAATGTGAACTGCACCTACAGTTAGTCTGATTCATTTCCATAGCCTCATCTGTGACTGTTATCCCTCTCACAAGGAAAAGCTTTAGAAGAACAGCCATCAATTTTAACACCGTTTCATTTACTTTTATTGGACTGCAGTAGTAGAAATGGATGCTTATGTGTGGATTTCATTACAGAGAAAATTAATCTTTTTTACTCTTTCAATAAATATGAACACTTACCCGATACTTCTCGTTTTATTGCTGCCACTTTCAGGCTCAGTCTGTCTCCCTTTGAAAGAAGTTGGATTTTGCTATTCATTTGAAGGTAGCAGGCACATATGAAAGCCTTTTGATTTTTGTCCTTTTGCCTAAGGACTAGTTACATGAGTAATCAGGCATGTATCTAGCACCAAAGCCATGATTCTACAGACAATTTCTTTCACAAGTAGAATCCTATTGCGCACATCAGATTAGCATGAAAATTGAAAATCTGCTGTTAGAATCTTTCACAGTTCATTTTTCAACTTAAAATAATATTTCTAGCTTGACTAACACTTGGGATGTATGAACTCATGCTCCTTAAGTATTATTAAGTTGTCTCTTTAAAACCTCTTTTCATTAATGGCTTGGTTAAGATAAGGCACATATAAATAATATCAAAAGATCACTAAACAATATTATTAAAGTAGCAAGTGACTGGTTGTTCTGCAAACAAATATTTTAAACTTCCTACTGACTGACAGTAATTAGAGTGTGTCTTACAGAATCTTGCCAACTACAGCATCTATAGTATAAAAGGTATTCTGTTGTCAAAAGTAGAAATTTCTGTTTGCAAGTGGAAGGCTAGCATTCCACTCTATTCTAATGAAACCATTACTAGAAAATCTAAATTGCAAAATGCTTAATATGTTTAGAAGGAAAAATAACATGCTTAGAGGCCATAAATATTGTTTTTCCTTTTCTGTAGTGTAAGTTGTTCTGCAAAGGACCGACAAGGTTAGACAAGGACTTTCTAGAACCTTATTTTAGCACAGGTAGATGTGCTAAATGCCACTGTTTTTTTGTAATATGACTCACTTCAGTTACTGTGACCCTGCAAGTATCCTGTGTTTCCACAGTGTACCTCTGTCAAGCATTAAATGCAAGTATCAGAGACTCTAAACCCATGGGCTGCTTTTTTTGATAAATTTATTTTCATGACTAGACTGATACATGGCGCACACACTGTTGGGGCATTTTCCTGCTGCCACTGAAGAGAACAGCAAAATGAATATTTCTCATGTTTTGCAGAAAGCAGGTGGGAGGCAAGAATAGCATAAATGAAACATAAGGTCTATTAAAGCAGAGGCTGATGTTGGTGGCAAACTGTAGTTAAATCCTGCCAGGGGAAGCCTTGGAAATTATTGTTGTATGTTAGAGGTCTTTTGCCATTCTGAGGGCTTCTGTGGGTCATGAATTTTGGGCTAGGATTCTGTGGGGACCTGGCTTCTTGATTTTAATTCTCAATACCTTTGGAGAGCTCCTCAATAGTTGGGAAAGCACTGTAATGATCGTGTCGCCTCCTGCCAGGAGGATGTCACCTCCTGCCTGCTCCCGGACCGGAGCCCTTGGACAATCTCTCAGTCCCCAGAGGATGGGTCCGTGGGGAAGCTAAGGGGAAAGCTCTTGATAAATCCCAAACTTTTAATGGACACACATTAGTTTTGACAAGTTTTGGGGAAGTTTCTCAAACCTAGGAGACTTGCCCAAAACAGGTGCCCGCAATTGTCCACTTAGGATGTGAGTGATTCAAAGGCTTTGGGCTGGATTTGTGACCCAAGTGACTGCTGGACAGCAGGACCTCCTCCCCTTTCCTCAGCAGCTGAAATACCCATGCACACTGGCACAGGTCTAGCAGGAGGTTCATCTGCCCCTTCCCGCTCCTTGAGGCATCAGCAGGACTGTAATTATGGCTGCTGTACGTATGCAGCATGGAGCGGGGGACAATCAGGATTCATCCCCCCTCATTTATGCAAAAGCCAGGGAGGTTCCTGTTCTCCTTCCTACTGTGCTATACACTAAAGCTTCCCTTCTGCAAGAAAAGTTTTAATAAGGTAACTTTTTAAATGTGGGTGAATAATTAAATGAAATAATGCTGGGAAAGATGTAAAATTCACCCCTTTCTAAAGC
Source organism: Apteryx mantelli (assembly GCF_036417845.1). Taxonomy (NCBI): domain Eukaryota; kingdom Metazoa; phylum Chordata; class Aves; order Apterygiformes; family Apterygidae; genus Apteryx; species Apteryx mantelli. Next base: position 4,940,696 of record NC_089991.1, on the reverse strand, counting down.
TTTAGGTGTGCTACTTGGCATTAACTCAGTCAAACATCATTGCACGCATGTGTGCACACACACACACACACAAAACACACTCTAATTTCAGAAAGGGTTGCTAAGGGTTTTTTCTTTAATAGCACAAAACTGCACTGGAGTGTTCTTTTGAACTTTCCCATTGCCCTGATGGTGCTTAACATGATGGGGAAATTGTCTGAAAGGAAATGAAATGCTAATTATACCTAAAAATGGCAGCATCTCTCCATCTGCATAACCTAACTTGTATGGCTGTCAATGAAATGTCAAACCTCCTAACAGGCAAGTCTAGTATTTATGAAAATAAACTCACCTTAAAATTGTAAATACAGCAAGGCTCTTTTGGCTCCAAGCAGCAAGTATATCTTGAAGGAGCCAATTCCTTTGCTGAGACCCAGGAGAGCAGTGGGGTGGGCATTGCTTAAATGAGTTTGGAAAAGAAGAAAACCTTTGGTAGTCACTTCTTACGGTTTCAGTAGTGGGTACTGTACAGTAAATTTTTGCAGATTTGCCTAGCTTCCTCTTACATAACAGGTATTGTCAGTTATAGGCAATCCTTTGTAATGCAAAATGTGTGACCTAAAATGAATGTAGTAATGCTTGTTGGAATATCTCTTATTAATTGCATAGCTGTTTTGACTAGTCTCTCTTATGCTAATGTGCCTTGGTTCATTTTCTTCTTCAGCCAAAAAATTCTTTTGCTCTTCATCCAGGCTGGTGCTGAACTATTTATATGAATTTTTGCCCTGAGCTGCCTTGGGGTTTTCACACCTGGAGCCAGCTACTTTCTGTCCTCACTGTAACTCTGTCTGGCTTGTATGCTTCTGACTGCCTGCAGAGCTGACCACAGAGCATGTCCTAGAAAAATCCTCCTGTCACTTTAGAGGCAGTTTAAGAGGATGTATGTGTTCAAAGGGTCATTTTGAAGGGGACCTTTTATTTCTTTTTTAGTTTCAAGTTCCGTTAAGAAGCCTCTTGCAGAGTTTTGCCTCATCTCCCTGAGTAGGTACTGCTGTTGATTTACAGGAACCCTTGTCCCTTCTGTGATTGAAGTATTTATCTTTTGAATCATGTTAAGGAAACAACAAGTTTCTCCCCCCTCCTCCCTTTAAAGAGTTAATGATTTCTTTTAAAGATCAGAAATCCATAGACTCACATCTAACATTCTAAATCCCCTTTTTAATAATGCTGTTTTCTTTTTTATTTAATTACTTCGCCTTCTTCAAGGTACCCATGATTCAAGATGAAAAAGTCAAATTCATTTGGAGTATTTTCTTGCTCTTGTATACAGACTTCTTCCGTAGCTTCTCCTAACCACTTCCCTCTGTTCCAATCATTTAGCATAGACAGAAATTCGCCAGCAGCACTTAAGTTCAAAACAAAATAAGCTCAAGGAGGGAACAGTTTTATTTTTCTTAGGCAACACATAATTATCCACTCTTCATTTCATGTGCAATTTATTTTATCCATTAGGCTTACAAGGGGCTGCAGCTGTATTCTTCCCTTCAGTCTCCCAAAAATATTCCAGTGCTGGGTTTGCTTTTCTGGTCATTTTAGCAAACCAATTTAAAACAAAAATCATCAAGCTGTCATTTCTAGAGACCGAATCCCTCTGTTTGTCTTTCTCCACAGGGTCAGCCCCAGGGAAGAGTAAGCCTTAGCTTTGGGATGATCCCATAGGCAGCCTCCTTGTCTATCTAAGCACAAGCATGGGGATGGTGGAATGGAAGGACACCTTATCTACAGGGGGAGACTATTCTTCTTACCTACTACAGCTGGAGAGCTGGTTCTCTACGCAATTGAGCATGTACTGAAGAATGCTGATTTTGGCCTCAGGAAGTCAGCAAGGTTGTAGTAGCTGTGCTTTGGACTCCCATTGGTGGGTAGCAACGTGAAGTAGGCAGACAAGGTTGCATGTTTACTCGGGCTTTCTGCTTAAAAGACAGGCTTTGCAGCTACTCTTATGCTAACAGATCCAAAAGGATGCAACAAAGATTTTGCCAGTGCTATAAAAACATTTTCCTTTAAATCCCATTTATTTTTGGTTTGGACATGTAGAAGCAATCTTGTAGTCTTTGCATTTTTTTAAGGAAAAATTACTCTTTTATTTCTTTCTGTGGCCTAAATGAAATGATTCAAAGGATGTATTTTGCTGCACAAAATTGTGAAATCTTCCCTGTTTATTTCAGTATCCAGAGTCAGAGGGGTCAAGAGGTCTTCTCATATTTAAAGCAGCAGACTGGAGAAGCAGAAGCAAACACCACTCTTGCTTTCTGAATGTTGAAAGAAATGTGAAAGCATAAAGTTGCCACAGCGACCTCTAACTGAACAAATTACTCAGGTTTGGTTTAGGTAGAAACACTCCCTCTTCCTGAAGGAAAAATCACTTTGAAAAGGTGGTGTGTTCTCTTGGTGGAAGCCCGAGCAGGACCCTCAGTGTTATCTTGTCCTTTTAAAGTAGATCTAAATGAACAGGCATTTGCAAAGAATTGATGAAGAGGTTAACTGTGCAGACTGCCCTAGCAAACAGCTTGCTGAAGGCACGAGCAGAGCTTTGTGTGGGATGGGATAAAGGGGATTTGTGTCCTTATTTCACACTTTCCTGGAGAATCAGGACTGAAACGACTTCTGGCACGTTCCACCAGTGAGAACCCAGGAGATGCAATCCTTCTGCTCCTTGATATGATGGGGCAATCTAGGTGGCTTTATGTGGTCCCTGGGTTCCTCTACACTTAATAAATTATCAGCTGCTCGCTCTGGCGCGCTCTCTCACTGTCTCTCTGAGTTTGGGATACCAACTTTCTGGAAGGGCCTCTGGTGAGTATTAATTCATTTTTATTACCTTCTGAAGACTTCCGTGGGAGACTGTTAGGAGAGGAAGCATTAAATCCTTTGATCGTCATTAGTCTCTTTTAAAAATAAGCAAGAAAAACATAAAAAAAATTGCACTGGTCAGAAGTGTGAATCTGGATCTATAAATCTTTCTCCAGTTAACTCCTGAGCATCTTTCTTTATGAGAAAAAGATGGACAGAAAAGCTTTGGGAGGGACATCATTCACACTGTCTGAAGGAACTGTGGATAATAGGCCTCAAGGGAAGCCCTGTGAACTCAGTGTTCTTTCTGCTTACTGGGGTTAGGTTTATTTTAGACCTTTGGTCATGTCCTGGTGCCACCGAACTAGAGATATCACTAAATACTCCCCTGGATTTCCTATGTATGAACTGTATGTACTGCAATTGACAGATAAAACCCACACATTATCCCTTGAGTATTCCCTTAAAATTCTGAACTGGCTGAGGAAATGATGTTAGGTTTCCATTATAGCTTTGAAAAAGAAAGGTTTTTCTCCTCTCCCCTTATCTCCTTGACAAATCTCTCCAAGATATGCCTTTTTGCCCTTCCAGGTTTCTCAGAAGAACACTAAAAGACAAATGGCTTTCATGAATCATTTCTTATTGACAGAAGTGTCTACCTGTGTTTTTGGGAGATAAAGTCTTTTTACCTGGCTTGCAAAGTTGGTTGTGGACTGAATACACATGCCGAAAGCTGGACAATGCTCTTTTTCTACTGCTTTAAGATGAAAATATATATAAAAATAAAAACCATAGAAAGATGATTTATTTAATACTATAGTTCATTGGTTTATTTATTATTTCAGTCACAGACTTTTCCTCAGTACCATAAAGCTTCTCCCAAAGTCTGACGCTGATTTTCCACACCACTTGCAGCTACATGTTCTGTAAATGAGCAGACTGGGTACAGCTTGCTGTTGAGACTGGAAAACATGATCCGAAATCCAACATTTGCTCGTAACTCGTACTTGCAAAACAAATTTTGGTTCGTGTGCAAGCAAACCTTAAGATTTTTGAGAACATGTTGTACATAAAATCTGCTTAAATTTGCATGCTGAATTGTATGCATATGCTGCCATTTCTTTGGAAAATGGCTATTCCAGTCTGGAATGAGTCCCAGTTGCCTCATCCAAATTGCACTGCTGATGACATCAGCTTTCTTACCCTGATGTTGCTAACATGGTTGATGCTGTTTTCCGAGTGTTGGTTCAGCCCTGCTCTGTGAGGATGATCCCAAGAGTGAGTCAGACAGGTCTGTTTTGTTTCCTTTGAAAAGTGCCGGCTTCGGTTAGCGTGCTGGGCACATTAGGGCCTGCTAAATTGAATGCTGCATTACAGTGTCGGGTTGATCTGTGCTGATCTGTTGTTGAAGATACAAAAAAATTAATCTGGCTTGGTTTGAAAGTTTACTGATTCTAGGGGACTCTGTCGCAAACCCTCTGCCGGTTCCGGTGAAAACACAAACAGGCCTTGTAAAGATTGGGAAAATCTCACCTGCCTGTTTGTTTAAATGATCGCTGGAAGGAGGATTTTCCACTTAATACTCTTTATTCCAGTCACCACCAGGAGACTGTAATGATAGATAAAACAGCAGCAATCACATATTATTTATTAAGCAATGCAAACCCTCTAATTAATAAATGCCTATTGCTAACCACAAGTGCAGAATCTACATTAATTAGATCTAGATAATTTTTTCAGTGAATACTTTTGCACAGCAGAGATTTACCCAGGCAGATGCTTTACTTTGGAGAGTTAGGATAACAGGTTCCCTGCTCATACAGTTAGTTAAGTCTAAATGGGTCATTGACTGTTGTGAGTGATCTTATGCATGTGTTAAAAAAAAAAACTGGGAATGATTTGTTCTAAATACTGGGTATACTGGAGCTATGGAATATGACATGCCTACATCCGATGAGTAAATTTATTTCTGACTGATAGTAGGCAATTGCTAACTATCCAAATTTAGGAATAGCTGCTGGAGGGTGGCAGCCAGGCAGGACAATCACCTTCTTGTGACAAGTGTTCAGGGTGAGCACCATTCTATGAGGGGTTTAGATCACTTATAAACAGTTGCTTGGGTCTCTTAGGGTGGGTTTTGTCCTTCCAGACTCAGATGTTTGTAGCTACACCTGAATTCATTGTCTACATTTGTTTTCAGTCAGGGGAAGAGTAGATACGATAAGAGCAGATTTGAGTCATCTAAGCAAAATACCTAAAACCATCTCATCCCAGGAGTGCTTGTTTCTCTCCTTTGACTGCAAAGAGAGACTGGTTGTCTAATTAAGATCATTACATGCTCTGCTCTGTAGACATCTCAAGTTAGATCAGATGAATTCTACCCCTAAAAGGCATAGAAAGGAGGTAGATACTTGCTCCAGCAGATGCTTTCTCATGTGAAAAGCAGCACTGGAAAACTGATGCATATATCCTGTCAGACTGTCATCTTCATGACCTAGTGTTCAATAAAGAGAGTCTTCTTTCCTCTTATTCTGCTCTTACCACATATGTATCAGTCTGCTAACCTCCTTGTGTAGTTCTGGTAGTGTTTGAAGAAAAATAATTTATCAGGTCTCTGAGTCCAAGCCTCATGGCATAAGAGAGGAAGCAAGGCAGGGACAGAGGGAACCTTCTTTTCACTGCTGTTTCAGTGGTCACATTTTTTCTCAAATAAATGTCTAGCTTAAAAAAAAAAAGAAAATGTTCTCTCATCTGTGTCCTTCAGCGGGTGCCATCCCTTTCTGAAGGGCGAAGAAGGGTCTACGTAGCAGCGATATTACATAACCGCAGAAGCGTTCTGGACTGAATTACCATTCTGAACTCAGTGTGTAATACTTTATATTGCCTTATACTCAGCATGCAGTGCATTTTAGTACTGAAGCTTCTAATTTTTCTTAGCATGATAGTCAACCCTCTTTTGCTCAGAATATTTGTATACTTTCCACCTATCCACAGTGGAGACATAAAATTACTCAAAGCTCTGTCATCTCGTACAGAATTCTTAAATGTCACAGTTGATTACTACATAGATTAAAAACCAGCATCTAAGCATGAAGTATTACCTGTTATCATACCCACTTAGGGTCACAAAAGATATGATATGAAATCAAGAATGTGAACGAGCCAACAGATTTCAGAAAACTTCAACATTTTTTGAAAAGGTATGTGATGTTTTTGCCATTCTCTTGTGATGAGGCAGCATGAATGGTCTGTCTCTGTTGTACATAAATCTGATTTGCTTGCATCTTTACTTGCTAAGTAGAAGCATGCCAAGTATAACTTTAAGTGAATTACATCTGCACTTGACAGGGTGAAATGAAAGACCTGTTTCCCCTGACTCCCAAAGGTGAGAGTATTGACATTTTGTTTTCATCATGGAACAAAATGTGCAGTTTCAATGATGCTCAAATGCTGCTGCCTTTTAAATGAAGTGCATTGTACATTTCAAATGCTCTGAAAGGATCATTCAGAAAGCTCATTTTCCAGAATAGTAAGCAGCAAAAAAATGTTTGTTCTAGGCACATGAAAAAAAGCAGAAAGCCCATCAAACATAGTAAATGCAATGGAATAGAAACTTATTTGAAGTCAATCGACATACACATTGATTTACTGCAGTGCATGCCCTGGTCTAGTAATATTAGTTAGATTACATTGGTCCCCTGTTGAACTAAGGCTGAAGGAATTCACGCAGTATTTAACTGCTTCATACCCAGGTTGTTAAATAGATGCTAAATAGCTGTCTTGTCTGTGATTTGCTTGAGTACCAAGCAAGAACTCCAGTGATACCAATGTGTGGCTTAGTACAAATGATCATGATATTTTAGAGTTGTTAAGTTCCACACTTAATTTTCCTGAGGTGTGCAAAATATTTTCTGAACTGTTATGTTAAGATAGAGTCCAATAATGTCTTGTACTGAATCTGATGCTTCCCATCCCTGAGACTGTTCTGTGGCATATTGGGATATGTGCTGCAAGTTCATTTTTCACATTGCCTGTGATGGAATATGTGGTGGAATTCCTCATAGTTTCATGGATGATGAGAGACAAATAGATGTGGTAATATTAGTACTGCAGGGCATGGCTTTGCTGTGTGCAGTTCTGGTTTGCTGAGAGTACGGGGAAAATACTCTGATTAAGTTTGCAGCTTCTTAATGCAGATATCAAAACCCATTGTAAACTTCAAAATCCTATCTCCCAGGTTCAACTTCATTTTGTCAGGCACAGCACTGAGAGCATTTAGTGATAAGAGAGATCTTGTATAATCGGAGCATTGGTGCAGAGTATAAAAGATGAGGCAAAGGAAAAGGAAGAGCTGTATTCCTTTCTTGAGTTTCTCTTGTCCAAGACCAAGGAAGAAAGGACAATAGCCAGACTAGAAATAGGGGCTTGAGAGAGACAAGTAACTGACTGCTGGCCTTCAGAAAGAGATCTGATGTGAATTTGTCGTCTGTAATATTTCACTTACAGCATATAATAGAATTCAGTGTTGGAAGCCAGGTATCATATATCTGATATTGATAACTATTTAAATTAGTCTCCAGATGGTTATTAATGTTTATGTAATACGTTGCTTGTGTGGGTGTTTTCCAGACAAATATGTGGTTATCTTGATGGCCAAATAAGCTTGTCCTTGGAAGAAAAATAGATTTTGCTAATTTAGGAAATATACCCACAAAGATATCCAAGTAAATTGTCACTCAGACTGATATTTATCACTGGATGTAGGGACTTTGTTAGGCACATCTGAAACTCACAGTCTAGCTATCACAAGATGGATATTCTTTAACGAGGTATTTCAGAAAGTCTTGTTGTTGTCTATGTTTTGGAACCAATTTCTGACCACTAACAACAAAGGAAGCCCGAACACTTACCTTTTAGTTGATTACAGTTGCCTGTAAAGAATCCTTAGCCTTCGAGCCATCCTAAACTCATTTCAACACTTCTGATTCTTTCCCCACACTACTATATTTTACTTAAGTGCTTCAGATGTTCTGAAATTGTTTTTCAACAAAAGAGTGAGGTCCTAACCCCCCCTCCCACCAACACTTTCATATACTCATGAGTGAAGGTTTTCAGAAGGAAAACGCTCTTTGTTCACTCCACAATCACACAGTTTAATCAGAATCTGCTCAAGTTTGGGGAAATGTTTTATTTGTATAAAGTTTGTCCTAAAGTTTGCTTCAGGTTTTGCCCTTAATACCACTTATAGACTATTATTTCTTATATAGTAGGACTTCCAGCTCCACTAATGTCTGAGTAAGCTGGTAGCATTGGTGGCAAAGTGAGCTGCCTTCTTCAAAGTGAGGATGCTTTGAGGATCTGAGTCTTCCACAGCCCTCACCCAACTCTCTCTTCTTGTATTTATCAGGATCCAGGAATTTCCCCACATTTTGCTGGGATGCAACCACAGACAAGTTCCATTTTGGCACATGTATATGACTATTACGTTCATTTTTGGCAGTTGTCAAATTGGGAGACACTTCAAAATACTATTGACAGCTGTTTTTTGGAGAGTCTGGTACAGCAGTCACACTTCATAGCTTGACAATGATGATATTAACACCAACTTTGGTAATGGGAGCTGAAATCACCAAGAAAGGATACATATACATATACATACACACACACACACACACACACACATATATATACACATGTGTATATGTTTATATTTTTTAACTTCCAAAAGCTGAGAAGGACACCAGTGAAAAACTTCTGAGAGGGGTTGAGGAAGCTACCACAGGTTGGTGATGTTCTTGTCTAATGCTGAATGCTGAGCACAATACGATGTTCTATGGAGTAACCCTTCTTTTGTGTATTTTATTTTAAGGAAATAAAAGTGATTAGAGATGAAAGTACTTGGCACGAAAGATCAAAGACTGAAGGAGCGAATTAAATAAATTCAGTGCCTGCAGCCTGTTGACTTCACTTAATATGTTGTGGACAAAGAATTTACTAGCAGTTTTGTGAACTGAGTTAGCATCTCTGCTAATTTTCTCCTTTGTTCTATCAATAAATGAAACACTTTGGAAAATGCATGGGACTTCTCCAGTCCAAGTTTGGAACACTGAATAAATCTTTCTTCTGTCATCAGCTTTCAGTGGTAGATCTGCATACCCAGGATCTGAACCTTTTTGACTCCACCTGTTGACTCTAGAGGGAACTGAGGGAGACTTTAGGCTCTGTTATGAAATTGTTAGTCATTTGGGGATTGTTTCCTTCAGATAGAGACACTGATGTGTGTATGATCAGATCCCACACCATGGTCACTGCATTAAAGCCAAAAAAGGCTATTGAATGATCTGGCTCTCAAAAACTGCTGAGTGTGCCGTGCTATTTCCAAGCGTAACTGATTTGACTGGTTACTGACAGTACCGGAAAACAGTTTCTAACAACTTTCTTGTTTCTGAAATATCTTAAATGTCTCCTCTGGATTTTTTTTTTCCTGAGATGAAAAGTTTTTCAGGTACTGCTGGAAGGTTCACCTTGAGCTAGCTTGCTTTAACTGATAACTCCGAGAGCACTGGCACCACATCAGCATCCATAAGAGGAGATGTGCTTTAGACAAGCTTGGTCTGGTGATAACAGTGTTTACAATAATGCTCCAGAGAGGAAGAAAGGCCCCAAAACAGGTTAGGTTCAGTGCAGCTTTTTTCATATGATGTCCTTCAGGCCCAGGACACATGGTAGGATGCTTTAGGACATACAGCCTGCTAACTGCAAAAGTTCACAGCATTAGTGCTAAAGCGTACCAATTTAGCTTTTACCAATACAGTCTGAACCTTCTGTGTTCACAAGTACTGAGGTTGAAATTTAACAGAAACCCTGATTTCAAGGGCTAAACTTTTCCATTTTGTATCCTGGGTTTACTTAAGGCTCTTCTAGCAGAGTAAAATTGAATGAAGGAGGTCATCATCTGTCCTACATTGTGTATGGCTTTCAATGCACAAAAGTTTAGATGTAAAAACTTCTTTTAGACGAATGAAGTTAATCTTGATTCTGTTTCTTGGCTTCTTCAAATGTTTGAAAGAGTTGAAAAGCTATCCCAAAGCATTATTTGATTTCCTCTGTGAAAGGCAGAAACTGTGAAGTGTAGCTGGCTCTGGGCTTTCAAGACCCTGATCTCTGCATGAGAGGCCCATCAGGACAACACTGGCAATAAGGAGGATTCACGTCCCTCTGCTCTGCAGCCTCTGAGACAGTCTCGTGGGAGTTCACAGCTACTCTTCATTACCCTGTAGCACTAAGCTACTCTAAATTACTGCGTATCAAAGTGGGGCGGGGGGGTAGAAAAGCAGCTTTTATATCATCCCTTTTTAACCTCTGATTGTTCCAGCTACCTGTAGAGCAAGTAGGAGGCTGAGGGTTTGGCCTGTTATTGGTAGTTTTTGTTTATCTCCTAAGTATCATCAAAAATCCAGTGTTTTAGAAGAGCTAGGACCAGTACATATTTTGTTTGAGAGAAAAGTCAAAGAACGTTTTTGTGCCCAGAATTTGAACCAGAGTGGAAAACTTAATGTTGATTAACTGCAAGGTAGCAGTAGACATCAAATTTAAGAAAATCGCTGGCATGTGGGGTGGACTAAATCTTTCATATTTACAGTGCAAAAAAAGACTATTTCTAACCTAATAGTTTGTTTTTACAGAATGAAGCATTTGGAAGTGACAAATACCTTTCCATTTACATTTATCAGCAATAAGAGAATATTTAATTTCTGCCTCATAAAAATGGGTAAGTTTCCTTCCATGATCAAAATGCTTCACACTTAAAAGCTGTGGTAGGGTTCATGGGATTGCTCTAATATTTTGCAGTGGGTATTGTAATGGATGCTATACAGACATAAAGCAGATAAAAAAATTTCCTGTAGAACAGCTATTTCTTCAAAAGATGTTTAACATTTGTTTTAAAAGCACAGTTCATATTTACAGATTACGCTCTAAAATTATATAGTGAAAGTAGATATGAAGCATTTTAATACATACAGTCAAGAACATCTCTTTTGACCTATAATTAAGTGCATGTAAAAATCAGTTGAAATTTTGTAATTCTCTATTTTTGTTTTGATTTGCAAGGAAATAATTTCTGTAAACAGAATTTGCCATTATGTTGTGATTCTTGCATAGAACATCTTGTTTTGTTTTAAGCTTTCCCCCTCCAGTATTCAGTATTAGAGATTTTTACTCTAAAGGATGAATAATACACTCTTCTTTTTCAGGGCTCTCATTTCTGTTGTTTATTGTGTGTATGAATTCTCATGAAAATGAAGTCTTAAGTCTTAAAATTAGTCTTATGTCAATTTTCTCTATTATGTGCAAAGTTTTAGGGGAGAATCTTGTCAATAGTCTTGTCCATTTGAATACTTGTAGGGAAATGAAAATAAGGGAAAATCAAATGATTATTGTGAATGTTCTCTGTAATAATCACACAATTGTATGCAATTTTGCAGCTTGTGAAGTTCTTTTCCCATAGGTTGTTATTTTATTTCACTGAGAGGAATATTTGACATTAACAAATATAAAAGTTCTTGACTGTGCAATTAGAATAAAATCCTTTTCTTTTAAATTATACCAATTTACAGTAAATGGAGCAGAAGAGCAAAAAAATGAACAAAATGTTATAAAAAATTGAGGAGATCTGAGAGGGAAATAAAATAGTAGAACAGATAATTAATTGTACCTGGACACAGGGGAAAAAAAAGTAATTTTTAAAGAGGAGGTAGAAATTCTCCTATTGCTTCTTAGTTTTTATATCTTCCCTGCTCCCATCAAGAACTTTGTTTGCCTAAATCCTTCCAGATTTGTCCTGTTTATATGACACTTCTGGGAGAGTAATATTTAACTGAGATATAAGTAATTCAGGAGACATCACTGGAAATGTTAAGATGGGACATCATTGAGAGAATAAAATATATGCTCTGACTTTTAAATGCAATTAGAGTGGAATCCAGAAGGATAAGGTGTCATGGGGAAAAATGGCCACAGGGGTTTGTAACCAAATACATTTTGGAAGAATGCAGGAAGTGTTGCATAAAATCTGATTAGAAAATACAGCAGAGGGAAAGGATGCAGAAGGGAAATGGGAAGTGTTCAAAGCTAAATTAATATATACCCAAGTGTAAGAGTGGCCATCTGGCAGTTCATCCCTAATATGTACCCTGAGGAGAAAGGAAACAATAGTTTATATGCAGAAAAGAAGAGCAAAAATAATTAACCACTTTTAAAAAATAAAATAGGATAAAGAAAATTAGAAGGGCTCTGGAAAGCTGTCATTAGCTTAGTAAAGTTTGGGAAAAAAAACAATGGAAGGAAGTGCAGGAGAACAGAGAGAGTTGTACAGGGTAAGGGTTAATAAGGCTTTTGCAAGGGCACAGCCTTTCACGAGCTTCTGTCCAGAACACTTTAACAAAGCTGCAGGGCCCTCTCACCGACTGCTGTCGTATAAAAACAAAATGTAGTAAATGGAGTTGTGCAGTGTTGTTTCCAGACCCCTGATGCGATCCTGAGCTACTGAATCACCAAGAATTCAGAGACCAAATAGTCGATGCCAATACAGAGGAAAGCTCTGTGCTGGCTTTGGAAATCACACTTGTGATTCAGTCACGTATGTGCATGTGTGTGGCTTTGAACATTGGCTTAAAGTGGTGCAATGGATGAGCATGGGTTTCAGCATGCGCTTAAACGCCTGTTCAATTGTTATTTTGAATGAGAGTCTAAGCAAACATGGAGAAATTTAGACTTCAATTTTTTCATAAAGTGATGTCTGAGGTATGCAGAGGTTAAAGATCACTGCATTTAGTGGGAAATAGCATCAAAACCTCAAATAAGATGTGCACATACCTTTCTATATGCAGCAAAGAGGATATACACCAGGTAATGTCTCACATAGCGAACAAAGGACATTCAGTGCTGTTAAAATGAACATCAAAAGCATATAGGTACAATACCCTCTGCAGCCGTAGGTACCAAGATATGTATAGCAATATCACTGTCTATAATTTGATCTTGACATAAACTGGTCATAACCTCTAAAAGAAAATGAGTCTATAATATAAGGAAGGGCATAGGTTGTCTTAATTAAAAGAAAGGAGTAGAATTTCTTTCTTTCCAGTTTAAATTTTACCAGCTTTTGAACCTGTAAATAAATAATTGGATTTTTTTTTTCTGTATTTAGGACCTTAACCTATAATGGGAATGAAGTTCTGTAAGAAGTTCAGCACATTTATTTGTATGCCAGAATTTCTTCTGATTCAACTGTTAGCTCTCCCATTTATTATCAGAAAACTTCTTTTTTTGACATGTAAGGATCATTTACTTTTAATGGGGAAAAATTGCACTGGATCTGATTATCATATAAATTGTTCTTGAAATAAAATGGGTTAAAAGAAATAGCCAATTGTCAGACCAGTCCTGTTGCTGGTAATATCTTAAATCAGCCCATCACTTTCATTCCCCTGCTGCTCCTCTTACTGTAGGGGATCACTTGCTCGTGACCAAATTTACATTTGTTGGTAGCAGAAAGCTGCTAGTCTTAGTGAAGTTATCCTAAAGCAGCTAGATCAGTGGGAGAAGTAGTTAGAAGAACAGAAAATACCACTGAAGTGAATAAAACCATCTTGAATATAATGGTTCACAGATAGACAGTAAGTAATCAAAATGAATTCCACTTATTATGTTGTTTAATATGAGAACACTTTAGCATTTATTTTACTTTTTTCATGGAAGAATAGTAGATGAGATTGTACAGCCAGTGGGGTTACTATTCATAGATACTACATAAGCAGCCAGTCGTCATAACCAATAATTCTGGAGAATGGAAAATTCATGCGATGGCAAAAGTAATATAAAGATGTAAAGTAATATTTTTCCTTTCATACCTGAGTCAAAGCTGGTTCAGGTGGGCAACATTTCAGAAATAATTAGAAATACATGCTATATATATTACAATTATTTTCTTGAAATTTTGAAGATTATACAAGACCTATGTGCTAATGCCTAGTTATATGTAATAGGATGGGTAGTACAGCTGGTTCTACATGGGCTTGGTAGGAGACGACATATCCTTTTGGTTACCCATGTTTCTCACAGGCCAAAAACGCTAGCGCATTTCAGCCCTTCCTCCTTCCCCACCTTTCCTTCGCTTCTCTGAAAGCACAGCAGAACTTCTCTGCTTCTTTTCTCCTGATCCTTTGGTTATCATGTCAGGTCAAGTTCAGCCTCTTTCCCTCTCGTCCTGTTCCCCTAAATTTACACCACCTTTAAGCTGCCTGCTGCCTTTTAATCCAGATTTTAGGGTTATAATTTCTGTTCAGTTTAATTTATTCTCTTCTCAGCTTCAGTCTTCTGGTCATTGTCAGCTGCAATCCATGTTAGAAGAAACAGAAGTAGAGAAACAGTTCTGTAGGTTGGAGGCTGGAGCAAAGCAGAGGCTGGAAGTGGGAATTGGAAGAGGGGAGGAAAAAGCTGATCAGGTATTATAAGCCAGTAAGCTATCAATGATGCTTTTGTCTTGGGAAAAGAAACAGTGCAAAAAGTGGGGGAGGGGGGAAAGATGGAACCCTAGCGAGCCTGGTACTGTTAATGCTTTTGCTTTATTGTTTATATTTTAGCTGCTCCACTGTGATGATTAGTTTGAAATGTTGGTGCTTAACGAACACGTGTATTTGAAGGAAGAGTCAAGCAGTAACTAAATGAAACAGTAGTCTCTGAACACAGGGCTTCTGTAGTGTTTATCAGTAGAAGCAAACATTCTTCAGGCAAATCACTGCTTAACTTCCATCTGTGTTCTGGCTGGTATTAGTTGTGACAGCAGTAAAAGAGTTGAACAGTGGAAATGATTAAGAGAGGGCAGAGAGGATTCTGCTGAATTACTGGAGAATTAACTCCTATGAAAATGAATGAGAAGTTCTGTACCATGATTTTTTGAGTCTTCTTGATGCATTTCATTTAAGTTTTTTCCCCAATTAATCTATCTTCAGTCTCTTTTGGGGGGTGTATGGATAGCTGTTTGAAACATTAGAGCTCAGCAGACAAAAGTTGAACTTTACATTTATTTTAAGTCTTTCCCATTCTATTCTCTTTCTGCAATATGTCTGGGAATGCAATAACCATTATTTTAGGATACAGAATACTGAGCTCATATGCATTAAATAGCTTTCAAAAAGCAAACCTTGAAAGGACTCTCTTTGAATTGCTTAATTGTTTCAACATTTGTGTTCCTACAGAGAAAGGTGTGTGTATTTGTTTTTGTTGGGAAATTTGCTATGTGTTTTCTTCAATATCAAAGATACAGATGAGAAAAAAAGCCAGTAGCTCAGGCCTTTCAGACAAGTCCCTTTACCTTGTCCCAGGTGAGGTAAGCACTTTATTAGTACAGTATACAACAAGGCAAAATAACAAGGTCATGTGCAGGTTTAAACCATCCTTTGTAGGACTGTGTAGTTAGTAAGACCTTAGTCAGGAGGGTTCTGCATAACAGCAGAAATAAATTTCTGAGCTAACTCTTTTCATGTGAATGGAAACTTTTGGAATAGTTAAATTCAAAGCTAATCAAGAAGAATGGCAACTTGTAGAAATTCAGAATCTGGGGTAAGCAGCTTGCCCAGAGAGACTTTTTATCTGTAGATGAGAAATGCTTTACCTGAAACCTACAGCGGTAGTA
The DNA here is from genome assembly GCF_036417845.1 of Apteryx mantelli. Classification (NCBI taxonomy): domain Eukaryota; kingdom Metazoa; phylum Chordata; class Aves; order Apterygiformes; family Apterygidae; genus Apteryx; species Apteryx mantelli. Next base: position 4,925,167 of record NC_089991.1, on the reverse strand, counting down.
TGAAATGTTTCTCATTCCATTGAGAATGACAGACTATAAGCTTCCTCAATCCCTTCTTTTTCTTTCATGAACAAATTTCCCTTCCACTGCATAGTTTCATATGTGGTGATCTGACAAAATTAGTTGCAGTTGGAGGTATTTTCAGTATTTTATCAGCTGCAGATTTTTGGAGAGGGTGAGCTGTTGATTAATTTCTGAAGTATGTTCTCCAAGAAGGTTCTCCTGTTATGTCTGAGTGCTAGACATTGCTGGGGATTGAAAATACTATTTAGATAAAAGATGTGTGTGAAAATATGTGATGAATATTTCCTATTTGAGTTAGAACTAAGGTGGCTTTAGGGTTGAACATGTGATCAGTCTGACAAAACATAGGTAATCATTCTCCCATGTACAGCCTAAGAAAATACAAGTATGGAATCAATGAGCTGGTACTGAGCTGGTGCTGATGCTGTCTGCACAGCTGCTTTTTTTTTTTTTTTTCAGGATGGCTTTCCTACATGCTATTCTCCTGAGCCTGCTAACTTCCATGCCCTTCTCACATATTTACGCATCTTGGCCCTCCTGGGTTTCTCAGTGAACTCCGAAAAGCCATAAACAGGGGTCCAGGACAATGCAGCTGGTGCACTTCAGAGAGCAGGAGGGGTCAGTACAGGAAAACAGTGTCAGAGTCGGAACAGAGTGCAGTGAATCCTGCATGTATAGGTGCCTCTCTCAAGAGCTGTGGGTTAAAATATTTCCCCCCTTTACTGAGCCATAAAACTCCGTATTAGAAAAATGCTCCCCTCCTCAGGCTTGTGAACATAGCTGAGGCTGGTGAATGTACCTTAACCGTCTGGGGATGTCAGATGAAAGCCCCGCACTGGCTGTCTCTGAGTGACCTTTGGGAAAGTATAGTCTGGGATGCCCTTATATAGTGGCTACAGAAGTCACACCAAGCTTGTCTCTGTGGAGTGCCTGCCCCCATCACTTTCTTCACAAGTTTCCATGAAATAACCTTCTCAGTCCCAAATCTAAGTGAATCAACTTGTCTGAAAGTTGGTGAAAAAAATCTCTTAATCAATGCCTTCACTTCATGCAGTGCTATGAGTGGGCTGGAGAAGGAGAATTTGGTGGCAAGTCCACATCCTGCCACTCTCTTGTGTGTGCAGCTCAGAGAGCCCTGAGCTGCCTCCCCACTGTCCCCTCTCCAAGCAGGGGGTTGCCTTCAGGCATAAACTTCAAGGGACACACCGGCTGAGGTGGACTGAGTTTATCTGGTAATTGCATCGGGGTGCATGAGGTGGTGGAGCTTCCTGCGTCCAGGTAAGGAGGAGTGGGTGGGGAGCTGAACTGTGCAAATGAGGAAGGACAGGGAAGGTCATAGGCTTGGAGCGATGTGCATGGCTGGAGCTGGGCAGGACGTAATGGGAGCATCCCGGGGGGGAGGGGGGCAGGGGTCCCAGGAAGGACACTTGCTCTTCCCACTCGGGATGGAGCAGAAAAGGGTGCACCAAGGCACCTGTGCACAGAATGGACTGCTGCTGGCGGCTATCCTCTGTCAAGCGAGAGAGGAGATTGATTGCACTGATGGATTTTTTCTCATTTTGGCTTCATTCTCCCCCCGCCCCCCCCCAAGCACACACCTCCTAGGGCCGCCCCCCAAGAGTCAAGCTCTCCCGGGGAAGGCAGAAAACGACCTCAACGCGGGCACGGCAGGCTGGGAGAAGCAGCACTATTCACTCCCAGCGGAGGCGCGGCACAGCTGGCTGAGGCAAACCCGTGGCGTGCGAGGGGCTGAGCCCCCGGCGGAGCCCCTCGCCCCGCTGGACAGCCCTGTCCGCTCCGGGAGGGCTCCCTCTGCCCCCTGTCTGCTCGGGGCAGCCCTCGGGAGGGCGCGGGGCACTCGGAGAGCTTCGGCCGGGAAGGGGGCGCAACAAGAAGAATCAAGCCCACACCTACAGGAGGAGGACGGCGTGGGGGGAGGGAGGAAGGGAGGGAGCGAGGGAGGGAGGGAAGACGGGGAGGACAACGCAACCCACATGTCAGCCTCGCAGCAGGCTCTTCCTCCAGGCAGCGAGCCCCTGCCGCTCCCCGGGAGCTCTCGCCCAGCCGCACGGAGGAGATAAGGATGCGGCGCCGCCTCGACCGCGCCGCCGGGGGCTACAGCACCGCGGACAGCGCCCGCCCCGTCCGGCGCCGCTGAGCGGCCGTTCAGCACCGCGGACAGCGCCGGCCGCCGCCGCCATGGGGGGCCGCGCCCGCGCAGCGCCGCGCCGCGCCCCGCGCCTCTAGAGCAGCGCCCCGGCCCCGACGCGCACATGTAAGCGGCTGAGACCCGCGGAGCCCCCGACCCCCCCGGGCTCCCTCAACGAGCGCCGCGGACCGAGCGCCGGTGCCTACTTGCGTGCCGGGAAGTTTGGCTGGGGTTGGGGTACCTCACCGCGCAGTGGGGTCGGTGCTGGCGTTGCGCGGGGAGGACGGCGGGGCGCGCAGGCGGCTCGGCTCGGTACCCTCTGAGGGTGTTGGCAACCTGCTCGGTCTCCGCGCACCTCGAAGGGCTCTGTTTGTTACCGGCCACATGGTTTGGATCCGCGCGGTTGTCTTCTCTTGTAGCCGGGTGAATTGTTTAAAGGGTTGCTCGTGCTGGAAAAGGAAACATGGCCAAAGCGAAGGGAGACAGACCGACAGGTGTAAATATGGGACATTGTTTCAAGCTTGTTTGTGCTTGCTGGGTCTAATGGGTGTCAGGAGCCCTTCTCTCCACGTTTTTTCTTTTCTTGTAATAACTATAAAGTGATCAATGAAGAGAGGTGCAGCAAATGGGAAAATGATATACACCCAGAGCGAGGATTCCCAGTTCTTTTCAGAGCTTTTTCTTTCTCTTTTTAACGGAATTGTTCGTTGTAATTCAGCGTTACACTGCCCCCTGCTTGCACAGTTAGAAATATTCCTAGTTACTGTCTTCAGTAGTAAAAATTTATGAATGAACAAGTATTCCTCTGTTGTGTTCTGGATATGGTCTAAGCCTGACTTTCAAAGTGCTTCACAGTGAGGCTAAATTATTATTAGTTGTCAAGGCCAGGTTTAAAAAAGCATTTTCAGGACTGATTTTTTTTCCTAAAAGAGCCAGTACATTGGGTGGCCAAACAAGTTAATGAATGGACAATAGAAGAGAATGTAAGAATAGTCTTGATTTCCTTATATCTTGTATGTGTTCTATGATAATATTTCGATTTTTCAACATCTTTAGAAGTATATGTAAAGGGAAGGTGGGGGAAGGAACAGTAAGTTTTACAAAACAAAAGATAAATGAATACAAGTACCAAGGTGATTATTTTATGGTCTTTCTTGCTAGTGTTTATTGGTGAGTGACACTGTCTGGAATGGAGAAGAAAATGCTGATGCTTAGTTGACAAGGAGGAGACAAAAGAGAAGCAGTGTATGGGTTTTTGTGAAGTTTTTTTTGTGAAAAAACAAATTCCACTTCCTTCTTCAAACCAGTGGGCAGAGCTGCCTCCCAGTCTTTCTATGGCTGTTCTCCCATCCTCAGGGATGACTTGAAAATTAGATGCTGATAAAGATTTGGTGGTTTGCCCTCAGTGTTTTTGTGGGGTTGGCCTCAGACCTCATGCTTTATGACAACAAGACTACAAGAGTGTTACTATATATCTGTTTGTCAGATGATTAATGACATGAAAGAGTTTTTTTTCTGCCTGAATATTTCTCACTCTGCCATTTCTTACAGGGATTTGAGAAGGAGTGGCTTTGCTGCTTGCACTTGTACTTCATACAAGGGAAGCCTATCTTCAAAATTTGACCTTGAAATATCATTTTCTTTTATCTGTATGACCAGTGGGAATGGGAGGGGAGGGGATTGCTTCCTGCAGCCGCTTTGTAGAACTGCTCTGAAAATGAATGAATGTCTTGGGCATATAACACCTCTCCCCCAAAGAAAACTAAAAAATTTCTATTAATTAATCCTGGTTATTTATGCAGCTTTTCATATTGCAGAAGGACCACATTGCTAGCAGTATTTAAATAGTGCTTTGCACATTTTAAGATAAGTAAGATGGTGCTTACTCATTTAAAAGCACAGTAAGCTTCAGAATAAGTTGCTTAATCAAAAGCTGCCATCCCAAATGATATTCAGACTGTATACAGAGTAAGTAGGAAATACCAGAAAACTGACTCTGTTAAAATATTTTTCCTAAATTTCTTATTGATTAAAGGTTGATGTCTTGTCTTAAGATGAGATTTAAAAATTTATTTAAGATATTGGAGAAAATGTGGGTATCAGAGAGCTCTAGTAATATATGCCTGTCCAGTGTTTGGAATGCTAGGGTAGCCTATCATATGCAAGATAATTAAATATGTGCAGCGTGTGTTCAGTCTGTGCTCCTGACCTGAAGTCTGGAGTCTGCTACAAAATATATTGCCCTTTTCTTAACTAAAAGGCACAACATCCTACTGTTTTTGCCCAGAACAATTTGATTTACTATTGCAAATGAATTATTTTCTGTATCTATTTGTGTCTGCTTGTAGAATTTTATTTCCTTATTTTTTGTTCATTTTTATTGCATATCTTGGATGATCATGTTTTCTGCATGGAAGAGTTAATAGAGAAAAATAGTCCATTTGATGTATAAAAGCTGTGGCAAATCCAAGAGGCCTCAGGGAATCTTGTAGCCTTTCTGTGCCCTGATTCTTTTTAGAAATATTAGTGCAAGTAGAAGGAAAAATAACAAATAAAAAAATGACAATCTGACAGTTTCTGAGGCTCTGCAGGAACCAAGGATAGTGTTTTCAAAATGTCTTTCAGAAATTTAAATTTTATTTTCAACAAGACAGAACCAATGTCTCATCTAAGCTTAATGTTATTTTTACTTTCCCCAATTTAGGCATAGTCACGTTAGGAAGTTCCTTAGCCTAGGTTCCCTCTGTGATAGTAGATGAAGCGGGCAGCTGAAAGGGCTCAAGGGAGCCTCCTGACAGCATCTCCTCATGGACTGTGGCAGGAATCCCAGGAAGCCACCAGAGAACACAAGCTCTAAAGCTGCATTTTTAAATGCCCTTCTCAATTTTTAGACTTTTAGGCATGTAAAGGCTGGCATCTCCTGACACTTCCAGAATTGCCACAGTACTTAATATCCATTGGTTTCTGTACATATTCAGGCTTTAGATCTTTTAAGAACTCAAGAAGACATTACTCAGCCTGTCCTATATGCTTTTAAGATTCTGATTCAAAGTTAGGTGTAATGACACTTTAGGCCTTTGAACGTTTGCTCAAAGCCTGAGCTCTAGGTAGCAGCTCTGCCCCTCCAGATGGGCTCGTACTGTGCAGGAATATGCTGTGCGCAAATGCCTCTACAGAGGCAGCAGAAGGTCTGCATGGCAGAGGCTTAGGGCCTATGGAAAGGAGTACAGAGGAGAAAGGGCATTTGCTGGAGCAGACTCAATACGAAGCAACTGGTTTCTTCCCTGTCTCTCCCTAATCCTGCATGTCTGGCACTGAGACCAGCTAAGAGATGCCAGCTGGGAGATTTTCCAGCTTCAGCAGTATTTTCAGGGACACCACATCAGGAACAAGTCCCATGTTATGCCCTGTTCCCCTTTCAGATGTTGAGAGTCTCAGCTCCTACTGCCTTCAGTAGATGTCGCAAGGGCCTACTCTTAGTCACCTTAATTAGGAACCTCAGATGCTCCTCAGAGGATGATTAGTTAAGAGCTAAATCACCTTTCAAAGGTGATCACCTTTCTTCTCCACTCACCACAGGAGTCTAGCCATCTTATGGCCACCTCAGCTGTGTGCAGCTGGATAGGCATTGCTGGGAACAGTACCTCAACCCTGAATTTTTTTGTTTCCTTTTCCCAGAACATTTTCGATGACACCGCATGCATTGGTATTCTTTCCTAGAAAAACACAATATTTAATTGCAGCGCCTGATGAGTTTGATCACTAGTTGTCTCAATAAAATATGCAAATACAGAGTCATTTCAATGCAAAGCACCTTTAAACAAAAATGGTAAGATAAATGCAATCAAGTTACAATTATATTTTTTTAAGAGGACACATTAGACAAGCTCAGTAAATATGATTAGTTCTAAAACTGCCTGCACGTAACTGAAAAGGAGAACAGAAAAAGGTGCCGAGTACAGTCATGACATTAAAGTAGGACTGAGTTTCTAAGATCTTCAGCTACTGCATATATTATTCTTTGCACTGCCACTTCTCTATCACGACTCAGTGCTCAGGTCAAACATAATTATAACTTTCTTTTCAGAACAGGAGTTGATAGCTGAACATTTCTCATAAAATTATTCAAAGTTAAAAGTATAATTTTTTATTCATCTCCTACTTTCTATAAAGATGATTAAGTGCAGTGGCTGAGATATTGATCTTCCCTGCTCATGCAAAAGACTGGGGGTCATAACTCATCTGAGGTGAAGCCCTCTGAATTAGGATGCTGATGCCCTTATCTGCAGGCAGTGGAGATTAAGTCTGTGCTGTCAAAGCATCCCTACAGAACATTTACAATTTGCACAATGTTTTATATTAATTATCTTTTTGGAGAGAAGTTGTACTTTTCTGATGCAGTTTATGTTGCTAGAAACAGCATTTGAAACCCATGTTCCCTCTAAACTGGGGAAAGTGAAGTGAAGGTCCTTGTTCTGGCATGTTATTACATATACATCAGATCGGTGTGGATTAGCTCTGGGCCAAACTCTAACCTCCTTTCTCAGGCAGAGCTCTTAGAACTGGTCCAATGGTAAAATTTTATATAGTTTCATCACTTTATATAGTTATATATTACTCTAGGTGTGTTGAGGCAAGTAGGTTATGAGTATAAGATTATCCATCCCACCTATCTGGGTTCTCATTTATACATGGTAATAGTTCAGGAGGGAAAGCTTTCTAAAAAACAAAAATACCACAAACTTCACTTAGACACCAGGTATTCTTCAGCAAAATATCTAATAGATTCCTCTCTGCTGGAAATGCTCCATATTTCTGAGCTGCTTCCAGTACTAATCATTAAATACAACAACAAAAATAAGCTTATCAAATATCTTACCATACAACATTTCTAGAACATAAAAAGGTTTTATTTTTGAACTTCAAAAAGCCAAGTGGAATTCCTCCTGATTAAAGCAGCAATTTCAATTAACTGCCATGCAATATTCAGCCACGTGTACCTGCTACTCTCAGGGGTCATCACTGAGCAATTGTTGGAGCCAGCTCAATTTCCACTTGATCCCAGCAACAGTTGCTCTGAGCTATCAGCACTTCTTCCTTTTGAGGTGCTTAACATTTTTAGAGGTTTGATTTAACATCTAAGAAATCCCAAGACTTTAAAGTGCTTTCTGGTACCATAAATCCCCATTGAACAAAGCCATGGTTCAGAAGAGAAGTGTTTATCTGTATGTTTTGACTTCAGTAAGACTTCAGTACAGGTTTAAAACTTAAATGCTATCCTGAATAGCTAAGGACATGAGCCCTGGTTTAGATAAACATTTTTGCATATGGTTAAATATTTAATTTTAAGCATGTGTTGGTCCTGTTGACCTCACTGGGACTGCTTGTGAGATGAAAGTTAACTGCTGGGGGCGATGTATGAGAGTGTGAGTGTGTGAGTGCGCGAGGTGGTGGGGTGTGTGTGTGTGCGTGTGTGTAAGTAAAATGTGGGCTCCACTGAAAAAAATGCGATTTCTGCAGCTGACTTCAAAGGGTCACGATTTTACCCCAGGCATTCTGCTGCTTTAGAGACCTCGGTCTCCATCTTAGTGTTAGATATGTTAATGATACGATTTTTGCAGCTGTTATTGTTTTCTCTTGTAGAAAACTTCATGCAACCTTAGGAATGAATTTACTTAATATAACTCCTTCATCATCCTTCCATCCCTAATCTCTGCCTACTTCCTGAACTTTCCTCCTGACTGGAATGTGTCAGTTTTAAGAGTCATGTAGCACTTTATGTCTGAGCAGAGTATGTTATAATATGTTCAGTTTCTTCCACTTTTTATTAAGTTGCTCTACTGATGCATTAGAGCTTAGTGGGAGAGGTTCTTTCTTACTTCGTTATGAACCTTGCTTTCAACTTTGTATGGTCACAAAATTGCTTACTTAATATTTGCTTAGATTTTAATGCAGCTGCTAAAAAGCTGCTGTAAAATTTGTATTAAAAAAAAACAAACTCTCTTTAGGACTAGTTTCTGCTCTAGATCAGTGAAAAGGGGATGAATTAAAAAGATAGATACATATATATGTATGTATTAATTCCATATGAAGAATTACCTTGAGAATTTCTGTGGCCTGGAACTCTGAGTATTTTATTCCTTCTGAGACAGTTTTTTTGCCTTCTTGCTGCTTCTCTTACTCTCTTCTTCTCCTAAAGAGCATATTTTTAAGGCGTTGTATCTTCTCCATATTGTGTCCTGGCACCTTTACCTCTCGTTATTCATGGCAACGCTTTCAAACTCCCACAGTATTTTTGCAGAGCAACACATGAACTTTTCATTGACTGAAGGTCAAAACTGACTTGGAGAACAGATGGAGTGTTGAAGGATGAACCTTTGCCACCCACTGAGCATTATCACCTGCTTATTTGTTACACGTGCCCACTGCAGTTTAGAGGATCCTAAAGTTTCTACCCAAGTGATTTAGAACTTGCCACTGGACTTAGTACAAGTGCCTTGTGAAAATGGGGAGTTGTTTTTACCTTTTTACTCAGGTTGTGTATTCTTTGGGCTTGGAAGGTGATTTACTCCATGTGCTTAGGGTCTAACACAGAAAGACTATGATTTTGTTGAGATGCTACTGGAATAAAATAAAAAAGAAAAGCAAGAATGAACAGCCAATAAATGCAAAGTGTGAATCTTTCAAAAACACTGAGAGATTTAGGATTTCAGTTAATTTCATACAACTGGATGTCTAATTCCCCTGTGAGCTCAGTTGCACATAGCATAGGTTTTTTTGGGGAGTTTCAGAGAAGATGGGATAGGAAGAATAATTTGTTGCTACCAACTCCAAGTAAAGGCATTTCACCCTCACGATCAGTGGGGAAAATAAATGATCCTTTCTGATCCATTCATACCTTTGCCTTCTGTTTGTGGTCAGATATAGGTCATCTGGTCTTCCTGCAGTAGCTTTCCAAAAGCCGCTAGCTTGGGAGTGGCATGAGTCCAAATCAGGAGTTATACCAGTGTTTTATAAGAGTAGGCCCTGGATTTCAGTACTTATCTTTAGAGTAGCTGCCAAATATTTCAGTGAGAAAATTAGACAGTGTCTAATTAAACTGTCCTGGATCAGGAAACAGGAAAATGGTATTATGTAGCATGAGAACAAGATGTGAATGTACTTGTGTCTTTGTAGCAGCTGAAACTTAGCAAATTTGCAATACATTTATCCCTGCCATATTTAACATCAGAATCTCCCCTGCCTTGCACAGATGAATACCGCCTAAGGTATGTCTAAGCCCGTATTCAATACCATGGAATTTAATTGCATAAATGATACCATTAAACATATGTCTTTAAAGTTAGATGTGTGATTTTTAACATTATGTAATATAGTTTATGGGCCTGATCTGAAGTCTATTGAAATGGAGAGTTCACTAACTTTCTTTAGCTTGCCTCATGTTCTCGAGGATAAAACCCAAGAACTGTAACTAGGAGACATAGTATGTTGTGGACACCATTCCTAGATACCACATAATGAAGTTCCAACAAACGAAAATGGAAAACAAGGTGTTTATGCAAATTTTTTTCTGCCTGCTTCCAAATTAAGTCTTCTGAAGTATCCCTGTCAAAATCCACAAGGGTTTAAAAGTCAGAAAAGAATTTGGCTGCTGTTCAACAAAACTCTCCTTTATTCCACATGTATCCTAAGTGATTTTTAAAGTGTGGTTCAAATCATATAAAGCTGGCAAGACTGGATCCTAATGAGATGTTACTTCAGGTTATGTGAGATTATGAATTTCTAAGAGTATAACCAACCATACTTTCTGGTTTTCTGCAGGTTGAGAAACAGCAATTACAAAAACATGCATCGAAGGCACACAACCCTTCGGGAGAAGGGCCGGAGGCAGGCCATCCGTGGCCCAGCCTATATGTTCAATGAGAAAGGCACCAGCCTGACTGCAGAAGAGGAACGCTTTCTGGATTCTGCAGAATATGGCAACATTCCTGTTGTGCGAAAAATGCTGGAGGAATCCAAAACCTTGAACTTCAATTGCGTTGATTACATGGGACAAAATGCCCTACAGTTGGCAGTAGGGAATGAGCATCTGGAAGTGACGGAACTCCTCCTTAAAAAGGAGAATCTAGCTCGAGTTGGGGATGCACTTTTGTTAGCCATCAGTAAAGGATATGTGCGCATTGTGGAAGCAATATTGAACCATCCAGCCTTTGCACAAGGACAGCGTCTCACACTTAGCCCGCTTGAGCAGGAACTGAGAGATGATGATTTTTACGCCTACGATGAAGATGGAACTCGGTTCTCCCATGACATTACCCCTATCATACTTGCTGCCCATTGCCAGGAGTATGAAATTGTCCACATCTTACTTCTAAAAGGTGCGCGGATTGAAAGGCCACATGACTATTTTTGCAAGTGCAATGAATGTGTGGAGAAACAGAGGAAAGATTCCTTTAGTCACTCTCGATCGAGAATGAACGCCTACAAGGGATTAGCCAGTGCTGCTTATTTGTCTCTTTCCAGTGAAGATCCTGTCCTTACTGCTTTAGAGCTAAGCAATGAATTGGCCAGACTAGCCAACATTGAAACTGAATTTAAGGTAATTCACCACCATGCCTTTTTCCTCGGGTTGAATGTGTTCAGGGTACTCTATATTCTACATGTGTAATCAAGTCTTGGTTCACAGTTTTGGGAGAGGGAGGAAATGGAAGCTACAGAAACAATCTTAGGAATTCAAAGTGAGAAATCAGATACTAATACAGCCAGGTGAGGGGAGGCTTTGGTCTCTATTTTGACCTTATGAAAGCTTTTATTGCAAGTGAAAAAGTATGCTTGGGAATAAATTACTCCCGCTCCAATACTTGATGAGGAAGAGGGCAAAACAAAAATGAAGATTTTCCCATTTGTCTAAATGGTAGTTTGTAAGAGTTTAACAAATATTATTTCCTTCTGCGAGGCATTAAAAATGAAGCACTTTCATTGCTGTTTTTAACAGTGTAGAAGGGAATACATCAGACTTCCCTCATCTTCATCCACCATTTTGTATGTAAAAGAGGGATTTATTGTTAAGTGTATGTTGCCAGAGAAAAGTCATGCCATCCCCCAAATCCACAGCCATTTTGAGCAACTGGTGAGACACAAAGTAAGATAGTAACAAAGCTGCATGTTAATGCTTTTGATTTTTACGCCTTCCATTTTCAGAATAGTCTGTTTCAATTCTTACTGCTCCAATTGCAAATACATATATATTACGAACATAAAATGCGTTAGCCCTATGGAAGGAGGAGCATAAAAGTTCTGAAGAATGTTGCAGGCCAAAATTATCACTCAGCATTTCAAATGTGTTAACTGCACATAGATCCATATCACTGTACCTTCTCCAGTCAATAAATATTTGAGACTGAATATCACATATTATAGCAGAGCTATCCTTTCTTGGAATTTTTATGTTGCACACTGTGATTGCTTAGAACGTGTATTTTTGCAGCAGGAATAAAAACTAGATTATTTTGTCCCCAAAGCAAAAACTCTTATTTCTTATAAGAAAGGTAAGTCTCTTTCATCTAGCAATCTGTTTCAGAGGCAGAGGTGTAGAGAGAGGTTGGCTTATTTGTTTAGGAATCCAGTAATCTAGTCCAGTTATAATTATAAAAGGTATAAATTAAGTAGTTCTGGTGCTCTGCTAAATATTTTAAATATGGGACAATGCATCTTAATGGCTGATTACTGCTTCTCTATATGATGAATTTCATGAGAAAGGAGGGGGAAAATTGTCAGGAGATTGTTACGATATTTATAGTCATGCCAAGCATAACAGTGGAACTTGCAGAACTCTCACAAGTTATTCAAGATTTGCATTATCATAATAAGTTTCTAAATGTCCAATGTCATTTGCATTATTTCTCTAAGTCATTTACATGGCATAAATAGCATTGTCTCCCTTTCTAAAATAAATTAGTCATGAAAAAAATCATTTTCAGTGGCTCAGTCATCAACCTAAGACTGTTTTCTGACTTATGACTATAGAGCAGCTACAATCACGATCAGTGGCACTGGGGTAATAAAGTCCATGTTCTGAGTAAACTAGGGTAGGATGCCTGCCAGGACTTCATTATTTTTGAGTTAGAAAACTATTCAAGTGTTCAAGCATTCTTTTCAGAATTTATAACTATACCCTCTCCAATTTAAAAGTGACAAGAAGCACATTCTGAAGCTATTTCTTTTGAAACTAAGTAGAAAGAGAGGGGAAAAAAACCAAACTGCTGATCTCTTTGAGGAATTAGATTAGGTCAGAATCTTGCAAACTCTTTTTACCCATGTGAATAAGAATTGGAGGGATCCAACATGATGAAATTTTAGAAGGGATTTTTCATTGCATGGCATTCAGCCCTGGCTTTGGGACTGTCCCTAGTGAAGCAGCCTAATTGAGTTCAGTGATACTGGCTGCTTGAGTGAGGGTTATTCCAGCATGAAAGCGCTCGCATACACCGTTAACAACATTAATATCTCATTAATGTTCCAGTTTATTTTCAGTAGAAATATATACTCTAGGTGGAGCATCAGCAGCTCCAGTATTACATGCTTGTCAGCTCTGATAAGTGTCTTGCTGCATAAATGTAAATATATTTCTGCCAGAATCCCTCCTTTTGTTCGTTAAGCTGCCAGCGTGGTCTAAACCAGCGCTGGCAGGTACATGAATCCTCCAGAAGCAAACAAGGGATCCAGTGTTAAACAGTGTCATAAGGGTTATCCTGCAGCTCCCCAGCTTTAACAAATGGGTGCAGGTAAATCATTAGAGGGAAATTACCAGGAACCCTCTGACAATTTACTGTGTTTTCAGGAAAGTCTTCCTATTCCATCGCTCTACAGAAGGTCCTCTGCAACACGCATCTACCTATGTTAGTGAAGTAGCTCAGAAGTTAAACCCATACCAATAGTTTACTTCAAATTTGTCACATTTTTTCAATATTTTAGTGTGTCCAGAAATAATAAACATCTGAACTATTACAATGTATTCTCACAGTAGAGTAAATGAGATGTATGTATTTATTCAAAAATATTTATTCTTATTAACATAATCAGCGTGACACAGAATAGGGTAAGAGTGCAGCAGATTTTTTTTTCACTGAATATGACATTTTGTGATTTTATGGCTAGAAAAAGAATGCAGCCACTGAAAATGTATTTAAGAAGCCTGCAAATGATGAAAAATTAATGAAATCAGACAAGTTCTGTGTCTTAAAATAATACTTTCCCCAACTTTTACTTTCAGCTGCTAAAGTTCTGTAATTACCATCAGTGCTCAACAGATTTAAAAAATTATCACTTACAGTTTTTTGAGAATAGTTATTCTGTGCAAGTTTAGCAATACCATTTGCAGGAGGTATAAAGAGTCCTTGAAACTGAAGGACATGAGTAAGATTTTAATAATGTAGGTGGACAAATAATAATTAAGGTGGTTAGATAACCTACCTCTGAAGAAACTCCTAGCATGAGCTAATTAAAATATAAATGCGGTGCCTCTCACCTGCTGCTTGCTGCCCTAAATCTCTTATGCAATAGCATCATGCAGCACATAAGACTAGCCGAGAGAACAGTACATGCACTGCATTTTCAGAGAACATGAAATTTTTTTTATTAGAGTTAAGGCTTTCTGTACAGATATGAAATAAAGCAGCCATGTGAACCCCACTAAGGGTAAAAGTTGAATCAGCTATGGTTGGCCACAATTTGAGAGAGACTCCAGTGAGGATCACTGAGTGACAACTATTTTGTCAGTTCTTTTTTACAGAGGTAGAAGCTGAATAAATTGTTCTCACCCTAAATTGCTAGGTTTCAAGATTTACCCTGCAGTTTTTAATCAATTTCTTGGCATAAGCATCACACATCACAAAGTAATATGGGAGTAAAATTAAGGAGAAAATGGGAGTCTAGACATATGCTAAATTTCACTGCTGGCCCTCCGGAGCCTTTCCGTCGATCGATCAATAGGGCCTTTAAGAACACAAGTAGGCATCCTGGCTGTCGCTCGGAAGTGGATGTCCTGCCCTATTGAACTCCATTTCTGATGTGTTGATTTTGCCTCAAAAGCAAGATCGAGATAGTCTGCTACTGCGTGGCTTCCCACACGCTGAAAAGAATAATAAGAGTGGAGGCTTGGAGCTGGAAGTAAGATGGAAGCTGACAGAGCCAATCAATACTGACAGGTTTACTGGAGCAGACACTCCACTGGGGTGAAGCAGTGCTTTTCCACTGAAGCTTAGAAGAGTCCACAGCAGATGAGGATCTGTTCCGCTGTTTAGAATAAATGCATGGTTTGGATCAGTGTTACTCAGCTGTTATTGCAAGCAAATGTCAGCTTTTGTAAGGCTTATCGATGAGGAAAAAAAGAAAACTATTCAATAATGTTGTGTTGGTATAGAAGTAATTGCTGTGTTTTTCCTTAAATTCTCCAGTGCCAAAGTCTTTCAAAAAAGATTTCTTATTAATGTGAGAGAACTTTGAAAGACATAGTGCTCTGATCCATGGATCTAAAATTAAAAAAATCCAACCCCTTCCCACCTCCCCCCAAATAAGGCATGAAAAACATTGAACTGGCCATTTTACTGAAGATTCTCACAGTGTCTCTGGCATTGTGATTCCATTAAGCAACTTGGCAATTAGCCTAGAAACAGGGTTAGGGGTAGGAACCCCCCCTTCCCACTCCCCCCACCAAGATGTGGATTCTTGATTCAGAAAAGAGAGAAGCAACGTCTGAGTCACTGTGCGTGCTTGCAGACCTTTGTGCAGTGAGGCCCCTCCGCAGTGGAGAACAGCCCAAGCCAAAAACCAGCCTTAACAAACTGCTCTGCCATTCCTACACATCCCATTTGAAAACTCAGATTTAAGAATCAAGCCATGACTTTCTCCTTCTCCAAATTTTTCATTTTGGGTAAAAAAATCCACATTCATTGGGGCACGGACAATGCACATCAGGAGCCTAATTTCGTCCTGCCCTTTTGGGGAGAGAGAGAGGGGGGACATTTCTCCCTTTGTAGATTAGCAGGATCTGAGCTCTACCAGGCTACAGTTAGTTGTCATCTCCCCCAAAACAGCCATATATTTTAATCCCTGGCCTAATGGCTCTTTCCCACCCTTTATGGAAAAATAAAAAGAGCATTAACCTGGTCCTGTATTTTTGTTTTAATTTTACTTCTGCTTTTTTAATTGAAATAAATCCCTCAGTTTCCCCCCCTGGTCCGGCTTACAGTCTGCAGAAGCATGGCATGTAATGAAATCCCATCTTAGAATTTAGGCAAATTATAGTTTAATACCTCCCAATCAGTGTGTATATATCTCACATTGTGTTAAGATATTTTACAGCTTCTAAGTAGGTCTGAGTGTTAAACACAGCTGACTATAAAGGGAGATGTTAAGCATCTGAAGCTACAAGGGCATGCTGTGCATTTACTTGAATTGAAAAATCTATGTACACTTCCATTTCTTTCAAAGCTAGCAGACCTTGGACCTGAGTCTTAAAACAAATAACCCTTCACTCATCTACCAGTTGCGTCCTGCTGGTTTTACTCATGCAGGTGAACCTGAAGTCACTTCCAGTAGCAATAACATAGGCAGGATTTATCCATAAGAACAAGCTACTGCCCAAGAATCCGGCTGGTGAGAGTTGCTCTCCGATTCGGAACAGGCTTTGGCCCAGAGAAATCAATATCTCCCTTGTGTCACCTTGGTGCGAAGCCATATGCAGATGTCTGCATAGGTGCCAGCTGTTCGCAGTCAGGTGACTCATTTCAAAGACTGGAATATTAAAAGTAGAGTCAACAGAATCATTATTATATGTCCATTGATCCCCTTAGGATATTACTTTTCTAGCAAACAGGCTGCAGAAAATGCCCTTGCAACTGTCTCTAACAGGAGACTTAATATTACTACGCGCATTTTGAAAACAGCAAAGGAAATATAGAATAGTAGCTCTGTTTACTCTTTCCTAAAGCTGCGATTGTGTGCGCTCCTGTTTCTGGTGCGATCCCACTCTACACGCAGGTTGGTTTTACAGCCTCGCACACTCCCAAAATAGCAACCTGACTACACGCTCCAAGATTAGTGAACATCCTTGTGATGAAGACAATCAGCCAATTCATTCCATTTAGCAGTTTGGACAAATTAAATTACAGAATTGCAAAGGAGGCTATGAAAAGATCTCACCAGTCATAAGTGGTAAATAAGATCTCAGCTCATGTTGATTAAAATGTTACTGAAGGCCTGATCAAAACCACCACCTGGAAGACATATGGTGTGTGGTCTTTGCTTATCCATCCTACCAGCATTGTCAGTTCACTTACTACAGCAAAACATGTTTTGTTTCTAAATGAAATGCCTCTTGCTGTCGCTCTACTTTTAACTGTTGTCCTTTCTTTAAAAAGTGTTGGGATGCGTCTTGATGAAGTGATCCAAAAGCACAGCATCACAGTGAACCTGCTCTGCTGGGTGCATGAGCAGACATTTCCAGAATCAGCTGACAGACCACAGCTGGCTGCTGGGCTATTTGCAGGGACCGGTGGCTTGTGTGGAGCCAAGTCAAGTGTGTAGATGCCTAGAGAGATGCCTGCGAGGAACTACTTGTCATCTCAGTGGGGCTGCAGTAACGTAAGACAGCTGAGGCTCAAATCTGTAAATTCTGCTACCAAAAGACTGGCAAAACAGCCTGGGAGACACGATGACCTGCAGCAATTAGTGATGATTTGGCATTCCTGCAATGATACTCTTGTTCCAGTAATTCAACCCCACTGTTTTCCTACCCGAATGTAAATTGTTAACTTCATAGCATATGCTTGATGTAAACTTAATAGAAATGACCTTGTAAAGTTTCTCAGTATTTCTGACCTTCTCTCTGCAAATGAGGAACTGGGGCCAGATTCTGCACTTTGAGGATGCCACTGTACTGCTATTGCAAAGTGATAAACATTGAAATGCTTGGTTATATCTTGCTGAGGAATGGCAGCTTCACAGTGTTGAATAAGAGCTCCCAGCCTCTTAATTTCTCAGGACATCTGCAAATCATGGACAATGGTGAGAATAAATACATTAGAGATTGTAAACTGCTTTGTTTCTCCAGTAAGGAAATCCATATTGATTGCTAAAATAAATTGGTACCTTTTGATTTAATAGAATAAGGCTAACTCATCAAATAGAAAATAGATTTTTTTTTTTAATTTTTAAACTTGTGAGAAAGTAATTGTGGTGGCAATAAACATAGAGACTTTAAAATAAAAAATAATGTAAAGTCTTAAGAAAACTTGAAAAGAGCTAACTGCAAAAGTAAACTCTGTGGTCCTGGCTGGGAAGCACCTTGAGGTGAAAAATACAAGCTACATGGAGTTAAAAATCTTAATTAGGCTATTGCTTTTTGAAATGAATGAATGATTAAGGAAAGAGGAATGAGCACAAAATATTGGGAAGAAAAATAGTAAGAAGGGGAAATATTTTGTGAGACTAGAGGATAGCAATGAGCTTGGAAAGACAATATTTCTTGAAAAACATCAGGCTGTAAAATAGTAACACTATAATCTAAAACTTGGAAGGGAGGACATATGTTTCCTATAAAAAACAAACAAACTCTTGTATTTGTTTGCTCTCCGTATGTATTGACTATCTGATCGGAGGCAGCTCCTGAGACTCATTCCTCCATAAAGAAAGACACTGTTGTGGGAACCTCCCTAATTAACCTCATGAACACTCTTGTAAGTCAGTCACTTAATTTTTCTGCTCTGGCCTGCTCTTCCTTGAATGACCCTTTTATTCCTCCATAATCTCTTGCCTCAACACACTCTCTGGCAGGAATCTTGCTTCTGATATGTTTGGGAACAGCTTTTATGAGTCATATTTATTACTTAAGCAAGATGTTCTTTGGAGCTCTGTTGGTTTCGTTCATCTGGTCTTACTTTAGTTCTTCGTTTAATTTTCCATCATTTCTGTTCTTTTTTATTTTTCTCATCCAGGCAGGGCTTGCTCTTTTTAAAAAGATGTCTTTTTACTTGTGCTGTTTAACTTTGCTGGGCTTGGGCAAAAGAAGAATTTCTTCTTCTAGAGTCTTTTCCGAAAGGTGGAGTATATTCACTCCTTTTTGCTAATGCTTTTGTCTTCTCTTCCACAAGTATTCAGTCTTATAGAGTTCCTATTTTGAAAATTAAGCATAATCATTGTAAACTCTGTCGCATATATGAATGGCCACTATCACCAAGTGATTATCTCTTGAGCCAGGTCCCATGCAGAGCTGTAAAGAAAGTATAAAAATGCCTAAAAATGTAGCCTTTGAATCAATCATACATGATTTTTACTTTGTTCCCTTCCCTTCACCCACTAAGCTTATGACTTCAGAGTTACCTGCATCACTGGGTGACATCCACAAATAATCATTCAAACCTGGAAAACAGTAGGACTTGTTTGTACTTGCAGCGTCATCCCTGTATTATTCAACATAATACATGAAGTATTTTACAAACTACTTGACAGTATTTTTCATCCAGTCATTGCTGATGAATATTTTGTGGCAGCCATGTTATTAAGTTGATAAATACATCTAGTTCCTAATTAGGTGTATTGTACATATGTCTTTTGTTCCAAAAGCTATTCATTGCCTTTGTTTTAAAGTCAGTATTTGTATATTTGGACTCAATGTGAAGAAATTAAGCACTTCGTACACACTAGACACTTTTCAGACACATGTTAAACATTTTAGGCCACGTCAGAGACGCTGTAAAGTTTTTATTATGCAAATTGTGTGTCAGAGTAATTAACAGTTTTGTCTGGTATTTTATAGTTTGATGGAGTTAAAGCACAGGCTACATGTAAACTGATCTTGCGCTAGCAGTTGAGGCTGATGTAACCCTTGTATCTCGCCTGACTCTCCAGGGACAAAAACCACCTCTTCCAGGTGCATCCCTTTCCTCTACTACCTCTTGTAGCTCTCTCTGCTAAATTTCCATTTGAGAGAGCAGGCTATTCAGCTCTATCCCAAATTATTGCCTGATAACACTAGGCTTTGATGTGGCTGGGCCAGAAACATCCCTTTCAGACCCATTTTGTGCTGCAATCTACAGCCCAATTAGTTTGCTCTCTGCTCCTACTCTTGGCTCTACACTGCATCAGCTTCTTCAGCTCCTCCAGCAGAAATCTGCCATGCCTTTGAAATCATCCGGATGCCCAATGTCAAAAGCATTCCTCACCCAGACGACCATAATCCCTGAGAAAGAACAAAAATGCATACATTACTGAATGCATTTGCACTCTGGAGCCCAGGCAGAAGAGTTCTACACTGCAGTCTGTGGAAGTGATGAAAACTGGTAATTCTAAATGTACACTAATAATCTGCAGTCTTTTTTCCAGTTACTTTTTTTTGGATCTGAACGTTTCCTGTTGGTCTTCAGCGAGAACACTGTTTTTTGACATCCTCCTCGCCCCCCCCCGGCCCCCAGAGTCAGGGGTGTGGTTTGGTATTTTTTTAGCCTTGGCAAAGAACTGGTTGTTCTTTTTTCCTCTCACCTAAAAGCCAATTTTCTCCACTGCCTTGAAAATGCACGTATTTAAAAGGCACAGTTCTTTTTTTGCAATTTTCACTTTTGCAAAGCAAATGCATTAGCAGGTACAGCCAATTACCCAACTCATAATGCAGACCCAGTATAGGTCCATAATTCAAGTCCCAGTAAAGCAGGAAAGTACATTTCCCATTATTAAAATTTTACCATATTTTTGGAGCTATATAGATGTTGAAATAAGAGAGAAAATTAAAAATTATCATGGAAATAGCTTGGGAGGAGGAGAATATTTTTAAGCCTTGTAGTGAAATTTGTGTTTGGCTCACTAAGTGGGACAGCACACATGAAGAACTCATTTTCCATGCTCTTCTTTTTTCAAAGACAAATGTACTACTAATAGATGTTAAATTGTGTTTGTCTTGATAGCTAAATTAATTAATTGCAGATATATTTTGCATGATGTGCAGCAGAGACTGTGGCAAATGAATATAGAGAATCCTCCTGACCTTATAAACAAACTTGTGACTCTTCTATTATTCTCTTTAAATATTCATAAATTAAAAAACATCCTCTATATTTTGAGAGCTGTTATTGTAAGTGCTCTTTCTATGCCTGTTCTGTGATTAAATCATTTTGTGCCTGGCACATTGCCCAAGGAAAATGGTTTTAAAATGGTGCATGTGAAGAAGTTCTCCAAAGCTTTTCAGAGTGGTTTAAAAATGATGCCAAAGCCATGATGCCCAGTGCTGTCTGAAAAATATATTTCTATCTGTGAATGTGAAGGTATGTTAGCATCTGTCTATGTCTACTCGCAGTACGGCAGAGTGGTAGATGCTGTGATTCATAGCTAAGGGTACAATTTGGCCATCTAAAACCCACATCTACACCTGGAAAAAATAAGACTGTAATTCAGGAAAGTTGTAACTCTAACAACAATATTAACCACTGAGCAGTTGCATAAAATTGAATCTTGGCCACTATCTACAGGGTCATTTAACCTACCTTTTGGATGATTGGGTGACGCTGTTGTTAAAATCTCCTAGCAAACTTTGGTCAAAAAAAAAAAAAGGAAAAAAAAAAAAGAAAAAGAAAGAAACAAGCCCTGAAGTTGACAAAATATTTTCTGCAGGAAAATGCTCTCCTCACTTTCCCAGAGGAATAAGCCCATGTCTTTATCTTGAAAAAGAATGGAGGGGATAAAAGATTCTTTCAGCATGTCAAATCAGAGACAATGTTTCAATATCAAAAAGTGGAATCTTTTCATCGGTGCCTAAAGGATTTTGTCCCCTCAAAAAATTATTTGGAAGAAACTTTTGCACTTGGAGATGGCAAACCAGAAAAAACTTGAAAACATCTTTGCTTCTCCTGATGCTACTGTAGATGAGTCTTTTGGCAATGGTAGTTTGCACACCATCAGTGCAATATTTATTACCTTTTACAGCTCTTCGGGAAGCAATTTCTAGTTCTACTCATTTAAGAATGAGCAGCACTGCAATTGTGGGACTTACAGCTTACTGTTGCCATTTGATTGCACGTAAAAGCCCTAATAGTAGATCAGGATTCCACCTCTGGTAAGCAGCAGACACGATCATATAAATGCAAAATAAAATGCAGTCCCCTTATAAACTTTAATGGGAGGCAGCAGGTGAATCTAGTGAACGGGGTGTGAAGAAGCAGCAATGGAAATCATTAAGGTAAGAAGAGAGTGGTCTTAGCAGAGCAGCTCGCTCACCATTGTCAATCATTTCAGAAGCATTTTCATGCAGATAAGTTTTAAGGAGAACAATGTGACTTTTTAGCCAGCTATAGAAATAAGTGTGAAATCTGTAGCTAGTTGATTAGGAATTGAGCGCAATTTAGCTGCTTTAAGGTCATTTTTCTCCTGGAATTTCGCTGTTTTCTTATAAATAAATGCAGCTTATCCTCTATCAAGAGTACATTTCTTTCAAGTTGCAAAATCCCTATTATATGACACGCTTTTAAGGGACCTACAGGACTGGAGTTGATAAGGGCAGTGAGCAGAGTAACTCCCATACATACAGGAATCACAGCAGGGAGAAATGCATAGCAACAGAGGGAAAAAACAGCAATTTTAATAGATATGTTTCTCCCCTGCCAGAAAGGTCTGGCAATTAATTTCAGAATCTCAAGGTTCAATATTCCGGCAAATGGCTCTGCCTGCACAAGAGCGGCTGCGTTGCACCAGTGCACTGCGTAAACAGCTGGCGATTTTTTTTTTTTTTTCCCCTCTTGTGGCCTGATACAGCGATTGCACAAAGTCCAAACAGCTTTTAAACACTGAGTGAGACTGAGGAATGTAAAAGTTAATTTATGTTGTGTGGGGTGATTTTTATAAATTATTCTGAACTGTCACGGCCTAATGGCAACTTATTTTATTTCACCATGTAGTATAGCAATACTGAGCCATGATTTTCGGGAAATATATTTGAATGTGCGACACTTTACACAGAGTAACATGGAGCATATTAATAGATTTAGAAGAAAATGGTTTGGAGTTGAAAGATCTTTTTTTTCATCCTTTGTCATTTGTGCAGTTGGAGTTGTGTCATGTAAAGGTTTTAATTTTATTAATTTGATGAAATTAGTAAGAAAGGAAAGGGTGCGAAAGGAAAGGCTCTAGCAAACTTGAAGTTTTGATGAATGAATACAAGGGAGAGAGTCACTTACCTTTGACATGGACCATTTCTGGATGTTTGGTAGTCAGGGTGAAGACTAATAAAGCTTATAATGTGTTAATTGAGACTGGGAAGTGTCTTGACTAAGTAGAAAGAAGAAAACTGCCATTTTGAGGTAATTTGTTGTGAATTTGTAGAGGATTTGTAGGAAGGCAAGGTTAAATACAGGGTTATATTAAGTTACAGTTAGTATGACTTAAAAGCAAGTGAAATAATGTTAGATTAATTGAATATAGTATTGTTTGTTGTGAAGCCTTATACATCCCGTATAGGTGAGTAAAGTGAGTTAGCTGGTTTAAGTAGCTTTTGGGAGCTCTTTCACCCAAAGTGATGCTATGATGTCTGCTCTTCAGCTCATTCCTGCCTCTCTGAGACTGTGAGTTAAGAAAATTGTTTGGTTTTAGAGCTGATTTTGGTTTTAGGAACGAAGATAATTTGCTTGTATTGTGTTAGTCCTTTGTGTGCAAACACAGCTTTCTGCAACAGCTTTTTGAGTACAGATGGTTAAAAGGACGAACCTAACAGACATAATGACTGTCACAAGTCTAACAGACTGACGACAAAGAGTTAGAAATAATTTAGGTATTTAATTAAACTTTAAAACTTCAGCTTTCCACTGTGTCTTGATTTCCTCGTGATTGATTAATACTTTAACAGTTTGTATTTTATAACAGCTTTAACATGGGGGGAAAGCGCCAGTACTCAGGGTAAAATCATGGCTCAGTTGATCATCATATCGTCTTTGGATCAGTCATGGTCGAAACCGGGCTATCACTCTCGCCTTTGAGGGGTGACATACGAAAGAGAGATTCAAAGCGAAGCTGGTGCAATGATCTGTGGGTCAGATCTGAAGCCGGCGACTGCCTCGCAGGTGAGACTCTTGTGTGGAAATGAGGAAAAACCTGCCATGGTTTTGATTAAAAGATCCATCACAGCAAACTAATCGATCCAGCAGTCATATTAGATCAGACACTGCCAAAAGCTGCAGTTCTTGACCAGTGCAAGGATCTTAGGGAGAGAAAGATTGAAAGCGAGTATCATTAAGTTATTGGAAATCTATTATGGTTTAGGCATAATCAATCAGAAATACAGGCAGGTTGTTCCCCCAGTTTCCCAAGTTGGGCAATTGCCTGTGTTTGCTTATGGCGGTGGAGTGTTTTCCTTTCTTACCCATCAAGTGTGGAGGGCAAAATGAGTCCTATTACTCAAAAATGGTGCGCCTACTCGATGGTAATGCAGAGAGGGCTCCTGCCGTTCGGAAGTGGTTGTTTTTAAAGGAGAAGAAGAACACGCTTTTCACACTAGTCACCAGACCTTCCTGCAAAAAGACAGAGTTTGTGTGACTTTGGACTTGCCCTTATCAGCAGGCTCACCATTCATTTCAGAGAGTTTTCTCAGAGCGCTTGCTGATATAAAATTATGTAGTAATGGAATTACCCTTTCTCCTCGCCCTGGTAGTAAATGGTACCGCGAGGATATACTCCAGAATGCCAAAGACCAAGTCATTTTTCAAAAAGACAAAATTGAATTATTGGTGAGGAAAACAGATAAGAAATGATACTATCACCGTTGCAATATTAAAGGAAATACTGGTAAGCTTTATGTTTAATTAGTAACATCAAATGCCCAAGTTTCCAGCTAACAGCAGCATTGTTTTTTAGGGAATAGTTAGGAGCCAGACGGTTTATTATGACCAAGATAGCTGGATTCCAAAAACTACTGCTCATTATTCACATTGGGCAAGAATATCTACTGCAACTACAAATGAGCATAATTAGGACTATTGCTCTGAATAGAATAATAATACTAGCTCGGCAGATGGGAGAATGAAGGCAGGTACATTTATCCAAGGCACTGCAGAGAATTAATATCGCATTAATGAATGTAAACAGACTAACACATTCTGAGGATCTCAAGTCCGACATTAAAGTGGATGCAGATGGGAAGTGGTTTAGTTTATCCCTCATTGTATTGTTAATTGTTGTTATTGTAGATAATTATAATGAACTCATCCTCGCTGCATCTAGACAGACTATCCGGTGGATTGTGGATAAACAGGAATGGTATACAAACAATTTTACACTGCCACAAAATGGTACTAGGTACTTTAGTGTTTAGGGCTTTTGGCATTTATATGGTCAAAAATGGCAGTTCCCTGGAACATAATTTGTTGCAGAGAATTTTACACCAGTACAGCGTGGAAATTACTCATTGCCAAGTGTGTCATTTTGTTGTCACTATCCAAGCCTCAGGAACTGGACTCATTTCAGAAAGGAGAAATGTAATTATACACTTTTTATATTCATATTTCTGCTTAAGAAAGCACTGCAGCATCACTTCTCAGTCTGCGCTTCCTAGAGAGAGGATTGATGCCCAACCGTGTGGTCAGGAGTCCTCAGTGCCCGAGTTCTGCAAGCCCGACACCTGCAGCTGGGACCTGAGTTTGCAGAAGTGCCTCCTGGCTAGTTAGAGCTGTGGGGACCTGAATTTGGACTCTCAGCATTTTGCACTCTGCTCGTGCTTGTGACTTGCTAGTGACTAGTTTTCCAAGTGCTGGTGTTGTTGGACATTGGGAACTTCTACCAGTCGGCTGTTTCGGGTCTAATTAGGATCATGCTAACTTTAATTATGGATGTGGGGGTATCATTACTTGCAGTTAAGCTATCATTCATTTGCAGGTTGGATTTAGGAGGAATCTCTCTCCTAATATACAGGTGCAGCTTGTAACCAAAACGCTGATGAGAGATAGGACTTGTAGAGCCTTTGAACATATAAGTGTGTTCTTTAAGCAGGCTAAAAGTGTCAAAGTTAGTTCAGCTTAGGAAACAAATCCTTTAAATTTATTATTTCCTCCCTGTTTTTCCCATCTGGTTTTGAGGGGCACTGTCATCTTGTATGGGTTTCAAGCAGCAGAGGAGAAAAGAGCCACACAGTTTGAAGGAGGGTAGCTAATTTAGGGCAATGAAACTATCTACCCAGGCTCAAGATGTATGGGAAATGCTGATCTTCCCCAGTGGAGCACGCAGTAGAAAGATCAGGAAGGTAATAAACACGGTCAAATGCTATAGCAAAAAAGCCTGGAGAGCATGTGAAAGGAGGAGTGTGGCTCAGAGGTAACATTTTCGCTCTGATACATCTGCCAGGTCACACCTGCAGATCTGCTGCCCATTCTCCTGCTCCTTGTAAGTGGTCTATTAAAAACAGATAAATGACAAACAAAATAAGTTAACCTCAATGCTGCATTGAACTCCTGGCCTTGTGAAATGCATATGGGATAAAAGTGGAATTCTCTCTGTATGAAGATGGATATTAAGGCTAAGACAAAGGTTCTTCTAATGCAAGGGACATTTGTTTTGTTGTTGTTGTTTTGTTTTTTGTTTTTTTCAAATAAAAAAGCCATTTCTCAGTTTCGTGTCCCCACATGAGGAGCAAGCAAATATGTGAAGATAATACAGAGGCACTGAGAGTTTTGCACTGCATGATGATGAACTTGGTTTTGCCTCTGGCATTAACAGATCCTAAATTCTTCTTCACCAGGAGAATTAGCAGGGTATTATTTTGAAATATGTAGTCTGTGCTTCAGAGAAGCTGTTGACAGGACACAGGGAGAAAGCCTCCTTCCTTCGCTGAATGTGTATATTCCCTGCACTTTCCCTGCATGCCAAAGCATTTACCCAATACCTCTGTACAGCCTGTTTTGTTTGCCTGACATCCAGGGACTCTATAGTTTATCTTCTAGAAACAGGTGTTTCAGCAAAAGCATTCAAATGAGCTTGAGAAAATCTGCAAAAAGGAAAAAAACCCCACATTTTAATTAGTTGAGGAATCAAAAGCATGTGCTTTACTTGTGATGTGGGTTTGAAAACCAGCAGAGATTATATGAAAGAGAAGTACATCAGGCATCAAATGCCGTCTTATACTGAGAAGCTGCTATGCCAACCTTGAGATTTGAAATATTCTAATTTTAAAAAATTATTGTCAACCAGCATAATTGCCATTCTCTGGGTGTTTAAGTATCTCCAGAGCTCTGGAACAGAGTGGTAGCTCTATGCTGAATAGCATTCCTGTTTCTGTGCACGTATGTACCACGGTGACGCTCAATAACAGCACTCGTTGGCGAGTAACAGCCAAGAGCTGGTGGCCCAGCGAGGTGCGGAGGGTCTGGTGTCATGCCGAAAGCTCTGCTGCGGCGCGGCAGGCTCTGTGCAAAGCCCCTGGCACGGCAGCAAGCCCTCTGAAAGCACCCAGAGAAAGCACGTGGTGTGCGCTGGAAGATGGGAAGGAGAGGATTACTTCATTCGCTGTCATCTTGCCAGACAACGAAAACTATGGGGAAGAAAGTCACTTTGGGGCAGAGGAGCTGGAGGCAGTCTTTAGACAACTTCTTAGGTATGTATTAAAAAAAAGGATCACACTCTGTTCAGGGTCAGGGCTTTACGTAAGTCAAGGGATCTGCTAACTTCAGTGTACACAGTGTTCCCCTGTACAGGGACCACATTTTATGTCTCCCAAGCAGAAAAACATCCAACACAATTGCTAAAAAATTCGAATGGACTGGCCTTGAAATCTCTTAATGCAGAGAATCTAAAGTTTAGGCTAAAAAGTCAGGGCCATTTGCAATTTTTGCCTTCAGCCTCAGTTCTTAGCTCTTTCTTAAGGTTCGGTGACTAGATTGCTGTCTTTACTGCCCAAAGCAATCTTTTTGCCATATTAATTTTTAGATTATAAAAGAAAAGAAAAAGCCCATTTTAAGAGCTTTGTTTAAAAAAGGGTTTAAAGGGATATCAAAGGGAAATGTTTTGCATTTT
The DNA here is from genome assembly GCF_036417845.1 of Apteryx mantelli. Classification (NCBI taxonomy): domain Eukaryota; kingdom Metazoa; phylum Chordata; class Aves; order Apterygiformes; family Apterygidae; genus Apteryx; species Apteryx mantelli. The sequence continues at coordinate 4,897,959 of NC_089991.1, read as the reverse complement.
CCAGTGTTTTTATTTGTGGAAACAGCTCACTGAATCTATTTATTGGTTTTGGTCCAACAGAAGCTGTGTTTCACAGAAAAACAGAACAATTTGCCAGAAGCGAATATAAGTAGAACCGGTAGAAAAATAACAAGTAGAGTGCAAAATAGGTAGAAACAGAACAGGTGGGTGCAAACCTATATTTTCTGCTGCTCTTGATAGTTCCCACATTGAAGTTCTTGGAACATTCAGCAATAAACAAGTTTATGGGATCTGTTTCTCATATCTATCACTTTAAATAATGTTTTTTACTCTGCATTCACTATTATGAACTGACAACGGATATAAATTATAGTGCACAATGAGGTTTATATTGAGAAATAAGAAAGAAACAACCTTCTGATTAGCGTAATTTATATTTGACTTCAAACAAATTATTTGACAAATGGTATGTTATTGTAGAAAGTTACTGGTGCAGCCTGGACTTGTGGAGGATGCTGTAAAAGCACAGTTACGAATTTTAAGGGATTTCCCAAGTCCATCACAGAAATCCTTAACACGGTTTTGGCTAGCTTCTTTACTGATTTGATACGTGTACCAGAGTGGCGTAAAACGAGATGCCAAGTCCATGGGTGGTTAGTTTCTTCCTCTTCTGTCCTCTTCAGTGACCAGCTTCTGTGGCCCCCGTTAAGAGATGAATTGCAGCTAGGAAGCCCAACCTTTGGAGGAGAAAACAGGCATGCAAAAACAATTCTTATGGCAAACCAGCCTTAATGTGTCTGTCACCGAAATCCCTGTAATAATGCAAGGGATGATATTTTCATGGCTCATTGGAAGCCATACAATTTTTGGTCCTTTGTCAACTCATACTTGTTCTCTGGACTCCTTCGATCAAAAATAATGATGTGAGCACAAACAGCACCATCTGCTTTGCCCATGGGCTCCTTTATTACACACATCCTTCCGTGTCTCCTGACTCTTCCCCATAGGTTTTAAAAGCACTCTTTGCCTAGAAGGTATTCCCCCTCCACACAACCGTTCTGCAGCCTGGTGCTCCTTGGAGAGCAAACGGTTGTCACGCTTATCTTGGCTCCCTTTAGAAAGATCCAAATTGTTTGGGAAGCAACAGACACGCATTTTTGAAATGTCAAACTCTTGTATGTGAACAGCTTGTTTATTATATTATGCTCATCAGGGGTGAAGAAGTCAAGTTCTGGATCACTAAAAAAAGATCCAGTGGCATCTGTTGCTACCTCTAGACATGCTTAGTAACATGCACCTGAGTAGCAAAACGTTTCAGCTGAGCACTTGGCTTTATTTTCAGAGGTATGCCCACAGAATACGACACAGTACACCTGAAGTTCCAAAAACCACTGATGTGTCGCCACTTGGGAAGCAAGAGAACATAAATTAACTTGATGTTGTGCTTTCTGGAAAATTAACTGTACAGCCTTGGCATCATCTATGCCAATAGGCATTTAGTCTGGAAATAATAGAAACGCGCTCAGCTGTGTTCACAGCTATCAGCAGTGATGTACACGGTCGACAGAGCCCTTTGGAAGTGGTGCAAGAGCAGCACTGCCCCGCTGCCAGACGCCGGAGTGTGGCGCGCTTTGGGAGAGAGCGCGATTGCATGAGCTGGACCAGCGCTAGGCCATTTCTTAGCCTCTCCTCTCATCGCCTTCCCTCTCACAGACCTTGTGCTGTTTTTCCTTCCTAACTGTATGGCCAATCAGAGACAATGTAAATACCCAGAAGGAAATTTGTCCAACAGCTTCATATTTCATCTGAAATCTAATTAGTAAATATTTGTAAGTGCTTTGAATGTTTGAAATGATGGTTTAGTTCAAAGTGCATTTCAAATCTAGCTGTAATACTATTTTTTTTTTCTTCCTCCTCTGTCTCCTTCTCTCATTTTTATTTTGTCTCTACAAGCTTTTTCATTTCAGGGATTTTCTGTTCATTTTTACAGAATTGCTCCTCCATCTTATTTCCTTTCTGCTGTTTCTCCTCAAAATGGTAATCTAAGCAATGCATTATTTCTGTCCACGATGTATGTGCATGTGCAATGTAGATTAAATACAAATAGCCAAGAGCTTCAAGGAAACATAAAGAGAGGGTCTATGCAATGTGCTTATAGTGTTCATTTGCACAGTAAATTTCATGCTCCCCTGCAGTGCCAGATTTACTGCCGAGTACTGAGCTGCTCGCAGACGGGAAGCTGGATTCAGCAGATGTGTGTCATACAATTAGTCTGTGAACGCACTGAAAACATGTGGAGGCTTTCTGGTGCTATGATAGCTCCAGCCATGAATGCTGGACATTCGTCTCCATCAGCTCCAGAAGTCTTGGATTGGTGTGGAAACCCTCAAATTCCAATGAACTCTATTTAAAAGACATATAGTCTGTGATGAGCAGATCCCTTGAAAAATGTCTAACACAGTCACCCTGTGTCTGCTCCACTTTTTCTTAATTAACTTTTATTGGGTAAATAAATATGTGTATTAATAAGCAGCTGTAACTAAGCAGGCTGTAATTTTTCTAGGAAAAGTCTGTAGATGAAATCATTCTGAGCTATGGTCGTATATTTGAAAGGAAACTAATCTGTGATACTAGCTTTCCTGATCAGAAGTCTGATCTTGTAGCTTTAGTAAAGGCTAATGGAACATTTAGTTGTATACAAGGTAGCAGTATAGACTACGAATCTCAGAATTATCTGTGCTTAGGATATCTAGTGATGGGCTGTGGTTCCTGCCCTGCTTTTTATGCCCGTTATTCAGAAGCAGTTATTAGAGTGAATTTAATTACATGTCCTAAATGATGTCATATGGACTGATTTTCATGAATAGCGCACTTGTACAGGTTGCTCCGTGTTTGTGTGTCATGCACCATCCTGTGGGTCTATTGCCCTGTTTACCGTGGCAACTGTGCAGTGAATAATCTCCTACAGCAATTACAACTGAGAAAACTGCAAGCTCATTGACCCAGACAGACTCATCCTACTTCCAAATTCCTGAAGTCTGAAAAAAGATTGCTTCAGCGAAGCACTAAAATGCAGGCTTACAATTATTTCCTCAACATCAGTAGGACTTAAACGTAAACCCAAGTATATTCATGAATCTGGGCCTGGGAAGACAGAAGGCTCAAAAGAAATCTTTGAGGGAGCTGGAGGATGTTTGTAATTGCATATAAAGTGGTTTGATCCCATTCGTTTCTGAACCATTGGCACCGCTTCAGTTTCTGGTGAAAGCTCATCTGCACTGAGGGGTTCAGCAAATCACAGACCTGCTCACAATATGTTGCAGCATCAAGGCCAGATTTTGCAGCTTGCCATCCAAAATGCTCCTGAAAAAAATGCTGGCACTTCAGAGGTAGGCTCCCATGGATGAAGAAGTTCTTCTCCAATCCTTGACTGAGATAGGTGGTCTGTCTTTCTTTTTCCCATTTCCTCTAACTTTTTGCTCTGTCTGTATCCCTCTGACCTGAAACAACTCCTTTCTGAAGAAATCTGGGTGATTTTGAACAGATGTAGAGACATGACAGAGTTCATTTAGAACATAATCAACAGATAATAATAGGGTACTCAGAGAAATTGCAGTGAATGACAAGTACCATCAGCCTTTTCAAAACAGCAAAATTAGACATTTTTAACTCCACATGCACAACAGTGTCAGAAGAAGCAGGAAATGACTAATTTGGAATCCTTTTATTATATTCTAGTTTTTAAAAAATGATATTGTGGCATTCTCAAACATTATCCTGATCCTTCTCTGCTCACTGTCTCTATAGGCAATAAAACCATGTTCCACATGTTATTTGAAGTAGACTGACTCTTTTGTGTACTTACTGGCACCCTTCATCTTCTTTGCCTGACAGCACTCAACATGTCAGGATGAAGCCCCAGTGTGCTTCATGTATGATTTGTGGGTTTTCATTACTGTATAGATTGATCTGATCTGTGAAACTCACAGTCCTCAAACTTCTGTAATGTGGAAGGTAATCAGAGTACTTAGGAAAGTTTGGGCTGTTGTCATTGTCTAGATACAAAATGTGTCCACCTTCGCCCTGCTGCAGAGAGAACTGAGCTGAATTTCCCCTCTCCAGCCATCAGTTTGCTGCTGCTGCGGGAAGGGAAAGTTGCCCACTTGCTGGAGAAGTCACAGCTCATCCAGAGAGCCCAGAGGTCACTGAGGACCTTGGGTTTGCTTGCTCCAGCTTCAGATCAGGTGTTCAAGCCAGAATGCAGCCCAGACTGGTAGGAGCTGCCTGATTCATGGCTTGCAGATGGGACTGTTCCTGCAGGAAGGCATTTAGGCCAGGAGGGCCTAGTTTGGGGGATGAGCCTGGATTGCGGAGGCTGGTGGTGGGATCAGGACTGCTCCTGCCCTTAGTGCCCCCGTGACATGATGGCAGTCTGTCCCTCTGTCTCCTGGCAGGGTGCACCTAAGGGTCTGATCTTCAAGTTGAAAACCTTGAAGTGACTAACAATAAGTGGAAGTGTGTTCTGCTGCTCTTTCACATCTTCGCCCTGACTGTTGGCCCCATACCTCACTAACTGCTGCCCTGGGACAGCAGGTCCTACACAAAAGCAAGTCCCACCATTGTCGCAGTGTTCCTGCATTCAGCGCAGTCCTGCATGCCGGGTCTCGGATGCTCCCAAATGTGTGAAATGCATGTGATCTATACAGCACTGGCGCAGAAACCAATACAGCAGTACCTCCAGCTCACATTTTGCTTACAAACCTTCCAGGCTTCCCTCTACTTTTTACCCTTTGCTATGACTCCCAAGTCAGTATTTTAAACACTGGCAGGTCATTTCTCCTGCTTGTATTACCAGAGCTATTGTATGCAAGCCAGAGACATGAGAGGCTTGGCTGATGGTCTCCTGGTAATCTCAGATTTTAGTGAAGATATAGCCATTAAGCTGTGCTTGAAAAGGAAAGGATACTTTAGGAGAATCATTGAGTGCTGTATTCGCACTGTCAGACAGAATAAGCTTTTTACACTGACTGCGAGCATGAAGTAAGTCAGTGCGATGATCTTTATGACAGGTGCTTTTGTAAGTGGGATCTAGTCAGAAGATATAGCACATTCAGTGATCCTTTAGGCCTCTCTTAACACATGTGAAGGCTCTCCTGACAGCAGTAAGCTGCTCTCCTGCCCACTTGCACGTTGGCTGGAAGGTTGTTTATCCTTTATACCTTCTGTATCTTGGGTAGATTGTGTTGCTGCTTTTGTCAACTTAAAAATAATTTTGAACACAAAAATTTTTGAATCACAAAATTCTGAAAATGTGTAAAACCAGCAGAAATATTAAGCTCGGAGGAGATGTGAATGAAGTTGGGTCTTTACTGAGTGTACCAGCTTGTCATTTACAGTTGCTTTAGAGGCACTTTCCTAGCTGCTAACTGAATTGCTTTCCTTAAAGAAAGTAGCAGAAGAAAAATAATTTGAGCTAACACATATTTGCTGTTCAGATGATGTGGAAATGGTGATGAGAATTACCTAAAATATGCTGGCTAAGAGATAAACTTGTGAACTCTGCAAACAGTGTATGAATAGAGAATGGTATTAAAGCTTAGCAAAGTTCTCACCCTTAATTTTATAACCTTCTGGACTAATTAAGTGTCTCCATTACCTGCAGAAAATAGGCATTTCCTTCCCAGCCTACATCTATTTTCAGATCTATCTACATTTGCCATCCTTCACAATTCCTGCAGTTACTTCCAGGCTGCAATTTGTGTTTGGACATCAGTTCTTTCAGTGAACAGACAAGCTTTCTATTTATTGAAATTCATCTTGGCATGGTGAAGATTAAAGCACAGAATTGATTAGAGAGGAGAGCTTTGAATCCATAAAGTACAATCTGCCTTTCATTTACATTTCAGACCTTACTTCACCCTATATTTGATAATATTCACCCTACAAACTCTATCTTCAGAAAATATTTAGGAACTAGATTTAGATGCAAATGTACAATCACTTTCTGCCTGGCTGTGAAGGCATCTTAAATCTTAGACCCTTAAACTGGCACTTTTATAGGGGTCTCAGTGTCCCAGTTTCTGCTATGGGGCATGAAGCTGCTCTGCCAGAGATAAGTATGTATTTGTTGGTATATTAAGGCTCCTTTTAGTTATGATTTTGAGTTTTTGCTGATCACCATTTAAGAATACTGCAATTAGGACATGCTGTCTGATTACAATGCTCAAGGAGGAAAAGGGAAACCTGAATTTCAACCTTTTGGACAGGTAAAAGGATGTAAAAGCACAAGTTCCAACTCTCAGAAGCACTGGCGTGTAGGCTCTTCCTCACGTCTCCTTCTCGGCCTCTTCTCCTCAATACCCATCTGAGATGGGATCTTCCTGTTTCTGCGAGAATGCTCTAATTGCTACTGACTGCCTGTGCGTGTTGAATTTTTCTCTGCTGAGTGGAATAGCTCTTCCTCTCTGATACATGCTGTAAGACACCTGCCTGGGGTAGATGTCTTGCTCCGCAAGAGAGCTCATGGCTGGGAACCCAAAGCAGAGACAGGCACCGCATTTTCCCTCATCATTCCCTTATGCTAATGTGAATCCCAGTTTTAGTGCCAAATTTTCATGCATGCAATAACAAGCCTAGGTACTAAACTCGGGGCTGGAGACTCCCCTGGGTTGCAGATCTTTAAAAGTGGATGCTGCACAAACAAACACTTATGTGTTAAAAAGGCAGCACAGCAATATTTTTGTGTTGTCCTGACCTGACTGAGGAAGGAAAAGTCTTCAGCACACAGGGCAGCATGTGACAGACTATAAGTGGATACTAGATGAAAGATTAAATGTAAACAAAGTTTGGGGTGGGGGGGAAGGAAAGGGTTAACCAACTGCAAAAAACTGTAACAAAAAGTCATCAAACCAACTTGCATAAGAAAATATTTCATTGTTAGGAACATCTCATTTCTGAAGGGGAATAACTGTCCAAGGAAATTTAGCCACCTCCAAGAATAACATCATCTTTTAGACAGTGCTCTGCTGCCTAATTAACTACTGTCTGCACAGTGCTTTGAGCTCTTTGGCTAACAAGGAAGGCATGTTGCTATGTGTAAATGTTAGAACTAATAATTTAAAAAATATAGGAGTACAAAGGAATATCATTTCATCAAAGCCAGGTTTAACTATCTTCTTCTTTGGTTGCTTGCTTAATTAGATAAGCTACTGAATTTAATTAACTCATCAACCTAATTTGAAAAGATCTCTCAAGTCAGTAAGAGCTTGTCTTATGCTTATTATCTCTATTTGTTGCACCAGGTCTTTAATATCACCATTTTGTTAGTGTATTAACAATAGCCTTAATTGTGTTCTAATTTATTGCATTTACTCAGATGGTGCCATTTTCCTCACTTTTTTTAAGTGCCAGCATGTGAAAATCAATCACAGTTTAATTTAAGGCAGTGAAATTGCTCTTGCAGCTTTCCATCAAGTCAGCTACATACCATCCCTTTTTCCATAAGTATAATTTGGGTTTGTAAGGTGGGAGGGGTTTTTTTTCAAGGTGAAATTATTTCCTAGGAACTCATGTTGAGTTTCTGAGGACATGTTTCCTGGAGGAGTACTATGAAAGAAATTATTTTCTGGATACTCTTTTGGGACTGGTTAACCAAACTGTTGGGTAATAAAATTTAAAGTGAAATTGGTATTACAGCTATAGAATTTATTTGAACCCATCCGGATACGATGACACAGTTTAATGTAACAATCTGTAACTCCTTGGAAGTTTCTGAAAAAAGAATTGGAGTTACTAAGAAAGAATCTAAGCCGTAAAATCTGCTGTAAATTCCACCCCATTAGACTGACCTCTGTGTGATCATCTCTTCATATTCCTAGAAGATATGCCACACAGTGAGGAAAGGTGAGGTGATTGCTTAAAATATCATACTTCAAAATTTCTTTGTAAAGTATCTTACAAAACTTATTGTTCTGTAAAGTGTATTTTATTGCACTGTAAAATATGTTGCTGGTAGAAAAACTGCTAATCAGTTCTGGGAGAAGTTCATGTATATGTGTGAAAAGTGAGCGAGATGCTAGATGAATCAGGTGCTTTCTTACTATTCCAGCCGGGAGGTTTTGCAGAGATAACCTTGCTCATAGTTGCTCTCTCTTGCTTTTTTGATTTCGTTTTGTTTGTCTGTGGCATGCCTTCAAGTGCATAGTCAAATAGCACGTGTGTCTCTGTTTTCCCCTAGAACGACTATAGGAAGCTATCTATGCAATGCAAGGACTTTGTTGTGGGTGTGCTGGACCTGTGCAGAGACACCGAGGAAGTGGAGGCAATTCTGAACGGAGACGTGAACATACATTTGTGCCCTGAGCACCATCGGCCAAGCCTGAGCAGAATTAGGCTTGCTATTAAATACGAGGTCAAAAAGGTAAGCTTTTCCTTTAGATGCCTGGTGAATCCATCTTACCAGCTAAATGCTGCTGCTTTGATGCTACTTGGAAAATAATAAATGAAACATAGATTTCATTGGGCCCAGGGTTATCCCTTGCATTTTAACATTTTTATGGCATTTTTTCATGTATTTTATTGTGGAGAAGGATATTTCCAAAGTATGCATTACAGCAGGCATGGCTTTGCTTTTAAAGTGATAGAAGTGGATGTATGGGCGGCACGAGGGACTGTCCACGTGGCACAGAGCTTCTTGTGCAGGCCACAACTGTGAATCTATGAAGGGTTCAGCAGGGACCAAAGGTTGTTACCTTGACAAACTTCCTTCCTTCACTCTGATATGCATGAAGAGGAGGGGTGAACCTAGCAGAAGCTGTGGCAGCTTTGGCCACAAATTATAAAAGCAAAGAAATTAAAGCAGCTTCTCACCCTCCATATACAATGTGCCTTGCCTTCAAACTAGACTTTTGCCATAGGCTGAGGAAATAGCTGGATTTTGCAGCCTTTCTGAAGTCAGCAGACCAAATTTCCAGTCTCACCTCATTTTGCTTTCAACTGCACCTTGACAGCCTGTCTCTGATCCACATCTCATAGTATTTACAAGCCACAGTCACTTGCAACCATCAAGTCTTACCTTTTGTGTAATGCTAAAGAGCTAACATATGCAAAAAAGCAGCAATTTTGTCATAGGCAAGAGCCCTTACTGCAGTCTGATGGAAAACAGAATTCAAAATTAAAAGAAGACATTGGTGGATTTTTGTTCAGAAGTATATCAAAACCTCAGAAGTCAATGTTTGGTGAACATTTTGCTGAATCTTGAATTTTTTTGTGGAAGTATGTGGAAAATAGATAACTATTGGGTTTTTTGTTTGTTTGTTTGTTTTTTGTTTTTTTTTAAATAGATCCCCAGTTCCCTATCTTACAAAGCTCCAGACCCATATTCTAGGAGTTCAGGTTTCCAGCAAATCTGATTTTGATTTTTAATGTTACTGATTCACTAGTTACATAGGGGTGTTTCATATGAAAGACACTCAAAACTCCTCTACCAATAAAAGAAAGATATATATTTTAAGGGAAAACATAAAGATTGTTTGACTTGTAGAAGGTTTTGGGTTTGGGGGTTGTTTTTTTTTTAATGGTTTTATTTTTTTTTAATTCAGCTTTATGGATGTGTGTTCTATGAATGGAAAATTTAATTCTGGCAAATCCTGGGTCTGGGTGGTCCCAATTAATTGCTCCTACAATATGCATTGATGGAAACTGGGCTCCTGCGACTGGGCTAGGAGAGCTTTCCAAATTTCCCAGCTAACATCTGCTCTCGCTTTCCCCTCACAAACCCGCCACCTGCTTTGATCTGTCTCTCAACAGTGTTACTGTGCTGGCCAGAGAAGGTCTCTTCCTGTTATGAAAGCCATTAATTAAAGAGAATCTTAAAACTCTTACTGGAAATGAATTGCTTTCATGCAGGAACACGTGGTACGGAGCCCAATATTTCCTCCCTAAACGTGGTGTCTCTGCACCGCCTCATCACCAGCGCTGGGCGTAACGTCTCAGGCCACCCTCAGTTAGATGGCTTTCAGCAAGCTGGGTCAGATGCAGCTATTGAAACTGTGGCTTTGGCCCCAAACTTGCCCTGCTGCTCTTTCGGAAAGGCAGCTCCCTGAAAGGCACTCGGAGCTCACCATCGACGAGCAGCCCCCGCCGACCTACGGCCTAAGAGTTAGCACGAAGCTGGTGGGAACCTCAAGCCCTCTGAACGTGTGAAGTCTGCATTGTTTTCCTCGTTTGTTCTTCTGAATACTGGCCTCATCCTTTAGATCCCGAGACCTTTGAAACAGCCCCCACCAGAGCTGAACTGCTGTCGGTTATTGTGCTGTTTTGAGCACGCTTGTTCTAGCTCAGCCGGTTCGTTTTAAGAGGAACGTTTCCTCCGTTTCTCATTTGTTATATTAGCGCATTATTTCGTAATGCATGACCACTGGTCTGAAGCCACACGGTATCGGTGGTAGGTCATATGCAACTGATCTCTTCGTCTGTAATAACTTCCTATGCCCAGGAAAGCTGAGCATCCTTTCTGGATCGCAGCAGCTTGTTGCTCACAGATACTAATTTTTAAACTAATTATAGAACCTAAATATGAGCTTTAGTCAATCTCGCGTTGACTCTCAGGTTAGAACTTTTCAGCATATTCTTTTCAGCAGGCAGCGCATGTCTTATGTCTAAGATGAGCATTTAACTGCTAACTCCAAAGGAAGATAGTTTCATTTGTGGGAGGCAGAGACGCATTCAGATAAATGGCTTTGGTTATTGGCAGTGACTTATGATAATAGACTGATATTTATCATACATACTTACTGAACAAAGAGATTGTGTTATGGTAACACAGTAATGGTTTCCTTAAGTGGCAATAGATTCGATGTACAGGTTTTATATCTATTTGAGAGACAGCTATGCTTATGTGTACAAAATCTGTGCTCTGAATTATATTTTCATTTTAAGAAAATAATAGAGAGGGGGAGAGATGGAAGGGGAATTATTATAAATATTTAATAAATTAATTTGGGGGATGATTCTGTAAATTCCAAGTCACTTTTTCAAAGCAAATGAAATGATTCATAGGCATAGCAAGATCGCATGTGGCCCTCCAGGTATAAAAGGCAGACTGAGAAAGGCACAGTAAGTGACTTCTCACTTGCAGCGCTCAAACCACCCAGCCACGTCACTTTGTCGAACAACCCTGACCGCCCCGGCCAAACCAGGGTGGCAACATGTAGGTGGCTGCATCTTACCCAGAAGCAATCCCAGAGATGTGTAGGCCAGACGTGCTGCTCCTTTCTAGCTTTTTAACTGCGCTCTGGCACTGGAATGATACGGGAATAACGGTGTTTGCATTTTTGCCCTGGACATTTTATCAGATATGACAGGGTTGCAATTCTATATTAAGAAATAAAGATGTTCTTACTTATGTGAGTATAGAGAGGGCAGAGCATGAAATACTTTATACTCACTCCTTCCCATGAGCAGCAAGAAGAAGTGTAGAAGCCAACATGCCCTTACAGATTTCACAATGGGCTGAAAAAATAAAATGAACAGGGCGGTAGATGCTAGGTTTTCTTTATTATTATTAAGTTAGTCTCCAGTCTAAATATTTGCATTTACATACAAAGTTTTAACAAATATTTGATATTTTATCTATTTCTACCATTATGCTTCTTAATTCACATTTTCTTATTAGCACTCTAAGTGCCTGGGGTAGGCTTTATTTGATGAGAATTTCCAGAGCACAATTTATATTGAAAATTATTATTTAGTATCCATGAACTTACTTTTCCAGCTGCTGCTCCGGTCCACATTTTATCACATCATTTCTGGAGTCTGGGAAAAATGTCAAGGGCTCCCATCCTCAGGCAGGATAGCAATTGCATCTGTCAAACTTCATCAAGCTTTTGCACAAACTTTTAAAATCCTCTTTTTTTTCTTTTTTAACTCCTTTATCTCTTACTTGGTAGCCATCATATAGTGCAGTCAGCAACAGCCACAGTGTCCCTTAATCATAGCAGGTGGTCTCCCGGCTTCTCCTACACCCTGCCCAGCTCACAGCCCACGTGGACCTATTCTCCTCCTCAAAGGCCACATCGCCACGGAGGCAGAGATGGCACCGTTTTGAAACTGAGACTCATCACACCCATCACTTTGCATTTTATGGATCCGTATCGGCTCTATGCTCTTTTATTTTTTTCTGCCTACGTACCCACATGAAAATTTTAGGGACACAGCTAGTGTTATATACACAGTTCATGTTGTTAGAGATAATTTTGGATTAGGATTCTCTATTACTTTGTCCCTCTGTTCTTCCAAAAAGCAATTCACAGTTCAACAGACAGGAGGTAGTTTTATTGATCAGTATCTTTTATTTCTATTAGTACCTTAGAACGTTTGAGATGAACCTTGGAAAGTCATTCAGGAATGCATCAGAGGTTCCAAACTTCATGTCCTTGTTTGTTTCTTTTCTTTTTTTCCCTCTCTTTTTCTTTTCTTTGTACAAAACAAACTACTAGCAGATATAAGACACTGGCAAGAGAGCAACTTCATCTTTCTACAACATAATGGAGGCACTTTATATAGAAGGTGACTGAAGAATTAAGAAACTCTACTTGTACATGTTTCACAGCCAGGAGAAAGCTAAAATTGCTGTATTTTACAAAATGGTCTTTAAAATCTCCACGTTTCTCCAGTCCTCTACTCTTCATGAAAAGAACTAAATAACCACTCTGTACCCCAGGATTCTTGGACAACTGCATTCAGAAGTCCTCGAATTCAAGTTTTACAGAATCACGGCTCTCTTTAAATTATCTGTCTTAATGATTCATGATTCCTCTAAAACAATTCCAAATGTTACAATGGGAACATTTTGTCAAGAGTGAAATAAACAATTTGCAAACATTTGGGCATTTAATAAGTCCTGGATACTTTCCAAGAAATGGACTGTGTTACGGGATTGTAGCAAATTCACTGTTGTCTCCCCTGGCATTATTTAGCTATGCTTCGCCCTTGCATGCGCCGGTCAGGAAGGGGTTTCTCTCTCTTCCAGCTGTGCGGACCCCCCGGCGAAGGCAGCGGGTGCCTGTATTCTGCGGAAAGGGGGTGTGTGGGAAAGAGCAGCAAAGCGCCTTGCTGCTGATGCAGAGCATAGCAAGGCTGTTCACGTGATTTCCTTGGATAACGTAAGAGGGGGCTTGTCACAGTGTGCGAGCAAATGCCGTGGCGGTTCTCCAGCACTTGCTCAGAATGCACGGAAGTGGCAAAATTTAAAGTGATGTTAAGGTGAAGCGATAATTGTTTAGGCTGGCTGCTTCTGATGGACAACAGCCAAGAGTGGTTTGAGCTGCCAAATTTGAGTTCTGGTCCTGATGGAAGAAAACAAAACTGATTTTAGCCACGGCGCTAGTTTCAGAACTTTTCTATGCTTTTTCACTTAAACTCTGCAGGAACCAGACTAACACCAAACCAGGTGCATTCCAGCACAGTTCTGACCCTTGAAAAGTTCATCTGTCCTGAAGCAATAGAGCGTCCCCCTTCTCTGAGGGAGGTAGTATCAACCACTTTTCATACAGCTTTACCGGGAAAGCTCCTTCAGCCAAGGATGCTTTCAGTCATTCGCCGTGTAGGCGTACAACATCTAAGTGAGAGTAACTTCATGTTCTTGACTGGAAATTGCGCAGCAATGCTTTTTCTTGCCTTGAAGCAATGAAACAATTTTGATTCCAGTCAGATACTGGAAACACAAAGGTGGCACAGATTTTCCTTATGAGTGAATTCATCTCTTATTAAACCTGGGGGTGATTTTTTCCAGTGAGGGGAACCAACCTTCTACCAGTGAGCAGCTGGGAAGACTTTCCCTTCCTCTGTCTGAACCCAGCTGTCCTTTCATCACAGGACATTTACTCAAAGAAGGGGCTAGTGAAAAGTTAGGCCAGAGATTTATCCATTCGTGTGGAGAACTGATAGTGAGGAAATGCACAGCTTTTGATATAGCACTACAAAACCATTTTAGTGGTGTATATTAGCTTTACAGAACATTTAAATATTTTCTGTTCTCTTTTTTGTCCTTACTGCTACACTCTTCTCTTGTCCTCCTTTCACGTTGGCAAGTTGTTTATATGTTGACGTTACCTTTAGGTCGAAAGCCAGAGCTTCTCTTTAGGAGGTGACACCTATTCTCCTTTGCTCCCAATGTCAGAATCATGGTTGCTGTGTTCTTTTTAATTGCAAATGTCGAGTGCCCAACTCTGTTTTCTCAGTTAGCAGCTCAGCTCATGGCCATCACAAAGCCAGAGCACCTTTCTCTTTCACGAGTTTTAATTTAATTAACAGTAAGACACACAAATTGGGTTTGAGGAAAAAAATTAATAAGAATTAAACAGAACACCAGATGGCTGTGTAAATCCTATTTAATAGAGAGCTGGAACAGGAACTTTTCTCATAACTATATTATTAATAATTAACGTATGGATGATGCTCCAAGCAGAATACTCCTGGCTGCATTAAATTATAATTTTTCACTGCATTGGTCATGCAACTCAGGTACTCAAGGGCATACGAAGTCCTAGCTCTTGCTAAATGCTCGCACGGGAGCCAGAGGAGCATCAGGGTAGTCCTTTGATGGGTAAAAGCACGAGCTTCTGCTCCCGCTGAGGAGCCAGCTCTGACCCCTCCGATAAATGTGCGATAACTGACACAGGCTGGAGCAGGGCTTGACTAACACATCATTTGCAAGGATAACTGGAAAAGCTCGGTGTTTGTGAGCGAAGCAGAAGTACGTACACCAGAGAGCGGAGGGCTGGAAAAGCCCAGAGCTGACAAGAAGTGCAGACACTTGGCCCTTGTGAGAGCTAAGAGCACGTGTGTGCCGCGCCATGGTGGGTTGCTGAGGGCTCTGTGCACTCTGAATTTGCAGTTATCCTGCGATGCTGTGTCCTGGGGATGAACCGCTGCAGGGAAAGAGAGGGAAGAGGGTCCCTCGGCCCACTGCCTCTCAGACAGCCCAAACATTTTTCTTACCGCCACCAGAAAGCTACGTGGTCGTAACCAAAATGAAATGTTTCAGCTCCAAGCTGGCAGCTTTCAGAGATGTCTAGATCACAGGAAATCTCTCTTGTGGTTGCTTGCCCTGCTTTGGATCAAAATGAAATTTAGAAATTTCCCACAGGACGAGCTGTGATCTTCTATAACATCTCGCAGGTATGGCTTGAAGCAGGAAAGGGTTATGTTTTATTGTCCAAATGTGAGGCCAGAAGGAGGAGAGCTTCTCAAGAAGAAATGTTTTTAGGAAGCTGGCTTTTTGCTCTTTTTCTATAATCCCTGGTAAGTTTTCTCACCTCTTTAGTTTCAGAAGTATTTAACAGGTCATGTGGCTTCGATGCTGGCCTGGATTCTGGTAGAGGGATGAAAAGTGTCTCGTGTCTCCGACACTGGAAAGCCAGTCGATA
The DNA here is from genome assembly GCF_036417845.1 of Apteryx mantelli. Taxonomy (NCBI): domain Eukaryota; kingdom Metazoa; phylum Chordata; class Aves; order Apterygiformes; family Apterygidae; genus Apteryx; species Apteryx mantelli. The sequence goes on along the minus strand of NC_089991.1, from coordinate 4,882,570 downwards.
AAGTACAAATGTAGTCTACTTTCTGTGTGAGCTGTAGAAACACGGTGGTCATTCTGGACTCTAAACTTTTCCATGTAATTTTTCAGCCTCTTTCTACATTTTTAATTGTGTATTACAGGCCTTTAGTCAGAGATTGGAAAGGGAAGGAATTACTTCCTTTCCTCACAGAAAGTGTTTCTGTGTCTCTGGGTATTTCATTAGCAAGGTTCCTTCCTCCCACTAAAATCTGTGGTTCTGATGATTTCCTTTCACCCAGATGTTTTAATTTCTTTTATTTTCCAAGATGAATCTCATTTTGTTATTTCCTGCCCATACATCCATCCTCTCAAAGCTTGAATGAATCATTTCTCCATCCTGACTGGTGTTTGCAATATTCCCAATTTACTGCAATATGCAGACTTAATTATTTTCATTTGCAAAGTGCCACAGGGTCTTAGAAGTCCATCAAGACAATGACAAGAGAGCAGGGGCATGCACTGGGTCCTTTGCCTACATCCCCATCACAGATAAAAGGACTTAAAATTCCCTTTATTAATATTAAAACTATCTTAGAAAGTAGCAATTAAAATGATCTGCTATAAACCTGACCTCAGATGCTCCCAATTTTGGCTTCATCTCCCTCTGCAGACATAGATCTGCTAATGTGCATTTTGGATGGAAGGTCAGAGGAAGAGGAGTACAAAGCCTCAAGAAGAGGATAAGATTCAGTATTTTAAGTTATTGAGGGGATTCTGCCAAGCGGTGTTCAAATCTGGGTGGCTCCATGGGCAGAGACCCTGTGTGCAGCTCTCCTGCCTGGGTTTTTCACCACCTACCTTTACATGTCTACGTTCGACTTGGCTGTCGGGACTCCACCTTATGGCAAGAGGAGTCTCGTCCTACGAGCGATTCTTCCTCTCCATCAGCTCTGCGGGGTTCAGGACGTCTGCTCTGGGGTGTTTGAGTCTGAGCACCAACCCAGCCAGTCCTCACTACGTTGCTGAAGGACTGCCCATGGCTCAGGCTCTCTCAAGGTGGGACAGGCTATAGTGTTTTAAATTTCTTTATTCCGTGCCCCCTCCATGAATTTGCTTCTGTGATTGTTTTTTTTATAGGTACCAAAGGGAGTTTGTTGTTCAGTGGCTTTCTGTTCTAGCTTTTTTTTTTTCGGATGAATACTTAAAATAAAGATTTCCAAGTGGCCTTGATTCTGCAGAGATATGAAAAAAACCTGGAATGTTAGATGCTGGGACTTCCAATTCATTTTCTTGTTTTCAAATAAATAATTCAGTGATAAGAATTTGTTCATACATGCAAAAAGAGGAGAAACTAGACATCAGCAAAAAATCTTTGGGTAAAACATACAGCCCACTAAAATATGAAACTGGAATTTGTTTGAAACCCAACCACCTTATTCACTAGACTATAGAAAAATGTTTAGCATAAAAGAGACCATGTCCTTATCTCAGGGAAGTGACATTATAAAGAAACTTTAGATAGAACAAGCTTTAAACTGAACCAATTACAGAGCTCCTGTACATTCTACATTCTCTAGTTATGTGTCTCAAATATATCAAACTTAATTTTATAACATGAATTCAAAATGTAACAGTGAACAACAGCAGCAACAAAAAAATTCTCCTCTATCCCCTCCATTACCAAGAGGATTATTAACAGTGTTTTCACTGAGCACTCGAGAGCTTTTCTGTCAATAGGCGAATTGCATTTGAAATGGTCCTGGCAGTTTTACTTACCCCATTATTTTTGTTTTCTGTTAAACTAATTTGTTTGTATTTGGTTTTATTTTCTGTCTAATTAGCATTTTAAGCCTGGCTGAATCCTGTTTCCATCCGCATTACTCGTTCCATAGGAACAACGCTGTCTCATTTTTAGCTCTGCAACGCATGGGTGGCTTTGGGCAATTATGCAAGCACTGGGATGCTGGGCTGACCTCCATTCCCTCAGCTCTGTCTTCTTGTCACCTCTGCAAAGTGAGATCCTGATCCTCTTCACATAGTCATTGATTTAGCAGAATATCTATTCCAAACAGCATACTTGCTTACTGAGTGACGGGAAGGATATGCAGTTGTAAATTCTTGCTGTGCTAAGACGTAAAGTGTTCAGGATCAGAAATTTGGCTTAGATAACTCAGGTCAACTAGCAAGTGGGTCCAGATATTGGACTTCCATAAAGCTGGAGAGTATATGGTTCTCCTGGGATTTGATGCAAGAATGTATTTCTCCACTGCAAAATGGCTTTAAGAAGAAAACTCTCTTGGTTAAGAAAGGTGCTTTTGAAAGGTTTTACAAAAGGTAGTAATTTGTTACTAAGGTCGTAACAACATTTTTCCTAAGCCTTGAAAGTAATTCAGAGTCTGACATTGCACAATCCATTTTTATTTTGTCCTGGTAATTCCAGGTCATCCGTGCTCTGCTTAAAGTAAAATGCTTTTCTCTTTGCTTTGTAAATACTGATCTTAGACTCTAGATACCAAGTTTGAATATTCACCAGAAATGTAACAAAGTTCTTCTACAGGATGAGCAAGAACCTCATGAATATTTGCGTGATGCCATTAGACAGTCAAATGAACCCCGGCAACAGAGAAAAAGCTCCAGAAATTCTCAGGGCAGGGGCATTTTCATCCCTCATGTTCTCTGTGCGTCTCTGCGATTACTGCAATAGCCCAGGGGGTTCATACTGCAGGAGACCCTTCCTCACATAGTATTTCTCTTTATCTGATGCCTTGGTCATATCCTATTGAAAGTGGTCTTGATCTATTGAAGTTTCTCTTCAGTCTAAGTTGAACAGGGATTCATGTAATTCTTATTTTTTTCTGGTTGAAATTTGGGTCAGCTGATTTACTGTCCCTTGTTAGGTTTCTCACATGCAAAATGTTTTAAAAACTGGGCCTGGAGCCACAGGCAGAATTTGACTATATAAATAGAGCAGATTTCTTTTGTGAAAAGATCCTACAGAGCGTATATTTGGGTTGGAACTTCATTTTACTTATTATTTTTAATTTATAAAGAGGAGAGCAATGATTTTGAGTCCAAGTGGTTTTCTATTTCATTCTTAAACTTTCTACAGTATCACTTAAACCCATTATCAGAAACTGCAGCAACCTATGAGCCAAGTTCCATCCACATTTACCCTCTAACAATCTCATTTGCTGTAATTTAGTAGCGCGAGCACCACTAAAGGCAAATCTCTGTGTCCCTTTCACACTCCAGATCATAAAACAAATATATTATATCCCATCTTGTTTTGTTAAAATGTCCCAAAGTAGTTTCTTCAAAACAAAGGACCATTTGTTCAGTCAAGGTACTCGGAACACAAAGTAAAAGATGAAAAGAAAAAAGGCTGATGTATATATGGGCCTTTCCCTGCCCTGTACCTTCCATAGAAAGCTTCAGCAATCTCCACTGAGCTCTCTTGTCTCCTGCTCTGCGCTGGGTGAAACAACAGTGCAAGTAGGTGGGTCTTTTTCCAGATCAAAAACTGTTCTAAAAATTTTTTCAATTTTGTTTTTTCAAGATTTTTGCAAAAAAAAAAGTTTCAGTCCAAGCAAAATATTTTGTTCAGTACAAGTCAAGCTGCTTCATTTAGGCTTTGATCCTTAACAATACTTAAAATACCAAAGGAAAAACTGAAAAGTAGTTCAGAAGCAAAAAACTGCAATGTTTTGTTTTGGTGTTTCCCTTGTCTTTTTTCTTCGTCTGTGTGTGTGTGCATATCTGACCCTTTGATTCAGCTGATCCTCTTTTGTGAAATAGCAGAAAAATTTTAATCTTTTGACTGGAGAAGTCAAGGACACGGCAGTAATATTCTGCTTTCCCCTTTCTCTGAGTTTCTTCCGCCCTTGCCTTTGTTTGCTGAGACTCCCAGGACGCCCCCAGCAACCCAATGAAAGAGCACTTTGGCATCCCCTTTGCTGCATGATTTGATGGGAGAAACACGATATTGTCTCCGCGGAAGCGGAGGGGAAGCCCTGGTTTGGTCCTCGCCCCGCTGCGTGTTGGCTCCAGCCCAGCACCGCTGATGAGTGATGCCAACATGCCCCCAGGGCAGAGCTGGCTCTGGGAAACACCAGCGCGGCCGGTCCAGCTGCTCCGTCTGCCTTTCTCTGCCAGGATGTGCCATAAAGTCTTCTTCATGACGCTAATGCAGCGTTTTCTCCTTTGTTCCCTGGTCACACACCAGTCAAAATGGGAAAATCCATGTAGAAAAACCACTCGATGCTCCCCTCGTTTTCCTTTGTAACTTGAGGCACAGCATGGCAATTAGCTCAAATGAGTCACCAGAAGTTTCCTCATTTCCACTAGGATCTCTGGCATTTGAAGCATTGCACAGCCAAGTCAGGGTTCCCACGAGCAGGTGTTACAGCTTAAAATGTGTTAGCTGATGCTATGGAAGGCTTACGGGAGCTACATAAAAAGATAAATGTTTAATAATGAGCCCAGAAAGATTGTTCTGAGGGCATGAACACAGCCACACGATCAAAAGAAAAATGGCTCTTCCCTGCCCCTTGCAGCATTTCCTGACATTACAAATGTTCTCCTGAAAATCTGTTTATGTAGCTCCATTTCTAGCTCTCATTCACTGATTAAACACACCACGGTTCACCTGAGTTACAGCTTTTGTTCGCAGGCTTTTGCCTGCGTTTGCTCTAAGGCTTACGGTGAAGGGACGAGTTGGTGGGAACGTGACGGGAATGCCTGGCTGGAAGCAGAATATTAAAGTCAGAAGCTTGCGCTGTTAGTTCCGATGTGGAGATTTTTAGTGTTTTCACTGGTTCACTGATGAGTTTTTCCTTCCTACCTCAGCCCCTGGCTATTTAGCGCAAGGTGCATTAGTAAAGCAGGATAATCCTGTCTGGGTGCTTAATTCTTTTGCACTGATGGTAGATTTCTACATTCAAGAGAAGTGGAATTTATTTCAGTTATAGAAAGTCACTGTTGTTTCTGTGTGATTAGTTCCAGTCACCTGAAGCTGATCTCTGGCATTTACTTGCCATAAGTTTTCCTATTTCTGCTGATGGATTTACAGCATTCATTTATCTAAAATGTATATCTATTTTTTTCTGTTTAACGTCTGAGCATTGGCTTACGCTCTTAGTTTCCTCAATTTCTGTCCTTATTTTCCGGGTGTAACTCATCCAGTCCATGCCATGGGACAGGAGGGATGCTGCTCAGACAGGGACCACGGTGTGTTTTGGAAAGGGTGTTTTTGTGGTACCTAATCCAGGGACGCTGTAGGCACCTGCAGTGCTAATATTAAACAGCACCAATAAGTGGGGTCATCATGACGGACCCCTTCTCTCTTCAATATAATGGACAGTAAATAAGACATGGAAGTGTCTGTATTACAGTTTCGTGGAACTTCCTATACAGTTATAGAGATATAAAGGTACTTTATTGTCTGTGCAAGGAAACTCATGCATTTTTGAACAAGTGTGTTGAAGAAAAAATTCACTGTCTGTCATGAGAGCTGTAAAGTACTTTCCCACAATGCATATACATGATAAGCCAGGAGAAAGAGCTGTCATACGTCAAATTAGACAGCCATGTGGAAAAGTTAGTGTTTAATGTGATGTCTTCAGGGGTCTCCAAGAACCTTCTCTTTATTTCCGTGTGGAAAGCTGTTCCTTTGGGCCCTTTAAATCCCTGCTGAAGGCTTTGGAAGCTTTTTATCTTGTTCTAGCCAAAGGTACACCTAGCCCTTAGTTTAATCACCTCCAGCAAGTAACAACAGCTTTTGGAGCTGTCAGCACTGCCGAGTCCTTTGGTGGCTCTCAAAAATGTCACTTTGGCTGTTTTGCTATTTAGACTGGCTCTTTAGCCCAACATGCTGATTTTTTAACCTTGGTAACTTAGAAAATACATGTAACTGATAGGCTGGGGGGAGGTACGGTTTTCCTCATAAACCACATAGGTGTGCATGATACAAGGGGAACTGCCACCACCTAGCAGGATCCCTGTGGCAGGGGATCGCGTAGCTGCCGCAGCAGCTTCTGAGCAGGGATGTAGTGGAAAGTGGTTTGCTGGAGCTCATGGGTCCTGATGCATTAGCTCTATCAGCTTGGAGGGGGCTCGATCTGCCCACGAGCATAAGCACTTAGTGCTTTTAAATAGCTCTTTTTGGACCCATGCGATCTCCTCCATGGCCAGTGCTTTCCTTTCACTCAGGGATATCTTGTCCTTCTGCAAAGCCCCAGCCACACTGGCTTGTTGCAGCACTTGCTGCCTTTCCCTCCTTCCGGGATACAGCTCAGGAGCAGCCACAGCTTGTCCCTTAAAGTCTCTTGGCCCCTTTTTCAGTACTGAATAAAGAAAAACAATATTTAATAGGAACTTTGTTTGAAAAAAGCATTGTAATATTTAGGCCTCTGTAATTTTACTATATCACCATTTTTCACTGCATTTTAAAGCACTCTGCCTTGAAGCTTTTATCTCAAGCTCTGTTCTTTTCTGTGCCTATGATACCAAGCAAACTGTTAGTATAATCTTTAACTTGGTGTCAGTGCCCATTCCCAGGGAAGAGAGAAAGTTAAACAGCTCTGTGATGTGTTTGATGAGAATCTAAGATTAATTTCTGAAATGTTGATAGAGAGATGTTAGCGTTGTCCAAGGGTTACTGGGTATGTCATTAGTAGCTGATGGAGCAAGTGTAATGAAACACTCTACTGCTTGCTGTAAGCAAATAAGAGCATGAATGAATTTTGAACTATCTTCCCTATCCTGATCTTATTTTCCCCTCATTTTTGGTAATAATCAAAGAGGAACACCATCAAGACTCTATGGCACATTGCCAATCCTTATTGTCTCGTACAAAATAAATTGTCCCAATAAATTCAGTTTTATGGCAATTCCTCCTCAATTTTCTCGTGTTTGTATTTTCCTTGTAGCTGTTCCCAGACACAGTGAAACAGTGAGCAGATTAAAATGTCTGAGGAATTCTCTGAAGTGCCAACCAGCGTAGGACTTTGACTGTCTCATTGCCAAGGACAACTGAATTTCTTTGTCTGAATCGATTCTCATAATGCGGTGAGCAATTGTAAGAGCCGAGGGAACCCTGGCTGTGGCTTTGGCCCTGCACCTCCAGACTCCGCACACGTACCAGCGTGGCTTTCCATGCCACTGGCTGCTACAATTGCTGTTGACTTCATCAAATACAAAAATAAATTTTACAAAGGAAATCGGTTCCCTGCCTACTTTCCTTCCAGTTAATCTTTTTTTTTCCATTTGCCAAAGAAATAATACCCCCTAGCAGCATTAGAACAAACATAAACACTGAGCATTTGGAAATTCCTATTTGTAATACTGCTGCCATCACTTCAAGTTTAAGCTTTAAATGCTCAGAATGATTAGGACTAATGATTTATAGACCTATCTTTTGATAAACTTTCCCCCTACCCTAAATAACTTAAAAGAAAGCATAATAAAATGGTAATATTTCTGGGGACAATGTCTCAAGGAAAAAGAGGGTCAAATAACTTCCTTCACTCTGAAGCGGGAGTAGTAAATTCTTCTTTTTTTAACTTTTTTTGAAAAATGCAGGCCCCAGAGCCTAATTTATCTGAAGAAGCACATTTTAAATGGCCACTAATGTGCTGTTAAAGAACAAAATGCACTATTCCATAGCAATCCTAATTACTGTGTGACTGTATTTCAATCTGCAGTAGCAATGAACTGATCATTAAAACTCACAATAACCAGTTTGTTATTATGCAAACATCTAGAAAAGAATCCTTTAAATTTCCCATGCAATCACTGTCACAAAGCTAGTGAGGGTGCAAGCATGATGGGAGTCTTCTCTACTCTCCAGCTTTGTGCGTCGCTTTTTGAAGACCCGTTCTGGTGGACACTAGAGTCACACTTTTATCACGACTGTTGAAATCGCAGCTGGTTGCAGCCAGAAGGGCTGTAGTGGGGCAATGGGGTGGTTGCCAGACCTGGACCATGTTCACCACGCCAGGCAGGGGTAACAGCAGCTGCAGACCCCTATATAACCTCCCCTTTCCTCCTCTCTGTCTCTCTCTACTCCCTTATCCTCCCCCTCACCTCCAGAAAGTTCTGCTTTTTGAAATAGTTGAGGTTTTTACATTCCCCTTCTAAGAACATATATTCACCCTCAAAGCTCATAAATGAAACACTCAACTCTGCTAATGCAATCAACTACATTAACAATATTTATTTTTCATCTTTTCCCTTAGTTATTTTGCTTTTTAATTATCTTTCTTTGTGATAAAAGATAGTCACATTCTAAATTCAATCACTCTGAAGAACAATATGAAATAAAGAAGCTTAATCTTTATTATAAAACTCTTCTGCAGGATCTGATGGTGCTGTAATTTTGCCATTAAGAAATTGCCCTTTTCAATTATCTGCTGCTAGCCCCCTTTTTTCCCTCTGAACAATAAACTGAAGAAGAGTCTCAGCTACAGGATACAAAACACGTACTTTCTGTACCAGAGCAGCACAGCTCTTTCTTCTGCTTTTAAATTTGTCTATTATTTGTCCCATCAGTTAAGAATGAGCTGTCATTTTTTTTTAAAGATAATCTGAGATACAGCATTTAAAGTTGCTCCCTGCAAAATACCAGCCAGACATTTTATAGGTTACAGGAGAAGGAGAACCATGCAGAGTGGTTCATTCTGGTCCACACGCAGTGAAGAGAAACAATGTCCGATTAGTGCTGAATAGCCAATTTGTTTGAGCTGCCCTAACACTTCAGTCGTGTGTTTGTAGCAAATTATCAGAGATTTTTTCAGCTTAACATCAAAGTGCCTCTCCATTTCTTTTCTCAGTCTCGATGTACACCATCTTAGAAGTTTCCACAGGTGTGATTCCCTTCCCTCCCGCTGCCAGTGTTGTTAACAGTTAAATATTGAAAAGAATGAATGTGATATTGCGTTGTAAATAATCTTTGGTCTGTGAACTTTCTGATAGTGTCATTTTCATAAATCAAAGACTTACTTGCTTTTGCTTATGGTACATGTAGAAAGGCCATGGAAAAGCGGATTTGCCTTTCTAGTGCCTTACTCCAGTGGAAAGCTCTTGATTTGCAATGTCATTAGCTGAACTGTTATTAACAAAACTATTAATTTTTGTCCCTATTTAGCAAAACAATTACATATTTGCCAACATACAACCCTCCCCAGACAAATGCTTATGTGTGAAATTATGGGCTTTCTGTATAATCGTTCAAATAGACCTACGCAAGTGTTACTGAATCCAGTCTGTAGATCCGCTGTGCAGCAGCCCAGAGGTTTTAATACAGTGCGAAGTTTTTTAGACTTGTCTCTCGTTTCACTGACGATGACAGTGCTGACCACACGCTCAAATCACAGTCAGGAGATGGAGCTGCAAATCTCAACCCCACAGAGGTGCTTTGTCAGTATTGGCCACTGGCAGACTTTGGGTTTTAGCTAGATGGGCTGCTAAAACATAGCTTATATCTATAAATGACATGAAGCAGAGAAGTGAAACATGCTCTGCCAATAAGTGGAAACCTTAAGGGCCTGGTGTGCAGTTTTCTGTTTTGTGGCACCATAAGCCACGCTGGACTACAAAGTCCCTGTCTCTCTCTGCTAGTATATTCAGCAGGTTATGCACTGAAATCTCACCCTTTCAGACAATGTTACTGATACTTTTATTTTTATTTCTCTTTCAGTTTGTTGCTCATCCCAACTGCCAGCAGCAATTGCTCACCATGTGGTATGAAAACCTCTCAGGCTTACGGCAGCAATCTATAGCTGTGAAGTTCTTGGCTGTCTTCGGGGTTTCCATCGGCCTGCCGTTCCTCGCCATAGCATACTGGATCGCTCCCTGCAGCAAGGTACAAACTGATTAAGGTGCATCTTGTTTATGGTCATTTCTATCCATGGCCTGGGATGAAGTCACAAATGTTTCTGTAATACTGCTGCAAAATGATTAATTCTAGCCTCTAAGATTGCCTCAAAAGAGGGCAAACTTCAGATGTTTCTTGATATGCACAAATGGAGCCATTAGGCATGCTCCAAAGTTCATCCTTAAAAGTAAAAAAGATGGGGTGGGGGAAGGAAATGTTGAGACAGCAGGTGTGAAGAAAAGAATAGGAACAACAAGAAATGGAAAGGAGATGACAGTATGAAAGTGGGATGAAGAAGGAATAGAAGAACAACAAAAATGGAGAATAAGAAAGGAAAAAGACCTTTGTTGCCCTTTTAGTTCACCCTGATCTCATTCCCTTTTCTGTACCCTGTGTTGCAGGTTCCTCTCTTCTTCAGAGCTTCTTATTTCCCTTTTCTTCTACTTCTTGCTGATCTTGTATTTTTAGTTAGCGGAGCATTATTACGGCACATGCATCTGAGGCTCTGCAAAGCCGTGGGGGACTGCTGAGTGCCACAGAGAAGACTAGACTTAATCATGCAACCTCTGCAGTGCTGAGGGAAAAGATGATGAAACTCGAAAAGTTGCTATGTATCTAATTACGGTTGCGCTGTGTCTCACAGCATCAGATGGAGCAGGAAAGTTTTGCTAAGACCTAGAGGTCGAAGGACCAGAGCCAGCCATTAGCTTGTGTTAAAGCTCGAGCTGTCCATGGTTTGAATTCTGTAGTGAGATTTCCATCCTGAGACTGCTCAAACAAGTGGAGATGAATAGGTGTGTGGCTGAATGATGAATAGCTTTTTCTCTGTTCTTGCCACATAAAAGAAAAGGTGGCGGGGGGGAATCATTTCACATGGAACAATACTGGCCATATCGTCCATTCCAAGTTAGAGTGTCTTCAGCAGAGGCTCATCAAAGCTGCTTAAATCTGAAAGAAATGACCTCTGGCATGGGTATTTTATTCAGTCCTGAAAGTATTTTCTCCCATTCCCTTTAAAACCAGTAAGGAATCCTTTCCAAATTTGTCAGGTCCAAGAAACTATAGATGCTCTGATGGGTTTTAAGGAAAGACTATAATTTCAAAAGAGTTATCCATTAGTACATCCAGACAAACCTCTGAAAACAAATAGCCTTCCAGAACACCTCGTGTAAGAAAACATGTTTAAAGCTTGGTGTCCTCCAAAGCATCTTCAAGACAAATACTTTCTCTCAGAGTGCTTGAGAATATAACTTTATTTTCTCAACATTTGTATCAACACAAAAGTTAACAGCTTTTATAAATATTGAATAGGATTCTAAAATGTCACACAGAACAGAGAAGTGCATCTGAAGTCAGAGCTGTTTTGTGGGTGGTTTTGGCTAGGTCTTAGCAGGAATTTGTGTATGGAATTACCATGTTGACTCCTGTATTTCAGAACTCAGTCCAGGAGGGATTTAGGAAGCTCTTTAACTGCTTTCACCTCTCTTCAGTGTGCTGCCAGTTGACACACCTGCCAACTGCAACATTTGTGGTATATTGTCATAATTAAAGGGGCTGAATATAGCAATAGCTGGGGAACACAGCTAGGCTGGAAATAAATGGAGACTTTAAACAAAAAAACATAGAAAAGGAACTAAACTGGAAAGCATTTCAAAGCAAACCCATTAGTTTTACAGCAGAAATAAGAAATAATTGAGAAATGATAATTTTTTTTTTTAATTTCTCGAGGTAGATGTATTAGAATTGAAAAAATGGGGAAAGGGAACAACACAAACCCCCTTAATTTTTCAGTGATCCTGATATCATTGTGCTAAACCTTTCATGGAACCTCCTTTCTCTCCTTCTCCCTGCTTTAGACTGTGAAAATATATGTAGCCTTCTATCAAATTTAAATTGTAAGTTTTTTCAGGAAAGAGTTGTCTTTTAATGCATGGTTTTGCATCAAACAGAACAATGTAGTCTTGATTTTTGGTTGGCACTTCTGATATAAATAACTGAACAATGATATAATGAACACAGTTTCCCCCAATGTATTGGCACTCCACCCAGAATCGTGGCTATTAGAAGTAAGGGCTGAGGGTTGAGATATGAACCTTGTATCCCCTCACAGTGTTATTGTGGACAATTACATATGCAGTAGATTCTCTAAAAGGATGGTCATATTAAAAGAAGATTTACATGTGATGCTGGTTGCTCTGAGCAGCCTGATTTTGTCCTTGTCATTTTTTGCAAGGGTATTGTTTGTTTGTTTGTAAGTCATGTAAAAAATTTTGATGTTGTACAACTGCGTAAGAACGAAATAATTTTTCCTTCACTGCAATCAGCTTAGATGCTCAGATTAAAATCAGGTCAGGCCTGGCCTAAAAGCCACATGGGTGCCCAGGCGAAGGTGCTGCCTGCCGGTGCGAGGACAGCTCCTCAGTCTGTAGGAACCAGCAGCACCGCATGACCCATTCGTTGGCCCCAGAGAACAAAGTCGCTTTCCTGGACCTCTTCTGCTGACTTCAGCAGATGCTGCATTTCATGAAAAATGCAGAGACAAAACCTCCGGAGAGTTACTGTTTTGAACTAGCCCCGTAGTCCATGGACGTGGTGAACACGGCTTAGGGCTCCTTTGTACGGGGCTCTGTCTCTTGACAGATCTTTGCCTGAGGCTGGCGTTGTGTTCAATCTTCGCTGAAGGAAATGAGGAAGAGTCTGTTTTACGAGTCAGGCAGAAAGGAGGGAGTTAGCTTAGGTGGATTTAGCCAGCTCCTCTGCTTATGCACTACAGAAAGAAAATCTGCACCTTTCCCCCTTGTTTATTGAACTGAGTATTAACATGGCTCTTGTAAGAGGTGACTGCATTAGGGAATACGGGCCTATCAGGGATCCATTTCTGAGCTAAGACAGTGAGAAAAGTCAGGGAAACCTCTGTAATGTGGAATACAGCTTATAGTAGCTGTCCTGACCAATACTGTGGGGCATCACAGTCTTAAGATATATTGGTAAAATTTAGCAGTTCGATACAGAGTAATAGAGTAATTCATATCTCAGAATAATTCTTTCGCTAGTGTATCTCAGCAAAGAATATGTTCTCAAGCCTTTACTCCCTAATGGAAAGTTTTCTTTAATAAAGGCTCTGCGGTGTTTGAACATGCCATACAATTACTACCCTTGAAAGTTTAGTACACAGTATTTAGCTGACTTTGCAACTGGACTCTTAAGTCTTTTCTTGCACTCAGTTGCACAGAGCCATCTTTATTAAAACAATTTTGGTGCAATTTTGTTTATTCACATCTGGATGCACAGACTGTTGACAAAACTCCCAGCGTGTAAGCCTATCCTATGCTGAATTAGCTGGGTCGACTCATCCACCTCATGGCAGTCGTGACTCTGAAATTAACTGATGATTTATATGTTGGTGTCCAATACTTGTTTCACTGGTGATCAAAAGAGAAAATAAGAGACAGGATGGAAAAACTGCACAATTTACTGCCCAGTTTCATGTTGGCAAGAGCAAGGAAGGTTTGGAATGTTTGCAGATCTTCAAGAAGTATTTTCTTTCTTCTCTGATCCGTCGAAGTACACAGTCAAATATTATAATGCCAACAGAGATCATTTCTGAACAGCTCTCATTGCCTGGGCTGTGCCCTTGCTTTCATTTAGCCATGCTGGGGATTTATGGGCCACAGCTCCAGCCGGCACAGACCTCGCACCAATTAAGCACTGGAACTTCATTTGTTCACTCCACCTAACGACATAACTCTACCTTCTTACTCTAGATATTTTCCTCCCCGGTTAACGTACATATGATTTCTAACATAGTATTCTTCAAGCTATGAGTATAGTAATGAAAACAGTAATAGCTTTTTTTTAAGTAGTTTCTATTGTTATTTGTTCCTACCTCTTGAACTTGAGATTAATTTGGATTTTGACAACTTTGTTTCACTATCACATTTTATATATTTTCTTTTTGACATGTCTGTGTGATTTATTATTTTCCAGTAATACAGATAGGATATTAAGTAATGAAATGAGCTATTCTCCTAAGAATGAACCTTTGCACTCACATTCTGTCAGTCTTTCTGTCAACTTAACAACCAGACACTTCCCTGCAAACCTAGTTTGATGAAACATGATATTTTGATTTAATAAAATAATTGAGAAATTGATACATCCAAGTAGTTACACACCTTGGATTTAACCGTATCATGTTGCTTTAAAAATATGTTATTGTCATAAGGAATTAAGCTGACAGAAGGAATTCAAGCTTCATTAATTTTTCATAGAATATTCTAGTCAACACTTTCACCTCTTGTAGCACTTGGCTAAAAATCAGATTTCTGAGAAGATATGAAAAACATCAGCTCAAGAAAAAAATTATAGGCTTTCCTCAGTAATAAAGAGGATAAAACATTGATGTAAAACTAATAAATGCAGACTTTTGTTAAATTAGTAAAGAACTAAGTGAAATTATCCATATAATTCACTTGATTCTGTAATAGTCAGGATTATTTCTCTGATAACCAAGACTGTACAGCTTTAAACTCATGTCTCTTTTTTTTACGTTTCTATAGGCAAGAGAAAATGTCTAATTATTTGGAGAGAATTCATGGCTCACAGGAGAGCACTTTTTCCTTTTCAGTGAATTCAGAGTAGAAATGAGTCTTAGGTAGACTGCAAATGCATCTTCCTAAAACCTTCTCGGTAATGACCCACATGCCCATAGTTGTTGTAGCTTTGCTTATCCCTATGAGTTTCTTTGGGCAGGTCATATGAGGGAAGTATCTGAGGTCAGTATCATGTGGGACTTTCCTTCTATCGTAACGTTTTCAAATATCCCATGACTCCATCAACCCTGTACTGGAAATACAAGGAGTTCTGCTATAAAATATAAATCTAGCCAACACCAGCCATAAAAACTGCTCAGAATTAACACTACACCAAGGCGTACAGTACCACTATCAGTAGAAGAGAGAGACAGTGTCACAAATGATGGGAATGTTTTTAACATGCTTCATTTAAACAGAAGAAAACCCTACATCTGCCCTGGTACTCCTAGACAAGACTAAGGAAACTCAGACTTCAATTCAGTGAACATCTACCTGTTTAAACATTTCCTCCTTGACTTCACTGAGACATACACATGTTATTAAGGGCTCAAGAACAGATCAGACTTTTCCATTTTCATTTCTGGAAAGTCTTTCTGGGATTTAGAAACATGCAAATTTTCCAATAAGTATTTCTGTTCTGTCAACCTCATAAAAGATTTATTTGACATTTTAAAAATTCAGAGAAGAAAAAGAGATAAGAAACAGAATCATAAAGCTTCCATTAAATTTCTGTTATACCTAAAGAATCCTGGCATAACTGTGCCCTGGTTTTAAAATATTTACTGCTCTGCAATGACCAGAGAGACCTGGGCTCCTTAGAAATGGGCTTTGAACAAAGCTGCTGTTGGAGACAATCAAGAGAAAAAGGAATTTAGCTTTTCATTCCTTTTTCATATTTCCTATGAAATTTTATGATTAAGTCAGTAGCTATTAAGACTTATCATCGAGGGAGATTAATCAATGAGTAATAAAATGCAAAAAATCCCATGCACGCTGAGGGATATTTTGAGGAAAAGGCCCATATGGAACGGCATTCTCTTTGCTGTATGTTGTGTCCAATGCCATGCGCACTGGTCCCTGCACTCATAAAGAAAACTTCTAGCTCTGACACATTTCTGGAGCAATATTTTCTTAGATCACAGAAAATATAAAATGAGATACTATTTAAATTAGTTAGCAAGCAATACTTTTCAAGAAGGAACAAATATTCACTACAGTGAAGAGATTTTGGCTCAGATCACTGTTACTCCACTTGGCTTATTGTATTGAAATAAATCCCTGTGTTCTAATCAGTGGATCTCCCACTTTTGTAGTAATTACAGTAGAACACTCTCATAGCAGGGTATATTAAAAACATTACTAAAGAATCTTTAAACAGAATGCTATGTCTTACTCAGTGTTGATGAATGAAGAACTGAACATTAATAAGCGATTCTGATGTGGAACAGTTCATGATGCTCTAAGGAGGAGAGAAGTAGGATTTATATTGACACACATGAATACATTCATATCACACACACACACATACATAAGTGTGTGTGAATAGATATACATTTGTCTCATATATAAATGTCCTGTCTCTTCATTTTCCACTCATCACATGGACAGGACAATTACGTATCATGTGTGGGCATAGCAGTGCAATATAAGATACTAACACACACAGAAAATGATCCAAAAGGCATAATTTGTAATACAGTACATAATGTCTAGTAGTAGCAAAGAACAACTTGAACAAATCCAAATCTGATTTAATTCATGGTCTATAATTAATTTCTGAAGTTTTTACTAAAATTAAAATCATTTCCATCTCGGGCAAATTGTTAAAATTTTTACAAGAAAAATCTTCCAGGAAGTGGATGAGAAAAAAATATCTTATGTCTTGTGTATGTTTCATTTCAGTTGGGACGGACCCTCCGAAGTCCCTTCATGAAGTTTGTGGCGCACGCAGTTTCTTTTACAATCTTCCTTGGACTGTTAGTAGTGAATGCTTCAGACCGATTTGAAGGAGTAAAAAATCTTCCCAATGAGACCATCACAGATCATCCTAAACAAATATTTAGAGTAAAAACAACTCAGTTCTCATGGACAGAATTGCTGATCATGAAGTGGGTATTGGGTAAGTAAAACCAAAATGTCTCCTAGTCCTTCGGGGATGTTCAGAATGACTGGGAATAACTGTAGCGTTAAAGGTGGTGATATGTCAAAGAAAAAAAAATGGGGCTAAATTTTGGGACGATGGATGTGTTTTGATTGATTTAAATAAGATCAAAGAAGACTCAGTCACTGCTTTTGAAAATACTAATTGATTCTTAGAAAATTCCCACTTTCCAGATTTCTCACTTTGCATGATGAATGCTATAGATGCTGTCTGCTTGCTTCAGTTGGTTTAATCATTGCAGCTTAAAGAAGGCAGCATATTCATAGAAAATTATAGCTTCTCTACAGGATATACCTCCTTTCAAGTCCATCTAAAATTAGCAGAAAAAATGTGTCCCTTGGGACATGGCTGACTAGCCTGTCTTAGGCTATAATAGGATCCATTGCCATGGGATCCTACTATAACTCACTGAACCTCAGTTTCCTTATCTGCAAAATGGGTGTACTGTTGTTTATGTCTTTGTAAAGCAGCCTGAGATCTAGTGCTGAAAAGTGCTAAGTAAATAAGAGTTGAATTTTATGAAATTCATAGTAGGAAATTATTACTGGTGAGATGATAGCATAGTGCTCAAATCTTTTAAAAGAAATGAAGGTCTCTGAAAATAATAATGTATTGTTTCATTTGGATCAGTTCTGCTAAGTGCAAAAGTATGTCAGAGGCACAAGTTAAACTGCCAGGGAGTTTTAGGCAAATTGAGATGTATGCCTTTTCCTGTAGGCACAATTTATTCCTGGTGGGTCTGCTACCTTGAACCACTAATCTAAATAAACTAAGAAAAATTTATTGGGAAATTGAGCTTATCAGCTCTGCAGAATCTTTATCTACCTTTTCTGTATCTATTTTTACTCATCACCATGATTTTGATTCTTTTCTTGCAGCTTGACAAATAATTCCCGTTTCCACAAGTACTGATGGCATTAAACCCCTCTGAAAAATAGGGTAGGGCTGCTCTGTCTGACGACCTGCTGGCCACTATTTCTTTGTTCCCTGTCCCTGCAATAAGCAGAATCCCATACAGGATATTAGGCAAGAAAAAACTGAATAGATGCCAGACTGAATTGAGTAAGTCTGTAAAATATATTTTTAAAATGATATTAAAGCAGTTGGGACAAGATGATTAGCTTTTAGACTAGGTATTATGTTCTCATAGGCAGTAGGTATCTGCCTGCCTGGGTGAGTTCCTGAGAGATGAAGGAGAAAACATTTCATTTAAAGCGAAGGTTTTCAGTTTTCTGGGAGAAGAATAGTGATTCATTGTACAGGCTTCCGAATATAATGAGATTTTCTAATGACTGCCTACATCAGCACTGACTGTTCTATGGCCATGTTACCTATCTCCCTACCTACTGCTTCAAATATTGTTTCAGCAACAGTAAAGAGAAAGTTTGGTGCCTGTGGCCTGTGGAGAGCTGGCTCAGGGCTTGGGCACTTGCTGGGCCCTGTATGTGACCCAGAATTTTAAGGGCTGTGAAAGGAGAATGGATGGTGAATTGCCCAGCTTTTTGGTGCAAAAATATTATAGATATCATTGATATGTATATTTAAGTGCAAATATTAACAAATAAGAGCAAACACTATAGATAAATATCACAGGCAAAGTTACAAAATGCTTTCCCAAAGATGAGTATACACTAAGTATATGCTGAAAAATAGTAAATCTAACATTATGCACTAAATCTACACATCTGTGTTTAAACCTGCCTGGTAACATCTGCAATTGCTATTTTCAGACTGGACAGTGTAGGTGTGCTACCTACATTTCTGTTCATAGCACAATCAAAAAGTGTAATTTTACTTATTCTCTGCTTGTAAATCCCTTTCTTCTGTTTCGGTATCTTCTCTTTTCTCCCTCGTACTGTGGCAGCAATGATGAATGCTGATGACACATTACTTGTTCCAACCACAGCCGACTACTTCTGAGTAATTAATTTACAGGTCCCTGATCTTAGTTCTTTTTTTGGTTGTCTGAGTTATCTGGCTGTCAATCGTAAAATTATGAGCCACATTCAGAATAGCATTATTCCAGGATAAGGTGATACTTGAACATAGAGTGCTGTGACCAGGAGTGAGCGCAGCCTGTGATTGCACTGCCTGCAATTAATCTTGCTGGAGATGTAAAAACTAAGCCACACGCACATCCCACAGAAAGGCTGGGATTTTCTGCGCGAGTGCGACGGCCAAAAACGCACACTGAAAGCAGAGAAGTTTCGTTTGGAGAGACAAAATCCTTGCTGCAAAAGCAGCTGAGGCAGCAGCTAAGCTCGGAGTAGACGCAGTCGGAGCACAACTGTCTTGATTAATCCGACAGCCTTTGGCGGCTTGGGGAAGGCTCAAAGTCATCTCGTTAACATCAGCTGCTTGTAATTTATGTATTAGACCAGAGGATACAAAAATCTGACAAACGGGTCCCTTCTGTGCGCAGGTGGTGAACAGTTCTTCCTGCATACTCCCATCTTCCTTCCAGACTGCCTGTACCTGTAAGTTGACTCTTTTCCCCGCTAAACCCAGAAGTGCCCATCAAGGTGACATTTCTGATTTTTCTTCTGTTCACATCCCCACCTCTCCGGGCATCAGACTGAGGGAAAGAGCTTCTCCCAGAGCCTGCAGGTCACACAGCTGTCGGAGAAAACCAGGGGCCTCAAAAACAGGGCAGTGAAATACAAACAAATCCCAGCAAATCTGCTCTGCCCGAATCTCATATTGGCTGTCATTATTTCTGTTCTGATATCTCATCTTGTATCCTATCTTCTGAATTTCAGCTGCTTTCTTTCTCCTCAGAATTTTTACTTAAGGAGATGCTTTGAGTTACTCTCTCACAATGCATATACAATTACCCAGCAGTACTGACCACATAATTGCTATAACCCTTCTACATGTCTTGAATAGACATTTTTCCATATGGATGGATAAAAAATGATTGTCACAAAGTTGGCAAAAAGAATGATGTAAATTATAGGCCAATAATGTGATACTTCCACTGAGTGATTCTAATGTTAGTCGGTCTACTCAGTTTTAGACATTTCCTACTTCATTAATCTATGACTTTGGTATATTAAGTGACCTAGATTAGAAATAAATTTGGGTGAGAGAGTTAATATTTAAACTAGAAAAGACATTTATGGGCATCAGTGAACAAGTGATCTGCTTGGCAATGCCTCACACATGGTATTTCCTCAAGCGCTTTAGCACTTTTTATACGATACGAACACATAATACATCGGGTTAATGTCTCATACTTATTTCTTCTGGGATATTTTTTTTAAGCTAGAAATGTATTTCTTTAATATTTTATCCTCACGCCGGGACAGTGCCTGAGAAACCAAGTCTTCCACCTCTCCCTTCGGCTATTTGTTATTAAATTTTACTCGTGGTGAATGACGGCTAAGGGATAAAGTTCCTGCTTTTACACAGTCAAACACCTACAGATTTTAGCAGAGGAGCTGCCTGAGTGCAACGTTGCGCAGCAGTGAGAGGGGTCCCCTCCCAAGCGTGCCCTTCGGCTCTGCACGATGCATGAGACAGAGCTATACGAGCCCCAGCCTATATCACAAGGTGGCTCATGGGATCTGCCTGGGAGGGACATTGGGGAGATAAAGCACTAACGAGCCACCAGGATGAGGAAACACACAGGCAGATGCTTGCGCCAACTACACCTTATGCTCTTCAGCATGCTAAATACTGGCCATAGCCTTTCCCCAGAAGGTAGGTCTCCAGCTCCCGACATCACCGACTAGTGGTGCCTTAACCCCAGGTGTCACAGAGAGTTTAGCTTTTCTTTTTCTTTCAAATCCTTCCCAGTGCAGGATGATTGACAGCATGGCAATTCTTTATTCCTCCTCCCTCCGGCTAGATTCCGTGACTTGTTTCCTTTCTTACAACCCAGCCTCCAACTATACCTCTTGGGACACTGCATGCTTCCAGGAGTCTCTAAATTAGTCAGGCAAATACATTTTCATGCCACACCACAAAAGCTTCTGGAAAAGAGGATGAAGAAGAGTTCACAAAAAAGACAAAATCTCAGGAGGCCACCTGGAAATTTGCAGGCCCTGCTCCTGCTTGATTAAATGTGAATTTTGCTGCTGCTATGGAAAGAAGATTGGTCACCTGGAGATGTGGTTGCAATCTGGATAGAGTTCAGGAAATATTTGTATTTATCAGTGGGTTAAATATTCCCGTATTCTAGCTATTCAGAACCAAGATTTTGGCTCTGGAGCTCGACTATGACTGCAAGTTGGGCAAGCTGGTAAATCTGACCTGAGCTCCTGGCTCCACTTTGCCCAGTGAATTCGCCTCTCCTCCCTAGCACTCCCCAGCAGAACACAGATATCAACATTTTTGAATTGTCTTGGTTTGGCATTTAGGTTTTTCTGTAAGTCTATTGTTAGTAGGATCATAAATTCTAAATTCAGGCTAAAGTCAGAATTTTCAAAGTGATAGATCAGATTTAAATGTGTGGAAATTTGTTATATCTAATAAATAAAACTTTATAGGAAAGTCCTGCAAGGACAGAAATTCTGGCTTTCCTTTTCCCTGGTTATACTGATCCCCTGTATTTTTCAAAATTTCCAAAAAGATAGGACGCAAGTTTTTCTAATGTGTTCAGCATTTCTGAACTCTGCTTTCTCTGAAATCACCAGAAGTCTACTTTACTGTTGAGTCATACAGTAAAGCTTTGAAAATTCTAGCTCATACGCACAAGGGGATATACCAGATTAAGGTTTTGAATCATTTTAAGGAAAAGATGACAGAAACCATTCTCTGCAGAGTTCAGTGGAATTGAAAGGTGGGTGTGTTACATACGATTATTTGGTTCGGTCTTACAAACCATCCTTAGCCAGAAGGTGGGTCTACCTCTGACTACAGAAAGCACCTTTTGTATTTGCCAGTTAATGTGCTCCGGTCTTTCTGCAGGCATGATATGGTCAGAGTGCAAGGAGATCTGGGAAGAGGGTCCGCGCGAGTACGTCCTGCACCTTTGGAACCTGCTGGACTTCGGGATGCTGTCCATCTTCGTGGCGTCATTCACGGCCAGGTTCATGGCCTTTCTCAAAGCAACCGAAGCACAACAGTACGTAGATCAGTACGTTCAAGATGATGACCTCAATAATGTCACCCTCCCCCCTGAAGTTGCTTACTTTACTTATGGTAAGATGCTTTTTGCTATTTAATGCTTCCTGTTCTTTCAGACTAATGCGTGGTAGTGCTGAAAGCCGCAGCTTACTATCTTTTTTCTGTTATCTCTGAAGCTTTTTCAAACTAAAGCAAATTATTCTTCTCAGATCTAGCCATTCCAGCCATCTTCATAAACAGCTAGAGAGGAACGGAGATCTGAGCCTCATTCAGTCTCTGATCTTGTACTGAGGCTACATTCAGGTCAATCGCTTACTGGCAAAATAGCTTGAGAAACAAATAATCATGAATGAGGAGTGAGCAGAATATAATTTAAATTACAGATGAATGAACCTGCTTGCTTTTCCAGATGTAAGAAGGGGGAGATGTGTTAACAAACATAGGAGCTAGAACTGCATTTCCAGCTGGTGGTTTGCTTTGCATCTGTGTCATGTCCAATGCTGGTATAATGGCAAATACAGACATAGACTACACCCAGGAGAAGCCCCTTCCCCAAGAGAGAACCTTTATTTTGGAGAGCCTGTGTCTTCTATAAGCGGTAGATAGCATTCGGAAATGCAAGCAGTAGCAGAGCTTGACAACATTATTTCTGATGGCTGAAATGGTTTTTCCTTTGCTATACACAAATGAATGGAGCTTTGCACCAAGGTGTAGGGACTGGATTCACTTCATGCCTGCCTCTGAAATTGTTATGTTGTGCTTTTCCTCTCTCTAGTTTGTTGCTGGCTCATTTAAAGTGAGTTCACTGTACAGCACTCCCTCCCGCAGCGTCAGGCTGTCACGTGCAGACTGTTGTGTTTGGTGCGAGGGGTCCAGGACACAACGGCCCAACTGTATCCTGTGAATTGCTCCATCTGCTGCTTTCATTTGGCTCAGATTATTGCAAATAATACTTCAGTTTACTGCTGTGTCCTTAGAGATGTTATGTTTTAGCTCTGAGTCTCAATCCTTCCATCAAGAATCTTGGCTGATGCAAAAATGTTTATAACCTATATTAACAAAAATGTTCACATTTTCAGTAGATTAAATAGATGTATATCTAGTATCAACAAAAAGCTTCTTAGAGAAAAAAATGTATGAGTGACCACACTACAAGAATTGGCTTTACTTTAAAGGTAACATGAAGCTGGTACACCTGGTGATTACATTTGCTTTATCCAAACAAATCCAAGTTTCCTTGTCTAGTGGTAGGAAAGAGATCTCAACCTTGCTAATGCTTCCTTTCCTTATACGGACACAGTGCCACATATCCAAAGCTATAGGCAAACTCCACTTCATTGTGGTTTCAGTGTTCCATCTCAAGGGCTTCAGATGGAAAAGGGACAGTGCAGCTGATGTACAGCTAGGAAACAGAGAGTATCTACTTGGTTTAAAGCTATGTTATTTGTTTGTTGTGACATCTCAGTAAATCCCAGTGACCTGCCTATTTCTCCCATCTTTTCCATGTGAAAAATATGACTAATCCTTCTCACCCATCCTTGTAAAGCATGCAGAGGACTTCAGTGACCAGTTATTTTAAACATTTTTTCCTTAGCTCCTGGACAAAATTGAGACACAGTCTTGAAAATGGGTCATTTATCATGATAACTTCCAACTAACACTTTTCATTACTAATACCTAATGTACGTGTATTGTTTTAGCCAGGAACAAGTGGCTTCCCTCGGATCCTCAGATCATTTCAGAAGGACTGTATGCAATAGCTGTGGTACTCAGCTTCTCCCGCATTGCTTACATTCTTCCAGCCAACGAAAGCTTCGGCCCCCTCCAGATCTCTTTGGGGAGGACTGTGAAGGATATCTTCAAGTTCATGGTCATCTTCATCATGGTGTTCCTGGCCTTCATGATTGGAATGTTCAACCTTTACTCTTACTACCTTGGTGCAAAATATAACCCCGCGTTTACAACGTGAGTACCCAAGAAAAAGTGGCTGCTCTTGCAGGGCTCGATCCAATCTTGTTTGGCACCGAACTCATGGGAACCCAGGCACAGGTTATACCCAGGCATATGGGTCCCTCCCTTCTCCCACCCTCAATGAGATGATTTTCTCTGCAAACCCAGAGACCCATTGTTCCCAGGCAGTTCAGGCATCTCATTCTAGCTAGTTCTGCTCACTCCTGCTCTGTGTATCTGCTCTGCCCGACACAGTACACTGCTAGTACTGTATTGCTGCTGCAAGGTCTGTTCAGATATTCAGGATGCTGCAAAACACTCTTCCACTCTGGCTCCTGTAAAAAGATGCTTGGCTAAAAGCAGAGAGATATGTATAGTCTACCTAGCTGGTACTTTTATATGCAAATTACAGGTCCTTTTCTGAAGCATGCTGGAGTTAGATCTGTGTTTTCCTCTTTCTTTCTTATGTGAGATCAACCATCTTAATCCTCCCTTCATCAGCAGCTGTACCCTTCCTACTGCTACCTGGGCTTCCCACTTTCCTCTTCAAGCCTGATCCTTTCATTTCATTAGCTTTCATCTCAGCCAGACATGGACCCAAGGCACATCTGCAGGGATATGCGGGGTCAGTGTTTGCTGGGCTGGCTGCTTCTGACCTTGCACGCAGGGACAGAACTATGAAATGTGGAGGCCCATATGCTAGACAGAAGGAAGGTAGCTCTTCTGTGAGTAATTATAAAGAAGGCTGAAAGTGATTTAACTAATATATTTTATCCCCTTCTGTCTCATTCTTATTTGCATATGTGCTTGATCTCGTTGCAAATAATTAATGGCAGTGGCTAAGAGACCCTTAAACTTAAGAATTCTGCTGCTTGGGAATTTTTCAGGCACAAGGCACAGTGAATCTACTGTGGTAAAAGACTAACCTTGAATGCCTGTTTTTTCCTTCGCATGGGTTCAGGCAGGGCCTTGGAAGATGATACAAATGTATGCTCTTTTCACCTTGGAGTGCTATACCTAAAGTTTCTACTCCAGCTGAGTAGGGATGGCACATCAAAACTTTGGCTAGGAAGCTTGTACCAACCACCAGCCCTGGCAATCAGCTCAAGGCCTGAAGGAAGGGAGACATCTGGGTCAGAAATGGTTATTTCTGCAAATCAAAGTAACTGATCAGGAAAATGTTTTGTGGTATGGGCTAGAGGTGTAAGGGAATTTCAGCTTAATGAATCAAGAGAAGCAACACAGTAGAGGTTAAACATGAGATTATGGTTTTTAAAATTGCAAGTTAAAGCATATGTAAAATAAGGAAGGATTTTGCTTACATGTGAACTGTTTTTAGGATTCCACCTGAGAGCGGTCCTAATTATAAGGTGAAACAACTGCAGAGCCAACTGCTAGTCACATTGCTCAAAAAAGCCAAACAAAACAGGGTGTCTAGTGCAGGAGGGCTGTGTTTTGTAAACCACGGCTGGGTCCTTTTCAGCAGAGGCGATGCCAAGGCTGTACAGAGCATGCTGCGAGCTAGCTGGCACTGCGGGGAGGCAGGCTGCCTTGTTCGTGCTCGCCCTCCAACGCCGGCTGCAGAGCCGCGCAGACGCTACGGCGGCCACGGTCCTGCCAAGCAGCACGCAAGCTTGTGCGGTTGGGGTGTCGGAGCAGCTCAAATAATGCACTTGCTGATGGAGAGCAATGTTTGTGGTTGAACAGTAGTCAGCTGGCTCTCCAGAACAGTGTGACTATACATGAGGAAATAATTAAAAAGCATTGGCATTTGTCCTCATTCAGGGTAAGGGAATGTGTTGAGCATGGCCATGGCCATGTGTGCATAGATCAATACTAGTGAATGGATCACATCATTCAGCTCATCAGGGCTATCAGGAAGGGAGAGAGAGGCTGGCAAATGCTTCAGGAGTGAGATTCAGGCTGATGCTGCTTTTGAAGTGGGCAAGCCTAGAAGCTTTTGGAGGCAGCATGAAATGTAGCTCAGGAGTCTCAGCCCCAACCAAGCAGGTGACAGCTGAGCTCTTCAAGTACGTTTCTGCAGCAGCACAGACCTGGGAGGGTTGTGCTGCAGCATGTTAATAGCAGGTTGGGTACGATCCATTATAACATGCAGCTCAAGCCAGAAAACCACCAGGTCGCTGCAGGAGCGTTGTTCTTCCCTGACATGACCCCAAAACAAGATGGGGACTCATGGCTGTCAAATCCTAGATGCAGGATATGAGACTTGTAATGCCTGTCTCACACCCCTGTGCAGTAAGGGCTGTATCTCAAATAAAAATAGTGCAGGGCAGCAGCCTCTCTCCTGCTCCCTGACCCCATGTACTGAGCAGACTGATGTGTAACATAACCAGGACACGAGGTTTCAGGGCAGGAGCTCTCCTGATGCTCAGCTGCAGCTGAGGGATGTGTCCCAAACCCAGCCAAACCCCTTCAGGAAAGCCTCTTCCCTCACATGCCGCCGTGGCATGAGGTGGTACCAGCGCGGCAACCTCTCAATGAGCTGCCTCACCAGCAGAAATTCTTGGTGAGTTTTGTGTCCCTCACGAAATCACCGTGACTTGCCTTAGGGAAATGGTGGGGACTTTCCTTCTCATTCTTCCATCTGTGAAGGAAGAGGAAAGCGTGGCGTAATGTTTTCCCCTTACTCTGATCTAACTTTAAGGCAACCCTACTACAGACTTGCAATGACTGAGCCTACGGCATTTACCAAATCCAGAGCAGACCACAGCTGGCATTTGATGTGTCATTTCTCTAATGTGTCACACAGTGAGCTGGGGGCTTTGCTTGTAGCTCCTCTATGAGGCAATGACCTTTCCAGCATCATTTCTGTCCCCTGAGCAGCTGTTTCCTTCCAAATGCACAGGAACCAGTTTTATCACACCACCATCTAGTGAGACCTGTGCCTTATAACATAGTGTTTAAATTTTCTAATCAAGGCAAATGTGCCTTCTAGACTTCTCCTGTAACCTCAGGATACATTTTAATGGAAAGATTTATGAGGCTAGGTGCAATTATATTTATCCATTTCCAGTAGTAAGGTAGAAGAAAATTGAACGTGTGGGATGTGACTTGCTTCTTATTTGTGGAGAAGATGCCCTTGAAGCACAAGAGTTAATCAGAAGTTGAGTAGATCCTGTCCCTGCTTGCCTGGTGGAGCAGGAACCATCAGTTGTGGTACTCCACCATGCACCTCCAGAGCATGCCGTTAACAAACACAAGTCTGATTCAGTAGTATTGCTGCTCTCTGATTAACACACATGATCCAAGTGGATCTTCCAGTAGTCACTATTCATTGATGGAAATGATGAGCAAACGTTGACCGAAATGGTGGCAGCTCACTAAAGATTGCTCATGTGCCTGAGAGACATGCAGATTATGGGGAAATTCTTGTCAAAAGCCAGTGCTCTTCCTCCTCAGCTTCAAGCAAGAGATCAGTTATCCTGGAGGGGCTTAACGTTGTTATGAAACAAATTTTCCATAGACACAGATTTTCCTTTTGAAAATTTGGAAAAGATTTAAAACAGACTTAGTGTCATCTAGTTAAATACACAGGTGTGTCAAATGATCAGTAAAGATGAACCTTTTCATCATATGACACAAATATACAGAGATTAACATTTATCCTAAAAATCCTTCTCAGTCACATTCTGTTCAGGAAGCCAGAAACCTACACTTCCAAACAATTTTAATAATCTAATGCCAAGGATATATTGGCAGATGGATATCTGCCCATTCTAGCAATATTTCCTTCTCTATTTTTTCTGAGCTGCCTGTGGGGCCTGTTGTGTGTGGTGGGTTCCTACTGCCAATAATTTGTTCATGAAAAGAAGGAAGGTTTCAGTATTAGAGCTGAATAAGTAACTAGAGCAATTGTTCTGAAAATTCACTGAAGCAAAGAAAAATAATGCTTACTTTGCTCTGCTCATAACCATTTGGTGACTTCAGTGACTTCACTGAATGCATTTCTTGGCAGGCATGTTTGCAAATTCTAATTAAGACAGGTGAAATTTTACAGAAAGCAAGTTTTATACTCAAAAATGTGACTATTTTACTATGGGACTTGATTTTCAGATAGCAGTTTGGCTAATCGTGCCACAGAAAAAGAACGGTTTGATTTGTGCACTAATCAGATTGTGGCTAGTTCCAATAGGCATTGAATGGACAACCCGCTCTGAATATCACATTGCACAGCATCAGTGAGCAACTTAACAGACAAAGAACTACTACTCAGTGAAATAACTTTGAATGATGAATACATCCAAGAAAACCATAGCTTCCCAGGGCAGTACTTAGGCAGAGAAAAGGCTACATTTGTCCAAATATTATTGAGAAGAAATTGCTTGCTTAGATCTAATGATAATAATCAGTGAATATCCATTGTGAGTTAGTTTTCACCTTCCCGTGTTACCGCAGTTTTGAAAGCATGTGTTTGGTTTTGCTTGCGTTGCCTTTGAAAGAGCAGGCACTTAGCACCCCGGTGGCTTATGAAGCAAGGAATCACGCGGCGTTTCTATTGTTTCTTGAATTTATATGCTCTCTCTGCAACAGAAATAAAATGCAGTGTGGTTTATTTCACACTGTTAAATACAAAGATTATTTAGCTAACCATGGTATACTTTCAAAATATTTTTTGAAGTTCTTAAATGCTGAAGAGTCGACAATTTTCATGATTGTTGCAACCGACCTCAGTTATGTTTATCTGTTTATTGTATGCTGTGTACAGAACACAGCTCTTGAAACAGCCTGTAATTAAGAACATGCTATGCAAACAAAACCGAAATGGAGGCAAGACTGATTGCGTTCATCTTGCTTTCTGCATCACAAATCAGGCTGAAGGCCACAATATGAGCTTTTCTGTCTCCTTCTCCCCAAAGCGTGAGTCATTTTTCAGTGCAAATGTTACTTAGAGGGTCGAAGGCTTTTTTTTCTTCTCATTTTGCTTTGTCAAAATGAGATGTTTTTGTAGATTATATTGACTGCATTGCTTGTTTTGCTGTGTGAAGCTCTGCCAATCAATTCAAGGGGAGAACTCAGTCTGAAAGGATGCCTTAAGCTTTGTTAAAGAGGAGGACGCAAGAGAGAGATTGGCATGAAACCATGGCCTTGCCATGACCTTTTTTTGATGAAAAGCTCACTGCTGTTTGTAGAAACAAGGAAAACTTGCAACTAGATGATCAAGTATGGTCATGTTTTCTTCCTTGATGCAAAAATCTTTGTTTAACTTTCACAGGACTATGAGTGTTGAAAAAAAAAATCTCTGTGCTCTCTCCCCCTGTAACAGCCAGCTCTGCCACGGCAGAGCGAGCAAGCGCAGCACGCCCATCTCAGCGAGGACCCGGAGTCAATCTGCCACCGCTCAGCTCCTCCTGCTGTCGGTGGTGGCCGCTCTGGCCACGATCCCTGGCTTCCTCTGGACCTTCATTTGTCTGCCTTAGGGGAGCATGAAACCCCCACTGACCTTGCAGAAGGGGGGTAAATTGCATAGGTGGCAACAGCGAAACAGGGATCCGTCCCTGGCGCTGGAGATAGATAAGCACCGGTGGCATTGGCAGAGGGGCCGGCTCGGCCGCGCGGGACCCCAGCGCCTGGCCCGTGCCCGACTTCTCCGCCCTGTTCCTGGCGGCCAGGGCTGCGTGCAGCTCGTAATTAACTTTTCAGAGAGGGTCTGGCAACGCTCCAGAACAAAGGTTAATGCTTAAGCTGCGGAAAAGGAGCAGAGTTGACACGCTGTATTAAAATCTGACAGCAGGGTAGAAAACGAAGGGAACCTTTCCAAATTAAAAATGGAAGGTTAATAGCAGGGTGCTGCCGGGATCAAGGCTGGTGGTTATAGTTTTTACTAGTTTGATGAGTGAGTTAGATGACAGGTTTCAAAGGCAAAGATTTTTGGTGTTATATATGTTCTTTAACTGAAAAGCCCAACATTTAATGGAATAAGCATTGGCCAGATTGCTACCGTTTAAGCAAAGTGTCGTATTAGTCAAAGCTACCTTTCACTGTAGACGAAGGCAGAGGGCAAGAGCGGCGGCAGAAGGGGAGAAGAAAAGGCCACAAAGTGGAAAAGTGATGTCACTTGCTGGCAGCAGCAGGTCTGCCGCTGCAAAGCCATGCCTCGTCCCGCAGCTCGGCCCCTGCAAAACCTCCCAGCGAGGGGCACCGCTCCCCGGAGCAGTCAGCACCGCTTCGGTGACTCTCTGAGCAACAGAGATTGAATAGCAACCCGCATTTTTTAAAAGTTTAAATGTTTAAAGCTATTTGAAACAGCCGCTGAGGGTTACTTCCCACAAGTCAGGGCAGCTGCACGGGCTGAGCGTGCCACCTGTACATTTACTGCAGTCTTACTGCTACGTGCAAATGGAAGAGGGACCAGGATGAGCTATGACGGGAGCCAATACCAGTTTGCTGTGGCAGCAGGGCATTGCCCAGGGCTCCGCACTGTGCTTTCCAGGGGTTGAAATTAATTTTGTTTCCGTGCATGCTGTAATTGACACTGGAGCTGATGCAAAGCTTATTGTTCCCTTAGGGCGTGTAGTGGTTTTGTGTCTATAATCTGTTTTTATAAACAGTTTTAGCAGGATTAAGATGCCACACTAGTAAAAAAAACATTGCATCAAATTGACTTGTAAATGCCATTGTTTTCTTAGAAGGCGTTTACATCCTGGGAGGCAGCGAGGAGAGGGCAGGTGATTAGCTGTTACCACCCTAAGGATCACTCAGCAAAGGCAAATTTGCTTATAAATTAAATAATATGCAAATTGCTTCCAAAATGTACCAGGATCCCTCCTTGTCCCTCCTTTTCAGCTGTGGCTGCTCCCCTGCTGCCTTTTACCACTTTGGCTTTTCTGAATCAGACTCTCCTTTCGACCCATCACTCCAGCCTCATCCTTCCCTGTCCCACTTTTCTTTGTCATTGGCTTATTCCCCAATTTTTCTTTCTCTCGATTTTTTTTTGTTGTTGTTGTTCTGGTTCCTTCCTACCTTCGAACAAAGGTAATAATCAAACTGATATGCCTCTCTGCAACCTCTTCTACCATCCATGAATGTCCTTCATTTCAAATTCTTTGGGAACTTAAGCTGTAGCTACAGGTCTTTGGGTGTCTGATTTGTTTGTAATCCCAAATTGGCATGGGAAGAAAACCCAGGTTATGGGCTGTCTGTGTTTGCACTGTATGCTAGTTATATTAATGACACAAATCAGGACTTTCGCCTGGCTCCACCTGGGTAAAAAGTGATGCTTCCCTTCTGCTCTGGAAACTCCATTATAAGGAGGTTGGACTAGGGTCCTTCTTCCCTTTCCTGCACAACCTCTGCCTGTCTTCTCTAGAGGGCAAATGGGTGAGTGAGTAGCAATATGCACCCTACAAAAAAAGCTTCCAGCTATAGGTAGCCCATGGATAAGAAATCCCTAATCTCTATAAGGACACAAAATAGAAGTCGCAAATAATACATCTGAGAAGAACAGATGGAGCAGACAAGGGGACACTGTCACTTTCTATTATTCGTCAGAAATTTTATTTCTTTATCAGGTCAGGAAATACGACTTGGCAGGTCCCTGGGTGATGGATAATGGCTTGTAATGACTGTGCCAAGATGTCATATTTATATTGGCAGCGTGCCACTTTTCTTATTAGCATTTGGCCTGGTTAACCTGGCATCAACTCTAGAAAGTGATTGTTTATTCTGTTTTTTAGGGTGGAAGAAAGTTTTAAGACCTTATTCTGGTCAATATTTGGCTTATCTGAAGTGATATCTGTGGTGCTGAAGTATGATCATAAATTCATTGAGAATATTGGATATGTACTCTATGGAGTATATAACGTGACTATGGTGGTGGTGCTGCTTAATATGCTAATAGCCATGATCAATAACTCCTATCAGGAAATTGAGGTAAGATAAGAAACTGGATTACAGACTCAATGTACATTAATATCATTGAAAATGAAAATGTTAAAAGAACAAGGAAGTTACAACTTATTCCCTGGGCAATATTCGAGTGTTGTTGAAACACAAGTCTTTAACTGCGTGAGCATCAAAGCTGTCTCTCTCCCCAAATCGGGGCTGAATTAATAATTAACAATAAATCATTACTGTAACAACTTAACTTCCCTGTTTTTAATGACTGTTTGTGAGCAAACCCCAATTTCCTTTACATGTATTTAATGAAAGAAGTTTGTCATATTTTTTAGTCTCTGGGGCGGTTATGATCAGTTATCCATGTGTATTACCTTAGCTGTGTTATTTATGATAGATCAAATAGTATTTCACCTGGCTTTTTTTCCCCATTCCCTACTGGTTAAATGCACAGGCCCATCTAGGTCTGAAACTCATGTAGGAATATCTAAAATCCTCTATTTTCCACACACTAGGCATACAACCTTGGTATAGATTTTTTGAGGAGTGCCTGAGTCAGCAAATCATAACTGCATGCACATGCACAAAAAGCAACATTTAAAGGGCACGAGCACAAGACTCGAGGAATATTAATAGGTTTCTGCAGAGAGGCATGTGTAGGGTTTACCCGACTTCATTCAATATTGTTGGTATTCACAGACTGGACTTGCTAAATGCTTTGGGCGTAAACAACTTCACGGTAATATAAATAAAGCCAGAAAAAAGATTAATATTTGGGCAATGTTAATGCTGATTCACCTCTTTTTTCTCCTGATTTCTTAAATGTCAAGTTCCTGTAGCGGGGTTTGTATTAATTATTTGCTCTAATCTTCCCTCAGAACCTGACACTGCAAAAGGCCAGAGCTGAAAATATTTTCTCACTGTAATGTCTGATTCCTCCATGCACTGAAGTGCAAATATAGCTCTGTCTTGTGTGTGCTGCAATTAAGTCTAAATGTCAGCGAGACCTTACCTCTGTACTCTGCCCCAGAAGCCCTCCTGCATGCAGAAGGCACAGTCATTTCCCCAAAGGCTTCTAATCACTTAAGATCAAGCTTCTCCCTCAGTCCTCTTCTACTGAAACAAGATTTACTTTTAAAGGGGTCTCAGCCTTTTACTGCATTTTCTAGTTTATTGTTGTAGGCAGAAGTGCTCTCTAAAGTCTACAAAAGAAAAACCTCTCTAAAAGTGTCCGACTAGGTGGCCTGTATTAGTCTTTTAGTTTAAACTTCATGATGGCCAGATAGTTTGCAGGAAGAGTGCTTTATCATCCTTTCTGGTTGTCTGGAAATTTTCAAAAATTTGTTAACAAATAGTCTTAACTACCAGCAAGGAAAACAAATTTGAGTTGTTTGGCCCAGACTCTCCTTACTTGAGGACTGGAAGAAATCTCATACTAATTCTTTTAAATGCTCGGTAACAAGGAGATTTAAAAAAGACAGTCTTCCTGCTGGCTGCAGAGAAAGTCGCTTTTGACAGTGTGTTTATCTGACAACAACAGTATCAATGACAACAGAGGACGGTAATTACTTAGAAATTAAATTCCATTATGGCCACTGGGGCCATGCTTTCTTGTTAGCTGAAATTACAGGACCATCTTCTTGCACTTTCCATTGGACACCTCTCTTCAGCTACTTCTATTTTACTCCTATTTATTGCTGACTCTCAAGTATCAGTGCTCCCAGCGTACTTTTCATTTATGCAGAGAAAAAAATCCTTTTGCCAGCCAGAAACCAGGACTACTTCCATCAGTATGTTCTTAGATAAGTAGCAGAAAAGCATTAAAAATGCTAACAGGTTGTGTATACTGTAATTAGGCTTAAGACTTTTGTCAGCTTCAACTGCAAGCAATGAAAAGGCCAAATGGCAGAAGTGAATGCTCCATTGGCAAAGGCACATTGCTGTAACTGTGATAGAATTAAGTTCAAACCGTCTGTTTTGTGTTATGCCAGTTTTTGACTGCGTTTCAGGCATAAGGGGTAATCAGAGCTATACACTGAGAAGAGAGTTAGATGCATGCATTATTAATTTCAGCAGATGCTGATGTGCATGAGCACGAGGTAGGGCGACCCATGCTTCTACTGATGCTGCTGGCCTCCATATAAACTCCAATGAAAACAGCTGTAGAGCAGCTATATCTCAGCTTTTCCTTGGCCTAGTAAGTGGTCTTGATATATGGGTCTGACCATCCTCCTGTATAAATGCCAAGCAGATCCATAAAGTATATGCTAACCTTGTGCTCGGAAATGATCTTGGCTCCTCTTTCCAATTCCTAAGGGAACTTCACAGGCATTGAGAGATGGACCTGTCCTCTACTTGCTTATGTGGCATGTGGGGAATGCTGAGAGAAATAAGACATACTGATGTAGGGACACATGATGGTGAATGCGAACAGGATCAATGAGGAAATCGGCTGATGATAAAAGAAGTCAGGGACCTAACCTGACTCCCCTAATTCTATGGGGGAATTCCCCGTCAATCCAGCGATAATGGTTCCCTGGCAATTAAGTAACATTGCAGTTAACTGGAGGCAGGCTTTGTTGTTGTTGGATATATATGTATACATAATGGCTTTTTCTGCTTTCCATGGCTCTATATATGTTCTGATACTTCCATCTATCAGCATAGCGCAAGCACCAGATTATTATTTTTTCCTAGGTGTGAAAAACAACCCCTTTGATACTCAAGGAAGTGTTTGACTCGGCATAAAAGAATCACAGCAATGTGCAAAATATCTTCAGCAAATCTACTTACTGGCCACCACTACCAACCTTCCTATAGCCTGCCCCCGTGTCAGTATGAGACAGAGAAACTGGGGGATAAATACCAGACTTTGAATTGTATCACACTTCATTCTTCCGTCCTTCTTGTTGCAGCACGGCTCTGCTCCAGGCTTCGTGCCTCCCCACCCTTCTTTCTCCAATACATTTCTTTCTTTGCGGCACTCTGCTCTGTCTTTGCAGCCCTTGCTGGAGACAAATGTGAGCTCATTCATCTCAGAGTTCACACTGACCTTTCAAACTCATGACATTTGCCTGGTTTAGAAGACAAAAACAGTTTGTCCATTCCCAGCTGGTTCTTAATAAGCAGCTTGTAGAAAAATTCTGCCTAAGTGGAAATGACATGACATTCAGTCTAGTATGTGGAGGATTTGTACTCTGTACATCCATTGCTTTGGTCAAACTTTCCTTATTCTGAAATCACCACAGAGAAGTCTAGAAAGACATGTCGTGTGTGCAGGGGTCTTGGTCTGGCAAACAGAAGTCTGATTCTTATTAAATCCTATCTGTACGTTTGTCCCTGTGCTAATGAAGCCTGGTAGCCAAATCCCTTCCTATGTACTAACTATGCATTTGGGTTTTTTTCCCCCCTCTTCCCTTCCTAAGGAGGATGCAGATGTGGAGTGGAAGTTTGCACGGGCCAAGCTCTGGCTATCCTACTTTGACGAAGGAAGGACTTTGCCTGCTCCTTTTAACCTAGTGCCAAGCCCTAAATCATTTTATTATCTCATACTGAGAATAAAACTGTGCCTCATAAAACTCTGCAAATCTAAGGCCAAAAACTGTGAAAATGATCTTGAGATGGGGATGCTGAATTCCAAACAACGGGTATGTTGCAACTTCACTTTTTACCTTCTTTCTAGAAAGGCTTCAAGGACTTTTTGGGAGGGGGTTACATAGCTTGCAGGTAGACAAGAGACCAGCATAGCCTCTTACTCAGCCTTGTCATTACGTGTTACTTGTACCAGAGCAGCACCTAGAGGGTCCTCCCAGACTCATGGCCTCATTGCACTAGATGCTGCCCAGACACCAGGAAAAGAGCAATTTTAAAAAACTTAGGCACTTTTATAATGGAATTTCCCAAGGCCGAATACGGAATGTCAAAGACCAAGGTCCAAAGCAGATGCACAGATAAGATCCCAGCTTGTCTGACTCCTAATCTACCCACTGGGCCCTGCTGCTTCGTCAAAGCATCCTTTTTCCTTTAAATGATTTCCAAACTAACTTTGCAGTCATTACATAAATATCAACGTTTCCTGCCATTCCAGGTTTACGTACAAGTTTCCAAGCAGGGATTAATGACACCTCCTAAATACCTGACGCTATAATTAACAATCTCTCTACTTGCATCTGCCTAATGACAAGCGTGGCCACCACCACGCAGGTCCTGCCGCATTCACCACCTGTTTGGTCCTTTGAGATGTGCTTGGGAAACCGGAGCACCTGCTGCCTGCACAGCGGCACGCTTTCCGCAGCACAAGTATGCAGGAGAGACACACACAGGAACCTGCTTAAAAGTCAGACACTTTCCAACAGAATTAGCTTCACTCCCCCCCTCAAGGAAATGCCAAAGAATCACAGAGAAGGATGTTGCCAAAGGAAATTATCTGCAATACTGTGCAGAAAGTCATTGGGACCAAAGCTTTCTCAGCAAGTGAATTTGTAACACTCACAAACACACTCAGAGGGCAAATCCACCTGCAGCATTTCTGCTTCACATTAGTGCAGAAAATGCCCCAAACATTCACACCAACTAGGAGAATTCAGCTGCAGCTGCTTGGCTGTAGTCATCTAATTCAGTGGATTGAAAGACGTGAGGAGACAGCTTTGCTTAAAAGTGTCCCGGCCTTTATTTAATTTTCCCAGCTCAAGCTGGGTTTGAAACAAGAAAACCACACTGGGAACCGATTCCTGGAATAAAGAAAAAGCCCGCAGAAATGTGTTCAGCCTGTTTTCTCTTACTGTCGCTGCACAGGAGATGATAGGCTGAAGTGCTGTTCCTCAGCACTCTCACCAGCCGTTTCTCGGGGCTGCTAATGTTCCTGCAGCCTCCTCCAAGACCATCAGTCCATGCTTTACGAATTTCAGCTATGTGTCTGCCACTTGTCACGGTAAAAGGGAAAGCCCTGCACAGCACTGAGGAAGGGACCACAAGTTCCCCTGCCCTGGTGGGACCATGGCAGAGATTGCAGGTGTTGATGCCGGGCAGGGAAACAAGTGGGTCCCTCCCACCATGCCAGGCTATGTCCTAGTCAGGACCAAGCCCACCAGACATGCTTGAACACGTGGATCTATTCCTTGTTTTCAACTAATTTAGTTACCTGACTTGTTTTTATATGAGCACTGCCAAGACAGACAAACATTTGGGGACATTTTATGCTACTACTTCATTTAATGCTAATATTGATTACTGAACAACCCACTAAAACAGCAGAGTCTTGAAATTAAAAGGAATGCCTGACCTCTAACTATTGCAAATAATAATTTTTAAAGATAATATTTTCATAATATATTTGAATCAAACCACACAAAGCTCACTTGGTTTGGAATTTAATTTCTGCTTCAAAGCATAAACCAAAGTAATGAAATTGTTCACTAAGTCCCTGTTTCCCCAAGCCATATGAGTGAAGCTGTCTGGCTTGCTTTTTTTCATGAAACTCGTGCAAAATTCATAGCTCCCATGGCTTTGACCTAAGCAATGAAGAAACACGGTCATTTCTTGCTTGCCTCTTGCTTTTGTTCGCAGACCATGTTCAAACCAGTCTCTGTAACGCCATGGCACGCCTAATGAGTGACAAAGCAAAAAAATTACACGGTTACTTTAGACTATTTGTCCAATCATTATTACCATCTTGATGCAATAATTTCACCTGTTTCTCAGGATCTCTAGTCCTATTAGGAAGGAAAACCCTTAATGAAGGCCTACTCTGTGCATATTCTTGCATACAGGTGCAGGGGTCTACGATATGACTTATCATCTCTTAATAAGTGATTTTTCTTTTCTTTGGCATTTGGACCAAAAAGTTCATAGATGAATAACAGAGTCAAAGAAATTGCTTACGAATATTGGGTATAGTCATTCTGCAGACACTTTGGAAGCTTCCAGAGTATAAAATTAGTCACGTAGTGTGATGCCATAAAATATACTGCTCTGGCTTTAAAAAAATTGCATATTTCTTTTGAACAAAAAAGGAAATAGCAAGCTGCACTGCTGTTTTAATAAGAGCTGCTGAAGAAAATTCTGTTTCAGGATTTGTTTTCATGACTAGTGCTCTTTAAACCTGAGCATTGTTTTTCTTTCTTTTTTTATACTATGTTCAATCTTAAATCTTCTGTCATAATCACCAGTCTATTAAGATTAACATCTTTTGTTCCTCTTAGCACCTTCTTATCTAAAAATTGTATGAGGTTACCATTTTTGGCTATATAATTTAGAATCCTTTTCCTTTTAGTAATTTGTGCCTTTCGACCCTTTTCTGCCCCTCAAAAGTTAATTTTTTTAGCCTGAAGGTGCTGGCTTTATTCTACCCATACATTGAACAATTTCCTGCTGTTTTCATAAGGCTCTTTTAGTTTTGGGCTGTCTGGGGGTGAGACGCTATCATTGATTTAATATTTCATGATGTTTTATAATTTCAGAAAGTTCGTTTTCAGTCTAGCACTCGAAATACAGAAAATTTTTCTGGGAAGAACGCTTATAACAAGCCCACAAGATATCAGGTAATAACAGCATGAAAGCAAGAGCAAGGGAAGAGATTTGTCAGTGAGCAGCTCAGATCTGCAAGGATCGTATTTGCTTTCTTACAGCGGGTGCCATCCTGTGGCGTGTCAAGCCGTGACTTAGCACTGTCACGGGACTGGGCTGGGATGCTTCACGTTCCTCGCACTTATAGACAAACGCAGCATCCCACCTATGGAAGCACATGGTGTTAACGTTTGTCGTGCTAATTAATTCCAGTCAAGTGTATTTAATTTAATACAAGAAATATCATTCAAGCTTTAATTCCCTAGTCTTGCATTGACAGCATTTCATTTTGTCATGACACAGCGTCATCTCTCTAGCTTTTACATTAACATTTGCATGTGCTTTCTCTGGCAGTGACTTGTCCTACCGAGCTAAACCTGCAATGTGGTATGGTTCAAAAATACCCGTGACTGCAGCGGTGGCATGGGTTACCCTAGCCATCGCATGAACTAACACAACTGTCTGTCTCAGCTTGAGTGTTCATGCTAGCAGAAGTATTATTTCTTGTGCAAACAGTGGATTTTGTGTGTGGTAGCTCAAGAAAATAAACAAAATGTCCCCCATAGGATTTTTTTTTTCTTTTTATATAAAGTGAAAAGGAATGATGATAAGTGAAATGTCTGAAGACACCAACATTAGAGTTGAGGAAAATAATAGTTTAGTGGGATATAATGTGCAATGGCAATTCTAGGATTGGTTCGTCTTCTCTGTTGGTACAGCATCCAGCACAGTGGGCTCCTAGGCTGTACAGTAACACCAGTAATAAATTTACACTGGTTTTAAAAGGTGTGTAGGCTCTTGTGCCAGGATAAAAGGTGCATCTGAAAATCTCAGTCAGAAATGACATTCATTCACTTTAGCCATCTGGAGTTAGTTGACTTGACATCTTCAAAGGCAGAGGGGAGAGAAATGATTACGCTCCACTAGAAAGGCACTTAAGCATTTTTGTCATTTTGCCGTAAATTCAAATCCATAGGTAACAGAAAGATGTGTCAGCTTCTGCGGGACTCATTCTCTTCCTGTAGCTATTATTTCTAAATGAGAGTGCCTAATATTTGTGGTAAATTAGACCCTTATCTCCAAGGGAAGAAGGTAGAAAAAGGCAAAGGCAGCTGTGAAAAATAGATGTATTTTCAAAGAAAGTGATAACTACATGTTCTTTTGCTTTAATAATGGTCCTACTAGACTTGTCTTCAAATTATGTTAGAAAGTTTCAGTTGCTGCAGTAAGAAATTGTGAAAAGAATACAAGAAAAGTGTAATGGTCTTGATTATCTAAATATAAAGAAGAACAGTTTGATAATATGGCCGGCCTGCAACTGCGAAAACCTTTGAAGTAGTGGCTTCTCTCTGAACTGTTTTCTTTAGTGAGACTTATAAAATGATGCATCTGCAGTCTGTGCACCTCGAGTGTATGTACATAAGTACCGTCCTCTTGAGGGATAACAAAAATTTACAGAACTTAAATGTGCAGTAATTTAAAAAGCAGGAAGAACAAGTCAATATGAAGCTGCCGTGATCTGGGGGATAAACTAGTCTAGGCAAAATCATGATGCCTTTACCAGACACTCTTGAGCTGAGACTCCAAGATGGAGCATTGCTAAAATGTTGTGTTGGGCTTACAAGTTTTTCCCGCTTGCAGAGCTGGCAGTCTGTCATCCGATCAACAACATCTTGGTCTACAAAATTCAGGAAAGGATTTGTCAGGAAAAAAAATAGAAGGAATAGTTTGTACTTTGAAAGGCTCAGAAGTATCTTTCTGTCCTGTTTGGAGAGGGAAAATAACAAAGAAGTGAAAAATGAGCAAATTCCTTTGCTCACTTCACTCCTGAGTTCTTCTACTACCTAATTTATAATGTGTGGGTCTGAGATCGCCAGGTGACATCTGATTCCCCCAGGCAGTGGTAGTGCTCTCTGGCCACTGCTGACTGTGTCCGATCTTGATCAGGGCCATGAAGGTAAAAAGCATTTCCTCCCATTAGTACTGCCCTGGGACATACCATACACATGCCAAGCAACATCTGCAGTGTCCACAAGCAGAGCAACATCTCTCCTTATTTCAAAAGAAACCTGTGAATTAAATAGCAGTATTAAGGTCTGTAACAACTTGATCTTCAAAAGCACGTATAAATGAAGGCAGGATAAGTCATCATAAATAGTGAAGTGGAAATGCATCATGACCCCCACATTAAAGACAAGGAAATGAGGTCCAGCAGGACTTATTGTACCCAAAAAGCCAGTGGTTGAACCAGAAACTGAGCCTAGATTGCCCCCGTCCAATTCCAGTGCCTCAGCCACAAATCTGTCCTTCTCTTCTCATTTCCCACCGCACTAGAATCTATAAAAGGTGTTCAGACAGCTGATGGCAAATACAAAGCACTGAACTCAGTGCAGAGAACTATAATTTACAAATGACTGGCCTGTTCCTAGAACCCTTTCTCTGAAGACTGTTTTGCCACTGATTGATAGTAATTAAGGTGTTTGTGTGAGGAAAGCCTCAGCTGCTGTGTTTTACATAGTATAAAAGATTTCTAAGATCTGAAGAATTTCAATTAACTTTCAGCAAATGGGGGAACAGTATTTTTTTAGAATTCAGGTCTGTTTGAATTGTTTCAAGTTCATTCATTATCTGAGGCTGTCTGGAAGGTTTATTCAGAATTTTTCTACTGTAACAATGATTATATTGCTAAGAAGCTATTTCACTTACTGTAGCTATAGGGAATAGCGCTGAGGAGAAGAGGAGAAGCAAGGCTTAAAAGGCACAGTGTAACACTGAGGCAGAAATGAATCATCTTCTTAGAGCTATTGGCAGAAATATCTACTAAATGACTAAGTAGACTCTTGTTAAACGTGGTCACATTTTAGGTATTTGGACAAATCTGACTGCAACATATATTTGATGAACTAGGCACCCTTAAGCTTTTGACCTTCATAACATGTAGTGGTGAATACAGGACAGCATTTGAGTAGTGACCATCAAACATATAAGCTGTATGGGAATTGGAGTATCTTGATGTTACGTTATCATATTTTTCCAGGTAATACCAGCATTCATTGTACGTTGATTCCTTGTTTTATTCTAAATTTCCTGTGTCTGTCGTCTGTTCTGAAAAAAAATTTTTTTTTTTGGATCCAGGATTTCCCTACTTTCCCCCAAACATTACTTCATTTATGTTTTCTCAGGTGGCAACCCTACCTCCCTCTGGATTCTACTACCTTGGCCATCTTCAACACACCGTACGTGCACTGTGCCTCATCTCTATTTCCTTAACTGACTCACCTGGTTAGCCAGATACCTCTTTGATTCAAGGACAGAGTCTTAAACAACCCATATTGCATGGCTACATGACCTACATGCAAATGACTGGATCCTTTTTTTGCATTCACGTGCCTTTTACACTGCTATAATTCATACCTAGCTACTAAGAAAAGGAAAAAGGGCGGGTGTATTAATTCCTTAATTCATGTTTCAAACTCTTTGCCGTATTTTTCAGTGATGTTCAAAGCAGAAGTGTGATTATTCAGTGAATAGGTAAGCCTGCACTGGAGAGAGGCTTTTCCTTTAGCAATGGCCTTCTGGCCGAGGGCAGGACATTTGTGCATCTGTTGCTGGATATTCACTTAGCTCTCTGTTTGCAGAGGATGTGGAAAGCCTTGAGGGCACAGAAACATTGGTTGAACTTATTACTCATTTCTCTCAGAGAGAACAGAAGGGAATGTGCCATTTAATACTGCCTCTTTCTGGAAGTGCTGGAGTCAAATAGGAAACAGGGTAAAAGGCTTGCTCCTAATTTGCTCTGTTTCAAGAAACTGCCCCCAAGCAAGATAGCACGTACTTCCATATCAGCCTGAGACCTTCCAAGACTGACTTACAGTGATCAAGCACTTGGGTGCCCAAAGAAGTAATGTCTGAAAAGCAGATTTAGGTGTATTAGTTTGGACACCTAAATCATCTCTGGGAGCAATCCCTTTTGCCTTTATCACAGTTGAGATTTTTTTCCCATTTATGATATTCTTTTCAGTAGCAAAGAACTGCAAATGTTGCAGGCCTTCAGCTGTAACCCACTGTGTAGCCCAAGACTCAGTTACTTTTCTCCTGTGTCTAGATAAATGTAGCTTATTCATTTTTGGAACAATATCACATTGCAAGCTTGCATCCATAATTGTCTCCTACCATTTTCATGTATGCTGTTTTTTACTAATGATCTTCTCCCATTTTGTAAGTCTACCTGGTATCATTTTTTCCCCTGTGTATGTCCCTTAAACTCTGCCATTCCCTAAGACACTTCTCACTCACTTAAGCCAAGTTCCTCATTTTTGTTCAAACGCTCTCGTTTCTCTGTCCTTCACTACATTTCATTTTTCTCCTAAAATACCAATTCCCAAGCAAACAGAATCTTTCTGTTAGCCTTGTGTCAGATGTTCAGTTCATCATCATGCTTGAGTTTGCTAAGATGATTAATGAACCTCTTATTTCTTTCAGTAGACTGTTATTGATACATTAAACAGCAACATGCTAAATGAAGACTCTGGATCCCATTTCTTAGTTTGCTATTGGATCATTTGTGTTTTCTTTTTGTCTATGGGGCATATCTGCATTCATGTGCATCTCACAAAATACCTCAAAGTTTCTTATATGTGGGATCATTATGGAATGGCTGTCAATCAACTATTGCAATGTAAAGTGCATACTATAAAGTATAAAATCAATGGGAAGTCAATGACAAAATTCCATTTCCTCCTCTGAAGCCAGGTTTCATTCATAGGGATATCAGTTGCTTGAATTGTTCATAGTAAGTCTAGAATTAAGGCAGTGTGGATAAGCCCATGTTTAGATAACTCTTTCTATTCACTTTTCAGAAAATAATGAAACGCCTCATTAAGCGGTATGTACTGAAGGCTCAGGTTGACCGAGAAAATGATGAAGTCAATGAAGGCAAGTGGATTTTTACAATTGTCACATAGTAGAGCATGTAATGTTATTGCATAGTTCCAGAATAACACATCCAGTAAGATGGTTGAGCTTGGGTAACATCCTCTGGAGAGAGCACGTTCAGGCTCACAAGAAGTGAGCAGTGGTCACTCTGCGCCAACTTTACGCTCTTGAAATTTTGGGCTCTCACCTCCCTTTGCAGAACACGTGTACTGTAGGATCTGTCTTTATGAAGTCCTGTTCTGCCCCACAGCTCTACCTATCCTTACTTTACAACACCTAAAGTATTGCCAATATCTAGCCTTGTCTCGGTGTCTGAGTAAAGCAATTTCTAACTTATTGCACATGCCTGTCTTGAGGACTTCTTTTGAACTGGGTAAGGATATGCATGACCATGCTGCCATGTAGGAATTGTAAGCAGATAGAAAAGACCCTTCTTCTAACACCTCCTTGCTGCTACCCTCCTGGAAATGCCCTGTGTATGTTGAGATCTATGTGTGAAGAGGAAAGAGACTTGAGAAAAAAGAACTTTCCATACATCATTACTGTTGGTACCTTTACCATAAGCAGAGTTTTTTTCCTATAAGCTGAATATTAACTCCATAAATGCACTGCTACCATATGCAGCTTCACACACGTTCATGACCAAGCACACCTGAAGGGATGACTTATTTGATTCAGTATTACTAACATGAACATTTTTTTCTTTCTAGGAGAACTTAAAGAGATTAAGCAAGATATTTCTAGTCTTCGCTATGAACTCCTAGAGGAAAAGTCGCAAGCTACTGGCGAGCTGGCAAGACTAATACAGCAGCTGAGTGACAAATTTGGGAAGAACTTAAATAAGGACATTTGATGGTGAACAAAGAGAAAGACAACTGGTTTTATAAACATTGTTCAGTCTCAACCAGCATCTTAGGAGGGCAAAACAGTGCAAAAGATGGGTACTGCACACTCAACTTTTGCTAACTAGCAAGTATTGGTAGGAGCACTTTGCATTACTCCTGTGCTTGGTGAATTACCAGTTAAATCCTTTATGATAGGAAAGTGACTTACTGGTAAAAATACATGTCCTTTGACATCAGAAATAGATGTACCGCTTCCGAAAGGTAATCACGCCTACCCTAGATAGGGAAGGCACCTTTAATTAAAGGCAAAAAAGCCAAATCTTCACCCATCTAGCTCTGCTGAAGGCAACACAACTGTGCTGATTTATATCAACTCAGACCGAACTGATTAGAATTGGGTGAAGTCTGAAGAAGAAATGTGCCATGCATATTCCTTGAAAATTTTTGAAAATTCCTATTCTTAGGTGTGTGCTCCCCTTTTATGTTTACATGGGCATCTGTGAAGCTGACTTCGAACAGCACTGTGGTTAATGAAAAGCAAATGAGAAATCATCTGCTGAAATGAGCAAGACGGTGTGTCAGGTAGAGGTCATATATTCGATTAGACTGGATGATACAGCTGGAAAAAATGAGCCAAGCTTGCTGGGTAAAGAGTCCTTTCATCCCCCTGCTTGAATTTGCTAAAGGGATTCCCAGCCAAAATCTCCTATCTGCCTTTTCCAGCTGTATTAGCTGGTCCACTAATAGATATGATCTCTTCATACAGACTTTGCCTCTCTTTTGTCCTTAGATGATCCCAGCTTCAACAGCGGTATACTGAAATACAGTGATACGAAATT
Organism: Apteryx mantelli; assembly: GCF_036417845.1. Lineage (NCBI taxonomy): Eukaryota > Metazoa > Chordata > Aves > Apterygiformes > Apterygidae > Apteryx > Apteryx mantelli. The sequence continues at coordinate 4,837,929 of NC_089991.1, read as the reverse complement.
CACTTCCCAGGAATACCCCCACCAGAATCATTATACATTGCTCTAACTTGTTCAGTTCAAGGAAGAAAAGTAATCCAAGGACAGCCACGCAACTGAGCTCAGCTTTTGGATTCCAGAGATCAAATAGCAAGCCATAGCGTGAGACACATCACGAAGAACATCATAGTCCAATAGTTTCAAACCTTTAAATCAATAAGGAAAGTCTTCAATTCCACTGAGGACATTCTGACGAAAAAAGGAAAAAAGGAAAAATCATCAAAGAAATGATTGTCTGCTGTGCTCAGCTCTTACAGAGGAACAGACAGGAATTAAAACTGTTTTAAAGGCTGCAGTAACACAAGTACTCAGACTGCGCTTTTACAAAAGGAGAGTGATCAGTCTGTGCAACGCAACTGCAAACTTGGATTGCTTGGAATTTTTTTAAATTTAGCTACATGATTTCGACTATTTAAAGCACACCTTACTACTTGGGAACCACTAAACCGTACTGTTTGTTTACAAGATACACCTATAAGATGACCATTGCATTTAGATATCAGCTAAGAAAAAGAAGCAGAACCAGAACGTGACCTGTGATCAGTTCTTAAGTGCCAGATGAGAACACAGATAGCCTAATAGAATAATAGTTATATTTGTAAAAAAACCAGAAAACTAAATAAAAAAAGTGTACTGTATGTAGATCTGTTTAGAGAAAAAGCAAAATACTGTATTTTTACCTTTAATAAGATTATCTTGTATACTGTAATATTTTTACCTAAAAATGGGAAAAAATAAAATTACCTCATAATATTTTGTTGTACACTGAGTGAAATATTTGCCTGATCTTTTGAATATTCAGTACATGGACAGTTTGCCAGCTTTCTGTGATGTGCAAGCAATGAAATCATTGTATGAAGTAATTTTGCTATAGGAATTCTAGCCTGAAAGAGACAAAAAGCAAAAATTAAAGTAAAAAAAAAATTAAAGGCAGTACAAGTAAAAAGTTGTAGGTTCTATAACCAACCATAGTCTACAAAAATGACTTCTTATTTGCAGTGCTTAATTTGAAATTATTGTGTCCTTATTAGCACTTTTGTAAAATTATCTTCTACCTAACTGAGACCAGAAATTCAGCTAAGCTAGCTTCAGACATGCATACTTCTGGTACTGCGTTTGCAGCCGAAAGTTAAATGAGTAACATTTTTGCAGTAAATTTAGAGGCTTTAGCTGAGGACAGAGGTGAAACTGCATTTCTTTCTGAATTACCCCGTCCAGAGAAGTGGTACTTTACAGTGTTCCAGCGGAGTAGCCTTTCCCATAGCTATTGTTTCCAAGAGTGGGAAATCTGTTGCCTTTGCATTACAGTGCTTGCAATGTAATATTGTGATAAAACGCTTAGGTGCCAATGTTCATCAGAGGGTAACAAATGCCTGCGTATGACAGACACTGCATGCAACAGTATTTGCAAGAATGATAACCCACTGGTCATCACTTTGGGCTAGCTTCTTCTACTTAAACCAGAAAATGTTGCTGATTGCAAATATTCGACTTTCACCATGAGAAGAGTAGGAAAAAAATGTCAAGTCTGTAGCTGGCAAGGGAAGGATTTGTAACAGGGATCTTTGCAATGAGAGGACATAACCATTGCTGGAGCCACCCTGCCCTCGCTGCAGGATCTGCCTGGGGTAGAGTTTGGGGCACTGGGCAAGTGCCTCGTGGACTGCTGGCAGTGCTGCGGCAGGAGGCTGGTTGAGAGGGAAGGATCGCCTTGTCCGTCAAAGTACCACTATTCTGATACTTTTTTTTTTCTTTCCCTGAATGCTAAGGAATAGCTTTCATGGTCATATTGTTTTCCCCCCCTGCTTTCAGCCACGGTGTAAAGCTTTTTTCATTTTTGGAAAACCAGCTCTGTTGCCACGCTACTGTCTTAAAGATGTGTTTCGTTACAGCTCTAAACCTGGCTCTTGATCAAAGTCATTGCTTTACCCTTCCCATTCTGTATTTTAACATCCCCTAGGAACTTAAGCAGACTTATTCTAGGTAGAACAGGTAATAATACCCATAATTTCCACTTCTCATGATATTGTATGCCAAGCTGCGTGTGAAATGTAAGAACTGCTACAATGCACTTACTTACATTCCATATATTTAGATGCAACTCAACAAAAGGCCTGCTCTAAAGTCCAGCAAGGCCTATAGGAGTGTTCTCCTAATGCTGAATATTGCAGTCAGTGTGTGATCTGGTCAGCACAATTAACACCCTACAGTGAATAGCTTCGCTGAATGATGTGGTCCTACACGGAGGCATAGCTGTGCCCAGTCAGCTGCCACCTGCGCTTCGAGTGTATAAATGCAGCAGTGCAGCCCTGCCACAGGCAGGTAGTTAGCATGCTGTTCTGCTTACAGTAATTTGCTATGAACGACCACGATACTTTCCTAGGACTTCAGAAGGAGACTAAAAGAAGCACAAAGAAAATATTGTTAAAAAAATGTAGTTCCCCCCCCCGCTTTCACATTTATATTCCAAAAACTATCAAGGCATTGAGGCTCCTTATATAAATATTCATGAAAAGCAAAACCGACTTCATCAGAGAGCATTTTTTTTTCATCTGGTCCCAGGAATACACACACAGAAGCCGCACATAACTTATTAATATTCTATCAGCAGAAATGATGTTAAATTCCTTGCATGGTTTATTCTCCAAGCTCTGTTTAGAAGAAATTGAAATTAAAAAGCCTTACTAAAAGATCCCTGAGAGAACCAAGAGTTTGAAGAGGAAAAATAAGAGCAGATGGGACCCAGACCTGGAGTGTGCAGGTAACCCAAACCCTGTCTCCCACCCCTGGGGGGACCTCATGGCAGGCCAGTGTTGCACAGAGCTGTCTGCCAGTTTGGGTTTAATCCAGTCTAAACAGTGTTTACCTTCAGCCTTAAAGTGTGAGAGTTAATATTCCTTGGACAAATTCATACCACTAAGGGTATGAAGGCTTTGCCCAAACTGTCTGTAGATACAGAGCTATGACATTTTATGGGAAAAATACTAGAGAGGGGTCAGAGAAAGATTAAACTAACTTAAACTCATCCACACAAGGGTGAATATTCTTCCAAGAGATTTTTCTAATTCTGCAAGTCCTTCAGGCCAACAAGCTAGAAGTTCAACAAGCAAACTGTGAAAGAGGGCACGAAGGCATTAACTAGCCCAGTATTGGTTCACTGACCCCCCATATGTTCAGTCAATTGTTTATGTCTCGCAAAGACCAAACCAGTCAGCTGCCGCTAACAGAAATGGGGCTAACAGCAGAAAGAATTAACATGCCTTTTTAAATAGCTGGACTGCAAAGTTTTAAATCATAAACCCCTGCTGGGCAAAGATGCAAATCCTGAACCAAAGGAGCTGCCCAAGGGCATCAAGCCATCATGCTATTGCTTTCAGCTGCACCGGATGGGCCTTACAGCCCACAGGGTGACGGTGATGTTTTATACATAGCTTTGACCTCAGGTCTGGATTAGTTTTGCCCATAACTTCACAGAGAAGTGCTGCTGTCCCCAGTTCCCTGCAAGACACCATTTAAAAGTAAATAAAAAGCAAGAACAGTGTCATGAATAATTGCTTAGAGGATTGCTTGCATCCCGATTAGAGCTTACAGCACATTAAATTGTCACTGAGGCTTTATTTTCAATTAATCTACTAAAGAAATGCACCTCCAGTAAGCCAAAACCTGATTTAAAGATGTCAGAGATTAAGGAAGACTTAGCAAGGACAACCCGGAAGGCAGTTGATTACCACAAATGCTGGGAGACACATTCAGCATAGACAGGGCTTCAAACACATCCACCGGCCGGTGGCAAGTCCTTCCCTTCCCTGACATGTGGGCTGGACCCAGGCCTGCACTGGAGACATGGTCCTCAGGTGGGGGCAGATGGGGGGAGCATCTATGCCAGCATCAGAGGACAGGTCATGCCCGCAGAGTACCTCCGCTACTTTTCACACCCTGAGGAGGAACCTGGCAAGATCTTCATCAAGGAAGAGACGGGTCAATCTATAGCCTGGGCTCAAGAGGTTGTAAAACTGCCCAATGCCATCAGAGGCTGCGTTACTTTTCTAGCAAGTTGCTCTGCATCAGAAGCAATCCCATGGCACTCACAGGCTGGCAGGTCTTTTCACTCTTTTTCTTAATTTGGCTTAATTAGCAAGCAACAAGGCTCTTGCTTTGGCCACAAATCTCTCACCACTATGGAGGGAGAGATGCTACTGCCAGCAGGTCCCAGCGTACCCCCCTTCATCCTCTTGAAGCGTTCCCCCTGTTTTACCTCGTCAGTGACTGCAAACCCTGCAGGTGGACACCCACATGCTGGACACCAGCCTGTACAAGCTAATAGAAAAAGATCCTTAAAGATCTTACATTTTTAGTAAAAAAAGTATAAAGAGTGAGCAGGAGAAATATCCATAGCTTATAGTGAGGGAATGGAGGCTCAGAGAAATTCAGGGACTTGCCCTTAGCGAGCTGGAAATCAAGGACCAAAAATGGATCCCTGACTCTGAGTCCTATCTGGTGCTATAACCGTTAGCTTCCCCATCTCCCGCTCCCTGTCCTTCGTCTTTGTAGGTCACAGCCTTTGCTGTGAGGGATAAGATCTTACAATGCCCAGTGCAAGTAGAAGAACGACAGTAGGAAAGAAGAATCATTACCTCAATTACCATATATCATTTTGGGAAGCGATTCCCTAAATTGCTGGGAGGTTTTAATGGGTCCATATCAATACTGAGATAAATCTTGACTATAGTTTAATTAAAATAAAGCCAAACGGAAAGGGAGATAATGCCTAAAGGGGCAAAATAACTAAATTGGTTGTGGAATTACTAATGCCTTTAGCAGAGAGCAAAAGTGCACTCACATAAGGTCATTTGAGGGAGATATTTAACACAAACCTGCAGTGTGATAAAGAGGATTTGGAAGGGCTTAAAAGGTTAATGAGTAGCTAACAACCTTGTTAATATTTAACTAGTATTTACTATAACACTGACTAATATTTAATTCTCTTACTAATTATTAATTATTCTGCTGCAAGGGCTTAATTAGGGCTTACATAGCAGGTTGGGCCGGGGGTTTCTGGCCCAATTGAATTTCCCTGCCAGTGTAGCTGACCTTGATTCTGGGCTCTCCTCCGGCAATTAGCCCTCCGGCGCTGGCAGATTTAGGCCTGTGCACGACAGCGTAGCGGTGTGAACACTTAGCGAAGGAGCAGGAGACCTCCGTTTCAGATCTTCCTTTGGATGAGGTGGCTCAAGCAAGGCGGGGGGCAGCGGTTATCCTGCATGTCGAAGAGAGTGGCACACAGACTTCATAGCAAGTTGGACCAAAAAAACAACCAACAAATCCCCAAAGGAAACCTCTACCTGTACCCAGGATCTGGCAACACCCTGCACTGCAGTCGTGCTTCTTCCCTTAGAGCAGGTCTCCCAGCCACTTTTCATTTTTCTGTACTCAGCACCACTTCTGATTGCAAGGGCTGTGGGGAAGGGTTTATGATAACTCAGAAGGTGGCTTTCATTTGAAAAAGAAAAAAAAGCTTCCACTGAATCAAAAAGTCGATTTTATGGAAAAGTGTCTTTTATACAAAAACGTGCTCTGGGCCAAATCTGCCTAATGAACCCCAAACTCAGATAACAAAACTTCATTCATCCTATGAAGAACCTTGGTGTGCACTTGCATGTAGACACAACACTGCTTGTTTTTGTCAATCGTACCTGAACCAGCTGATAAAAGACAGACAGCCCTTCAAAAAGCTACTCTTAAAACCACACTCTTCTCCCCTAGCAAGTAACTCACTGCAATTCCCAACTCTGCATTTTCTGCCAGCTGAGTGAGCTCATGTTTTAGTGACTTTCATTTTGCTCTTTTTCTTTTTCCCCTTAAGTCCAGGAGTGTCACCACATCCGTGTCACAGCTCTCAGAGCCTGTCGGGTAACAACACTTAGGCATGCCTTTAGCTCAGGAGAGGACGCCAGTTTTGTCGGAAGGGCAGTCACCGAGTAAGCCTAAGAGCAGTACTTCAGCACATAGCTTCCTGGCAGTTTTTGATTTCCAGAAAGTAGTGTTACTGAGATTAAAGGGAGACAGTGAGTGGATAGTAGATACCTTGTTAGAAGCAATAATCACAGCGGAGCAGAAAGACACAATTTGAGAGAGATTACTTATTAAACACACTTAACCATGTGTTGTGTACTTAAAGAGAGTGACTTAGTATAACAGAGCAGGTCTACATGTTAAACTAAAGGTAAAGTTTCAGAGGGAATAAAGGTAAAGAGGAAACTAGAAACTTTTTTCTTTTACCTTAAAGAAAAGATCTGTGGGGTTCACGCACTTTCCAACCTCACAGAGACCTAAGAGAATTCCAGGCTGATAAAGAAGCTGATTAAATAAAGAGGGTTAGCTGAACATAGCTGACTACATGGACATCGCTGTTCCTGTCCAAGTGACTGAGGTAGCTTTAAAGCATTCCCAAAGGCAGAACATGATTTAATGTGGATTTTCTGAGGAGAAGCCATGACTGCACATACACAAGCTCTTTTCTGTCCTTCGCAGGCAGAACCAGCAGGCTGTGCTCAAGAACAAGTAATCCACAGCTCTGCCTCTTCCTGTGGTGCTCTGAACTAAAACCAAAGCTACGGGGGGAAAAAAAAACCCTCTTTTTGCAGGTTTTTCTTCAGCTCATTATAGCAACCTTCCTACACACTTTAACAACACACAAAGGCACAAGAATCTGGCTTTATTAAACTGTATCATTAAAGCAAGGAAATGTTAGAATGCTTTCTTGTTGAAAGTAAAAATAGCACTTCTTCATTTTTTGATTCATCCTCAAATAGATTTTGTTCTTTGTACTATCTTACTCTTTTTTGTTTTTTTTTGTTAAATCTCTGTCTTACTGTGTGGACCATACTTACCAGTGGACCATAGCTTTCGGTGTCCACTCATTCACACCTGCACAAAGCAAAGACAAAAAGATACCTAAGCAGAATTTTCCCTTCAGCTGGCTTTTGCATTTAGGACCTACTGTGGCCACATCACTACCTACTGCTTCCCCAAAGCAGAGATTCAGCTATTTATACTCATTTACAAAATATAAAGATTGGGCTCTCCTCTGATCCATACCGATATAAGCCAAAACCAAATTGCTTTAAACTTGGAAACAAAATCATATTTCTGACTACTATCATCTCACATAATTAGCAGAGTTTTCTTGATCCAGCCTTCAGATTTTAATAGTATTACTACCAAAATGTATAAAGTACCTAGATGTGAGGTACATTCTGAATATGTATTATACAAATATCATATGGTCGGTACCATAGGAAGCATTTTAAAATATCTGATGGTAGGTGACCAGCAACTGTTCCCATGCAAAAGTCTCTTTTGGACTCCTCTCAAATTCCAGCAGGGAATCTCTCTACCATGCAGCCCCATGGAGCTGGAATTTAGTCTTCATAGCTGGAAACTGCAGAGTTTATAGGCACAAAATCTTTCCATTTCAGTAATAACTGAAATTTCCAAAAGTACAACAGTTTATTTCTTGCTATTTTCTTACATAGACGAGTCAGAAATATTTTTTAGCATTTTGACAGTTTAAACCAACAAACTTCGTGCTACCAGATGCAATTTAAGAGTCAGGCTGTAGCTAAGGAGTCAAGTGCACCTCTCCTGCACAGGATCCAGCACAACCTCATTAATGACATTTAGATCTTCAGTGATACAGAGATGCATTGTCGGTAATGAGAGAATCCTCTGAGAGCGGGATGAAAGACGGTAGTGATACGGATTTATTAGGATGACAAATTTACTACGCTTTCTTCAATTTTAATTGGGGTTTCACCGTAGAAAAGCTGAGTTGTCCCAAATAGGGAAGTTCAACAGTTTCTTGAGAAAGAATTAAGCAAAGACTCACAAAGAACATGTCACAACTCTATTAGTGAAGATCAGAAATATCAAAACTAGTCTATCAACAGCCTCTATTTGTCAGTCCCACACGTTCCCCATAGGCACTCTGATCTCCAGCACAAGAATTGCCAGGACACCGGAGCCACCCCTGCCCCACGGGTGCACTGGTGTGTTGGTGACGTACATGGAATAAACTACAACCTGCATCTTATTCGGGCACAGGACTGCAGTTTAGAAACATATTAACATCTAAGTCAGCCCTCTAAACCAACCAATTCTACCAAGGCACTTTAAAAATACCACCCACGTTCTATAAAAATTCAGATATGAGATGCAGCCCACGGAGATTAATGAGGGTTTGAATTTATTCCTCAAGAAATTCTAATAGTTTTATTTTTCCACTATGCCACTATAATTTTCCTATACATGAAGGTTGCTCACATACTTCCAGCTAAGGAAAGGGCTTAATTTCACAGCTAATAAAAATTGTATTTATGAAAAAAAATAAAATAAAGCAATTGTCATTACTCAGGCTGTACTTTAGCACAAAGTTTACTTACGTAAATCGACACATAGTGGACAAACCGGATTCCAGATGATTTTTTTCTCAGTTGAAACTTCTGAAAGTTGCAGGAGGGCACTGTGGGACACTCCATGGCCATGCTAATATAAAGCCTCATTTCTGTCCTAATGCCGGGGGGAGCTAGTTTTCAGCAGTTTCCATAATATTATGGACTGTGGAGGTGGTCCCGGCTGAAAGCCTTTTAGTTTCAGTTTGAGGAGTGAAGTCAGGAAACACAAAGCGCCGAAGGCAGCCAGCAAGACCCTTCCAGCATTCCTCAGCTATACAGACCTTATGGCTATTACCTCTCCATTCACGTAGCAAATGCGGTTGAAAGCCACCCTACTGAGTGCGCCCACGGAAAGCAATCAAGCGCACCTCTCCACGCTTACCAGACCTTTCAGTGCGAGTACTAAACCAGCATGTCAGTCTGGGCAGAGCTGGCTGGAAAACATCTCTGTGAATTTATACTATGTAGTCCTGGCAGAGCGCTTGGGTTTTACCTTCCTCTGTTAGTATCGTTTTTTCAATGTTCTTTTTTTTTGCAAGGTTTAATTGGACATCTTAGGGGCTTGAGGGGGAATACCAGTGCTAGCTGAAAAGCCAGCTAACCTTGTTCTCACCGACTCTAACAAAATCTGTCCTTTCCACCTCCTCTCAAAAAAAGAACAGAGAGAGCAAGAGAGAGAACATTTATCTCCACTTAGCCACTTAGCACTGAATACCTCCTGTTAATTTTTGAAAGATTTCAGTGCCTATAAAGCTGTAGAAGAGAAAAGACATTCTTCCTCTCTATACACAAACTACATGTTTTATACCCTTACATAAATCTCAGAACTGACTCAAAGACTAATAAGAGACTGACAGGACGAGCTGCTGGTGTCTAACACTTGTGATATTCCTGCCTCTGAGTGTATATCTGTTTGAGTTGCATCATGCATAATTTAGCACGATTATGCATGTTTCTTGGTAAATGCTCTCGAAATATGCTTTACTCAGCTTGACGACTAGATCTTCGCTTACAGCCATCTGGACGATTTGTTTTATAAAGTGATTTGGAAGAACAGTGCTTTACTCATAATTATCATGTGGTACGGTTTCACTGTTGGGTTGTAATTTGGGTATTATCCAGCCCTTCCTCCCATTCCCAGGCAAGAGCTTCTCAGCAAAGGGTACTGGATTACTCCTGCTAGTAACAGATCCACACTGCTGGAGGAAAGCAGCCTCGTGCTCAGCCCCTGGAGGACAGAAGAGTTGCAGGGATGGATCTCCTCGATGTTTTGTTTTGCTCCACTCCCAGCCCTATACTAAGGTTTACCTTAGCAGTTCCCACGTTCTTTGGATGAGGAATATAAAATTTATCATTAACCACAACACATTCTTATCATCAAACTTTGAACTGAAAGCACCATAAAGGCCATCTGGTTCCAGGGTTTGACTTACCTTAGACTACAGATGGAGAATCACTGGCTTAAACAGAGTGGGCACGTGCTGACCTGGACTGGCCTGCAGCCAGGTAGCACAAATGTGCTTAACATTAATGCCAATGAAAGTTCAATCAGCAGTTCTACAGACACTCACCTTTTCTGAAAGTGCCACCTTTCAGCATGATAATTGCTCAAACTGGAGCCACATCTGAAGACAGCAGGAGCTTGAGAGGGGGAGAAAGGGGCAAGGTTGTTCATCAGTGCTTGAGGGAAACCTTTGTGACCTTTCTCCAAGCCCAGGACCTGATGTGGCTGGAAGATATCATCTGACATTGAAAATGCTGCCGCTGATGGATGCACCTCAGACTACTTCAGTGAAGACTGGCCCTAATTCAGCTGAGTTCTAAGTGTGTTACGTAGAGTGCTGGAAAGGTTGTGCCACTCTTGCGTAGCTGACTTACCTGCCTAAGGAAATGTGCACCAGGTATGGGATAAGCTCAGGGCGCCACTGACGTAGGCTTGAGCAGCTGCAGGCTTTCTGCAATGCAAAAGAGAGAAGCACTGTAAATTTTAGAGGTGTCTCACACATCTCAGCCAAGCCCCATGATACTTAAATGATTTACTGTGCATTTTCAACCCTGTTAACTGCACACACAAAGAACATGTGTGCTAGGAACAAGGACTAGTGATTTTGCTATGGATTTGATATATCATCCTAGATCCAATGGTCTCTTTCACTTTTCTTCCAAAGGAGAAAGTATCGTGCTATCTTTGAGATAAGTATGTTTCCTGTTGGGTGAAGAGGCCTCCATCAGTCTTTGGAGAGGCAAAAATATGCCCAGCAGCCACGGCAGGAGCTGAAAGAATCCCAAAGGGCCATTGAAAGAACTTTTTTTATGAGCGTGGTCCAGGACAGCGTGAGTAACCTGGCAGTCCTGGTAAGCACGGAGCACTTAATTCCCCCAGAGAGTGTTGCAGACCCTTTCGCAGTGGCCTTTTTTCTTGGAAGAGGCTGTCGTGATTGTCAAGCGTTTCCCGTCTCTGAACAGCTTCAGGGAATGGCTTTGCCTTCCCCAGCCTGCTCCTGCCATTCAGAGCAAAGCCTCCGCACTGCTCATTTCCCCTCAGCGTCGGAGCCAAAGCTTCCTGTTTAGAAAATGTTTCTGTCTATAATTACGACACAATGGGATGAACGGAGGATGCTTTGATCAAGTATTCATTATATCTCCCTTGCTTTGAGGATAACTTTGCAGAGTGGCAGCCTCTGTTTTAATCCCCAGGTGGTGCCAATAAATACAGGAACTGGTAGTTTAAGACAAAGCTGTCTGCAGCCTAATTCTCCTTTAATAGTTAATAATAGAACAAAACTACAAAATATAGCAATGATCCCACTGCTGCAAACTACCCATTAAACCAACACAGGACACGAGCAGAGGACGGCTGCTAGCACCCTCAAAGCCAGTGAATCATCTAATGCCCTCCCACAGGCACAGAGGATTTCAGATTTCATTTATTTCTCCAATACCTGTCAGAGCAGAAATAGAAGTGCATTTTAAGAGGGCATCAAAAATCACCGCTGCCAGGACCAGGATGGAACCTCTTAAATTGACAGATTTCACAGCAGAGACTGCATGACACTTCTGCAGGTCTTTTATCATCTTGCCATGTCAGAAAGTTATAGGGCTGCTTGTAATTTGATCTGTAAAGGAATGGCTAGTTGAGAAAAATAAGCAAAGCCGTCACCCATATATTTCATGAAGAACATAACTGAAAATACATAGCAAGATAGATAATAGATTTGACTTGCTGAAACAGATGGGTATTCCTTCAATATAGAAGTGCCAGGAAGACACACCAGTTTCTTTCCCACTGTGGTTTTTTAATAAAAGAAACAGAAGTAAATGAACAGGGCTGCGAGTCTGCAAACACATCTGTAATGTCAACCTAGGAAATTTTGGCTATAGTGCTTGCTGTGTGATCGCCAGGGATATAGTCTTAGCTAGCATTAATTGGCATAGAAAATCACTGCAGCCCTGTGTATAAGATAAGGTTGTTGCCTAGGTCTTTCTTTTCCTTCTCCTTTGCTCACATAGAGGTGTTATATACTGACAAATTGCTTCTGGGATGATATGTGCTAACACACAGTCCCTCCAGTAAACTCATTTTTCTTTAATCCCTTCTAGCACAGAGGCTCATGAAGGCAGTCATGATTCCTGGATCTCTGCCTTTGGCTACACCTTTGATTAATACTGTTCCTGGGTCTTAGGACTTGGGATTTTAAGAATACGGTGGAAGAAAACTTGAATTTGCCAGGCCTCAGGAGTCTTTAAAGTGCTTTTTTAGTGCTACATATGTTTCCTCTGTGGCATCAGATTATCCTAATTGCTGCAGTATTATTTTATTCAGACTTTACATTTCAAATGGCAGTCCTGCAGGTGTCCCTTGTAGCCATTTTTTGTTGTGCATGGAGAAACATCCTCAAGCTTTTCTGCTGCTCTTTCTCTGGATACTCCATCCCTTTTAGGCTGTACCTTCCTGCTAATCCTTCTTACTTAAACCTGAGTGATTTACATTTCTTTTCCATTTCTACTCAGTTTTTAACTTATTTCTTATTGGTCTTTGCATTTTTCTGGTGCTGTTGTGAGCATCCCAGAGAGGGTAGCACTAAAGTCATCCAGTCCCAGCAGAGTGGTCCCCTCTTGCAAGGGACATGTAGGTTTGAATCATATCAGCTTGAAGCGGGGGAAACTTACCCTGCTTCCCGGCTAGTCCTGTAACCACTGGGCAAAGAGAAAAGGAAGGGTTGAATACCATTGCTTGTTCTTTCTTTTGGATAGTTATAAAAGGCTGGAAAAACAAATGTAATGCTCAATCCGGCTCAGGTGTGATACACATGAGATAACTTCCAACAACCTTTGCCTTGTAGGACATTCAGTGCAGACACTGGATAAGTCTCTTAGAAGACACTTTACATGGATCCCAACAAATCTACAGCAGAAATCAGAATTATGGCAATCCCATGAAAGGTTAAAATGGAGCTGAGTGGACCTCTGTATTCCCTTCTCAATGGCTTCTTCACTAATCCAAAATTGGAGGGATTTGCTTGCTAGTAGCTGAAACAGATAGGAACCTGCAGTTCAGATAAATACTATAAAAAGGAAAACAATTAAATAATTACGTGGATTATATTTACGTGGGAATGAGACGGGTAATGGTGGTATAGTCATAATAGCATAATGCTATAAGCAAGAGTTTGTAAGTGTCCTGAGGAATGGATGTTCTACCCAAAACCTTGTCTTTTCCCAGAATTATCATCCACTCTAAAAAAAGGCACTGCCTTTCCCTACAGAATTGGGGTCAGCTGCGGATTACACTCTCCCAGCATGAGCAGCACGTGTAAGGGAGATTCCCCTCCTTTCCTTTCTCACCGTGAGGTCTCTCCATGCAGCAGGCTTGGGCTTTGTGTTACCGGCTGACATAGCCCTGCAAAACACAGGGATTGGACTCAAGGATCCCAGTAGTTTGTCTGGCCATAAGAGCTGCCAGCAGGCTGGCCTGGAAACTCATTTGCCTTTGGAAAGGCAACAGTAGGAAACGTTCCTGAACCGCTGCCCTGATCCTGTTGAGGGCAGGCGTTTGAAAGGCAGCCTCCGACTGGAGATTATCCTACTGCCAGCACTCCCAGATGCCGGGGCAGGTGACAAAGCTGGCAGCTCGCGCACCAACATGAGAGGGAGCCCACTTGATCCCAGCTTCAGCAAGTGTTAAACCTGGATTCCTGCTGTGTGAAGAGGTGTCCTCTTTGGATGCTGCCATAACCATGGTACAGAGACAGAAGAGGAATGCATCCAGCCTTGGCTCTGCGATACTGTAAAGCAGAGGAGAAAATGAATCTGACTAAGTGATGCTATCCAAAAAAAAAAAAAAAAAGGTCCCTTATCACTGAAGATCTAAATTATTCTATCATACGTTGCTTCTGGTAGGAGCTGTTGGCATGGAGACTGATGCAAAATGTAATAAAACATAAATAAAATATTAATGATATAGGAGAAACTGCTAGTGATGCTGAGCTGCCAACCAAGCTACAATTTGGAGATTATTGTACAAATAACAAGGAAAAGCAGCCTGATTAAAGCTAAAAAGGGCAATGGGGAACACTTCCTTTCTGCCAAAGTTTCCTGGCCTTCAAAAAGATTCACGAAAGTATGGTTTGGCAGAAGGATGAAGTCAAAAACTTTCTAAAAATGTTTCTCCTTTTTTTCACACAAAAATGAAAGGAAGCCTCCTGTATAACAAACAGCAGGGGCAAGCAAGCAGTCTGTGGGACATTACTTAGAAGTGCATGAGATACATCACAGCACTTGGCAGAGATCAGAAAAATACGATCACAGCTCCCACTCACAGTCTTGGGTTGCCTTTGCAAGAAAATCAGTATACAGGAGGGAGGAGGAGACAGGACATTGCTGAGGTGAGGTGCCCAGAGCCAGGAACTGGGAAGCATTTCTGATTTTAATAACATGGTTGTAGACTGAGAGATTCAGGTTCAAGTCCCTCCTCCAATAAGAAAGCAGGTTCATCTGAGTGAGAAACCAAGCCCAGAATAGCAAAAACAGCATTAAGGCATTCCCCAGAGATGGGAGGAAAAGGCAGCATGAAGAACAGCAGTCCATCCTGGTTTCCCACATCCCAAGCAATCTGCTTTCTGTGGCCCTTCAACTTTCCCAGTAGAAATGTTGCTTATATTTGTGCATTCCCAGTTTGAGAAGTCTTCTGCAAAGCTATTTTGTTGAAAAAAATCCCTGTGAGTCCTAATTCTGAATTTTCACCCTGAATTATATTCGAAATCACATGCTTCCAAAGCATGCAAATATGTTGGGCATTTAGCATATGCTAAAGCATAATGGAAAATACTAAGTGAAATGTAATTATTATGTATTGAAATATGAGCTTTTCACAGGTTCAAATAATTACAAAGCCATTGATAAGTCCTTGAGTCAGCAGAGGGGCAGAAATAATCAGAACAGTTCCTGAGCTGGTACCACCAAAGTACATCTCAAAGCCAACCCTACATTATTATAATAGCTAGCCTCAATGGATTGGCCCCATTGACCATGGAGGCAGAATTTCATCCCAAAGCAGCACATTTTCTGCTTATTAATGCTTAAAAGAATGGAGCTTAAGTCTTCTTACTCCTATCTCTGTTCTTTCTGAGGCTTTGTGATCCACATCCCTTGCTCCAGATCCTGTTACTGGTTCCTCAATGTGTATAAACAATATTAAAAAATAAATAAAATTTCTGAAACCTGATAATTTGCCATTTACATAAATCACAAAAATTATTCCCAAGGAGTGTGGCCTGGAAGAGAAAGACTGGGCAGTTTGGAAATAGCATGAGTTTATCTGAGCTAAATATTTGAGGGAAAGTTGGACATGAAAGGATCCCAGATACAATGCATAATATCAGTTCTAACTCAAAAGCCCTGTTGTCTCCAGCACATAAGATTGTCCCAAGCAACTATTATTTCTGATACAGAACTTACACCACTTCATACTGAATGCTCTGTGCATCATAGAACAACAAGACAAAGGCTACTGGACAAGGATATTATGATGGATGACAATGCAAACTGAAACATAATCACTGGAGATTTGTGTGCTATCATTATCTCGCTATTCACAACCAACTGGAGACAATTGAGAGATACACATCCTCAAGAGCCACAGGGCAACAAATTCAAAGGCCTTTCTCTGTGTGCAGGTGCGGATAAATAGGGTGTGCATTTGCGCATGTGCATGCAGATGCACACTTGTGCAAAATTTGTCACAATACTTTTTGCATGAACTTGTATAACTGTATCTAAAATATTTTAAGCATAGGTAGATGGCACAAGCTTATGGTAGAAAGCTTACACAGGCAAAGGCATTACTAGTAAAATTATATAGAGAGAATACAATGGAGCAAACCAAGCTCAGATGTCTATTAGATATTCAGTAAATGAGAGCTAATGTTTGGGCTACTCCGTAACTGTATCAGTTTAAGACACACTATCTAGAAAGCTGCATGAGGTGCTTATTGACTCATGAGGATGTGGGGAAATACTGGAGAATGGTGTGGAAGTGCTCATTAAAGTGTTTAGCACATGCACCCATTGTGCTTGTTTTCCTTCTATTGTCTGATGGACAAGCTAGGAGGCTGGGGTGTTCTCAGAAAGAGGATGTCGTAAGTCAACATCAAAAATATGTTCCTGGGAAGTGGATGCTGAATTTATAAACAGAAGCATTCTCAGACAGGGGCCAAATGTCCCCTTGGCCTCGTTAACGTCACCTCTGCGCCTTCCACCCATCCCACGGTACCTGCTGCGTTTGGATTTCGGAAAGGGCTTTACTTCACCGTAATGATGCTGAATAACTCTTGCTATACAGCTGCTCCATACAAATCCCCTCTAAGGACAGTATATTCTAGATGGAAACAGTCTTTATTTAGAAATAAGTACTCTGCTTTGAATGGAGACCAGGTCCTGGGTCTATCACCCACTTCAGTGGCTTCTCAGTGTAGTCGAGGCTTGGCTCTTCTCAAAGTCCCTTGAACAACACTCACACAATTTACGGTCTCCTCTCCTCCCTGGTCCTTTCTGTAGCTCTCTAGAGCCCTCAGGCTAGTTTCACAACCATTAATACTAGAGCTGTGCCTACCCCCTAAGACAGCAGCACCAATTTGAGCTAGATCAGAGGTAAGCATGTAATTGCATTTCTGCCACATTACCCAGCGTTTACATTGACTTTATGGAAGCTGGAGGAGGACAGATGTCACCCCATGAGATAAAGTTAATCAATCCAAAATTTCTTAAGCGGCAGAGTGAGTTTCTATTAGATCAGTGCTTCACATCCAGCAGAGCCCTAAACCTAGATTTATTGCATCATCAAATCACAAACTCAGTCTGGTTCCTCCTAAGCCGTCTTTTTAAAATGGTTTAGTCTTCCCCAGGTAAGCAGGCTGGAGCCACCGAGGTTACTTGCCCTGTTGTTGTCTCTTAATGAGTCTTAAGTGAGAGCTATTAGAAAGTGCCTCATCCCTCAGCTTTGCTATCCGGACAGAAATGATACTTGTTATTATCTCATATCACTCTTACTAAAATTAAAGTAATTCAGTTCGCCAGTCAATACAAACATCCATGACTTCTCTAAAATAGGCAAGTCACAAAGAATTTCTTTACAATTTTTGTACCAAGTATCAAATAATGCATACATTGCTTGGAGCGGCCATAACAATTTTAAGAATTAAGCTGTTCTTCAAGAAGATAAATTAACAGTCTAGCAAGAATGTGTCCCAGGCAAGTCAGTAGTTACTGACTTTGACTTGTACTTTGACTTTATCCAAAGCACAGGACAAAATAAGCTGAAGAATAATGTGAAGGGTCAAATCCTGCTGGCTAGAAACTGCTCCAAGTCCCAGACCACCTGCTGTTGTACAGGCCCAAACGTCCATGCTGAACAGTCCCTGGATCCCCCTTTTCCATAAATAAAACCTCCTGTTCTGAAGTTCCCAGTATACACATGCCTCCTGCCTCCTGGCTAATAGTAGATGCCCACAGGGGACCTGCACAAAGTTCTCACTCAGCTGCATCAGTGGCTTCTCCAGCATAGCAGCAGGTGACAGCACAAAGTCACACTATCCACTGCTGCCCTCCGGGCACTGCCAGCTACTATTCATCCTACAAGATACTCTTCTAGGTAAAATGGTCAGTATATTTGTAAGAAATTCTGCATGTCATGTGGATAGCAGCAATCTGAGAACCAAACAGGCAAAGAGTAACTGTTCTGCAGCCTGAGAAGCAGTGATCCTTCACTCGGCAGTTAATGTGGCTTATCACTATGAAGATGGGAATGATAGCCTTATGCCCTGGCAGTACTTCCAAGACAGTCACAGCACGGACACAAGACCTCACTATAAGGGAGGCCTGCAATTCTCAATCTTAGAAGAAAAATATAAAGAAATTTAGGATACCTTATGCAGAGTACCTATCACTATATATATATATATAAAAAGAAGGAATAACTGTCCAGTGAAAACAAATATAAACTTGTGGTTTCTTTCTGGCTGTGCCTACTCACAACCCCTAGCCTGACAATGCTTCTAAAAAAGGGTCCTTACTACTTGCTGCCCTGCAGTACACTTCTTTTATTTAATGTCCTCATGATCTGCCCTTCTGCCTGTGCTCTCTGCCTGCTGCCCGTTCACATTGAATACTGTTTAGAGTAGTTCCCTGCACTGTAAGCTCCTGCATATCCTAACTATCCTTGCCTGTGATTGGGATCTTGAGATATTAATCCCATTCAGATCAGTCTTGGTGTTATTATTCTTATCATGTTGCATTATATTTCCATTACTATAGCTTCAGATGTTATTTTTTTTTACCATTAAGTTCCAGGGAAATCATTTGCGGAGGCACTTGCAATTAGGCAAATAACTATAAACACATTCATAATAATTCATCTAGGAGGCAGAACATTTAGCTGTTTAGGAAAAGCTCATTTCCAGACAGATGGTTCCTAACAGTGCTAGTGTATTCTCACTGCAAACGATGAAGGTGATTATAGATGGATACCATGGCAGTGAAACCTGAGCAGAATGATATCTATCTCCTTTGTCACGGAGCAGCCTGAGCCCAGTGAGGTGCTGAGCATTGTGCATTCCCTCCCAACTCAGTGAAAACCAAAGACAGCCAGAAGCACGGAGGGCAGCCCCTCCATCAGTGATGTAGAGGACTCATATGGCCTTGTGATATTTTTCTGCGGAAGGATCCACAGGAGTGTATTTTCCTAGTTACCATCTGCTGTATTGAGAAGAACATGGATAGTATCCATTGGAGGAGTTATTTAGGAACATCATCTACACGGCAGTACTAAGGAATAATATCAGCACTGGAAAAGAAAAACAGAAAATATTCTGCTTTGAAAGCTACCAAACAGCAACAGCAAGGCAAGAATGTAGGAGAAGTAAAATGAGAGGTCTCAGCAGCATTTCCTAATCTTCTCGACTGCTTTGTTACAACATATACAGGTAAGATCCTTGAGCAACTACACCAAAAACTGCTGCCTAAGTTTTCTCCTGAGCAAAACTGAGAGACTCACCGGCATCAGGAAAGCAGGAAGACTGCAGGAGTTGGTCACCATCTACTTCTGCATCGAGTACCACTCACATCAAGCATCACTGTTGCGTGCCGTTTTTCAACAATGGCTAAAACACCTTAAAGCCTCCATGTGCTTCGTCAGAATTCTTCCCAGGATATTTGCCTGGAAGAATTTAAGAAGTTTTTTGTGTTGCTCCCCTTCCACTTTCAGCCCTACCCCTGTTTGCTATTGACTCTGCTGGAGGAGATTGCCTCCATCACGAGCCTGGAGCAACTGACCTTGTGAATGCTCACTCACTGTCCCTCCTAGTTCAGTTCATGGGGCTACAGTCACCAATATCACCGATAACGTCAATTAAGGCTGTTAAAATAAACTAGCTGATTTTGCACAGAAATAGTTGAGAGGTGCCCTTATGCAGTTTTGGACAACTTCAGCTGTGACAGCAGTTAGCAGCAGCAGCAGATTTGCAACAAGCACCAAGTGGAGGTAGTTTCTTCAGCTGCTTCAGCAAGATCATAGGAGACCTTCTGGCTATGCCCTTTACATGTTTCTCGGACTGAGCATCCAAAACCTGAAAGGCTCAGATACTTTCTTTGCCCGTCATTTCGCTATGGCCAACCTAATAACACACAAAGGGAACTGACTTGCTTTTTGAATTTCAGAGTTTGCAACCATGGCGATACACCAATGTATTTCATTTCCCCTTCCCAAGGGAAAAAAAAAAAGAAATTAAAAATACCACAACAAAAGAAAAGCGTGCATGCTTAGTTACTCTTGTAGTGAGCAAGCAATATCAGCCAGGAAGGACTAGCCAGATGCATCCAAAAGTGCCTAATATAAATTCTCCACAAGGGATTGACAGCTTTGAAGA
Organism: Apteryx mantelli; assembly: GCF_036417845.1. Lineage (NCBI taxonomy): Eukaryota > Metazoa > Chordata > Aves > Apterygiformes > Apterygidae > Apteryx > Apteryx mantelli. The sequence goes on along the minus strand of NC_089991.1, from coordinate 4,818,020 downwards.
GTCATAAATGTTAATCTACTTAGCTGAGTTCCTATAAGCTTAGTTTGACTTTTAAGACTTGCTATAAGCTACCAAACAACCCTACCTGATTAGTTTTAGTCATTCCAGTGCAAAATTTTTGAGTCGGAAGAACCTAGTTTTAATATTGCAGAAAATGATAGTTCCGCTTTGTAGGAGTAATATTTATATGCACTGAAAAGTCAGAAGCTGAAATAAACCTCGAGATATTTTCACCTCATGCATCCTCTGACCTACATGAGTTTGTTTTCTTTAACAAAAATACACTGATATTTTATAGATACAAACAACTTTTTCCCACCAGAACAAAATGTGCACCTCTTTAATTAAACGTGTTTATATAGACTGTGCCTCACTTTGGATGTTCATCACACTGGTGATTATTACCCTAGTCTTTCCACACACCATTTCTCTGGGCAAGTGCAACCTATTTTCTGAAGGTAATTTTAAAAGTCTCCTTGAAACATGTAACAGAATTCCTCCTGGCAAAACAGGGTAACATTTTCAAAACTGCTCTGCAACTACTCTCCAGTGAGAGGTTTGCCTTTCATCTTTGCTGGTCTGTTGGTGTTGTGGACAAGGGCATACATCTGCGTTTCATTGGAATTTTGCTTGTTTTGCAGAGTTTCACCCTCCCGCATCCAGCTCTCCTTCAGCAGGTCCATGTTGTGCTGTTCTGGATGACTGGCAGCAGATGCACTGACATCCAGGAACGGAGAGCTCACCCTGGGCTTGCTCCACCAGCCTGCGGATGTGGATGAGAGCCTTGACTTCAACAGGTCTGAGCCAATCCCACTCTAATTTGGCTGTAGACTTTGAGCACAGCACTTTTGACAGTGAAAGGTGAAGACAACAACCCTTCCATCTCTCTGTACCTACTAGGAACAGCTGCAAGGCGCATACTGGCAGCATTCTGTTGTTTCTGAAAGAGAACTGCCCCCAAAGAGCTTTCCCGTGTCACCTCACTCCTCTGCTAACACACGCAGCAGTTCTTTCCTTGCTGGCCAAGACATGTTTTCTGAATATGCAAACGCTGGTTGAAAAGGGCCTGCCCTTTCCTGGGACGCAGTGGGGCATGAGTTATTTCTGCTCCTCGCAAACCGGCAAGCCTGTCTCTAGCTTCCAGAACCGCAATGGTTTCGTAGGGAGTGTGTACACGGGCTGCAGAGACGGCGTCCCAGCTGTTACATAGCATGAATATGGGAAAGGTGCTCGCCTCTCACCCCCTCCGTTTGCCCCCTAACGACAGCAATTTTCTCTCCAGTGGCAACTCCTTTCCTACCCAATGCCACACAGGCTCACTAACTCACCAAAGCCCACCACCAAATGCAATCCAGCAATGAGGAGTGCACATGCGTGCACGCACACACACTTGTGTGCAGGAGCAGGCTGCTGTTGCTAATAGAAACAGATGCTCCATTTCTGTAGAGGAGGCTAGTTTCCTAGGTAACTTATGCTAACATAGGGCCCCATCCTGCACTGTGCTGGCTGCCCTTTTCAGTAGGAGCACAGAAGCACACAGGAGGTCCTGAGCATCTGGCCATACCTGGCTCCATTAGAAATGGGCATTGTCTATAGTTGTTTCAAAAGCAGATTTTGATTTCCCTGTTAATTAAAGGAAGGAGGAAAACATGAACAGTACAATCAAGCAAATGCTCTAATATAACAATGGTCACTAGTCTGCAGTACACGAGCCATGTTGTGCCTTTAATCTGACATTTGAATATATCATTGGTAACTCTTTACTACTCTTGGCCATTAGCTTCAAAATCAAAGAGAAGAAACTCCAGTGGAGCGAAATAATAGTAGGGAATTCACCTAAGCATTTATCAAACTGCACATAGCCACACAGCTCAGGGCTCCTTCTCTGTCCATACTCACCTGGGAATCCTAAGGGATTCCTGAGGCTATTTCTGCAGCAGTGAAAAACTGTGGAAGCTCATTCTGTTGTGATAGGGATGGATTCTCAACACCATCTTCCCCTTCCACAAAGATCCCAGGGGTTATAGGAACAAGAAGGAGGATGGAGAAGTTGTGAGTTTATGTCAAAGCTCATTTTGCATTAGGTCTGAGAAATAAGAAGTAAAAGGCACCGAGTGTTGTCCTGGGGTAAATCCTGGTAAAGAGAGTGAGAAACACCTGGGCATTGAGAAGAGGGGGATCCTGGCGGGCTCTTTACATCTGTGTACAGCTCTCGGGCAGCCAGACCCCACAGCAGGGCCTCTGAGGCTCCAGCAGCATTTATTCAGTGAATATGTCTGGCATGACAAATGAGGCTGGTTTGTTCTGGGCAGGGTTTGCATGGGTTTCACTCATTTGGCTCTTCTGCTGCAAGACCTGAAAGTAGAACAAATTTGACTTAAAAAGGGAAAAAAAGATTGCACTCAAAGTTGCAAATGAGCAGGTGAAAGTTGGAAGGTGTGAAATACCCTGCCATTTCAGGGCTGCAGGCCCCAAATGCAAATCCGAGCCAGATTAGAGAATTTCCCAACCATTGCCAGCTCCCCACGTGTGCCAAGCCCTGCGTCTCCCAGCTCAGCTCCCGCTTTATCCCAAGGAGGAAGCAGCTGCCCACACTGCCTTGACCCAGCAGCCACTAACTGCTCCCAGTGAGTCATGCGAAGCACCGCACTGTGCCGGTCTAATTAACTGGAATATCCTGCCCTGGGTTAGCTGGGCTGTTTGGAGGCAGCTGGAGTTCAGGGGAAATCAAAGTTTACATCCCACTTCTTGTCTGACCCTTCCACCCAACAGTGGGCAAGAACGTTGCAGGAGTCTGACCCATACTGGTGAAAGTACCTGGGATGCGGATACGCACCTCCTGCCATCTTGGTTTAGAGTGCTCCCAGTCATGGAGATCCAGAGGAGACAGGGTAAATGAAGCAGGACTTTCAGTAACAGGCTTTCCAGATACCCTTGGCTCTCAGCAGCTCAGCACAAAATGATTGTGGAGCAATCCCTTCACCTCCAGTCCTGCCTTAAAGGAAGAGAGGGACAACTTTCTAACCATTCACGAGTACAACACCTGCTAGTCTTCTTTCTAAAACGGTCTAAGGGACACATATCCGTTTAAGCTCTTAACAACTGTTCTTAACTTCTATTTAGCTTTGAAACTTGCTGCTCCTACTCACAAGCGCTTGGATACTGAGAAGCTTTCCTAATTTTCCACTAATATGAGATCATCTGATAAAAGATTTTTTTCTGCCTACAAACCTTGTGCTGCCAAATATGGTCCAGCCTTGTGGCCACTTGGCAGGGTACTGGACAATATCATATGCAAAGTGCCTACATTAACACTTAATATGGTTCTGTGGATGTCCCTGGTAGATTTTCCTCTGACTTCTGTAGGTGTAGCATCAAGCAGTAAGAAAATCTGAGATTTTACTGTGTTGCTTTATTTTCTTTCTTCAGAAACAATGTGAAGAGCTGTTACATTTTCTTCCCTCCATCCTCAAATCTCCTGCCTGACACCTCGTATGAAAGAGAAGCAGGTCTTTATTCTACTGGGAGCTAAACTTAAATCAGAAACTATGGCTAAATGCAGGCTTGCATCTCCTGCAGTGACAGGAAAAGACATGAGGTCCACACAGAACAAACAGACCCCACAAAAGCTTATCTGCTCAGTGAGCGAAGTCATGTCCAGTCACAGCTGCTCTTTGAAAAGTTAATGCGTTCGTGTGGTATTGATGAACCTTTGGCTTGAAGGAAAAATAACAGCGATGAAAACAGGTAGAGCAGTGGCTTGCTAGAGTGTGCCACTGGAAACACCACCAAGGAACAACCACAGATCAGTCACTGTCACTGCCAACCACCCCACACCCTCTGCTTCCTTCTCTCCTCCCTGCAAAAAGAAAAGGAGAAGCTAAAACATGGCAAAAGAAGCCTTTTGAGAGCAGCACTCTGCGCAGAAGCAGCCTAGAGACTTGCAGAGACACTGCTTGGCCAGAGAAAGCAGAAGCTGGGACCAAGAGCTCCTCCTCCTCTACCTCTCAGCAACATTTCAGATGGCTGAAGAAATACTTGTGGGGCTTTGCAATATCCCATTTCTTAGTAGGGAAGATACTGCTAGAGGAGGAATTTCAGAGACAGAGATAAGGATTGCTGTTTCAGGTTTCAAAGCACCTACCTGAAGTCCCCGGCTTGCATGCACACTGATGACGTTTCATTGACAGCTGTTGTGCTGTTAGCTGTACTTATCATGGAAGTACCATGGAGTTCCTCCTGAGTTCCCGGAGGAAAGATATGTTTACCGGATATCTGCCCATTGAACAAACACAGCTGGACACCAGCGGCACTGGCTGCAGCTGGGCCTGAGCTCTGCATGTGCCGGCCAGTATATACATGACATTGGCCAGTTTGCAGGCCAAGCAGAACTGGTCTCTCAGCTTTTCCCTCAGCTGGCTGCCTCCTGTGTTGACTGCCAAGAAACTTGTGAGAAGGTCTTACCCATGAGGTGTCCACCCTGCTGTCCGTGGCTAAACACAGCTGTGGTTCCTAAGCAGTCTGGGAGGAGTGGGAGGCAGCCAGCCAGTGGGGACCTTAGGAGACCTGGCCACAAACCAAGCAAGGAGAGACCTCCAGGGCTCATCCTACCATCTCCACCCTGAAAGAGGATCCAGCATACCAATGTCACTCCTGACAAATGTTCTCCAGCCTTTCCTTAGAGAAAAGGATATACTGGCAGCACCAGTGACACCAGTGATGGTGTCTCCAGACCCACTTCTCCCAGCTTTGTACCTACTTCATTATCCACCAGTTACCCAGCTGACTTTTGATACCTTCCCTCCCAATCAATTGGGTCTTGTCTTTTTCTGGTTTGTTCTGCTCCTTTTTCTCTTCTCTCCTTGTCATTTCTTTTTCTAATTCCTGACATTGATTTGTTTCTCTTCCAGTGTTGAGACTAATCTGAGGTTTTCAACACTTTTTGTTCCTCCTCATACTTCTCTTCCTCCCCCCCACCTCGTTCTTTCTTTTGTTGGCCAAAAAAGCAGCACTAGGCTGCTGAAGGCAATCTGCTCTGAAAACCTTTTGGAACTGTATTTTCCTTCTTGGAAAGAATCCCAAAAACAAATAATAAATGTGTTTTTTAATTAGTGAGAGACCACTGGCCTAGCATTAAAATTACCTTCTGCTGACAGGATGCACTTAAATGGCTGCTGATTTGCTCAGTCAATGGGGCTGCTGAGTTCTTTCATTAATTCAAGCAGAGAAAAAGTCACAAAACAGACTCGGCTCTGCAAATAAACAACATCCGTAATTATGGCAATACATCTGTAGTTAAGGTTAAGCCAACGTTCTTCTGAAACCCATTATTTTCTAGGCTTTCTAACTTGGCAATAATGGGACCTGCTGAACTGAAGCTTCTGCACTTTGCTCTTCTGCAAGCCTGTCTCACCTGTAGCAGCACTCTAGAAAGGAATACATTTTTAAGCCAAATGACTCAGCTATTAAGATAACTTCCCATAGCCAAAAGCTAAGGCCTTATGATGTTAGTCTTCGTGGTAGATAATTGTAGTGAAACAGGAAGCTCAGCCCTCCGGACTGAGCGAAAGCACATCTCTGAAGCTCATGGAAGTCCTTCCCCGATAACTGGGCATGGAGCCTGTGGCATGATCTTATGTTTTCTTTATGGACAATGACCAAATATGACCCAACCTAAAGCTCTTCTGACTGTCTGGGATAGGAGAAAGCACTTGTTTCATCTTTGCAAGCATCTTGATTCACTTCTCTTCGTATCAATAATTCCTCGATTTCCTTGTGAAGGTTTTTTGGATTGTTTGAGGGGGGATTTTTTTGGCTGAAGATGGATGCCAGTTCTTAGGCTGGCTGCCCGGTGTGGCAGGGGTGAGCACAGCTGCTGGAGTTGATCCTCCCTCCAACCTGGGCAGCACAGGGCCATCCTCTCCTCACCGCCTGCTCTCCAACGCACCAAGCCGACAAGTTTGCCTGCTCTGTTATTCATCGCTAAACCTGCACTACTCTGCTCTAGGTATTCATACCAGCCAAAGCAACTCCAAATGATACCCTTCAAAATGTTTTTTTCCAGACGGTGTTTGTGATACACCTGCTTGTAAAACAGGTGATGTTGCTTTTGTTAGCATTGCTACAAGCTTGCGTTGTGCTCCAGCAAATTCGCTCAATGGTGGAAAATTTTCTCACCTCTCTGCTGAATTCTTGAAAGCAGACTTTAACAAATAGGGGTTTTTTTAAAGTTTATTTAAAATGACATGCTCCATATCTCCTGGATTCAAGGTTAATATTTTTGCTTGTTTAAGAGATCAAGCCTGAATCTGAGACATCAATCAGCCCTTTGCTGGCTGACATATCCCTATGGGCTAAAACAGGCTAGCTTGTTAAATTCCTACTGCCACACAGTATCAGATATTATTTGTTTATTGTTCTGAAGTTGCATCTGACTAACATGGCTGTAAAAGGATAGGAAGGGCTTTTGGTGGAATAATTATTGTAAAATTCATGCAGGCTTGTCACAATGTGTTATTCTGAAAATTAATAGGATGGCATCAAATGCCAAATTCCTATTAAAAATTAATCTTTTAAAAAAATCCCATTAGCATCCCATTCCTTTGCTGGGGAAACCTAACAGCCAGCTAGTGTAATAATAATTGTGCATTCAAAAGAACCAGCCACTATTTGTCCGTCTCAAGCATCATGAGAGAAAAGTTTGTGAGCGCCCTGGTACGTGCCTTCCGAATAAGAAGCAGGATTTCTGAGGGATGTGTTTGCAGCTTGCCTTTCTCTCAGGAATGCAGCAAGTCACTACGTAGCCTTTCCGGAGCCAGGAATCGTCAAGCTGAAACCTTTTCCTTCTGACAGTCTGCTCGGTAAAGGTCAGCCACTTCGTAATGAAGCCATATACATTACCAGCACAGAGAGAATACAAATGACAGCTCGTTCTGGGAAATCGCTGGGACAGCAATGCACATGCCACAGTATCTGTCAGCAATAGTCCCTATTTTTAATTTACTCCGATGCCCTCTGTTAAGAGATTTAGAAAAATGAGGGAGTCACAAATGAGAAGTCATCTGTTCGCTGACTTGCTCTGCTTAATATCTGACCAAACACACATTTGAGGCTTTTTGGGTAAAGGTTGAGATAGGAATTCACTTACTTCATGTGCAACACCAAATCCCATGCACACCCACTCACGTGCTGGTATATCACACCGAATCTTCGGAGAGTTCCTGGTGTGTTCTCCAGGGAAACAAGGGCTTTCTCCCTCCTTCTCCATATTAGCATTTTTGGAGTATGATTTCGATCACTTTTTGTCTGTCGCTCATCTGGGAAAGAGCATCTCTTCCCTTCTTATGAGCTGGAGGAGGTACTCCTAGAAGGAAATGCCATGGTGGCACATTCCCCAGAATGCTACAAGCTGTCCCATATGGGGGTGCTCTGTGTCACCTCGCAGTGGATATGGCTGTGATGGCTCTCCTCGGCTCTGACAGATTTTTGAAGATGTTAGCCATGCTAGGATCAGGCATCAATCAATGAATCATCTTTCTGCTGATAAAAATATTTAGAGAAATACAGATACACTATATAAAACAAATGACACCATTGGACCTGAAGATGTGTTACTGATTCTTCGGCAGAATGAAAGAAGAAAGCAATTTATTTTTTCCTACAGAATAAAGGTATTTAGTGAAATTACAATTTAAACATTATTTATAGGGTAAACATGACTCCAAATCCTCTTGCAGTGGAAATAAATTAGGGCTCACCCGTCATGAGCGAATGCTGCTATTCCAGTCTCCTTTGGCAAAGTTTCATATCACTACACAATTTCCCAGGATTTCACTGAGCACCTGGAGCTGATCTGATCTCAGTTACTTAAGGCCATATCCTGGTGCTTGCTTAATGTGCCTTGCCTGTGGGAACAGTCAGATGAAGTCAGCAGAAGTATTAGCAGAGTCTGGAGCTGCCTGATTCAGATAACCAAAGTCTGATCCTTAGGGCTTGTCTACACTGAAAAATTAGCGCAGATCATCTAGGATGTGAAGTCTGAGTGCCATAAGCATTGACATTAAGTCCTCCTGTTCTCCACTGATATTAATTTTTCCCAGTTCAGCCTAATCTAGTTCCCCAACTGGACTGACCTCAGCAACATAAAGGGAATTTCAGTGAGGAATGAAAGGGTTGCTGTGGAAAGTAATGCAAAAAGCTGCAGCTCAGCAACATCTGCTCTGCTTGCTGTTTCAGATATTCCAGATTGGTCTTTAGACATATTTTCATTTGAAGGTAGGAGAGTCATCTTCCCTCACTTCCTACCCACTATTTTATTTTAAGTAACAAAATTACATGTATTACTTTTTCTTCTTGTTCCCTTCTAAAGATCAAATTGTAGAACAAGCTTTTCTACTCCTTTTAAGTTCCAGACTTCTGCAATACCAGCAGCTAGTAATGTCTTTCCTGCCATCAAAGGTGTTCTACTGTTGTTAAATGTCATTGTCATGGAAGAATGACACTTTTTTTGATCTTTTAAACTTCCCCATAGTGATAGACCTTTGTTTTTTCTTAATCAGCAAACTCATTTCTGACATTCAGAAAGGGAAATTCTGATATTCAGAAAGGGGAATATTCCACTCTCAAACTTCAGGATTAACTGGAATTCGCATCCAGGATGTCTGTGGAACTCCTGAGGAATGACTGAGCTGAGAAGACCATTAGCTGTGTGGTTTTTCTTTTCTTTTCTTTTCTTTTTTTGTTAGAGAAAGATGATTTTGTATACTGAATAGAACATAAGACCTTGGAAATTATTCCTGTGTGAAAGATGACAGGAAAAAACAAAGCAGTAAACAGAACTGCCCCAGAGCTGATTGCATGTCACCAGGGCAGCCTGCAAGATGTCCTTTAGCTGACAACAGCTTCATTAACAACAGAGCACGGCACATTTGCTCCCAGGTGCTTGAAATATTCCAGACCAACAGCTTTTCAGTTGCTTTCTTTATTAGGTCTGTTAAAGATGGCAGCAAAGAAGCAATTAGAAGTCAGAACATTTAAGTGCTGCCTTGCACTACTCAGCCCACTGCAATGGCTCAACCGGCACTTCTTCACCAAGGGGCTGCCAGCATTATAAGGAGTAGTCAAAGACAGCGATACCAGGGACAAATTGGCCCTCCGAATGCCTTCACGGCTCCTCTGGGACACAGCAGCCAAGCTCACAGGGCAAGATATTAGTCTGAAAAGCATCAGCCTTTTTTTTAAAAGTTCTTCCCTGCAGTGAAAAGCCCTGAGGGAGGAGTGAGGGGGTCCTGAGTCAATCCTGTCAGTCAGGTGCCTTTCTCAGGCAGCAAATTAACTTCAAATATAAAAGCCAAAAAAGCTGAAGATTCACAAAGAGGAAAAAGAGGGTAGGAAGACTGGGAAGATAATTGCCCTCTTGGTCAGGCTGAAAGCAGCAAATTGCTTTGCAAGCTTATTCAGAATGCATGCAACCATCCAAGTGACTTTTCTCTCATAACTGATTAAATAATCAATATCTACCTACTATCAAAGTTTAGTGAAAATAATGAACTGGTGAATATTTATAGTAAAACCATGGTGCATTAGGTATTCCAAAGGACTTATGTAAGCACCACTTTCTTTAATACAGTTTTAGAGGAAACGCTTTAAGAAGCTTTATCAGCATAAAACATATTTTGAAATTCATGAAAATTAATAACTGGCATAGCAAAGTTAATTCCATCTAAGTGGAATGAATTAACCATGCTGGACAGTATTTTTCACAAACTATAATGGTTAATCTGCCAGTTGAGAGAAGAGAATTCATTTCTGATGCTAAATTTAGTGAAACAAAGAAGGAAACCTCTGCAGTTGATGAGGACTTTACAGAAACACAATAAAGTGGCATGTTCTGTAGAATAAGGCCCGTTCCCCAAAATAAAACCAGTTAACCAAGACTAAGTTGAGGGAACTCAGAGCAATTGGGCAATTGCAGGGCTTGGAAGGCAACAGTGGTTAGGGGGCCATGGCAGGGGCATCCTATGCTGTTACTTACATGGTGAATTTGCTCACTTAAATGTGTGAATTAAACACTGGGAGAAGTATTAAAAGGCTCTGCACAGTTCAATTTATACCCTGAAATTTGTTGAGCTTTGTACCTTACACTTCCTTCCTTGCAAAGAGTGGTCAAAGCCTTCTTACCTCAGCAGATGAATTTAGCAGAAACTTCCTTGCTCTCAGGTCTCAGGGTACTTTTGTGCTTTACAGAGTAATTTTGGATAGTTAAGGGCATCTCGGGTGTGGAATGCATCCTTCTGTAGCTACAAACCAGCTTCTGATAGCAATTGTCCCTTCATGTCAAAAGAAAGATGAGAATTCAATTTCTTGGCATCAAAAACATCAGAATTAACACCTAGTAGCTGATGCTCCCTGCCAGCTGAACCAAACAATTTTTTCTTAACGCCAACTACATGTCTTCAAGCTGTCTCCTAACAAGGGCTGAAAACAAGCCTCTCTCATTTATCCTAAATTCAGTTTAATCTCTCTGTAGCTAGTTTCTTTCACGTTCTCTACTCTTTGCTGAAACAAAACACCAGGAGCATTGGCTACGTAACCTGGTAGTTGAGGGCATTAAATGGGCCTTTCTCTGTTTCCTATTTAGGGGAATCTCCAAGTGCCACCTGCTGGTAAATCTAAGATCTGTTGGTCTCACCACAGTTTCCTCCCCACCGGTTTCCTTCTAATTTCTGCCCCTTCTTTAATCTCAGACTGCCATTTTGTTATAGACATTTCGCAGAGTTGTTTAGAAAGAGATCATTTTGGATCAGAAGACTTTTTCTGAATCCTTCTCTTTTCTGGGGTTTATCACCTGCTGAATTTTGAGTTCGGCATTGGAAGAAGTCATCATTTCAAAACAAAAGCGGCTGTCAAGTTTGTCAGGTTTCAAATGGCAGCCGTACATACCACCAAGCCTCATAGTATTTGGCTAGTTAGGTTAGAAGGGGCTAAGTCTACTAAAATCTAAGATCAAATGAAATCTCTTCCAAGCTTTCTATACCACTAAAAAGAATCACTTGTCCCCTACAAATTGAAACCACTGTATCTCTCAAGGTTCGCTCTGTAATTTAGTCAACTGATAGTCATTTCTATTTCATATATATAATTTTTCTTGTTACTAAACTATGAACTCTCAGAAACACACTGTCCAGCTGTCACTCTCTTCCACAGCCTCCAACACAGAACTGACAATGCAATTTTTCATAGCAATACTCCTTTCTTTCCATCATGAACTCCTTGGGCAAGGAATGACTTTTTTTTCTTGTTCTGTAATGTGCCTAGCACAGCAGGGTCCAGATTTGCAGTTAAGAAGCATGTATTAGGGTGTACAGTATAATAAGTGATAACAAGCAGAGTGATAATTGATGTCATTTGGTATATGCTATCCCTGTGGTTCCCTGTCATAAGCTCTTTATTGAATAGACCTGTCCTCGTGGTTTCTTGCTGGTCTAAAAGGTTGTCACTATCATTATGCCTGTCTGGCATAATGCTGTCTATTTAATGGTTTTCTACAACTCCTCTTGCTGCTGACGGTTGAGAGGTGCAGAGATGACTTAAAATGGACTTCACGGAACTGCCCCCTTTCTCAGTTCATGTGTGAGGCCTATATTTTTGCTGATCCCTTTCTTTTTTTTCCTTTGCTGCTTCACTTCCCAGCTTTGTAGGCAACCTGGATAGCGCAGAGCTTTTGAAGGCCACCATCTGATATGGAAACACAGAGAGGCAGATTGGCCCCAAATCGAGATATGGTCTTCACAACACCCATTCTGTTTCTGCTGCTGTTTACAAAATTAAAAGCGAACACTTTTCAGTCTAGCACATCACTGCCAACTCTTCCTCAGCTCTCATTAGCATCCACTCAGGCTCCATTTGAAATTCTCCTTCCAGACCAAAATACATGAAAAGAGAAGACAGCTTCGTTCTAATCTGCATCTTCCAACTAATGCCTCTCCCTTGGACTTGGCTCCACCCAGACCACGCAGGAAAAGGTCTGAGGAGTTTCACATCTCTTTTGCTGATCTCTGTCTTAGCTTGCATCACTAGCAGTCCCCTTTCCATCTGTGCCACCTTCCGCTAGTCCCATTTTCAGTCCGCACATTTCAAAACAAACAGCAGGAGCTAATACAAGGATGCTTGCTTATCTTTCTATTAATCATCTTCCTCTCTTTCCATCTGCCGCCGTTCTTTTTCAGTCTGGCCCGCCCCGCTCCCAGATTTATAGCGTCTACAATGCAAAAGAGTTAATCAAATCCAATCTCTCACCAAAGTCTCTAGCATCTGCTGTTCCATATTTGGTCTCCAGCAAGGGCTGCTCAGTCCCAGCCTCATCTCCATTATTTGTACCGCGGTTTGCATTAGATAAAATGAAGAGTATAATTAAGTAATTGGTACCTGAATTGGAGAGCTCCATATATGTTATTAGAAATAATCAAAATAGCTCTGCTGTACATGAAAACGTCTTTTCATAATGTCTTTTCATTACATTTATTATTTACATGATAATAGTAGCTAGAAACCCAACTAACCCTGGGATCTCACCGCTGCAGGATCATTCACAACCAGGTGAGGGCTGCAGTCCACACTGGAGAAGCAAGCAGAGGAAAGAGGGAGCAAGACAAGCAAAGACAGGCAAAACTTCTCCATGGTCCAGTTCATATGTTCACTTCAGATTAATAACACTTTCATGAGGGTATTTTTCTAATGTAAGCTATTAATATAACTTCTCAAAAGAAAAAAAAATCAGAAGCAGTAGGTACATCTCTACCAGGCTTATCTACTTTCTGAACAGAATTTTCCCACTAGTTTTCGAAGAAGGCATTTTTAAAATCGTAACCTTAATGTTTGGCTCATCAGAGGTATCAAAGCCAGGGGTGTTTTCCAGCACAATAACAATCAATTCTAGAGGTCAGGACGGGCAGCGCCAGGGAGGGTAAAGGAATCAGGGCAGGGACTGCCAGCTCTGAGTATTGTCAGGTGCAGCGGGGTAAGTGAAGTCCCAAAAGCCAAACTAAGCAAGACAGTCCTGGGAACCAAGGAGTCTCGGGGGAACAGGTCTCTGCATCAGATGGTTTGGAAAACAGTTGCTGTCTGGTGATGTGGTGATCACAACTGGGGAATATTTAAGCCGACACTTTACCCACACCTCTTTTGCCTTTAACTGCCCTCATAAGCTCTTCAGATGCTCACACTCTGTTGTGTGTGTTGTTTCCCTAACACAACTCATCACAATCACCTACCTTTTCAATACCTTGGCTGTCTTTCAGTCCTCAGCTGAGCATTGCAGCCTGTCACTGGTCATCTTGGTTTGATCATCTTCAGGCTCAGGAGAGAGGAGTCTCTCAGGGGACACTTTTAGGAGACTCCATCCACTACAGTCCTTTTGCGCTCCTGGTTGTCATTCTCTTCATCCCAGCTGTGGTGTCAACTACAACACAAGGGAAGACATTTCTTTTTATGATAGACCCAATTATGCTGCCTGGGTTTCTTTCCATGTCTTCGCCCTTGAGGAACACCTTGTCCTGCATGGCATCTGTTTGTATTTACCATTCCTGGATTTCAGCAGGCACATCTCTCAAATTGGATGTGTTGGCCCTTTTAGTGCTAACGTCATTGCTCTACTGACATCAACTTAGTGAAACAGTGGGCCTGTGGGGATGTTAATGGAAAACCTATTATCCACCAGTACAATCCCACTTCTACTTTCTTTTGAAGGATGGTACCTCAGGCATTCATTTGTTTGATGTTCATTAGTTCTTCCGGACCCCAGCTGTTTTAGCTCTACCCCTCAGTTCTTTTCTTTGCAGCACAAATCATTTATATGTATGCAGAGCTCTGAAACAAAGCAGCCATTTATTCTTGCACAACTAAGCCTGGTGTGTTCTCCTGAAGATAATTAATGAGCCTACCATTCACAGCAGCAGGGAAGTAAAAGGAGTGAGTTGGGATATGTTTAATAAAAATATATCTCACAATGTTTACTGACCAAAGAGGTGTTCGACAGATGCTCCATCTTTAGCTATGTTTAAATTATTCCCTAAGCAAACAATACAAACTGCACACTTAATCTTACCCAATATAAAAACAAACAGAACACACAAAATGTATGGTGCTGGTATAAGATCACATACAGAGCATGCTGATTTCTCCTTTGCTTAAATAGTTTCTGCATGATGCTTTCTCAGTAATTTATTTTTCCATAAATTCCATAAATTTATTTTATTTTTGGCTACAACAAATTAAATGTCAAAATCTGTTTATCTTATGAATTTTCAAGACTAATAGCAAGTCTCCAATTTCAGCTTAAATGATGCTGCTGGTAAGATACCTCTTGATGGATTGTGTAAATAAAGCTTCAAAGATAAAAGAAAACCAAGAGCTGCTTTTTTTTCTTAATTTACCAAAGAGACAAGTGAATACAGTGATAAGCACTATATTCCTTAAAACTTCTGAGGTGGTTGGGTCCTCTGCAGAGGAAAGAAAAATCACTACCTGCAATGGATTAATGAAGAGTAGCTTTGCTTCTTTCAGATCCTTCCCTTCAAAGTCTTTCTGTCATCTTGCCTACAGAGAGGAAGAGAGGGAGGTAATGAGCAAACTGGAGGAACGATCAGAGGAACCGCTCCTCATGGTTGCATGGGGACAGACAAGGCTGGACCTCAGTGCACCCAACACCTGCTGCCCTCCGAGGGCTCCTGCACACGTCCAGGGAAGCTGCGTGGTGCCCGTGCAACACCAGGAAGGCTGGATGGAGCCAACAAGGCCAGGTGCAAGCAGAAGACTTGGCCCCAGCACGCTGCTGAGGAGACCGTGACATTTAGGTTGCACTTGGAGACCACCTGCCCGGGGAGCACCAGTCAGGGCCACCCCATGACCACCACCCCCCCCCCCCGAGCACTTGTGCAAGCCAAAACATGCAATTTGGCCTTCATCCCAGCCTTGCGGGTCTTTCCCGTACAGCAGCGCAGACATTGCCATAAAAACTGATAAAATCAGTTGTCACCTTGACCTTTGAAATCTGGAGTTATGTCAGACATACCAGACACCAAATGAGGGAGCGGGAGCCAGTGTATCTGGGGAACAATCTGACCCACGGCCCACTAGTCAACGTCAGTCAGAGCTGGATCTCTCCGTGGGGGCTGCAGAGTGGAATAAGACTCTAGCCAACAGTCTTTGCATGCACTTAGTATATTAATGTTTCCCACTAGTTAATTCATTTGGTCACAAGTTGTAAATGGACTCAGCCCAGCAAAGACCTTTTATATCTGCATAGCCACCATATGGTAATTCATAAACAAATTATAACAACCTGTTCTCCAAGAGGCTTAAAAGGAAGAGGGAGGAAGTCTCAACTTGGAAACAGTCTGGCACCTCCACCAGGAGCTTCCTATCATTTTCCCTGCAAAAGCACAAGTTTGGATCTTTTCTTGATTTCTCAAAGCTCAAAAACAAAACAAGATTTTGTGTAGCTCTCAAAAGCTTGAGAGTCACCATACACCTGCTGCCAACAATTCCAGCTGACTGTGTTGTGCTTGGAGTCTGTTGAGGATAGAAACATGAATTTTTGTATTGAAACTTTTGTAACAAGCCCAGAGACAAGTTCCTGCACCTCTTTCATTCTTGGCAGGCTTAAAATTGTCAGCAACAAGGAATGGAAGGGAGGAGAGGAGCCTGTTTACTGTCGTGTATATATATAATTCACATGCTCTACCAGGGCTTCAGTCGGGGAAGTTCAGATATTTGCTTTTTGGTTCTGTCTCACTATGTCAGTTGTCACCATACACTTTTAAACAGAAACTGAACAAAGGAATAAAACATCAAGGAGCTAACGGGTCTGATTCATCGTGGGGTTTCTCCGGATTTAGGCAATTCTTTTCACAACTCCACTTCAGAAATGAAGAAAAACCGAATACTGCTGCAGTAACACAAAAGCCAGAGTGCAGCAATTTCTATGATGCGTTGGCATGAACAGTGATGCAGCCTTTGAGGAAAAAAAAAGATGCAGGTGGAAAGGGAAGAATAAAGAGATGGCCTCAGTTTAACACTCACTGATGCAATGAGCAGATTAGCAAAATGACGGGGGACTTGCCTAGCTAATAGTCCCGGCAGCCACTGCTGTGGTGCTGGTGGTAATTCTCCCTTTCAGAGAATGGAAGTGTTGGAGATTTCATGAGTCAGGGAAGGCTTTGGGGGCCTGGAGACAGTAACCCTACACTTCCCTTGCAGCTCTTTGGGGTATGTGATCTAAGGGGTGTAAGCAAGGTTGGTGTGGTACATTGCATTCAGAGCTCTTCGATTCAAACCAACCATTTAAGTAGAATAAGCATTTACATACTGTAGTGTCAAAGTTCAGTAAAAGCAAACTATCTCCAGGCAAATTGAATAGATGGTCTGAATTCTCAAACAAAGTGGGGGGAGAAAAAAAGAAGATGCTTAGCCCTTCACAAGATCTGACTTACATTTGCACATTAGAAAAATCATCTGTGTTACAGAATTTCTTAAACACCACCATCGTTCAGAAGGGTTTTTCTCTTGCAATGCTCCTCTGACAGGTTTTGCAGCGATCGTGGCTCTCGCCCAGCAGGTCACTCCGCTTGCAGGCTGATGGAGCCGGCTGCCACCTCCACTCTCTTGCAAAACATTCAATTACACCCGTGGCAGGTGACAAAACTCCACTGACAGGTATTTTGCCCATGGTGGGTTGTAGATCACATATGCACAGTAAGAAACACCCTGCTTGGAAAAGGGGGAAAGCAAGACTTTCAGGAGCAACCCAGAAGGTCACAGCGACACAGGGGATATTCTGTACTCACCATCTGATGAACCTGGGCCTTCCTGCACATGTGGGAAACGGCAGACCTGCGCGCATGCAGACACATTAATCATTTGCAGGTCTTCAGTGCTAAGGGGTAAATAAATACGGCTTTGTTTGCTTCCCAGCTCTGTCATTTGTCCCGGTGGAGCCAAACCGCAGGCACTGGCAGTCACTCAGGTCTGCTGAGGTTTCATCACAGTGGGCCACAGGCAGGACACTCAGGAGAGCAGAGGGCTGAAGAGGTGAAGGACATGCCCTTGAGGAGATCAGGAGGGATCAAAAGTGTAGCCGATCAGATAACTGGGATGTCTTGTTTTGGCTCTATGTCAATAACTGCTTACACATTCTCTTGAAGGGACCGGTGATAGAGACTGCAAAATACAGACCTTTTTATATAACGAGCTTTCTGCCTGAGGATAAAAATGGATCTTTGATCAGCAAAGGGGCAGGAGGGATATCGCTGACACATTCCCTAGGAAGGGAAAGCACAGTATGGAATAATTAGTTGCTCACATCACGACAAGGAGAGAGGCAGAGAATTATCAAACCTGAGAATCCCACTATGCCTCTGGGTGTTCCTAAAGTAGCTGAAGAAGTATGGCCTAATTTCTCCCCATAGCCAGGGGATTACTTGCCCCTGCCAACAGGCTGACTTTGCAGCAGGGACTGAAACAGCTGTGCATAGAAGTATTTTTTCCATTTCTCCAAGTGTCCTTGATAAATCATATCTCTATCGTACTTAGAGGGCTGCAATACTGACACCTCCATGTACATTACTGTCCAAGCGGCCACACTTGAACCATAGGTTGGGAAGGTGTTAGAGAGGGTAACAAGACTGGCAGAATCTAGTCTAGCATCTTGTGAGCCGTATGATAAATGTTGCTAATAAAGGGTCGGAGAGAGGCTCTGTTCAACACTGCTGCACAGAGCTTGCCTGAATCAGGAGTCAGGAGGGGACAAGAGCGATGGGAGGTAAATCAGATGTCTACTGCTATTCCTCCCCTGAAGGAGTCCGAGTTTGACGTGGCTCAGGGAGAGCTCTCAGACTCGTACACTAGCAGAAACATGAGGGAAATTGCTTCCAGCAGGGTTATGCTAATATTTTCAGGGGAAAAACATCTTCAACAGGCCTGTTTGTCACATGAATGTAAGGAACTTGATGTGTTACCTGAACCGACTCCTCAGAAATGCCTTTGATAAAAACATTTCAGTAAGAAAGCCCTCAATTTCTCAAAAACAAGTTGAACTAAACGAATTTACCAAGAATATACAGTAAATAGAAAACAGTAATCTGCTTTAAGTACATTAACCACAATCCAAATAACAACACTGAAATGAAGGCAAGTAGAACACAATAGCTCCCGTATGATCTCTAGCAGCTGTATACATAAAACAGTTCCTTCATTTAAATAAACAGCTTTGCAAAGTTTATTTCTTACTCAGTAGTAACACTAACAGGGAGGGAAGGTTTCTTAGAGCTTCTTCGAAGAAAATTCCAAACTCAAGACAAAATAACTATAATTGAGAGAATTTGCTTTGCATCTATGTATATTTCTGAGTTTGATGTTAGTGAATTATTACCATTATCTCAGTCCAGGATCTTGTTACAGTCATCTGGAATTAGCTCCCTTAATGAGTTATGGAAATATTCCATTGAGGCTAAGGCTTAGGAAAAGATACAAACTCCTGAAGTGAAAATCAGCAGTACCTCCAAAAGGATTAATGAGCTCCGTTTCCTCCGTTCTGACATCAAGGAGCTTTTAGTTCTGCAGCCAGTGACGGTCTCAAACTGGCTGCCCCAACTAGATTACGGGTGTCCAAAGCTTTGTGACAAGTGAACGAGATGCAGGATCTGCCCCTCATCCTCAGGGATCCGGCCAGCTACTGCCTAGAGGACACCCAAGCAAGCGCCTGGCCCAGGCTGACCACCTGGTGAAGGCACTCAGACCTGCTGGGAAGCCTCGGACAGACCCAGAATTGAATGTCCTCTGTCCCAGCTGCCCGTTCTGCTGGAGGCCACATCCACCCTGATACCAAGCACTGGTCTAAGAAAATAGTGTGTTCTTGCCAGTAATAGGTCTATTACGTCTCAGCTGCTGCCAGGGGAAAGTCAAATACAAACACTGGCCGCCCAGCACACTTTCCTATTCCTGTAAATTGGTCATGTCACAGTGAATTGCTGTGAACTCTGCCTTCCACTGAACTGCGGCAGCTACGCAACTCAGACTGCCAAGTGTTTCTTGGGAGTTAAGAGACTTTATTGTCGAGGAAACACAAGCATATATAGGGCTGATTCCTTAGGACTTACAACCTGGAAAATGCTTTCAAAATGCCCTAAATAGAAAGGTAGATTAGGAGAAGAAATATGTTTTAAAATGCCTCTTTGAACATTATTGTCAATGAATCTAGTAGACAAATAACTTTTATGATATGTTTGCCTGTGAAAGAGACTGTGGAAGTCTTTATTTTGGAAAATATCAGTATATTTTCTTCTGCAAGACGATATTCCACAGAGATATGAACACAGGCCCCAAGGTAGGAACAACCCAGCTTATCTTGAATATCAAAATGTACAATTGTGCAGTGCCTGCAAAGGAAATAAGGATAACTTGTTATTGCATAACTATAGCCTCATTATCATCATGAGTCACTTATTATTTTTACAGCATAGCTTCTTCCAGTGTCAGACCCATAGTTATCTCCAAATAAGAGGCTTATATGTTTAAGTTCTTGTAAATCAATCTCGTAACAAAGTTTTGCAAAATACATTTGCTGACCTTTTGCTGTTGCCTTCATGTTGTGCATCCCAGCCAGATCCCTGCGTGTCCTCTTGGACAAACAGTCAAGCTCCTTCTGCTGAAATTACACACTGATTCTGTATACTCCTTATTTTTAACTATTCCATGAGAGAGTAGGAACAACAGCATAAGTCTTATCTGAACAATGACCCCAAAACATGAGAAACTTGCAACCTCTGCACAAACATACAATGAACTGAAAAAGGGTTCAGTTACTTGGCTAACAGAAATATTTACCCAGCTTTAGGGAAAATAGTCAGCTGAGGATCCGCAGATTTTTATCTAAGAACTTCTCTGATGACAACTTAATATGGAATTTGGACTCAAAAGGGTAGCTGAACTTCAACAAGCTCTCCCTGCAAGTAACACTGAAAATTATACTTCCTCCTGGCCTACAGATACTTTTATTATTTATGGTATAACATTCTCTCAGCATACAGGAGTTTGATTACTCATTCTACGCATTTATAGACATAGGTCCCAACACCGACACAGGCATTGTATGTACTGCTGAGATAGTGTAGGGAAAAAACTCTGAGGTTTTTGGCATCTTGGGAGAGGTTTTAACCTGCTTCCAAATGTCACATGGCAGTTAAAGTGGAACTATACTCATGTTTTTATTCAAATAGCTACTCTAAAATTACAAAAGATAAGTACCACCTTTCAGCATGAATAAACTTGAATGCATACTAAAAATAATTCTGCATTAAATCCTGAAGTTACAGCCTTCTGGAAGGAGTAAATGGGTATGGTTTGCTATTACATGCTTTACATAACCATATGTCAAAAAATTCAATAGAACAAAAATTGCATATCCAAAGAGTGAATTTTCAGCATTCTGAGAGGTATTTATATGAAAACAATTTTTTGAACTCTCAGGTCTATTAGCTAAGCCCAAGCTCTTTGAGGTCATTTATTTTTTCAGATCTGAAACACAATTTAGGGATTAGGGTATGATTGTCTCACCCTTAGTTGCAACACTTTGTACCTATCACAATGAGTAGCCCTGGTGAAATCAAGGAAATCAACTGCAGAATAAGAAAATATTTGAAATGAGGAAGGCAAACAGAATCTGACCCAGTACTATATCCTAGTGCCAAGACCCTTTTTAAATCTTTCTGCGCTCCCCTGATTTTGCATGTCACACCTGCATTTTTAATCCCAGCTGACTGCATGTTAGATGAACTATTTCCTTCAGCATCTCTGTTTGGGTCAAGTTGGCCCTGGATCATGCTAGGAAGAAATTACTAATCCGCCCCACACCCTACTGGGAAGCACAGAGAAGTGGGATCAGAAGGGGTTCTGGTTATTGTCCTTCCACTGTGGTATCTCAGCGTTACCTCCTGGCCAACAGAGCAATAGGAGGGTGAAGTTTTCAGTAGAGAAAGAAAAAAAATCCACTCCACGTCTGACACTTAGGCAACTGTCTGGGGGTTTCTTGAGGAAGAGGAGCACTGGCTTGCATTTCTTTCTCATAACTTGGAGGCAAGCTTTCATTCTTGAATCAGGTATAATTTTCAAACAGTGCAGTTGCTGAGATTCTCTAGAAGAATATTGGAATCTGCAGAGAGTAAAATATTTGTTAAAATGAGTACAGCAGATTAGATCCTTTTATTCCTACATGATATAGTGGAAACAGCTTCTTTATATATGCAAGAATGAATTATGTAAATCCAAATAAAGCAATATTGTAAGCCAGCAAAGCATAATACAAAATGAAATCATAAGTAGCAAGTATAGAGTTTGAGAATTCCTGCAAAGGGTGACTTCAGATCATTTGAAACACTGAAGGCTATACCTTACTGCTAACAGAACACTATATAGGATTGATTTTTTGAGCTGTATTGTTAAGCAAATGGTCTATATACCTTAACCTTAACTTTTGTACACATATTCTTTAATTATGTAGGCACACTTTTTTTTTTAATAATAGTATGTGTTATAGAACATTTTTACTCCCAATAAATATAGATAGTAGTACCCAAACTTAGAGTAGAAAAATGCGCAATTAGAATAGTTAATATAACTCTAAGTTCCAAATTCAGGGAGGATATTAACCACTGGAACAGCTCCCAGAGGGAGCCTGTAAATTAATTCGGAGTCCTTAAATCCCTGTGGATGTAAGCTAGTTTTCAAACACATTATTATGATCAACAGCATCACTTATAATTTGGGGAGGAATAATTCCCTGCAGAAATTGCTAAGGTGGGTAGTTATTCCATCTGACTTTAGGCTTTTCACCTAGATGTGTTGGGTAGGAGCTGAAACTCCCCATATAGCCAGGGAAGCGGTTCCTAACAGCTCTTCTAAATTGTCCTCTTGAAGAGCTCACTTTCCTCACAGGTAATAAAGGAAGCATAGATAACTAACTTGGTCACACCTGTAAAGTGAATAAAGTAAATGCCTCATTACATGAAGTTCAAAAATATCAAGTATGAGAGCAGACTAGATTGTTCATAGACTTTTCTGGACAGAAAGAAACCCCCAGCTGTAACTAAAAGAAAACAAGACCTAAGACATCGACCATTTTCTTAGTAGTTTGTTCCAGTTGTTAATTCGCCAGCTTTTAAAGGCTTGCATCAGGTTACTACCTGAACAGAGTCGTTAGCTCTTGCTGTTTTTTTTCTGTTAGACGGAGAAGCCCTTCAGTACACACTGTGTGTCCCATGAAGGTATTGACAGGTTGCAATATAATCACCTCTCAAACTTCTTTTTGATAATCTAACCATATGAAGCTCGGAGACATTTTTCCAGCTTACGGAACATTTCTATAGCTTTTGACGATAACAATCCTTGTAGCATTAAAATCTAATCATCTGCACCAAATAAGAAGCCTGACCGTTCTCTCAATGGGTAGTAATGGTATGTCTACACGCTATGATCAGTACCTTCAGCTGTGAGTCACAAATGCAACACCTGATGGACAAAGTCGGCTGTTTTACATGTGAGCGCTGTGACGCTAAACTGGGACAAGAATTTGAATATGTGTTTGAGGGCTTCAGAACAGATTTTCAAAACAAGTGAGCAGCTGTCATGTTTTTTTAAAGGAAAATCTAACCATAATTGTGACTGTGGAAACTGTTAGGTGTTGGGGACTTCTGCAAATTTGTCCCTTTCAGTTCACTGTGTTGTAGCCCAACCCAACACTCATTGTAAACAGAACTCCCTAATTTTTCTTCACTAGAAGTTATATTTTATATGCAACTTTTATAGATCTCCCTGCTGTAAGTCTGCTCTTCTCTGATGACTTCAGCCCTAAGGAAGTATAACTGCCTATCACATTTGGACATGAAATACTGCACACTGAAAGCAGTAGGAATTTTGAAAGTCCACAGCATTGTCTTTCTGTCACTGCCTCCTGCTATTCATCAGAAATTTCCTTCCGACTTCAAAGGGAGCAGAGTTACAGCAGCACAGGCTTCCTTTTACAGTAAATCCTTGTAGTTACAGATCACTCTTAGCTGTGGATATTCATGCTGCAAACCTCTTTATCAGTAAATGTCTTTCAGTACCATGATCTCTCCAATATATTAAGCCTAGCTTCTAATCTGCCTTTACTATGAAACAAACCTGAATTCATCAGGCAGGTTCTAGGCCTTTGCTGAAGAGCCAGAAAACATGAACATACAATGAAGAACCTTTATTTTGGGGAGAAGAGTCATTTGCCATCACTTTCTTTCTCTCTACTGACATGTTTTAGCAGAGCAGCTTAATTTTATGTCTTACATAAGACAGCCCGGATAATTACCAAATGTCCCATATGTTGTAGGTCATTTCCACAGCTGTTGATGTTTAATCTCTTGTCTGTTGTTTCTCCATGAGCAAGCATCCTACAAAGATTTGATGCACATAATACATTGAGTAGAGGAAAAGGATCCCTTTTTAATAAGAATGTATAAGAAAAGAATATAAAAAAGAAGAAGGAAATGTTTTGAACCAGCAGAGCAAAACATTTTAATTGAGCCAGCCCAAAAAATCAGTCCAATCAAAAAAATTATCAAAATTTCTTCACAAGAGGGAAAAATTCATCCAGCTCTGAATTTGAGGGGGGTAATTGCTGAAGGCAGTCTGGAAGCTGAAACAGAGACAAGAAATGATGCAAACAATAACTGTGTGAGAAGATCAGATATTACAGGACATGCAAAAAGCAGCACAAAGCCTGACAGAATGACTCACATGGAAACCATTACAGGATCCCTCTTTACTGGTTGAGACTTTGCAATTGCAGATCCCGAGGTGAAGGATTCCTGTGGCACCGGCAGCCTCGTGTATGGGGGAAGGCAATGAGGGAATTTTGTGAGCAAAGTAGGTCATGGCTCAGCAGGAGAAGCACGTTGTCAAATTAAACTACGAAGACACGTAGCTTCTGAGAGGGTGTCTTTATTCCTGCAGTTATTTCAGTTAGCCAAGTAGAATCTGTATTTTAAGCAAAACAAGATAGTCATAATTTATGGGTCAGCCCATTGTTCTTACAACAGCTTTGTGAAAGAGGAAAGCGATTGCACTCGCTCGTTACAAAAGATGGTGATTTTGGTAAGTAAGCTCCATTGTTGGAACAATACTCTGCAAATGAGTATAAAAAAAAAATTATATCACAGAGCAAAGCATGAGTCATGTAGAATTACTTAATAAGAAACAGTAAGTCAACTTCAACAGAATTTGGGTAATGTGGATATCTCCTGAAGTTATGCTTAGCTGTAGCAACAGTGGTGATGGAAACAAGACGTGGAATGCAGCAAAAATACCGAGCAGTTTCAAAAGTAGTGAAGGTGACAAAAGGTGACAAAAAACAAAACAAACCAAGACTCAGTCACGTCTTAGTTCTTATAGCTTGAATAAGCTCTGAAAAGTGAGTATAGAAATTACCAGAAGAGGTCTTAGGGACTGTGATATTTTGCCCACTATCCCGTCAGCAACAAGAAACTAATGACAGGAATGATTGAGGCTGGATTTTGACACTTGAAAGTACATAGAGTAGGTGTAGAGAAGATTACAGTTATGCATACAGATGGAAAAAGGAGATCACTGGAGAACTCAAGTGTGACAGTATTAAGACAGAAAAGTAATTTATATTAGAGGAAACGATTATACAGTTAAGAATCATGGTAGGTTTTTTTTTTTCCCACTGGAGTGAAAAAGAGAGAATATCTGATTTTCTTTCACATGATCTACAAGATGTGTCATGTGCTTCTCATGGTGTCAGAGAGAAAGAAAATAGTTTAGGGAGTGGGCGAACATTTGGATTTCTACCCGACTGACAATGTGCAAGTCAGGGAATTAGCCCAGCATCAATGAGTAGCTAATCAAATTCCACAGTAAATACCGCCAACACTGTAGGAAAATGGTCATGTTCAGAAACAATCCATTGTCCTATATTTTAAAATCCATTCAAGTGAATAATGACTTTACTAATTCCCTATCCAAGACTTCCCCTTACAGAATCTTGAATTTATGGTCTCAGGAATGTTTTGCAAACAATGTTTCTCAGGGGTCCATCTAGTCTAGTGACCAAACATTCAAAAAAATTACAAGTTTGTAATTTTGGCAAAAAAGCCAAAGGTTGTCAGTCACTGGGAGATGACCAGATTTCAGTGAGAACTTCCTCCCAAACCTGGAAGACTACTGGCATTAGTCCTGAATTACTGGACTTTGTATGGCTTTGCAGTGATGCACAGACCTGAAGATGTTCTATGATGAGGAACTAAGACTGTTGTCTTTTGCACAAAGTAAAGGGAGAGATAAAGCTTGACTGCAGTTTTCTAACATCAGAATGATTTGCATTCTGGCCCACCGAGGCAAAACACTCTCACAGCTAACCCAAGAATTTCACATATATTAAGAGACCAAACCTGAAATTCTATTAGAAAAGGATGAAAGAAAAAAATGTATGGTTGGAAAGTAGCCTTTGGGTAGCTCAAAATTATTTAAGATATTGATTTTGAAGTAATTGACAATACTGTTTAGGCACTGAAAAAGCAATTTTTTCTTCTACAAAGCAGGAAGAGCTCAAATGCCTTTTAGGAATGGAGGGCAGGATACTTGTACAAAATATATATATTTTCTTACTGTTAATTTTCCATAATTTTATCTGTAAAAAACATGCAGACATTACAGAAATATCAGAGCCCCTCACATTCTTCTGTGCAGTCTTCCTCACCATATCTCTGTAAGGTAGAGAAATTAAGAGTTGAAAAAATCGTCAAAACAAATATATGTACCTAAATCCTATTCATATCAGTAATCTGCGTATTTCCTGAGGATCTGGTCCAGAGACACCAGATGGTTGGGTTTTTTTCAGATATTTAGGCACCTACACATGCAAATAGGTGCCCAGTTGTATTCACAACCATGTTCAAACACTTAGATTTCTAAAAAACCATTAAGAATACCAATGCAACATTTTCATCCTACTAAAACACACATTAGATCTCTACACCATCCTTCTAAAATATCAAAAGGAAAAATACTTCTATTGAAATATTTAGTAATTGAGAAAATGTATGTCTCCAGGCTGTAGAACAAGTACCACATATATGTATGGTGTTGTAGCCATAGATAATACCAAACAGGGCTAAGAAATACCAGTGGTTCTGGGAATAACATGGCATTGGAAGAGTTAAAAACTCCAGTTAAAACTAGTTAAAAATGGAGGAAAAACTTGTTTGTATCATTATCATGCAATTACCACTGGTTGTACGTGTTCTTCCTTAAAGTAGAGAGAAGGGCATTTGCAACACCTGATTTTAGGTTTCTGCCTTTGGTGTCTGAATTTGGACCCAGGACTCTGTATGATGCTCTGAGCCTTCCCAGGGCATCCAGTGGCCACCACAGACCCCCCCAAACCACCTCCCGGAGGCTGCAGTGAGGACTTGAGACATCTGCACACCCAACTCCAGGGCTGTAAGCCTGAACTTCCACTGCTGATCGTCCCCTGTCCCTCACCACACTGCTGGGGGTGTCGGATCTCCGGATTCCTCCTGAACCCCAAAGCTGGATGGGGACCCAAAAATATGTTTGGGAAGGCTGCTTTGAAGAAATTCAGGAAATATGAAGGATTGAAATGTACACTATAAACATTCAGTGAAGAGTACTGAGCCACAAAAAAGGAAAAATTAAGGCAGAAATAAATGCTAAAAAAAAAAACAACTAAGATTTATTTCTCCCTTTCTATGAACGTGGATTTTGTATACTCTAACACTAGTAAAACTCCCTATTAAACCAAACAGGCTGCATTGGGGTTTTTTTTAAGCTGCATTTGCCTTTTGTGAGCCTCCCCTTCAGAACCTGAAGGTGTCACAGAGCACTACAGGAAAAGAGTGTCTTCAACTTAAAGCCACTATAAATGGGTAGGTTCTGCGTATCTTGGCGCTCAGCTAGCATGAATGCTCTCAGCCACTGTTTAGGGTAGAGGCCAGACATGCACAGGATCAAGAAGCTTCCTGACTGATCACAGTATACGCTAAAATAAATACGCCCTTTTCATTTGTGAACGCCAGTGTGCAAAGCAGCTTCACGTTCTTGAACTCTCACATAAATATTGAACAGGGCGACTGAAGTCAGCCACCTAAGCTTCATAACAGCTTTACGGGAAAGAGGAGAAAGAGGGGTTACTTTGGTTCTTGAAAAGAATATGTGCTTTTAAAGCTGCTCTTGCAAGATTATAGGTTTTTACTTAGAGATTTTTTTTCTTTAGGTTCCTGGCAGTACAGCAAATTAATTTACAGCAAAATACAAAGAGAGATTATCGTGTGGAACAATTAGAGAGTTTTAAAGTTAAACAAGAAAGTCACAGGGGAAAATATCTTAGCTATAATTCATATTTTTGTCTCAAAGGTAATCAACAAAATTTTATGACTTGAATATTCTGAAGAATGAGTTCCATAACTTCATTAGTCATTTTGCTCAGTTTTAAATATGCATTCCAGGAAAGATTAAAAATAAAATTTAAAAAGGGCAGTTCTTCCTTTATTTGTCAAAATTGCCCTACTGTAAAACTTAAAAAGTTCACTTAAAGAGATTTCATGGCAGAAATAATCAGTTAAAGTTAATGAGTATTCATAATTAATGGCTGGCTTGCTGTAGCCTGGGGAAAAAAATAATTCGAGAATGATCACAACTTTCTCTTTACGCAACCTATTTAAAAATTTAGCAATGGGTTAACTGATAGCAAGGGCTTGATAATTCCACTATTAGCTGAAGTTAATAGTTTCTTAGTTTGCAGTTCTCAGAGACTGTATTAACTGTACTAATTATTGTACAGCATGAATTTTAATAACAGTACTGTACTGTATTTCTCACAGGCATGAGCTCAAAACTAATTAAAATACAACTGAAATTTATTTGCCTATACACAGGAAAACGTTTCTTATTACTAAGGAACTTTACATACTGAATAATAATAGCTTATTTAATTGTCTCAGAAAGAAACAGCAATGATAACACTGCTTTCATCTTCAAATTTAAATGTCAGGTGAAGTTTTATTCTACTAAGGAGGGACATTATAGGCAAATATTTCAAAGGGCTGAGAGTTGAGGTATTTCTCCTGGCTTTGTATTTCATGCCGCTTTCCTTTTATGACCACTATTATATACATGAATAAGCTAATATTATTATCCTAACTAATATTAGTTATTGACCTTTTGAAATCCATTTCCATGAAGTTATGGCAATGAAAGTGAAATCAATTTAATTTGCTCCATGAAAGAGCAGTTGTTCCAGATGCAATAAGACTTAGGACTATTACAGTAATCCCTGCCACATGTCCATAGATTTTCTCTCCGTGTAAGTGTATTCAGTAAGCATAACTTTCACACCATCCTCGCTGAGGGCATTTTACGATTTCTTCTAGGCGATGGCTAGTGAATACCAACACGCTGCACAACCGCGAGTGCTTCACCGATGAGTCACCACCCTGCGACGCAGCAGCCTCCCCAAGCCTGAGCCATCATCGCAGCCACGATCTTTCAAAGCAGCTCGGTATCGACACCCAGCTAATAACGTGTGCGATAGGGATATATCAAGAGAGCCCACTTGGCAACTGCAGGCACCTCCCTTGACTAATAATAATGACAGTCGTTGGCTATGAGAGTTGGAGAGCCAAAGATAGCGAGCCACAGAGCCACTAAGGTTAATGAAGACAGTGAAGAGTCAGGACTTACAAAGGTTCAGTCATGCTAATGGGAAAACTGAGAAAGCAAGAGGCGTTTCCCTTCCAGCAGACTTTGGCAGCTGGGCTTGCCTGACATAGGTCTCTTTTCCCACCTCTGCCTGGCCCCTGGGCTTTCCTCTTTCTTCTAGCTTATTAAAAAAAAAAAAAAAAGAAAGAAAGAAAAAAGCAGTAAGAACCTAAACCAAAGCTTGCTTTAAAAGGCAGTGAAAGCTTGACCAGTAAACTCCCATAGAAACAAGCAGGCAGTTGTTTCTTATAACCTTATAAACCTTATAAATCTGAAACACTATAAAAACTCTGATTCAAGCCTTGGCCTGCTCCAGTCAGGGATATTGCATAGTCATTTATGTAATTAAATAGAACCTAAATGTAGAGCACTGATAACACATATCAAGTCCTTCTCCAGAATTCAGACTCTAACACAAAAGAAAAAATAAACTGTCACGCTTGACACACAGACCTATGAGCCTTCCCCTCTCCCCCCGCCTCCCCGTCCCCTTTTGGTGGGGAATATGTCCTGTGAACAGTGCAAGTAAAACCCAGCTCTCCTTTTGTTTGGCTCCCTGAGATGACTCTTCCCAAGTATCCCAAAATATTCAAAATTTAGGAGAATGCAGTCCACCCATCACCTCCTCCTAACTGGTAGACATGACATCAGAGTCCATCCCAGCAGAATGATGAGGAGACACAGCCACTCTCGAAACGGGGGAGATCAAAGCGTTGGGCGCAATGCCATCACCGCTCCATCCCTGATCCCATCAAATCTGCCCTATAAGAGATGCTAGCAGTGTTAGTAGTGGCATATGCAAGGCTGTAATTTTGCAATTTCCTTGCAAGTCTCAGACCAAGTAGCTATACAGCTGCCTAAGGAAAAAAGGAAAGAACTTCAGGAACATTTGTAAATAAATTCAACTTTCTTTTATTGCAGATCAGCTCTACTGTAGTAATTGAAACTACAGCTTTTTCCTCAGGCCTTTCATCAGTACTTTTCTAGTATTTCTGCAGGTCTTTCTGGAAAGCGAAAAAGGAAAGGGTTGTTCTTCTTCATGAAGGATTTTGTCAAAAAAAATTGAAACGAATCAATTTGTTCTGTCATCCTATGGGTGACTGACTTCAGCTTGGGAGCTTGAGAGATGAGTTCAGCTGACCAAAACCTTGGCTGCTCTAAGGAGCCACATCCTCCGTCTTTGGCTGGCCGCCCTCTTTTAGAGATGCTCTTTGGTTTTACATAAGGCTTCTATCCTTAACATTGAAAAGAGTTAAAAAGAATCAGCAAATTTGATTTGTTGAGTCAGACTGTTATGAATGATAAATTAGAAAATATAAAAAGGAACAGTTTTATCAAGCAGCACACAAACAATTAAACATCAGAGCTCTTTCCTGCCTGCTGAGAAACTCTATGTTCCATTTTCTTATTTTTTTTTTCAGTCATAGATGAAAATATGCCTTAAAGTGGTAGCCAACCACAGAGAGAATATGTTATCTTCCTGAAATAACGTTTATCTAAAACTCTAACATTTATGCCCGCTCTGGAAAAGGTTATGTGCCACTCTCTTTGATCTGATCTGCTGTTCCTATCAGATGGATACACAAGCATCTCTAAGTTATCACTGTTTATGCGAACACTCTTCCTCCGAGCTCGCTCTGCAAGCAGGGTTAGCTCACATTGAGACCAATAATAAATAATTGACTTTGAGCAGCAGATTTGCTCTATTAATGTACGCAGGCAGGGAAGCATGCAT
The DNA here is from genome assembly GCF_036417845.1 of Apteryx mantelli. Lineage (NCBI taxonomy): Eukaryota > Metazoa > Chordata > Aves > Apterygiformes > Apterygidae > Apteryx > Apteryx mantelli. Next base: position 4,787,464 of record NC_089991.1, on the reverse strand, counting down.
GCAGCAAACCCTCACACTGCCCGGCGGAAAGAATTTCCTCGTTGGGGAAGAGGTGTTGTGTCAGAGTGACGGTGACTTGGCACTAGGCATGAAGCTTTAACTGTCCAAAGAGTGTTGCAATTTATTGATGTTTTAGATCTGTTTTAGATCTCAGTGCAGGGCAGCATCTCTTCCAGGCTATTTTAGATACTTCTTTACTCTTTTTTTTATCATATCAGACCGCCTTGCAACCTTCAGGGATTAATCCTCCCTACCCCACCCCTTTAGAGCAAGGAAGTACTATCCGAACCATTTTTCAAACAGAGGACTCGGTTGCAAAATAGACAACTTGTCACACACAACGTAATCTGAGAGATATACAGGCTTGGTGTGTGTGCAGGGAGCGGGGGGTGCTGCTTATTTGTAAAAGAAACTTCCATCTATGTCTAGGGGATCATCTAGGTGTAATAACTCATCCTCATCGGTTGGTGTTGACTGTCCTCAAAATGTACATTCAACATGGGTGTCAAAACACCAAGCAAAAAACAATAATTTGTGCAAGCGAGAAGCAAAGAAGGAAGACAGGCTCCACTAATAAAACAACACTGCGATGATCTGTAAAGCTTCCCTAATAATACTTGTCTCACCCAAATGCCTAATACTGGCAAAAACGAAGGGCAATGCCAGAGAAAGAGAATTTCTGAGAGTTTTCTCAAAGGATCAAGGACACACCCCAATCCCTGCTGACTGAAATTCCCTACAACGAAGCTAATGTTATAGTTAAACATGAAGTTTTAAAGCATAACAATGGAACACGCAGGAGGATGGTTATATATATGTGGGACATGTTTTGTGCAGCAGCAGCATGGAGAAAGCCTCTTTCTATTTCCTTTGAAAAGGGGGTTGAGTAGGAAGTAGATTAAAAAGCACTATTCCCCACAGCCTCCCCAAATCCATTTCTGATCCCTGAAGAACATATTCAGGATGGGACAGACATTGCCTTTTATTCATCCCCCTAGTTCATAAGGGATCTTTGGCACCAGAAGAAAAACATATTTAAAACTAAAACCTGACAGTGAGATATAGCACATTATCCCTTCTTGTCTTAATCAAAATTCAATTACCACTATTTCAGGATGGTGTGGGGTTGATATGCACACTGCCTACAGCCAGTTAGACTTGTAGACCTTTTAATGCAGATGCTTGTTCTTGGACATATCTCCCCGGCCAGCACCAGACTGCTGAATACTGGCTAGAGGAGCATGAACCAGCCGCAGGGAAGAAACTGAGCGTCATGCTGGAGAGACGGGACTAAGGCAGTCGCATGCTAACACATCTAAGCAGCTCAAAGATCAGGAGCAGCTTGTGTGCAGCTGAGGACCGAGCTGACAGATACTGTGAGAAGGTCACAGCACCACCACCACCTCGCTGGCCTTCGCTCCTGCCCAGAGCCCTGCTACCCCCTCGCCGCTGCCCTGGGCCGGTGCAGAGCGCGAGCTTGCAAGCCCTGCCAAGCTGCCGAGCCGCTGCTCAGCTAACGAGCCAAGGAGCCTCATGACCAGGAATCAATTCCCTGAGAATGAAAAAGGTGCAAAAGACCACCTTTCTCCACAGTTATACCTTTTGTTTAATTTCCAAACCTACTGCTCACGCACTAATGCTGCATCCACCTCAGCGTCACTGGATGCCCTTCCACATGTTTTCCGCTACATAAAACCGTATTGGTTGTGCTTTCTCTTCCACACATGCCAAGCAAGTTATTGCAAGTGTAAAATCAGTTCCCCAACTCCCAGGACACAGGGAACTCATATTTCTACCACACAAGGAGACAAAACCTTTTGCTATGGGTGAAGCTTCTAGCGTTACAAAACCCCGTATGACCTTCTCGGAAGCTCTATCAGCCTGCTGGGATATGCTGGATGGGAGGCGGGAGGGCAAGGAGGGCTGGGATGGAATGGAAAAACGGTGCCGCCACTGTTCAGTAAACAGCTTGAGCTACTTCCCCACACCTGCCTGAGCAGGGGGCAAGCAGAAAAGCTTACCTAGACTGCAGGAGGTGCACGATGTTTATTGCTAGTGGCCTTTTCTCAAATGGAGCTAAAAAAAGCATCTTGTTTTACTGGATCACGAGGCTCTTTGCAACCCAGAGAAAAGAGATAGATTTGGACAGAGTAACAACCTCCCGCACGGGAAGGAATTTCTGCCCCAATAAAATGCACACAAGCTCCCTCTTTCACGAGCCGTGCAGACAGTTTGGAAACTTTCTAAAAGCCTCCCCTTCAATTGCTGAAGACAGGCCTCAAGAAACGTAACGTTAGAACTTTGTTTTAAATATCACATGCAAGCCCTCATAAAACAAAAGATTTTCAGGCTTCTCTGTACTTAGGCCAACTTCTTCAGGCATCCCGATCCCTACTTAAGCCCTAAAATGCAGGATTCTCCGATCAGGGATCTAGTGCTTAGTTTTAAGACACTAGATTCGAAAACATGAACCTCAATATTTGTTTCTCAAACACCTGGTAATAAGGGTTTTCCTTTAGAGTGATTAAAAGAGAAATAATTCCCGTATTTTATTTTTATTTTGTTTCCTTTATAAAGCTTTAAGGTGGCTTTTATGTGGCACTGGAAAATTACAGCACGTGATTTGTTACATTCTGGTCTGCTAATAGAACCAACTCCCCCCGCCCGTCGCTTACTCCTAAGAGCAGAAGGATCGTAACACAGATTGTAAATGGGTACATTACCGAGAAAGATAATGCTTCTTTCTGCTTTCATTTCCCTCGGGGGATATTTATCATGGTAGGGGTTGTGTAAGCATATAAAAGATAGATCACGTATTATTTACCAGTTTGGAAATGGGAAAAGACCCCAGCCTTTCGCAGGGGGACCAAAGCCCAAGCAATTTTTACCCGCTAAAATTTGCGTCCGGTTTATTTGTAGCTCGGCTGAAAGATCGTTAAAGCAAATCCTACCCCTCTGCCAGCCTGCGGGGCATTCGGCTGGCCAGTGCCGAGGTTCACGACTGCCGCTTCCCCTTCTTTCAGCTATGAATAATTTATGCTAGCATTTATTTCAGACAGCAGCAAGACTGGACCAAGCCCTTGCCAGAACCGCCACCGGGTCACCGCAACTTGAGGTCACTTCTCCAAGGACACCCTCTCCCCTGCCCTTCACGCGGACAACCAGGCACGGACGGGAAAGTTGAACCCGGCAAGACTGCCCACGCTGGTACCTGCTCAGCGCTCCGTCTCTGAGCACCAGCCACAGGAGAAAAGCCCAGGTTTTGGTCCACACCGCTCCAGGAGGCTCGAACACCTTGGAGATAAAACACCTTCTCAGCCGGCGTCTTGCCCTTGGGTGTAGCTGGAGGAACACGCGCTCGTTAGCGAGCCTGCTCCGACCGCCGGCGGCCACCCCCGTGCCTCCTCGCGTCGCGCCTCCCGCCCGTTTCGGCAGAGACGACCACCAGCGGTAGGAAGCGGTTGGTACGGCACCCGCGCGAGGAAGAAGCAGAGTCCCTTTCCCAACGCGCAACCAGCGCTCCGCCTTGCCTCGGCCCTGCCTTGGCCCAGAGCAAGCGCTTCCCTTCCCACCCATCGCACCCCTAGGGGCAACGGTGCCGGTCCGGCTTCCAAGCGCGTCACGAAGCTTAAACAGCGAAAAGCTTGTTTTTATTAAACTCCAGCAATGTTAGAGGCTCCACGTTTGTCCTTACAGCATCATTTCCAGGGCACGTAAAGAACCTAATAAACCAAGTCATTAAATGCTGGAAACCTTAGAAGCCACAAACACCCCTAACCAAACAAAAAAAGCCCAGCAAAGCTACCAAGTAAGAAATAAGTTAATGAGGAAAAATTACAAGCAACTTGAGACTTTAAATGATCTTCTAAATTAAGGAAAACAATGGGAAAAGATCAGCTTTTATTTTTGTAATTAAGGTATTATTTATGGCATATTAGTTTTTTTGACATTCAGCCTGCATACAGCGCTGCAGAAAACACGCCTGATTTACTCCCAGGGCTTCTCATCAGGTTCCCTATCAGATTCAGACAGACAGCCAAAAAGCAGGAGGAGCTTTGTACGCTCCAGAGCCTCCGAGCGCACGGGGCGCTTGTAAAACGCGCGGAGGATTTATTCCGTGGTAGCTGGACCATGACAATTAGTACCGGGGCTGAACCGTTGTATCTTCAGGGCAGAAAATAAACCTGCCCAGCGAGAAAGATAACATTTGATAGGAGCAAAAGGGAAAAGGTTGGCTGGCTCCGTGTCTGCGTGCAACCCGCGTGCAGGGGCAGAGGGGTTCGTCCCCCCGGGCGCCTCCGCACACGCGGGGCCCGATAGCGCAACGAAACGCTCCCGGCAGGCTGCGGGCCGGAGAGAGGGAGCGGGAGAGAGGAGGAGTGCGAGCGAGGAGTCACCCCAGCGCAGCCCTTCTGTTCCCTCATCCCTTCCCCACCTCGGCTCGGCTCCCGGGCAATAACACGGCACGTGGCCACGCTGCCACGAAAACATTTCTGCGCTGGGAGAAAATGCACCTACCTCTTGGTTTTCCGTGCCAATGACATTTATGCACATCTTTGGGGGTATTTTTCCCCCTCTCTTGCAGAGTTGGTAACATTTGCAAAGAAGCTATTGATAACTAACTTTTTTTTTTAATTATTTGAAGTAGGTGAAACACTGAAACTGTATCCATGCTATTTGTAGAACTCAGGCCCCAGCTGCCTGGCTGCTTTTTCTACAAACTAATAACATTCTGTAAAATAAACAAAAAAGGATGCAAATTTTGATTAAACTCAAAAAAATTCAGGGAGGAGAAAGCTGAAGACGGGACGGTGCTGGGAAGACAACAGCGTCCCGCAGCCACTCACAAAACTCGCTCTCCGATTTCAGGGAGACACAAGTGACAAAACATTTGCAAAGCGTAGTAGTTTTCTTACGCCTCCGTTACTTTCCAGCCATCTTGCTGGCTCTTTGTCCTGTTCTTTGAACCTGTTCGGAGCAGTAAATATGCACAGCTACCATCGGAGGGCAGGAGAAATGGCCCTAGGAGGAGTCATGCCTCCCAGACAGCCCATCTTGAGCATTAAACACAGATGGGGAAGGAAATCCAGTTTCTTTCGAGAGCAGCACGTGTGGAAGAGTTATTGGAAAAGGGGAGAGAGAAGAAAAAGAAAAAAAGAACAACAAAAAAAAAAGACAGCAAAGCCCTAGCGCGGCACCTCCCTGTGAGATCGGAGAAGTCCTCACCCAACACGCGGAGGTGAGCACACAGGTAACGGCTCCGGAAGCCCACGAACAAAGAGGTGCAAGCACACGACAACTTTTAAGCACCTTAATAGATCCACTGAAGGCGAAAGGGGTTTCATTCAGGTGCTTAAAGTTTGGCAGAAGATGAAGAACATGCTGAACAAGGCCTCAGAGGATGTTGCTTTCTAGTGTTGAGGGTTTTATATTTTATTTACAACTGATTGACCATAGGATTTTTTTTTTTTCCCTTTCATTCGCTCTCTCAAGGCTGAAACATTTATTATGTTAATTGAAATGTTTAACCATCCAGGACTGTCGGCTACAATATCTTGTCATAAGCAGCTTTACTGTTTGCTTGGATCAGTATCCTGGGAATGGAGAAAGTGCTTCATGCTTTCTTCTGTCAAGTTATCAAGTGATCTTCGCTTTCTTCCTCCTCTCCACCCCTGTCCCTGCCCCCTTCCCCTTTTCAAGTTGCAATGTGTTAAAATAAAGTATTAACCATGCTTATCTGATGCATGGGAGCGGGCGATTGTGAAAGAGAGCTGGCAAGCAGCCAGCAGCTAATAGCAGCATAAAAGCAATTTGATGAAAAAGAATTAACATGCTAATTGTCAGGCTGGAGAGGGTTCTGGGGACTATGTGGAAGAAAAAAGAAGACGTTTTCTGTTTACGCTGGAGCGACCTATTTCAATAATAAAGGTCTAAGGAAGAAAGAAAGGTTTTGATGCAATTTTCTTCTGTTTTGTCCCATTCTCTGTTACCCTCCCCCATCTCCAAACCTCTAGCCACAGCCTGAAACACTCACTAGGATTTATCAGAAGATCTCTTCTTTCTCAGCATCATGTCACTGCCAGATACCACGGGCTTCAGAAACATTCAGCACCACCGTGTAATTCTTCCCTTCACATTGTAGCAAATGACGCTGCGGTGGAGCTTCTATCAGGGAGAAAAAGTCATGTTTGACATAATTATGCACAGTCCCACTCCGCAGCTTGCCTGAGTCAAGGGCAGAGAAGAGGTTTCCAAAGAACCAACTCCCCCCTCCCAACTTAAGTTGTTTTTGCTCTTTCGTTTTTCTAAACAAAGGGACATTGGTCAGATTTTTTTTTATTATTATTATTTTTTTTCTCAAAGCAACCGAAAGGAGCGTCTGAAAAGCTAAAGCAGAAAGCTAAGCCTCTTATTGCTGGATACATAGCACACCGTCAACTGCGATTAGGAAAGTCAACTAATGCTTCACACAGCTCCGGGATTTCACCAGCAAGGAGTCTCCTGAGGGAGAAAACTGTGACGGGAAATTCAGCAGGATGTCAAAGCAGCAGCTGCTTCTTTCCGTGGATCTTATTTAACCCTGGATTTGTGTGCATCCCACTTCTGCAAAATCGTCTGGAAATCTGTCGTGCCTTCCCCTTCGCAGAAAGCGAGTGCTGCCAGCCAAAGCGTCTGCTCCTCTCTGCTTGATTTACAGCACGGAGCCGGCTAAAGAGGAGAGCCTCTTTGCTATGCACGTGAAGCTGCCGCGCCGGGCTGCCAGGAGAACGACGGAGATCTTCCCAACTCGTCCGGAGTGACCAGCAGATGAGCCACCGCACTGGGCAAAACCAGGTGTGCTGCAAGAACAAGTGCCAGAACACCAGGTACCTGTATCATTTTTGATTACTATTTGTGGATGAATGCTGTAAATATGACCCGAGAAGATTTAAAAGAAACTTATTGAGCCATGCGAGGGAATTAATTTGGTTTTACTTTTATACAAAATGTGGCTGGTTTTCAGCCTGTTACAAGCGGGAACATTCCCTCCCTATGCCAAAGACTGACTGTGTTTGCTCTCCTTCTTTACTTCTGCTGTGGAGGAAATTTAAGCAGGAACATGTATAGTGAATTGCTAAATTCAACCAGTGCCACTGAAGCTCACCTAATCATGCAGACTAACACACCCTACCTAAGCAGCACACAGAGACCAGTGAGCTCCTCCGCTTTTTACATGTCGACAGCCAGGGTGTTAAAAGAAGGGGAGATAAATAAGCCAGATCTGGTGACTTACATCGTTCTGTTTTTCTTCCTGCTCTTGACTGTGACACTCATTGTACTCTTCATAAACTGCCAGTTGAAAAATTCTTTTTTTGCTACTCTTCCTTACGACAGATCACTCAGAGAAGCGAGGAGCCCGTGGAAGACACAAACTGTCTAACGCTAGGGAGAGGCACAATGTCTTACGAGGGTTTGCTTTGATACACAACAGTAGCATGAACCAGAAAACCTGTGCAATAAGATGTTACTTCCATATGTCAGTGAGTGGATTCAATCCTCTTTAAAAATCATAGGCTGCATCGCAGGAAAAAAAAAAAAAAAGCTGAAAAAAAAAGGCTGTATGGAAATCAGAATAGCTGTAAATAAAGAGCTCTGTTGTGCACTAAAGAGATAAAGCATTATGAAATTTATATATAGTTTCATGCAGAAACCACCCCACGATTCCAGAGGGAAGAAAGCTCTGTTAAGCTCTATATGTATGCAAATGTCATCATCAACCCATTCAGTGTCCACGCAAGGATATTTGCATTAGCAACAATCCTTGATTCGTGCATCTGGTGGAACTTGGACCCATGTTTATGAAACCGTAACGTCAAACATAAAAACACACTATATTTACCTGTGGCTCCACACTGAGAATATTAGTTTACTTTCCAGGCCCATTTCTCTCAACTGCTGCTGAAAATGTGTGGTAATGTAATGGGAACCGTGCCTGGTAGAGAGAGACAAATAAAAGTGTTTATTTAGACTCTTGACTGTTATTCCGTTAAGGGTATTTTTCATGTTTTATTGCATCTTCAATCAGGTTTTAAGTTACCGGTTATGTGAATCATTAAATACTTAAGGAACTTGTTTTCTACTTTCCTAAGCTACAAAGAAAATTATTCACCAAGGCACCAAACCAAAATAAGCAGGATGGGGAGAAGGAAGGAGAGAAAATAAGCATCATTAATAGTATGTAAACTAATGGAAGGGGAGAACGGAGTGCCCTGAGCTTCATACAAGACTAGATAACTTGTGCACAGCACAAATCAGTCAATAAGAGAGTTGCTTTAATGAACAACATTATTTCCACTCCTTGCTCTTTATACAAACCTAGAACAATTAGGAGCAAGCTTCATGGATAGAGCAGTAGTTTGATGTATTCAGCATTGATCATTGCTGACAAAACACTGTTTTAGATTAATTACCGATCAGGTTTTGCTCTAAAAGCTATGCGAAAAGGTCTGCTTAACCTTGTTAGCTGACACGCTGCTTTACAGAAGGCAGATTTTTGGAAACTTGCAGCTACAGTACCATAATTCCCCATCAGACTGCACGAATACCAGGACTGCATTCACATTTCCCACCATCAGTGGGCAAAGGGCCACTTTTTCCCCACAATGGCTCTCCATACAGCCGAACTGTTCAAAACACATTTTTTGCTCCAATTTATAAAATTTTCTCTAGCGGATGATCCACTGGAAGAATGGTGTTCAAGTCACAGCAGAAGCTGCACCCCTTAATCCGCTCTTAATATGCAGAGTACAGCAGAAATGCTGTGTGTATATATGCATATAACTTATTTAATCCAAATGAGAATGTTTTACAATACAACCATATGCACATACGGGCTTGCACCCAAACACACAGCCAAAACATGTATACGTTGAACCCTGTTTGCAAGCTCTTTTACAGGGAAAAACTTGCACAGCTGATATACTTTCATGTTATTGTCTTGGTTGTCATGTTTTATTATGCTCAAATATGTTAAGCTACTATAAAACAAGCTTTTTTTATTCCTCAATAGGTAGCCAACTTTTAAATCTCATCTAAACCAAACTTAAACTGGTGTAATTCCAAGAAATTACTCTAATGTAGAAACAGAGAAAATATTAAAGCTATGTTTAGCTCAGCCCATTTTGAATGAATCAAGTTTTATCAAATAAGGCAATTCTTATTTATTTTTAAGTAAATGACAGCTTGTTTTCAGCTATCAGCCGTGATGAGTTTGGTCTAAGAATTTCTACCGACAAAAGCATTAGAACCTTATAAAACATACGTTGCATTGTACTGTACTTTACTTTTATTAAAATGTTCCTTTAAGTAATATTAACTACAGAATAAGCCTATTTTTCCCAGTGTCTGATAGTTGGAGTAACACACCGAAAGAACCTGTCATGCTGACTGTGCTACCTGATTTATTGGGAAAGCTTTTATGCAAGTCCTTTATTGCTCTCATCAATACCCCCAAATCACTTATTTTTGGAGAAAATTCTACTAATGATGTTTTAACCAGTGTATGAAATGCATGCATGAAAAACATGGAAAAGTCTCTTTTATCAGGCCCCAAATTCAGGCAGGGCATTCACAACGGACAAAACCCTGACTGCAAAATCCACTTCCTGATCACAGACATTGATTCACGTATTGTAACTGGCTTATTAGGCTCGTGCCATAGGTGGGTTCCCGAAGGCAAACCTCACCCCTTCCCCTCACCTTCTGCAAGGCAGATGTTTGCCCCAGGTACACATACACCATCCAGGTGTCTATAGCGAACCCTGCTTTCCCTGTCAGCCTTTCAAAAAGCTGATAGACGCTCAGAGTCTTGCAAGAGCCCCCTGCATGACGCCTTCTCCTCAGTGCGGACTTGAGGTTGGTATGGTAAGGTATGAAGGACAAGTTAACCACCAGAAATGTAGGACACAGGGCTGTGAGAATTGATGTGGCCCAATTCAGAGGCTCTCTTAGTTACATGCTTCCTTTTGAAGGATGAGTAGCTCCAATAATGCTTCGGAGAGCATTCGTACACTTAAACACATCTACGTGCTCTGCTGAATCAGGATGTGTGTGTTAAGGTCACGATACTTATTCCTCTGAGCCACGAAAACAACTCATTCCTTCTACCTTGAAGTAATGTGACCTCTCACGTCTGATGCGGCTCTTGCCACAAATTACCTCCGTTCGCTACCACCACGTCAGATCACCGTAACACGCTCTTTCTGGGGCTGCACCACGGCATCACGCAGAAGCCGCAGCTACACCAGCGCGGTGGAGCTCACTGCACAAAAAGGAGTAGCTCACGCAAAACAGATTAGATCAACACTCTGGTCTGGGCAAGTTTCTAGCGAATCTGAGCTAATTTTAAGCTGTTGGTTTTAATCTTTTAGGCAATGGATGGTTTGTAACACCTTTCCCTGAGCTATTGGTGGGCTGTAGGGGGCTTCTTTAGTGGGCAGTCATTTGCCTTTCTGCGCTTCCCTTTCTGCTCCCCACCAAGCAAAAACCAGAAGAAAAAGCTGAATGTTTTCTACTGCTAGGGTGAGAGTGCCGTGGCCATCACAACAGACAACTGCAGGAAAAGAGTCATCCGTAGGACTCAAGCCTGTCATAAACCACACAGCAAAGCAAGGCAGCAGGCAAAGGATAATAAGAAAAGGCTAAATTTTTCATTTCTGTTTGGGATGCCGCAGGCTGGTAAGTGCACTGGCTCTGTATGGAAAAGCAGAAGACAAAGCTGAGCTCTGCGATCGCGCTCTCAGAACGGGTGTCAAACCACAGGAGCCACAGCAATTTGTAACCGCACTTGCTCTTATGAGTTCTCTGCTATTAGCATCTTCAAAAGAAATGAAAAGCACTTATCCCAGGACACCACTTCAGAACGGGAATCAGCAAGACGAAGGCTCCTCCACAGCTCGGTTTTTCATTAAGACGAGAGAGCGAAGGAGGGGGGTTGGACACTTATCTAAACCGGTTAGTGAACTAAAAAAAGAGTGAGCATGTAGGCACTTCTGAACTTTACTCCTTTGGAGATTCTTCTGGCCTTCCACACTCGCAAAGAGTGATCGCAACGGGCAGCAGCTGGCGAGGCCGTACAGAGGAGAGTCCCCATCTCCTCGTGACGCACAGCACAGCGGGACCTGGTGTCACACGGGGGCGCGTGGTCAGACCAAACACCGACGCCTTGGTGGGAGGTGTTTCACGCTGCGATGCACAAAACAACGTCCCTGCCTGAACGCTGCTCTGACTACGGCCCTCATTTTCCTAGACCTTTTGAAAATCAGTAGCTTTATATGCCCAGTATCTGGCACACTTAAAACATCCCTTCCTTTCAAGTCTTAGCTTATGAGTCCCTAAGCAAGTACATCAACTACAGGTACATGCAAAGAGATTTGGTTTAAATCCATACAGAAAGTCTCCTGGGCAGCAAGTTACACACTGTCAAATCTCTGCAAATTTTTTTTCTCTCCAATTTTTACCTTTCTGACAATATCACAAACTCCTCTCTGCGGTACTGAGCATTTGTACATGAAGTAACTTTAGTTTCATCAGTGAATAATCTCTGTGGACACAATCTGTTCACTCCTAGAAGCTGCGCTTGCAGGCTTATGGCAGTATATTTACCTCTAATCTTACTGGACCCTCAAGAAGATTTCTTTGCATAAAGACCATTTTTAGTGTGAGACCGTTCACCAGAGACTTGAAATCTCACAACCAAGTCTCAAGATACAAGTCTCCATTTGGCTCTTTACAGAAACATGCCTATTTTATCTTGCATTTTCTTTAAAACTTCTCCACTCCAGATCTAAAAAGTCTAAATCACCTACCCACTCCAGAGCTTGACAGGCTCACGAGTTTGCTGAGAGTAGTTTCTAGATCTAAGAGATTTCAGAAAAAAAAGATTTCGCACGGATGAATTGGATTTCACAGCACTTCAACGTGTTACGTAGTCCTGGAAATAATTATGTTGTTTACAATAACAGATTTGCAACTTCAAGAAGTGAATGGAAAACAGTTGTTTATAAATAACAACACAGAACTGCCCTTAGAACAAAACAGCTGCCGATTTAAAAATGTTTTAAGGTGTTTTATGGAGAAAGGAGGTGTGGGCATTTAGCTTCCCTGTCTTTCAAGACACAAGTCTACAACCATGCCTAGCATGCTACACTGATAACACCACTAACCCCGAGAGGCTGACAAGGAGCAAGCCCGTCTCCTCTTATTTAGTGAGGCCAACGACCGATAGAGGCAAAAAAAGCAAAACCTAAAATCGAAATCTGCAAGAAATATTGCCGCTCCACGCAATCGAGTATTCGGAGTTAACCAAGGTGACCTCCTGCAAGGAGCAGGAATGCAAAACGCAGCACTGAACTCCCTCATCTCTTATCTCTGCAGGAACAGTCACATTTTTTTTAGGGCTTGTCCTTTTGTGGGCATGTGTAGGTAGTGATTGTATTTGTGTTATCTAAGTAGGTTTATTCCTGAACACGACTTTGAATTTCATGGTTTTTTAGAAGACTCAGCAAGCTGGAAAAAAAGAAAAAAGGAGAGATTTCACATTAATTTGCTAATTTGTCTGAAAACTACCTACTATTTTGTCTTTACTAGACTCTTACCTCGCCTCAGCTGCCCTGCATCGCCAGCGCAAGGTCAGAGCTCCTAAAGCATTTACATGACACTGCCAGTTTCCCCCCAAAACTGCCGCCCTCTGGAACAGCAGAGTCTCTAACAACCAGAGCATCCCTTCGACGATGGCTTTGTGCCACGTCAGAACCAGCTCGTACCCTGAGCAGGAGGTAGGTGGGCTCCACAGGGCGTACGGCAATGCAGCCGCCCCGGGACCTCCCTCTGCCTGCGTTGCTTTCCTTCCTCCTTCCCGCTTGCTTTCCCTCCGGCTTAGCACCAGCCAGACAGCAAACACGGCCGGGCAATGCGGAGGTCACGAATTAAAAACAGAACCCACCAGCCAGGGAGGTACCTGCTGCTGCCCTAGCTGGTCTCACTTGCTAGCAGCTTCCCCAGTCACATGCGTCTAAGGGAAACGTTGTGCCTTGCACAGCGAAAATTCTGGGTGAGAGATAATCTAACAGTGTCCTTTCATCATTTCATATGACGTCCCGTAGATCCGTTCACTACAAGAAACAAGGAGACGGGATGCTTTCGGTATTCTTCTAGAGCAGAGCACCTTTAAAAGGGAATTACACAGGACTGCAAAACTGTATTTATGAAGAATTTTGTTTTCCTCCATGTCTGTACTTTTGAAAGCATTATTTTCATTAGAGAAACTGAGATTACCAATATTTTACACAGGTAATGGTATTAAGGACATTTTCACACAGAAAATGTGAAATATCTAAAATGCACAAGTGACAAAAATCTCTCTGTACACATAAATGAGAGAGAGATATAGATAGTTATTTTCCATTTTGAATATTTTTTTCTTTAAAATTATATCCTTTGATGAAGAAAAATGCACATTGCTAACCAGCATAATCAAATTACTTTTGCAGGTCAGCAAAATTTTATTTGTAAAAACCAAACGTTCTCTTTCCACACTAGAAATTCAGCTTAATAAGTTCCGCCGTACTCATTACGGGCAAGATAATTTTGCATAAGACAAGCAACTTCAGCACATTTTAAGTTGTATTTCAAAACAGCCTAAACAAAATAAAATACCAGAAGTCTTTGCACCAGGGATCATCTCCTTGTTGAGTGTTTGTGCAACGCCTACCTCTACCGAATCTTCGCTCAGGGCTACGAATTCTAGGCAGCAATGCAGTACGAGTACTATTATTCATTAAATAAAATGGAGGATAAGGTTTAAGGATTAGAATACCTACAGTTAAAATAATAAAGATTTAAGAAGTAATAAAACCAAAATCCAGGGGTTCTGGAGTAGCTGTAAGACTGAAGGATTAAATCCTGGCTTCCCTGAAGTTAGCAGCAAAACTTCCACTGACTTTGAGAGGTCTAGGACAGATTAAAAGCACAAGACAGCTCCTGATGTAACTGGGCTAGAAATTCTCTGCCTGGCAGATTAGTCCGCCTACACTCATTGCAGGGTTTCTTGTAGCTTGACCTTGGCAGCACCTAATACTTTAGGCTCATAAAATACGCCTAGTTGTAAAATTATCTAAGCTACGTTCAACTATCTAGTTTGAGCAAAGGTAGCAACGAGCCAGGGCAGTATGAAATTCAGCCACCCAACCACTGGGGCTTATTCAACCCGCAGTCCTGCGGTCATCAGTGCAGAGCCGCTCACCAGGATCACCCGAGAGCAGCCGCTTGGGCCACATCAGGTGTGACCGCTGCGCTCTGAACGCGAGCCGGACACGTAACGTGGCTGCGAGGCGGCTCCTGGCCGTCTTGAGAAGAACAGATGATTACCAGCCCAGCCTGAAATCAGAGTAGCACTGAAAAATAAACATACCTTGTCTAGCATACGCCATTGGCATAGCATTCCTACCTCCAAATTTCCGGAATGAAGTTTTAGACTGAAGTTTTATCAGTCCAATGGGGTATGCAGTAGTTGCAATATTTTATCCTGAGTCCTGCATGCCCTACAACCCCACATTTACCGTTTAAATGAACTGCAGCCTCAGACGCACCGTTAGAAGCAGAGAATATGAAGACTAGGAGCATTGTAAGCCTGCCTTCCCTTGTGTTTTTACTCAACCAGAGCTAGAAATATTGCTTTAATTTTCAGAAATATTTGTACAGCACGTTTGAACACATGGCTCTGTAAGGCATTTAACAAGAACAATATATTCAGAAAGAATTTGGTGCAAACTGCCTGGGAAACATTGAAAACACTGAAACACCGATCACATAGTTATTTTAAGATTTCTTTCATTAAGTCTTGCTCCCTCTTTTCATGTGAATGTGCTAGGAGAACTCAAATCAGCTAAAGGCTGAAAGATAATAGATACCTTGAGGTCTAGTCCTTTAACAGTGCCGGACTTTGGAGCCCTCTCAGGGTGGTTTTAGAAGAATATTGCTAAATATAGAAACACAGGACAGAGGAAAAGCCAGACTGGGTGTTTTAGTCTACCTGCACATATAGATATATATACATATCTGCACGCATTGCTAGCACATATACAACACACGATATGCCATTTTTCCCAGTGCTTCAGAATCATCTCATGAGCAAGCAGTTCAGCAGAGACTTTCTGCACAGGACAAGTGTCCTACACACATGTCCCACGAGAAGTTGCGTGGTCAGGAGCACACAGCCAGTCCCCTCCATTTGGGGGAGGGACAACACATATATCAAAGGAGGCAAAAGGAAGAGACAGTTCAGAAAAAAAGTTTCTCTCAAGCCTAGAAGGGCCTTTGCTTCGGCTTGCAGGACTTGGAAAGTCATAGAAAAGAACTGACTTGAAGATCTGGGTGAAGCAGTGAGACATTAGGGCTCAAAGAGAATCGGCCTTTCAGTTGGTTTGGTGATGGTTTTACGTGGTGGGTATTAATAATCCTGCAAAATTTAGTTTCTATTTTGACTGCAGCTGTTCCCAGAAGTACAGTAGGAAGCCTGCAGGTAAATGCAAGACAGATTGCACAAGGCTTATGCCTCTGCTCTGGAGTGAGTCGAGTGCATTTTTTAATCTAAGTGAGCTACTTTGCCGTACGCAGCTTTCATCTGTTTTGCTAATAGATTCAGCAATGGACGGAGTGAGAATTCATGGCACAGAGCTGCAGTAAACCATCTTGTCACCTCTGTTAGGCTTGCATCAAAAACGCACAGCATGACATGCCTCTACTCAGAAGTCCATACACACACACTAAAACAAAGGGGAATGATTGCGCCGAACGTTATCAGCTCCGAGCGCTGCTGCCGGCCGACCGCAAAACACCAATCAGAGTAAATCAGTTTCTCGCCAACATTAATCAAGCAGCATGATGATATGGTATCTAAATACAAGCACATTTAATGGAGTGGATGATAAATTACAGGTGCCTTGGGGCTTTTTCAGAAATGCCCTTTAGCACACAGAAAAAGACGACAGCTTACTCTGCATCCCAAGACAGATGATTAACGCTGCTTAAGATTTAAAGGGAAATCAGAGCCAATGTCACCACCCCGTGTGGTTCCCACCCCCCCCCTTTTTTTTTTTTTAAAACAGCAGCAAGTGTCTGGAAAATGTGCCAAGTTTACAGTGCAGCTTTGTAATAACGGGAGACGGAGCAAGTTAGAATCCAGATTCTGCGCGGACTTGTCACACCTCTCGCTGTACGGCCAGTGCTCTTTCAAAACGTAGCACAGTAAAACATGACACCATTCCCCTCCATACCGCAGATCACAAGCTTTAAGTGAGAAATTCAGTGATATGAGTGTGCAATCAAAGAGATGAGCTCCCTAGACAAAATTCATTGATATTATTTAGCTTATTATATTCACTTATTTGAGGCAGGGAGTAATATTTTTATTAAGCTTTAAAATCATATAGGTAAAAACACTGAATTTGGCAGGTTAAATGGAAACTCAGTATTTCCGTGCCACAAAGTGCTCATTTAATGAAAGCTATTCAGAAACACCCGATTTAGTGCACTGACTTGATATTTCAGATGATCACCAATATCCTGATGAACTGATCCACGCACAAACTGCATCAATCAGATCAGAGTATTTATAGCAAAAGTATTTTTCTAAGTTTTCCTCAGCTTCTTCAGAACAGTTTTCTAGATGAGGAGGATTTCTAGGAGTGGTGTCAGAGAAGGAAAGGTCCTCAGCTAGGACAAGGCACCTTCTGGAACAAGAACGATTGACTTCTCCAGCCACAGGGTACAGGACACTCCATGTTAATTACTTTAAATGCCAGTTAAATATTTTTCTCTCTACATAGTTAAAAAAAGTAGCTGCTGACTCATTTAAACAGAAAATGCAGGGTTGTTGGGGTTTGGGGGGGGGGGGGTTGGGGGGGGGAGGGGGGATGGAAGGGGAGAGGTGGGTTTTGCCCAAAGTTTCCCCTCTGCCCTTCAGAACAGAACATAAATGACGAATTTTACTGCTTACTTTGGATAACTACACACAAAGATGTAGTTATCCACTATTACAATATCTCTACGTTGCCCAGATGGAAAGACTAGTAAGATTAACAAAAGCTCTTCACTCTATAAAATAATGTTTTAAAGAGTTAACAACTATGTTGTTTTTTTTTTTTTAAACCTAGTAGAAGGCTGTTAATTAACACAAGGCCACCTAAAACTTCTGGACCAAACCCCAAACACCCAACCCTTCAGCCGAAAGTCTGGTTAAACAACGGCAAAAGAAATTTAAAGAAACCTAAATAGCCCAATCCAGGGAAGAAGGTTACCATACAAAAAGAAGTTGTCGCAGAGAACTTCTGATCTTTACTCCTCCAAAAATTTGCATTAAGGCGTTTCAAGTTTATTGGTATTTCCAGGAGAAAGCAAGCTAGCAATTTTACGCTTTCAAAATGAAATATTCAGCTTTGTTGTACTTTTAAATGATGACAAACAGATGGAAAGCCAACAAGCCACTGCAACACTCTTAATTTGAGATGTTACTCACTTGCAAATAAGTCTGTAACATCTAGGCAGTATTCTTATAGTAAATCCTATTCGAACTTTCAATGGCCACCATTGTTTTGGAAGCAAGAATGTCAAAACACAGTATCAGGAAGGGGAAAAAAAAAAAGAGGTCATCATTAATTCTTTCCTTTCTTTCTCCCTTGCATCTCCCATCTCATCCAAAACCAGGTGAGCCACTGGAGAAAAGAAATTGCTTACATACAGTTAAACATACAAAATCTATCGGGAAGGAGTTTTAGAAAGGACAGGAAGGAGAGCAAAACATTTCCTGGCTTCAAGATGGAGAGAAGCTGTAATTTTTAGGGTGTGACAGTGTCCTACAGCACTCAGCATACACAGACTACTTAACAGTCTGGGATCACTTATTATTACACTTCATGTTCTCTGGGAAGATCTTTCTGATCCTGACCCACATCACCTCAAAAATTTAGTATAAAAGAACCATCACTTAGAAGAACTGTAAAAGCTAAACTTTTTTAAATAGGTCTGTTCTTAAAATACTTTTGAATTGAAAACTGCTTCAACATATATTAAGAGGACAGTAGGTATCTGCTAAGAGCAAGAAGCGTGGAGCAAGCATTTGCTGTATTATCCTTGAACCATTTTTCAAAATAGCACACTGAGAACAGCAAAAACTTCTAAGTCTTCTGCACCTGAGTGATTAGATCCTCCTTACTAGTGTGGTCACACACAAAATTAATTACATTCACAGGAAAAAAGTTAATGAGTATTACGGAGAAATTATGAAAAAAACCTACATGCAGTATTACTACAGGGTGGTAGTCTACTAGCCAAATTAAGTCCCAAAACAGGAAGCACAGACAAGATCAATAATCTT
Source organism: Apteryx mantelli (assembly GCF_036417845.1). NCBI lineage: Eukaryota > Metazoa > Chordata > Aves > Apterygiformes > Apterygidae > Apteryx > Apteryx mantelli. The sequence continues at coordinate 4,769,052 of NC_089991.1, read as the reverse complement.
GTATCATCTGTTTTGTTTCAGCTTTGCACTAATTAATCAAATAATTTGTCCTTCCTGTTGCTCTTGTATGGACTGGCAAATCCCTGTGGAAATGGAACCCTGTGTGTCCCTTAGTAACTAAAGCGATTTATTATTTCTTGTAATAATGTGCATTTCACAAATACAAACAGAAACCACAGATGAGAAGATTTTTCATTTGAATTTTTTGGAGAATAAGATAACTCATGAGCAAGCTCCTCTACAAAGTATCCCATTTCAGATGTAATTTAGTTTTGATTTCTAGACAATTTTCAGCAGATTATTGACTTCATGTTGTGCCCTTCCTTACCTTGCATTTTCTTGGAAGAGTCCACAGTGAACATACAAGATCTCTCTGGCACAACTAATCCCATCACCAACATAAACCAAATTAAAATAATAAAATTCAGTATTTTTGTACTCATTTTGCAAAAAGAAGGGATTTCTCTTAATCTGTGTGGTCCTCGCTTAAAAAAATTACTATTTCATCCTCTACTTATTTCTGTAATATCTAGATAAGCAAGAAACAAATTTTCTTCCCCTCAGTCTTAAAAAGTTAGGATAACACACAGTAAGAGGAGCTCACTAAAAAGGTCCTAAATTTCCATTTTAACAGTACTTGAGTTTCAATATAGCTTTTTCATTGAAATGAAGGTTATCAATTAAAGTTCTACACATGATTGTCTTTAAAAAAGTTATGGCTAGCCACAATATAAAAACTCCCAGGCACCCCCAAAATATGTTAGCAAGAGAGTTGCTAAAGTCTTACAGATACACATTTTCTGTATTACTGATTTAACTATTTTTGCCAATTTTGAAAACTAATATTTTTGGTGGGAACCAAGTTTTTTCCTTGGTTCTATTCTACAAACCCAACTAAAAAGAACACAATAAAATAACGAAGTAAGTTAGTGTGTTTCTGAGAGCACTGCAGCTTTTGTGTTGCCAAAAAGCTATGGAAAACTATTTAAACACGACTAGATCACGTGTGTGCAGAGGAATATGTACACAGCAAGACATCAGCAGTGAGTTACAGGAGAGTTCATGAGTCAACCCTTGAACACAAATCTGTTTGAGACATGTACTGAGTTACAGATAAAGAAAATAAGAAAAATCTGTGGGTTTTTTTTTTGTTTATTGAAATATGAGCAGCAGTATGCAAAAAATATCTTTAAAAACATAACATAGCAAAACCTAATAATTTTAAAATTAACAAAATAAAAAGATGTTTAGAGTTAAATGAAAAAACTCATTGCTAGAGCTGTGTTTCCTACAATGTAAACAAAAGCATAAAGGTTATGCTTGCAACAAACACAGAAGCAGGTTTATGGAGCAGCACAATAAAGCAAAATTATGTTGTAATCTGATGGTTTGGTCTATTGATTTGAATTCAGAATGGGTTTCCTTCCTAAAGAAACTTCACAACTATAAGAAAGTGTTAGTCACAACTGTCTTTTGAAGCAAAACATTAAAAAAAAAAAAAACCATTCTTTTTAAAGACTGTTACTAGCAACATTTTGGGCAGCTAAAACAATATCCTGGGGGAAAAAAAAAAAAAAAAAAAAATCAAACTAGGGAAAATCTTGACACATTTTAATGTTTCTCTAGACCTGCCCAAGAGTAGAAAACTTTTACATGGTAATACTGTGGAAAAAAAAAAATAAATTCATAGCTTCAGGCAAAAAAACAAAAGATTTCCAATATTTTTAAAAATTCTATGCTGAATCACAACCTGTAGGCAGTTCCACTGTTATTTTGACTAGTGGGCTGTTTCGTTAGACTTCTCTCATCTGTCAGTCATACTAGAAAGTTTTATTTTGGTCCTATAGATACTATAACCCAATGTCATCCCTTCATGTACAACTACTTCATGCCTAATACAATTAAATGAATGTAATACTTACGCAAGGTGCTGGATTGACTGCCAGCAAGACTGAAGTCCTCTAAAGAGAAAAATCCAATCTACTACCCTATCTTAGTGACTATAAAGCAAGCCCAGAAAGAACTTCAGTATATGCCTGTTCTAGGCTCTTTGCTGGTACTGCCAAAGCTGTTAATTAGTGCTGTGGTTGGTGCAAAACAGAAAAATGCCCAAACGGAAGAATATGCTTGCACTACAAAAGCCAAAATAGCTCTCACTGAAGAGTAACATTCAGTCTAAGCTGGGCTATACTGGAAAGGCTCCATCTTCCATTAACAAACTACTGGCTGACCCAGTTTCTCCATCCTTCCATCTAGATTAAGAAGTGACTTAAACACAAGTATACTGTAACAGAAGCAGCAATCTCTTATCACTATATTTAAAGCATAATTAGTGTCAAAGTTCTCATCCAACCCAGCTGTGCACCGATATCTGAATTTTTACCAGTAGCACGGATAAACTAAGCATGATTAGGAACACCATGAACCAGCAGCACACAAAATTTGCTAACTAGAAAGCTCTCAAGAAGTTCTACTTAAAAGAAACAGAAAAGCAGCACATGGACAAATCTTACTGGGACTCCCCCTGCAAATCTGTCCTGGCAAAATTAGCAGTCACAAGGATATCCCCAGCACTGCATACATTACGGTTCAAAAATATGTACACAAGCAGAGAAATGCCAGTCAGAGTACTTTAGTACTTAATGACAGCATCAGAAGTGGGTTAACTGGATAGTACTGCTGAAATTATGGTTCAGTGCATGGGTAGCCAATCTAACCACAAAACTAGCGCTAAGCGCCAGCTCTGGCTCATGAACACCCACTTCAGCACCCATTCTTGAATCAGTCGGCCACATCTAAACATACAAGTGAACAGAGATGAAGCCAGGTGAAATACATTTTGGATGAAGTAAAACCTTGTACCTACAACTGGGATCCCTCCTTAATTCAATGTGCCATGACATTTATAATAAAAGCTAATCAAGAAAAAAAAATCCTGTAGTGTCAAATATACATATCCAGCGACTTGACAAAAGTCAGGCCTGGGGAGAGGAAAATGGAAGCCTGATCCTGTGGCCAGCTGAGTTTGCATCTTATTCAATCAAGAGAACCATTTGTGGATTGCAGTTCCAAAGAATGAGAGAAGATCCAAAAAATGAGTGGCACATAATATTACTCCCCATTTCCTGAAGATGTACTTTTGTTTTTAAACACACTGGAGAAACTGCTTAAAAAAAAGTGATATAGTAATTCCTGTACAAGAGAGCATTAGGGTTCTGAAAAAGTGTTACAGTTTATCTTTATTCCTTTAAGGCATTTCATAAGAAACATTTTAATGACACGTAAACAATTTTATTCCTTTAAGATGATTTGTTACTTAGGTACCATATAATGCACAATTTCCACATTTGAGCAGAAACTCTGTCATTCAATAGAAGACACAAGAACTTGTGTAAGCAAACGATGTCTCAGGACTGCAGTAGTTAACTGCAACACATCTTTTAATAAGTGTTTGCATTTTAAGTTTTCAGTCTCTCTCCCCCAAACACTGAACCCTTTCTGAAAAGATGTTTGGGAAAGAGAAATATGACAATAAGGAGTTAAAAAATACAACAGGTCTTTTTCTGCATGCAAAGAAATTTTGTACATAATTCACTTTTAATGCTCTTAGAACATTTCTTTCAGCCTCCTGTTTTTTTTTTTATTATTTAAAGGGGAAAACTACGCATATGTTATTTAGCTGATTTCTTTTAGTGTTTTGTACAGTGTTGAAATCCTCTACCAAGTAGTACAACAGCACAGGCAATAGGATTCCTTGTATGAGAGAGAGTAATTTCATCATCAGATTAACGCAGTCCTTCAATTCCCTAAAGCTGCCAATTACAGTTACGAGTCTTCTGACTGAACCCCTGCCATTAGGGACAGGATCAAGACCACTGTTACGTAGACTACAAAAAAGTGATTACTTTTGGTCATTACCAACACCTCTGTATTAAATTACACAATCTAGAAGTAAAAGCTTCTGCATTCAGTTACTAATTTGCTAAGCCACTCACAGTCTTCAAAGAGACTCAAACTCATACTGAAAGTGAATTAAATACAGTGTAATCACGAATACTGCATAATGTCTACTGAGAGATCAAAAGGCCTAACACAGATTAATTCCAGACAGGTAAAATAAACAGCCAGAACACCAAAAAGAAAAAAAAAAAACTTATTCCTTCCAAAAAGTAGTAAGAACTGTCATTTACAAATAGTAGTGTTTATGTTAAAATAGAAAAGGGTACCTAAAAAGAAATAGGCCTTGGCAACCACATCCAAATGGCATGAGTGTAAATCAAAGCAAAACAAGAATTACTACTCCAGAAACGTGCAAGATGTTTACCTTGTATCAATTGCTATTTAAAATGGTGGTTAAAAGCAATATTACAAAACTGAAGTGGGAAAAGGCTAAGATTCGCTATTCTGCATTAATACACAGTGTGTTTATGACAGCATTTTCCAAAAGACAAGTGTTTTTAAACCACTCCAATATTTGTAAAAAGTATATTTCATGTATACACTTAAAAAAAAAGTCACATTGTTCAATCTGAGGCAAATTAGCTGTAATAAAGTCTAATTTTGCTTATGACAGATGTCAATCTTAAGATGTTAAGCAACTACCCTAAAAATACAGTTTGCTAGCTGGAGCTGCACATGTTCAGTTTTATAAACATTAAAAAAACCCAAAACTATGATATGTATTTATTTTCTGAAATCAGTCTTCATAATTCTTGTCCCTACAGTTCAAAAAGAAAAAAATTTCCAGTTAAGACATATGCCTGTTTAAGTTCTACTTGAAGGAGGGGAAAAGTGTTCTGAATTTTTCAATAGACTTTTTTTCCCTTAGGGCTCAACTGTCACTTAAGCATCACAAGAACAAATTGAAATGTAAAATTGATCAGCTATACACAATGGAATTGGTCACAAAGGGATTAAAAAAAAAAAAAAGTTAAAATGTAAGATCCATTCTCCATATAGCTCACAGTATCCACACTGGAAGTTTCTCTAGAATTAGAATAAGTTCACTAAAAATAAGGTTGAAGATAGTATCTCAGCACTATGAAACAGATGAGATGGGGTTAAGAGGAGAACCCATTTGTGTAAGTACTTTATCCAGCCACTGCAGGGGCCCATGAAGATGAATTTCTATCCAGCATGGGGTGCTCGTGACATCTTGTCGATGATATTCAGCTCCCCATCCCTATAAAAATGAACAAAACGTTACCAATCAAGTTGAGAATATACTGTGTTTCGAAATAACTGTACTAACAAGAAGTACAAAGTCATGTTCTAAGATACTTATTTAAAGATAATTCATGATCAAGCAACAGTTCTTATTGAAAGAAAAAAAAAAAAAAGAAGAGGTTCTCTCTGCTGAATCAAGTCCTCTCTGCTATGGATTTGGAATGACTCCACATGCTCCTCCTTGGAACGGACTGCTGCCTCAGGAATGACTCCTGGCTAAGGCTACATCTCTCTTCTATTTCTCTCCCTTGTTTCCTATCCTCCACATCCTCATCAAGTTAAACAGCATTTCTTTCATCATAATTGACAATACAAACAATTGTAAGCTCTTAGAGAAGTGTCTCATCCTGTGTTTGGACAGAATTTAACTAGATGAGGCTCAGCTGGATCTGTAGGCACCACCACAGCATATATGAAAAGGGTGAGGAGGGAAGACAGCAAACAATGCATATAATAGTGTATATAATCCAGCCAACTTGAAGGAGGAACATGGAGCCCTACCATCATTCTTAACTCAGGGCAAACGACAATTACAGCAGTTCTTTCAGTACAGAAAGAGCTTTCTGGAAAGATCTGCACAAATATCTATTGGTTTTTAAACAAGTCTATTTCTGTGGAACAAAGTTTTCCTAACACATTTTATTTTAACCTTAAATATATCGTATCAAGATTTCTTTTTGAACAAGGTGCAAAGAAACTACGCGGCACAAGTCTACACTCCAAGCTAAATCTGAAATTGAGAGTCTTTTGGTTAAACAATGATGTGGAAACATTACTGTGAGAGTAACAGCACAATGACTTCATAAATTTAAACCATGTCACCAAAATAGCATAATAATGAAGTGTGGAGAAAAAAAAAAGTCAGTTAATCTGTTTGAAGGTTGCACATTTTTCTGCAATTATGCTCTTCTCTAGTCACATTCTTTTAGTGGTCTTACAGTTCACTTCGCTCTTGACACTTCATTCAAATCTAGAGCATAAGCTCAAGTCTCCTTTAATAAAACTATGGCAGCTACAATGATTAAGTCCCTGTCCTGAATACTGAAGCAACAAAATACACAGCCACCTTTCAACATGGCAAATCTGTGCTTTTCCCTCTTTCCATCAGTTTATCTCTCCCCTCCCCAAATTAACCATGTTTCAACATATTTAAAATTGAAAAGTAAGAATCATACCACCTCAAAACAGCTTTGCTACACTGTTACAGTGCTAGCGTAATTACTGCTGAGTATCTCAAAGTCCACAGTAAGTTTAAATACTCCAAAATAATTTGTTTACCTTTACAAAACTCATTCGAATGGTGCACATTTTGGTGAGCTCATACACTGCTTCAAATCCATGGTTGACAGACTGAGCTAAAAGCTGAGCAAACTCCTGATTGTTAAAAATTTTTAGACTGCAGCCACTAGGAATCTTGCATACAGTTGTTGGATGAAAGCCATGGTGGTAGTTGCAGTTCCTGCTCTGTACAAATATGCTGCTGTCACTTAAACACTCAGCATAGACTTCCCCACCAACATAGTAGAGATGAACTCCTTAAAAACAAAGTTAGATAAAAGTGGTTTCAAGTTACGTTTTCCAAAAAGATAGCACTTAGTACAACCCCCTTGAACTCAGGGGACAACCAAGCAGATTTTCCATTTGAAGAGCTTTTCAGAAAAAGTTCTTTTGCCCCCTAAGTCTTATGCCCACAGTACAATATACTTTTTCATTTCAAAATATGGTAGGCTTCATTATACATCAGCCACTAGATGTCCTTCTCTCATCAACTACAGAATAGAATGAAAAAAAAGAACAACAAAAAAAACCCCTTTACTTAACATGTCAACAGTTATTTCAAGATAGTTTCTTAGATAACTTTTGTGGATTTTAAAACTCCAGTTTTATAAAACCAGTAGCCTCTGCTTACAGAAATTCAGATTGAGAAAAAAAAAAGTCTTAGGAGGAGAGACAATGATAGATACAAATGAGAAAGTATATCTATAATCTGCTCAGATTTTCATTATATCTGATCAAATAAAGGGAGAGGAAAGTCCAATTACCTGTACAATTTAAACACCATCAGACTTCATAAACCTTAAAATCAAGAGATTCCTTAGGTTTATCAGATTTGCCTGGATTCCACTATGCAAATAAATGATCCCCCTGTATGTTCTGAAGCTTGTAACACTGTCTTTCACATTCTACCACCTAAATAATTGACTAAAAATTAACACATAAGAACCACTGACACTTTCAGTGTCCAAAAACAATTTCACTGCCACTTTGAGATTCTTGCCTTCCTTCTCCCCGATCTTCCTCCTCTCCCCCAACCGCCATTGTTAAATGGGTTGGCACGTGCTTCAGTTTGGTAAATCTTCCTTGAAATAATCTCAGAATCCACTACAGACTATCCTGTGGTTTGCCAGGTGAGGCTGTAGCAAGTCAACAGATGCAAGTTAATCTTTCAGACAGCAACAACTGTTGTGAACACTGCTGGATCCACTTGGGACTACGGAAGGATGAAGTTTACTCAAAGGAATCATTGGCCTGATCAACTATAAGCAACTGTCAGAAAATCTTGTGTGGGCAAGAACATATTTCCACCACAAAATCTTATTTATTTAAAAAGACAGGGACTACCACTTGCTAGCTAAATTTTTTTGCGTAAAGACCTAGTGAGAGATCTTTGAAGAAGGGATATAAGAACAGCATACTGTTCCGTGAAAAAGAACGAGATACTTAAAAAAAAAAAAAAAAAAAAATCCAAATACATTGATTAGAAATCATTTAGGCTTGCAATGCAATGCTCCTACAGAAAAAAAGTTTAGCAAATATGACTAGGTAGTTTTAAAGGAGGCAAAAAACAAGACCAAGCAAAAGCCATAAATGAATAACATTTTATCCAAAAACTGCCTTATATGTTCTCAGAACTGTTGCCATAAAGCAGATTTTTAGTTTAATGTCAAGTATTAGAGATGTAGACATTTTAAAGCTGAAGATTTAGTTGCAGTCATTACCATCTACTCTACAACATGATCTTGGATCCTTGTTACATTTCTGATATTAGACAAATACATAAGATGCCTCTGCTGGTGCCATCGCAAGGGGCGATCCAAAACAGAAGACCCTCGTGCTCCCCCTCCTCCCCCCCAAATCAGTTTTTCTCCTTTTTTTACATTAACTTTTCTCCGATGACAGAAATGGAGAGGCATGTTTCTAACAGACACTAATATATTTAGCGATTTCCAAATTCTCTGCAAAATTTTGTCATGTTTATAGTAGCTTCTAATTACTAATTAAAAGACTGATAAGGGACAGGAAGGATCTTGAGATATACTAAAAGCTGATAGTGGCTTGCAGCAAAAAATTCAAGACCAATTGCACTAAATTATTTCATGCGCTAAAAAGGCCTCAGGACAAGCGTAACAGAAAAGGGGTTCTCTTCTCAAGACTTGATTAGTTAATTGCAAAAAAGGATATAATCAGAAAAAGAATACTACATTTTAAGATAATCCAAGCACATCCCATCAGCAAAGATGAAAACTGTGCATCTGTATGTGCTATCAGCCAAAGAGCATGGGAAAACTAGTAGATCTTGCAAAACCTGCTGTCTTCAGGAATCCCTCCCACACACATACACACCCCATGGATTCACCCAGACAAATGAGCCCTCACAGTTTTGCATTAGCACTTCAAAGTCCTGCTTCCAACTCATGCAAGACATTTGAGCATACTAGAGACAGCAGTGTAATATCCTGCGTGAACCAAAAAAACAACAAAAAACCCTCTTTGATATACTATAAAGTGGTTATGAAGAATTTACTTTAAGAAGCAGATCTAACATGGAACTTCAGAAGTCCTGCGATAACTTTCTTAGTGCTGAAACAGAAAGTTCTATACACAGGGTATCATTAACCATAACAAACAAGCCCATATGACAATATAACTCAGTAAGGAAAAGGTAATATTTAATCTTTCAAATTAATGCCAAACAAAAACACATGCAATTCCTAAACTAATTAGAGAGTCAAACCATGCCTATTTAAGTTGCCTTCAGATACTGGAGAGGTAGGTAATATAACAGAGATTACTTCAATTTCTGTATAGTGCAACAATAACTATTCTCAGAAAAATCCTTGTTTTTACTCCTACTACTCTTAGCTTCTTAATCACGCATAACACAATTAAGTTTTACCTTTTCCAATATGTCGTCTAGTGTTCTCAATTGTTGAGTTGCGATTAACATTTGAGAGCAAACCTAAGCAGAACCTGTTTTTATTATTGGAGGGATCTGTAAACCCATCTACTAAGACACTTGTAGAAGATGCATGAAAAGCCTCCCCAACACGGTTATTTAATTCGTAATACACAATTGAACACCAGTGTTTGGGCTCTTCATAGGCAACAGGCTGAACATCTGAAAATAAGCAAAATGAAAATACCAGTTTATATAAGCGTTAAAATATTAAATCTAGAACTGTAAAGCAAGCCCTACAAAATATCAATAAATAACTAATAGTGTAGTCAACATATGACATGATGGGCAAGAACAATCCTTACTGATTAAAATCTTGACAATTTTAACTTTTATGCATTTCAGTTATTCCATTAATTTTTATAATTATTTTCCTATTTTAGACCTGATGTTAAGTTAAAAAAAAACTATACAAACAGAAAAAATACATAGATGACTGTGATATTAAGCAAAACACAATTTTTCTGTCCACTTTTATAATAGATGTTTTGGGACTCAATTTTCAGAGCCTTCCAGTATATACAATTCCAAGAGCACACAAAGGTAGCAGTAAAAGACTCAGCAATTCTGAGAAATGAAAAAAAAAAGTTCAACTTGTCATAAGCGATACTATGCAATACTTTAAAAGCTGAGATAACCAAAAGTCAAACAAGTAAGCAATGCAAGCTCTGTTTCTCAGTTCTTCTTTTCTGGTTTGCTTCCAGTTTGTCTTGGACTGCCTCCACCTATCAGCACAGGTTTATTGCACCATTTGAAGTTATTCAATCGATTTGGCCATTAGTATTAATAACTTAAATGAAGTTAATTTTACACCATACTCTAACTTACCTCTGGTAGATAAATTTGGCATGATTTGAGGGATCATGGTATTGCTTGTGTCCATAGACTGAGAATTATCCTGCCCCATCTGATCATCAGGGGGCATATATGCAGGAGGTGGAGTATCAGCTACAAACAAACAAAAAAAATAAATAAATAAAACTGTATAAACCCAAATAATTTTGACTGCTTACAACTGCAAAATAAATGAATAACACTTTTGCAAGAAACATTAACACTGGGACCAATTTTCAAAGTAATCGGAAGATGACCCAGACAGCTTTCTTTACAGGTGTCTCCATCAACAGCTGTATGCTTACCTACAGGAACTCAACAACAAGACTACACGCATGAGAAAAACTGAGACAGTTTTTTTTTTTTTAACCTGCGCTTCTGCAATTGGGCAGGATGACTGCAGTTCCCATTTTTGCAACACAAACATTAGCTTTCTTGCCCACTCTTTTCTCCATGTTCCAAAAGAAATAAAGCAGGAAGGAGCAATGCTATCTGTTTGACATTGGACAGTGAAGGCCTAAACCAGATGGCTATTTTTTTGCTGCTTCTGTAGGCTGAGTTCATTACACAAGTGTGGATCTCTCTGCATTCTTCCATTCTATAGAGCAGTAGGTGTATCAACACCCTGTTGCTCCCCATTTCAGAAATCCCACACAGATGCCATCAATATATTCTTCTTACTGGCTTCTTCCCTTTGACTCTTTCAGTTTTGGGGGGTTTTTTTCTTCTATTTTCACACAGATCAGTTAAGTTTCTCCTACTGAAAATTCACACTAAATTTTTCCAGTTAAATATCACATTTAAGTATTTTGGTTCAGAGACAGACACCAACACATTTTTTGGTCAGTCAGTTATATGTGCTTTCTTTTCATTGCTAGATGTTCTTCTAAAGTATTCAAAGACTGTGTGTTGAAGCTGTGCAGAATAATTCACTACTATAGTATCTGTGATGAAAAGCGTTTGGAAAAATAAAACTAGAGCAATTAACTCCAACCACTAACATAGAAAAAAACCCTAAAATGCAAATAGCAGAACAATTTATTGCAAGTGTCACAAATTCATAAAGAAGTCGCAATAGATATTAGCATTACAGTAAAATCTTTCAATCATTTTTAACAAGTTCATGTTTAGGCTATACTTACCCGGTAGCTGAAATGGACTAGATGGTCCAGAACTAGCTGGGGAACTCGGATAAGTGCTGCTGGCTGGAGAAGGTGGATAGGGACTGTTTGGCGAAATGGAAAATGGAGTGTTGTTGGGTTGCTGGAAAGAATCTGGAAATGTCGCATTATGTGGCATATGTGGTTCATTGTGGCTTAGGTTCCTGAACTGAACAAGTAGACTGTGCTGTGGATTGAATTCACTATGTCTAGGCACTAACACTGGAGGTAGAACTAAAACAGAAAAAACAAAAAAACAGAAATTTAGATTAAAAATACAGATAGAAGGAACAGGATACAAATGTGTTACTTCTGCTCACCATAATAATTTCAACACTAGTTGGGGTGGCAAGAGGAGGGAAAAGAGTAGAGGATCCAACTGTCTTCCCTCTGTCCTGTTTTTTCTCCTTTATTCTTTTAAATTATACTTCATAGAAAACTAAAACTTTACTCTTGCAAGAAAGCAGAAATAAACTCATATTTCACACAACTGGAAGGAATCCTTTGTTTAGCTTTTTTGCCTTTTTTTTTTTTTTTTAAGCACAGTGCACATGTAGAGTGCACAGAAGTACTGATTCGGAAGCATAAAAACCAGTGTAAATTATCAAATCAATGCAAAAGGAAAGCCAGAGTCAATATTACCAAAATTAACAGTCAAACTAGATCCTTACATAGTTCTTTACACTGAAGATATACAAAATCCATACCACAATATACAGCTATGGCCAAGTTGGAGTTTTAATTTTTAAATTCAAATAATCTGACATATGGAATTCAAGTAGAGCATATCCTACAACCATTTTGTGGAACAACGGCAGCAACTTTTCACTATACTTCCCAGAGTAACAAAATTCTTCTCTCCCACTCATAACCACGATCCTCCTCACCTCCCATGGCAACCATGTCTTAAGAGCAGACTCACTACCTGACACATTCTGGTACGTAATTTGCTCTAACTGATCGCTCTTAGTTCTGCTCAACTCTGCTGGCCTGACAACGAGAGGTCAAGCAGGGAGCTTTCTTCCTTGATTCATGTCACTAACTGATTAAATATTAAGTCCCTGAAAGAACACTACCAACCTCCTCACAAGGACTGAGGCTCATAAGCAAGTTTCTCAAAGAAACTGAAGTCTTCTGATTACTACTTTCCTATTTTATTCTAAATGAGAATTTTGCCACTAACTTTATGGGAAGCAGGCCTAAGAGATCTGGTGGAAAAATATGATTTATCACAGAAATAGCTGTGTACAAAACGTATGACCTCCCCCCCAAACCCACAAGAAAACTGCACTTTGAACATTACTCTTCCAAACCCCCTCATACACTGAATTTAATTCACTACGTAGTACTGGAGGAGGAGGAAGTGAAAAAGAGGTAGTTTCTGGAGATTTTGTTCAGCTTTTAAACAGCCATATTCAAACATACCTGGGCTTTCCACCCTCTTATAGTGGTATGGATTGATGCAGACTTCCTTCTGCTTAGATCCAAAAGGAAATTCACAAATATCCAATGGCTTCAGCTCATGATGGCTTTGTAGATCAGGCCAACGCCAAACGCGACAGTAAATAACATGGGGAAGGCCTTTTCGGTGAGAAACTTGAAGTCGCCCATCTAAAGAACGGGGGATAGTAACACACTTGCTGGGCTGTCCTGGACTGCTCAAGGCTTTCTCCAATTCTTCCATAGCACCCTTTTTCTTTTTCAACTTTTTTACCAAAGCGTCAACAGCTTTTTCTGCCCATTTTTCCTCTTCATCTCCTTGTTTCCAGCCCAACAGACGCTTTACAGCTGGGCTAGTAAAGGAGAACAAACTGGCCATTGACGTCATTTGACACAAGTCTTCAAAAGGTTTGCTGAGGGGTTTTGGGGGGGTTTTTTTTGCAAATAAATGTCAGTGTATACAAAAGCAGTTATTGCAACTGATCAGCTGTATTATTTCTTGGAGGCTAACAACTGAACGTATGGATGTCAGTGATGAAGTCTTCACATCAAAAATGATGATTCTTCTAATTTAGTTCTATTAAAAAAAAAAAGGTGAGTTAACAAGTGGTTAGTAAACAAGAAAAAGGTAGAACAAAGTCAGATGGTAAAAGAATGACTGTTTCAAACCTTGCCACTGTGCCTAATTTTGCTTAAAAACAACAACAAAAAGAACACTACTAGAACCTCTCTCCCAAGCTAAATGAAGATAAAACAGAGTCCCCAGTTGTCTCATTATCGATTAGTGGGAAAAGGAGAGCGAAGGGACCAAAGGAACAGCATCATTCTGTTAAGAGAGTTGTCAAAAAATTCTGTAAAACCATGAATTTCCTAACAAAATGATCAACTGAGATTGAAATTAACACACAGTTCTGAAGACAGGTTTTTGAAATACGCTTGTATTTTATCCCTGACACAATGCTTGTCTAGTAAAACTTAGCTATTAGGCAAACAATTACTCACCAGAAGATTTAAACTTGCTGTTAAGAAATAAAGAGTAGGTAAGGTGGAACCAACAGTTCCACAGCCAACACTCCAGAGAAATATTCAGCTTCTCAAATCCATCCTTTTTTCTCAGAAGGAGAACACACTAAAGCATCTACATGTTTGAGGTCTAATCAAGTACCCTATATTTTTAAAGAGTATAAAAAGATGAGGAAGAAACTGTAGATAGCTAAATAAAGTCCAAAAAAACTAACCTCCCCAAACCAGCCTCCCTCCAGCCATTCAGAAAGGGGGTCAATCTTTTCAGCTACCACTATTTTTAATGCTGAACTTCCTTGTATCTTCTAAGAGGAATATCTGAAGCACTGGATATTTTTAGCCTTTGGCAAAAAAATTGTTTTCCTCTCCTCAGAAAAGAAGGGGGCGGGGGGGAAGGCATGGCAGAGTAAGCACTAGAAGTGAGACCTTTACTACAAACTGCATTAGAAATGAGAGAATGAACAAAACAATGCTGTGCAACTCATACAGTGCTCATGAATGGCGGTTTTTTTTTTAAACCACTCACCAGTTCTAATGCAAACCTGTTGTTTCTTTTCCCCCTCAAATTAAGAAGTAACGATGACAAGAGGAAATGATGTGCTGTGGCAACGAACTGATAAGAACTTATAAAATCCCTTGTGAATACTAAATAAGCAAGTACAGACAATGAGCAGCTGGCAAAATGCAAGAGCAGAGCTAAGAGAAAGGATGTCAACAACAAAAGATGCTTCCTTTCTTGCTACAGAGACTGCCAAATAACATTGTCTCTAAACTTTTGATAAACGGTGGTGAATTAGAACACCTAACATACCCTGGGACATTAACTCTGCACATAAGAGAAAGAAATGAAGATTTAAGTCCCCCCTGGTTCTCTTCCATCACCACCTTTAATCAAGGGGATCTTTTTTCCTCTCATCTTTGATTAACTAAAAAATAAAAATAAATAAATCACCCGATAAGGTTTTTATAAGACACTTTTAGAAAAACGCATTTAGATACATGGCTGGGTACTTTCCTATAATAACCAATTTAACAACCAAAAAATAGTTTTCAGGAACCCTAAAGACTCAGGGCATTTTAGTACCGAACTCACATAAATGCTTAAGCCTACACCAAGTCATATATTAAGCATCATCAGCCAAAGATACACTGCAAATATCCCTAGTCAAAGCATTTATAATGCCCCATATGTAATCAGTCTAGATTTGCTGCTGGGGGTAGGGGCGAGATGGTGAAAGAAGGAGGGAACAGACCCAAAGACACTCTGCTATGAAGAAGGCAGAAGCTTAAAAAAAAGAAAAAAAAAAAGGGGGGGGGGGAGGGGGGACGGGACCCTGTCTCTACATTTATTTCTCCCAGTAGCTTAACCCTGTTAATAATTCCTTGATGATTCAGCATGGTTTCAATAACATGGCAAAAACTGGGAAAAGAAAAATGAACAGAAATACTGGTTAAACATCTTATTTGTTCCGAAACCCTCATAAAAACAAAATGAAAAAAACAAATGAAATGGGCACAGGTCTCTCACTGCTTCAGTAAGCGCTTATAAGAAGATATTGCAAAAAGAAAAAAAAAGAAAAAAGAAAAAAAACAAAAAAACAGGAAAAAGCCATCACCAGCTTTCTTCTGAACTAGAAGAATATGCCTGCATCTTGAGTGTAAATTTGGTTTCCTAAAACAATTATACATATGAAAACTTTTGCATCCTTCAAAGTAACAGGAAATATATAAAGGGAGATAAACTCGGCTATGAATACAGGCTAATTTTACGCTTTTATTGAGGATAAAAGTTTAGTGTTCTGAAAAGTAAAAGCTGTTTATAGTCAAAATTAACCTACTTTCATGCCTTGGGAACATTCAATAGCTACAGGATTTCAGTGGTTGCTCACACCCCTAAAAAAGGAAATGAACCCACCTAGAATCTCAGAACAGGGAGAAGACAATTACAATTTCTATTTCTCAGATATGCTTTCAAAAAATCTTAATTGAGGGCAGAACCATTCTGTTTTAAAGAGACAGCATTTTTTTTACTAGCACCAAAAGCAGAGAAGTGCACAGGAAATATTTATAATGGATTATTATAGCACATACATAAACTAGAGATTCCTATAGTTAAGTCAAGCTCAACAGAGCTGAAAATATTAATCATTTACTATAAAACTATTCTGGCCACCTGTGAGGCTTCCAAGACTTTTCCACTGAAGTGTATTTTCACCTGTCAAAGAAGAGCAAGGGAAAGAAAACCTTGCTACAAACTACCAATAGGCTTTCAGCAGTACAAATGACACTAAATTTCTTTCATTATTAGCCTTTGGGAAGTCCACTTTGGAAGGCATATAAATACCAACAGTTTACAGTTTTCTCTTTTTCTTAAGAAAACTAGGTAGATTTAAAGAGGTTCATATATTATTTGTAGACCAAAAGTGTTTTCTTTTGAAAGCTACAAAAGGTCACAAAGCAGTAGGTTTAGGCATTTATGTACAGAAATTAAACATTTTCATAGAAACTGCAACTCTTCCCGGGTTTTAAAATTTCTGAATGAGCTGCATAAACCGTATTTATAGCATTTATTTTAATTTTATGTAATTTCAGCATCTAAACATCGAAAGATTTCTAAATATGCATGACATGCTTTGAATAGCTTCAACAGACCATCTAGAATCAACTTCTTCTGAGGCTTTAAGAGCACACCTTCCAATGAGTTGTGACTGAAGCACGAGAGTACGTCACAATAATGTGCAAGAACAGAAACAAATGTTTTTTAAGAGTCGCATTTCATTCATAGCATTGCACCTCTCTGGAAGCAGCAGGTAAGAACTTTCATGGGGAAAAAAAGCTCTCTTGAATTTCCTTAAGAGCTAGATGGTCTGTTATGCATTACCCTCTTTTACTCAATAATTTTTCAACTGAGCTACAAGAAAACATAGGCTGAAAAACATATTATTACATTTTTAAAAGCAATTAGTTACAAATAGTCTTTACAAAATGAGTGTAATGCATTGCATTAGGTGGCATAAGGGTATTTTAGAGGATGAACATAAGAGGAATTAATCTCTGTATCAAAACGAGACTTTGGGGAAGACATTATTTATACATTTAAAGTTCTTGCTAATGATTACAGCAAATGGAAATAAGTTGTGTGAACAAGTCCATTGTTTGAACCCCTTCTTAATACCTCATCAACCCAGCTATACATAAATGAAGTTAGGTAACAGCAGAACTCATAAATTAAATTTCATTTGCTGGGGAGGGCGTGGAAATAGACGCTTTTATCTATCATCACAAATATTAAGCATTTCAACTAACTTTTGGTTCCTCTTATGAGATTTTAACCTGCTGTATGAAACTGGCATATCTAACAGGTTAACTTGGTTCCATATCTAAAGGGGCCTGAAAGGAACTCAGGCCAGAACAAATCAATATGAGATTACATATGGTGGATTTATTTTGATAAGATACACTTTTCATACAATGCGTTCTGCCACTGATTCCAAACTCTGAACTTCCTATCAGCAGAAATCTAGATCTAAAGCACCGTTACTCAAGCAACCCATCACTCCATGCAGCATAACAATGAATGTTTTTCAGAAGCATAAGAATAAAATGGGTAACAACTACATGATCCTCATCATTTCCTACTGTCAACACTGAGCTTGCATTTCAAATATACAAGCACTATTCTTTTCCTGCTTAATTTACTTGCTTGCAAATGAAGAGAGCTTCCTGTAGCATCGTATCCAACCTGAAACAAGGAACTTCACTGCTCATGATTAGAAGCTGCTTTGAGAATCAGTTTCATAATATAAACAAACCACCCTTATAACTATCTACACAATCGGTAGTTCATTAGAATTGCTTCAGACTTGCCAGTTAAGAACTGTGTGTTGCAGTCGGCACTTGTGCATAACTTTATTGCCCTTTAAAACTTAGAAATGCTGAAGTATGCTCCATATGCATGTTAACACATTATATATTCACACAGAAAGCTCAGAAACTCAGACCATATTATAGCATATTATACAATATTTAATTATCAATATTTTTTTTAAACTACAACTTCACTGCATATCAACTTTACCTGGTTTTATTAAACTCTCTTTCCTTATAAATTTCCTGATAGGAACTGTGCACAATGCTTGTTTTCTCATCATCGTTTTCTCAACTCCTTTTAAAATCATTAAACACTACTTACATACACATTCTTCCCCATATTACATCGTACTCTAGAGCATGTGCCCATCCAATGGCATTTATTAGTCTTTTCTTCAAGAAAAATATAGAAGATGTATTAGCTCCATAGCTTTTCCATGCACGACTAAATTAAGATACCATCCTTCTCACACCATGATTGAAGAACTTGAGGGGCTAATAAAAGGAAACCTACATATGCCTTACCACTGCCACAGTCTTTGAACAGAAAAGGTTTTTCTTCAAAATATGCCACTCAACATCTTACTCATGAAGAATACAATCAATTATTTGTTTCCCACCTCCCCTTAATGTAAGTAAAAGATGAAGAGAGATCTGCTGCAGGATACTAATTAGGAATTCCGGGCAGTTTCATCAAAACGGGACTTGGATATCTAAATGGACATCCAGTTGACTGAAACTTGTGATAACTGCTTTTATACTAGCACTGAATTTCTTTATATTGCCTTACAGGCATGTTTGAAGCAAAGTATTCTGACTAATCACACATGCAAATAAGAACAGGAAAAAAAGATTGTCTAACATCTTCAAAAATTTACCAACTGTGACTGCTCTTCAAACAACAAAAAAAATGTATTAAAAACTTCAAACCCTGCTTTCCCTCGTAATACTTGTTCTTTTTACTTCCGCATCTGTACGTCATCTAAAACAGTTAAAGAAAATTAAGTATCTAACTCTGTCATCTGTGAAGTATTTAACTAGCACTCTCTTGAAAGAAACATAACAAAAACTTTGGGACCAAGCACAAAAAGCAAATAAGGCATCCTACATGAAAGAACCATTATCACAAAAGCTATGTAACTCAGCTAGCCATAGAAGTTTAATGATGCAAAAGCAATGCTTCTGATTTTCTTAAAGCATCTTTGTGACAATCACTTAAAAAAAACCACACACACACACAAGTGGTAATGATTTATGTCACGAAAGAAGTCCCAGTCAGAAGTTCACTAATAGAGCCCCACTGCATTTCAAGATCATCCTCACTTCCAACTACTGCCAAGAAAAGTTCAGCAAAAAGTGTGACCAAAGAACAAAAATAGTTTTGAATTTGTTCTGCATCACGACAAAACTCAGTTTAACCGTGATATGGGGGAGGGGAGACAGAAGGAAAAAAAAGACAATCTTCCCAATCCCTAAAAAAAAGCTACCACCTATTCCTTAAGGTATCCACTTAAAACAAGAAAATCCCCTGTTCATGTGTCCCTGGTATCTGCCACTACTCTAATTACTGAGTGATTAGCTTTTTTAGAAGCTCTCAAAACCTACAGACTCCATCTAAAAAACAAAATCTCTCTCCCATAAGTGTTTAGTCAGAACTGTGCATTTTTCTCACACTTTCTAACTTTCTATTTCAAACTAATAGGCACTTCCCAACAAAAGTATTATGCTGAAAAACGCCATCAATTCTACTTAGCACTTCTGAAAGTCAGTCCTGAAACTTCAGTACCTACCCTACCACAGTAGATTAATGCAAGTTAATATCCATTTCTTAATTAAAACTACATACAAGAACCTCAGTAAATTTCACTGAACAAAACCAAAAACCCATGCTTCCAGTGGTGGTTTGGTGGACAAGGACAAGCAACTGGATGGCTAGAATGAACAGCCCTCATTGACAATGGCAATCCATCAAAATAAAGACATACAAAATGTTACATAATTGTATCTCAACACTATATCGGCAGGAAAACTAGGAATATTGATGACATCCTTTACTTTGTCATGCTTCTATTCTTCAAAAGCCCTAAAATACATTAAAAAATTAACAAGATAGATAAAGTCTTCCAAAAACTAAGCTGCTCATGTGAAAGACCATCATTAAAGAATAAGATCCTAAATATGACCACTAAAATGTCAACTGGCAACAAAGAGTGTAACCTGAAAGCAGGGACTGTACAGACTTTCATAAAGCTTTAAAAGAGAGAAGGGGAAAAAAAATGTATATGTATACATGTGCACACACACAGACACTCCCATTCCAAGTGAACTGCATTAAAACTGTGACAAGTTTATAAAAGCTACAGGGTTTGGAGGGAACACTGACAATAGTAATTCACTAAGCTTTTTTTCCCCTTGCGCAGAATGAATGAAAGGCAAAGTATTCTAAATTTGTCAGTTTGTGACATCCACTGACCCAGAATTCAGAGACACTACCTCATAGTTGGTGGATCAGTAGCAGCTATTCTGACAAAGATCCTCTGTCAAGGATGACGGTCCTGGCAGGCTCAACCTTGGTGGTAGGTCAGTAGGGATACAGACTTGGCAGACGGCGTTCCGCACCTTGCCAACCCACACTGGTCAAGCACACCGAAGTGTCAGCCAAACTTTTCTACGTGGTCACAGGAACACGGCTAAAAAGGTTTCCAGAAAGCAATGTAGCAACTTACATCACTACTAACGATAACAGCAAAAGTCTTAAATTACTGCTCAATTTGCTTTTAATGAGTTGTTTATCAATGTTAGCCATGAAACGTCTCAAGTGTTCTCAGTTTGCACAAGAATAAATACCTTTGAATTTTGAGTACAAGCTGCTCTCCTGCTTTCAATAAACTGAACTTGCTAACCTAAAAAATTATATAAAAATATTTTAAAAAGAAACATTAACACATTAAAAATTATTTTGATGAAGCTATCACAGACATGAAGAGAAACCTGCATTTTAATCAATATGAAACATTAAATTGGTGGGGAAGGAAGAAATGGGGACTCACTTAAAATTGCCATAGAAGCAGCATTTCTGCAGGTATGCAGTTCAGCCAAGAGCAATAAAACAAAAGACTTCTTGGATTTTCCTTCAGACAACTGTGAAGAAAATATAGAGGACATCTTCTTGCAATCAAAAAAGTCCTCTGGAATATTTAAGATTATAACATTATTTGCAAAGACTATTCAAACAAGTGTGGAAATGCACACTATGTTTAATAAAGCGCTTGCATTCTATCATGAGAGAGAATTTCAACAAACTCTGATAATATTCTATTAATATGAAAATTTTAAAAAGGAGATCATCCACTGAAGTTGTAAGATTAAGAATCTGACTTCAGAACAAGAATGGAGAAGTATGGGGTCCACAGTAATAATGCTTTCAGGTTTGATCACATATTAAAATTCCAAAGATCAAACAAACAAACAAAAAAATCTAGCACAGTTGTTTGGAGCATCATACCCCTGTGTTGCGATTTTGCCATCAAAAGAAAGAAAAGCATAGGAAGCCTCTCTCCCTCCTTTTCCATCTCTCATATCCATCATGGTTATTTATCTTGTGCCTCTCATGGGCTTTCACTAAGAAGAAAGTTTTCTTTTCAGAAAAAAAAGATGATTCCTCCATCACTAAAGTGTATTTTCTCCATATTTGAAAGAAGAAGCGCTTGACAAAGGCAAGCATCCCAATAATCAAAATTTTTTTTCAAAAGTAAATGACATCAAACACTTAACAGCAATTTCCAGGCCAAGTGAACAGAATTTTACTATCAGAGGTAAGAGTAAGCAACTACCAAACAGTAAAGATTAAGACATTAAATCTAGCAGCACCCTACACAGACAGTACACTCTCAAAAATTACAACATGCTAATTATGAAACATCTTCAATTAAGTTATTTGCTTCTTCTATTAACTTCCACTGCCACCAGACGACAACTTTGTAAAGTACTACAGCTTTTAAAAAGCATGTGCACATAACTAGGAAATGTGTTTGTACTGCTTCCCTCCTCCCCTCTCTTCAATCAAATTTTAGAATCCTTCAGAAAATCAGAAGAATCTTCATTATACATCTCAATTATGTAAGTTCTGTACAGTACAACAGTTGTTTCAGTTTTCAGTATTTTAAAGCCATACCTGGTAGATAAATTATCTGAAATCAATAAAGGAATGAAACCAGGAAGAGATTGCATCTATAACCAACACACATTACAGACCTAATTTCCCCCCGAGAAGACAAAACTTTTAGCCTAATGCAAATATTGACAGTTATTCCTGGTAGTTTTCGTCAAAGTAGATAGCCCAGATTATTCGCTGAATAAAATCTCTAAATTTATACAGATTCCACCTAAAGATTCAACAACCATTAACGAATCTCAGGAAATGAGTTCTTCCCTACCCCGTTTTACACAGAAATATATTCAGTTGATTTACTTAAAATCACACCAGAAACTCCACAGCTGGAACAGAACATGGATCACTTGATTTCCAGTCTTGTGCTTTAACCACAAGACCATATTTCCTCTATTAAGTTTACAACCCACAGAAAACAAAAATTGCCATTCTAAACCAGTTAAGTGGTCCATCTGTTCTCAAGCAGCTGTCAATACTGGATGAAGACAAGAAAGGCCAAGACGGACAAGCGTGCCCTAACACCACGTTCGCAAGAAAGCGCCTCTTTATCAGCGTCCTCGAAACATGTGGATTTATTACTCTTCCCGTTTCGCTTGCTTAGGTCACAGACCGCGGAAGAGCAGCGGAGTTCCTCCTCACCAAAAAAAAAGCAACAAGAAAACTTATTAGCATTCAGTTGGCTTCTACAGTTACGTGCACAGACTTATTTTTATCAGCGCGGAGCATGTTTTAACAGCGCCGTCCCGCCGTCCCGCCGAGCCCGCGTTGCGCGGTGGCGGCGCGGGCCCGGCCCGGCCCCCTGCCCCCCCCTCCGTCGCAGCTCCAGCCCCGCCGCCCGCGGGAGGCCCCTGCGCCGCGGCCCGGCCCGGTCCGGCCCGGCCGCCGCCAGGCCCGCGCCGCCGCAACGCTGTCATCGCCGAGCCGTGACTCACCTCACGCGGCCCGTGCCAGCCACCCGCGCGGCGGCGGGAGGGCCTCGCCCCCGTCTCCCGCGGAGGAAAGGGGGGGGGGGGAAAAAAAGAGGGGGTAAAAAAAGAAAAGTTTCCCAAAAGGGCCCGTGACTTTCCCCTCAGGGAAAACCCCGACCGCAACGGCGGCACCGGCCTCGCGCCCCCCCGCCGCCCCCAGCACCGGCCCCGCCGCGCAGCCTCCCGCCGCCGCCGCCGCGGCGCTCCCCGACCCACCCGACACGGCGCGGCGAGGCGAGGCGGCCTCCGCCGCCGCTGGCGGGCACCGGGCGCGGGCGGGCGTCCGTTAGGCTCGACGCGCCGGCCGGGCCGCAGCCGCCCGCTCTCAACAAAACTTTATTCGCAGCCCGCGGAGGGGGACAACGGCGCGGCGGCGCCGGCGGGGCCAGCGCGCCGGGACCCGGATGTGCGCGCCAGGAGGCGGGAGAGCGGGCGGGGGGGGAGAGGGAAGCTCGCGGGCGGCGCAGTGCGCATGCGCGCCGTCCCCCCCGCGGCCGGGAGGAAGCGGACGGGGCGGGAAGAGCCGAGCTGCGCTGTGGAGAGGGGGGGAGGGGGAGGGGAAGGGAAAGGGAAGGGGCGGCCGCGCCGGAGGTCCGCGCTGCTGCTGCAGCCCCCCCACAGACCAAATCGGAATTGGCGCGGGGGTCTTCCGGCTTTTTTGACGGAAAATTAATCCACCACAAGATGGAGGAGTTAAAAAGAGCTGCCCTCTCCACGAGGAAGGGGCTGCGGGCCCCTGGCAGGCGCCGGTGCTGTAATGGCGCCTCACTGGCAAAGCCCAGTACACCCAGTGCCCCCAGTTGGCGATTTGGGGGGTTGTTCTGTGGTGGTGGCGTGTCTGCACTGGATGGCTTTTATTCTGCAGTGCTGAGGGACAGCTAATATCATGGGGACGACTGAATCTCATTTTTTGTTCCTTGGTAAAGCTTCAAAAAACCTGTTAGGAAGGAGCAATTCTACAGCAGGTCATATGTTATGATTTTCATACTGTAACTAATACTAGCGTGGGGCGAACTTGCACTTTTCTCGCAGCCATCCTTACTCCATGAATTGGAAGGGATCGCCGTTTCCTCTACGCTGCTGCTGGAAAGACGCACAAGCATATTGTGCTCGGCCAAAACCACCTCCTGCAAGCCACAACAATGCCTAATCTTGATGAAGCATACTGCACTCGTAACTGTTCATTTCATGTCTTTTTTTTTTTTAAACTATGTAAATCAATTGATGCAAAGGTAAATTAAAGAAGAATCAGGTTTCAGGGCTTGAATATGGTTCCATGACCTGGCATTAGAATGCTCTGTTTTTTTAGATTTACTTAAATATACAACCGACATTTAGAACTCCAACGCCATAGATTTCAGCTAAACTTGAAGAATGTGTATACTTCCACTGAAATTAATAATTAGAATAACTTGACCGTGTAAAAACCTCTCATAATAAGGAAGAACTGAACAAAGTCTTGTTTACCTTGCAAAAGAGAAAATAATTTAGAATAATGAATGCTAGTTATAACTGGGCTCTGCTCTTTTTCTTGCACATGAAGAATGAGGTGAGCCTGCAATCACACTGGATGGTGGCAAACTTAAAACTCAAAGGAAATACATGTCCCCTCAGTTCAGAAGCAGGTGGAATTCCTCACCACAAGGTGCTTTTGAGGCCGGAACTCCAATGAAAAATGTTATTTTTACACAGGTAACAAGAACATCCACAATAAGAAGAAAGTATTTCACACTTTAGCCCACAAAATAAGAGACAACTTTCTCTACAGGCAGATCATTTCATAATCCAAAGGGTGTCTTCCTCTGAAGAGGCTGGCAGTAGCCCTTTTCAGACACACCACTGAACCAAACTGAACCCTAGTCTGATCCACTATGGAAATATCTACAGAAGAGTGTCTTCTTCTGGCAAAAATATCATGTAGGAACAGATATACTGGGCCAAATCATCATTTATATATAAGAATATATCTCTATTGTAAGATAACTATACCAGCTTGCAGCAGTTAAAAATCTGGCATACCAATTGCATCTGGCACACAAATTGAAACTTGCTATTAAATTTCATTTTGGAAAAATTATTAGAAACAGGTAAATCTAATGGATAGTGATGATATATACATATATATACACACACACACACACATATATATATGTGCACAAATATATATATATAATTAAGCCAAAAAGGAAGCCAAACAAACCCACATGTTTTATTAAGGGTGAAACAACTATGAAAAACAAAACAAGAAAAAGCTGTAATAAAACCTGTAGAAACATGCAAAATACCCATTGTGCCAAACTGAAGTTTCAATTTCAGATGTGTCTGTCTGAACTTTGGAGAAATTTGCTGCTGACTCAAAACTGTGTGTCCCTTGATTATTTTTATTGTAAACAGAAGTTTTCAACACCAGTATACTGTGATCATATCTATACAGAGGTCAATTAATAGCCCAGCAGTGAATCTCTGCTACAGTTTATGACAATTCTGAAGGAGCAAGGCTTTGGTGTAGTTTAGTCAAAGAACAGAGCTAATACCCTTTGGGGACTCCTATGCATCTCTGCACCAGCAATTGTTTTACTTTGGCCAGGCAGTCCAAAATATGGGACAAAAAAAACCTGTTGGTCCTTTTCCAAATCTTTTGTGTAGCTTAATTAATAAACCAAGTAACAAACAACAAATTGGCAGCAGGCATTTTAGGTGTTGTTTATGTGCCAGCCATCATGTCTCTTACGAAACAAAATGTTCTCTTATTGAGAAGTTACAAAACAGTTGTATGTTGTCAAATGAAACTACAACATAGAGCTACTATGTGCTTCTTCTACAGAGGTGTTAGAGATCTAATGATGAAGAAAGCTAAGGGTCTGTATGCAAGTATATGGGAGAGAACAAGGGATACCAAAACTGTAAGCGGTACAAAGTTCTCAATTTAAAACTACAGACAAGTTAGGTATGTCTGTTTATAACACACCAGTCCTCAAAAAGCAGTGATTCTTAAGCACAATATACAGACTATTTTGGTGCAGGGTAATAGTGAATATTATCCACCAGATGAAAAATAGTTTTCCTCACTTTGGCCATTTTGTTACAGACTAATTCTTTGCCTTATGTTGAATGTCCAAAGACCAAATATACAAACCAAGTCATCTCCTTCTAGTCAATGGGATGGAGTAAAGGACAGAGCAAATGACAAGTGATACCTAATGATTCAAGTCTGTACATCCTTAAGGTCACAATAAAATTGACACCACTTACACAACTGTCTAGTTCATGCATGGTCTGCATCACTAAAAACAGAGCTGCTCCCTAGTGCCATGCTTCAGTAGGTACACTGCAATAACATAACCAGTTCAATAAAAAGCTTGCAACCAGTAGACTCGAGTCATCCTGAACACAGTTAACAGAAAACAATCCTCGTTTACAATTCACAGGCCTAGATTTTTCAAAATGTAGGCATGCAACTGTGATTATCTAAAGAAAAATAAATAGATAACCTTCCAGTTACCTGAATGTTTTAAGCATTGTGTGTTCAGATTTTGGAGGGACAATTGCACATTTGTTTATACATTTGGTCCTGTCTTGAAAAGTCAGCTAGAGTACAACTACCTATCTCGGATACTTCTGCACACAGTGTTATGCCAGTGAAGAAAGAAAACCGTCTTCTCATAAACCTATGCTATTGCTGAAGTTTACTTTATGTTGGAGATAGCTAGAACCTTACCGTCTGGTCAAAGTACAGAGCAATCAACAGAAAAATTACCACTGTTTTGGATCAAGCAACATGTGTATCTCAAATTACACTGTTTTGATTTTCTCTCCAGATTTTGAATATGATCCCCGCATTTCTTAATGAGATTTTTGTTTGGTTGGAAATGAATAGTTTGAAAATTAAATAGATTGTTTGAATTATAAGGAAATAGTCTTGAAAAAAGTTGTTTTATTATGAAACTTTGGCCTTCCTGTGACTTCTAAAATGACTTCATTGTTCAGCTGAATTCCCTATCAACTTTCTAAACTGCTGGTAGGGCGAAAATGTTTTTTTTTTTTTTAAATAAAAAAAAATAAAAACAGTTACCATGTTTGTACCCACATTAAACATTTGCAAAGCCACTTTACAACCATGTTAAAAAAATTCCTGTAGTGTGAAAGATGGCTTGCATATTTAACCACATCCAGCTTAAAAACAGAATTGGGGGAAATGGATAGGATAGCTCATGAAAGTTACACTCTCACAGCTGTCAGCAGAGAAGAAACGGGGGAAGGGGTAATGCTGAGAAAGGAATTTTTTTTTTTTTCCTCTGGCAGTGAGAAGAGGAACATGCCATCCCTATTTGAAAAGTTTCAGGGTAGGAAAGGCTAAGGAGGGGCTAACATACTATACATACCTTTACATGTATTTTTGAGGCAGAAAAACAGTGTTACTTTTGAGTAGAGTTGAGCAAGTGGAAAGGGAGGTGGCATTCATTCTGGCCATTTGGTCTTCTTAAATAACCCTGCAATTTACAGCATGATGACAACAAGCACAGTAGATGATAAGTGGCTGCCTCACAACAAGAAAGCAATACAAGCGTTATGTACATCACATCACACATGCCAGAAAGTTAAATCCAAATGAAAAAAATTGTTTAGTATCTGGAGGAAATACATTAAAGTGTTTATCTACAAGACTCCTGGTAACGTGGGCTACTATGATGATACACGCTCTGGCTCACAGCCTTTGAATTCTAGGAGAGTAAATAATGTACCCTATTATTTTTGTAGCCACTCTTCTGGATATCTTATGTTACTCACAGCTCACACAGCAGTATAGAAACGGGGAGAGAAAGCATATTCGTGTCCTGAAGCTACACATATAAGACATTAAAATGAAATTGGAGATGAGAGGAGGGAAAGGCAAGCCAAAGGAATACTTCCAAATAAGTTTAAAGGTGCAAACTTTTCTTAATAGACTGGAAGAATAAATGAGATCAAACAGGTAACTGAATACTGATACATCTGTGAAGATCTTGTAAACAAAGACATTATGGAAAGTTCAACTCAACCCTATCTTTTCATACTCTACAGAATAAAAAATATATATATTAGAGATGGTATGTCCAGTTTGACAGACCTGAGAGTCAACCAAAGGTGCAAAACTGAACACAACAGAAGCAAATGTCGAATGCACAGCCAAAAAGTCAAAATCCTAGGAAAGGAAAAGGATGCTGTAGGAAAAGTAAGATATATAGGAAATAATAAATAAGGGATTTCTTTGCCTGTGAACCCTGAAAACTGTTGCAAAGTCCATATCAGAGTGTATAAACCCTCTTCCATTACAACCTGCAGAAAGGTTCTGATCAGAGCAATACCAGAGGAGGTATGGGGGAGATGGAAACCTTCCTGGAGGAATGGAAAAAATGGCCCAGTGGATTAATACAAAATAATACACTGTTCTCACAAAGGAAACATTAAAAAAAAAAAAAAAAGAATTCCTTTGAATATTCCACCAGTGTTGCTATTTTTTTCAGAATATCTCTCAGCTTGTGCTCACCATTGCTTCAGTAATACAGAAACATGTAGTAGTCTCACTTTCATTCTTCTAAATCAGTGATTTTCAACTATTTCCATAACATGACCTCACATTCTAAGAACGCTTTCTGGAGAGTGACACCAAACGCTAAGCTCAGAAGAAAATAGCCCCTGCCTCCTAAAAGCTCTTTGTAACAATCAGATCAAAAACCTGTAGACAACAGGTAAGTTGCATCGTAAAAGAGATGAGACAGAAGAGGCAATACAGAAAGAGAGTTAGTCTAACATCACGGTTAACTTCCTTCCACTTATCATTACCATGTGATCGTAAGGCGTTTTTTCTTTTCTGTAAACTCTGCTCAAAATTAGCCTTGAACAAAATTGTGCTTTATTTTCCTTCTAAGGATTTACTCACTTCCCCACCACTTCTTTAGTGTTGTACATTGTTTGCCAGAGCAGGACCCTCCTGTGCCCAGCCTTCGAAGTGACCGCCTGCCTAGGCTGTTGATCTCCCAAGGCTCCTCATTCCCAAGCCCAAGGGCTTCCTTGTGAGCATGCTCTGTTTTGAAAGTGATTGGCATTTGGGTGGGACACATTCTCTGCTCGGGACAGTAAGAAGATCTAACACGCAGCCTCACATTCAACATAATCGTCTGTTGACACGGTCATGAGTTGGAATTCCATTTCTTTTAGCCATAGAGTTAGGACTAACATCCACAATAACTATGCACTGAAAACTTGTATTTGTGGCTCTGTGGCCAAAACCGCAGGAAAACTATTTTTAGCACAGCACAGCCCTAAATAGTGGAAGCACTGAAAATTTAGCTCACATAATGGGCCAAATTCTTCTCCTAGTTACACCCACTCTATGGAGAAGCCTGAATACAATAAACAGAAATACTCTGAAGCAGAGATAAAGAAAGGGGAGAATCAGTATTTTAATCTTTAAATGAAGAAATATACACATCCCACAGCATTTCCTTTGGAAAGAAATGAAAGGAAAGAAAAAAAGAGCAATACTAGTGATTTGTTACAGTAATAATTACAGTAAAGATAATTCATCCCATTATACATCTCTGAACAATACTTATAGCTAAAATCCCTCTACATTATGCAGATACTTTTGACCTAGACCAATGAAGAGGACACTGAGTTTATCTGTTTCTTGAGAGAAGACACAGCAGATGAATGTAGTGTGTGAGTAACAAATCTGGTTTTAGTAGATAGCCTTATACTCGCAATTATTCACAAGACAACAGTCTACTAGCATTTTAGCACCTCAGGATTTCACAGCATAAAACAGTTAGTGATGACAATACATCGAGTATTAAAGCTTTCTCATATAAGAGCTGACAGGACCTGACTTTCTCCTTCTGAGCGTGTTTCTATCAAAGTCCCCAAGTTATATGATACTAGGCCTTTACAACTTGTATGTAAACTTCATGCCACACTTAGGGACACAACTTTTTTTTTCCACCCTAATGACCAAATAATTGGGTTAAATAATTTCCTCTACAGTATCAAGATCTGCATATACAAGCATGATAATGTCTATCATAAAATGAAAGTGCTTTGGGGCACAATTTTGCTCGTGCAGTTTTTGGACAGCATGTTGCAAGCTAATTGCTTCTATCCACACTAAAGACATTTTTCACAGAAGTCCTTTTTTTCTCCTTTCTTTGTTTTTTTGTTATGTCACCATGGAATTGGATCATTTGCTAAAATAGGATTTAAAACTTGTGGGAGAAGGCAATAGGATGAGAAAATCACTAAATAATTTTTGAGTAATTTCTCATAAAAATAATTCAAAATATTATTTCTTTTCATTCACTATGATATTGTTGATAGGATTTCTTCCACTCTTTAAGCATTGCTCTATTACATGGGTTTTGAAAAGAAATACGAGTGGGGAAATGAAAAGGGAGACAACACATTTTCAATTTTGGTTACATTTTTGCAAATCTGAAATAAATTGAGATTGCTGTTTTGTCTAAACACTTTGCTATTTGACATAGTAAAGGAAAAGTAAAAAGTTCGCAGACTTTTTGCTCTAATTGTTTAGATGGGCCCCATGTCAGGCACTGTCGCTAAAATAGTTCACAACCCTATTTACAATTCACCACATCTTAGGAATGACATTTAGGATTCTTGAGGCAGTTTTAGATAATTTTTAGAATGTGCATATTCCTTCATCTGTCATTAAGTAAGTATTATTTTGTAACACATTTTATACTTCGGAATGTTATGTTTGGATTGAGCTAAACATGTGGAATAATAAATGCTCTATAGTTTGCTTACCCAACTGAAATATAACTCTTAAAGCTAAAACATTTTGCTCTTTAATGTCCCTATTCTAGTCTGTACTCCAGCACAAATTCCATGCTTGTCTTTAGCTATTTAGATGTGTAAGGGGAATGAGTGAAAAACTCTCTCCCTTACCTGCATTATTCCAACTCCGTTAGAGTAGTTGTACAGAATTTCTGATTTCTGGACAGTTATTAAATAAATCTTTAACATTTCAGGACTTAATTGGAATCACAAAAGTTAGCAGTAGTATCTACTATCAATGTCACTATCTCAGGGATTCTGTTTTCACAGGCATATATATAGATCTCAGCCACATTCTCCAGTTGTATTAAGAATAGTACAACCCCCCCCCGTAAACCAAAGAAAACAAACAAGCAAAAAACTCAGTAAAATCTGCAAACTTTTTGTAAAGTGACGCCATTTCAGCAAATCTCTTTCCCTCTGCTCCAAAGCGTACGTCAAAGCTTAGCAAGTTAAGTGGCAGGCATGATATTGTAGAAAAACAATAACAAATGAACATAGCTTTACCTTCCCGAAAATTACTGCAGCTCCATTTTCGGACCCTTTATTTTTTCTCTAGTTCCCCTCCAAGTGATTTCTATTTCTCTCTCTTTTTCTCTCATACTGGCGACAGAGAGGCTAGGGGTGGAGCCCTGAGCAAAGTATCCCCCTGCCTGTTGGGAGAACTGAGGTATCAGATAACAAATACAGCAAAAAAGCCGAAGCAGGCGAGCTGGGAGAGATCTGCGTGTGTGTGCGCGCAGCAGAAAGAATTCAAATTCCCACTTTAGAAACTTTCTGGAATACTTGTGTGTCAAGTCTATTTTTGTTTCCTTCCTTCATCCTGAAATAACGCTCTTAAATCCAGTGCAATGCAGCCCTCTTTTATACTATGGCTTTCATACGATCCATATCAAAAGCACTTTACCAGTATAAATCATGCCTTTGCCAGAACTGGCTAATTCCTTTCCAGTGAATAATTTATCTAGTGCATCTCTTTTCGTTTGCAAAATGGGAACAACAATAATCACAATGTATTGAGTCTGTGTATTAGATCTCTCTGCACAAAAAGATTATAAAGATTTTCACAATCTGAATGCATTAAGTGAAGATATATGCATGTGTGTGTGTATATATATACATTTAATGCATTCAGATGGTATATGTATGTGCACACACACACCTCAAAATGGCCCAATTTAAATATGTATACTGGCACTTCTCATGTAAAAAATACAATTAAAAAGGATGAATGGTCTTAATACCAGGCCTTCTAAATTTGCATTTTACCACTCTGTGTATATATGTAAAAATAGCAAGAAAAGAAAATAACATTTAAAAATCAGACTAGATGTCTGTAGAAGACAGATCATTCTCTCTGTGAATATACTGAGCTAAACACAATAAAAGCTGATTATTCTTGTTGACGACAGAGCTCATAGAGGTTTCAAAGTCCAATTAATAGGAACAGTCTGACAGCTGCACACCCTAGAAGAAGCACTTAGAATAGAAAATAAAATTCATGTGATTAGGTGCTTGCAGAATCAAACCATTTATTATTAAAATAATGATTATGTCCAATGATTAGCCATCGGTCTTCATGAAGATGGCATGCACTGAATGATTAGCGTAACTCCCTCAAACTCTTGTTCTTAAGAAACCTTGTTTCTCCCTCTCATATTAAACCTGAGTTCCCTTTCCAGATCTCCAATTATCTAGCTATAGCGGAGCCAACGGTAAAAAGCAAGATTCTGACATCCCCCATGATGCATATAACGGAGAAGGATCGGTGTGGCTTGTAAAAGGAAAGTCAGACTTCACCGATCACTGTTGGATTTCTCTGAAGGATTCAGCCAGTGCGTAAGGGAGATGCATTCTCGCTGGCGTATTCTGCTTGGTTTTCTGAAAGACTCTTGACAGTGTCTCCCACCTTTCTCAGGGAAGCTAATCTGCCGGGGAAAGGAGGTAATGCTCTCCTAAGAATATGTAACTAGTCAAAAGAAGGGAAGCAAAGAGTAGCAGTAACTGGTTACTTTTCATAGCAGAGGCAAGTGGGATTTCACAGGCAGGCATGCTCAGATTGGTGCTGTTCAACATATGCCTGAGCGATCTGGAGAAGAGAGTACATGGTAAGCTCCCAAAATCCGCGTATAATTGAGCTGTCTAGGATAGTAAAGATGACGACTCAATGTGAAGAACTTAAAGAGGAGTTCACCATACCAAGTGGGATACAAAACGGCAGATGAAATTCAGTGTAAATATGAATGTAAAGTTACTCACATGGGACTAAAGTCACATGCAAGTAATGTGTTCTAATCTATTATTACTCAGGAACAAGATTTTATAATAGCCCTATGCAAGCATTGAGTGCATTTTTGATCACCAATAAGTGCATTGAATGTCAGAAATTACTAGAAAAGAAATAGCAAACAAAAAAAGAAAAGAACAGCTTCATGAGACTATAAATTCATAGTGCACCTGCATCTCAAATTCCACGTGGAGTACTGGTCCTCCATTTCAAAAAGAAATGCTAAAACTGGCAAAAGTATGGACAACGGCAAAAAAAGTGATCTAAAGCATTGAATGGATCCCACACAAGGAATGTCTAAATAGTCTTTTCAGTCTGGAAAAGAAACAACAGAGAAGGGATATCATAGACATCTTTAAAAAGCACAAGTGGAACAGAGAAAATAAGGGAATACTTAGTCTCTTTCCCAGTTCTGGAGCAGATGAAAAGAAATTTAGCTGCAGGCTTTTCAGAAGCAAAAGGAGGTTGTTCTTCACACAAAGTGTAGTAAGGGGTGCAGATCTCTGCCACAAAACATTGCAGATACTAAAAGTTTACATGAGTTCAAAACCCAGAAATGGTGACAGGGCAAATTCATGAAAGAAAAATCCATTAAAGGCAACTAAATATAAAGACACCAACCTCTGGTTCCGGAAGTCCCTGAGTTGCAAAGTGCTATGAGAGTATTCTGTGAAATTATTGTTTGCCCTGTACTCCTATTCTTGTTTCAGGAGCAAAGCTTCCAAAAAGTCAATAATGAGTTTACACCGCGTAACCCAAAAATGTACTAATTACTCTAATCTACATTAAGAAGCCATTATTAAGAACTCCACATTAAAGGTGATTTAAATAGAAGCTTCAGTTTAGTGAAGCTTCAGTATATTGGAGCTCAGCTACGCATAGTTTATATCCCAATGCAGATATTAATAGAACTAACCATATAATATCTTTTCCTCCACAATTTTGTATCATTATGTACAATGAAGAACATTATGCTTTGAAATGGGCATCTGGTCTTTCTCTCTTCCAGTGACAGCACAGCCACAGAATAAAGAGAAAGTTCCATTTATGATTGGGGAATCCAGCTTCACTCCAAACAGCAGGAAAACATAGCTTTTTTCTATTTTCTGTGAAGGGAAAATGGTAGCAGGGAAGGACATCATTTGTTTTGACCAAAAAAAGCGCTATTTTTATGGTTAAAACTATAACATGTATCAGGAACATCTATTTGAAAAGTCATTTCCAAAACTTCTGTTTTGACAGTGGTGAAATTACATTACAGCTGGACTTTTCCATTTTTCCATTTGCCTCCTTCCCTAAACTTCTAGTAAAACCAACGTTATTTCACAAGGCATTTTAACAAATTTATATATTCCAATGGGACAGAATTGTGTCAAAGTTTATTTGGTCCAGCTCAAAGGGACAGCAGAATGCTGCATAAATACTTAATTATTACACATTTGAAGAGAAAGGCATTTTCATTCCTATTTTAAGTGCAAAGAAAATTAAGTTCAGCTGGAAAAGGCCATGTGTCCAAAATCAGTCAGCTGTATCAGTGGCAATTTCGGAATCTGAAATTGCTTATTCAACCCCCAATTTTAATTCCAAACGCTAGCCTGATGGTGCACGCAGAGGCTCTCAAGTATAAAAACAAAGCGGTTGTAGTTACATTGAAGTTCTCACTACATACTAAATGTTGACGTTTTTCGTAGGAAAAGTAGGTGTTTTCATTCCAGATTACCAAGGATGTGTTTCTGAGAAAGCCACACAATTCAGCTTGAAATAAGCTCTTTCCTGCCTTTCTTTTGCGCAACTCATCACACCCACATTTTAATATTCGTGTTCTTGTTTCAAATCTACTCTGCCAATTTATTGTATAAGCAGCACCTTGATCTTCATTCTGTGAAACGAATTTATTAGAAAAGCTCTGACTTTGGTGCTAGTTTTTATTAGTGGGATAGTAGGAACTGTTGCTAGAAGGCTACAGGCCTCAATTTTAGCCAAACACTGAAGCATGTGCTTACATTTAAGCGTGAGAATAATCTCTTTTTGGTTCAGCAAAGCATTTAAGGCTATGCTTTACTTTAAGCACATGCTTAAATTCAATTAACTTCATTTTAATCATGGGCTTAAGTGCTTTGCTCTCTCAGGATAATAAGACCATTGGCATTTCATTTAGCTTGCTGGGCTTGTTTTTAAGTAAATCTCTTACTCCCAAGCACAAACCGACGAACATGCAAATAACAGTTACCTTTTTGCCTAAAGACAGTAAATGATAAACCAAGTAGTTTTATAGTCCATGAGGGGAAACACCTAGGCATAGAAGAGATTTTCATTTCCCTGATACTATCATATTAATTATCTGTTAGTGAAATGCTGCCTTGCAAACAGAGATTGTACCATCTTTGATCTACTTCTGTACATTAGTAAAGACAGACATAATCATTATTTTTCTTTAAAATGACGAACGTTTGTTTGCTTGTTTGCTAGACAAAAGCAAATGTCTTTGAGACCTTGTGGGCCATAGCTTCACTTGATATAGATTGGCACATCTCTCTCATTCCACTGGAATTAGACTAATTTTACACCTCGGAGTAAATCTCAGACTTTCCACGTCATGTATAAACTTGAATAGAGAGATTCTATATCATGAGGTGAAATCATACTATGCAAGTGTTTTACAGACATAAAACTATGAGGCCTGGGAATGCTAGATTGTAGCTAGTATTGTAAATACTATATGTTCTGGTAATTCAGTGGGGCTCACTGTTTATAAGAAGAATAAACCAGGTTGTAAGTAGAGCCAAAAAGCAGTTTTCTTTATCACGGTACTTTTAATTATCACCTTTTCCCCACCGAAGTAGTAAAATACAAAATAAAGGTTTTATTAAGTCTTAGGTTGCTTAAAAAAATACCTTCAAACTTCATTAACATTTGACCCATTCGCCAGAGAAGCGATCATTTTAAAAAGAAGTTAAAGCATAACTGAAAATTTGGCATAAACTAACTTTTACCACTGGCTAGAATATTTTTGATGGAAACTGAGATCCAACATAAAATAATGCCAGTTTCACCAAAATCCAATTTTAAAGGAAATAAATTTTGTGTTGTAATAATTACTTCAGTTAGTCTGAAATAGAAGATTTTCAGAATTTACTAACACCTTCAGAGTTTTTGGAATCCGACCAAAAGCAAGCCCAGTAAAATTACCATTTCTGTTTTCTATACAATTACATCTAGAAATAGCGATATTAATGAAGGCTTGGCATAAAAAAAAAAAATACATCAAATGCAAACTTCCGTTTTTATCTTGTGACCACTACTTCAATTATTTTCAAATACAGGAAAAAATACTCTTAGCGGAAGAAGAACAATGCTGAACGGATATTAGGAGAACTTTAGACAGGAAACCTGATACCTTCAGAACCAAGAGTGTAGAAAAAGTTTTGAACGCTTCATGACCAGCTTGGAGATCTGAGAAACTGCCAACAGCTGCTCATCCGTGCAAAAGCTGGAAGGCACCTGTGGATGTGACCAGGGCACCAGGGATGCCAGCACCTGAACTGCCACGTGCAGCCATCACGTAGAAAACAGCTGGTTTGAGGAAACAAAGGCATGTATGAGAAATCTTTAAAAATATCCCCAGCAGGGAAGGCGGAGCGGTCACTCACAGCATCACACGCCACACGCTCCCAGGTTCCAGCCTGGGAGAGGTGGAAGAAGACTGGACTTTTTCCCCTGCAGGCCACCATTGCTACGGAAAGCAAGGATGAGTGATAACAGAGATTATTAGAAGTTCTCTCAAAGTGCAAAATAGTCCTACTGCTGTTAGTAACTCCAAAATTCATAAACAACAAAAATGCTGAATAAAATGGCTTTCCCAGGTCCTACCCTTCACCTGACTGACAAATACCTTTCTCTTAAGTTGAAGAAAAATTGTCTTTGGTCCTACTTTTGACTGGCTGCTTCCTCTGCTTGCCTTTTTTCCTTTCCTCTTAGTTTCCCAAGCTTTGTACTAAAAAGAGCATAAGGCCATGTATAAGCCCTAAGTATATTATTTAGTCCTTTCTTCTGGAAGAAAATGTCCAAGGGCAGAATGATTTCAGGGTGTTCAAATTCCTGACATGGAAAACCCTGTGATGAGTCAAAGATAATCCAGTTGTTTCCACCAGTTTTACAATGCTCTAACCATCACTTTCCTGTTGGATGGTTACAAATCTACATCAGTGTTAAGTGAGAACAAAGTTAAACCATCCCAGCTTCTGCGTACAGAAAGGCTTTTGGACCTCTATAAAAGGTCACTTCCTTGTTGCGAGTGGCAATAATTCAGGATGATTCTTCCTAGGTTTCTTGCATTTAAACATCAAACAACATAAGGCTTCAGAAGTGCTTTCTATCTCCGCTGCAAATCAGAGGAAAAAAAGCAGTAAGAGTTAATAGCTTCTTTGGAGCAAATTATCATTTACAGCCAATTCACCTTTAATTTGTACCTGTGCAACCGCTCTGAGTTCATCAAGTTCAATGAGTTCAGTAAAATTTAATTGAGATTATTATATATTAAAGGCCAAATCATACCGTTTTTTTAATGCAGGCAGAGGTCTTTGCTTTTTCTCTGAATAGGGCCTGATTAGTGACAACAGAATTCAGCCTTATGTTAATGCACCATTTTAGTGCCCCACTTTTGTACATTAGTAAGTAACTCAGAAGTAAAAAAAGAATAGATTAAAATGGTGCATTCCAAGTATCTTTCACATAGTTTTGCTCGTAAGCTGAATGGTTCTTTTTGTAACCAAAAGGACCAGAAACAGCCTCCTTTCCCACTGGAGGTCTTTTTTAAATCTGGCCTTTAAAATCCTTTATGGTGACAGAGCAAAAAAAAAAAAGAAAAAGAAAAAGAAAAACCTTAGTGTATGTTGATGCTCTGCTTGCAGATCGTCTTCCTTTCCAAGGGGCACAATGCGATTCCCTGGCTGGTGAACGGTTGTGAGAGAATCATCCATTTTTATCACTTTCCTTTCAGTTATTGTTTCCTTCCTTCACCACAAACATTTCCCACAGTGCCCCTGTTTTCTACTGGCCTCCTTACTCATCCAAACTAACAGTTAGGGGCACACTGGGCATTTTGTTATGCGTTTTTTATGTTCTGGTAGGCATGAAAACACTCAGTGGGGATTCCATTATGTTTTAGCAGTTGTGTTGAAGGGTGAAATAACTTCACAGCCTGTCAGAGTAGTGATGCATCATGAATAGTTCCTTCTTTATGCTACATATTTTTATTTAAACATTCTTAAACATGTTTTGTAACAAACTGCTTTCACTGTGCTAGACTGTTTAGAGGAGGAAGATCTGTTTTAATTTTCGAATGACCATGAAAGATTGGAGAGAAGCAACAAACAAGAACATCTCTGTATTAAGTTATCAAATTTTTTTCCATGGATCTGAGGCTGGAGACCCAAATGTTAGCAAAGAGTTTTTAACCTTCATTCAGTGTTTTGCTGTCCTTGTTTTCAGAAATTGGGATTGTTTTCACCTGGGTATTGATTGCATCTCAAGCTTTGACAATTTTGTCTCCTTTGCAATTTCTCCGAACACCAAATCTGTCAGAGTTTGCATGGGTAGAGCAAAGGGCAAACCAGTGTCAAAACACCCAACGTCTGTGTTCCCCGTTGGCCCCCTTTTGCAGACAATCTTTGTCTTCAAAGTCTTGTCAACAACTCGCACTTTTCCAACATCAGAAAATGACAGGTTTGCCTTGTGGTTTAGTGTGTTACTAGAACACATCTCATTACCACATTCAGCTGAATGACCAAGCCTTTGGCTAATGAACGTCTCCAGTGGGTTCATTTTCATGAAACTCTGACCCTGAACCATCTTTTACAAAATCAGATGAATGAAGGTCATTTAGCCTTAGCAAGTAGCACTGATTCGAAGGGACTGTGACTGAGGTCAAAGATGTAGCATCAGCAAGGGAGAACAGGAAAGGGCATTTTCCTACTCTAAAAGCTCCTGACAGTGCTGTGCAAGCCAGAAGTTACTGGTTATTCCTGACTGCTCCTCAGCTCTTTTAAAATGACTATGTTACTGATGGAAGCATTTTGTATACCCACCAGGCAAAATGAGTTTAAGTCACAAAAGCTCTACAACGTCCTCTCAGTCTGACCGTGTTCCTTAGACCTACTCCAACTCTGTTTTGGGTTTACTCTTCAAATTTCTCTGGAGATAGTAAGCACAGACCCTACCTAATACCAGTTATGATAGTAACGATGTCTGGTGTGAACATCTGGCCCTCTGGGTTTAGCCAAAGCCACCAACTCAGACAGTACATCAGACCTGCACAATACTGTAGCAATAGTACAGCTTTTATGGCTTTGTGTTTCCTTACCTATGCACTGACCTCTGCTCATCATAAAATTTCAAAAATAGCCCATTTTTTTTATCTGTTCACAGCTTCCCATCTTAAAAACAGTTTACACACTAAATTCTAGAATATTAACTTAAAAACCTCAGAGTAATTTACTTTGCAGTACATAAGAAGGCCCGGTCAGAGGTGTCTGTTGTAGCTTTGCCCTAAAACCCACTCATGGTCAGCAGGACACGTGCTGCCCAGAGGCAGGCTGTGAATTAGGTCATGACTCAGAGCGATGTTAATCTTCCTTCCTTACTGTTTCCTTCCTCCCTCCCTCCAGGAAGCGGGTCCTACACCAGTTTTATGCCTGGAACAAAGGGTGGCCCCATCACGGCATGGCGGGCTAACCTCTTGGAAAGGAAAGGAGTTCACCGCTCACGCAGCCACATCGCTTCCTGCTGCCTTCCAGGGAGAGGACGTGGCTGCCCTGCTGCGACCGCTCTCTTTGATGCTGCTCCCGGTACGAGTGGTCAGCGCAGGGGTCCGCTTGCCTCCTCCACACCCGGCCGGTTTGCAGCGCCCTATGCAAGACTCATCCATTTCGCTCAGCCTCCACGCTGCCGGGACGCTGGGCCCCAGGTAGCTCGCGGCCCTGCAAAGCAGGGTCATGCAGCGCAGCGCCTTTAGCAGGGCGCTGACTCGTGCCGTGCCAGCAGGAAGAGGTTGTGCGCCCTTTGCACCGTGCACCCCAGGAATTTGCAGTCTCGTGCCTCCACACGGGAAAAAAAAAGCTTTGCTTCCCGGCAGATGCGCCGTGGCAGCTGCAAGCTGGCCCACGGAACGGATGCCGCGTTACCTAGACGCGCTGTAATGAAAAGCTTCAAATCCTATCTTCTGTTCCTAAAGGAAAAAGCAGAGGGGAAAAAATCTGAATCAGTCAATTACTCTGTTAAAAAGACAGCAGTGAAACTGGACTTATGCAACCCCCACAATAATTGGAAACATCAGAGCCCTCTCTCTAAATCTCTTTATTCCTGTGATGATTTACAAGTACTAAAGATGAAATTTATTAACAATATTTCCCTTATGACTAGACCTGTGTTGGAAATATTTTTTCACCATTGGCTAAGAATATACCCTAAGGAGGGTAACACAGTATTTTCCAACTGACCCAGCAGAAAAAAATTCAGAATGGATTTAAAGAGAGGGCTGTGTGGATTCAGCAGTGTACCTATTTAACTAAAGCAATTGTACCAAAATAATACTGAGAAGCTTTAAATGTGCAACAAAAAATTTTGGATCTGTCCTTGAGCAGAATTTTCACAGATTTACTATAATGGAAAAGGTTGAAAGCAAGCTTTTGCCTGAAAACCTGTGGTGAACAATAGCAAGGTTTCTACACCATAATGACAAATTTACACAAAATGAGAAAATTTTGGAAAGCACTACATCGTGAATCTAGACTGCCTTTTTAAGGAATACCACATAGTGCCTGGAGTTTGCAAAAGCAATGCAGTAAATTTAGCAGCACAAAGTTAACAGCTGCTTGTTCTTTTAGCAGCTAAGAGGTTTTGAAAAAAACTTACCTTTATCTCAATTTTCTCAGAATTTTGAGAGAAGGGTTTTTTTTTCCACTTTAAAAATAAAATCAGCAATTCTTTACTGATCCCTTTACTAAGGGAATAACTGTAAACTGCATGCCAAAGTTGCTGGCTGCATGTAGCTTGTACTCAAAGGACACAGTCAAGACTTAGTGCTCCCTCATGCCTCACAGGCATTTTATCAGCTAGAATAACAATTAATAACATCCCAGAACTGATTTGCATTCACAAGCTCAATCAAAGAAAGGCAACACAGAAAAAATAAACACATGGGAATATACAGAATAGTAAAACTAGCAGCAAAAGATAGTGTATTGTCAAAACACAAGTGCTCCATCATCACATTTTTACTCATGTACCTGCATCTTCAGATAACCTGCACTAAAATCACTGAGAGACGTGGTGGTGGGAGGACTCTCGAGGACCCAGGAGCCAGTCGGAAGGGCACAGGGAGCAGGCTCTGCTGGAGGAGAGGAAGCAGGCACCTGAGGATCAGAGGCAGCAGAAGGGCTCTGCATTAAACTTCCTCACGTCGATATAAAGCTGCTGGGTCACAGGATGGGCTTTCTGGTGGGTTAGCTGGTTTTATTTTCTCAGAAGAACAGATAGGACCTACGAGTTACATGCATGAAAATTATGGTGGGTTTTGTGAATAAAGAATAAAGAAAATCCACCCGTTGGGTTTACTTAGACCAGAATTTTACAGCTAATAATTCAAAAGCAGGTTGAGGAGTGGAACCTTACTGCAGAAGTGGCCGAGAACAGGGGAGGGCTGTAAACACCAAAGGTGGACAGAAGGAGGCACCTTGAGAATTTCTTGAGGGACTGCCATTAAGCATGGCATTCTTCATGCTGAATCTGCTGAAACTAAATCACAGTAAAACAGATACCATACATCTAATACTAGCTGCCTACGTGTTACTCTGGTTACATGCTCCCGTTCTTAGAGTAAGCAAGGTGCTTGAATAGCCATTGCTTTTGAAGAGCAGATGTCATGTACTCTTTTTTACCATCTCTGGTCAGAAGAAGGAAGTAGAGAAGCTATGTATGCTTGCAATTATAAACCAGAGGCCTTATCCAAAGTCTATTGAAGTCAACAGAAAGGTTTCCATTGACGTCAGCAAGCATTGGGATGGGCCCCAGGAGTTTCACTGTATGCTAACAACATTTCTCCCGCTGTCAGCTGGAGCTTAGCTGGGTGAATTTCAGGACTGGGTTCAGATGCCCAGGTTTCCTCTTCTTGCAGCAAGGGTAAAAGGGCAGCCTGCAAACATGAGGCTGCAGGTTTCAAGGCTGGTTCCAAACAAGGACCAAGCAGCAGCATATTGTACAGCAGCCTTGGGCTGTGCTAAATTAATGCCATCTGCTACTGGCCTTCCTCCCCTTGCCTCCTCCCACCTCCTCCCTCAGGGGGCTTCTGACAGTGGAGAATAGCTGGAGTACAGTCGCAAGGAATCACGCCTCTTCCTGTCCCTAACACACCCTTTACACCCTTTGTTTCTCACTAAGTGTCATGGGTGGAGTAGGATCCCAGTGTGTTGGCTCCAAACCAGCTGGCAGCATCTGGCCGCTCTCGGGTCCCTCTGTTTCTCCCGTACAGCTTGCGGGGCCCGAAGAGCCTTAGCCTAGCTCTGCAATCTCAAGGGGTTAATGTTTTTTTTTTGGGGGGGGGTTCTTCACCCAGGAGGGGAGTTATTTTCAGTGACATCACTGCCCTCCTGTCTGAAAGCTTGTAAACTTTTCAAATGCAAAGAATCACAAATGTCGTGCGAAATCTCTTTTCCCCCGAGGTTGAAACCTTTGCCAACAACGCTGCGAGGAGAAAGCTCCCATTGCGCGGCTGGTAGTCCGAAAGTTCAAAAGGTAAGAACCATTTCTCACCATGAGCGTTTGCGAAATGCAATTGAAAGTAAAGATCCTAATTACATTTGGCATTTCTAATAGTCACTCTTCCGCTAAACAAATGACATCATTTGTGGCACTGGCAGTAAAAGAGCCCACTGTAAGAGACTGTAAACAAGAGTCCATCCAGCCTCATTCCACTTTAACAAAAGGAAGGGGAAGGGGGGTGAATCTTGCTAACTGACCATGATGTTCAAGCCTTTTTCAAGTATTAAACATGTCCCAATACCTCTGCAACATATTTTTGAAATGGGGAGAAAAAACATGCTCAGAAACTGGGACTTTTAGAAAACACAAGGAAATCGCTGTGCTCAACAATGCACACACGCTCGGGCTGTGTGCTTGGCCACTCCTTTCTTTTCTGGATCCAAATTCTGTCAGTGCTACA
Source organism: Apteryx mantelli (assembly GCF_036417845.1). Lineage (NCBI taxonomy): Eukaryota > Metazoa > Chordata > Aves > Apterygiformes > Apterygidae > Apteryx > Apteryx mantelli. The sequence goes on along the minus strand of NC_089991.1, from coordinate 4,725,787 downwards.
GATCTGTGAGGCTGGACTGAACTTCCTTCTAATTACTTGAATGCTATATTTGACATTTCCATGGAATGCACTTTCCCAAACAGGAGTTACATTTACAATTCCTCTTAAAAAAAAAAAAAAGTTGCACATCAGTGTTTTCTTCCTACGCCAATACCGTGTACTCTTTGCCCTTCACTTGAGGGTGTCACAGATCGTATCTCCACCGAAATGGGAAAAGAGATGGTTATACTTAAATCTATAGAGCTCCCTCTAGAGTGGAGCAAAGAGGTTATTTCCCAGCATGTAGGAACCGCACAATTTTGGTGTTAAGAACAAAAGAGCAATGTATCAGCTTGACCTTTCAAGGAAAATGCCAGTAAGAGGATGCAGGATCTGCACACTGAAACATGGCTAAGGGAAAAGAGAACGATTTCCCCCCTCCTTTTTTTTTAAATCAGAGTGCAACATCTCAGTCTCAGCTTGTGTGAACAAATGAGATGTGATGGACCCTACCGCTGTGCTCAGGTGTTAGTTCAATAACAGCTTAGAGTGAAGAGTGCGGCCAACACATAAGCATTCTTCGGCGGTCTCCTTTCCATGTAATGATTCTGCTTGACTCTGCTTAGTTTGTGATATTTGAGGGCACCACAGCATGAAGCGGTGTGAACCCAGACCGTTAATTGTAACAGGATGCGGTTAGAGGCTTTTTGATATCTACATGCCTGTAACTGTAACCTGTATTCAGCTATTTTCAGCCCTTAATGCAAATAAAAGTAACATTTGCATTCAGACTGCCTTTAGTGCACAGATGTGTTGTGTGATAAGTTAAAGGTACAGTGTAAGGGGAATACCTATCTATTCCATGTCAAATATATATATTTTTTCTCCCCAGGAACTGGAATGACCTTTGTCAGATCTGTTTTTAGGCAACTGAACTCACCACTTCAGAAAAGCAACTGCTCGTTTGGACTGTGAGCTGAACTGACATCTTAATACTTTCACACCTCTCAGTTTTTGAAATCTGCTTAATAATTATGCTTCTAATAGATTCCTTAACCTAAGGAAAGGATCTTGCCTGTCTTTTCTTCCTTTGCGGTATGTAAAGTATGGCATACAGGCTTGACCCAAACATGTGGAAATATCTCCTCACTTATAAAATGAGATAGATTAATAATGTTCCATTCTCTTATTAATCTAGTTGCAAGATACTGTCTGTGAATCACTCACAGTATCATCATGCAAACCCTTTCACAGTAGTTAGGCCTTATTTATAGGAACACTCGCCTTGTGGAGTGTGAAAGAGGCCATTTATGCTTAATAACGATAATAACCAGCCGCTAGAGAGACTGGGAAAAGCGAGGAAAATAAAACACCACAGAAGTTTACAGGAAAGGACGTTCAGCGTTGCCAGGAGGGTGAGAAGGTCAGACATCTGGTGGTTCGTCTCGCTCTGGATTACAGGCAGGAATGCAGGGCCACGGGAGGTGGGGCGCAGGCAGCCCCCCCTGGCCCTGTCAAGGGCAGTCGTGGCCGGTGGGACATCTGGGTTTGCCTGCGTGGCCTCGGTGGCACCAGACTTCCTTTCTTCGGGAGGGGGCCAGAGCACAGACCTGGCACCTTCAGCACAGTCAAACTCCCAGCAAACGAACAAAATCTGAGATAGAGGACAAAAATACGCCCTGAAAAAATTTTGGAGCTTAAGCTGCATTAAGGACTAAAAATGAAGTGCTTATAAAAGCCCTCAGAAATTATATCATGTTCACTCTTGCTAATTATAACAAATAAATAAATAAAACAGGGATCAGATTGACCACCATGCCCTAATTCAGTGGTCCCAAACTTTCTGGGCATAGACCAGCAGGTATTTGAATAAAAAGTGTATGCTTCTGGGAAACCAACTGCAAACTACCTTGTGATTTGTAGGTCCTGCTTTAAGGAGCTGCAGACATTGCTGCTTCGTTCTGCACTAGCAAGGCAAAGGATGACCATGGGGTCAGTGTCTCAGTTCAGTGGCACAGTTAATTCCCCATTGCTTTTATGGCAAATGCGGCTTTGAGTTTGAGACCACCACAGCACTTGTGCTTCAGCTGGGTTTCTACCATCCGCTTGCCTCACTGCACTTGGGATAGAGCAAAAGAACATCCTGAAATTGCAAGAATTAGAAGAGCAGGTCATTCTGGGATACGCAGAGCTCGTTGAAGCTACAGGGCCGAGACTTTCGCAACCGGACCTCTGCACACATGTCCAAAAAACATACAAACCCATTGTGAATCTGATTTGCGTTTAGTAGTGGAATTTGCAAATATGAATTACCATGCAGTGTCCTAGCTTCTTCCTGCTGTGAAAACAAAGGGATGAAAAGCTCATTTTATCAGCTGTCGCTTGGCCACAAATCATTGACACAAATAGAGAAAGTGTAGGAGGATGTAGGCTACAAAGTACCTACAAACCCTACGTTTTCCTAAGACTCAGACTGCTGCTTGAGTTTAACTTGTAAGAGCTCATCAACCCACAAGAAAAACAGTATCTTATTAGCAAACCCTGTAAGAGCCTACAATGTTTTCCCTTTGATGCTGCTATTTCACCACCTCCAGCCTTTATTGTAAGTTATCTCAAATATTCACTGTGTTCAGTTTACATTCATACCCATCTATTTTTAACAAAAAATAAACTCAAATGCACACTGAGGCAGTGGAGTGTTTCTCTTGAGTATCATAAGACTGCTCGATCACATCTTTTCCTGGCACTTAGTTCATCGGTTTATGAATTATTTTCTTACGCAGGGTACATACTTGATAGTTTAATGGCTGAAAGTGATTGTTCTCGAAATATGGATGGAGTTGTCATGGTAATACATTGCTAGGAAGATTAAGGCATGCTTAAATTAAGGCATGCGTTGAATTCTCAGTTGTTTCAGCTACTCTTTCATTGCCATGTTTGGAGAACATCGTATCTAGTGAAATCCTCCAAGGCATCTTATTGGATTACCCGTCAAGTAGTGACTAACCACGGCTTTGAGTCACCAATTTACCATCCTTGGATTTAAGCCAGTCATGTGCAGCGTACGTACAGACACTTTTCAGACTGGCAGGACAGTGATTGGACTCTAGCACTGTCTGTTTTGCAATACTATAAATTCTTTCCAGCTTCTTTGAATTAAATCTTGAACAGGCTAATACTCCACTGGAATATTTGACTCAAAGATACGCAGGGAGTTTGTCAAAAGCACAGAAGAGTTCAAACAATAATGGGAGCTGGGTTTGAGGGCTTTGTTTTTAAGGGGTTTAAAAACATCTATAGCAATAGATGGGGCTTTAAGAGATTTTCAGAGACACTTATTGAAAGTGCCGCCCACAGGGTTGCCTCCCACACACCCTACCCAGCAATTTGTTCAGAGAAAGTCATCATAGTGATTCCTGTCGGAAACTGTGACGAAGAAGAGATTTAGTTAAGCATATCAGTATTTCTCATATACTGATAGCATTTATGACTTCTATTGAAAGAGCTCATCCGACACTAGTTAAATATCCAGTCGTGTGTGAACTGTCGCTGGGGATTTTTTCACGCAGCATGTCCTCAGGTTGGCTCACTAACAAAGACAGAGATTGTGTGGATGTGTGGGAAGAGGGGAAGCATCATTTCCCCCAACCTGGCTCCCTGTAACCAACCCACTCAAACGTTCTCAGTAGTTCACCAAAAATTTAGTCTGTGCCTCCCCATCTATGCACAGTGGTGAAGAACACGTACGGAAACCTTATCTTTGAGAAAATTTGCAGTGGAAAAGAACATTATTGCCAGTCCCATACAGTGTCTCAAATCCATGCTGGTATTTGAAACATGAGAAACAGTCATGCACGGAAACGCAAGAAAATAATGAAACAGAAGGCTAGTCTCTGAACACATGTAAACACAATTTTCAGAACTGCCTAAATGAAACAGAAGCCTGTATGCCTTATTTCTGAAGCTCCCGTTGCTGCGGACAAAGCAAACCCACTGCAGTAATCGTTTGCAAAGAAAACTGTTGTCAAATCCACTGATGCAGCGTAATAACAACCCATTGCAACTGCAGTCAACACTTTCCTTATAAATCAGGCAAATAAATATCCACTGCCCTGTACGTGATCTGCAGCTTGCAGCGAAGACGACCCCGAGCACATGGGAAAAGGATCAAAACAAAAATCACGTGATGATTCGTAACAGAAACTGCATTATCCACAGAAGGGACAAACACACATGGCCTTCAGATTCTTTTAAAACAATACCAGGGCTGCATCATGACTGAAACTGGGAAAAGCAGATGCCGGCCAAAGAAGTTTAGCATGCACAACACACCGCAGGAAATCATAGCGTTTTCGCGTGAGCGGAGAAGAGCTCACTGCAAGCTCATTTCCAGAGAGCATGGGTGAACCATACGAAAGAGAGACTCGAGGCAGGATTCAGACCTCCATCAGTAGGTTCACTCGGACAGTTGGCCCTTTTATTCAGCTTCTCCTGGAGACAGGAGCCAGCTACCAGAATGATGCCTGGCTTAAGGTCAAGTGCTACCGAAAAACACAGGAACAGTATTGCAGCACTTCCTCTTGGGAGACATTATTACCCACACTAGGACTAGAAAGCTTTGGTTGATGTTCTTCACTGGAAGTGAAAGATTCACACCAAACATGAGGGTCCCTCAAACACAGAGAAAAAAAATCCCCCCCACACACACATTTTTCACTCCCTCAGAGATGCAATCCCACAAATGTAGGGATATTTCTACAATATAAGACCATTTCTAATTTTTAATAGGCATCAAATCCACTACTTTGGCTAGAAAGTCAAATTAGCTATCCCTTTGGGATGGCGGAAGGGACCAGATGATCTACGCAAATCCCTGTCACACTATTTTCCATGATTTTATAAACTAATTACAACATGCAGAAGTTTTAGAAGCATCCGAGAACAATGTTTGGCCTCCTTGTGATGCAGAACATATATAAGTTAGTATTACTATTTGTAAGGACTAGCACATTTTAATTTTTTTTTAATATAAATTATTCCTGATTCATAGTAACGCATGTGGAAAATTTACACTGTTTTTATGGCTGATTTAGAACCAATACTCAGCTTATGGCTCAACCCTGAAAAAGTGGCAGAGCACTCTTGTTAGATAAAACAGCTTGCGATTCTGCCTCAGCAGTGACAAATATTTTGGGTGTTCATGTGGGCTGAGCATCTCGGTGGAGAAATGCTCTCTTCGTGAGTGGTCCTAGAGCAAAGTATGGAGTTTCATAGGTGCGCGCAGTTGGGCATTCGCTGTTTTCCCTGAACACAGTTTACAAATGGGAGAGAAAGAGAAACGTCCGCGCTCAACTACAGCTGCCTACGCACGTGGAAGGAAAGGTCTGTCTAGCAGATTTCAGGCCCTCCGTTCTCTTCCCCCAACGTGGGATGTGCTGTCAGATCTTGAAACGCTAAAAAGAGAAGAGACACCAACTCTCTTCATCATCCGTCTTCACCCAGCGTGGGAAGGCGATGCTCAGAGTCCCGGCCAGGTACGGGGGTGCTGAACCCCCTGCCCAGCACCGTCCCGTGGGCTCTGCCTGCTGCTGCATCCACGGGCCACCCCACTGCATCGCTCCTGCTCTCCCAGCATCTCTGAGGGCTTCCGGCAGCTTAACGGAGGAGCTGCGCTGCTGTGCGGATGGTGTCAGGCGAACGCAAATCCCCCGGCAGAAGTGACCACAGAAGCGGCCAGGCCCTGCGAAAGGGAGGTGACGGCACCGGCAACGCTGCTGCTGGCGGGGGGAAGCCTCCGCCCTGCCCAAGGGTAGCGGCACCGTCTTGCGGGGAGCTCGCAGGTTGCTGCAGGATGGAGCGGGCGGCAGCTGCCCCCTTTCTAGGACGCAATCTGTCAAGGTGAAGCAAAAGCAGCTTGCGGCCTGAATCTGTTCTTCCCCTTCCTCTGTTTAAAAAAAACAACAACAACAAAACAGAAAAACAAAAGATTACATAAAACATGTGCCTGACACTTTCTCCAAAAGGATTTTTTTTAAAACCCCGTGCCATTCCAAAGCGTTATCTCCGGAGGAACTATTCCGCAGGCAAACCACCAGGCTAGAGGGTGCAACTGCTGCGAGAGGCGGCACGCGTACGGCTAACGCAGCCTGGCGCTGGCGTGCGAACAGCCGGCCGAAGAAGCGCGCAAAGCAGCCGCTCGAACGGCAAAATGCCCCGCTTTCCTGCGCACGTGGAATGAGCCTGATTTATCCGGGAAGGAATTTGCCCTCAGTGTTGATCTCCTAAAAAGAGCCCGTAACTAAAACAGCAGCGGGCTGTTAGAAAATCAACCGATTGCCACGTGCAGCGACTTGCACATCTTTTTCCCCCTGTCCCAAACCGGGAAATTCCCCTCCTAGCGTTCCTGTCCCGACGTGGTCTTTATCCAGCAGGCAGCGTGGCCGAACGGGCAAGAGAAGATCGTTCCCGCTTTGGGGTGGTTTGCGCTGCCGAAGGCTGCCGCAGCCCCAGCCAGGGCCGAGGGCAGCTCGCCCCGCGGACCCGGCAGCGCGGTGCCTTGCTCCCCGAGGCGAGCGAGCAGGATGCGGCCCGCGCCGCCGCCGCCGCCGCCTTCCCGAGAGCCGCTTGGCAGGCGGGGAAGGAGCCAGCCGCCGCGCAGCGTCTCTCCCGCGGCCCGACGGCTAGGACTGCAAATATCGGGAAGCGGGATGGGAATCGCAAGTTGCTGGCGCAGAAATCATGGGCTTAATAGCGTGTGCGAAACCTAAAGTGAATTAGTTTGGGGGGGGGGGGGGGAACCAGCCACCAGAAAAGCCCCAAACAAACAAAACAGGCTCTCTTTTGTCAGATCGGTGTACAAACTCTCCCACGCAGCCCGGAGCTGAGTTTTGGATGGAGGCCGCGTCTTGGCTTCCCTTTACTAGCCCAAAACAAAGGAGCAGATTTGCTGGGGGCAGGGCTGGCCTCGGCTGGGAGGTTGTCGTCTCCCCTCGGCTGCTGCAACTGCTGCCTGCTGCGCTTTAGGTTTCCCCACCGAAAGCCCCGGCCGCCGCCGGCTGCGCGTCCCCACGCGACACGGCGGAAGACGACGAGTCTCGTTCGCTCTGCAAAGCTCCTCATCTCCGGCAGATCTCCGGAGCCGGGCAGAGTTTTGCCCATAACACGTGAGCTTTCGATGATGAAGAAGTGATATCAGCCTGAAATACCTGGCTGGACACTCGGTGGCCTCGTCCCACCTTGAGGAGTGGAGAGCTGCTGAAGGCAGCGCCGTGCACAGAAGCTCCAGGCAGGCAGATGCCGAGTTCGGCGCCTCGCTCCAACCCTGAGACTTCATAAAGCTGATTGCGGGCAAAGGAAGGGAAACAGGCCAGTTCCCTCCAACAACTCCCACCTCACGATTTAGTAACAGGGATTTTTATCAAGTCTTTTTACTGGTTTTGCTACTCACAAAAAAAATCTTTGTTTTAGGCTTTTACTGAAAAAAAAAAATCCATTGAAAAGTTTAATGAACCTTTAAAGAAATCACTGCAAGGACTGCCAGATTAACCTGCCAAAACAGTATTATCGAGCACCTGGAAATTCATGACGAGGAAATGCAAGTTTAATGTACCTCATTTAATTCGTATTATTCTGAGGAATCAGCAGGTGTACTTCTCTTAAGCGCCTGAGATGCTAATGGCAGACAGTGTGCAATCATTAAGCCTGTGCCCTTTCCAGAACTGAAGAAAAACAGTCAGAAAGAGAAATGCTCTTTCCTCTCTCCCCAGAGCCCTCCAGAGGCAGAGAGGGTTTTTCAGTCTGTCTCTCTTCTAAGGTCCAGCATTCTTCCTCTTTTCCACTGCTTACACCAGCATTTATCCTCCACTTGCTTTATGCTTCCCTGTAATTCAAATGTCCCATTCAAGCATAGTTCACTTAATGCACCGCTTCCTAAATATAGGGAAACTTGTGTCCTGCATTTGCAGTATCTAAGTGAATGTTAATAAATGAGTGAGTTCCTAGAGTGAGTTCCAGATAAAATATCTGCTCTGAGTAACTGATAGTTGCTGATGTGGCCTGTTGTAGAAGAGCAGGCTGGTTTGATTGCCCAAACGTCCACAGAAACCAAAAACGGGGTGAAGAAAAGTAAATTCAGAAAAACATGTACAGCACTAGCATATGAAAGGACAGCATAAGCAGTAAGTGGAAATACAGCGGGAGCCGGGAATTCCCTGGCCCCACATCCTCACCGATGTAACCGATGAGATGGGGCAGGGCCCTGTTTCAGGCATGGGGCTAGGAGACTTGGACATCCCCAGTCTGCCGGGGACGTCCTGGAGCGCGTCTGACCTGTTCTCCGCTCCGTTCCCATTTTGTACGCTTCAGACCCAGACTGAGATCCTGAAGACCCTTGCTCCCCTGCTCCCTCACCCAGGAAGCACTTGAAGACCTCACTCGAAACTTCACCAAGCACTTAATTAAGCTTCTGCGTATGCCCCGGGCCGGTCCAGCAAGGTGCTCCTTGGGTTCCCCTTCTGCGTGCAAAGCCCACACCAGCAGACCAGGCGCCTCACTCGGTGCAGCTGCCGTCAACACCGCGCACACGGGAACCACACGTCCAGGCTGAATTCCCTTCTTCTGCGTGAAGAAATTGAAAGCCACATCTTTCGCTCCCCAAGAGAGCGTCTTAGCCACCAAACTATTGGCAGGTATTTGTGAACGCGTTTTTTTACCCTACCGTTACAAGCGCACAGACAAATAATTCGAGATTCACGGATACGCAGAGCCTGATGTTACAGCACAGTCGCTGGGGTTCTAGGCTCGGGCAGGGTGAAAGGGGGAAGCATTCTGCTCTTTGCTTCCAAAACTGCTCCATCTGATGGCGAGCTACTGTAAAACATACCCGCAATGCTCGCAGCGAGAGCGGCGGGCTGCTAAGAGCTGCGGCTGGGAAGCCGGCCCTCTGCTCCCTGCTCTCCTCTCGGAGCCCAGCTCCTCCTGCAGCATCACGGCAGCGGGCGAGCGCTCGAGCGCAGCAGTCCTCGCTCGCTCTTCAGCAACAGCAGGGGATTCGCTTAAACAGAAACCTCGGCAGTCACCTCCTGCCATCTCTGTGCCAACGCTGCTTCTCTATAGTGGAACACTCCGGCGCTGTGGACATGCTGGCCCTAGGGTGTCCTCTCTGAAGACATGATCTTGGATGAAAATGGAGCAAGGAAATTGCTCAGAGTGAAAAAGGAATGGCTACGAGTTGCCTGTGAATGTACTTTGACTGGGAACTAGAAAATCGCCCCAACCTTTAGGAGGCTCCGAGAAGCCTGCCGGTGGGAGCTGCAGACTGCAAAAACACCAAGATGCTCTTAGCGCAGGAGCCTGTTTAGGAAGGGGATTGCATGAATTTGTCCCTCACAGCGGCATCTGAAAGGGGCCTTCTAGACCGCTGAATCCAGTGCTGCATCCTCAAGGCAGCAGCCTGGGACCTGCGCAAAACGTTCAAGCAGGAGCGTTACCTATCCCGTGCTCCCTGAGGCTGGCAATACTCGCTGATGCATTCCGTACCAAGACAGTAAGAAACTGCTCTTTCTTGACTGGCTTCCCCTCCGCGTGGAAGCCAGCCCTAGAGGGCTTTCTGCAGCTCGCCAGCGTTCACTGCTCCACCGGCTTTCAGGGCAAGGTGCAACTCAGCAGCTCAGTATGCAAAACCAGGATTTCCAACAGAGCCTCCCTACTGAGACGGGCTGCATGCATCGTAACAGAAGATGAAGGAGGGGGTTGGAAGAGACAAAAAGGGAGCTATTCTGCCACTTCCCAAAACAGACTGTGCTAAAGAGAGATTACACCACTTTCTGCAAATCAGAGTAGAGCAGTTTGAAGCAGTAGCACCATTTCCCTTGTTTCAATAGACTTTCTCGTTGGACACTGAAGGTGGTAATCCTCGCGATGTTCTGCATCTGCATTGCTCAGTATTCGTGCCCCTTCGCCTCCACTGCTCTTCATTTCCGCGCGGGCATTTGCAGAGCCTCTGCAGTGCCGTGGAGTGGGAGAGCAGGGTGCAGAGCTGCCGGGCGAGCGGGGCTCGGGCACAAGCTTCCCAGCCTCCTGCCTTCCATCTCCCTGGGCGCTGTGGGTTTCTGGAAACAATGTTGGATTGCTCCTGCTTACTAAATCAGTCCCAGTTTTTACAGTACCATTTAAACTACTTCCTCAGGAAATTTCACAGGCATACTGGCAGGCATTGATTTCAAGCAGAAAATATCCCAGCAGGAAATTTAAAAAGGAAAGATGTGCTGTAATTATATCTCTTCTGAGTTTGCAAGACCGAGAAAGAGAAGACATCAACTAACACATGCACCAAAGCCATAACGTGAAGTAATGCTGTAATTAATACAATCAAAGCTTTCAGGGCACTTTTCTTGCAATCAGCCCTGTGATGCCTAAGTGCACAGTATCCCATTTGGTAACACAGGCGGTCGCAGTAGTGGAGTTGTTAAATAGCACAGACCATCTCACCTCTCCGCAATGCAGTTAAATGAGCACAAGCAATTAAATGTCTATGATGGTTTCGGGTTCACAGAAAGAGACTGGGATGCAAACCTAGGTTTTCAGGCAGTTTCTAGAAACAATGCATGTCCTACTAGAAAAGAGACAAAAGCACAACAAATGCGGATAAAGACTCTGAGAAGGTCTGAAAGAAACCACTTCACGCTGTCACAACAATAGATACTAATTTTATGGAACTTCTCTGAAGCTACCTCATTTTTAGCCAGTTTAGGATATGCACCTCTCCTCTTTTAGCTAAATAAAGATTAATCTGTGGTGCCTTTTTGCTCCAAAGCCTGCATGGTTTAGGAAGTGTGGACTGCGTTTAGGGTGATAACTGTTCTCAGAATACCCAAGTGAAATTCCCAGATGAAGAAACGAGGGATGGAGGGGGGGTTGATGCACAGCTATTTTTCAGTTTCAGTGAAATCCTACTCAGGACTTGTGCCAGAATGACCAAACATCTTGCCACAGGTCCCAGAAAGAGCCTGCGATGGCACCCAGGCTTCCCACGATGCTGACAGCGCCGTGTCTGTTGCACCGTGCTTTCTCTCTACACTACTCCTGACTGCAGATCACCCCAAGAGGCTGACGTCCTCTCCTTGGCCACAGGTCGCACATAACGCAGTTTGAAAGTCTCCTGGTATTAGCCTGCTGCCTGTGCTTTCTTTGACAGGAGAGCCCTCCTTATAGAAAGGGCTATCCTGGCATTCCAGCATCCCAAAGCCACTCCGTCATCTTGGACAGCAATGCTGAAAGCAGGGAGTCAAACTGGTTTTTGTAAAGGTTTAACGAGGGGTTAACCATTTTAGCCAAGGTCAGTCGGAACGAGGTTGCAACCACAGACCACTTCAAACACGCCGCGAGTCAGCGCCGGCGGCCGCGAGCGGCAACTGCTTTCACTGCTATCCGTCCCGGCCGTCCTTGAACTCGCGCTGCAGAAGGCGATAGCCGTGTGTCACTGCCAGCCCCGACTCATCCAGCCCTGCCTAACGTATCAAACCCAGGGTTTTTCCCTGAAGGATGAATACCGTAAGGATTTGGTTTTTTGCTAAGTTTCGACTATGCCATTGAAAAAAAAAATCACTGCTTGCCTGGAAATTTTTCAAATGGAAACTTGAGTTTTTTTAAAACTGATTTTGCAGAAGCAGTATATAATAGGCAGCTTTCATCTCTCAACTATATTATTTAAAGCCTATTTTGACTTTGCCACATATATTCAGATACAAGTGTCGCATTTGTTTCTAAGAGGTGAAATGCACTTGTTATTTTACATTTCTCCTCAGAGCAGATTTACCTGTCCCTATCTGCAGAAAAAAAACCAAAAAACTTGTTATCGGCACAAACACGAAAGTCAGGCACAACTTCACAACTCTGTTTTTATAGATCTGATTTGTAGGCAGGGCGTCACTAGAGCCGCTCCCTTCGTGCTCTGGTGCTGCCTTGCAGCAATTTCACTTTCCTCCGAGCTTAACGAGGAAGAAAAAAAAAAAAAGAAAAGCTTTTATTGCAAGGCTCTGCTGTGCGTTATTACCAGCGAGCGGCTATTTATACCCCTGCGAACAATAGGCGACCTTGGCCCGCGGCGAGCGCGGGGACGTCCCCACCCCGCGGGCAGGGCGCCGTGCCAAAGCGTCCGCGGGGCCCGGCGAGCGGCGGTGCTCGAGGCTCCCGTGGCGGCGCGGGGAGGAAAGCCGCCCTGCGACCGCCGCGGCGAGAGGCTTCGCCTCCTCGGCCAGCGCTTGCTCCCTGGGAGCGCAAAGCAAATCGTTTCCCCCCGCGATTTTCTCCCTTTCCCCCTTCCAGGGTTATAAATTCAGGCAGGAAAGCCTAAGGAAACGGCGGTGGGAGCAATGGCGCGTGCAACGTTGTCCTAATGCAGCGTCCTGGGAGGACGAAGGCTGGCGGGTCGCCGCGAGGCCGAAGGCTCCAGCCGGCCTTTCGGATGCTCTCCCACCCCGGGCCAGGCTGGCCCCCGGCTCCCATCCTGCCCCCAGCCCGGACCTTGCCCCGCGCTGCAGCTCGCGGGGCTTCGCTTGCAGAGCCCGCACCGCTGCAAGGGCCAGCGCCGCTGCGAGCGGAAGCTCCCGGCAGAGCAAAGCGCTCTTCTCCTTTGTCAAGGAAACTACAGATCCTCCTTTTTCCAGTGCTGCCTACTACACGTGCATGCAAGGTAGAAGATGCAAGAAGGACAAGCTGCCTCACGCTGCTTTTGGTCTGGCTACTGCTCTTACCCAGAGCTGCTGAGAGGCGGCACCCCCCCCGCCGGAGCCTGGAGACTTCATTGAGAAGTTCTTCCCTTCTCCCATTGCACAGACATTGAACCTTGGCAAACTAGGGAAAGCAAGCGCGTGTCTTCCTTATTCCAGAACGTTGGGCAGCCCCGAGATCAGAGAAGCCACCTGCACTATCGGGCTGGCAATCAGATTCCTTTTCTACCTGATTTAGACGAGGGCCTTGAATTTGCAGCTTAAATCCGAGGAGGGGGTACCACTCTTTCCTCATGCTAACATTTTGTGGTAGAAATGTCATTTACTTCCATTTGAAATTTAGGATTTCCCAGCAAGAGTGCAATCAAGTCAATACATTTGCATGAAGGCATTTGAGAAGTGGGGTTCCCCATATCCCAGTAAAAGCCATTTCATCGCAAAAGCTCCCCATGCATGCCAGCGAGGACAGGCAGAGGACCTGTCTCTGCACCCAGCAGCAGAGGCCGTGCCGTTAACCCCTCCGCAGGTAGAACCGAGGCTTCAGAGACCGACTGGACTTTACTGGAGCAGTTATTTAAGGCTGAATGATTTCCTCCTCCCTCTTCTAATAGTATCTTCAACTGGCACAGATCCCGGTGGAAAGAGGAACCTGCCAAGGAAGTAGTTCTGAGCCGGAGCAACTCTGCTGGGAGATTTTAATTTCTATCTAGCATGACTGCGTATAAATAAGCTCTGACAACAATTGGATGAGAGGTTAGATTGCCTTCAAAATCCCCAGAAGAGCTGCAAAAACAACACAGAGAGGATACAGAGCTGCCCGAGAGGCAGTGTGTGCCAGCGCACACCTGGAGCAACCCCAGCCAGCCTCACGAGCAACACCCATCACGTCACGTAACACCAGGACGACCGGCAAAGTGCCCAAGCAGTGCCCGGAGCAGGCATGGGCTCCTTGGGTCCATTAAAAGGCTGGAGGCATCTCCTGCTGCTAATGGTGCGGATGTCACTGGACTGGCTCCCCTCATCCCCATGCTCCACTGAGGCTACTCGCTGTGAACGATAAGCAACTTCATGCCCTTTTTGCAAGTCTGGCTCCAGCTGTTGCGAAAAGAAACTGAAGTCTGGTATTCAGGTTAATATTTCCTTTTGTTTTTCTCCTAGCCTGCGCTAGCAAGGGAAGCCTCAGAGCAGGAATTCTGAGAAGGAATTTTATTGCTGACGCTATTTGGAGTAGAGGTTCAGGGGCAAGTAAACACACAAAAACATTCGCGAGCAGCAGCCTGCTCTTAACCTCTGCTTCCAGATGGCTTCCTTTGCAGTGCACTGGAATCGCTCTTCCGTCGCAGCAAGCACTGTGCTAGCAGGCAGCACCACTAGCAAACAGCACCTTAAACCCCTTTTTGTTGGAGCTGACTAAAATCGAGCGATTTGCTCCCGGTGCTGGTTCCGCAACCCTCAGCCCAGGCTGGAGCCAGACCCGCAGTGACGATTTGCGTGGAAACAGGCTCGCAAGGAGCCTCCCTCCGCTTTATGTAAGGGCAAAAGAGCGTGGAGCAGTTGGGGAAGAGCTGCTGCAGGAGAAGCTCCCCGCTGTTCGGGCGGGCGATGGCAGTGTGCACGCTCCCCGTGCAGTGTGCACGCTCCCCGTGCTGCCCTGAAGGTGGCGGTGCTGCCGGCGCTTTCGCTCCAGCCTCGCAGAAGCGCTCCTCCAGCGGTGCTAACCCGCACGCTGGTGCCACGAGGGTGTCTAGTTACCTCGCTCTGCTCAGATCCCCAGCTGCCAACGGGACTACGCTCGTGAACTAGACCTTAGTCTTTTACGCCCATATGTTACTCCCTGTGGGAGCTTCAGATGGTATTTTTGTACTAGGGAGCCTCCTTTTCTCTGGTCCCACCAAGACCAGCAACTCTTCTGCAGGGCACCAACAAAGGACACCAGAAGTCCTTGTTCTGTTTGCCAAGCAACTCTCTCTTCTGGGAGGGGGGGGAAGGAAATCCCATAGTTTTCTCAGGTCACGCTCCAAGAGTGGTGGCGGAGGTAGGGGAAGCAGAAGCGGGCGGCGGAGCACTGATGTGATGTCCCATCCATGAGGGACCTCTCCCCTCTCCGCAGCGCTAAAAGCTGGGTGTGCATCAGCCCTCTCAGCCCGATGGTGTCCCAGGTCAGGCCACGGCACAGCGCACGGTGCTGGGGCACAGGGAACCGCGTGCCAGGCAGAGCTGCACCCTTTGGCCAGGACGTGCCAGGCACCTTCTGCAAAGCTTCTGCCCAGGCAGCCCAGCGAAGTCCAGATTGGGACACAACCGCCCTGTGTAATTCACTGAAATCCTTCAAGCATCACTTGCTCCAACACAGTCCAAAAAACCCACCTATGGGGAAAACCTTCGAGAATTAGCCCTGCTAATTCAAGACAAGGAACGTTGTTCTTCAGCACTGCCTAAGGCGCTTCGGTTGGGAAACAGCGGGTCTGGTTAGATGGCAGCTCTCTTGGCAGAGCTCAGTCAAGTCCTGTGCACAATATTAATTTGTAGCTTGACAATAAAAGTGTGGTCATAAGGATATTTTTTTTAAACACATTTTGGTTTATTCTGTTAGATCAAAGGCACTAAAACCTTGGGAAATAAGCCACAGTGAAGAGCAATAACTTTCCTTTTGAGTGGGTCCTGGAAACAGATGGACTCATCTCTTGATTTTTTTTTTTTAATATGTTTTTTTAAACCGCAAGGCCATAGTTATAGCCGTGAGAAAACCTCTTACATTTTGGACGTAGAGATCTTGCTGATTTAAGGAATTTCATGGATGCCCAGTGAGTTTTTGAGACTTGGAATGAGTTTGGTTGTGTTGAAATGTTGTTCTTTGTTAAAACAGGTTCATTCTCCTCTAGCCCATGGGATCCAGCTCTCCCATTGCTCCCATGGCCATGCCCAAACCACATCGACATTAATGCCTGTGGAGGGGGGAGGACTTTTACTGTACATGACTCCGAATTACCTCTTTACTTCTCGTCTCTTCTTTCCATTTGTTTTAACTATGTCCTTCTCCATTCAGTTGAGTCTAATCTATCTTTCCATGCTTTCAGAGGCACCTTTTGCCATCCCCTGCTAGTCCTCTTTCCTCTGCCTCTTTTGCCTCTGCACAGCCTGCTGGCAAATAGAGCTGCCTGAAAAATGCTGACTTCTTCCTCTCCACGCCCAAGAAAATTGTTTGCTAGAAAGGATTTTGCAGAAAAGTGGAAGTTCATTGTCTGAAGCAAGCATCAGCATGAAATTACCAGAAATATGATGGACTGAATGACAGTTTCTGAAAGTTGTTTTACTTCTTATCCTCCCATCACATGAACAGGGACCAGCACTACGTGGTGCAAACACCAGCTTGCCCTGACAACACAGCCAGAACGTCAAACTGAATGCATGTACTTTGGTGGGAAAGTTCTTCCTGAGAACAAAACCAAGCATCCAAAGCCACCAAGAATGCTTTGTCCCACTATTACAGCCCTGATAACACACTGAGCCTTTCTGTGGCTGTATCCTGTACTCATCTCCCAGCACATTTCTGCTGCTATGATGCCTGCTTCTCTATAAAGCCTTTGTTTTAAGTAGCAGTCCTATATGTGAGAAAGTTATTCTCATCCATTTTTTAAAGGTTGCCATCAGTTGTTCTTCTTTACCCACATCTGAGTACACCATGCTTCAAACATGCTCTGAATGCACCATGAATCAGCTATTGATTTTATTTTTTTTATATATATATATATATTTATATATATATATGTGTGTGTGTGTGTGTGTGTGTGTGTGTATACACACACACACGTAGTTTGCTCTGGAGCAATTTTGAATGATCATGTGCTGCCTCTAGCTCAATTTAACCCCCAGTTCCTTCACCCAAAATGGTAGTCATCCACACGCACAACTTGGTTATTAATAAAGTGAGTCCTGACAACAGAAATCCTTAGTAATTATGTGATAAAATGGGGACCCCAAAATCATCCTTCAACTTTTGCAAAAGGCTCTTACTGCTTTGCATAAGCAGGCAAAGCCCAAAACGAGTCACCTTTCCATGAAGGAGAAACAAAGGCTGCAAGTTAAGAACTACAAACGCTCTGAATTATGTGCAGATTAATTCGCATATGGATGTTAAGGGGGTTTCCTTTCTTGATACGATCATTTCCTCTAGCTGCTGAACTTGGAAGGGAGCCGTCCCCTTTGCCATCGTGATGGGCTGTAACTGGCGCTCGCCTCCGGAGTTGGTGTTTGCGTGTTTACCAAGGGCTGCGAGTGCCGGTCTCCACTCGCCCCCTGCTCCAAAACAGCAGGCCTTCCCCAATTTCTAAGCGAGTTGTGGCTGAGTTTCGGTAGTGCAGTTGCAGGGCAAGTCATTAGGGAAACACAAGCAGCGAGCTGCCTTAGCCTCACTTTTTTGCTGTCCAGAAAGCAAGGAAAATCCCAAAGTTTTCCCTTTGTTGTTGCTCACACAGCAGAGATGACATATCCCGCTGGAAGCATGACAGCCCCTTGCCAATTCGCTGAACTCCCATTAGGAAACTCGAGTCATCTGCTATTTAGTTTTAGTTTCCCTCTTTTGTGCAAAAGACAGCTTCTCCCCCCTGCCTTGCTTAGTAACCTCAAGGCACCCCCTGTCCTTTTTTGAACTTTTGCTTCTCCTAGTTCTGGACCTTTTCTTCCCCTCCTGCCATCCAGGCGGACTAGAGCCTCCAGGTCCCCCCAAACCCCAGAGCATTTGTGCAGATGCTGTTTTGACAAGGTGATTGAGCAACATCTCACTGCAGCCGTCCCCAGACAGCACCACACCAACATCTGCCTCAGAGCCCGTTTTCCCATTGCCTGAGATGCGATTTCAGCATAGAGTAGAGTT
The DNA here is from genome assembly GCF_036417845.1 of Apteryx mantelli. Classification (NCBI taxonomy): domain Eukaryota; kingdom Metazoa; phylum Chordata; class Aves; order Apterygiformes; family Apterygidae; genus Apteryx; species Apteryx mantelli. Next base: position 4,708,207 of record NC_089991.1, on the reverse strand, counting down.
TCCTCATTAGTTGCAGCTAGGATGCTCTGAGAATTATGCATCTACCTCATCATGCTGCTGATGATTAATGTTCCAAAGTCTTGGATGAAACAATTCTTCAAAAAAACAAAGGGCTACAAAGGGAAAAATATTCCCTATAGCCAAGCCTAACTCCCACTGAAATCACCGTAAGTCTTTCCACTGGCTTCAGGGGCAATTGAACCATTGCTGTTCAGGAGACAACCTATGAACGGATGAAATTTCTGTTTGAGTCATCTGTATTTACAGCCAAATTTAGTTTCTTTCCACAGCGGGTCTTTTGTCTTGTCAATGCTGTTTATGTGAGGAACTCTGTCCTTCTATCACCTCTACACTGCAACGACCAGAAACCTGGCATCACGCTCGCTGTGGTTACCACAGACTACAAAAGTACAAAGCATTACCTCCTGACTTTGCACTTGAATGCTTATTCATTTTTTTCCTCAGTGTCAGCATTTGCCTTGCTCGCGGACGTCGCCTTCCACAGTAAAATCTTTTCCCTCCATTGTGAAAATAGCACGTAACCATGAAAAAGAAGTAGGGCTTCATATCCTTGACCATATCCTCATTAGTGTCAGCTTATATAGGCATTTTCTTAGACTGATTTAAAAGAAATGCCTGCTCAGACCTACTATCCCAATAGCGTACCCTGAAGGAACAAGGTTCCCACACATATTCTTCATAAGTACTTTACGTAGTAGCTGTAAACAAGAACAGCCGTTGTGCTGTCGGTTCTTGTCCTAGTGGCAGGACTCCTCTGTCAGACTCCAGACTAGCTCTTGCCACAATCTGTTATTGGTAACTTGGTCTAACAAGCAACAAAAGACCCCAGGAAATTGAGAAGTGTGGAAATCATACTGAAAAGGGGCTCGGAAAATGATAGCACAGCATTCAGAGATAGCCGTTACACGATCGCATCAATGAGCAGCTACAGAGAGAATGAGCTATCACAGCATCTTTGTAGATCCAGACATCAGAAAGCAATTAACCAGTAAACTCTATAGTCCAAAATCTTCGAAATATTTCAAAGAAATAAGGAATTGCTTATGTGTTAAAAGGATTTAAGCAAATTGAGGCCAAAAGAGCTCTCCAAGAACACCCAGAGAAAACAAGCAGACATGGGAAGAGAGTCCTCCAGATCCAAACCCACTCCTTGTCTGCTTCACCAAACTACCTCTCAAGTCAATTTAGGGGGATTTAGGAGCATCTGGTGTGTTTTAAGAGGGGATTGCTGAAGACACTGGCAGATAGAAATGCGGTAATGATAGAGAAGACTTTAAGCAGCAATGAAACCTCCCATCACACCACATGTTTGAGACTGAGAGGAACAAAGAAAAGCTGTAATTACTAGAAGGAAATGTTTCCAGAGCCAACAATTATCTAGTTAAAATATACAGGGCAGACCTGAGGACAAGCAGCCAGTCCGTGTCCCTGAACCGGCCCTACATATAAACAAAGCAAGAAACCAGGCTCTCTGGCTTTTCACAAGCAGTCCCTACTTTGAGGGGGTCTTTTGGGCTGGCATTTACATTTATTATTGTCATGCAATGCACTGAAAATAACGTCATCTCGTTTGCCTACCTGTGGATTGCCCACCTGTACGTGAAAAGTGTGACACCAAAGCTAAGGCTATCGGCCACATCTCTCCCCTCCCCAGGGCCCCCAAAGACTTGACACCCGGTGATGACTCATGGATCCCATGCCGAAGAGGGTGCTACTGGGTCTTCACTGCTTCCTAAAGGAGAGAGAGAGTTTCTAGGCAATACAGCAGGATCACATTTGGGGGGAGAAAAAAAAAAACAAACAAAAAACAAAAAAAGCAAAGCATGCATTCAGATCCCCCCAAAACAACTTCCTCTGCTGTGTGGGTGTTTTTCCACTTGGAGGCAGGGGAGTTGGGTCCAGCTGGCTGCCTGCCACAGCTCAAACAAGTACGCTGTCCATTAGGTCCTGTCCAAAGCTCATTGATTTCATTACACTCCCACATTGCTTGGCCTGACTGGCCAAGTGTAATCCGAGAAGGTGTTTAACACCCACCTACCTTTTCATAGGTTACAGCCAGAGGCTCAGTATTAAAGTCAGAGATAAAGCTTCATGCTATGGCAACTGCGTGTAGACTTGCTCACTATCACCTTTCAGAATAATCTTCCAGACACGTCCCAGTGCCTTTGCTCTACTTCCGATTTCTTTCTATCAATGTTACCTGTAAAAACATAGTTGAGCAAGAGCAGTTTTTCTTTCCCCAAATGAAATTTTCAGTTTTTCAAAATTTAATTTTACTAATTGCATAAATTCATTTATAATGGTAAGATTAGAATCCAGATAGCTAGGGAAATTTCCTTTCATTTACAATTTTACCTACTTTTTTTTTCCCACTTCTTGGCCCAAAAGCAAGGGGAGCTTTTCTTATCAGTCTTTCATGCTTATTGTTAATTTTGTTCTATAAACTAAACTCCAGACATCTACCCTGTAAAAGCATGCCAGAATTTACAATGGCACCAAAGCTAAAGCAATAATTCTTGCAGAAACTAAGCAGATTTCATTACTGTCACATCAGAGGAAAAGGTTGGGCAATTCAAATGTCATATAAAAGGTGGAATCATTTTACTCAGAGAGTGTGCTGGAGGATCTTAGTCCCCTTGGTGTTTTAGCAGCAATAATTCCTCATTCAGGACAGGACTAAACTGCAGAAATCTAGAGACAAAATACTGAAGTTAAGAGAAAGCTTTTGTTTCAGTAGGATTTGGACCAACACAGATATGCAGAAATAAGCTTGTTTTGAGCCTCATTCAGCTCATACAGAAGGTTTTGGCATCTATTTTAGCTGGAGCAGGCTGTTGCTGTGGAAGACAGGTCTGCAAGGAGTCTGCCAAACTGATGAAGAAGCAAACAGACCGACCAAATAGAAATCTATCCTGTAGGCCAAGGTCTAAAATTCTTCTTAATTCTCTAGTCACCTTGTGCAGCCCTTGGGAATTCTTCCAAGGGCTTTGGGGTATCAGGCATTTGTCTTTAAATCCTGTCCTATCAGCACCCTACTCGTTTAAGCTCATTTTTAGGCAAGTCTCCTTTCTCTCAACATGTTTCCTCTCTCCTTGCCTTCTCCCTGCCATAAACTCTTGCTTGGATGTTTGGGGGTGACAAGACCAGGTCCAGCCAACCAACAGTTTCTCTGGTCTGTGTGGGAAGTTACAGCCCAGGAATAGCAGATCCTAGGAGCCCTTCTTTGACCTTGAAACACATTGTGATCTGGAGGAACTACGGGGGGTGGGGGGAGGAGGGAAGAGGATATAGGAGAAACCCAGCACACAGCAAATGCAGCCACCAGCGGGGGAATACAGAAATACATCTTTTCTCCTGCAACAGTAGAGGCACTTTCAGATTGCAATCATTAGTGCAGATAGGCAAATTCAAGCTGACTCCTTAAAGCTAAAAGCCCATTAATAAAAAAGCAAATGGGTTTCTTGCAGTAAGAGTCTGCCTTTCTTTCAATCTCATCCTACATAGCTACTACTGAACATTTTTCCCCATCTTCACATATTTTGTTAACTCCTTCCTAAATCAGTGGTTAGCCAGAATCGAGCCCCATCATGACTTCCTCCATAGCTGAGCTCCCCAGTGAGGCCCTTATGAAAGGCAGGCCACCCCTGGGGGGGCTTCATACCTTTGGGGTGTTTTTCTGCCAGAACAGCCAGAAAAAGAAGGTAAAGACATGCAACACTTGCAGAGATGGAGACATCCTCGCTCTTACCCCAGAGGAGAAAGGGGAAGTTAGCAGCAAGACGCACCCATCCAAATTTTTCTATTACTGAAGGAAACCAGGCCAAACATGTGAAACACCATCGTAGCCAACAGGGCCACCTCTGTTCACACTGGTGTTGAATTTGTTCCCCACTGTTTATGTATACGGTGCTGCTGAACTGTGTATTGCTCTGTGGCAGAAGGAGGATTTTAAGAATTTTTTCCATTTATCAGTCACCGCCCATTTTCTTCCACTTTTCAACTAGAGCAACAGGATACCTACCATACTCTGACAGTTATATAAACAAAAATCATCTTAATTATATGATAGTGGACAAATTGATTGTGAAGTTTAATAGCTGATGAAGAAGTAATTAAAACTTAGGATCAGCAGATGATTTTTGAAGGAATTCATGACCAGATCGTAACTGCTGACTATGGGGAGTTTCAGTCCCGGAGAGACTAAAGTTCCAGTATACTCTGGCTTCAACGCATCTTAACATTACTACCAGTGATTGCTAGAAATGTCAAATTAGGAGCCAACTGGTGTGTGCATGCCCAATGCCTGGCTCTTGGTCTGCATTGGCATTCCAGATTGCACCACTGAAGCTGGAATAACAAAACCATATGGAGAGCCAGAGCCAGTGGAAAACACTAAAAGCCTGGGTTCTCTTTTGTTAGCAATAGAAACAGAATATTGTCCAAGTAAAATCAGAGAAAAACGTATTCTTCAAGACCTTAGGGTCAGGCTTAGAGTCTAACCTTTTGACTACAACTTATAAAAAAAAAATGTGTGGCCTTAAATGGCACATGGCACAGCAATAGTCAGGAATCCTAGTGATGGTACTATATTGTGTTTGTCCTTGACCATGAATAATTGCTCTTCATCGCAACATAAGGTAGTTCTCTCTCAACTTTCTTAAATTCAGAAGTAACTGGAAAAATATCAAGCTGTGAATACGAATGATCAGCCAAACCTTCTGTGTACTAACACCACATTCAAAAGCTTTCCCCGAAATCGCTCCAATGACCTCACTGCTTCACCATCCATTTCTGCTTAGCATCCAAATGCACTAGACTCTGATCCCTCCCGCTTCCAACATTCAGCAAGAACGAAGGTCAGCTTTTTAGAGAGGAAGGGAATCCAGGACTCTTTCCAGGAGGTTGCAGAGAGCTGCTCCAACGTGGAGATCCACGGGGAGCAGAGTGAACCAAGAGCAGAAAGAAAGAAGATGCTGACAGATCCCTGCGTGCGAGGCCCAGTGCTCTGTCCAGTGGAGCGGGGGGAAAGGAGAGGGAGACGAGGGAGAGCAGGGACAAGCAAAGGTTCAGGATCATCTGTGCAAATTCAGGATCCTCCTTAAAACACACAGGAAAGGACGTCTTTGGCCATTCCCTGCTGTTCAAGCCAGCCCTGTGGACATCCCATCTGCTCAGCCACAACCAAAACTGAGCGCAGGCTGCTCTCTACTTCCCTGAAAAGTGATCCCAATCAGATGGCACCAACACCTTCTCAGAAAGGGAAAGGTGGCCTGAGAATGACAAGTCTTGGACCGAGGCCCAGTAAAAATCAGTTCTGATTTTGCAGGGCAGCATGAAGGCACTTTTGCTACTTAATACAAAACTTTCATTATTGAGGAAATGGATCAAGACGCAGCAGCCACATTTCAAATAACTCTGCAGATGGTGAGTAGGCTGCAAAGGAAAAGCCGGGACACAGAATGTTATAGACAAAACGAAAGCTTGAAACAGCAATAAATTTAAGGAAATGATTTCCAAAATCCCTAGGCTGTCTGAGTACAGTCTGACCATATTAAAATGACTGTGCTCTTTCCACAACTAAAATGCTTGATATGCCTGAAGAAGCTTTATGTAAATAAATAGACTTGTTTATATTTTGTCAAGCAAAAACACCATTTGTTGTGGCATTGTGCTGCTGGCACAGCAAGTAGTTTTCATTTTCAAAATGGAACAGAAAAAAGGAACAGGAAACAGGAGAGACCATCCCAGGAAAACCACACAGAACTGCTTGGACCCATGCAAAATACTGCAGACGAGCAAGCCCTGCAACACCTAGCTTCGCTGCTCCTGCTTCTGCAGGAGCAGCTTCGATGCCTGGAAAGAACCACCAAAGTCTACTGATACCAGCCCTCAGCTTACCTCTCAGGTATAAGCCAGAAAACATCACAATCGTTCAGGCCATGCTCTCTGCCTTTCTATTCCTTACCTTCATAACCACCCAGGAGAATTGTTCTACAGTGAAAAGAAATAGGCATTTCCTGCAAACAATTCTATTTTCTCTATCCAGATTTATGATTTGCAGTTTTGTGTGAAGCACCTTCATCGTCTCTTGTAAGTGCTTCAAATGGGTATGCTTTTTCAATTAACTGCCTACCATTTTGCAGGAGATGGTTACTAGGGAGAAACCAGCAGTATGTCAGAAGCCCATCATAAAGACAATTGTTTGGACATGAATTTGAGAAGGGAATAGCTTTCAGTCTTAAAAAGATTTATTTTCCAATAAAATTTGGTGGTCAAGTGATTAATTCCAGCATGTGGAAGCTACTGCTGGGATGCAGGGATGTTCACGTGTTGGTGAAAGAGTAGAGTTCTTCAGGCTCACCCAGCCGCTCTGGAACAAACTGACTACTGGAGGGTGGACAAATGGAGCTTGAGTTAATTAAAAAAAAAAAGCCTCAACTCAGCCTCTGCTAATGAGTCATTTTGATCTGGGAACATTTCTTCACTGCAGCTGCCTCCAGATCCAAATGTTGACATGCATGACTGAAATCTTCAGAGAGATGTAGGAGACTCAGACACTGTTTCCAACACCCCCCTCAAGAACAGAGAGTTCAAAATGCTCAGAGCATCTCAGGCTCCACGTATGCAGCTGTCTTACTCTAATGACACGAGTGCTGAAAACAACCAAACATTCTCTACAAGTCTTTTCTCCTAAAAAATACTTTTGTCCACAGATGTTTCTCATGAAGAAGTCAGAGAAAAAGGTGAGGGTGGATATTCGTTGTCTTCGATAATTGACTTAGCAAAGCTAAGGACTTGCAGTCTCTCTGTAGTCAGAGGAGAGACGTTCGAACTCCGATAGCCTAACTACACTCAACTCTCCCCCTACAGTACATGGCTGAGCTGGGCATGCAAGGCTCAGATAGCTGACAGCGTCGGAGCTGGATCTCAGCTGGAGATATTCAACAACGTCCTGCTTAGGAAGCCTACCACCTGCTGTCCGGGAAGCCACCTTCAGTCTGAAATCTTTGTTTGCTGGCTCTGCTCATAACCCAAATGGTTGAACGGTTCTGGATGTCTCCAGAGAACTTCTGGTGTTCTACTAGAATAGAGTCGCTTCCGGAAGAAGGAGTTCCGCTTGGAGAGATTAAAGAAGAGTGCAGAGAAGCACACTGGACATTTTCCAGAACTGATATGCAACAAGATAGATAGTTTGGCAGAGTGAAAGAGAGAGAGAGGGTTTGGAATAGAAAAGAGAAGGAAAATATGAAAAGAGGGACAATCATTTATTCCAAAAGAAAAAAAAAAAAGAGTAAACATTTTTGAGGTGAACACAGGAAGACAGGAATGTATCTTACAGAAAAGTAGAACAAGGGAACAGATACATTGGCAGATGCTACTTTCAAGACAAAGCTGCTCTGACAACCCAGCAGAGAGGTTGCTCTTCTGGAAATTGTTTTCTAATTTCTCAGCTAGCTGAACACAATATTTAATACCCTTATAGCCTAGTCTCAGGCAAGATCGAGAATAACGAGACAAAAACAAACAGAGGCAAGGCAGAAGGGCTGACATTTGTAAATCCTAAGTGAGGAAGCCAAAGCAGAACAACGCAGATGCAGCAGCAACAGAAAGAAGAAAGCTGGCAAGATGCTCCATGTGGCTTCTAAGGTCTGAGTATTTGGCCCGAAAGCTATTGGCAGCCACGGTCTGTATACGCTCTTATATATGCAAGTCAGTCTGTAGGATTTTTGGGAACAGAGGAATCCCACGAACACATTTAGCATAACTAATTGTTTAGCTCCCACCACAAAAAAGGAGGCCAAGGACCTGCCCAAACTGTTGGATGCCCCCAAGCAGCAAGAGTTTCTTGCGGACCAGGATGAACCCTTCTAAAAAAGTTTTGTGGCAGTAGAGAAGTTCACAGGAGCCTTTTGGCGGATGAAGGACCGAATCACCATCTTTATGGTTGAAATGAGAGACTAAAAGCACCTCTTTGCCTTTCCCAGGAGACCAAAGGGCACAGGCTCCCAGGACAGCTCTGCTATGCAGAGTTACATACTACCCCGTGTGAAGCAGGCACTAATACCCAGGAGGCAGGCACTAGATAACTGGCCCCTGTAAACACCTCCAGCTCTGGGTTCAGCTCTTCTGTGCTGCTTTGCAATATTACAGAGGAAAGAGGGGGACAAGAACTATTATTTATTAGTTTATTCATCCTCCACCTCCTTAGCATCCCCTTTTCTCATGGCTTTCTAAGTGGCAGTATAAGCGGACATTGCTAGGCTGCTCTGCCTCTTTGCAGCGAGTTTTGGTTCACACATTCCCCACTCACATACGAGACCAGACCATAGAGAGACACATCTCTGTCTGAGAAGCGCCGCTGACTTCCAAACACTTTACGCAAGGCAGCCTGTTCAGTCTGAGTAGCGCAAAACCACCACACCAGTTCAAGTGCCAGTGTAATTTGCCAGCAATTCCCTTGAATTTCTTGAATTTCTTTCATGGCATCAAGATTACCCTCACTGTTGTTTTCCTTTGCATAGTTGTTAAGTGTCCTGTTTCCCATTTTAATATATGTTCCTTAAATAAAAAAAAGTTGTGATTTAATTTTCACCTTTGTTCCCAAGATTTCATGAACACAGGAGTAGGAGGAAAATACCCAAGTACCTCTTACATTCACCAACACCTCCTATTTGCTTCTGCTGTTTCTCCTTTCCCTTCTCCCCATGGCCTCCACGGGCCAATAACATTTCCATGCCTAAGCTGGAAACAATTAATGCAGAGACAACAGGAAAACATCCTTTACAGATTAGCTCAGGCAAGCAATTGTATTAATGTTCTCAGCAAAACTGTGTTCAAGCCAAAAGGCTCCTGGCTTTAGTACGTGCAGGTGGTTCCAATTATAGACACCCTATTATGAGTAAAGACAGACTTTTTCAAGCCGCAGCAATTCTGCTCTTACCGTAATTGAGTTACGTGACACAACAGCACAAAGTTCTGCAGTCGTGATATATTTGACTGCCAGAGACATGGCTATCTAGTCTCCAGAAACAGATGACTAGAACCAGAAAAATGTGCATAGAGCTTATAGTAAACAGAATTACACTACTACCTTACACTGATGGTACATTTTCTAAATAAGGCTCGTAAAACGCAAGGCATCTGTATGTGCAAAATGTAGAATGATGAAGAAAAAAATCTGCATTAAAATCCAACGAATAAAGCACAGAACGGATTCCAGAGGCTTTGTCAGCATTGGGACAACAGCAGTTACAGACACTGGAGTCCAATCCTACGTCCCATGGGCACGTATTTGCAAAAACACAGACAATCATTCATAAAGACAGTTTATACCACAGTTTAAAATGGCACACTAAAATGGACATACACTTCTAATCTGGATGGAGCTACTGCTGCTATACACGTATGAGATTCTTTACTCTGTGTGTGCAGTAACAAAGGTATAAAGTGCATATTATATATTCACTTAGACAGTTTACTTAGATGGAGAGGCAGATTTTCATGCCTGATGACACTAGCCAAAGCACTCATGGTTGAGTTTCAGCATCCTCCCCAGCACAAGGGTCGCCCGTTCGGTGGCAGAGCTCAGTGAAGTAGAGATGGGGTAGGCTGAACCGAGGCAGACACGAAATCAGAAGCAGGTCTCGCAATTGTACCGGGCACTTGCCGATGTTCAAAGGGCTGCGAGCAGGTGCACTGCTCATTGTGGTACATTTGCATATCCGTGTTTGAATCCTTGCCCTAGTTAAAAATAACTAGGGAAACAGAAGGTAAAGACATCTTTCCATGAGGGAGTGGGCTGGTTGTACATAGCACAAGTGCGCAGAACAGTGCATCTATGAATAGATCCCTGGTGGGTGGATCTCTTTTGTAGCAGCAGCACTAATATAGGCGTAATTTTTACTTTTGGACCTATATGTGGCACATACAGATCACCAAAGGGGATTACTGTCCGGGCTAAGTCAGCCCAGCAAGATGAAAATGCTGTTCAGATGCCACAATCCATACAAGCTAACTTCATGCCCAGAATTACTAGGAGGTACATGTATAGCTCAGGCTGCTGGCTTGGGCTGACAGCCACTCTACTGATCTCTGATCTCATTCCCAAAGACTACCATCCTGTGCCAGAGCCTGAATTGTATATAGCTATACAGATGTGGCTAGGTGCAGACAGAGCTGCCAGCTGCTGCACAGCCTCACCGCTTCTGACTGGTCCCGTCCTGCGAGTTTGTCTAATGGGAACTTCAATTAATCAGTAGAGTTAAACTACATTTCAAGATGATGGCCCACTTTCAGCAGCACAGAAGCACTCAGCTAAGCCCACAGTGTGGAGTGGAAAAGCCATCTTTTGCAGAACAGCCTAAATACTGGAGCTGGCTTTTCTTCCTCTTTTCCATCCTTCTCTAATCAGCTGTCATCCCTGGCAAGCAACCAACACAGTCCTGAAAGGCCAGGGAGAAAAAGTCATTTTGAGGTAAGAGTCATTGCCTTTGAAATGAATTATTAGAAGCAGGGTGTAAACAGGCACTGTAGATTTTAACACATATGGGGATTTATTGAGCTTAATCCACTCTTCCACTATTGCAGCTGGGAAGAGTCTGTGGAACTATAAGAGTTGTCAAATATTTAAAACGGACAAGTTAATTCCCTGCATTGTAGAGCCAGGAACAGATGTGAATCCGTTCACTTCCACCTGTTGTAAGTCTCCAGTTAGTTCAGCATGCGGAGATCACTGTTTTTGTTAAGGTATGCTTCATAATGGCCCATCAAGTATTGCATGGCCAGCCAGGGAAGTTCCTTCCTCACTACAGCGTCTCCTCCGGTCTCCGAGAGCCTCCTGGGACTTCGTGCAGAGCCAGCCCATTCTGATGCTCTCCGATGTTCAGTTCTTCAAGCTACCCGGGTCAGTGTGAGGAAGCTGGGAGGCTTACCTGGGAAAAAGCACCAAGCTCCACCTGAGGTATGGGGGTCTGGGTCACCAACTTCAGTTTCTCAAGCCCTAGTGTGTGCTAGGCTGGGATGATTTCTCTCTCTCTCTCTCACCAAAGGGCACACCCAGGACATGAGAAGTCTTTCCAATTATATTTTTCACAAGGTTTTGAATTCAATGAATTGACATTTCCCAGCAAAGAATGGTTTCATTTAAAAATTCCTAAACCAGATCTAATTTGCTCCTAATCTAATAAAAATTGCAGGCCAGCTCCTCAGCTGCTCTAGCTCCAGAGGCCAAGGCACTGGTGGAGTGATGCCACCTCACTGTGGACCTGGCGCATACTACTTTGGCCAGCTACCTACTTCTAGCTTTTTATGGGCATTCCAGTTTGCCTTTACCTTAAACAACCCAAGCTACAGTGGACAGCTGTAAAATTAGATCTGCGGCTTGCTCCATTTTCATGTCTTGCTATTCAAGCAGTCTTGGTGATCTCTCTCTAAACTGTCTGTGATCTTGTATTTGACAGCGGACAGTAAAGCCCAGTGCATTCATGATTCACTGTTTTTGTTCTGGCTGGTCTGGTGCAAGTCATTTTTGCCTTTTGGGATGTGGTCATATATTCCCATGTGGTCCTCCCCCACCAAACCCTGCAAAAATGGTTCACCGCATCACTGTGTCCCAGTCATTCCCCATTAGTCACATGGAAACTGAGAGAAAAATACCAGAATAGCACCTCAGTATGAATTTTCATTAAAAAATAAAAATAAAAATGGGTAGGGGTCAAGCAATATCCATCCAAGCTGGTGGGCAGAGATTCAAAAGTAATCTGCAGCCTAGAACCGTACAGCAGACAGATTCTGAGAAAAGCAAAATTTTTTTTACCACCTTCTTAGTTAGATCTTGATAGTAGGCAGCCAGAATTTTCTCATCAGTTATGCAAAATTTTAAGTCATTGCTGGCCTTTCAAAATAACAGGAGTTACTAGACTTGTAAATAAACCTGCTCCTTGTCATGTCACTGGAGTCCAACTTCAACTCAATTACTTTGTCTTGCATTTGCATGTTTAAGACGTTGCTGAATCCTTGTGGTGAGAGGAGACCCTGGAGTCATCTGAATCCAAACAAGAGCCATAGCACAGCAGATAATGAAGAACTGAGCCTGTTCCAATAGCGCAGATGCACAAATGTGGGGAAACACAGACCTTAGACCACTTCCTTATCTACATGTGCTTGCAAGATCTGTATCGAAGCCTTGACCAGACCTTGGGTAAGGCCATGACACAAGATTTTGGAAAGACATATCTTTGATGGGAAGGTATATGTAGAAGAGCAGCCATTTGAGTACCCGAGCCTCCCACTGTTAGAGCTCTTTATTTAAGAGCATATCAGAGAACACAAAACGTATTCAGTGGCAGTGAAGTGCCTGAACTGCCTTCTCAAGTCTCACCTTGTGACGCTTGGGACTCTGAAGCATTAACTAGGAATAAAATGAAAGACATTATTTCCTGCTAAGATGTGCCCCTCCTGACTGCCTACACATCTGCAGAGGCTCAGAAGCACGTTTCTTTCCCACTGTCTGGTTTAAATTAGACTCAGTAACTCGTTTCAGGCACCAGAACACGAAGAACTCATGACTCATACTCAGCCATTCCTATTTTGGCCAACTGAAGCCTGACAGGGAAGCCTGGTGCCTAGCATCAGAAGCAGGGAAAGGATACGGAAACCCAATGGTACTTTAGAGGAGGTGGCAGAAGGGCACTGTGGCAATAAGGAGCTACCAGGGAGTCTATCATTGGGTCCCTTGAGCACAGCACCTGTGCATCAGCCACAGAAGTCAAACCCCTGATGCAGGTGATTTCAGGTCCGGGATGGATATCTGCTTATCCACAACGGGGCAAACACACAATTCTGGCCAATTCTCAAGGAAAAAGTCATTCAAGCAGGGCAGACCAGGCCTTAGCAACCACGCAGACTGAGGGAGACTCAGCGTTAAAAGGAAGTGGCAGATTACCTGGCAACAAACAGCTAAGCAAGATATCCTGTTTAAAAAACGTGATTGAGAACATTTATGTGGATACTATCCAAAGGTCCCCCCCTTTGTTTTCAGCTGCTCTGGTATCTCTCCAGCTCCTGGAAAATTCTGCTGGGATTTGAAGATAAAACTACTGCAATTTTCTCATGCAATAAGTTTCTGGATAGTGAGCTGGCGATATGGTACACCCCATTCCTCCAAGAAGCTGGCAGGGTCCTGTAGGTGCCACAGATGGCATCGACCGTCCTGCCAGCCACACTCCCATTAGTCCCACACCTGGGATAAGACCTTCATTCATCACATTCTCTAATAATAAAATCAAATAGTCAATCAAGGCTCACCTGGGTGCTTTACTTTCCACTCATAGTTATTCCAGATAGAATCCATTCAAGTACAAAAGCTGTGAAAAAATTTGCTACTGAACTCTACATTTATATTGTAATAAAGCCTTTTTGAGGTCTTAGTACCATTGGGTTATTGGAATTTACAGGGACCCTTAAAAGTTCATTTCCTTATATAATTTTTTGCCTCTTAACATGCATGCTACTCACCAAGAACCACCTAGAACAATGAAGTGCAATTCAGCATGTCCTGCTACGACCAAGCTCATCACGCTTCATTGACTTGTTTAAAACAAATTAACTCACATAATAAAAGCGAATAAGGATTTTCTAACAACAGTCAGAATTTAAAACACAAAAAGAATCTCAATAACAGGACACGGTTTTGGAATGCTCCTATGAAGGTACCATAATAAACCGAGTTTGCTGAGCATATCAAAAGGGGAACTCTTAAAAATATCTGCATGTGAAGGCTGTAGTGGGTATGGTAGATATTGAGTTCCTTCACTAATTCTCATTTCTCAAAAGCCTCAAGGTTATAGATCTGTGCTTCTCCACTTCAGTTTGAAGATGCTTGATCTGGAGAATGTGATTTCAGACTTAGGCACATTGAGGACATTTGCTTCATTTCATCTCTACTTCAATAGCACCATTGATTGTCACATTAAATGAATCTCAGTTCTCAAAGCTTAATAAAGCCTGTCGCCTAAGGATGGAATTCGATGACTTCATAAATGGCAGAAGTTGTTTAAAACAAACAGATCATTCCACAAAGATTTAGTGTTATATTTTTCCAGGTCTTATTATTTCAAAATATTGTTTCAATACTAAATAACAAATGAGCAGAAGGAAGGAAAACCTTGAAAAAACCTTGGGGTGGGGGAGGTGGGGGGGAAGAGCGTGTGAAAGGCCAGACATAACGAGGGCGTGGAGTGGCCACTGCTCACCCCAGACATCTCTAACCCATTGTTTTCCATTCAAGTTTTGTATTTTTTCCTTGAAATTGCATTAACTAACAGCTTAAAATGCCAGTCCCCCCGAGACAGACAGCTACCATGAGAACAGGTACAATATGTACCCTTACGGAAAGCTTCCTGATGGCCTTTTCTGGTGTGAGTCAGCCCTAAGTTAAAGACCACAGCGTCACCTGGGGTGGTCCCTTTGCCCAGCAGCGCTGCTTGCGTTGAGGTACAGCCCAGTTTTTTCAAAGCCACCTTCCAAGTCACTATGCAGGCATCCTGCTTCTGGAAAATGGCCTATCCGAAAGGGACCAAGAGTTCAAGAACCCTCAACTTTTATTAGGATATGGAGCAGTGGAAGTCCGTTGCTATTTAGACTTTTTTAAAAAAAAAAAAAAAACTGATCCCAGCTACAGTTTACTTTTCCCACTTAGAAACGTGGAAAAGTTTGTTCAGCTTAAAATTTCCTGTTTGGCATTAGCAGCTGCTGGCTACGATATTTATAAATATTTCAGCAGACGTTTCAGAGGGAATCTGGTTACAGTTAGAAGGCGAGCAATGCAGTGCTGCAGTCCCTTGCATCCCGCGAGGCCGTTCCAGGAGCGGGCTCGCTGCTCAGCGAGTCGCGCACGTTCGGGGACGTGCTTTAGCCTAACTTTAAGGGGCCTGTCTTTAAGCAGGAAAGGGAAATCACTTGCTTGTGGTATCCAAACCCATCCCGACAGCGGGCCTCAGCCACCCACCCAAGCGCTGCCCGGGGCAACACGGAGCATCTCTCCTGCCCGCGGCTGACACCGAGTTTCGGTGTTTGCTGCAGACACAGAGGGAGCCGGTGGGAGGGTGAAGGCGAGACGTCACCAGCCTGCCCGGCCCGGGCTAGGTCTTGCCCGTCCTGTGGAGCCTCCCGCTCAGCAAGGCTCCCGCAGCCCCATTCCCACCCAGACTCTTGTTAGCCTGGCCTAAAGCTAAATGAGTTGGAGCAAGGGGCAGAAGGAAGAGCCCAGAGGAACACAACCCTTCAATAGCCCAGGCACGTCTGCCCAAGGCTCCTCAAAGCGTTTACCTCTGGAGAACCGAAGGCAGGTGGTAGCTCCCCTGCAGCCACCACCATGCCATGGTCTCCCTTGCTCCAGGGCATCCCAGGGCTGGCTCCCACCAGCGGGAGGAGGTGGGGAGCCTCCCAGCCAAAAGCCTGCTCCAACCCTGAGCCACACAGGGGAGCGTCTGTCATTAAGAGCCCGGCAAAACTAGTTTTGGCCGCATGAAGTGCAGATAACCCTGACAAATTACCCCAACAAGTATCTATTGCACAGGTTCATCAGCTTAGGACCCTGTCTGGGACTGCAAGGCTTATCAGCAGCTTGGGCTCAGAGCTTAACCGGCACAGCCATGGCTTAGAGATGACATAAATGTGTCAGACATTCATATCAGCCAAGGGGGACAAAGCAGCAGCAGAAGTATGGACCAGCGGGGGATGCAGGTGGTGAGCTGCAGAGTCAGCGAGCACAGTCATTTTTACACCTTGCCTAAGGCGAGTTCATCTCCAAGACAGTCCTGTAGCAGCTTCTCCATGGAGGACTGAGCAAAGGCTTGTATCCTGTGCCATCTCCCCCATCACATCTCCGTGCAGAATGGACAAAAAAGTCCAGCTAGCCCTGCCTTTTCTGCTAGCCTTTGAAAGCTCTGTAGACATACTCTAGTTATTTCTAGAAAAAAGGTACATTCCTCGGCACTTCTTATGCAGCAGCCTGCCAGGCCCCACGGGTGCGAGGACTTCAGCGTAACACACCCCAATCCAGGGCAGGGTCACACAGAGGGACTGAGCTGTCCCTCGGCTGGATATTCTGAAGTGACCCCTTGCAAGACCAAGGCTAAGACTCAAAACTAATGCGGGTCATGATGTCCTGTCTTTTATAACTCAACTCAAAGCCCTCTATAGCTTCCCAGGTATTTCAGAGAAGGTTGGTCATTTTACTGCTCTTTCCCTGGATTTCAGGGAAACAGCAGCACACACATAAGGTAAGACAGGCCTGGAAGAAGAAAGCCCGTAAACAATTCTGTAACCAAAGTTCTTTATGGGAAAGGTAACTTTTCCAAATTCTTCATTTGCTGGTTTTATGTAAAGAGATGCAAAATCTGCTGAGCAAATAAAAGGCATAATTGCACGGCCTCACCCCCAGCCTGTTTCCGGCCATATGCAATAGCATCATGAACTTCTTGAAGAGCAGCATTTCCTGAACTTCAAGTGCTCACAGATGGTGTCGTCCCAGAGCGCTTTCTGCTGATGTTCCTTGGTTCCCTTTGCCTTGCGTGACTACTCTGTGGCTTTGGTTTGTTTATTCCACTTTTTCCTGGTCTTTAGTTACGAGCTAAGGAAGGGAACCAGCCACTTTTGCTAGTTTAATCACTTGCTGATGCCAGTTCACATCAGTGCGGGTGATTAATGGGGTGTGTCGCTATCATTCACGTGAGCAAAGATTGCAAAACCAGGTCCCTTTAGTTTGAGTGCAGCGAGGGATGTACCGTTGTCAGGGATGAGTCTGTAAATATTTCCATCTGAGCACTGTTGGGCCTACGTGACAGAGGAAGAGGGTGAGCGTCTGTTACCTGCCCAGTCTTAGATTAAGAGTTGCTAGGGAGCCCCGTCCAGCCAGACGGCAAGTCTACCTGTGCGCCAAGTTGACCAAGCACAAGCCAGCCCTAAGTGGGAAGCCACATCCCTGCCCAAGCATGTTGTGTGCCCAATGCAACAAACTCCACTGATTGCGCTGCCTAGGAGCATGCACATCCTGCTGGGTACTGGGATTAGGAGGGCTACAGCTCCTAGCAGACAAATGTGTCCTTAAACTAGGGGTTTAATGGGTTGTAAATTCTGCCTTAATTATAAGGTCACTGCTGCCAGCACTATCATCATGATGCTTCACCTTTATACAAACCCATCTTTATAGGGTTCAGTACCTCTGCAGGTGCTGCATATGTAACGATAGTGCAATACTTGAGTCTTGTACGGGATTTGCACTTAATGGTCATTGGGAAAGGTCATTTTTATTATCCCCATTGTAAAGACTTTGAAAACAAGGCTGAAAGCTAAGAGAGCTACGCAGAAGCACTGACGGAAATCCTGAAGTCTGTGAGGTCATCTGTCTCACCAAATTTCTGGTTTCATGGAGGCAGTGTCCTCAGAGGGCCTCCAGGTTCTGCACAATTATTTTGCAAGCAAGAGTTCAGATTCTTCCCCTAGAAGGAAGGCATAAACCCATAAGTGCTGCGTTTGTCATAGACAAAAATAGGGCTTGATGTGCGAGTTGTGCATGAAAAAAAATTGAAGGCATGACTTCAGAAGTCAGATGAAGTCCCATTGGAAAGATTGATTGAACAGAGAAAGAAAAGACAGGCTGAAAGTTAAGAGACTGACAGGAAGCCAATATTTCTGAAAAGCTGCAGAAAAGTCAAGGATAAGTGTACCAGGAAAAAGATGTGCCTGGGCCAACTCATGACAATTCCATAAAGCTTTTTTCCACTGTATCTTGAATGGCAGCATCCAACAAACAAACCCTTCCTGTCACCTTCCTTTCCAGGAGGATGTAACTAATCCTTCGGAAAATTATTATACCTTAGCAGGAGGATGCTTTCATGCTATGCAGCCTGCTGCATGACTCACTAGACACTTGATGCCTTACTGTACATGCACCAAATAACCCCTCCTAGGAAAAGCTCTGAGCCTCCACAAGGTACTTACTCATAAAATATTACAAAACATTAAGGCATCATTAATTGTGGGAGGAAAATAGCCCCCCTGGCAGATATTTATATTTCGGGAATTTACTGATTTCTGCAAAATCTCTCAGATTTGTCACTGAAAAAGACTTTAAAAAAAAAAAAGGGAAAAGAAAAGAAAAGAAAAACACAAGTGTTGCCTGAGCCACAGCTGGACACCTCAGATGCTGATTGCCCCTTCAAGTCTATCTTTCACCAGAGCTATCACTACCCTTCACTTTTCTTTTTACTCCTCCTGAGACCGAGCCTAACAGGTGCAATAACTTCCCAATAGCTCACGTGTAGCAATTAGCACTGGTGTACAGTGAAAGAGCAAGGAGGCTAATTTCTTCCAGCAATGTCATGTGGGTGGCTTCACCTCTGCCTTTAGCTTTTGGCTTTTTAAGGCCCAGGGGTCGTCTTTCTACAGCACATCTGGCTGGGGTGCCTCAGCATCATCCACCCAGCTGTCTCCCTTTGCCTGGCCTTTGACCCGAGTGGATGCTTTTGCCCTTATGCGTTCAAGACGCGGTTGTGCAACGAGATGCACGTAGCCACCAAGCTTTGCTGCATTCACCCACTGCGCAGCCTCCCTGGACTGACCACCCAAACATCAGCACATGGGGCAAATCAAGGTGTTTTGTAAGCCAAGCAAACAATGCTCCAAGATTTCCGTGATTCTGGAAGAGCACATGTTTTCCACTACATCACTTTGCATGCAGTCTCTCCTGGGACAGAGCACAGCCTTGTTCTCTTGCTTTAAATCTATTCACAGAAGGCCACTGGAAAAGTCTGGAAGTAAGAGTTTTCTAGGCAAAAAGTAGTCCCTGGTTCTTGCCTTAAAATGCAAATGAGCGAGACCACCACATTAAACTTCCCAAAACGAAGCATTTCACATTCAAATGTTTGCTTTGGTGTACAGTTTCCAGCCCTTAAGAAAAGCTGCTTTATTTTCAATGTCCCAATTCAGAAAAGCGTTTGTGCTCAAGCAGCACAGAAAGCACCTTTCAGCACGGGCCTTTCGCTTAAATTATCGCTGGGAGCTGACAAGATTTCAGGACTTACACTGAAGCACACACTTAAAAGCTGTACTTTTCCTAAATGGGCTTCAGCATACATTTAATTATTTTCTTGAACTGGAGCCACTGCAAATGAAGGAATTATTGTTATAAAAAGTGTAAACAAGGGAGGCTGCACATTCCTGCAAATATTCAGTATAAAAGCACTCTTGCTCCTAGGGAAAAAAAAGTGAGATTTTTTTCCTCAAAAAGGCTCATATTTACTCTGTTTGGCTCTTTTTCTCCCCGAGATGTCTCAGCCTGGGAGCGACTTTATGCCGAAGATAGCCTGGTTTGAGCTTACAAGGGAACGCACCCTGCACAAACTGGTTTTCTGCTAGAAACGTTCCGAAAGCGGGCAAAAAACAACATTACTGGTGCAACATATTTACATGAACACCCCAGCAGCACTGGCCACAAGAACCACCTTGCCTGGGTGCCTCCACGACGCAAACTTTACACTGCAAAGGGTAATCCCAGGAAAGGACGATTTTAACCTGCAGCGCTATTGCTCTTGTGCCAGAAACGATGCACGCGTGGCCCGGGATGAGGGCAAGGACGCCGCTAGTGGGGATCGCACCACCCCGTGCAGCCTTTCCTCGACAGCCTCTCTCCAGGGCTTGGGAATCAAATGAGTTTCCCTCGGTCTTGCTCAAGGAGCTGCTGCCTGTGAAAGCAAGGATTGCTGGCTGAGGCAATAGCCCCAGGGAAGAGATTTATCTGGAAAGTGGCCTGGAAGCCTCATATTAGCCATTAGCTAATAGTGATTTTTAAACACAGGAAGGCTGGCCTGGATTTGAACCAGCCACGCTCATGGCAAAAATACTTGTACGCTACAGTCAGGCCCTTAATTACCCCCAGCCAGGCCTGCTTCGGGCTCGGACCAAACACCGGTATCTCCTTCTGAAGCCAGCCCCGAGTGGACCAGACTCCCGCTCTCCACGGTTGCAGCTTTCCCAGCAAATACCCCGGCTTTGCCAGCTGCACGTGGCCAGCGGCCTCTTCCCCCCTGCGGCTGCTAAGCCAGCCACGTTAACCCCTAGACTAGCGTTTGGTGCCTCTGTGGCAGCAGATTGTGGCCCCCTCACCCGAAAGTGCATGGATTGAGCCCAAAACTGCTAGCTGGTCTCCTCTCCACCCTGGTACGTGCAATGCAGGAACACCCCTAGTCAGGCTTTTGTTCTGCTGGAGTAAGTTGTTGTCTAGAGACCCCCAACAGCTAACAAGTGGACTGCCAGCTCGGCTTGCTATTTTTGGGATGGGTATCCCGGAGAGACCTAGCTTCTCCCTTCCAGCTGCAGCTCTCAGATAGGAACATTTTTCAAATTTACTGCATTGGCCTCCATCGCTTGGCCTGTTCTCTATGGAGCTCCTCAACCAGTACTTCCCTAGGAGAGTTATGTTTTCCCTCAGCACCAGGGACTTCCTTCTTCCTTTAACTTCCACATTTAGTTACTTTAAAACAAAACTAAAAACAAAAACAAAACACACACACACACAAGATTTCTCTTCAGAAGATGACACATAAGTTTTGTATTCTCATAATCTCAGCACTCCTTATTTCCTCATCTTTCAACTGCTCGTTTCTCTCGCTTCCTCCCTTCACACCCTCAAAGTCTGTAGCAATCCCTCCTCGCTCCGCGGTTATCTTCCCCATCCCACTTAGAGCACAGAGAATAGGGCAAGGGAATGCGTGACTCCCTGCTAGTGCTGGATTGAGAAAAACAGCTCCAAGAAACGCAGGATCAAACCAAGAAACACATAATCTTCTGATCAAATACAGCAGCTCAACCGTTGTCTTTAATCTCAGCCATCTGAGTAAACGCTCACTGACCACAGTGGAAGAAGAAACAAGGTAGCTTCAACCAGGGGAAGTGGGGGGAATTAGGTCATCTCCAGAGTTTCCACCAACGTTTGAAACATGGTCTGTAGAACACCAAAGTGCTGGTGGGGCTCCCAGACGTGGCGCTCATGGGAAAGCTCCCTGGGATGGCTTCTCAGCCACTGACATCTCCATAGCTCTTCTCAGGATGTGGGATCCCAGGAAAATTATAGAGGAAACACAGTGGGGAAACCATTCCTGCATCTCTGGCACTGCAGAAAGCTGTCTTTGGCAGCAGCAGCAGCTCAGAGAACAGCCTGGGTGGTGGGATGAATAAGGGAAGGAGCACTACGGAAAGAGAGGACCAGAAAGGATAAGAAGTGGGAGACTGCAAAAAACAGAATTGGCTTGAAGCCATAATCCCAATGGGGAGGATCATCCCTGGAGCCCAAGGGCCACAGAAAGACTTAGGCACCTACCAGCTGCTGTAGAAATCTGAAGCCAGGAGTGAGATCTTGAGAGCCCCTGGGGAAAGTAGGAATCTGCACTGCCATGTAATGTGAATCCTGTTGGGATTCATAAGGCTGGTGTCCCTCCTCAAAGCAAGCTTAGCAAAGCCAGGCCACCCAGGAAACACAAAGCAAAGCTCTCACATAGCTTCCTCACCACCAGCCCCAACATCTCCCCATGCACCAGGCTGCGGGAAGCCAGGGCTGTATTCCCAGGAGGGGACTAAAACTGCTAACTCTGGTCATATGGGAATTTTTGTAATTACAAATTCACAATTACACTTTTAAGCAAAGCTTCCCTCACTCCCAACTACTCAAGTAGTTCCATTTTTACAAAGAAACACTTAATAGGCCAAACAGCAAGAGAGTAACTGCAAGGGGCACTCACCAAGTGAAAAGCAGCTCTACCTTCTAGCATCTCAAGCAGTAGAGGATTTATATCAGTTACTCTTGCAGCATCAGGGGAAAAAACAAGTCTCTGCCCCTACAATTGTACATGCTACTAAGCAGGCTCCACAGTGCTTTCTCTATCTCTCTCAGGTGGAGTAAATAGTTAATTATTCTAATTACAAGAAGCTGAGCATCTCTAAGGAGCCAGTCTCCTAGCATGATTCTTCTCCCTTGGGCTGCTGTGCATAGATAGCTAAAAGGATTCCCCATCAGCTCTGGCCTTAAATAATAATGAGAATTACATCACACCACAAGAAAAAAAGATGAGATGGAAGGTTGGGGAGGGGAAATAAAAGAAGAGCCTGATTATTTTTCACACACTTGAGTGATGCAGATGACTCACATATGGCATATGGGATTTCAGTTTGGGCTTTTAATGGAAGAAAAGCTTTCCTCATCTTTCTCAGCCAGGGCAACCAAAACAACCTAGATTTTTTTGTATTCTGCACTTGATACCTTTTCTCTTTCTTTTCCCCTTTTTTTTTTTTTTTTTGCCTGGTAATCATTGCTTTCACCCAAGGTAATAAATGGCCAGAGAGTGAATATAAAGCCTGTAGGTCAGTGCAGAAATGATCATGGCATCCTGGAGCACAAGAGCTCAGCTCCAGGTGTTCAGCTGAGGCAGCAGCACTCCCGCAGAAGGGCAGTCATGTATCTGCTGCGCCATCTTTGAAGTGGAGATAGCAACTTCTTTCATAAAATGCTCTGAGGCTTCTTGTTTTTAAGTTCACTCTTTGCTTATTAAATCCCTGACCCCAATACCTTCAGA
Organism: Apteryx mantelli; assembly: GCF_036417845.1. Classification (NCBI taxonomy): domain Eukaryota; kingdom Metazoa; phylum Chordata; class Aves; order Apterygiformes; family Apterygidae; genus Apteryx; species Apteryx mantelli. The sequence continues at coordinate 4,685,558 of NC_089991.1, read as the reverse complement.
AAGCTTCTTGGCTGCGTGTGGACATGGTGAATAAGGAGACTGTAGTGCTTGCCAGGTGCTGGCTGCCTGCTGCCAGGGCATGACAGTCAACCGGGCAAGCCGGGGACATTCCGGCAACTCTGACCTGCAGGTACTAGTAACCCCATCTCAGGGTCTGGCAGGCTACTGGGAGGTCCCACAGTCCTATTAAGTGATGAGCTGGGAGTAGCCACTCAGATCCAGCCTCGGGAGAAGGAGGGAGCTCAGGGCTCCATGTCCCCGGACGCTTTGGCACTATGCGGCTACAAAACAGCTGGTGTGAGTGCAGGAGGGCGCTGGTGGAGGAGCATTTAACCCCCAAATGTGTTTCTGAGCTCCACCCAACAGCTTCATGCTTTGGCACCTGGTCCTGCAGTGTCTTGGACCATCCTGCTACCTTCCCCGGGCTGGCCCATGGTGTCTGCTGTTTCTGTGGGGGCAAATTGCTTTGGTACCAAAGCAGGCTTTGCTGATGTGGCTCCACTGAAGACAGCTGGCTTCTTCCAGCATGTATACCTACAAAACCCAGCTAGCTTCTGGCAAGGTAACCCACTGAAGTTTGTGGGAGGATGGTAACAAAGCAAAGCCATTCTTCAGGTGATTCACTTTTCTGCTTCTTTGATGTTCATTCATCCACCTCTTTGCTCATCTGACTTTCAAGTGTCTGCCAAGCCTCTAATGAAAACAGCCATTTCACTGTGTTTTACTCATTCAATTCATGTTCTGCTCATGCTACCGAAGGGGAATAGCCCACCTCCCGCATGGGTGAGGGCAGTCCTTTCTACTCTTCTAGCTTTGGCCACCAAAAGTCCAAAGGCCTGGGACTGCAGCCAGCTCGGGAATTGCGCAGAACCAAGTCTTCAGACATGGAAACACCGGAGTGGCATATCTGCCTTTAGAGGTGAAGAGAATCTAGGTCAAGCTTTCTAGTCAACTGTGCAACCCTTCTTCTTTCCCACCCTGAATGCTGGGGAGAACCTGAAGGTGGCAGGAAGCCACCAAATGGGGAAATGAATCCAAGGGGACCCAAATGCCCCGGTGACCGGCGTGAAAGGAAGCACTGTGCATCTCTCCCCTCTCATGCAACTTCAGGTCTTCACTGCATTACAGTCCCATTAGCTCTCCGCGATGACAGCACTGGCCATGCTTCCTGTCCCATTCCCTTTGCAACCCATAAAACTATGAAAGCCCAGGTTTGGAAAGGAGAAATGCTTCTCCGCCCCACTCCAGTAACTATTGGGCCCGTAAGGACTGATTTGGCCAAATACGAGCTCTTCGTTATCAGGTGTTCAAACTGTGCCATCAGCGATTAAAGAAAAGCAAGCATTACCATCACTTGTCATATTTATATTTTTGATTTTATTTTCAAGTTTTATTAAAAAAACAACCCTTATTACAAATGAATCATTTACTGGAAGGCTTCTGCCAGGGAGAACTTTCATTTCAATCTCATTGTGAACAAAACGCAGCACAGTTAAAACCCATAGGCATAAACAAAACCCAATAAAAAAAAAAGAACAGTTCAAATCATAGCTTATAATCATGCAGTTTCCTCAATGTCAACAAGAGGCTTTTAAAAAAAGCCTCTCAATTCAGAATTTCATGGGAGACTTAAAACACAGGGGAAGGAAACACATGCTGGTAAAGAAAACAAAAACAAAGAAACCAGAAAAAAAAAAAAGAATTGCTTGGGTAATGGTTAATGAATTGAACAAATTTACCTCCTCCAAAGCAATTACCATTTCCCTAGCTATGCAATTGGCCCCTGGGTGATGTATTTACCCTGAAAGCTGAAAATACAGAATTCCTGCCAAATCATTCTGGCAAAAATTTCCCAATGCTGGCACTGGTTTGGAGGGAGGTTTCACTGAGATTATACCCAGCTTCCCATTTCGGGAACCTGGAATTTGCAGAGCCAGTCAGTACTGTTCGGAGCCTGGAAAAGGACCTTTAATTCAAAGTCTCCTTAATTGAGATAGCATCATGAAAAGCTCTAAGTATCTTTTTATGTGCTTCTGAATCAGGGTTGAATTAAGCACCCGCCCTTGTACATTATGGGTAACAAGCCCAAAATTGGGTATGTCAAAAACTGCAAATTAATGATTACTTTGTAAAAAAACAAAACAAAATATCCTTAGTGTGAAAACTTGAAGGTCAAAACCAAATAAAAATGGTCTTAAAATATATACATATATATATATATATATATATGGCTTTTAATTTTTCCTATCCTTTTCACTGGAGACAAAAATAAATTTAAGGGTGATATTTGGTTTTTAAAAACAATTCTGTCCTTCTCTTAAGCTGTCAGTGGAGGTCGACGGAGGCGGTGACTGGGGGACACTCACGCGGGCGCTCAGAACCCGCCCAAGTTCTCCTTCATCCTCGCTAGTAGCCTGGAGTAGACGGGTGCTGGAAGAGAGAAGAGCCCAGCTGCATGGGACAAGCACGCGGCATTTCGCTTCCCCCTCTCCTCCCCGTTATGATGAATCTTGCCTGGAGCAAGACAAGTTGCTCGTTCACTGCTAACAGGGCCGCAACATGCTGGAGTTGGCCAAGAGCACCCTCGCTTCTGATGGTCTCTAGTTCAGGCCAAATTGGTCTATAAAGTCCCTCAAGAATGAGATCCACGGCTGATCAATGGCTCTATTTTCAGTCTGCCTTTTCAGTGAATATGCATATCTCATTTCAAGCCAGCGGGGACTTTTTCTGGCTTCCTAATGCCACCGTTGACCCAGGGGAGCCGGGCACGTCCAAGGCAGGAAGGGCAGGCAGGAGAGTTGAAGCTACCTATGTGCACGCCAAGGGGTTTCCTGGGGCCAGATCAAGTCAAGGCTGGTCGTGCACACCCAGAGCCCGAAAGGACAGCCCTGCGCCCCGCTGCCCCGCGTGGCCGACCACCCCCGGAGGCGCTAACCTCGCTCCTGCTCACCCAGCCACACCGATGCGTTAAATGACAGAATAAGCCTCTCTTTGAATGACATACGATAGGAATTAGAACCAGCTAGAGAAGCAGAAATTCGCCTTACCTAGCCGAGGATTCCTTTGAGAAACCTGCACGGAAAGAAAATCAGTGAGCAAAATAAATCTCTGACAACTGCACAGTTTGCAAGTCAATATACATATCCCTATTCTCCAAAAATTATCAAACAGATCTAGACCGTGCTTCACTTGTTTTTAGCAGAAATTACGCATGCATGGACATCCTCCAGATTTTAAAACAGCTCGGCTATCAGAGCAGTTGCTTCCCCAGACAAATTACCATACTGTGTGAAGCCACGCGTGCATCTTTTAAACTTCTGGCTTTGGTCTGCATTACTGGGAGCTCCCTCCCACCAACCCCAACGGCGAGACCATCTGGGAAGTCTGAAATCTTTATGTCTAGGAAGTAGCACGCAGGGCAGGAGGAAGGACGCATTCAGGGAGGACCGCAGGATGCAGGACTACCCTCACCCCACGTCCCAGAGAAGCTCGCAGGGAGCAGTGCAAAATTGCTCTCCTCCGCGGTGCTTGTCTGAACAGCAGTTACGCTTTACAGCTTTTATAAATCACGGGCAAGTGTCTTCTATTTCTGACATTTAGCAAGTCAAATTTGTAACTTGCTAATTCTTATTCTAACACTCCCAGAAGGGCTTAAGAGAGGAATGGATGAATGGCTCTTCAAGACCATGCATGTTATTGCAGGTTGTCACAGATAGTATTGTGCCAAGGCTACATTCACAGTATGTTGCAAACTGTAAGCCTCGTGTTGCAAAATGTCTTACTTCTTACATAATTAAGTCATATAAGAAGGGAGGATTGGTCAGTCTATGAAACAGATATACCCAGTCTCTTTGGAAAAGAAAAGCTGAATGTGGCAAGTTACCTTCAAATCAGTAATAATACCAAAATGTAATTTCAGAAGTACTACTTGATGAGACTTTTTCTGTCTTTTACCTTGGATAACGCCGATGCCTGCTTGAAGATTTCTAATGCGGGATCTGCCGGCTCATCACCTCTTTCTTGAGGCCTTGAAGCTAAGGGCGGAACATAAATAGCATTGAAATATTTTCCCAAGTGCACAGGCTGCTTCCTTCACCTATTTTGGAGGATATGTTGACAATCCAGTAACAGGCTAACCCTCCTCAATAAGCGGCAGTAATCGCCATGCGTCGCCTCTCCCTCCCCGAGCGAAGCAGCCGCCGATGGGACGGGTGGCAGGAGCTAGGAGAGAGCAGTGAACCAAGCCAGGCTTGTCCCTGCCAGCGCGGCACGGAGCAGCAGCTCTGGCAAGAGCAGGTTTTGCTCCGCGAGCGCCAGGTCGGCCGTCCGGCAGCCTGCGCCCCCAACCTGCTCCCTCGCCTTCTGCTGGATTTGTTTTTTAATACGCTTCCTTTGTACAACAGGAATTTTTGTTGGCAGCTCCGCACTAATGCGGAAACCACGCAGCTCTAGGCATTTCTAAACATGGACCTACCCTGAGGCTGTAAGACCGAGTTCACAGCATAAATCACACCGTTCGTGGCCATGATATCGCTTTCAGCAACAGGCTCCTTGTTGATATGTATTACGTGGTTTTTCTGTTAAGAGGGGAAAAAGGAAAAATGTGGAAAACGAGAAGCTTCTGTCACCTGTGGTTTCCAGTTTTATTAGAAAAACCCTCACTTTGCACTCATTCATTTACTCAATGGCTGTAGGCATTTTTGTTGCTCTTGCCAATTAAGAAGAATATAAAATCAAATTATAATTCCAGCAGTTTGTCCTAGAGCGGCCAGCAGGCTCTGGAGCTCTTGACCTCTTCCACGCACGGGCAGGAGTTTTGGGCCAAGACAGCACAGCACATCCCCCTGCTGCCCCCGGCGCACCCAGGGGCTGCTTCCTCACTCGTGCGCTCGGGGAGGAATTGCTTCAGCAGAAGTGGGCAGATCAAGACCCGATACAGGCCAATTCCAGCACGCAAGTTGGCCAACTCAAAGCAGTTGGAAACACCAGCCTTTCCATTTTTGCCATCCTGCATTTCTTCTTTACATGCACAGAGCGGGTCATGAGTTATTAATTTTCTGAAAATATATCTTTTTCCCTCAGTAGAGGATCCTACAGTCTCTTAATTTAGTACAAAGTTTTTGAAATAAAATTATACATCTAAATAAATCCTGCCTTGTTAAGGGAGGACATGCAGAGATCATTTCCATTACACTAAAAAAAGGTGTTTTAGCTGAACAGGCTATTCATTTAATTTATTTATGCTTTTTCCCCCATGACTCAGGAAGAAATTTATTACAGCTCCTGGAAATCATTTACAATTGATCTTCTGGGGAGAAGGCTGAAGTAAACCACATTTCAAGACTGCCAGCTTGTTCAATTGAACACATGGCAACATTCCCTCCGCTACAGTCTCAGAAAACAGTTTTGTGGGACAACACGCACATTTAGAAGAGGTTCCCATACCATCCAGGTGACCATGCTGTGGTGGACCCCAACGTGGACACCTAAACACAGAACAAAGTCCAGCACCCATGTTCATTGCGAAAGCCCACCCGAGGTGACTTACCACGCTGACTTCCAGCTTATCTCCCTGCATGGACTTCAGTCGCACGACAGCCCCGACAGCGCCGCTAACCAGGATCTCATCGGCAACATGGAACTTGAGGATGTTGGCAAGTTCCTTGGCATTACCTGCAGGAAGAAAACAGTGACATCTGCAAAACAGCATCGGAGATTATTTCCCATAGCTCATGCTCTGGAATGACATTATCTGGAAAACAATAATTTCCTGAAAGTGCAAGGAAACAATGTCAATTTAAAAGACCAGGTAGAAGCACCTTGGCTGGAGCTGGCTAAGACACTGAGGCTGATCTTGCCAGCATACAGTGAGGCTGGGAGGTCCAGAACCCTGCAAGTCCAGAAGGACATTCTCCCTAGTACTAGCCCTGCTCTACACAGGAAATCCCCATCTCTTGGTTTTTCAGTCTCCTCTTTCTCTCACTGTGCACTATATGAACCTGCTTCTATTGCTGCTTTCACTTCCCAAAGTAGTTTAGGGAAAAAAAAAAAAAACTATGTTAAATAAGGAAGCCTACAGGATACTCTGCTATTTGCAAATGTCAATACTTCTGCCAGCATCAGTGTCACTTTGCAATACTCTTAATGGGTGAAACTGCAGGATGTCTGGGTGGGAAGGGGAAAAGGGCAGGAGAAATGTCCCTGATGGTTCACAGATAGTAGTAGTGGGATATGGATCAGGCCAGCAATGAGTCTCTCTCAACTCATCTAGCTGTGCTTTGAAGCAGGTCTTAGGAAGATGAACCACTTCCCCTTCCCAGTCCATCTTCCTCCATCTTCTCCTTTAGAGGCTGCAGTGTCACAGGCAAAACCCACAGACAGATGATGAGGGAACAGCTAGCGTAAAAAAACGGCCTCCATCTACAAAACCAGAGCAGCTCCTTCAGCAGGAGGGACTTTTCATCTCACTGCCCATATCTGAATAAACTGTGAGCTTTTTTCCATTACAGTTTTTCTAGGGTGGCCACAATTCACACTGTGCGTCTTCACCAGCATGATTCACTTCTTCGTCAAAAGCATAAGCTAAATATTTGCGTGAAAAAACAAGAACGTTTGAAGTGCCCGCATCTGGGATACTTCATTCCTGCAGCCGTTTACAATAGCTGCAAAACAGTTCTGAAATATTTATACATTCAGCACTAGACTGTATGTGCAGTCTGATATTACCAATTCCTCGTCCATGCACTTAAAAGGATAACTAGCTACCATGGGCAGAGGCTTCCCAAATTATGATGTCAATGTTTGGCTGTGCTTTAATGACGAGAAGATGTTACACTCAGATACCTGACATTGTTTCCAAACCACAGCCATTTTTCAACATGAAGAAAATAAAAGATCCTGCTGCATATACAGAAGAGTGTTATTAAACATTTCCGTGTTTACTTCCCCCCTCATTCAGTCTGTGCTTTTCAGGATATTGGTCTTGGTCTTTGTCTATGCTAGACCAGAATATTTTGTCATCTGAGGATCCGATTGGATTTCCTGCTTTGTCTATGTACACATACACAGAGCAACAGCTCCATCCTTTTAATACTTAAATTTCATACAGCATAACTTGAAGCTGAACGTGGACCAGGCTTTCTATTTGCAAAGCTTACTTTAGACACCCTGGTCCTATGTGGTTGAGAAGCCAGGTGGAATAAGGCCAGCCACATTCTCACTTTTTTCATCCATGATGTGTGAGGCAGAAACCTCAGTCTCTAGAAACACTTTCAGGTTATCTTGCTTACACCACCTGGCAGAGCCAAATAAAAGTCAAAGGGAGTATGTAACACACACTATAAACATGTCTTCCAAGCCCAAGGGAAATATAAGCCCATGCCTTTGCCTTGTAGAAAGCATAAACCCAGGCTCATGCCTTGTAGGAAAGTTCAGGGTCACTCTTCTGTGTACACCCCAAGCTTTCAGCTGGACAGGACATATCAAAACCATGTAGGAAGTCCGTGTTTCCAACAGATAGGGTCAAAGAATGAGACATAGAAGACATTAATCTGAGTCCGTCGTTAAGTATCATGCCAAAAACAGCAGCTGTTCATCTACATGCTCTAAAAATGCTCACCCATTAGTTTGTTCAGTTCTCCTTGTGGCATGGCTCGGAAAGCTTCATTTGTTGGAGCAAACACTGTGAAGGTACCTGGCCTGTTCAAGGTCTCCGTTAGACCTGCAGACTGGATTGCAGCCACCAATGTACTGCAAGACACACACGTATAAAAACTCCAATGGCTTCATCTGTTTAAACTATGTTGGTCTTTGAGCAATTGCATGTCATGTTCAAGAGAGAGCTATGAAGTTACAATTGCAAAATTCTACTGGGATCCATCAAACCAATTAGGTAAAAAGTCAGTCAGATGTGAACTGAGCCCTGTGAGATCCAACGAGAACATCTGAGCAACAGCAAAGCAGCCCAGGGTTGCTGAATCCATGGGGACAATGAGGCTAGTGAGGCAACAGAGAGGCCTGACCATAGCGCCTCTAACTGGCAAAGATGGCTTTACAGCCAGGTTTTTAACTATATTAATTTACTCACAACGTCTTGTTAAGGTAACCAAAAAATAAAAATAAAAAATCAGCATTTTCTCAGTTAGGTCCCAACCTAGCTGTCACTAAGCTGATTTAACACTTGGGACAGCAAATGCCACTAGAAACAAATAAAAAATACTTGTTATCTGGATAATTTAAAGCAATGCACACACTCTTGGCTCAGTTGCTACCTGAGGGCTCACAGTTTGTTAATGGGTTATTTGAAGTCTCATTCCCTTTAGGAATAAGACTATGGATTTGGATGCTCTTTTCATGTTAAGAAATTATGTATAGCCATGACTATGATCCACAATAAACAGAAATTGTTTTGACAGCTCTTCTGCTCCGAACTGGCCATTAGGAAGAGCAGAAAGGTCACCTGAAGCGATGATCTGCCTTGAGAACATCCATCACTGAACCAGATGGCGGGGTCAACATTTTGTCCATGCTAAACAGGGTCCCAAACCTTCCTCTCTTGTCATGGGCAGCAATGCAGGCGTTTTCAATGCAAAGGTTCTGCAAACAGAATGGCAGACCAAAGACATCATTAGCATATGCTTTGAAATAGAGATTTTATACTTTCCACAATGCTCAGTTACACTTTTTCATGTTAGTCATAATGTTACAGATGTCAAGCATCGTTCAGCAGCAGAGTGTTTACCGCAGAGAGTAAGGGACAAGAAAATCCAATGTAATCCCTCTGTCCTGCTTGCAACGAACTGGTCATTTAGAGACACTGGTGAAATTCTGACCAAATGAGAAACTCCAACTGCTTTTGAGAAGCTGAGGCTAGACCCTCACCCGGACGTGGACTCACTGATGCACTAGAGATCCAGGATACAAAAGCAGCCCATACAGAGCAACCACCCTTTTATAGCACTGCATACTACAGGAACTTACGTTGCGGTAAACAAAAACTCTCAGTTCCTTGTCACCCAGAGTCTGCAGTTTCTGTCCATGGTAAAGATATTTAGAGGAAAGCTGGTCTCTAACAATGTGGTTCAGAAGTAAATTTTTCATGGAGCTGTCAACGGGGGGATTTCCATCTGCAGCAAAAAATATGGAAGGAACCAGTGATTCACTTAAAATAATCCCTGAGACATTAAAAAGGCCCAAATACAGAATATTATCTACATCGGGCTTTAAAGTTACACGCTACTGCCTATAGCTGAAGCATTTGAGGGAGGGCTTGCATGCTTGTACGCTGCAGCTCTGCTGAAGAGAGACTCTTTGAAGCAGATCTGTGATCCACACTGATGGAAGAAAGGGAATTACTCCTAGGTTTACCTTTGAATGCATCATTTATTGGGGCAAGAAGTGTCACATGCTCACTGCCAGTCAGATGAGAACTGAGACCAGCTTTTCTGAAAAGGTCCATAGATTTGGAAACTTCAGATTCTTGGGCCAACTCAGAGAGAGTCTTAGCTGAAAAGAAAAGCAGAACATAATAACCTTACGTTAAAGGCAATTCACCCAATACTACAAAACATCTACAGTAAATCCAGTACTTCCTTGGCAAAAAGAAAAATAGACAAAAGAAAGGCATAAGGAAGAAAGATGCAGAGAGGCACCGGTACCTGAGTCTGGGATCAGCAGCTCATTAACAAAATGTACGACACCGTTGGTAGCCAGGACATCCTTGTTAGCAATGATGGGCTTCCCGTTGAGGGTCAGCTCCTCCCCACTGCAGCCTACATCCAAGGTGGTTCCTTCCAGAGTCTCCATGGTCAGGCCAGCAATGATGGCCTCAGCGCACATGGCTGATTTCAGTATGTGATGGTTCAAAAGGTCTGTAAGAGAAGTAAGTGCCTTAGAGAGCTGGAAAAATCAGCCATGTAAATATCATTGGGTGGATTATTGTAGCTTTTAGGGGGTCTGTTCAAAGGCAAGGGTGTCCCGTATGGCACAATGTAGGGCTCCACTCCAAAAAGATGTACAGTAATTTCAAATAGGCCACTTGGGATGCAGGCTGTGAAGTCAAGTGCCTGAAAAGAACAATTTTTATACACCTTTGTCAAATTAGGAAATGTTTCATGTAGTTAAGATGTTTGACTCATTTGTCAGGGGAAGGTGCACTGATTAGATACTATTTCTCTTTCACCTTGCAAGAATAATAGAAGCCACCATCATCTACAGGAGTGCTAAAGGATCGACTGTCTCGTGAATCTTCTGCAGCCTTTCCCATTCAGATCGCAGTCTTGAAAAGAGACCGACTAGGAGGCAAACTCCATCGCTCCCATAGAAACCCCAGCCAAAGTCCCCCAGGGAACACACTGGATAACTTGGAAAAGGGACTGTTTCAGCGCCCTCCTCCACATCTGGATAACACACACTTTGCCACATCTATCATGTCCAGCTCTAAAGAAGTCTGCGCTGTCCAGTTTAACAGCTGAAGGCTCTCAAATGAGTTTATTCTAGCTGTTACCGGAGTGCATCAGGGATCAGTTCACATCTATTTGAAAAGGCATTTAGAGAACCGCAAAATACCCTTCAGTCTCCCAACATGCTCAGTAAACAAGCCCTTACCCCTGAGGGCCTCTGGGTCCCCCAGGATCCGGTTCAGCGTCTCTCGTGGGATCTTCTCAAAGGCTTCATTGGTTGGAGCCAAGAGCGTGTACTGGCCTTCGTTTTCCAGCAAGCTGTTCAGGTTGGAGGCAGCCACAGCAGCCTTTAGAGGAATGAGGAGGGAGGGTAGAACACATTCAGCAAGAATACAGTGGTCGGCAACTTTGCCCAGTCACTTAGGGCCAGATTTACTAGGGTATTTATTATTTTGGAACACTTTAAAAAATAAATAAATAGCCTCTTTCAGTACTTTGGTACTTTTACAAATTTTATCCTGCCCCTTGGTTCTCTCTTGTGCTCCAATATTTTGAGCACAAGATGGACAGAGCCTTTTTGGTAGTCTTTCAGAGTTAGTTCTAATACGCTGAAAAGCCTGGAAAGGTTCGCAGTGGTTCCAGTGAATAATCCAGAACAGAACCTAAAGCTGGCTAACTGCCAAACCCTTGTGTTTTTTCAAGTTATTCCTTAACTTGGCAAATAGCAAGTCAAATAAATTGGTACCCATCAAATCTGAACAGTTAATATCACCCAAGGCAAAGATTCCCATAAAAAAGTGAGGAGCCAGACTCAGGCTACATCTTTCTACTGACAGCAGCAGCAGGGTGGCACTTGCACTGATATCAAGCTTTTCTCTTCCTAAAGCAAAATAAGCTATATTGGTACAAGGATTTTTATCAGCAGCTTTAGAGTCACAGCATTTAGGTGTTGGCAAGCTCTTCATTACAGTTCCTCGGGAGGGAACATCTTTAAGGTCCCCTGGAACACACATGGGATGGACTCACCCGGAGAGTTTCCAAGCTATCTTCGGTTTCAATGATATGCTGAATGCTGTTTGTAGTGGTGGCGATGACTTTGTCAATGACATGAACCACTCCGTTGGTGGCATGGTGGTCAGCTTTCAAAAGCCTGGCACAGTTCACAGTCACAATCTGCAGAGGAAAAGAGCCACAGGGTGTTATGTGTGTTGAAACAGGAAGGTAAAGCAGCCTCTGCTGTTTTTCTATTTTAAACGCAGTGAGTGCTGTAATACTGAATCAGCAGGAGCAGAAATGTGGTTTCCTAGAAAAACAAATGAAGAATGAGAATGTTCTATCCAAAAACACATTTGAAACATTTTATATTTAAAGAGCTTTGAAAGTAATCAGTGGTTTTGTCTACTACGCACCAGCAAGACTAAGAAAATATGTCACATCAAACAGTTATGCAAGTGTAATGTTGTATACCAGAATGTGCAACTTTCCTGCAATATCATCTATGAAACTATCTGCTTATAAATATTCTATTGAAGCTCCACTCAAACATGTTGCCTTAATCAATAACCTAAGCATTTTCAACCTAAGCATTACTGAGTCCTGGAGGTCCAACGACCGTGTCGGAGGCGCAAGGTAACAGAAGAGCAAGCCTACTGTGATAAAGCTTAAATCCACTATACAGCAGTCCATGTCCTTCACAGGCGCCTTCTAGGGGGCCACAGATCTAAAAGATTCTGGTTAGTACTGTGTAATTGAGCACCAACAGGTATCTGCGTATAGTCTTACTGAGAACCCAGTTGTAATCTATGGGGGTTGACTAAACATGAACACATCCCTCACACACATCATGCAGGGCTCCAGGTGAGGAGAAAAGGGTCCCTGAACGTGGTTTGGATGAAGGCAATAGTTTGCCCAGGGATAACAGAGTGCCCTCAACACACAGTGCTGGCCATGTTGTCAAAGTTTCTTCCCTAGAGTTTTTAAACCTTCACTTTTATCCTCAAAAAAGAAAACTCAGCTGATATAGTCGATATAGGTCCATTCTCAGCTCCACCTGGGTAACTATGGCATCTCAAAGAGTTGTCTTACCCCATTGGGATAGTGGTGAATCTGGATAGGAAGGTTCTGGTACATTGAATTAAGTGTTGTCCCATGTTTCAGCTCATCTGTTAGGACCCGTTTGTTCACCATATGGTAGCGGAGGGCGTTGAGCAGCTCAATGTTAACATTACTGACTAAGGAATCCAGCGTTTCCTGAAAATAAGCAAAATGAAACTCAGGGCTGAGTACAACTAAGCCTATTGTCCATGAAAGCACCCCCGCACCAGGAGGCCTGGCTGTGTCCAAGGTGCTTCCAGTGAGACCTTACTTTGTGCATACGTGCATGTTTGTGTGTAGGTCTCCAGCTTCCATAAGACTTTATCTTTTGCCTTACAACAGCAGCTACCAGCTCTGACATCCCTGTCCTGGGCGGACAGATGGACAATGGCAGCAAGGTGCAGCGTGGGGTCACTGTGTCAACAGCAGCAGTAAGGTGACAAAAGGCACTGTGCAGAGTCAAGAGGCAATTGCACTGGGAGACCTTCCCCAAGGGCATCGTCCTCACAAGGGGATCTGCTGGTGCAGCTTTGGTGGCAGAGGCTTGGTAGTGGGGACAGACAAAAAACGTCCCTCTCCCTGACCCAACAGCTGTTCTTACATGTTTAGGGACAAGTGACGTAAATATGGGCTGTAACTCAATATAGGCTGTGCAGTCAGGATTCTCTCCCATCCTAGGGATGCTCCATTTGGATCATGGCACCAGCAAGACAGCAGTGAAAATTTTGGGAGGAGAAATTTCATAGGATGCGAAGTGGAAAAATTAAAACCAATATAAAATAAATCTATATGCAATTAAGCAGAGGAATTCACTGATGCAGGAAGGCGGTGAATTTACAATTGGGACTGGATACTTGTGCAAATAGTAAGAATAACTACAGTGGTAAAGTAGAGATCAACAATAAAAGTGGTGGAAGGGATGTTAAGTCTCTTGTTACAGATCTCATGATGATCTCCAACAGCAAGAGACAGGAAAAACTGAATGAGGGGACTGCTATATCCACCCCTTAGAGAGCATCTACACCTTTCTCTAGTGTTGGGCTCTTCCAGAAACAAAGCTCTGGAGCAGATGGATCAGTACGGTGATTCCTGTTTTGGAATATCCTTCCTACATCAGGACTGTATCTGTATTTGCCTTCAGTCTCCAGGGCTGAATATCCACTACAGAAGGAAGAGGAGAAAGAAGAGGAACTGAATCTTACAGCAGACAAGGACGCCCAGGCCTCATTACTTGGGGCAAAAATTGTAAAACTTCCAGGTCCTTCAATTTCTGGTCTTAGGTTAGACCGGTCAGAGTAGAGCTGCGTGGTAGCAGATCCAACGACGCCAAGGGTTTCATAGATGTTTGAAAGCGGCAATGCTAAAAGAAGGAAAGATTATGTTTCCAGCACAACATCATTCATCCTTCACTGTACTTTGCTTAATCAAAAGAGAGCTGCTAGCAAAAACGCTTCTGGAAATGAAGCATGTCAGTGAATTCATATCTGTTCATTAATTAGATAATGAATAATCGTAGGCTGTCAGCTCCAATCTCAGTTATAACAGTGTTACTCAGAATCCACCGCATCTCTGCGGGCTTAAATGGAGTTGCTGTGGATTTTCACACATGCAAACTGGAGGAGAAATCAGAACCTAGCATTGTATCTGGCCTGAGAGACTAAAGTGGCAGGCAAAGATAACCACTGCTTTCGCCCGATCCATCAAGGCTGACAGCTCTTCCCTGGCTGCTCATACCTAGGGCCAGGCAGTCGGACCGCAGCACCAGTTCAACACGAGAATGGGTGGTGAGGGTGGGATTTCACCCCAATTTGTACTTGGTGCCTCTTCTCTGGGACCCTCCTGCAAGAGATGTGAGGCTCCGCAGGACATCCCAACCCCACCGTGGCCAAGCTCTGCCCACCCCGGGGCACAGCTGTGAGTTGCAGCAGCCCTAACGCTGCTGAACTGTGGGCAGCGGGACCGTCACCAATGGCCCCCGTCATCAACCAGGCAGCCATGAGCTCACTGGGGGAAGAGGTGTAAAGAAAACAGAAGCAGAACATGTCTGTCTTCAATAGACCAGGCAATTCCCTTCCCCATCCCCACCGGGGACCAAACTGTATTTTCTATTAAATGCAATTTTGCTAAACTCATGCTTGCCAAAATAGAAATGAGCAGAGACTGGCAGAACTGTCTGTTACTGTACCATTACTGTGTATTGCATTTCCAATAGAGCTATATTACTTGTTGGAATAAGTAATTCCCTGTGGCCCTCCCATGCTTGATTTAGTTTAATTATATCCAGGGTTTTAAATTGTCTGGAACATTTTGCATGCTTTGGAGCTGATCTGGCACTCGGCTGGTGCTCTACTGAGTTTTTTGACTTCTTCATGGCAACATCATGCAAAAATTGCAAAATATCAAATCCACTTTGAATAATTTTCTAACATTCCTCTTTACTAGGCAGCTGTATAATTTTAAAAAGTCTAAATAAATGTCAAACATATTTTTACCAGCTGGGCAGCCTTTTTCTCCAGGAACTTTTTCATATCCAGGACAGCACTCATAACTGATTACTCTGGAATAAGAAATGGATATGGCAGATTAACCAATGGCGTTTCAATTTTTTTTTCCCCCCTGTACTAGCTATACTCTTGTCTATGTTCATCCATATTTGGTGATGTTTCTAAAGCAGACTCTTCACTAGAAATATAGACTTGAACAAAAGACAAACCACAGTTTTTATCTCCTTCAGGACTGCATGTTGCCAATTTCTCCACAGGACAAAAGCAGACAGAAGTTATTTTCAAAACCCACATTTTTCCCAGCGACTTTATTCAGCCTCTATTCAAACAGTGGATGGAAACCAAAGCTGTGATCCCTTAAACTTAAGGTAGCAATGAGATGCAAGCTCATATCAGGATCTACACTGCATATAGAGAAGTAAGGCAGAGAGACCTAGAGGTGAGAGTGGCCATATATATTTACAAATATCTCATAGGCGAAATCTGTGAGGTTTTGGTGCCAGCTATGTATTTCCTAGCCATTTTGCTCTGCAACATGCTATGGAGGACAGACACAACTCAGCAATGACAATAACACAACGAAGACGACTCGCATTTAATACTGAGCAGTTCCATGTTACGGCTGAACAGTCGGACAACGCACATCAATTTTAAGGACTTATCATCCCCAAGCGATGCTCGACAGAGGAAAGCAACACAGGAACGCCGATGCCTTGCATATCCTGGCGTATGTTGTATGTGGGGGGGGTATGAATCACTGCATTCATCCTCTTCCCACACGCATCAACCTCACCGTTTTGGGCTGCCCTGGACGGTGGCTGCTGTCACGTCTGACCACTGCTTGGACAACACACTGCAACTCCAGTACGTCTGCTTCACCAAGCCAGCAGAGCATTTCCTCTTCATTTCACCCCATTCTTGTCCACCATGAGAAACTATCTGCCTGCATACAGCCAAGTCCACAACGCAGGTCTTGAAGGCCCTGGTGCTCACCAGCTGATGGGGAAGGAGCATCTCTGGCCTTGGATACATTGGCCAAAGGGGCTGGAGCGATCGAGCAAGCCCCTCTCTTAGCCCCGGGTACCGTGCAGGCACCCTCGGTGCGGTGCACAAGCATCTCCTTCTGGCCGGCAGCAAACTGCCTGCTGTTTTTAAGCACTATCCCTCCAGGACAAAACCGAGGGGGTTGGAGACCTGCACAACTCAGGGCCGCTCTGCAGATTTGCGGAGCCTAAACAAGCAAGAGCTGGCTGAAGGCTGTGGCCATCGTCTGCAACTCTATGGAAACTAAAAAGGCTCATCTGATTCTCAAGCTGTCCGTTTAAGGGAACATGTTTCAATATTAAGAGGGAAAAAAAAAAAACAGAAGTTTTCCTTTCACTTTTCACAGGGGGTTCTTTCCCCTATTGCTCTTACTCTTGGTACGGGAGGACCGAGGCCCCTGACTGCTGGGCCAGCCCGCGTGGGGACAGGTATTCCTCGTGAAGGCAAGCATTTCCCTGGGCTCCCAGCTGGATTCGGGACAAGTCCGATGCTGTAGCGCAAGAGCTGAGCTTCAGCACGCTCCGTTAAAGAGAACGGAAAAGCCCCAAGCTTCGGATCTTTGTCATCGTTTTAACGCTGTTAACAAAGAGTGGAGAGGCCTGGGGTTTAGGAGGGAATTCTTCGGGGTAATTAAGAGCCGGTAAGTGAAACAAATACCTGTGTTTCTGTGACAGAAGCAAATAAATTCGGTGTCACGGTCTCCTAAGAGAATTGCAAAGCAAACCCAGACTGATTGTCTAGACATTATATATGCCATGTGGGAAAGAGTTTGCCTAAAGCAATCCCTTCCTTTGACTACCGGAGATCTTAACACCCTGCTGTTCCACTTTTCCCAGCTCCCCCGTCTCGTGTTCGTTAGAAACACACACTCCCCCCCCCCCCGCCCCAGCTCCAATTTCTCTTTTTTTCACCCTAGAAACTAAATCCAGTCTAGACAGTTCCCTTGGTTCACAACTGTAATCAAAGACGAAGAGCCGATTAAAGAGAAATCATTCCAAAGTTCAGCATAAATAATTCCCGACTGCTGACGTAGGCTTTAAAAGGCTTATTTATAGATCGATCGGAGACTAATGAGCTGTGACTAGGCGAGCGGGAGGCTCACGTGTGCGGCGTGCAGAGCGCGGTGCCGGTGGCTTGGCGATGCCCCCACACGGGACAGAGCCTGCGGAGAAGGCACGGAGCGACCCCGCCGCCACCGGCTCCGGCATCCCGCCGAGGGGATGCTCATGGCAAGGCTGGCGTGACGGGGCCAGGCCACCGAGGAGCTGGTGGCTCGCACCCACCGCCAAGCACCCAGGCTCATGCGCCCGCCCACCAGCCTCCCTTGCCCTTCCCTCCTCCAGCCCCTCTGCCCTTCCTCCCACGCTGCCCCAGAGGACCTCGGCTGTGATTTTTTTCCTTTTTCAAGTTGTCCAAGCACCACTGCGCTTCTGCAAAGGGCCAGGGGAACACAAAGGTGCCTGGCCAAGCGTTTTACTGCAAGAAGTGAGAACTGGGGACCAAAAAAAAAACCATCTTTGACATCAGCCCCTTGGACCTCCCATGGCCGCTCATTCCCTCCCTCATTCGCCGGCCGCTGCATTTCAGTGCTAAGGTGCCCCAGGTGTCCCTATGGGAAGGGAGGCTGTTGCGTTGTGATGTCCTGCTCCGCTCGGTTCAGAGCCAGCCCCTGCAGCCCGCCAGAGCTGGGTGACTTGCTTCATCCTGGTTCCTGTTGGCTCCACGCTTGGTGCCACACCGAGGACCTCCAGGAATGACCTCAGCCACGAATCGGGGCAGCACGAGCTCTTTTTGATGGACCTGAAACCAAGCCAAGAGCCTGCCCAGCCCATCACAAAAGTCTCCCGCTGCCTGTGCACACCATGAGCATGGGTCCGGCAAGGAAGGGAAAGCGTTTCCACCTCGCAGCCAGCGCGACCAGGCAGCCGGCTCCCACCTTGGCCCTGCTGCGGTTCCGCACCAGCGGCTCAACCGCCCGCCGGAGCCCGGCGGCCCTTGGACTTGCCAAGCGCAGTAGGTATTTCTGGTGTCCGGTCAGCGGTTACGCACCATTACATCTCCGCGCAGCCGATGCCAACTCTGCGGGTTAAATAAGCAATGCCCTCGCACAAAGTGCGTTTGTCATCCACTTTGCGACGCCTGCGACCGCAGCTTCCTGACCGCCTCGTTGAGTAATCTGGAGTCAAATCTTTACAGTTATTCAGACTTAGGTCTCAGAACACTGTAGTCTCTAAATGCCTACGTGTGTTTGACTGCAGAAGCAAGCTTCCTCGGTTTTATTAGTCATTGTTCCACCGCCGTTGCATTTTGAGAATCTGAAATTAAATTTTAAGTGCATTTTTCAAGGTAATAAAAATAAGCTTAAGCATATATTAGTGAATAAAGATCCATCTGTAATAATTTCCTGTAATAAAACCCATATGTTTTGTTTTTGTAAAAAGAGTGCCAGAGACTCATTCTTTCCCTGGATTGGCGAAAGTACTTCGGACAAAAAAGGAATGTTAATTTAAAAGGAAAAAAAAAAAAGAAGAAGAAAGTATTAAGGAGCAACTTACTGCTACTAGTTATTCCTCAAAAAAAAAAAAAAAAGCAAAGAAAAAAATAAGAAAAAAAAAGCAGAATTGATATAAGTTGTCTTTTTGTTCTCAAGACAAACTAATGTGAGGGGGGGGAGGGGCATTTAATTGCAACCCTAATTCTGGAAGAATGAGTCTAGTGCATTAGGGAATTCGAAAAATATTTAAAAAAAACACAGAAGGCAACTATGAGAATATATGCTATTAAATTATTTCTGTGGCCTACGGAATAACCAACAGTGGAAAATTACCTAATTATCAAAACAATCTTGTTTCAGTGCTCATTAAAATCAAAGCAGTGTCAGACTTCTTGCCAACTATCTTATCTCACTTCATCAGCAAGTAATGCAATGCTAAAATGCACATAAATCCTCCATCCAATTTCTTCCTAACTGTGCAAGCCAAATCTTCAGCAAAGAGAAGAACACCAAAGAAAAAAAGCAGATAAGGAGGCGGGAGTCCCCCTCTGACGCACGAGTTGAAGTTTCCATGCTGCACATACAGCGACACTAGACCACTCCACCGCGCTGGGCCAAAAGACACATTTCGAGGAGCAATCCTGCCAATCCCCACCACCAAGCCTCACACTTACTATCTTGACCTTCTTCCGTCTGGAGAGAGCCACAGCGCAACTCCCCGTGGCGCCCGCTGCACCCACCAGAGTCGTCCTGAGGGCTGTCAGTCATGAACCCCAACAGCCACCATGAGCTGACGCACGTTGAGTCAAGACTAAAGACCAGACACATCTGTGCCTTCCGGGCTGGCTTTCCTTGCTGCTCCATGTCTCTGGATGCAGGATGTGATCATCCTCGAAGGGGTGAAGTCATTACTTACTGCTACAGGCTTGCAGCAACTTTTCCACCGTCCTCACTCAGTGCAACATTTCAGTTATCTGAGCCAACTTTGGAGGAGCTCAACCTTGCTTCTCTACCTGGTCTCTTGCTGACCTCCCTCCCTCCTACCTATGCAAAACAGTGTTCAAAGCAGGAAAAGAAAAGAAGTCAAAGCAATTAAAACTCTCTTCCTAGAGCCTGGTATTTGCACCTGCGATGCACTTCCAACTTGCAGCAGCACTGACCCTTTAAGCAAATATGAAGGATAACGGACAGGTCAAATGAAGAGTAAGTAGATGAGAGATGGGCCAAGCATCTCTCATCCCAGCACTGCCATTCTCATGGGTGGACAAAGCCTTCTAGGAACATGCTTATCCACAAATCCACCAGCCTCTGATGGGATAAAGCTCCACCATGCCCACTGCATTGAAGGAGAGGATCCATCTGTCAGAGGAAGGGCCTAAGCACACAGCCTCAGGAGAGGGCTTCTGGTCATAAATCCTCAGTGAAGGCTGGAACCATCCAGTTATGCTGATTAACAAGCCAAATCCTGCCCATTTCTGGGATTTAAAAGTATCTCCTGTTCTCAAAACATCTCATTGACCAGCTCAGCCACATGCAGAGGGCCAGTTTGAGGATTCACATTCTGCAGCATTAACTCTGCTCGCACCCTCTCCCGGGAGCTGAGAGGCTCCTTGACACTTGCTTTTTTAAGAGTCTGATTGCTGCAGCATAACGCACCGTGCCCTTTACAGCCTGCATGACTCCTGATTGCTTCCATACGCCAGGAGGACCACATCCAGTGGGAGCCGTCACCGGCAAATGTTTGTAATCAGAGCTGTCCCAAAGACCTCAGGAAAATCTGAGTCCAGGCACATGTCTTTTGTTCTGCACAGGCACTGCTACGGGTCAAAGTAAGGCCTGGCTCAAAAATAACTAGGAAGAGAGCAAGACAATAAAACTCATTGTCAAGATGATGCGAAGTGAAGAATATTTAGCGAACTCCTGGTATAATGAGGCCATTATCTCATAGGTTCACGCAGGTTAACACTGTATGCTTTTCTCTCAGCAGTGCATCATTGGATTAGACGTTTGGGTGAAACCAGAGAAAATGAGGTCAGAGGAAATCACTGCATCTCCTCAAATGAAGTCATGAAATGTTGCTAGGTGCCAGTTGTTCTACCTCTTTCCAGAGACATGCAGCAGAGTTTGTCTCTGCCAAATACAGCTGCACACTTGGATTACCTGAGGCTTAGTTTTTGATTTATTTCAGAGCTAAAGAAATTTGCGGCTGGACCTCTTCATCTTTAAGTGATTTTAACAGCAAAGCTGTCCCATATCCAAAGCTGAGTGAGGTTTTGTTTGGAGACCCACTATACTACTCCATTACCACAAGGATCTTCTACAGAGCAAGCAACGATGATACCATATTGCCATGCCATAATCTGATCCATTTTACATCAAGGACATTTCAAAAAGGCCATCATTTAGCCAAGATGAGAGTCTCAGCTCTAAGCATCTAAATTAAGTCTTCCCAGATTCGGTGGTTTTGTAGAATTAGGTGTGCATGTGGGGGAGGGGGTGGATTAGCTTTTTTACAATATTGACACTTCTTTTCTTTTTGTAAAGACAATTGGACATAACAGAAACCACTACACATGCTCAGTATATGCTGCAATACACCCTCCTAAAAGTTTTCCTATTTTAGATGAATCCATGGGTAACATAATGAAAGGCCAAAAACTGTGCACAGTGACAATTCCTGTTTTGCATCCCTCCTCACAATACCAGTACTGGACACTCAAAACTCAATCTGATAGCCAGGAAACTCAACTGAACCAATCCAAGCAACTAAAATAAAACCAATATAGCCTACCACAGTGAAAGATCTCTAAGTCTGCTGTTTAGCACAGAAGCAGAGTTTATTTAATCTGCAGAACATAATGGTATGTTGCATTAGATCAAATTACAACTTGCATAGGACCACACCAGGAACACACACTGGATGACTTTCTCCTATCTGCTCTTCTAGGGAAGCTATGCAGCATTGGGTCTAGGATTGAGAGAGACACAGCTAAGTACTAGAAAACATCTGGTACACACTTCATTACAGCACTGAGAGTTATATAAGTATATATAGAAATGCAATTAGAATAAATGATCGGGTTTTGAATTTATATAGTACTTTCCATTCTTACCATCTAAGTGTTTCAAGATCACATTTGGCATTTGAGAAAAACCAAGGCACGAACATTGCTTTGGGAATAAAAGGCCAAAACAAACCTTAACATGAATATGGACAAGCAGCCAGTCGCCTGCCCGTGCCTTCACCAGGAAAGGAAACGAACACCTCAGGATTGAGGCGGCGTGGGAAGCCCCTTTCCATGCCCGATGCCAATGGACATCACTCGCCCACGGACGCATCCCACGACGCCCAGCAGCGGGGCTCTTTGGGGAGGACCCCGGCATCGCTCTTGCAAGTACTCACGTGGATTTGCCGCAGATTTTCCGCTGGTACCACTGCTTGCAGTTGGTGAAATATTTCCGGTTCGTCCCAATGAGCTTCTGCACAGCGCACACGTTGGGGCTAGAGCGGGCGACAAAACAGAACAGGAGCTTGTGAGTCTCCCCTCTCTCCATCCCTGCACAGGAGACTAAGACAGGCCCCATCCAGAAATGCCTGAAAAGCCTGAAAAGCGTGTTTATGAAGAAGGAAACTTCTATAGCTGCAAGTTAACCTTCTAGGACACCAGAACATACAACGACTATTATAACCTGAATGCTGAGCTACTGATGGGTAAAACGAACAAGCGACTCAGTACACTGCGAATTCAATGCACACTTTATGATAGCATATATTGACAGTGGCTATACTGTGTCAGTCCACAAGGTCCCAAGAGCTCTCTCTGCTCAACCAGAAAATCACACGCTTGAGTTACATGTGTGACTAATCCCACTGAAATCTGACTGCAGCCTCCTAGCTTTCTAAGTGGGGTCATTGAGAGCAGAGATGTGGTCAAACAGGGGTTTACTCACTCCTAGTCTGGCCAGCACGGCTTTTCCCCACGCACCCTGGCTTGCTGCACCCTTGGCCCATGGATATGGGCCAGGCAAAGTCATTGCATGAGATAAGATTTATGGATCGGGGTTGCAAGGCCACCGACTGCCCCTGGGTTTTGAGCCAGAGGTGGAGCGAACACCCAAACAGGCTGTGGATGCTCAGCCCAACTGCGGCTGTATTCCCAACACCAAAACCATGCTCCAGTTACAGCCCAGGAACCAAAAGTTTGTACAGCATCACTTGCCAGGGAGGTGGGGGAGAAACAAGTAAGTAAAACACATAAATCATCACTCCATCAGAAGCACTCTGCACTTTCCAAGGCAGCTTGCACTTGTGCAGCCTAGGTCCGGAGGAGGCATGGAGATGCTGTTGCAAAGGTCTCGCTGAGCTGTTCAGGGAGAGCTGGCAGCCCGTTTCACACTCGTTTGGACGGAGAACCTGTCTGCTCGCCTAACCAAAGCGGCCTCCACCGCCTGACCACCTCGTCCTCCTGCGGACTCGTTCGCTCCCCACCAGCGTCCCGAATTCAGCCCTCCGAAACGGGCCGGCCTCCCTGTCATTAGCATGAGTTAACGCCGAGCGCGCTGCCAGCCTCCGCGGGAGCTTGGCTCGCCTTCAATAAGCCTTTGTGGAGCTGGCCGTGCCGAGGCAGGACCCAGGCCGGCGCGGCCCCGGCACCCCCAAACCTCCCCCGGAGACCAACCGCAGGGAACAAGGGTTACCCAGGAATGGCAGTGCGTTTCTGCTGGAAAGCTTTCTATATAAAATGCAGAGGGCAAGGAGAAAGATTCGACACTAAAACGCTCAGAAAACCCCAAGCCAAACTTGCAGCTGGTGCAAGCTGACCCACGCTCAGGGATTTCCAGGCCAAATCATCGCTCCGTGACTCAGCCCACCTGGGCTATGCCGGCCCTGCGGCACCTACATGTGGCTCCAATTACATCCAAAGTCCACATCTTGCCTCGATTTCAGCGGCTGGCAGAGGACAACCCCTCTACTACTCGTCTCAACAGCCCTGGCTACCGAAGGCTAGGTTGATCATTGCCGCAGGAGCCCAGCTCCGCAGGGCTGCCGCTTGCATGCTCACTTAGCGGTCCGATCCTTCCCAGCTTTTCCCGGCGCAGAAAGCCGCCCCGAAGGTCTGCACTATCAGCGATTCCTGCAGCAAGGCGGCAGGAGCTGCTCCCCGCCACGTGTGTGCTGGGGCTCTGCCCGGTCTGGCTTAAAACGCACTAGCCAACGCTCTCGCGTTGTCTTAACCCTCTTCTTATATTTCTCAGCTGCACTCCCTCTCCCTGACCTGACACAGAATTCACTTAAAAAAAAAAAATTTAAGACGTCAAAGTTGTGCTGCAGAGCCAAGTTCTGCCACTGAACTCGCGCTCGGCTCCGCAGGGGCATCGCTGGGGCAGGGCGACGTTCACGGGCGAACGGTGTGGATTCGGGCCGCACGCCCTTTCTGCGCTCCCTGCAGAAAGCCAGCAACACACCTCGCCTCCAACAGCGTTTTGGCTGTTTCTTCGTTGCTGCATCTGTTGGACACACCGTTAATCAAGGGTCATAACTCACCGATGTTTAAAAATTAGTTTGTTATGTAGTGCTTCTGCCATCAGAAAAGGACCAGTGAGCCAAATCCTGCTGTAAACTACGCTGCATTTATATCAGCATAACTTCACGTCACCCTGGCATAGCAATTCCTCACGTCTCTCAAAAACCTTAGTCACCAGCATGGGCTGTAATCGTGTCTTACCACGTGCCTCCATCGACTGCACTGGGAATAACCGGCTTCTCTCTTCAGAGTCGAGCACGCTGGTTTACCCCAGAACCGCACTAACTTGCCAGGTCTGAGCAAACTTCTGCCTTAGGCTATGGGCAGAATTGGGTCTTTGTTTAGTTTCAGATCATGCAAAGACGAAGAAGAACACTGTATTTGTACGGAAATCACCATAATTCTTTCATCGCCGACAACTTCCAAACAGGCATCAGCTCAGATTTTGTCTATTAGATTCTGTACCCGATTAGACAGGCAATCAGTGTACCCCATTACAAATACTGCCCTGGATCCCTGCCAGGTGCTCTATCAAACTGCAGTATTTCAGTCTTTTTTTTTTTTTTTAAAGCATTTCATGATCCTGCCTTCAGCAGTCCATTTAAGTGGAAGCTACAGTTCAATCAATGTCACCATCGCGAAAGACAAAAACCAGCTGAAACGTCTGTCCATCCTTTCACCCCACCTAATTCCCAATAAATTTTTAAAAACGGTGGAAACAGCTACTAACATCTGGTTAGTTTTCTACCAGTCAAACTACTAGCATCCATAATGTATTGCCAGCCCAGCAGGAGATGTCTAGACGCATTTGGGGGATATTCCTTATCTCAGAAGGCTTAAGATTAGACAAGCCATTACTTTTAGCAGGAACATTTCCAAGACGTCCTGGGGGCTCCAGTCAAAGAGTAAGTTGGTGCTTACTCCCCAGAGATACCCACCCACCATTAAAACTATTTTTTTTCCCCTATAAATCCTTGAAAACAGAGTTCCTCCCACAAAGAGCTTAACAGTTTAAAGTTTGAGGCCTTTTTCTTTTTTTTAATGAGGATGGACTGATAAAAAAAAGTCATTCAGCGTCTCAAGTGACCTCTGGACTATTAAGCACCTTGGAAGAAGGAAGTTAGTTAGTTAGTTAGTTGCCTCGGGACGAAAGTTAGTCGCCTCGGGACGAAAGGGGACCGGGCGCAGGTGGAGGGCGCGGGAGGCAGCGGCGGGCGGGCGGCGGCGGGCGGGACCCCCCCGGATCCCCCCCGGCCTCTCGCCCCCCGCCAGGAGCCTCCCGTCCCCGGCGGAGATGGAGAAGCAGCGCGCAACCCCCGCGGGCCGCTTCCGCCGTTCCGCGGCAGCGCAAAAGCAGGGAAAAAGCTCCCACCTCCCCAATTTTTTGATTTGGGTTGTTGTTTTTTTTTGGGGGGGGGGGGGGGGTCGGCGGCGGGGGGAGCGGGACCCGCCTTACCCGTGCTGCCGGCCGCGGAGCCGGCTGTGCTGCAGGACCTGCTGGTAGGGCGACTTGGCGGCGGCGGCCAGGCCCAGCGCCAGCGCCAGGAGCAGCGGCGGCAGCGACATGGCCGGGGCGGCGGCACCGGCACCGGGGCGGGACGGGACCGGACGGGACGGGCCGGCGGCGCCCGCGCGCCCCGTTAAATGCGGCGGCGGCGCGGGGGCGGGGAGCGGCGGCGGCGGCGGGGCGGGGAGGGGAGAGGAGAGGGGCCGGCGAGGGCAGCCCTCCCCCAGCCCTCCCTCCCTCCATCCCCCCTCCATCCCCCCGGCCTCCCTCCCTCCCTCCCTCCCTCCTCCCCCGCGCCCGGGGCCCCGCGGCGGCGGCGGCAGCAAGCTGCCAGGGCGCGCTCAGCATCTCCTCCCCGCTCCTTTTTCTCTCTCCTTTCCTTCTTTCCTACTTTTTCCCCTCAACTTTTCTGTTGTGATGCTGCCTCCGTTGTCCCTCCTCACCTGGCGCCATCCTAGCGCCCGTTGGCATCACGTCCCCCCCTTCCCTGTTGGCATCGCGTCCCTCCCATCCCCGTTGGCTGCCGGTGCTGT
Organism: Apteryx mantelli; assembly: GCF_036417845.1. Lineage (NCBI taxonomy): Eukaryota > Metazoa > Chordata > Aves > Apterygiformes > Apterygidae > Apteryx > Apteryx mantelli. Next base: position 4,659,457 of record NC_089991.1, on the reverse strand, counting down.
CTGGGGACGCAGCCGGTGAGCGGATTTGGGTTTCTTTGGGTTTCTCTTTTTTTGCACCAAAGAAGGGGCAGCAAGGCCGCCGGCCTCCCTCAGCGTGTCCCCTGGGCCGGGTGGCCTGTGTCCTGTGCAGCTCGGGCCGACCTCAGGGTGAATTTGACGGCAAAACGCAAGCCACCCTGTTGTGCTGTGGGGCAGGAGAGGTGCCGGTGAGATGAGTCCCGGTGAGATGAGTCCCTGCAAGCCAGCGCCGGCCAGGCAGCAGCCTTGCTAGCACCGGCTTTGCAGCAGCTTGCGGGGGGAAACCGCTTCCAGCGAAGGGCAGAGCGCGCTGCTCCGTGCTCCTTGTGCCAGGACGGATGGCCGAGCACCCCGGGCTCCCCGAGAGCCACCCCGTGCGGGAGTCCCAGAGGGCCGAAGCGCGGGTGAAGCACGAACACCCAAGGTTTCCTGCGCAGCGTCGCCTACGAAGGAGTCCCGACGCGCCTGGCTCCCATTTTAGGCATCTTGACTAATTGCAGCATCCCAACCGTGTTTTCAGGGAACCCGCTCTGATTGGGACTGACACCAAACTTGAAGCGCTCGGCTCTCCCTAATGCTTCCTGGGAAGCAGAAGTGGTCACTTCATGGCCACTTCTCTTAGGAACAGGCTTCTTCGAAACGTTCACGCAGATTTGCAGCCTGGGCGGTGGCCAGAAAGGGCAGCTGCTCCGCAGAAGAGAGGAACCAAAATGTATCCTGCGAGAAACCACCAAGCCAAACAGAAGAAGTCTTTAGCAATAATAAATCCTTTATATTTACAGTGATATTTTCCCACAGTAAATAAACCTCATTAACGTAAACAGCACTAACGCATCTTGGATAAAAGGCACCAAATCCTTCCTCGGTGTCCGGGAAGTGCCTCGCCGCTCCCTCCATCTAGGTAGGTGAGTCACAAACCTGCAAGGGCTCATGATTCCAGCCCCAAAGACAAGAAATAGAGGTTTCAGGTATCCCTGAGCAGAAGGTGAGGTTTTGGACATTGGTGAGTTGGACATTCAGCGAGGTGCGAAGCCCTGAGCAGGCCCGCAAGCACCTTCCTGCTGGCAGATGCACCTTTCCAAAGAGGATCTCCTCTCCCTGGAAGCACAGAGCCCCGTGTCCCAGGACGAGCCTCCTGCAGCCTTTGCCCCAGGCTGGGCTCGCCGGTGTCCTTAGGTCCCCGTTGCAACAGTCCAAAATCTGTGCTGATGGTCTCGAGCCACAAAATCCCGCGCTGGAGTCAGCAGAAGTTTGTTGAACCCAAAATGCTTGAAATGAACCAAATGAGTGTTTTTTCCAATGAAATGTTTCCCCAGAGTCCAAGCGAGCAGGGGACGGCGGAGGGACAGCCAGCCGAGAGGGGTCAGGGCAGGCGCAGCGGGGGCACGCGCGGCCCCACCGCCTTCCCACGCCCGGAGCCAGCACCTGGGACACTCGCCCATTCCTGCCCCAAAAAGGCTGTTGGATTAAGCGGAGTTACACAGGGCAGCACTGGCTAAACACGCAGGAGTGGGGGCAGGTGAGCAGAGCTGAGCCCCATGTCGGGGCAGCCGAGGGCTCCCCCTCAAAGGCATCCTGCATACGCCAAATGGGGGAAAAGCACCATTTTTATCTACCGCTGCTGGTTGCCTTCTCCTCCATCCCTTGCTGCCTGGTCCTGCTGCCTCCTCGTGCTTTTTTAATTCATCGTTTTCATTATTCCTCTCTGGTGGGACTCCCCACACTGATTAAGCCTTCAATTCATTTCCATGAATCTTCCTGAGTGTGGTTCAACTCTAGGAAGGAAATAGCCAAATGCATTAGGCTATCGGACTCTGGTGAACTTATTTGTGACTTACCATCCTTTTATCTTGCACTTGTTTTAACCTCTGCTTGCAGACGGATGTTTAGTTTGAAACGAAACCCGTGTCCAGTGGACTCTGTGCGCCCTCATACAAATATTCTAAAATCAATCATGTAGAAAACAGCACTTGCACAAATAGATGCTTCTATACACATTTCAGACTAAGCAACAAGCAGAAATAACAGCTGCTCCACCAGAAGAGAGGAATCGCAAGACATACTCCTGAGCCAAACAGAAGAAGTCTTCAGCAATAATAAACATTTATTATTTGAAAACATTTTGCTGTATAAACAAATCTGAAGACGGGAATTACTGGATCGTTAAGGCCATAAATATTTTTCACTTTGTTCTGTGAGCCGCACAGAAAAAACAGGAGAGCTCCTAAAAAACCGACCACCTTTCTATCTCTCTAGAAATAGTTTTAGGGGACATGATCAACAGCATAAAATTACAAGTCCTTTTGTAGAGGTCTGCCATATCATATTTCTATTGCCCTCGTAATAGTGCAATTCCCATAAAAAGCTGTAGTTGCATTTGATAAAACCCACATCCCTGGAGCGGACTGAAGCTCCATTTAATCTCAGTTTCCAGTTAATGCTGATTTCAGGCCCATTTTTTTTTCTGGGACTGGCCCCAGCTCCCACTTTTACAAACTCCCTCTGAGCCAAAGCCCTGGAAAACAGTGCTCGTTTGCTGTGCTTGTGTTACAGGCGGCAGGATTTCCGCGGCCAGTCGTGGGTCGGGAGGGCGGAAGGGCCACCAGCCCGCGTTCAACTCTCCCAACATCTGCAGAGCCCCGGGTGGGTTCCCCCCGCGCGGCCGGGGCTGCAACAAAAAACCCACCCAGAAAACGGAGTGTTTCGGAGAAATACTGCCTTGCCCCATCGCCCGCTCAGTTATATATACGGAGCCTGTCGGTATGTGTTAGTGATGTATGTCCCATCTCATCCCTGCTTTCACTCTGCTCTCTGTTCGCTCTTTGCTATCAGGGCTGATGTTGGGCAAAAAGATGGTCCCTCCGGGACTTTGCGGGTCTTTCCTGAGCTCCTTCCTCGCCGCACAAGCCCCCGCGCTCCTCGCTGGTGTCTTCTGCCCGTGCCCCGGGGGTGAAGGATGCGGCAGATGCCCCTTTCACGCCGCGCGCTTGCTTTCACGCGTCAACCTTGTTGAAAGAAGCCACCGACGAGGACCGTGTAATCCCCTCCATCTCCCTCCGCAGGCAGCTCCGTTCGCTGGAGAAGGAGGAGCGCTAATCCCCGTTCCCTCCGCCGGCTCCGGCGCACGCGGCGAGCTGCAGCAGAGGGCCGACGCCGTCCACGTCCCAGCTCTTCTCCAAGCTCCATCCGTGCGGCACCTCGTACGGGCAAAGCGTTACCGTTACGGGCAGCGACGTGCAGCTCAGCGGCATGAGCAGCGGCAGGCTGCCCGATCTGCCCTGAAAACCCCGGAAAAGTCCACGGCCTCGCGGACACGACGTACAGACACGCAGCTGAAATTCAGAATAAAATAAAAGCCCAGGGTCGTGTCTGGAGAGGGAGGAAGAGCGGAGGAGAGCGCGAAGCAAGAACGCAGCGCGCTTTGGCTGTCCAGTCTAACCAGGGTGGCCGCAAGGCGTCCGCTCGCCACGACGGCAATCACGCACGGCGTTCCGCTTCCTTGGAAAAGGCTGTTGCGAGGGAAGAAATATGTGTTTTATCTGCTCTGGCATAAACAAAACAGTTCTCTTACCTCATCGCATAGCCTTCTAATTAGCTTCCCACTCGAGATGCTGGGAGATAAATCTTTGCAAGCGTGGCTCTCCGTGGCGCCCTGTTTCCCTCTCATTCGCCGAGAGGCGCGCGCACAAAACGAACCCGCGGAAACGCGGGCGCAGCGCCGGGGGGCCGATCTGATATCCCCGTGTCTGGCTCCTATTTCCCCCCTTATTGCAGCTCTACGGTGCAGTACTGCTACGGAGCAGGAAGTCGCAAGAAGCAGCGGTTCAACTTTGGGGGAATAATTCAGGGCCACTTAGTGCTATCAGCCATGGATGAAAAAGAAGAAAGAGGCAGCAAACAGCTCCCACAAGGCATTTCTGGCTCTCAAATGTTCCTGTTTTGATCCTTATCCTGCAATTTATCTTCTTGTCTTCTGCACGCCAGCAAAGAAGCAGAAAAACCCTAAGAAATCTGTAGGCTGATGTATCTTTCCGGGGAGTATTCATTTCCCCGCATAGCTGCACGAACCGTGCCATCGCCGGAGAGCAAACCACTCGCAGAGCAGAGTCTTCAGACCTTCGAACGGATAAAAGCAAGTTTTTCCTGGCCTGCTCCAGCTGATTGAGAGGCCTGATAGACGCCCGGTGTCGGTGCGGGAATCTGCTGGGGTTGGCTGTGGGCCACTCTGTAATGCAGGAAGAGAGCAAACGCTTGCGCCTCCTGAGCCAAATTACAACAGGCTGTTATTTTGGGATGCTAAGCTTTGAAATCTGAATTCACTTAGTTTATTATGATATATTGGAACTTCCTTAAAAAAAAATAAAAAAAAAAGATACTCGTTAACTTCAGTTAAATACAACAGGCAGAAGAAACCCTTCCCTGCCAAAAAGATACACAAGCTACGTTATGTCAATAGAATAACTGGTAACGGGAGATGGAGTAGCCAGAAGGCTGCTTCCCTACAAACTTTGGATGAAATTCAGGCTCACTGAAACCGGGACAAAATTCTGACTTTGAGACGCGCAGACAGACCGGCCTCAAAACTTCCCTCCACGGCTCGGCACAATAATTTCTTTGGCAAGGTTTAGGGAGGCATTTTCTCCTCCGTCTCCCCAGCAGAACGAGATACTACACCCCGCGTGGCGAGGTGGTCTGTAATTACCTAGTGCTCCCGGGGCCTCTTCACAAATCATCTCCCAATAGATTTCACGTGGTATTACTGACATGGAGGAGAAGACGAATTAGAGCACCAAGGTCCCTGCTTTTGCCAATGCAAGAGCGGTCCCTGCCATTCCTTCTCCTACGGGCTATCCGAATTTCTGAAACACACCCGAGGGGTTATACAGGCCACATGGGCTCTCACAGTTAGGAGCACGTTAAAAATATTGAGGATTACAAAGTGGTGGGAAGTCGAGAAGCTGTTTGGGAGCGCGGTAGGGCATTTCTCCAGACAGCGGTAGAGGTTGCAATGTCGTGTTTGATTCACACCCTCCTCGGCAGGAAAAACGCGGCGTCTAAGAGAAGAAAGAGAAGGAGCCTTAAATCAAAAAATATGTGACTGGTAGCTATTTCACCTAGTGTTTACACATCATTTTGATATCCCAGTTCTGTAAAGTTATACAAACCCCAGGTCATTTTTCTGGTTATTCCTTTCTTCAGACAACAGGCTCCTCTAGCATTAAAGTTAAGGGGGTGGGTAAGAAAGTGCAAGGCAAAAGGCAAAGCAAGCAGTAATAAACTTCAGGAAAATTAGGTCCCAAAAAAAAAGGCTTGCTTCTTAATGAAGAGAGAATAACGTTCAATCACACTAAAGGGGCATCTCAGCACACGCAGTCGTGTCTCGCCCAGGCTGCCGTCCCGAGAGGCAATGACCTCTCCCCGGGCCTCCGACCTAGCAATCGTACAGCTGCAGGCGGCTCTGATGGAAAAATAACCCTACTTTTGACAGGTTGGCTTTCTGTCGGCTCCGTGTGCTGAGCGGACCCACCACGCAGTTGCACGATCACTAAACCTGACGTCGGCGAGGGCCAGGAGGGAGAAGCCGAGCAAGCTCCCTTTCTGGCACGGCCCAAGCCGATCCGCAGGCTGGGAAACTGCGTTCCTGCGCTTTCGGCAACGTCTCAGACAAACATCTGCTGGGAAGGGATAGCTCGAACCGAGCCAGCCCTGCGACTGGGAGATGGGCTAGATGACCTGAGCTGTCAACGTGCATTAGATAGACTTACACACTCCTGGACCCGTTTCCACAGGGTTAGACATTACGGCTGATTTGTTCAAAAAAGGATGCTTCGATCAAAAAAAAAAAGGCTGCTGCTCCCTCTCCAACGTGTCAGCTCTTCTCCCCCCATCTGTCCCTCCTGCCCCAGCCCCCTGGAGCTGGTCCCCTCCACGCCGGTCCCTGGGGAGCCAGGCTGCACGAGGTACTAGAGCAGAATAGTCCCACTGGGCACGCCATCCTGCCTATCATCACCCCAGACGTGGCAAAGGATCTTCTAGGGTCTTCCTTCAGCGTCGAAAATCTGTGCACTGAAGGTGATTATTGACCTCTTCGGTTTCAGCATTTGTGGATTTTACCTTTTCCTTCTGCTTCCTGACACCACACAGACACCCGAAGGCTTGCTGTAACCTCAAGAGTAGAAAAGCTGGACGGAGACATACCCTTCACCACTGTCTGCTTTCTGGGGCTTCACGCCAAGCCAAGCTTCACCGGAACCCATGATTCAGGAATATTGCTGTTTATACATATGCATACACTAAAAAAATATGTACACGTATTTATAAATTAGGTATTATGAGTTCATCGTTATTGCACAGCGTTGTGGGGGACATATGGCTTAATTTAGTTGCGGTGGTTTTGTAGATTCCAGCTGAGAAGATAACATGACAAGGAGAGTAATCGTTTCTAAGAGGGAGTGATTTAGTAATATAGTCTACAGAGCTTGTAAAGCCTCCTTGATGAAGGGCCAGAGAGAGATGGAACAGTTTGGATCCGTCTCCCCGCTGCTGCCGAGACTGAATGTTGCAATATGTATTAGGAGGGTATAATGGAAAATAATTGCCTTCATTATGCGAGTTCAACATGCAGACATATGTTCCTGGGTAAGCCACTTTTACCACTGGCCAGGCCCACGTAGCTCGTCTTCTGTAAAATGTAGGGAGCTGCATTTTCTACAGGCGCAGCGGGAAAGCAAGCCCAGGTGGTTTCCCCCATCAGACAGATCGGCTGTGATGGTCTCCCAGCTGTAATCCTGCCCAACTCTGAGCAAAAGTAGAGTGGCTGTGGATTCACCGGAGACTAATTTATCAAGAGGAGCACTTAGCGCTCCTACAGCACGTCACGTATCCAGAATACGGTGCCGAGCGCCCCGCTGCTTTGGGGAAGTTGCCTGTTCGCTTCTCTGGGTAGGGGATACTGCGAGGCAGACGTGACTCCCGCTAGATGCCATGCAACGTCACCTTACATTAAGACACCCTGTTTTGGCCAAGCTCTTGAAACAGGCACGTGCTGTTTTACCCAGCAAAGCATGCACGCATTTCTGAAGTTAACGCGCACGGAGGTTCATCGCTTGTGTAAGCATTGCAGGTGTGGGAATAGATTTCATAGACGATGTTGAAACATGCAGCAGGGCTTTGGCGTATCCAAAGCAGAGAGAAACTGGAGACAGGGATTTTTACAGGAGATACAGCACATTGTAAAACAAGATATCTGGGGCCAAATCCAGCTCCTTTTATTAGGATTGACCTCTTGATTTCAGTGGTGCTTCTCACTCAGATGAGGTAAACAGAAACTGAGCTTTTGGCATTTATGGGAAGACTCAGAGAAGTCATTTTGTTAGTGTGATACAATAGGACTTTGTGTTAAAATTAATCCAAAGTGCCTGGAAATCTGGAATGCAAGTAAAGCAAAATCTCACTACAGATAAAGAGTTTCTTAAAACCAAAATTGTTTCCACTACTACTTTTAAAAAGCAGGGTTGCCAGCTGCTAAGTAAGTGATGCTCTAATCTGGTTGGATTCCAGTCGGATTAGCACGTCATTTGCAGCACGACTGAGACAGACTAATTTCTCCATTATTAGTTTTTAATTCTTCTGAGTCTGCTTTCCACAATGGCTTGGCACCTTCCATGCTTGCCGATCACTGACTCTAAAGCTGGCAAGCGGAGGCATCTGCCTCCTTCCTTTATTACACCGGCGGGACGGGCTAATTTCCGCGAAGAGCCCAGTGAGTCTGGGAAAGTCCTCCGGAGCACTGGGAAAGGCAGGAGAACCAAGCTCCCCGCGCTCACAGCTGCCGCCACAGAGACAGCGCCTCCACGAATGGGAGCAAATATTTATCAGGCATCATCTGGTCCTAATCCCTGCAGCAATGCAAAACTCCCAGGATGAGGTCATGGTTGTTGTTTAATGCTAAAAAGCATTTTTCTATAGAGAGCAGGTAGGTGCGAGGAGGTGGTGGGGCTGATTTTGTTTTAAAGGTCATCAAAAGATCTTCCCATTCAGTTAGAATGGCTGGGAATACTTTCGTAGGTGGTTGAGGTGCCTTTGGTTTGCTTATTAGTCTCCCAGTGGCTTGGGTGATTTATGCCTTAAGCATAAGAACCAGGGAATTCCCCAGCCATTTTCCGCCAGTGACTGTTCAAATCTGGAATTGTCCAAATTAGGAATTGTATCTGAAGCATCCTGAAGTTGAGCTAACAGACTGGCTTCTGACAGACCCATATTATTTTAGCCCAGATGGTGCTAAAAAAAGATCATCTCCAAAACATGAGACATCCAATATCGTATTATAGAACTGCAAGTTAAACATACAAACCAGCTATATTCCTTCAGGTTCGCCTTTACGTGAAGGGTGGCATGTCACGCACACGATATTATTCCACACCTTGTGTGATATTAGGTGAAACAATATAAAATATGTCGCTCATCAATATATAAGGTGCAGCACCAGTCCATCGAGGAACTAGGTTGTCTTCCAGCAGGGCAGACACAAGTGCACGAGTGCAACAGGCCTCAGCAGAGCACCTAAGTTTTCAGCTGAAAGTTTCTCAAGCCTTGGACAGGATGAAATCTTGGTTGCTCCCAAAATAACTTGATAGCCAAGTAATGAGGGATGTTGGAAGGCCAGGTTACGCCTCTCATTTTGAACCAACTTTTGGCACAGCAATTTATATAAGATGGAGTAATTTCTGTAAGCGAGACTGAGGGTGACTAACCCAGAAGAGCCCGTCGTCCTGCAGCCAAGCTCTTCCCAAGACACAAATTCAGGTCTCCCACAACCCAGGTGAGCCCAAACCACCAAGCACTGGGTTTTGGCTTTTGGAAATCTCTCTCTCTGCACAATTTTTTCCAGAAGTCTTGGTTTTATGTCACACGAAATGAAAGCAGCAGTTAAAACCTCCAGATTTCCCTGCAAAGACGCACTGTCTCCTGGATGTCCCATGCTCCACCGCAAGACGGCTGCTCCGATCGAGCCCTCTCGCCTGGGCCATGTCGTCAAATGAGCACATGGGGCCACCAAACTCGGCGTTGATGGCTGAATCGCAAACGCACGCACAAAATCTGGGTAAGAGACAGGGCGAATGTATTTCGCTTTAAGCGCACTATAGTTGCCATCAATAAATAACAGAGAAGGGGCAGCAAGAGAAAGTAGCTCATGCATCAGAGCCGGGTTGTTTACTGTCTCTCCTGAGCAGGTCCTTTATTTATTTCACAAGTGGCAAGAATCAGCCCTTGGACCTTCAGTTTTCTCCTTCTACCTCGTTCCCGTTGAGTCCGTCAGCCAGGGAGATCAGCGGTGTTGCAGGAACCAGACCTTTCTGCTAAATTCCTTCCAGATGTCTCCCGCCACAAACACGTCAGTCACTGACAAGAGCTTAATGACAAGTTGCTCCCCGTTCATTAGCAATGACTACTGTTTCCTGGCAGAAATGCTTTTTTTTTCCCAGAAAACTTTGAAAGCAGCTTTGCAGGAAGGGTTTCTTCTTCCTTCGCCCTCGGCCAGACTCCCACGTAGCTCCACCATAGCCCTGCAGTGAGCAAGTGGCTCCCCGGCCACCAGCCGGCGAGGACCCACTCTCAGCTCTCACAGCACTGACACGAGAGAACAGGCAAAACTCATTCCACTGCGGAGGCATTTGGGGGCTTGAAGAGAAGAAACCAGCCCAGGATGTGGTCGCAGCCCTCGGGGTCCAACAGCCCCCATCCCTGAGGCTTCCCACCAGTTCGGTGGCATTAGATGATCCTTTTTTTTGTAAGAAACCAAGAAACCAGGTGTGAGCTGGAGCACGGACCCCACACAAGAGTGAGCCTAGCAAATGGAGATGGACAGGACCTGTGTGTCGAGGAGGTTTCTCAAGCTGAGGATGCAGTGGGACTTAGACTCCAAGCCTGGAAGCGAATTCGCTTCCTTTCTGTTTGCTCACAAGCACGTCATGATTTCCTTGACCAGGTTCAGCTAAATTTTAGCCAATTCTTTGAATGAATTTTGGTCACTCTGTGATTGCTCTGTAGGATATGTCTCACACCAGCAGCTCTGCACAAGCTCATGAGGAATTTTTCTAGGCTAAAAATAACCTCAGAAAGATCAATACTGTCCATTATGAAGATTCCCGACATCTGTATTTCCCCCTCCTTTCATCTTAGTTAATGGATAGAATTTAAAAAGTGCAAGCAGCCAGGAAAGGCTGTTTCTTCCATGGAAAGTGCCAGTCTTGCTCCTGGGATGGGCCAGCAGGATGGACTGATGCAACATCCTTTGCCTTGCTCCCAACCGCACCACCTCAAGGAAACGACATTCAACAGCTCGTCCCGCCTTGGCACAGATGCCGCAGGGAAATGCCAAGCCAAAACTTGTGCTGAAGTCTCCAAAACCTGCTCTTTTAATGTAGCTGCTTATTAACATGACCCTCACTGGGGAGATTTCTTCCCTTATCCTTTGAATTAGGAAAACCATTTCAAAACCTTATCCCCATGAAGTGTGGGCAGCGCATCAGCTTTAAGAAGCTGAAAATAGCGGTGGGTTCTTTGCAGCGAGCAAAAAACCATGCAGAGTCTGTCATTTGGATTTATGAATGTAAAGTCTGCTCTTTTGACATAATCTCCTTGATTTAAGCTTGTGGTTTCTACACACAATTTCCATGAACGTTAATACAAGTCATCTGTGCAAATCTCTCCCAGGTTGACAGGATGAAAGCTTTAAATTTTAGGTTCAATTCCTGGAGCCGTATTCCTAGTTTCCGGTTTTAGCATTCACCTGCCCAGGACTCAGTCCGCAGGCTGGACAGAACCCTGTTGGCTTTGCTCAGCGGGACCCTCAGGTCCTTGGCACCAGACGCCTGAACCAGGCACCCCAAAGCACGGAGGAAAGGTGAGCAAATGCCTCTGGAAATCGCACTTTTGTCTCAGAGCAAGCACTGGATGATTATTCGATAGACAGAGCGGCAGTTTCGACCTTGATCACCTCTTTACGCTGCAGAACGAAGCCTGTGAACGTTATAACGTAATATGTGTCATGCGAAAACTGTCAGTGAGCTTCGCCTTTGAGCTGGGCCTGAACGAGAGAAGGATGCATATACGGGGGATTTATCCAGAGCCACAGAGAAACGCCCAGGCTTGCTTGGGAAACGGCTTTTGCTCAAGAAGAGCTTTCTGCTCAGGTGAATATTAAATGGAAAAACTCCGAACAGATAGAGCTCACCTGCCGCCACACAACAGATCCTGGAGATATACCCTGAGACACTCCCATCCTCATGAAGCTGAGCCTGTATTTTAACCAGTGCTTGCTGAAAAGAGAGGGAATCAGTTCTGAAACAGCAGGCAGGGCACAAAAGTCTCCTGCACATCACCCATAACAGAAGCCTGTTCCTCACAAGTCTCCGGAGTGAGATACTGGTCAGGGAAGGTCCTGTACAACCGCACCTGGAAGGCGCTCATCCTCCAGAGCTCCCAGACTTCTCCGATGTAAATCCCTCCAGACCACGCCAGCTTGGTTCAGCCTCTTGAGACAAGCCCTCTCCCATCAGCAGGCAGGGAAATGGCAAAAACCTTAATCGTTTTTTGGTGCCAGAACAAGAGATTTCAAAGTCAGCTGCACAGAGCTCCACTCCCTGCTTAAACTGGCTCAACTTAACACCTCTCGGTGCAACGGCGATAACAAAAAATGCTCCTCTCCCACCAAGCCCTGAATGCAGAGACCTGGAGCAGAGAGGAGACCCTCACCTGAACTACAAGGGAATAGGGCTGCTTGGAGGTCTAATCCGCTATTTGGAGGATTAATCCACGCTAGAGCATCCAGAGGCTTGCTGGACCGGTGCTGGGCTGGGGATGAGGGGGCACGGAGCTTCTCGCGCCTCCGCACACACGTCGCCTGGCCTGCGCTCTTGTCCCCCGGAGTCTCGCGCCTGCTGAATTCGGCTTTGCGGACTCAGTCCCCCACCCCAGAGAGACCTGACCAGGCCCACGGTGAGCGCTGCTCCAGGACTAGCTTTCCAAATGGCACCAAATAAAGCCACCACAAGGTACCGCTCCGTCTGACAGCGGGTGCACAAGTGCTGACACGGTTCCCAGCGCTGATTTTTTCCCTTTTTCTCTGCTATAGATCAGATTCTTGAGCCCAGGAAAGGCCGGCTAGCTCCCTCCAAACCTGATGTGGCTCTACCTCCCAGCACACACCAACTCTGCAGTGTTTACTGAGCGCGCAGAAGTAGGATGCTTCGTATTTCCCCCAACACAAACAGGCAAAAAAAAAAAAAACACCCAAAAGCCTGCAAACTAATATAATTTGCAATTCTTCTCCTTTACCTTGGGCTCTTTGCATTGCCAGCACCCTGCTCTGCTGAATCTGCACCCACAGAGACCTGCCGCAGACTCTCTCCAGGCCTCTCCCTCCCATATGCCCTCCTCCTCCTCCTCCTCTTCCTCCCACAGCTCTTCCCAGGCAGCAGCCGCCTCGGCGCAAGCCAGGGTGTTTTAGGCAATGAGATCATGACGAGACCAGCCCCAAATTCGGCTCGTTTCCCCGGAGCCTGTCAGCTCCTGGCCAGGATCCGTGATTAACGCAGCTCGGCTGGGCCAGGTGAGGCAGACCTGGGCCCCAGGAAGGAGATGTTAGCCGTGATCAAGAGCAAAAATCTCAGAGCTGGACCGCGACCCAGTTTTCCACCAAGGTGCAGACAAGTATGGTGGAAAACAAGAACGCACTCTTATTCCTCCCCAGAAAAGACAAAATCGTACAATTCTTCTCAAGCAACTGATATATCTGGTCCAGACAACCCAACATCCCCCAGGCATAAGCTCCAGTTTGAGCAGTGGGATTGGATGGAAGGACAGAAAACCGCAGTGCAAAACCATGATAGATGAAGCCAGGGAGCAGAGCAGAGCTCTCTGGAAATGTTTTGCTTTGACACTTATAACAGGGGTTATTCATTTTCCGGTAACTTTATCCTACTGTTAACTGGTATAGTCAGTGCAACAAGAACTATTACAAGTATGCGAGGATTTACATGAAGTGTTTATATCAGAGTACTTCTGCGTCCCTAAAGTCATGCGGTGCCTGGGATGGCTCCAGCGCGGCAGCCCGCCCCGGTGCGTGGCAGCTCGGGGACGCTTTGCAAACCGAGGCCGCTCTCGCCCCGGGAAAAGGCGCCTTGCAGGCAGGTCTTTGTGGTTTTTGTGATTTTCATGCGGCTTCGAGAGCCGGGGAGAGCCAGCCCACTTGGATAAGAGCCCTGTTCCCGGCAAACGGCTTGTCTGGCTCTCGGAGGGATGCGCTACAGGGTCGGAAGCACGGCCCAAGCTTGGTCCCAAGCCTGAGCACACGCTGGGAAATTACGTCAGAAAAAGGGCTAATAACCTCTTCCAAGCAAATATTTTGGGTTGCTTGTTCCTAGCAGCAAGAGCCTGATGTGCCCGTGGATACTGATTAACGGATTACTGAACAACTCCATTATATAATTGCCAGTCAGTACTTCTTAAGAACGACTAATTAAATAACAGAGGGGTTTTTTTGTTTGTTTGTTTGTTTTTAACAATGTCAGGTTCTAAATAGCCTAAAGCAGGAAAAGGTAGACAAAAAAAAAAAAAATCTGGCAATATTGAGCTTACCAGGAGGAGAAGCCCAAAGCCGTTAAAAAGACTGCATTTAAAGTGAGAATAGGAAACAGCGTCCGTACCTACCAGGGCCTATTTATCTCCAAGTCTTCCGGCTTCACAGCTGCCCTTCAGTTTTTGCCTTTTACACGAAGCACACTGCGCTATTGTCCCGTAAATGCCTTAGCGCGGAAAATGAGAAACACATTGCCGAGCCCGTCACGGTTGCCGGCCGTGACTCGGCTGAGGGCGAGCGCCGACGGCGGCTCCCGGTGGCTCTGGAAGGCCGCGCTGCGAGGGCTGCTTTTAATTCTCCTGCCCCAGCAGAGCCGGGGAGAGGGAAACGCGCGGGAAAGGCGCCCTTGTGCCGCGCTAGGGCTCGCGCCGGGAGCGTGACACCACAGCGGGCGCGGGAGCCGCCTGCCAGCGCGGGCAAGACGGAGAGGGGAGAACAGCCCCAGCGCTTAATCCCGCTACGAAATTTAATCGCGTTCTGTGTTTACACAGTTCGGGATCTCCAGACGCCGGCGCCTGGCGGCGCGCGCTCCGGCGTTCGGACGTAACGCAGAAGAAAACAGGGGAGAGGAAAGAGTCGCCCGCGGTCAGCCAGCGGCAGGACGCTGCCGCGTGCGGCCCCGTCACCCCGCCGTCCCCGTCACCCCGCCGTCCCCGCGAGCAGCGCCGTTCCCGCGAGCGGGGCGCCGCGCGAGCCCGGCCCGACAGCTTGCCGCGCACACGGCTGCGAGCAGCCCCCTTTGCCAGGGAGATTTCACGCCACGGGCACAAAAGTTGAGCCCCCAGAGGCTCGGATCAGGACCTCCCGAGTGGGATTTGCTTATCCAATGGCCTATAATCGCCCACGGGCTGTTCACAGCGTTGTCTTTACACCGTGGTTATGCTCCTGAGCAACATCTTTAATCAACATATTGTATCAGAATGCTATTTCCATGCTCTCTAGCATGATCAGGCTCACCGTGAACACACCATATTACAAATCACGGCGTAAAAACACCACTAACGCATTGGCGGTACCGGTGGAAAGGCCTTATTGACGTTCACCATCCCATAACCGTTTACAGTAGCTGAATGCCTGACCCAAAACATGCCTTAGGCCATTGTGCATCTTCGCTGAGGATTTTTCATTCTTTACAGCTGAAATATTCAGCAAATTGCCTAAAGTAAAATTTTGCTTTCCAGTTTTGCTTGCCCACTGGGAAGAATCTGGCACACTAACGTTAGTCCCTGATGCCGTTGCCTCATGTTCTGCTTAGACTGTAAAAAGCAGCAAAGAAGGAGAAAAATAGGCACATTTAAAGAAAAAAAAAAGGTAAAATGGAGGGGGGGGGAAAGTGTGTGTGCGTGTGGGGGGGGGAAGCCTAAGGCAGATGAAACCTGGTCCGTAAGACACTCATCATGAAAGTTTCCTGCTAAGTCATAGCTCAGACTTTTCTTTATCCAGAAAAACATTTTCCTTTCTTTCAAGGTCAATCACATTTTTTTAGAAAAAAAAATAAAAAAAGCAAATGAGGAGACTTGTGTGAGGAATTTGAGCGAGTGCTGTGAAGTCTCTAAGCGCTTAAATAATTAGAGACTTTCATGGGTATTACATTAAGAGACATTATCCATATCATCCAAAGCTAATCATTACTCCTGCTAAGTACCTTCATCTTGGAGTAACTGTAGGAGTGAAGAAGGATTGTATATAAATCTGTCCACAATCTTTTTAAATTAAAAAAACAATGAGGAGTTGGTCTTGAAGAGGTTCAATGAAGTTTGTCATTGTTCTTTTCTTATTTCTTATATAGTCATACCATGGAGGAATTTGGACAATAAATGGTTTGTTAAATGTAGAAAATAAATTTCTTGGCTTTAGAGACAGGATTTCTTTTCTGATTTGATCCCTGTTAATGTATTATTCAAATATATATATATATATATATGAATGCACACACACACATATATATAGCTTGCAACATGTTACCATAAATCAAGTGAAAACGTGGAGCAGATGTTATATAGTAGCCGGGATTATCGTGCCTTGGTGGTGCTTTCATGGAAAATGACCCAGCGCAGGCTTAGCAGAACATGCTTTACGGATACGGTAATGGGCTACTTGAAAAGGATATTTACACATGGGGCTAGCTGAGCTTTTTCGCATGAGAGGTGACTTGTCTTCCTGCTCTGCTTTTAGATGAGTCAGACTGTATACAGACAGCTTCATTAGAAAAATATTTTCCAGTAATTGGTCATTTGTAATTGTCTGCACATCCCGAGCAGGAGTTTTCTCAGCCACTTGGTGGTTCGCAGAAGTGCCCCCTCCGCCAGCGCCCAGTGCCCTCCCCGAAACGGGGATGCAACGGATCCCACAGCCCCTCTTCGGGCCAGCCGGTCCCTGGAAACCATCCGCATCCCACACCCGGGGACACATCCAGCCCCGGGGAGGCGGCGGGTTCCCAGGATGCGCGCGGCGTGCCAACGGCAGCTCTCCGAGCCCTGCAGCCTCGGCGCAGGGACCAACGCATCTGCCTGCCCAAGAGGCAGCCCGAGGGAAGAGCAACCCACCTGCTGCTCCGAATAAGTGCTTTAAGTTATAGTTGGTAGGTTGCTCGCTTTCCTTTGGACAATACGCTGGCTGGTCCAGAACTTTATCGCTTTTAAATCAGTGTTTCTCCTCAACAGAAATGATAACGATTAAGAAGTTGTCTTAATAAAATATATATAAATATATAGGGCTTCACGAGAAATTATAAAGATTCATGCAGCAAAATCCTCAGCCCATCAGTATTATTACATAAGATACAGAAACAAATGCACCTTTAAACACTGTCAGAAACAATATACCACAAAACAACTTCAGAAACACAGATATCTGTTAACTCCTGTGTTTTTTAGACTTTTCTAGTCCAGTGCCATCTTCACTTGTGCATTTGAAAAAACGATTCGAGTCGTAACTGGGCTCTTGGGAGGTCCCGGGCACAGAGGCCGGGGAGGCAGGGGGTTACCTCTGAAGACACCTCTTTCCAACAAGCTACTTCCCAGCACAACTATTAAACCCTTGGAAGGACGGGGACAGACAGGCGGGGAAGTGCCAGTGGGTTTTTGGGATGCAAGGAAGCCCGGGCTCCTCTCCGCCAGCGTCTGACGGCGGATGGTGGCACATCCGGAATGAACAGGCACCGACACAGCTTGTTCTGGGTGAGGCAGAGCCGTCTCAGCAGAACGTTTGCTGGGAGAGCAAGCAAAACGTGGGAGACACAGCAACGTCCCTGCCAATATTTTCCACATCTTGGAGCGGTCAGTGACGAATGAAAAATTAGAAATTTCACATATGTGTATATTAAAAAAAAAAAAGAAAGAAAAAGAAAAACCGCACTGGTTTCTAAGGCGCACTTGCCAAGGGGCAGCTCTGATTCCTCCCCTTGGCCATCTCAGCCACATTTTCCTTTACACAATTTGCTAAACAGCGTAATTTCCATGGCTACCACTACTCTCTAGTGATACGCCTCGCACGCGCACTGCATGTTTTTGGGGGGAGGACGCTGCGCTGGCTGCGTCGCCACCCGACTCTTTGCCCCCATGGGCTCCCCACGGCACCAGTGGCTCCACCTGCCCCAGCACAGCCCGGTGTCCCCAGAGCCACCCAGATGGGGGCCGAATTGAGAGTGGATCCAAAATAGGGAAAAACAGGGAGAATCCACAAAAGCAAAGGAGTGGGCATTGAGAAAAGGAGGGGAAAACAAAGAGGAGATGGTGCAAAGCTATTGAAGAAGAACGGGCAGAGGAAGCAACACGTAACGCCGGGGCGCAACGCTGCACCAGCAGCAAACCACCACGGTGGGAACCATACCGACACCCAGCCTCCACGTGCAGAAACTGGCAGCGACCCCGCTGACGTGCGTCCCCATCCTGTCCTGGGCGCCCGCAGACCCGGCGATGTGCCCTGGCCGCTGCTCAGCCCCCACCGGCACGGGAGCTGGAAGCACCTGCAGCCACCCCGTCTTCACCGGCTCCGTCACAGCTTCCCCCGTGGAGCCAAGAGCGGCAGGAAGGAGGTGATTTACAAACAGAAGGAAATTTTTATAAAGTGCAGGAAAGAGGCAGCCGGGAGGGATGGACAGCCCCAGCGATGCTTTCGGCACACGCTGGAGGGACATCTTTGCCATCCCACATTTTCCCTTCTTCCCTCATCACGCCACCCTGGAGAAGATGCTCTCCCTCAGCAGCTCCTATACATCATCTCTTTGGATCATGGGAAAGCCATGCTTCTTCTGGAGCAGGACAGACCAGGAATGTCTGGGAATGATTTACTCTAAATAAAGATACGAGAAAGCAGCAGACTCTAGGTCTGGGCTCTCCTTCCCCACACACCGGCAAGCGAGGGGGACCCAGAAGCAGTGGAGACCTGCAGGTCCCGCTGGAGAGCAAGACCTGCCAGATGCTCTGATGATTTCAGATGATCTGAAGGAGGCTATTATGAGGCTTTGGACTATTACGAGGGTTGTCCTTGCTTCTCCTTGCTCTGGGGAAGAGATTTCAGACAGTCACCCCACAGGGTTCTAGACATTTGATACTGGCCCCAGGATTATGCCACAGGAGCCCCTGGATCCCCAGTTCTGGCATTACACCTTGTACATGTACCAGGACCTCTGTCTAGGGAATCAGCATTAGCTTATGTGGCCAACTCCCAAGATCCAAATCTTTCTTGGATTCATTTTTGGCACACATACAACCACACAGGCACATGCTGCTTCGATGGTGGGTTCATATGAGGGATGGGCAGGGAATCACCACGCTAAATGTGGATGTGTTTTTTAAAACCTAATGCAATAATTAATTTCAACCAAGAGATCATGTATTTTCCTACTTTTGATGTTTAATAAGCTAAATTCAAGCAAGAGATTGTCTTGCTTTTGAAGTCTGATGAGTGAATTGCATGGAAACCTCCATAAAGCACAGAACTCATTAATAAATATATAGTCCTTTTGTCCA
Source organism: Apteryx mantelli (assembly GCF_036417845.1). Classification (NCBI taxonomy): domain Eukaryota; kingdom Metazoa; phylum Chordata; class Aves; order Apterygiformes; family Apterygidae; genus Apteryx; species Apteryx mantelli. Next base: position 4,640,824 of record NC_089991.1, on the reverse strand, counting down.
AGACTTCCAACTTTAAATCAAATGCACAACAACCAGATGTTTTTCACATTACTGCATTTCAAGATTTTACTGGAAGTGATCTCATCATACATAGTTAATGTAGGTGTCCAACTGTGCATGTTATTCATATCACGAATCAGACCTTGCAGCTTTAGGACACCGTGTGGCAAACAACTATTGTTTAAAGTGGATAAAATTTATGCTAAGCTTGCCACTGGGATATGAAGGAGACCAAATTGGAGGCAATACGCTGATTTTGATGAGTGTCAGAAGTGAGGAAATTATATCATTCAAGCATTTGAACTTATTGTTAGGAAACACTGAGCCACTGTTCCTGGGAAAGATATTGAATTTAGCCAATCTAGTAAATCAAAGACTTCTCTGTTTGTCTTTGAAGAAGGCAATTAACTGCAAATGTAAAAAATTGAGACCAGGATAGAGACAGAAGTGAAAAAGAGATGTATGTTTTCCAAAGAGAATGAAAATAAGGACTTGCTTGCAGGGAGGGGTGGAATAACATTTCAATAGGAAAACGTTGCTTCACCATTTTTGAAGATAATATATATGCTTAAGTTTTGGGTTGAACTTTTTGCTAGCAAGCGTGGAGAGATGGTGGAGCTGGGGCTTCTTTCCCCAAAGAAATGGAAAGGGCAGGACGCAGTTCAGTCAGCGCATCGCACGGTGTGGCTTGTTGGCTGCTGGACTGGAGGTACGGTCATTAGGGAAATACCGACTGTGAGCTCTGACCCCCAAGTACTAATAAGTCACCTGCTAATTACCAGCAACAGCTGGTCGAAGGTTATTCAGGAGTGTTTGCTGTCAAAGTTGAATAGTGGGGTGTGGGCAAACCTCTAAAGACTCCGGTTCATTAGAGAAAAGCCTATCTTCTAATTTGCCTTTGCAATTCCCCTCCTTTTTTCCCCAGTGTCAGAAGAAGATTTTGAGTTTGTTCAAGCTTGTGAGTCAGAAATCTCACAGGAAGGTTTCTCAGGAGTCTGCTTGGTCCTTTTGGTTTCTTTTCCACTGGAAATATCATGAAAGCTGCTTTTAAGGCTGCTACACAAGGTGGAGGAGGGGTGGGTGGAGGCCAGCACAGATCACTAGGTGTGTCTCACTGAATGTGAGACAAGGAAGATGTGAGACAGGTGTCTGCTTGGAGGAATGGGTGAAATAATCTTGTTTTTCCTCCACACCAATTCATCCTAGCCAGCCTTAAAGCCATCCTACCCAGATCACATTCTTCCATGCTGTTATGCTACAGCTTTCTGGGATATCCTCAGCAAAGAAGGGAAGACTGGTGGCCTTTCAATGGAAGAATGACCATTGGAAGTGAAAGTACTGAAATATCCTTTCACATTAAATCAGTTTTGACTCATACTGCAAATAACTGCGAAGCAGCAATACTGACCAGCATCAGCTGTTGGTCCATTCCACAGATGTCGGAAATTCACCCCATTTTCCCAGGCCAGTTCTTTGGAAAGGGAAGGAAGAAGCAAGAGTGACTCATTTTCTCTTTCTACCATGAGACTAGAGTCAAGGAAGTGTGTATTCAATACAGCCAGGTCATCTGAGCCCAACATGTCTGAGCAGGTTCAACGGAAGGTGCCCATGTCTCAGTGTAAGAACAGGGATTGTATAGGTACAGATAAACACAAAGGAGCATTGCATTTAAAATAGAAGCCAAGAAATCTTCTCCTTTTTAAGAAATAATAGAATGTTCAACACATTAGCATACCTTTTAGAGATATCTACATTAAACTCTAAAAAAAATCCATAATCATGCAGCCTTGAACTAAAGAGAGAGTAGCCCCAGGCTGTAGCTGTACCTGTGCTGAGGTCCTTGGCGTGGCCCTAAGATGCCAGCAGAAGCAACAGGTCTGAACACAGGAGCCAAACTGCTCAATGCAGTTCCTGCTGGAAGCAGATTGCTTTTTGGCCATTGCTAGATTAAGGCACGCTGTTATTGTGGCGGCTGGCAGCGGGAAGGGACGCTCTGCCTGGGTACGGGTAGCACGCAGCGTTGAGGAGCTCCTGGCGCTCTCCTCTGCAAGAGCAATAGTTTTGGCATGTGGCTCACGACACCCTCACCAGTATCCTTTCCCTAATCTTTGGAAGAACCATGCAAACAAGGAGAGTTTGCAAATATTTTTTCATGGGAAACACAATTTAATTTAGATCTGTAGCTCATTATGAGGAGAATATAGACTCGAATTAGGAGACTAAATCTAATTAGGCTGCACTGAGTTGCAACATTACAGCTCTTAAAAAGAGGCCATGAGGGTCCATTCCCCTTCGAGATGCACTGCAGATTTTGCAAACCCTCAGATAATTTTTGCAGGCCTCGTTATTCCCATGCCAATTACCGTCAATCATAACCAGCACTATAAAACAAATAAATCGCCCCACCACTGTAAAGGGTTCGGGAACTTCCTGGAGACTTGGCACTTGTATCGCACTGCTCACCGGTGGGTAAAACCGGGACAAAAGCCCCCTGTGAGAATAACAAGGCCTTGATCGACTCTGCCTGCAGCATCAGCCCCTGGTTCATAATCTAGTAAAATTATCCTCTGCGGTTTCTAGCAGGGTGCAAAGGCGGCCACGCGTCCCCAAAGATGCCAAGCGAGGCTGCCCAGGATCGTCCAGGGTGCAGCTCCCGCTGGCTGCTGGCGGCCCCGCGGTCGGACTCGGGAAAGAAGTGCTGGAACCGTCTGGGCTCTCCCGAGCGCCCGCTCGCTCCTGCACGCTGTTGTGCTGAGCCGTGACAGCAGGGAAGTTTTGGCTGGTTGCTGCGGAGGCCAGGTGATTTGCAGGGATTACAACCAGGTGACTTGAGAAGCGAGTCCTACGGAGAAGGGCTCCGTGATTGCTGTACCCAGTTCCTCCTGCCTGGCTGGGCAAATATTCTTCGAAATGGTTTTTGATGTGGACGTTAAATAATTTTAGTTTTCAAACAGCAAAGGCCCCTGCAATCTCCTTTTCGCTTTTAAAAAAAGAACAAGCTACAGCGAGGGGCACAGACATGCTCTCCCGGAAAATCAGCCGTGCAGAAACGAAAAGCTACTGCACCCTCTGCCGGAGAGCGCGGAAAAGAACCACTGAGACACACACTTAATACCCGACGCGTTGTCCTGTACGAGAGAAGATATTTTTTCTAAAAACGTCTCGTGCTTTCGAAGGGACGGCACAACACCACTGAAATCATAACGTGCCTCAAAACACCTCCCACCCCAGCCAGAGCTGCCGAGCACCGCAAGCCGCATCCGAATACTACGAGCTAAACGCAGCGCGAGCCAGGACCAGGAGCGAATGAACAAGCGATAACTTTTCTTCTAACGGTAATGAAAATTAAACACCCCTGGAGCCTAAATAGCATCGGGGAGGGTTGGGGGGACAGATGTGCCGAGGTGCGTGAGAGCAGAGATGGGACAAACCGGAAAGGCCCCTTCCAGCTCCTCGCCGGCCTCTTGATGACGGCGGCCTGAGATGAAGCTCCTGGTTTTCCATAACGAACAGCGAGTTGGCAAGGCTTTCCAGGGCCAGACGTCTCCACCACCTCACAAAAGCCGTGCATCCAAGAAGGACATTTCTTGTACATTTTCATTGTGTTTTCCATCAATCTAACCACTCGGAACAGGTAGGGATTTCTTATCAGAGCTGCAGGAGCACAGCCGGCTACCTGCAGACACTTGATTGTTTCTTAAGAACAAAAACCCCACAAACCCGAGGAGGATGCTTTGATGCGGTGACACCTGGGGAGGGTTTAATTAACCCTCACCAGACAGCATCTCATGGAAGGAAATTGCATAGCAAGAAATGCTGTTTTCCAAAAGAAGCCGTACAGGAAAATTATCAGCAATTCAAGCGATAAGACACGAGGGCGAAGAACGAGCTGTGGATTTAATGGCGCAAGGAGGAACTATTTACAAATCCACAGCACAGCTATCGGACCCGAAATGTGTATTCGGCAGCGGGTGGCCGATCCCGCTGGGATCAGCGTTTAGGACATTGCAAAGCGACTGCGTCACCCGAACCACGGCCGGGAGAGCCCAGGAGGTGCTCGGGATGTGGCACAGGTCGTTAACACCACACAGATCGTTAGCTCTGAGGCTCATAACCCGGAGGAAAAAGTTATCCTCGGATGCTCATTGGCAGCGTTTAATTTAAATGGGATGTTTTTCGAGCTTGAACAAGAATTAATTGAGGCGATCGTGATGGTCCCCTCTGGCTTCGCAATTTGTGGCTCTCGGCCGCGCTCGCTTCTCCCTTTCCCTGCAGCGAGGGTTTCACCCAGGTCTTCCTCCTCTTGCGGGCCCGCAACAGTTTAACGATGCCTTTCCTTTATTAAGAAAATATTTCTGTTTAAAAAATAATAATCTTTCGAGTCAGCACTGCAGCACTGCTAATTCCCCACGCTGAAGAGCGCTTGCCGCGGCGCTGCTCACGGCCCTGGCTTCAGCGCCGCTGGCCTCCACTCCGGCGAAGGCGGGCACGGTGTAACCTAAGCACGTGCGCAAGAGGAATGCTGTTGAGACAGATGCCTACTTGTTAGCAGTAGCAGACTTTACTACTGTTATTTTTAATGCAAGCTGGGCTTTCTCCGCATTTGTAGCTCAGGCCCAGTTCTCCTCTACGGAGACACTTGCCACGTTAGGGCTCGGACACGGCAGAGCAGAGCGGCGTCGTTCTAGAAGGACATCTAAGCACATGCTCATTTTTCCGAATCAGGACCGTAGACTTTAAGAGGAAACACTTGATCTAGAGTCAGCAACTTTTTTCCCCAACGCTAAAAATATCCTTGAATGAGCCCTCGAAACACGATAGCTTAAATGCTTAGCAGCACTTTAGGCCAGACGGTGGCTTATAATTATACGGTTTCCTCTCCGAGCGCCGCCAAGGGGCCGTTCCCACCCGCGGAGCCGTCGCTGCTGCGAGGGCTCGGGCCGTGCGCGGCGCTGCCGGCGGGTCTGTGGGGCAGCCGGCGGGCGAAACCGGCCTCCGCTCCCGCACCACGTTTCCCCGGGCTGCAGCTCTGCGAAACCCAGCACAGCGCCTTTTAAAGCGTGAAAGAAAACCAGCTGAGCAGGAAAGAGAAGAGCAATCCCTACAATGGCTGTATCATTTATTTTTAACCTTTTTTTTCCCCCCTGGCCTTCTGCAATCATCCGTACCGCCAATGCCCGAGCGCTGTAGGAGCCGTTCACAGGCTGACGCTGGCTGGGGCCGTGGGTAAAGGAGATTTGAAGTCCCGGCACTGAAAGACTTCGGGGCCGACGTGGAATCCTGAATTAAACTATTTGTGGTGGAATAAACACGCTGCAACGATGGAAATTCCCCGAGCCACCCTGCAGGCGTCGTTTCCCGCTGCCTGCAGACCCGGACCGGCATTACTCCCTCGCCGCCCACGAGTTACTGCCCATGAACCTCCTGCAATAGCAGCAAAGGGCTCAACGCTTCACGGCAGCTGAAGAGCACAGCCCAGAGGAGGGGGAGACTCCGCGCGTCGTCAGCACGCAGACGCTGGAGGAATTGCACCCGCCGAGCAACGAAAAGAAAGAAATAGCGATCAGCATCTCTGTCAAGCTGCATTTCCCTTAACCAGAGATCGAGCGGCAGCAGTAACGCGAAGGGCTTGGGACGGTGCTTCGAGGGATTGGATTATGCGTATGAGAGAGAGAAGAAAAGGAAAAAAAGGGCAGAAGGAAAAATATACGCATATACACACACAAATCTCACGTCTGTGTATATACGGATGTAAAGAAATTACGGGGCGCTCGGGAAGGACTATATTCGCCCGGCTGCCATCAGAGGGCAGCGGCGGCCCGGCCGCCCCGCGACGCTCCCGGGGAACATCGCTGCCCGGCGCCGGTCGCCCCGCTCTCCCGGGCGCCTGCAGCGGGGGCTGGCCGGTGCCGGCGCTTCCCTCCAAGGAAGCCCCCAGACCCAGCCGTACCATCCTGGCGCGCAGGGAGGCAGGGGCTCATTGGTGGGACGAGGGCAACCCGGGCTGCAAGGCCACCCAAATTGCAGCTCGTAGGACGGGCGCCTCCGGCAGCCCAGCCCGGAGGCGACTTGCCGTCGGCACGGGAGCAACGAGGCCGTTTGCACGATTGCACATGGCCCCTTCAGTTGCATTAACGAATAAAAAACCACTGTGTGTTTCCACAGCTTGAAGCAAGGCTTTTTGAGGAAGCACAAACCCCTGCTTTTCCACAGGCTGAGTGTTTCTAAACTATTTCCCACGTAACTTTGCAACGAAGCCTCTCTCTAAACTACGCTTATTAATCAAATTGGGTTTCGTTACCAGCGTTTCCCTCAGTGCCCATTGCACGAGCTAGATGCTGCATTGCAGGAGTCCGTTAAAAGTTAAAACAAGCAGAAAAAAGTTTCCTCTTTAAAAAAAAAATTGGCAATAAACTAGTTCTTATTTCTTTAAAGGTTCAAGATCTTATCAGCGAAGGGGAGGCAGATCAAACAGCTGCTTCTGGACACCACAGTTCTCTGGAACATCCTGTTCTGTCAATTTATTTTTTTCCTTAAAAATGAAGGTGGGGGGAGAAGGAGCTAGGAGTGTTTTCAGCATACGCCAGTTGGGCTGAGCATTCACACCCTTTTGAGCATTGCCAACAAACTTAATCACGTCTTGGTACTCTATCTGCAAAACAGAAATGCAACTATTACAGCTATTTGCATGCCTTCCATAAGGGGGAAGAACCTCCTGTTGCCAAACGCCAGGCTTTGAGGCAGACACTTTCTCTTTAAGGAGAACTTTATCAGATCGCAGCATGGTTACAGTTTTGGAAATTGCTTTCAATGACATCGATGAGTTTTGGGGCCAGGATTTAATGTCATTGTCTTTTAAATTTGATCTTATTTGAATTACACTTAACTTGATTGTGCTGTTGTGCTTATTTGTGGGCGAGTAGCTTGCCGTTTTGCTACCTTTTCACTCCGCTTTGCAGCAATTAAGCAGTTTTAAAATGGATTGTTAAAGAGCAATAACTGGGAATGAGAAATAAATTCCCTCCCCTCGCTTTCCAAACAGCAGAGAGACAACAGAAATGATCCTTACTCCTTCACATGCCCTGTTAAATCACCCTGCTGGGTTGTGCTTTTGCTGTTTTCAAAGGACTGGGGTGAAATCTTGACCCGTGGAAGTCAACAGCAGAAACCCGTAAAGCACCGATGGGAGCCCGGGAGGTCCCTCTGCCGATCCCCCGGGCTGAGCGACTGCCACAACATGGTCCCAGCAACAGCAAAACACCAAAAGGGGCTACTTGGATTCCCTCTGGGGCTCTACTACTGAGTTTCTGAAATCCTGGAGAAACTCCTTGCCTGCTCTGGGAGAGATTTACGGGAGCATTTAAATGCCACAGACTCAGACGTGCAGGTACGGGCACCACCTCCCCTGGCATTGCTCAGCCCACGAAGCCCCCGGGCTACCTGCTGAGGTGCTGGGCCTCCTCGTCCCACAGTGAATTTGGTCCTGGGAATTTCCCCTCCGCAGCTGTGAAAGAGCACGTTCCTACAAGAGAAGGCAGCACGGTAATTACACCCGCTAATCACAAAATACAGGGTTCCCCGCAAAGCTGAGGAGCTTCATCAGAAGATGGGGAATAATCTGTTTTTCCTCCTCTTGCTTTTTCTCCAGGCATACGCCTTGCATAGCGTCTAGGCTCTGCAGCCATTGCCGAAGCGGATCACCTTTCCTAGACGCACGCATTTTCCTTCTATTTGTGGATAGCTCCTAGCACTCACCATGCGAGGGAAAGAAAAGCCTTGCCTTGCCCCAGGGCTTCCCACACCTTCTCCCCAAGGAGACCTTCAGGGGCTGAAGCCCACAGCCTCTGCCTTGGCTTTTCCTCATCCTGCTCCTTGCATTAACTCTTTCACACACCTGCCGTCAATGCAAAATTAAATAACTGCCAGTTGCTGCCACCTTTTGCTCCTGGGCTTTCTGCAAAAGCAAAAAACTTTGGCTACAGCTACCAAAGAGGAGAAGTGTCAAGAAATGGATAGAGGATCTGCGTTGCTCTGGTCTTTGCGATGCTCTCCAGACCCAGGAGCCGCTCACCAGCGCCCATGCAAGGTGTGCAGTGGGCGCGCGGCTGGCGAGCCAGGAGCACCTTGTTCTTGCACTGTTTGCGCAAGTCCACGTTCATCGCTCTTTGCCTCTCTGATCTTCATCCCAGGCAATAACTTAAAATGTCAGCACATAATTTAGTCTTCACCATGCTTAATGCACTCAATTAGCTCGGTAAAAACTTTTCGACTCAGTTACCAAAATCAAAAGCAAGTCAAAAGCTCTTGCAGGGAGCACACGTGCACATGCACATTTTGAAAGGTCTCCGTGCCCAAGCTCATTGGAGACGCTGCTAAGTGAGGATACGAACAGAAGTTAGCTGTTGGGGCTGCTCTCTCCGAATCCGGGCAAACGTCTGCCTTCAGAGACTCCACGCGTAGATAGGCAGGTTACGGCTTAGTTTTGTGCTTGAAGAATGCCCTTGAAGCCGGTGGTTTCCCTGCTGTATCTCAGCATGGTAAGTGCCTCCTCTGCACTAACCTTAATGTGCAGCTTGAAATTAGATTGGCAGAAAACTTTGGCCTTCAGGATATTTATTAGTAACAGACTAAGGGAAAAAAAAGCTAATTTTCTGAGCACTGGCTTCTGATGAGATACACAGAATTACTTCACTCTTTCTGTTTTTCTCTTTGATGTCGACTGGTAAGTCTCTAACAGAATTAGCAGTTAACAAACTGAATTTAAGATAATGCTATTTTATCTGAACTGGTTTAGCTGAGACCTAGGCGTGAGAAGCATTGTACAGAGAGCTAGGTATCATTTTTCCTGCATATTCTGTCTAAATGTACTGTTTTAAAATGTTACACTCAAATATATTTCCCCCCTCTACATCTGAGGAACAGGAAAATGGTAAAAGTGGAGTGTTTTTTCTGGAGAGAAAATGGAGCGGGGTTTTGGTGAGCAGTTAAAACCTCTCCCCTCGCAGGGCCTGCCCAGCTCCCCTCCTAACCTGCCTGGATTTGCACTGGGTCTTTCGGAGCTGAAACATCTCACATAGCATCAGGCTCGCTGAAGTCTCCATCCAGGCAGTGAAAGCTCCCTCTAGCCAGGCTTTGACTGCTTTCAGGTGTTAGTTTTGTCCAAGCAAAGCTGCTTCCTTATCACTATTAACTTATTACAAACTTAACTGACATAGTTGCATGATACTTTGCTGGGAAAGGAGGAAAGGGAGAAGGTAGCATGCAAGTCTTGAAGATATCCTGATGGGACCACCTTCTTTTCTTGTAAAACACAATTTATGTTCAGCTGCACACCCACTGACAGCTGATGTCAACATTGCTGGCGACGATATGTTTGAACCCCTTGCACCTACACGCTCCTTTTGGTTCATTTTTGGGATGCATGGCCAATCTCTATGCATTCGTGTGATACCATGAAAGAGAGATGGCAAGGGCTCAGCATCACAGCTAAGAGCCCCGGCACAAAGTCGCACGCATCTTTGGCTTTCATTTTTTATTGCACAGAGAAACAAAATGATCAGCGGCTCCCCAGTGGCACAGACCAGGCCCTCAAAGAGCCAAGAAGACAAACAACTTCCAGTTCCTGGCTATAAACCAATGGATCACATTCCCTCCCTTCCCAGAAATAACTCCCGCGATGGCCTTGTTCGTGCTCCAGGGTTCTCTATTTCTTGAATTTCCTGTAATTTTGTTCAGCCACAATATTATAGGGTTTCTTACTTTTTCCGTTCAGGCACAGCGAAGATTGTAAACATGTGTCTCTTCCCCCTGGTCGCACTGAAGGTATCTCATCAGCGACATGGCAGTATCTGGGGGGCATAATAAAGCTGACTTATTAATAAATATGGGGTAAAAGGGTCTCGTTTTAAGTGCTGCCTGATCAGAATACATAGCTTTACCAGCACAAAGTTGAGGGCTTTGAGGATGAGTCCACTTGGCTCAATTTCTTCCAAGAAGCAGCAGCAGCAGTGGTGGGAGCACGAGGTACTTATCTGCCCAGATATTTTTAAAGTTCATTTGAATTCTTTTCCCTTTCTCCACCCAAATTATCTTGCTAAACTCCAGGATTGTGCAAGAGGCAGGAATGAAGAGAAATAGCTATAAATTGTCCTTAAAGTCTGGCTTTAAAAGTCAGTGTTCAGTTGCAAACAAAATAGTATTTAGCTACTATTGCTAAATAGGTTGGAGTCGCTACACCACCAATTAGCCGGGCTGCTGGTACACCTCAAAGCCAGGGTTGTTGTCCATTCTTGCTATTTGGCTTGAATCTGGAAGCAAAAGAACTAGTGTCACATAAATTTTCTGATTGGCTGCAAAAAATTGGCTACAGCCTCTGTTGGGATGTATAAATAGAAAGCAAAGTATTTTAGACCTTTCAGTGTGAAAACAGAGCTCCCAAGGCACATGAAAATGCATCGAGTCACAGCAGTCATTTTCGCAATTGCAATCTCCAGCGGTAAGTTAGCAGATTTTTTTTGTAAACATTGCTCTTTGCAAACTGCCTTCTTTCCCTTTTTTCTTTTTTTCCTTCTTTCTTTTTTTTTTTTTTTGCTGAAGCTCATCTGTAAGGATATAGGAACTGATGTATTTTTGACTGCCGTTTTATGCTTTCAAAAATAACTCCCCTCACATTGCATAGAAACCTCCCTGGGAAAGCCTCTTTAGTTGTGGTAAAGAATTGTAGTCAAATCTTCTGAGGAGCAACAATCTGTGGTGATTCAATAAGAAAGGGCAGGTTAAAGCATTTCGGTTATTAACAGCATGTATTTTTTCTTAAAAGCCTTTCGCTTAAAGATCAGCCTGCTGAGCATGAAGTGCTGCCACAGATGTTTCTGTATTTAACGTTATCACCTTTGCTTTCACAAAGAATGCATAATCCGTTAAAATAAACGAAGAACACCTAGAACAAAGGGCTGTTTCGCTGGAGGAAGGCATTAGAGGTTTCCTGTATCCTTTTAACACCCATCCTTCTGATGCAAACGGATCATTTCCTCTATTTGCGCACACTCCCAGGGACCACGAGGGATGGCGCGGCGGCATCACGCACACCGGGGAACGACCCTCAGCTCGCTGCTTTGCGCTAGACCAGCCCCGTTCCCAGCCCGTAGGGACCGCGGGGAGCAGCGGCAGCAGCACTTGGAAGCCCCCCGTCCTTGTGGTGGGGCGAGCAGGGCTTGCTGAAGGTCCTCAGCCCGGCGTTGCCTTTCCCCCGTCGTCCCCTCGCAGGGCAACGCTAGAGCCACAGGAGCAGCAGGGTTTCGACAGCAGGGGATGACGGCTGGAGAGGGCAATAAGAAACATGGAGATGCACCATTCTGGCTGCAAGGTAGAAAGCGCAACTAGTAAAAGCTAGCTGACAGCCTTGGCTTCGGACCGGCTCCCACGTCAGGGAGCAGGAGTGGGCTTGCTGGGTCTCTCTCAGCCCCATCTTTTCATAGCTGAGGTTCAATGTCACGAGATCCAGGGGTGGATCGGTTCACCTGCAGGCACTGCCCGTCTTGGGGGCAAAATCCCCTCCAGACCTATTCTCTGTCATTTGTTCTGTATTTTTGCTTTAACGTCACTGCTTTAAGCGCCCTCAGGTGTCACTGGGCAAAACAGAAAACAGGAAAAGATCTGTTTTGTTGCATTCCTAAAATTAACTTGCAATAAAAGATGACTAACTTTCTAGCTCCCTGAAGCCTGATCCATGGCTACAGCAAAGCCCGGAGGAGCCTTACTATCGATTTCAACAGACCTTCAATCATGCCTTCAGGTTTTCATTTAGCCCCATAGGGAAGTTAGCAGCAGCAGCTAGGAAATAACAGGGGCTGGGAAATCCTATTTCTAGCCTGGGGGTTTCATCTTTTGCCCTTCTCTTTCCTTTTTTTCTAGCTGCCGCAGCACAGTGGGCAAATATCTGCTCAAGCGAAGCTGCAAACCAAATCAGAGGCTGCGACTCCAAGGGCTGCGGGGGATACAACCGCCCCAGGTGAAGACGGGCGGCCGTGCTGCACTGGAGAAATTCCTAAAAACAAAACAAAACGTTAAAAAAGTGGGCAAGAGGAATGGGGTGGGGGGTGGAAGACTCGGTGCTCTCAGAGACTTAAAATCCTCTGGAAAAGCTTGCCCGGGGCTCACCCAAACACAAAGAGATTTCAACTTTGGAACCGTGTCCACGGAGCTTGCCCTCTTTTTCTGGCAATTTTAGCCACTGTAAAACAGTATCTTACCTTGTCCTCATCTCGTTAGACCATGCTACCCTATTTCCAGTCTTCTGTCGAAGGCCCAAGGGTGACTCCGTCTGCTGAGCCATCGCTGGGCAGACGCGGGCTCCCACCGGCGAAGCAGCTTTGCCCCGGAGCACTTGTGCTCCTCTCGGGTTCCCAGCTGGAAGGGCGGGTGCAGATCCGCCGCGTACGGACACGTGGACGCTTTGCTCTTCTTTTGCAGAGGCGGGGGGCGACACAGAGGGGTGGACGTGGTGTGCAAGGATGGGGCCGCGGTCTACGCGCCGTTCACGGGGAAGATTGACAGGCAAGCCAGGCCGTACGGCAATGGCAATGCCATCGATGACGGAGTGCAGCTTTCCGGATCAGGTACCAAAGCTTTAAGACGTGCCTTTTACAAACCCTGATTGCAGAGCTCCGGTTCGTTTGCAGGATTTTAAAATGAGCCCAAAATTGTGAACTTGGCCAGAACTGCAGTTTTGTGGCATGGGAATCCAAGCGAAAGGATAACCTAGAAATCCAGGATCTGTTTACACAGGAAAAGCGCACTCGCTAGATTGAGAGGACGATAACCAGCAAATACTTCTAGAAAGCAGAGATACAACGGGAGGCCTTGGGGAGCCGGGTCCTGCGAGACCTGCTAAATCCAACCGCTACCAGAGGCCAATAGGACACTTTGAGTTACTTAACGTTATGAGTCGTAGCAGGATGCCCGAGTCATAGCAAGAGCAAACCGGGCTACATCCAGGTGGATAATCCCATAATTTTGACGGCAATCAGAGGCCCTTTTAGAAACAACCCTCCACAATAGCATTTACAGCTGACACCCAGATGTGGTTGCAGCCTCTCATGCACGTAACTGGGCCATGCTCTGGGTGCCACTGATGGCGAGATCTGTGCATGAACCAGCTGTGGTTAATCATCCTTTCAAACACTAGGGGAACAAGGGATGAGGGTGATAACTACAGATTATAGCATTTCATCTCCATTTAAAAAATCAAAGGGGTCGGGCTGGTGCATTTGCACATTTTGGATAATTAAAGGAACAGCAGCGTGCCTTTTACTTGCTCATGCAGTTTTACCCACAGCTGTCCCTTTTCCCCACTCTTCTCCCTGTTAATTCACTCCTTTTCCTAATCTCTACACTCGATGCTATTGCAGCATCACATTTTCTGCAACTTTTCCTGTTGCCATAGCTCAAACGGTCTTTTTGCCTGTCGTTTACACTTTGCCTCTGAATTTTATGACTTTGTCGGGTTTCTGAACCATTTCATGGGAGCAGCGGTTCCCCCTCCCTTGCCTGTCCCCTGTTAACAGGATTCTGCATTAAGATGTTCTACATCAAACCGGTCAAGCACAGCGGCGCCGTCAGGAAGGGCGAGAAAATCGGTGTCCTGCTGCCCATGCAAAGCGTGTACCGAGGCATCACCTCCCACGTCCACGTCCAGAACTGTGACTTAACCGACCCGACGCCCAACCTGTAGAGGGAAGACGGCGCATCGGAAACGAAGCTTTCAGCCCATCGCTTGTGTATTCATTAAATTGCCTGCGCGTGGACCGTCACTCGAGCAAAGTGGAAGCCACCGAACCTAGAACAGGGCTCTGCTTTCTACAAAGCAAGCAACGCGCCCTCGAACAAAACGCTGGTGGTTAGCTGCACACCAAGGGGCCCAGAGCGAGGTGGAACAAACGCGTTGAAGCCGTTGACGTCCCCTGCACGCCGCCGCGTTAGTAGCCAAACGAACGCTGAAGCAATCGCGAAGGGAAGAGCGTCTGTTCGGGAGAAGGAGGTTCTCTCGACGGCCACCAGCCACGCCGCCACCCGTGCTGTAACACGCCAAGCTAGCGCTTCTCTGCTCGCTTTGCAGCCGTATTTCTTCAGTAAGCCCCAAATCTGCCCTTTGCTTATGTATGGGAAGTGATGTTATTAAAGGAAGGTTTCGCTCCAAATTGTTTCGAATTTTTTTGGTGCTGTCACAAAGCTTGGCTTGGGTTTTGTTTTGTTTTTTAAACACAGCTTGCAAAAAAACCCCGTATAAAGCCGAAACCCCTTTCCTGGGACCTGCCTCAAAAAAATGTAAAACAACGTTAATGAAGAAACTTGCTCCTTTTCCCCCAAACTCCTGCTTCAGGATTCCTCTGCCGCACCCAGACTGCTTTTTGTCATTAACATTTATGCTTGATTTTAGTCACCATACGGGAGTCAGAACATGATCCAACGCTGTTTTTTGGGGGGCAAGTAAGCTCTTCCCCGTCACGCTTGTCCCCCCAGCTACCACATGCAGCAGGAAGACGTTAATAAGGACAGACGATCCCATCGCCCCCCTTCTAACGCACGGGACGTGGGTGGCATCAGGGACCGGGGAGGGATACGAATGCAGAACAGCAGCCGAGACCTCCCGGCGCGAGCCCCTGCCCCGCTGCAATTCGGAGAGGGCCCCGAGCCGGCGCTGCCCGCCGCCGGGAGCGCGGCGGCCTTGCGGAGAAGCAGCTCGCAGCACGACGCTCCGCCAGGTTTTGCTGCGACCTCCCAGTTTGGGCCGCTGCGGGCGGCGAAAGTTAAAGCTTCCGAGGGAGGACGCGCCGGGGCAGCAGCTCCGGCAGCGGGGAGGAAAAGGTAAACGCCGCTTTCTGCTTTAGGCTTTGCGCTTGTGGCAAGCGGCATGAGTAAATCCAGCTGTATTTTTTCAGTCTATCGATAACATATCAGCGGCTGAGGAAGAAGGGAAAGTGCAATTCCTAGCTGACTCCCGGAAGAAAGTAAAGGGCTGGTAAGAGCCGCAGAAGTCCTCGAGGGGAGGGGAAGGGATGCTGCGAGGAGGGAACGGGGCAACCGGGCATTTTAAGAAAGAGCCGGCAAACTTGGACCATCCAGAACCGCTTTGTTTCCGTGCTAGTTCACCCTGCTGCCGGGATCCTTTTCGTTGCCACGTTGGGGTTTATGCCCCAAGACGGAGATACAAGCCTCATCCCAGCCTGTGAAGTCCAAACTGCCCCAGCTGTAATCCAAATCTGCGCAATTCCCTTCTACTTCTCCAAGTGTTAAAGGGCTTTTGGAGGATTCAGCCAGTGGTTCATTTTCTCAGAAGACAGGACATAGGTAGCAGAAAGTTTCCTTTTATGTTCCTGCCTCCTCCCAACTAACACCTGCATGGCTCAGGCCTGGCAATCATATCAATAAAGGCAAAAGAAATTCCACGTGGAGTTTTAAATCGGAATTGTGCACAAGAACACGACTTTCTTCCATATGTAAGCATAAGCTGCAGATAAAGGCCATATATTTAGGTGTTCTACAGCACGTTATGCATTTAACACGACACGACCAAACATGTCTTTTGGCTGATCAACTGGCGCAACCTGCTGATTTTTCGGGGATACTACAACCTGAGCCCGATAGCTAAAGCTTGTTTCATCTTTGTGACAAAACTCATCTCATCTCAGCCTACTCAAGCGATGATAAGGCTGATTAAATACCGCGTGCAATTTGTTTTACAGTGTGCCAGCTTGATTTTCACCATGAAAACCACACGCTGCTGATTGCGCAAGTAAATTCTTCGACAGCTAATTTCTAAAGCATAATTTGATTTTATGATTAACACTAAGTCTGTTATTCATTTGCCAGACAAACAGCTTTTAAGGTTCTTTAATAACATAATGCACACAGATCACCTGGAAAGTAAATGCTCCAGATTGATTTGGAGCATCGCACTAAACACGCTGGACTAGCCGAGAAGAGCAAAGTTAAGTGTTCTGTAAAATATATCCAGGGATAGGAAGAAGATTTACCTTCTCCAATTACCTAGTAACAAGCCTAGCAAACTTACAGTTCTGGTACTGTAATTTTACCAAGCAATAAGATGTGCAAGCTTTCAGGAAGGTCATTTACCTAATTCACGGCGGCTGCAACCCCACAGAGGTTGCAAGAGGAAGGAATTTGTGGCCTAAATCATCGGTTTATGGAAGTCAGTGGAATCCCACTAAGCTGTAACATGTGTAAAGGAAACGATCAAACGATCCAGCCCTCACTGGTGGGAAACAAAATTAGGACGGCAGCATGGTGGCAATCAAATTGCAGGCCTTAGCTGTGAAGTTTTGCATTTGCTCAGGGTTTGGCCCTGCCTTTAACCTTGGAATTAATTATGAATTAATGCTTCCACCCACCATGTCCACTACCATTTCCCAGGGGCCTCTTGCACTTTTCTGGCTAGGTTTTTTTCCTCCAAGAAGCTTATCACATCATTTTATCTTCCAATTTCTTTTCTTTTTTCTGTACTTAAGACAGACGTATTACAGACTGTTTTACCAAGAAAAATCAAGCCTGACATGGCTAGCTTACCACCTGCTCGTTCTGTTTGAGAGAGATGAGGAATCTTTTTTGAGCTTCTTCGTTATACATATTAAAAGGCACCGACCCTGGGGCCTCCCGTTAGCGACTAACTCAAACCGGTCCCTCAGACCGTGGCTGCCAACCAGGCAGCTCTGCAAACGAGGCAGTGCCTTATTTTCTTTTCTTTTCTGCTCACTACGCAAAGCCGAAGCAGAATCACTTTAATGCTTCCCAGCTGGGGTACGAGCAAAACATACTTTGGGTTATCGGAGCAGCGAACGGTAGGAGAGCGATGTGTGAAATACCTTTCGAAAGCCACTGGCCGATTCCCGTTGCTGACGACAAGGTCGGAAAAGTCTTGGATCTTGCTCTTCCTACAGGCAGGACCTGCTGTTCTCTCACACCCCAAGGACTGCGCTAGCTCCTTACGTCTTCAACTACATGCTTCATAACTGTAGCACTATTACAACAATTAGGGCTAAATAAACCTTTCCTGTTTTTATTTTTTAGTCAAATAGTTCGTTTACCGAAAACTCAAATTACTGAAAAAATTCATTTACTGAAAACAAATCTGTGAATAGCTTTGAGACAAGTAATTCTGGGAGAAGAAAGATTTACCAGCTATATTTACAGAAACAGAGGTAATACCCAGACACAAACATTATTATCGCCCCATTAAATTTGGAAACAAAGGACTGCTTCCAGCTCCTCAGTTAAACTTGCCAAAAATGGGAAAAGTATATCAAAACGAAGCTTCTCTTTCTTCAAACAACATTATCATTTTATTGTTTTCCCAAGCAAAACATGAAACATTTCCTGTTCAGACCGCTATTATGTAAAGCAGGTCCACAGGGAGTCAAAAGAGTCCAGGTTACAGTTGTGATAACCGATCTCCATCCCCTTTCCATCAAAGTCTCAGGGCTCTCAACGTGTTAGGAAGGACTAGTCTAATATTTCAGGGTGCAAGGCAGGCACCGTCCTATTCAACAGTCCTGGGAACCGGCAACGTGCAATTCACTGGTATCGCCCGTCAGCCCCCCAAAACACAACCTGATTTACAAAGCAGAGTCACAGTATCTCGGGAACGACGCGCAGCCGGCTAGGAAAAGAGGTATTCTTAGGGAAGAAGAATCTCCCATTAGGAGACCCGTAAGGGGCTCGTATAGCCAGGGAAGTCATTACTGACACACAAGCAGCAAAACGGGGAAGGCACCTCTTAGGCAAGAGACAGCGGTCCCAGTGTGCTCCGTTGGTCCGTCTCTTCCTCGCGTGGATCCTTGCAGCACCGTGCGCTGACTTCGCTCCGTCTTCTGCCCGATCCTCCCAACCGCAGGAAAGGAAGTGGCGCAACGGCAGCTCCCGAGGGCCCTGCAACTTGGTGGAGGATTGTCCCATACCCTTCTGTTATTACGCGCTAAGTCACCAATTAGTGTCTTTCACAACTGCACCTACCAACTGCTATATTAACATCTTCATTGCCCAACACAGGAATGCCACCAACGGAGGAGTTTCATCGCTTCCTCAGGCCCAGCCGCCCGAGGTGACAGGTCTACCCCTGCCAGACCACGCAGTAAAGACAGGGAATCCCCCCTAAATCTCAACTACAATATCATACGTTTGAAAACTAATTTTTTAAGACCAATACTTCACCACAAGTGTGTTAGTTATATTATTATAACAAATGACATTTTGACATATTCATTTAAGAAAGAATTGAGCAAGACACAATACTATTAAGATCTCTTAGGAAGGAAATATAAAAAGCACACATACACAGCTACTAGCAGTCTGGAGTAAGCCCTATAACACAAATGTAGGTGGAAAAAAATGACAAACAGGTAGCTACGAGCTGTTTTACAAAATACCAAATTGCAAACCAGTAGTCGAAGCAAAGCTTCTTCCAATTTCTCTGCACCTACAACACAGTTGTACTTCTGGTCTCTCACCTGTCGGTGTATCTGGCTTATTTTATACACAACTTTGCTTTCTCAAAAGACTTTGCAGAGAGGATTGAGGTGCAGCAGTTCCTTCCTTGTAAAACTGTGTTTTAAGACAGGTGTGCCTTGGGTAAAATTTATACAATGAGATATTTAAAACGCTACTACTGCAAACCGGCAATCTGGAGTAAAACCAGGACTAAAAAGCTGGCAGATAGAGATCATTATCGCAGAAACCATGTTTGGAGGCCCCACAACTGAGAAAGGCCGGACAACAGTCAAAAATTATTCATTTTTAAATGATTTTGTTTCTAGTAGAAAAAAAGTGCAATATCTAGCTAACTAAGCTCAGCAATACCTTGACACCTACATCCTATGAAATTCCGAACAGCCCCACTCTGGTTACACAGGATGCAGACACAGTCACGTAATGTGCACGTAGCGGTCAAACCGGGGTGCAGGTAGATCACGTTCCCCTGTTGTCTCCACTCTTAAATGATTAACCTGTCTCCTGTTACAGCTGTTGCTTAGGTTGCTTTTCATCTTTTGCAATTACACCATCCCTCTCAGATAAGGTGAATTCAACTCCCTTGACTGAAAGACGGCACACAGACTGCCTGCCTCCCTTGCTGAACAGAGCTAAAATTATTATTATTATATTACTAATATTAATATTACTATTATTATTAGGGAGTGCTTCTGTTCCTGCACGGAACCACTTTTGAAGCAGGGGTCGGAGCTCTTTCACCCACAGAGATGAGTGAGGATTGAAAATAGGTGACAGACAGCACAATAGCTGTAGAAATTTACTGCCGTACATAATATTTTTACACTGAAAGACAGTTGTAGGAGAAACTTTAAAGACTTCTGGAATTTCACAATGCTCCTTGGTAACTCAACCAATACACACAGTCTAAGATCCAACAGATTCAGAGAATTTCACTCAAATTGTGCTGAGGTCTAGTAAGGGGTGAGGGACCTGGGTCATGAAGAAATAGTAGTCTGGAGTTGGCTTTTAAGTCTCAAATCATTTCGCTCTAGCAGGATGCAGGTCTCCATCTGCGCAGTTTAAGTGTCCTGAGAAATTAAAGCTAGTAAGCCTGGAAAGCTGGAAATAATAGTACGCACACGCTTCACAGCACCTCCAGCAGCCTCTCAACTTGCAGCGACTACGACTTGTTCTGGCAAGGTGGTTCTGTCACATAAGCCACCCCTGTCTTTAAGTTCAGGGTAAGCAGTGTCCCCAGATCCTGATATCCATTGAGAGCTCTTGCCAGCACCTTGTGCTATTTGGATACCTGGACTCCATTACACTGAGCAGATCAGAACAAAAAGCCCCATCAAAACTAGACAGAGGGAGCCTAACATTTTAAATGAGTATTTGGTGGCTATAAGTGAAAAACAGCAGTTCTTTCTGGCAGGATGGCAGAAAAACCAGCAGGGACAAAATCACTAAAGCCACTGATAATAACCCCAGGGAGGACTGAAAGATTGGTTTGGGGCTAAATATTGGCTGTAAAAAAGCTTGGAACCATGAGCAAATGATTTGTCTCCTGCTGCCTGTTCCATGGAGTTTTCAAGAAAACAGGCTTAGAGACATTCTTTGCAAACTGGAAGGGCTGCAGAGAGACGTCTGTTTCTCTTCTGCAAAAAACCTGCAGGACTTCCAGAGGTTCCCAAAACTGGGAATACAGGAGAGTTTATGTGAAAGTTCCATGACTCATTTAACTTTTTCATTAACTAAGACTTGCCCATAAAGAAAATCTAACACTTTTCTTTAACTGCCACCGAAAAAACTAGAAGGAATAATTAAAAAAAAGAAAACCACAAAACAGTGTACTTAATAATACAGATTACTGAATGAAGATACTACTACTGTTATTAATAATGCAGATACCAAATGAAACATAAAACCTAAGAAGAGGTTGAAAACCAGTGGGAGAGTGGATGTTAGCAAAGGTCTCCCACCTTTCCAGAGAATATTCTAATCACCAGATTGTGATGCATCCTGAGGTTTAGCTCTATCAGTTCCTCCTAGCTGAATTTTTCTACTTTATATCAACGCTTAAAATCGATGATCATTCAGTCTACTGGGACACTGGAGTAAAGAGGAGGCTGTTCTTTCAGCTTTTGAGACACTGAAGGTGGCCAGTCATACAACACCAGAAGTTTAACTCCATGTCACAGCTATGCAAGTGCAACTTTGGTTGCAACTGTTTATTTTAGAACTTCAAGATAAGTTTTGATAAGCATTTTCTTCTAAAAAACTAGGGTTTCAGTCAAAAGACTTAATGAATTTAAGTCCAGACTAGATAATAACTTCAGTTGAACAGGAAAAAAAAATTTTCCTTGCAAAAGCATCTGATTTTCTTAATTTAAGTCCACATTCATAGTAAACCAAACACCACACCATCTTGTGTTTTCTATCATTCAGTTAAAGCTAATGAGCATATACACCTGAGGAGGAGGTACTGGAATGAGCAATGCAGAAGGACAAACTGGTTATGCACGTGAGTGACAAGACACTACGTGGAGTTTTGCCCACCATTTCCCTCCAACTGAAGTCTCTGGACCATATTCTTCGTTCCTACCATTTTTGGCCTAAGTGTGCCCTTACTTCAGGAGGAGGAAGAAAAATTGAGAAACAGTTCAACTGGAGCTTCCTGAAATGTGGGATTGCTCTGTTTCCATCTGTTATTGTGTGCTAAGAGGCCAATTATTTTATCTTTCCCAACCAGCTCTAACAACAGTTAAGTTTGTTGACATCTTTACAGCCTAATATGGCAATACTGTCTACACAGAGGTGTAATACTTTGCTCAAGACTGATTGGCCAAAACAACGGACTTGCACTTTCTAAAGTACATAAATACCAAAGAGAGCTACTACGCGATGTCTTTGATTTGATCAAGGAACACCGGTGGAACGGCTACAAAATGTCAGCTCTCAGTCTGATCACTTTGGTCAGCTTGGTGTCCACTGGTGAGTCGAGATTACTATTTTGTATTTGTCTTTATTTTTCTCAGGCAGACACTAAGAAATCAGTGAAATTCACTCCAATATATATAATGCTAAAGCTAAGTTTTTCAATTTAGTTTTATGAAGAATTATTGTAATGTATGCTACTATAACTATTACAAAATATAAACATGGGTGTGCATTTGAAGTTAGTGTCATATCATATTGAAGCATTTAGAGAGATTTCATGAAAAGCAAAAAAGGGAAAGTAGTTTAACTTATTTCACAAACTAGGATTAAAAATATGCAATTATAGCTTTGCTTTGTTTCTAGAGAATGTACCTTAAAATTAAAGACATAAGACGTCTAGGAGAGTGATCAGATCTATGTAACAGGTTCTATGATGTTCTTATATATATATATACATTTTGTGAAATTCTAACAACCCATGAACCATTCTCTACAAAGAATGGACATCAGCGCCAGCATGAATGGTCAGGAAACCAGTACTGTGTTGCGTGGGTAAGAATATTACTACAGTAAATCCACATCTTTTAGATATTAGATTCAGACTGACAAGCTTGGACATGTTTCTATTCCCAGCATTAACAAATACGTAGTGGAATTCTTTGGTGGAGTTGAAAGGAATACTTTCACTCATTTTTATAAATTTAACTACTACTTCACTGCTATTTAGCATTTTGGCAACTTGTCATCTTATTCCTCACACATGTTCAGATTCAGAGGTTGCTGTTATCTTCCATTATCCTATGTCCTTTCCCCATATGCCTAGCACTGGAAAACTCTAAACACACCCATTCTTGCTGCTTAGAGAGGAGCTCTACCTGCTGTGACTATCTTGAAGAAAATAAATATTTAAAGTGAGACAGCTTGACACAGGACTTGATGCAAAGTGTATTCCAATGAATGATCCAGGTTGGGGGAATAAGGGGTACTAGATTTCAGTCATGGAATTTAGGGATAGAAGGATAAAAATCCCACAACCATGTTAACATGCAATTAAAGAGAAAGCTGTATTCCATGGAACAGAGACAGAGTAGCAGAGGTGACATGCAATGGAAGAGCCATGACATTTATCTTCTACTTTAAGCACATTGTGTATCTTGCAGCTTAACAACTTCTATTGTACAGTACTAAGAACGTGGTTCAATTTTCCCTATTTTCCTCTTTTGCTCATAAAGTTTTTGCCAAGCAGTGGGACGCGCACCCACCCCAACAACACAGACACTGGGCACAGATATGCAGTGGGAATCCTACCAACAAAATCCGAGGCTGTGATAGATACGGCTGTGGCGGTTATGGCGCTGACAGGTAAAACAGGGGGGTATTGGGAGTTTGCAGAAAAGTTTGTTGCTGCTTTTCTAAATCAAACCAGAGAAACTTTGTAGAGTTTAACCACCTTTTAAAAAAAAAATCAAAGGTTTGCTGCCATTTTCTCTTCTTTCACCAGGATCTAAGACCAATACACAAAAACACTGGTGACATCTTTCTAGCAATCATTGGCATTATTTTACCCATTATGCTAAGAATGACAGAATACTATTGCCTATAGGACCTGTCCTTACCCCCTTTGGAGATCTTACTCAGAAATCTCACTGAAGTTCATTAATGTCACTTCTGCTGAGGGATGCACAGGTGAAGAAGCCAGACCACTACATGAATTAGCAGCCAGATTTTTGATGTCACACACTACTACTACAGACCAGAACCAAAAAAGCACCAAGTAGTAAAGGAAATGGAAAGTATTGCAAGAACTGGCATCATTTATTCTTGTTGTTCATAGACTAGATACTTGACATACACCCACAGAGCTTACATGAAGCCAACTGGACTAACTTACACAGGCTAAAGATCTGCCAGCATCATTGTCTGTAAGTAGGCACCTCATAACAGAGCAGGTTATAGTATTTCCCTGAAAGATGCTTTTATATGCAGAATGACTTCTGCCTTCCTCGCATTTTCCTCTCTTCTCCTCCCTTCAAGGCCCATAAAAAGTGCCCATCTTCAATATTCAACTTTTGAATTTCTAAATGAAAAAATCCCAACATAAGATTCTATTTTACACTGGCACAGATATATGTGTGTGTAGAACAAAGGTACTTTTATATAACTGTTTGAAGTATTCCATGAATACAGGAAAGTTAAAAATGTGCTTAAAATTTGAAATCTCATCTTCTTTTAAACTAGGTCAGATTAATACGAACAATTTTCAATAATTACAGATGGATTGAAGCCACTATTTTTTCCAACTTCCTTGCAGATGTAAAAGTTTAAATTGTTATACAAGCTTCAGATCTTGCAGTGTGCTAACTGATCTATCTATATACAGTGTGAGGCCTGACAGAGACTTCACTAATCACATATTCATGTTTTCAGACACAGTGGTAAAGGAAAGCACGTGGGTGTGGATGTCATCTGTGCTGATGGAGCAAGAGTGTATGCTCCCTTTTCTGGCCAGCTCTCTGGACCCATTAAATTCTTTCATAATGGAAATGCCATTGATGATGGAGTCCAAATCAGAGGATCAGGCAAGTAATAACAGCAGACGTGTTTTTAAGCGCCCACAAGTAATCATTTTATTTACCTGAGTAAGATATTTCTGTAGCTCTTCAAGTCAAGCAAACTGTCATTTACTCTCATGTCTCTCTAGTTCCTGCATTTAAATACAACTACAGTCCTGCTCACAAACATCACAAGTCATCACTAGCAGGAAATGCAATCCTTTTCCTTTGCTTTTCTTGGAGAGAAGAGGGAGTTGAAAAACAGGTAGCAAAGAAAACCAATTACCCCCCAAAATCAAAAAAAGGAAACAGTAAAAGTATCAGTAATATGCCCTCAATTTTGCTGAGAAGATGTTTAGTGTCCCTATTTTCTAACCCTCTTTTTCTCTTTCCCCTTTTCCATAAGCAATCCAGAGAATTCTGATTTCAGGATTGTTGGTATCTTTACTGTATTTCTGCTTCATCATTGCAATCTCCAGTAAGAGGCCAGCACGGAAGATCTCTTGTACCCCACAAGAACAGATGTAGTCGATGTTTCCTGACTTCACTTCCTCTCCTGCCTCTTACAGGTTACTGCGTAAAACTCATCTGTATTCACCCTATCAGATACCAAGGCACCATCCAGAGGGGGCAAGAACTTGGAAGAATGCTGCCAATGCAGAGAGTATTTCCTGGCATTGTGTCTCACATCCATGTTGAGAACTGTGACCGCTCTGATCCTACTGATCTACTTAAACCTGGTAAGAGGGGGGGAAGGAAAAAAAAAAAAAAAGAAGGTATAATGAATGAAAGTATACTTAATTGCAGATAAGAACATGAGCATTTAAAAGCAAGATTCTCCTCTGTCTTAGGCTCTAATAGCAACATCCAAGAGAAAGCAAGTGTGCTTTATACATACAGCATAATAGGACTGTAGACAGTATTAAAGACAGGAGCTACATGTATCAGCTTATCAGTTGCAGCCATCCCCCTTCTCCAAACTGAGTCAGACACTTCTGTTTGTATTCTTTTAACTACTAGCAATGTTTTCGGTATTGCATTTTAGCTAGCTTACGAATTAGGAATTGCTGTCTTTACTGAATTGCATAGGTCTTGAGGGTAAATTTCCAAAGAGGAGCAGCGTTACCTCTCCTTCAGCATGGCTACAGGAAATAGCCGATACAGCAATACATCCCCCATTTAATACACAGACATATGGTATGAAGACATTACAGGACAATTCAGTTTCTGAAACACACTCGATTCCAAACACTGTTGTTCACAGTGACTTGAAGATCAGCAATAGGTATCCACTATATTAATTAAGGTCATAATTTAGGGAAATGAACATTCTAGAGGAGGAAGTTCTGATCTTCTCTAGTTTAACATTACTCATTTACATAGCAATAACACTTTTGCAAGGAGCAAATCCCCAGCTCTCCACATTGACTGGCTTCAAAGTCTACACCAATAAACTTGGAAGCTTCTTTACATGCAAGCTACTGTTAATTTACAGATGGAGTAATAATCTCTTGAGCAGAGTTCTGTTCTGAATAGGTCAATCTGATGGAAAGGTAAGACCCACAATCTTCTGCAGATCCTGAACGTATACTCCAGTTTCAACACTGAATAATATCAAGTCCTTGATTAACAGCAATGCTATCCTCAGCTTTTAGGATGATCCTTTACAAATACAAGTTTAAAGATTTTGGTTGTAATGTAGAATAACACTTGAGGACTGAAGTGCCATTAGGCTGGACTTAAAAACAGAGCTCAGTTTTTTTCTAAAGAGATTACACTCTAGGAAACATGATAATCCCTTTGAATTTCTCTCTTTAAAGAATGTTCCTTAAATTAGATAGCTCTATATGATGAAACAATAAAATCTAGTCTTGGATGTACATTCTACTTATACTTCCAAAGGGGTGACAAATTCTGTGGAGGATATCAACAATTCCAGTATGTTTCTACTTAACCAAAATGAAAACATAGTATTCACAAATGTGCATCAGAACCCAGGAGTTGCATCAGAACAAACAGAACCCAGAAGATAATTTTGATTTCTTGTGTCTCTGTATTTCAAAGATGTTTCACCATTTCCACAACAAGATCAATACTGGGCTACACTATGTTCTGGGAATATTGCAAACGAGATAAGAGGCTGTGATAAATATGGCTGTGGATACTACGGAGCTCCAAGGTACTGTAATTAGCATGAGTTTGTTGCCACTCCATTGAAATAGAATTTAAGTATGATTAAACCCATTTTGAAATACAACTTTGAAGGCTGAGGTTGAAAAGTAGGAAACATTTTCACTATAAGGGTGATGCAGCACCAGAACAGGCTGTCCATGAAAGTTGTAAAATCCGTCTTGGAGGTTTTTTTAAATGACTCAGCTAGACAAAGCCATGGCTGACCTGAGCTAGTGCTGGGAACAGCACTGACTCAGGTGGAAGGCTGGGCTAGATGAGCTCCAGAGGTACCTTCCAATCAACATTTCTGCTACTCTACAGTTCTATTTAAAGGCTTGTAAGAAACATTGTTTCTCAATTCACAGAACTGCAAATCTAACAATACAGATCATAAATCCTACAGGGCATTACATAATCTGCACTTTAATAAAAATATGATTTAGATTCTTCGGTCACAGTCTGCTTTGCCAACACTGTCTTACTACTAACATAACCTTTTTTCAGACGCAATGGTAAAGGAAAGCACATAGGTGTGGATGTCATCTGTGCTGACGGAGCAACAGTCTATGCTCCCTTTTCCGGCCAGCTCTCTGGACCCATTAAAATCTTTCATAATGGAAATGCCATTGATGATGGAGTCCAAATCAGTGGATCAGGTAAACAGCTATTTTTCATTTAGTTTTTCTATCTTAATTTCCCGTAGGATGTGTCCCCTTGCACCTAACTAAGCAGTGAAGCAAAGTGTGTTTTGAGACACAGCATCTTCTATCCATTTGCATTCAGAACTTTTTGCTGCTATGTTAGAATCCAAATGTAGGACACCCACTCTTAAACATAACTAGGCAAGCTCTCATTTTCAGGACCTATTATTTATTCTTCTCTCTGCAAGTACTGAGGTTGGGACCAAAACTGCAGGAAAAAAACAAAAATAGTTTTTAAAGAGATAGGATGTTTTAGAGGAGTTTTGCTTGATTCTGTATAAAGTCTTCAAGCTCTTCTCTTTCCTAAACCAAGAATCCCCATCCTCACTCCACCTCCTTCCCATTTTCCCTCCTTCAGCAATCCAGCAACTCTGACTACTGTTTTTATTTTCAATGACCACAGTGTTTGGCTATTTTCATTATCTCCCCTACTGCTACTCCCCCACCCCCCAAAAAAGCTTTATCAGACATTTGGATTTTTTCTCTTGTTTTTACCAGGTTTCTGCGTAAAACTGCTCTGTATCCATCCCATTAGATACAGCGGTAGAATTGCTAAGGGGCAAGTCCTTGGGAGAATGCTCCCAATGCAAAGAGTATTTCCTGGTATCACATCTCATATTCACGTTGAGAACTGCGATCGCTCAGATCCTACTAAAAATCTCGAAAGGGGGAAAGGAAAAAAAATATAAAATGGAAGTGTAGTAAATTCAAAATAAATTCATCTCAGCATCCAAAAGTTGTTTTTCTTCTCATGTGGACAGTCTACCTTAATGAATGACGGGAAAAGGAATTTTTTACCCAGAATAAATAAAAAAATACAACAGTTTACATTACTATTGATTCAATATTTTGGGTTTTATATAATATTGCAAGGCCCTAACAATAATATATGTTCCAGGTACCATCTGGGTAACCTTTTATAGTACCAGTAGCTGTTGTTAACATTGTATTTTAGGCTAATTTACAAACTTTGCATTACATCTTGGTCAACTCTGAAAAAAAGGAAATTACCATAGTTTTGAAAAGCACCTGGATTGAAGGAAGCAAGAGGGAAATTTACTGGAACACTCCAAAAGGCAAAAGAGATGCTGACTGAAGTTGTCATGCCACAGCAACTGATGTCTTTATAGGATGGCAAAAGTGACTCCAGGAAAGGAAAAGAGAAGCTTTGAGTTTTTGTTGGAATTTGCATTTACAGGAGAACCTAACCAGGAAATTAGCAACAACTATTTAAGCCCTCACAGGGAGTCAGAAAAGTCAACAAGTCCAGAGAAGAGCTCAGCCCTTGTGGCAGAAAAGCTGCATTACTGTTAACTTCTCACTACAACTTGTATTTTTTAGAGTGACCCTACAAATCTCTGGCATATCAGGTGCCCATTCTGTACTTTCCTCTGATTATTTTAGTTCCTTTGACACCAAACTGCATCCCAGTGTTATACACTGAAGGCATGGGGGTTTAGAAAGCCTTCTCAGGCCAGTGAAGCTAGGAAAAGCCTAACAAATAGACAAAATGTATTAGCTAGGATATGGTAGAGCTCTGCAGTACAGGCTGCTCAAGGAATAATAGGAAAGTGAAGAGAAGAGGCAGCTATCCAAAGGTTTCTTGCCAAATGTATCACCTCTACTGCAGTCATTCAGAAAGACCTACTTAGGAAGGAAAAGCAGAACTTTATACAGGCCAGTGTTCTGACACTTATTCCTAAAGGACAATGTACTTACCGTAACAGCAGCACATGATATTAAAAACAAATCTAATAAAAATCACTAAAACTATAAAATGCAACATTAATATAATGCCAGAAGTTACCTTTCAGTTAGAACAGAAGTGACTTTTAGCAACAGTAAATTGCATGAGAATTTTGATGGTAACAGCAGAAACAAAACTGGCAACACTAATAAATGCAGGCCCATTTTGCCAGAACCTTCAACCTGGAGCAAGCCATCATTTGTGGCTTCACAGAACAGCTGCTTTAGTAACAGAGGGACAGAGAAAAGGATTCAAACAAGCATTTACAGTTTTCTCCTGTACTACATTTGTTTATAGTCACTAGTGCTTCATTAAAAGTATTAGGTAGGCTAGAGAGACATGAAGGACTCTAGATCTAACTTGTCAACATCATCTGTAAGATTTGTCCAAGTTCTCTTTTTCAATTTCAGCACATCAAAATATCCTAGAGTTTGCAACATGAATGTGGAAGGACAATGATTAACTTCCTACAATCCAAGAGTCAACCAGTCCTACTGCCCTTCCCCCAGTCTGTCAAGTATATGGTTTCTAACATAGGACAGAACCCTGCCTAGAGGGGTGATGTACAGTGGAACAGACAGGGATCTATTATCAGTGCATATATTAGATCAGTTTATTAAGTTTACAAATATAACAAAGCACATATCTTAAACAAAATACTGTCTAGAAATATTTCAGTTTTCTGTTCAAAAAGTAAATCATAACCCCCTTGATTATGGAAGCAAGTGCTTGGCTAATAAGTGCTAGTAACCAGTCAGCTGCCCCTTCCCTCCCCCCCCCCCCCAAATTGTGCAGCAAGCAAAAATGCATTACTGATTCAGACATGCATCATCTTCTTACTTAATTGCTTTAGCTCATAGTTGTGAACAAGTAATAGAACCATTCTGTCCAAGATAATGGCAGTTTTAGACAACCCACAGCAGTTATTTTTGCAGAAAAGAAGTTTAACTGTGGAAGAAACTATCTGACATTATATCTAATGTGACAAATATCACTATTCATCAAATGTACACATCTCATTACAAACAGGAGGATAGACCAACTACAGCAAGAAAATAATTCCAGTAATATTTGTATACAATGCATTTTAGTTTACAGTGTGCAAAATATCACAAATATATATACTCTAGTTTGCATCAACTCCCCCTTCCTTTCCACTGCCCACAAGCAAGGAATAGAATCTTTCTCCTCAAAAAAAGAATTACAAGCGACAAGTACTAAACATTCGTATAATCCTTCCTGAACCAAAAATTTCAGGAACCAGCAATACATGCTCTAGGAATCAGGGCTCACAGTACAGTTCTGTGAGAACTGTGGCAAAGTTACTGTGGCCAACTCAGGCAAAGCTACTACAGATCACTGTGGCCTCTAAATGGCAAAGTTTTGAAAGTGCTCTAAACCCTTGATTCCAGGTAGAAAGTGACTGAAGACCATGGTTTTCCTTTCAAACCTTCCTTTTAACTGGCCATTTTTATGAAATCCTTCTAATCTCTTAATGGAAGCGTGGAACGGCATTCAGACATCAACTTTCATAATCAAAGACTTGAACTCTCTCAAACACAAAAGCTATTCCTTTCATTCTGGCAGTTTCCAAAGTGCTTTGCCATTGATCCAAGCAATCAACCTAGATTCAAACTTTTAAATTCATTAATTTTAACAAGGTCTCTTTCCCATCCACTTAAGTGCATAAGATAGAAAAACAACATACTCTATAACACTGTCTCTAAAATTTAGCTAATCTTATAAAGTGACTTAAAGTGCAATTTAAAAACAGAAGGGTTTTGGAGGCATAAACTTATTACTTATCACACCACTTTAATGTACTGACATTAAGTGGGTTTAAGCTAAAGTAAAATATTTACACTAGTCCAGGTTACTCAAATATAAAGTATAAGCCTTTACACTTACAGCAAGAATACTTTCAAAATCTCCTGCATAAAACATCATTGCAAACAATACAGTTTTCCTGAACTCCAAGTTTTATCCAGCTCCCCAGAAGCAAGATTTGCTCAAGGAGGAAAGTTTCTTTAGTCATCTTCTGATTACATCAGAATGACTAAGCAAAGACACACAAAAAAAGTTTAACTTGAACAGAACAATTAAACTGAAGCTAAATCAGAGCAGCCTAATTTAACTGGAGTAAAAAAGCACCTGTAAACCATGGACATACTTTCAAGAGTGTCTACTGTTAAGTACACTTAATTTCTATTTCACTATACCAGGAACATTCTTGAATGATTTACTGTTACCTCACTATAGGTTCTCAAGGAAGAGAAACTGTAATCTGTAAATAGGTTTCATATTTCATTTTCAAGTTCCTTATTTGCATAGAAAGCAACACCCTGATTCTATCAGTTTATCCGCAGATGTAGACAGTTCACCATGTTGGCATCATATCAGGAAACCACATTCTTCCAAGGTGCTTGGAGACTTCAGAATGAAGTTGATCTAAGTTATAATCGTTATCTGGAATCAATACCTCCTCCATTATAGAAAGCTGGGTGAGCCTGCCTCCACACATCTTTACAAATTCAATAAAACCCCTACAAGTTACTTCACATTCACCAAGACCCATTGCTGTTAAGTTCTTACAGCGCTCAGCAATCCGAATAAGTTCATCATCCAAAGGCTGAAGTCCATTAGCACACACAACCAGCTCAATTAACCTTGGGCAATTCATGCCAATGCGACCTAACATTGCTTTGCTTACTGCACGACCAAAGTAAAGGTGTGTAACAGGGGTCTCCTCTCTGAAGAAAGCATCAAATTCTTCTTCATATAAGAAGAAATACATCACAATGTTGACTTTGGGGGAGTGTTTAACAAGAGCATCCCAGCTTTGCTTTTTAATAGTATGAAATTCAACTTGTCCAGGATTTTCACTCACAACGTCTATCCGAAGGTGTTCAAGATCAACATGTTTTTCACTTGAAAGAGCCAGCAGCAGTTCATCACTTAAAATGTAGTAGTTCAAAGCCAGCTCCTTAAGTCCATGACACTGATCAGCAACACAAAGAATTCCTGAGAAATAAAAAAATTACTTTGTTAAATAAGAAGTGAATATAACCAAACAGAATTATCTATTGTAACACTTGAGCAAGCGCTAAGTTTACTGGCTTGAGTATTCATGCTCATATCCAAAACCTAAAGTGTGACAAAGTTCTAAATATCTACACCCTTTCACATGTTTTGGCCATAAATACTTATCAGTAAGAAAAACAGGCCTAACCAGTCACATTAATCTTAAGTCTGTGTTATCTTTGTGGCACTCTGTCCTTCCTGTGCAGAGTTTCCTCAGCTTTGAAGAAGCAACTGACACCAGGTAAGATCCAACTGATGTTTCCACTTCCTTTCCCCAAAGCTCCTTCCGTCAGCATCCATCTAATCATTCCATTTAAATGACCACCAGCAACAGAGTTTAAGAGCTGTGCTAGACTGAAGCCTTCTCTGAATTAAGACATACATAACAGAACTGTTCTTAATCCGTTTGAACACAAAATACACAGATTTAATCACTTTTTGTGGACTCTGGATAAAAATGTAGAAGAGAAATTAGACTGGGGTTTTTCTTTCCCTAGTTCCAGAATTTCAGGAGAAATTTAAGTCAAGGGACCCAAAGGCCCTCTGAACTGTCAGGCAAGCCTGCACTTTCAATTACCCTTGAAGGGAGTGAGCCCTTTACCAACCAGTGCTAAAACAAAAAGAGTTTGTACTACCAGCTCTGGACACAGGAGGGCATTGCAGAAACTGAAAAGCCCTTTGGTCTTATTTTACTAAATTTTAAAATTTGTACATTCCCACATTTCTGTAATACAGCTTCAAAGTATTAACATTTTTTTTGAATAAATTTAACTCACAGCATCTTACAAAACAGTTAAAGGCAACTACGTTCACCTTCTTTATCCCAGCAGGCAGTAGCTGATTTATGGGTTGGCAATTTTGTGTTTGTATTCCCACAAAACACCAGTTGACTAAGTTTACAAAGATGCACACATTAAGCAGCTGACACTTACTTTTAGGCAAAACTTGCAATGACTATTAAGGCCTTGGTACCTACATTAAAGGCATGCACTAATTTTGGAGGCTTTTTCTTCTCAAACTTATTATCAGAGGTAATAGAACAGCTGAGAAGAATGCAAAAAGAATCTCCAGGACTTCTAGAAGATGCAGTGAAGGGAGAAGAACCTCCACCTTGATTACTCCAGTTCATTCAAAGACATTTTTCTTCTTTCCTTCTAACTTTACAAACAGCCAAGATTAGGTCAACGAAAGGCCTATGCTAAAAGACTCAGAAGAACATGGAAAATTATATGGCTAACTCATTTCAAACCTAATCCTGACTATTGTTTCCTACTGCTTCACTACTACATT
The DNA here is from genome assembly GCF_036417845.1 of Apteryx mantelli. Taxonomy (NCBI): domain Eukaryota; kingdom Metazoa; phylum Chordata; class Aves; order Apterygiformes; family Apterygidae; genus Apteryx; species Apteryx mantelli. The sequence continues at coordinate 4,607,843 of NC_089991.1, read as the reverse complement.
TCGTATATATTCACTACTCACCAGCAGGTGATACATGAGGACAACTGCTCATTTTTAGCAGTTTTAGAGTATTGCTATTGTTAGCGACAAGAACCTTCAAGGAAGGATCATCAACTGGTGTGTCATCTATCTTGATTGATGATAATGACTTGGAGTTTACAAAAACCACTGTCAGTGCTGAAGCAAAATGAGCCTGTTTAAAAAAATGCAGGAGAAAAAAAAACCTTATGAAAAAGATAAGCCAAACTTTTGCATCCAAAAAGAACCTTAGGTTTTGCATGTAGAGAAAGTACAAGAGTAATCACTTCTTAGGGATCCCCTTTCTTGTGTAATGAAGCAATGCTTACTTGAACATTAACAGAGATAATCTTTTCTATGTTTTAAAAAAAATGCTGCTACATTTGACAAAAATAATAAAATCTACTTTATATTCAGTAGTTAACTCATCCAGCCTTATTTCCTTCTTTAATAAAACTGGTAAGTGTACATAATGATGAGCCTGAGGTATCTAGGATTTAACTGCAAGAAAAAAGGCAATGACATTTATTTTATTTTCCAGAGAATAACTCTGCTGTGACCTACAGAGCCAAGGAAAAAAAAAAAAAAAAAAAAAAAACTCATCAGTATGCTGGAACTTGCAATCACTGTATCTTTTAATCTGGAAATTAGAAGGATCAAGTCTTCTAAACAGTTTCACTTCTCTATGCTGTGAAGTTATCAGTACTAGTAAATTTAATGAACAGAACCTAAATTTAACTATTTCCTCATATGAATGGATGCCACAAATTACAGAAGACAGACCAATAAATATAGATGGCTTTATTAAAAAAAAAATCAGTATCAACTGAGTAACAGTTCTCTCAAGACTATAAAATCAACATCAAATACTTTCCTACATAAGCATAACTTTAAGAAAAAGCTAGATAATAATAATAATAATAATAATAATGGTTAAAGTAGTTTTAAGAGTGAATAAATATTTTGCTGAAAAAAAATCATTTCTGAATCTACTTGTTAAAAATACAGTTTGTAGGACACTACCTTAGAGACATTCATGAAGCTTGGTTTTGCCGTAGAAATCAAACCCAGTGTCTTGATAGAACAGTTCACCAACTGAGAAAGGATGTCACAGGCTGCTTCTGCTGACTCAGTACTACTATCAACCTATAAAAGCAATTTAAGAATCATGAAGTCATTCTGTATTACTATTTAGAAAACTTAACAGCGTCATGAATACCAAGGACTGCAAGCACCACAGCCTGTACTGCACCAGATTTCATTTGCCACCAGGACAAAAAGCAACATTAATTAGAAATTTCCTGACAAAAAAAAGTTAACGAGAAGTATTTTTTAAACTATCATACTATCAGAAAGTACTCCAGAGTATGACCGATAGGTATTTCTGATATGGACAGCTTAAACCTAGGCCTTCTCTTTGAAGAACCTCATGCCAATGTTTCCTCCTAAATAACAGGCATAATTGGTATTGGCATTATGATATACAGTGGTATGCCATGTGTGCGTGTATGCGCGCACGCACTAACTCTAGACATTTAGAGCAGAAAAAGACTTAGCAAAGCCTAGATACAAGGCAAACTAATTCATGTTACTTCAGGGACAATAGCTTAGCATCTTTAATAATGAGCTGAAGATTCCCAATGCATCCGTAAGCCTGATGGCTAACTTTGGACAAACCACTATTCCATCTCACCTTCCTTAATAACTGATTAACCCTGTACTGCTATGCAACCAAATCACAAGATCTCCAAATCCAAAGAAGTTCAGTGACAGTGCTGAGAAAGAGCTTCTGATTTTAATTCTAGCTTTAAAATCATTCCCTTCTACAACTTTCCCTTCACAGCTTAGAACTATAAATTCCTCTAAGGAGGAGTGATTGCAACAAGTTAACAAAACATCTGCAATTCCAGCTGTAGTCTTGTCAGATAAACTGTTAGTGAACTGTATCAGGTGTTCAAATGAAGGAAGACTGAATTAACGTAATCCTTTGACTATAAACATAGCTGCCATTTAAAAATATTTACTATTACTTCATAATGTCCTTACATGTCAAGCGACTGAATTATAAATACACAGTCTCCTTCTTCCTTGCACATACTTTTGCACAACAGGCTTCTGAAATTTCAGGACATTCTTCACTGTATAGCCCACGAGTAAAAATATTCCTCACACATAGAAGAATTTAAGGAAATAAGTTTATTTGCAGATTAATCTGTTGATTAACTGCCACTCACATTGGATTCACAATATATAAACTCCACAGCATACATTCTGAAAACATGTCATGCCATCTTCAGCACAGTATCACATAATGTTAATTCTTTCTTTACTGTGTAGGAACTAAACTGTAGAAGTTGGAAGGAAACAACGTGTATGCATGGAAAGAAGTTGTAGCAGCTGCATTTTTAAAAATACATTCAAGCCTTTACCTTGAAGCTGACGTACTGCAGATGATCAGCATGCCTCTTGATGATCTGCTGAATGAGATCAGGATGAGTAGACTTTAAGTAAGAAGTAGCTGGCTGGTTAAGTTCAAATTCAAACTTCCTCCAGAGATCTGGGACATGAAAAGTTTCATTCCACTTTCGACAAACAGAAGATGCCCTCGCTCGATCTACTAAAGGTAGAAACTGAAAAATACGCAGAATAACATGGTGCGGAAGGCTTCCCCAATCCGAGGCGTGCAAGTTGGAGTCACCAAGCGGTGATCCACGGAAACAAGTTTTCTGTTTTTTGTTTTTCTGTAATGTTTGAGGAGCTTCATTTTCTACCACAACCTTCTGCCTAGCTCTCTTCATTGTGAATGTAATCAGCTTCAGGTACTGGAATGATCCAGTGTAGTCAAACTGTACAGGTTCAAGTGCAGATGGTCTCTTAAAAATAAAAATAAAAAAGATCAAGGGATCAAGAGAGAAATGCAGTAAGAGTTAACAAGTTAGTAAAATTTAAAATGTTACTATGCAACATGTATGTCCATATGTTGATATCCAGTACACAGATAATAGCAAGGACCTTGTTTCTCTATACCTTTTATTTTGTACAACTCAATTTGAATTAGTTTCATCTGTTAGTACTTCACAGTATATCACATACTTTTTAGGGAAAAACTATTCAACAGCAATTTAGTTTAGTAATAACAAACTACGTATGTTTAAGTTTAAACTCAGTAGACAAATTATTGAATCTACTGGCGATTTCAAAAGAAATCATCATCAACTGTGGAACCCAACTCATATTAACCTCCCTTTTCAAATAATGATGAACCTTGAACAGGCATGTCCGGAAGAGTCCAAAAGTTACGAAAAGATAACCAACATATGAAAAAGCTCTGCTTCCACACGCTGAAGCTGAGCAGTCTATTCTAGGAAAATCCTCAGCTGCCTTAACTTTCAAGTACTTGTTTCATTTTACAGTGAGTGAGGCCTCTTCTCAAAAGTCCTGCTAATTAAATGCTGAGCTACACCTTATCTCCTTCCAACCAGCCTAAAGCTACTTTTCATAGCAACCACTTATTTTTCAAGAACCAACAGAACATGTTGTCTATTTTATTCTGAACACAAAGTCTTCCAAGACAGCCCTCAGAGCATGCCTCTTCTGGATTTCTCAAGTTCTTCTAATATTATTCTTTTCAATCTTTAAGCATTAAATTAGCTAGAAAGAAATTTTACTTTAAAAAGTCATACTGGTTCTAATTCTTATTCCAGCTTATTTAGTTTTTCAGAGCTATTTCCAAATCTGCACAACAGAAACAAACATTGCAATAGATGAACAACAGATCAGGTTAAGTTCCAAATGTTCACAAATTAATTCAAACTCATGTTCATGCCATGTGTTTTATTCCACCACAGTTCTGTCCTCCAGTTTGAACTGTAGGGCTCAACTGATATATCCGAGTCTTAAGGACTGAAGAGGTGTCAGATATGCAAGTGGTAACATTCTATTTTTATGAAAAGAAAAGAAAGCATGTGCATCCATTCTTTCTTTTAAGGAGAAGCAAAGCATTATCTTTTCTTCATTTTTTTATTATTATTATTTAAAGCTTTTCATAAAAGTTTTTCTTTAAAATAAAAGAAAGCACATGCATATGAGTGGAAAAGAACAACCTAGCTAATAACTCAGGAGCTGTCTGACCAGCTTCACTACTGTTTGCTCTCTTGAAAAAGCATCCAGCCACCACAGAATTTATTCCAGCAGTCTTCAGAAATCTTTACCTTAGTCTTTTAAATGTTTCACTTATGACAGAAACATGTAATATATGCAGAAGGTTAAACTAGTGACACTCTTCAAATTATTTTTAAAACCTGAACTTCTCCTTCCCTGAATAGACATGTGTGCTTTACATAACAAGTGGGAAAATGATTAAGTCAAAGAGAATTAATAGTAGTATGTACATTCCAATACATTCCATTCCAAAGCAAAGTAGTATTTGTAATCAATTACTAATGACTATTGTACTAATTGTACTAGTACTAATTGTACTAGCATTACTAATGTAATGAAGATGCAAGCTCAGTATGAGCTCAGTATAAAAAAACGTTTTGGACCATTTTATCAGATTATTATCTACATGACCACATTTTATGACTTTTCAAAACTTTACTTCCATCTTTAGCACAATGAACAGGCACTCCACTGCATTATGTATTAATTGGTGGATGTATTAATTAACCACATAGAACTCTCTCTTCATATTGCTCATAGCCTTGCTAAATTTAGCTTGGTTCAAATACCTGCTTATTTTTTCCTCCTCTCTCCTTAGGCTGCATTAAAAATTTTGCTGTCTCCTAAAAAACAAAGTCCAGCATAAAAAAAAAAAAGTAAAATAAAACAAATGCTGTTGTCTCTGAGAAGCATCTCTGGTTTTGCTATTTTCATGCAAATCTGCAACATTTCAGTAAAATGCAAGTATCTGGAAAAAGGGAAATTTTCACTTTTCCATTTGAAACTTATTTGAGCTTCACGGGTGCTACTCTGACCCCTACAAACAAATTCTGACATCCGACAGCTACCAGAAAGAAAGGACACAAAAGTCTACCCTGCAGACTAAGTTGTAGACAAGACGTAGCATATCCATTTCAGAAACATCAAGAGATGACACAAGACACACACAGCATATGTAATACCTAGGCTGCTGTTGATGAAAGTGGCCATATCTTGTCCTTGCTGCTATATCCCATCAGAACAGACAACTTCAGAATTTGTCTATTTTTCAGTATTCTATATTGCAGAATTTTAAACCTAACAAAATGAGGTTATATGACTCATTGTGGGAAAATAATTCAGAAAAAAAGGTTCCATTGGTTATGTATCACAGAAAGTTTTAACCAAACATGAAGCCCTAATATTTACTGTGTAAACGAGAATGCTTAAAATTTAAACTAAGAGGAATGTGTATCTTAAAACACAACTGAAGTTAACTAAATAATAGTTCCACGTGATATAATCAAGGCAGTACTGAATGAGAGGTGTACATGCACACATACCTCCAAAGAATGTGGAAGTTCCTGTCAAGTTACCAGCACCTGTCTGGTGTCTGACCATCCATCCCACTGATGAGTCATCCTGTATGTGTGCACGGATTCCTTAACCAGAAGGCAGAGAGGGGTCCCAGAAGATGAACTGACCTGTGAAGTCATCGACCAAAGAAAAGCTCTTCTGCAAATTCTGGGAGATCCATAGAGGGACTAAGCTCAGTTTTGGAAACAAGACCGAGATGACTAAAACTCTCTATGCTGTAAGTCAGACATATAAGTAGAACAACAGAACGTAACAAGCAAATCAGTTTTACCAAATGCTGTTGTCTCAGAACTATCAGCTAACTAATAGAAAGGTGAAGGTGTTCCCACAAATCTAGTTTTGGTGTTACCCACAATTTGAGTCACATCAGTACTCTTACGCAACATCAGTACAGCTTGCATTGTTATTCAAAGTAGTTATGCACCCACATAAGAAGTGTTAATTTTTTTCAGCTAACTACATACCAGTATATTAAGAAAGCTACATTGATCGAAAGATTTATATTTAAAGATATGACATCTAATATATTAAATTTAAGGACTCTCGGCTTTAAACGTTACTCAGTTTTACCAAAAAAAAAAAAGGTATGCTACTGTATCACTATAATCCCTGACAAACTAACTTGGCTAAACTCTCTCACAACTGGAAAAAATATTGATAATATATCAATATGCTCCCACAGACCAATATGAAAGGAGCTACTCTGTATTTTAGTATCAGAGAACACCTCCTTTCACTATTAATTTGGGAAAGTATACCAAAAAACTCCAAATTCAGTTACTCATTTTACAGTATTTGATGCAGTTTTAATGGAAAGCTAATAGGAACAGCAACATTCATCTAACCAAACCACGACAGGTTTGAAACTGAAAAGTAGATTTAAAAACTAAACCAAATTACTTTAGGATGTTTTCAAAGTATTGTGGTTAACCAGTAATAACACCTTTAGTAGCATCCTAATGCTGAGCTTTTAAAAAATAAAAATAAAAAAATACTGTAAGATGGAAGACATAGGAGATTGAGATTCTCCCAGCTCATAACATTTTCTTTTCTGAAAAAGTAGCCAGTTAATGTCACATTTATAATCATAAGGTTTAAAACTAGTATAGTAGAAGACAAGAGAAGCAACCCCTATCTCCTAAGAAAAAACAAAACCAAGAATTGAAATCTGTACAAGTAATGAGGTTGCTCAGCTCACGCACATCGCAAAATTTAAGAGCTGCATAGTCACGCTTGTCTAGGATTACAAAGCTGGCATACATTGGTAACTGTTTGTAGATGAAATCTGGAGAAGTTTTTAAATTACTGTAGCCTTGTATTACTTGTACATTCTACAGGTACTACATATTCTTCAGTGAAATGAGCTGACTATCTCTTTGCTAACTCTGCATGGCAGGGCGCACACATATCTCAAATTCATCTGCAAAAGTGCTGTCAGTTTCTACAACATAAGGTAGGTTTATAATGAAATGTAAACAGAAAAATACATAAATTAGAGATTGTAACTGAAAAGAGCAAAACACTGAGATGTAATTTAAAGATTCAACACTGAAGTGTAGTAAGTGTAATTTAATAAACCACACAGCACACTTTGAAGCAGCTTTCTTACCTGAAGAATGCTTCCAAGTTACAATAGGAAATAAATGAATGAATAGAGGTTGCTGCTGCCATGGGGCATTCACAAGCATCTGTCCTCCTGTCCAGATAAAATGCCACAAAAATCTTTATTAGTTTAAAAAACAAACAATCCCAACAGTCCACCCCATGCAAAGATAACAGAGAAAATATGTTGGCAGCAATCAAGAGGTCAACCACTATTCCTCCCCACTTCAAAACTGGTAAATAAATAAACAAATAAATAATGGTGCTAAGTAACCTGTTATTCCTTCATTATCTCTATCTTCCTCAGCTGCTTGCTTTAGTGAATGAGTTTGCAGCATCTTAACACAAGGCAGCTTACCCTATATTGCAAATACTATGCTATTCACAGAATTATGCAAACAGGTTAAGTTTAAAACTAAAGGAGAGTGTTGCAACAGCATTTACACTGTACTGGCCAAGAATACAATGTAAACTGTAAGAATTATTCAACATTTGCTATTGTCATTATCATTAACAGCGAAGTTTGGTAAACAACACTGCCTGTATCTACTACTGTAATCCAAAAGTCATGGAACACAGCAAGTACACTGGAATAAGCAATGTATTTTAAAACACAGCTCCGCCCTTTTCCCTTCATTGGCAATCCTGTCTATTGGCCGAGGGAACTATATGACATACAATCAAAACACAGGCACTCTCTCTTTCACCATATGGCCCAGCACCCTGCTGCCCACGGTGCCAGGAGCCGCAAGTCACCCACGCAGGACAGCCCTGGCTACACCGTCGCATTCGCTGCAGTCAGTCAACAACAAGTCACCCAGACTGCAGCCTCCTCCCTATTTAAGAGCTCCCAGGACAGCAGATGGCAATCTGTCCAACCTGGCAGGCGTATCACAAACCACCGCATCAGGATCATGCAAGACTGAAAGCCCTCTGTCTCCCTTCGTGCTATTTTCTTTTAATACTGCATGACAGAAGTTTGTGTTTCAGTGTCTTCCATTTTAAATAATCTTTCAAAGTTTCATCCCTCATCATATCACTAAGGTTACTGTTATAAAAATACACCAGAAAACCTGAAATCATCATAAATAACTTTATACGCCTATCATGGTGGGGAAAAAAAAATTCTATGCAGCTATCTGTTGGAAGCTCAGGATTTTAGTATCCTTCCCAAAACTGCTTAGTTTGGCTGCAAATAAAATAGTTTCTAAAATTAAACTAACATTTGAAAATTAAGAAAAGGACAGCAATATCCTTTATATTAAGAAATGTGTCAAATACAGTCTTTATTGACTTAATAGAATTATGTTGTTCAACAACCTTCTAAATTTCATGAAGATTTGAATTGGTTACCTATAATGGCTGAATACTTCTATTAATCAGAGACTATAACTTCTGCTGTAATGAACTTCTCTTTCACAGACCTGAGACTCCCTCAGTCCAGAATTAACTAGATTAGATGTACCAGCAGTTTATACTTTTATGCCAGAGATAAAAGTAGTTCTATATACTGCATTAAAAAAAAAAAATAGGTTACTGAAAGGTTGCTGAAAGCTCTTGATAACAAACAAAAACCAGGTGTACAGTCTACTGACACTTCCTTCAAGTGTTCAAGGCCACATGAGCCATCAAAAGCAATTCAAACAATATCAGCTGGTCTAAGCAGGAAGGTTAATAATAAAATAACAACTATCAGAGATGCAGTCAAACATAAGCTTATGTTAAAGAAACCAGTTATATTAAAAACAGTGACATTTATGTCCAAGGTAGAGCTACCTAAACTGTAATCAAAGATAAACAGCAGCAGCAAAGTTGCTGAAATATTTCGGAAAACTGATGAGGTTTAGCAAATCTACTCACACCCTCACTTGTGTAAATCATCAAATATTGGCACACCAGCATACACAGCTGCTTTCCTCTGTTAACTTCCTGACTTTCTGATTCAGTGTATTGCACAGCTGCATGTTTTTGTAAAAGAAAATCCTCACATTTGAATAGTTGTTTCCCCAACAACTATTTTGCAAACAAAACCCAAGACTTATTGTACTAAATGACACTTCTGAAGCTCCACAGTTCCTTACAGAACTTCTTTTAAGGGCTCACCAATTGGTGTGTGTAGCAATAAATGTGCTTTCTACCGTTTTCCCAGGAGCATTTCATCCTGACTTTAATAAGCAATGCAAGCTCTTTAGACTAAAATAATAATTAATAATAATAATAAAATAAAATCCTGTCTCTGAACATAATGCTCTGACTAAAGCTTGCAGCAACCAACAGCTTCAAAGGGCTCCTCAGCTTCGCCCTCGGCTCAGCATCACCTGTAAGGGGAAGGAGGGCACAGCTCTTCGACACACGCGTTCAGGTATAAGCCGGCCCGGCTGCTTATCCCTCCAAGGCTTGTCCGCGCCGAGACCTCCAGGTAATTTAAGTCGGGGCATTAGATCAACGTACACAAAGCACGTGAAACCCTTCTTACGGCAGGGCCCGCTGATACGCACAGTGGCTTTAAGCTTATTACACCTAAACCTTAAGATGAGGTAATCTGCAGGGGATGAACGCGCCCCAGCGCAGGGCGCTGCCTTTTTAAGTGGATATTTACCCAAAACTTTTCTAGGGCGGGAAGAGGGAGGCGGGGCCCCCCGCGCCCCTCAGAGCCGGGCGGCGCCCGCTGCCCAGGCCGAGGCGGGCGGGAGCCGCCGCAGAGCGGGGCGGGGCGGGCGGCTGTTTGTAAACGCCGAGCACGGGGGATACGTAGGCGGCAGGGAGCCCGGCCGGAGCGCGGACCGGGGGCGTCCAGCCTCCCCTCTCGGCCCACACGTCCGTCCTGGGCCGCCGCCGCCGCTGGGGGCCCCGCGGCCTCCCCCCCCGGCCCCCGCTCCGATCTCCACACGCTCCCTACGCACGCACGCACGCCCCGTCCCGTCCCGCTGCCGCTCACCGCCGCCTCCGCGAGGCTCCCTCGCACTGGCAGGGTCGAGGCGAGCCGCAGCGCCGGGCCGGAGCCGCCGCGAAGTGCCCCGCACGCTCCCCAGCGCCCTGGCCAAGCCGCAGCCCGCCGCCAGGGGAGGAGCCCCGCGGCCCAGCGCCGCCGCCACGGCGCAGGCGCCATGAGCTGCCCCCGCCCCGCGCGGCGGGGCGGCACGTGACGGCGGGCGCCATTTCGCGCCGAGGCGGGCGGGCGCCGCGTAGCTAAAATGGGCGGGGAGAAGCAGCGCGCTGCTCGCCGCGCCTGCAGGGATCCTGTCCCTCACCCTCCGCCTGCTCCTTTCCCATGTTACAGGCGCAGGGGGGGCTCTGGGCCCTCGCTGCAGGCTCACTATCACCCACCAATTTCTATTTTTTTTTCTTCACTCCGTGAATTTTCAATTGTTTCCTGTCTAGGGGCCCTCTCCAGTCAAGGAAGTTGGAGATCTCCTCACAAATGGCCTGGGGAGCCAGGTTTTTGCCAGGGAGACAAGAGGGGTTTGTTTCAGCTGCATCCAGCTGAGGCTAGAGGTCTGCATCACCTTTCTAGGCAAGTTCATCAGTTTGACTGGTAGGAAGTCACAGACAGGGTGTACAGGGGCAGCACCTACTGCAGTTCACTTAAAAAGCTCACCACCAGCTCACTGAGCCATTTGCTTTCAAAGAAACCTGCAGATTTTGACTCCCAAAAGGAACCAAACTCTTTAAAGTAGCACCAGTAATTTCATATCTTAGTTTCTACTGTCTTGGACTTCAGAAGCTGCTACTGGAGTCCCAAGAACCTTTTCAGGGTGCTGTTTTACCTGGACATGGGCTTTTTCCTTGCTTCTCCCATTCCAGATGGGAATCTGGGAAATTAGATTCATGACCCTGCAGAAAAGGAGTTTGGTACTTCTGGCCTGTAGCCCCAAAACTGATACAAGAGCAATAGCCACCCTTTGGGTGCCACAACATTTCTGCCTACCCCCAGCACCTGGCCATCCTAGCCTGCTCAGTCCCAACTTGAATGGAGATTGAGTACAGGCAGGTTTTACTGCTGCTGCTCAGCTAGGTATTGGCTCAAAAGGTGCCCTTTCTGAAGGGCTTGACTTTCACCATTTACTATGCATATCCTCACTGCCTACCTCTTCAAATCACTCTGCTAGGGACCAGTGAACTATATTTAGGTCATATGTCTAAATTGGAGCTGCCAAAAATGCGCCTCTAGTTTGCTACCCAGAAGCATAATAAACACAAATTCTATCTATGCAGACATACTGCATAACAGTTTTAACACTGATATTTTTGTGATTGTATTTATATTAGAATAATCCATTTTCATTACTGACTGCTACCAAATGCACTAGCAACCACAGATTTCCTGGCTCTTGCCTATATAATTAACCAATAACAAAATTTTATAGCATATTATAAACAGATAATACTAAACATTAAGTGAAACATTTAAGTGGTAGATTGTCTTCCTTTATGTGAGTATTTAGTTGCATTTTGCCAGCTTTCCAGCTTTGTGTGATGTTAAAATAAGATTTCTTCAAACAGATCTGGGAAACTTAAGAAGCATATTAAAGGGCTAGTAAAATAGAAACTGAAAGGACTACTCATCATAAAATGACTATGACATCTTTAAAGAACACAATAATTTCCTCAAATAGAATGACATAACAAAAACCACTGTGCATTTAAAAGTCAATTTATCACTAAAAACTTATCAAAAATGCTCTTAACTGTAAAGTTCTTGGCCATATCAAAATCAGATTCCCAAGAAAGTAGGAGATGAAGTTCTGGATAATTTTTTTCTACCCATTTTGTTCCCAGTACATTTTTACAAACTAATTTTTCATTTAATTGTTACCAGAAGCACATTTAGTATTGCAGTAACTCTGCAGAGGGCAATAGGTGGTAGATCATAAAAGATTAATGGGGATTTGTAGCTAGTATCTAAATCAACTCGTCATGGGTTTATCTTTGGTGCATTGCCAATAACCTTTGGGCTGCTGTAAAGGAAAAGGTTCCTACTTAAGAGAGATTCACATAGACTAATCTTTGAGGGTTTCAGTATAGAAGTTTCCTCTGTTGATCTTGATCTTGCAGAGACATATGCCTAACCTAAAATGGAAACATTATCAAGAATCCTGTGCTTTAGATAGGTCATTTTTGCAGGGTATGATCACTCTATAAAATGCTTACAGGTATATATGAACAAAAAAAATCAGCTATGATTCTATCAGTGATAGGACAAAATAAACACAAACATGCACACACCCATTTGTCTTCTACTCATCTTCCATGTATCAAGTCGGTGCCCAGCAGAGAGTTGCTGGTTGTATCTCCAGATTCTTCGTCTTGTACACCAGATGCAAAGAGCTGAAGGCAAACTGTATCACTGGATACGTGCCCAGCTCAGCAAAAGCCCTTTTCTGCAGACTGCCCACCTCATCTAACTACGAGAAGTCAAGCTTAGCCCTTCTTCTCCCACTTGCACTCTGGTAGTGTCCCCTGGAAACAAGTTTACTGAAAGGGATATTCTGTTTGCTTCTCATGCTTATTATAACACAAATATCACTCATATCATATTAGTTTTATAGTGTACTCTTTTTGTGTACTTTGATCAACACTGATATTCACATTTTATCATTGGGCTTTAAAACAGTAATCAAGAAAAGCAAGCAATATGAGTAAACCAACAAGTTAATTAGTATAAGAAAGCTTTCAGGAAATTGAAATTTTCATCAGACTGAGGAAAGATGTCTATCAGTTTAGAATCAGTTAGTACATTGTGCATTTCAAATAGACTAAAAAACTGTGTGCAAAGTTAAGAGGAGAATCTCTCTTCAGTCAGATTACTGGCTGTTTCTTTGCCTAGTTTTAATAAAAGGACTCCAGAAGTGAGAACACAGAAAAAATGAAGGGGAAAAAGTCATGGATGCTTGTCAGATCAACTAAGTATCCTTGCAGTATATTGTGCTATACAACAATAAACCATACCGATAGTTTTCAGAAAAAACAAGTACCTCTACCAGCACTTTTTTAAAAATACCAACCTCAGCATAACTAAATTTCATAGCAGGACTTTTACATTTTCATACCAGCCTTGCTTCATTTTCATGTTGACCATGATTCGGATGAATCCTCATAACCTGAAAGATGCTCACAGTTGCACACTCGCTATGTTGAATTCTTGAAAGATCACGTTGGAAGGAATAGGCCTGTGGTGCTAGGCATTGCCACAAAGTTTCAAGACGACAGTATCGTTGCCATACTGAATGATATTCAGAATCAGTCTGCTTTCTGAAGGTAGCAGCATTTGTATATCTGAATGTTTGTGCTAGGCCAGATAAATATTACATCCTAACTTCTGCTTTTAAAAGCTAATTTTACAAAGACCCATATATTTCACAAACACTATTGCAAACACAGTTACTTATTGTCATTGTTAATTTAAAGCCTGAATACTCAAACTCTATGCGATCAAAGACTGCAGCCCTAGCAATCTAAAACCCACTGAGAAGACTAAAGTAGCAAACAACAATCATGCCCAGAAAGTAGATTAGTATTTTGGGTTTGCTGGAGGCTTGTTAGCTGCTCCACTAGACACCAGCTGCTTCACATGCATATGACCAGCAGCCTGCCTTCAGAATAGAAATCACCCAAGTTCTTTTACAAAAAAATTTCTACAATCCACATTGAATATGCAATAAAAAAACAATATAAATGATAGTTTATTTGCACATCTGTATAAAAATGCCTTCCTTTATGAGAAAGGGGCAAGACATGGTTTTGTATGAACAGATCTTTATAAAGACTGTAATGCAGCTTTTAAAAAACGTTCTAAAATTGTCTTCCAAAAATAAAGTGAGTCACTAAAAGTAATTCCAACTATCTATTTTTTCCCCCTCATTTGATGGTTTGAGTGTGTAAGATGGTATGCTACAGGGTTTTTTTATATACTACCCAGACATATGTCTTTCAGACTAAACTGATAATAGGTAAAATTAACACTGTCCATTAAGATGTAGAAGAAGTATGAGGAAACTACTGGTACAGATGCTATTTGTACTTTCTTTGTAGAGGCTTTCACAAAGCAGTTTTTAGTTTACCTGACAATAAATTAGATATAGCAGAGATTCTCTATCCCTTTAGTATGCTATAGGCAAGTTACTAAAATCCTCCCAGAGCAGTGTATTTTAGTCTCTAAAATAAGTTTTAGGTCATCTCTTCTAACTAGCATAGCTCAATTTTTCTCTCATTAGCATGGGCTGGCTGCTCCCCAAGGGAAGGGGAGGCAGGGGGACACCGCAGCCAGCAGGGCAGGATCTCACCAGCCAGGGCCCCATCCCACCACTCCCAAACAAGGCAACTGGAGCAGCCCCAGAGATGGTAGCCAGGTTCAACCAGGAGCCCAGATCATCAGGCAAGCTCACGGCACTGGGGCAGGTCTGAGGTCAAGCAGGGAAGTCAGTCCACAGGTCGGGGTCCAGATCAACAGGATCCATGGCCAGGCTTGGCCACAGCTGAGCTGGAGACCAGCACTCCTCCTGCACAGCTTGAGAAAGGACTGAAGGCCCTGGGCTGAGCTTAAATGAGCTCCTGGGCCCATGGGCAGGGTGTGGGAGAGGCCCCAGGTGACCCCAGTCAGGACCATTAAGGCCTGTTAGTGCACTCAGGGCCCTGACACTTTTGATAGGTAACTCTGTCCACCAATTATTTGTAAAATATATATTGAACATCCTCAGACTGGACAGTATCCAAGCAGCATTAAAAATAAACTGTCAACCAATTCAGCTTTTGTTTTCCTCTGGGAAAGCAAAGTGTGCTTATATATAGATTTGCATTCTTGAAAAATATTCTGATTCAGAATTTTGATATCATTAGCTATTAGATAAATGCCATAGTGAGATTACCTTGAGTAATGAACCCCACAGAAATGGCTATTTCCACGTACATTCTGATAAATATATTTGAGTTGAGCACATAATAGTCTATAATAAAGATAAAGCTTGTAAAGGGCATTTCACCAGTTTCCTCCACCCTCCATTGACTTTGGGGCTTAGGATTCTTGCAACAATATTTTTGCTTTAGTAGTCTTAGCTTCCTTTTTGATTCATTATTGTGACAGTCTTTTCCAGAGACACAGTCCTGTGAATTCATTTTCTGTACTGTGCACAGTTGCTATAAAAGTTTAAAAATAGTTAGAGAGTTGTCTAGTGAACACAAAATGTATAACTGACTTATTCTCTGCAATTTGAATAGTTTCTTTGCTCGTCAAAGGTGTGATTTTTTTCAACATGTATTTTCATTTTTTTGGCACTACTTCAAGGAGTTGCTATAGCATCACTTGGACACAAGAGGGAACTCGCGTATCTGTCGCTATGATTTAGGTTTTTAAACCAGAGGTCTACACAGCCGGGTAAAGAGATTATGTTGGGATATGCATGTGTGTGTGAGAAAGATATGTGTGTGTATATATAAATATACCTACAATTAAATACACATCTTCTATTTACCAGAGAAGGAAAGTCATTCATAGAAATAAGGAACAATAACCTAGAGGGTAGGCACAGATATTGCCCTCGCACTCATGGGTTTGCACACTTGCAGCTTGTCCCAGTTCCCACACTGCAATTCTGTAAATCTCAAAGCTAATATTAGCTTACAGGAGCAGGGCACAGACTGAGCAGAACATATTACCTCCCAGCAATCCCCGACCAGCAGGGGATACTCTAACCATTAGTTTTGAGCGGCCCTGAGGTTTAACTTTCTGGTTTGAGGCTAGGATTGCCTTTCACCTTTGCAGAGAATCCTTTGCCAGCCAAAACTTGATTCCAGTTGGAATCTGTCCCAGAATTCATAGGAATGAATATGCATGTATTTTCTTTGATTGTTGTTAACTGTGTTCATTAAAGGAGAAGACTCAAATATAAATTAATTTCTAATTTCTGCTAAATGTCAGTGACAGCAACATGGATTTTATCCAATCTGCTCAGGCGTCCTTGTTCTAAAATAGATAAACCTATAAATAGAGCTTTCTAACATGAAAATTCCCATTGTGTGCAGAACCTGGTGTCACACATGTTGCCCTGGTGTCCTCTTTCCCAAACTGGTCCAATTTATCAATCCTGCAGAAAGCCTGCTAGTGTATGTGCAGGTTCCTTCAGGAACACATGTAATATATGTCATTAATAAATTCAGCACAGTGTGGGAACTTGTCTCGAAAACCTGGCTACTGTTTCTGGCCCATTGCTAGTGAAGACAGCCCATGGACAACTTGCAAGATAACCCCTGGCAACTCAGCTGGATTTGGATCTGGGGCTTATTATTTAGGTTGTAGCAGTTCAAGGTGGCTGGTTCCCCAGGAATCAATAGCAATCTTCCTGTGTGAAGGTGAGCTACCTTGGCTCGCCCCTGGGGTGAGTTAGGTTCCTCAGACAGCTTCATTAAGCTCTGTTTCTCAAGTGCAGCTTCTAGTGGCCCTTTAGATCACCCTGTATCTGTGAACCTGTAAGAAACCACTGTGCTGTGCCAGTATGTGTTGGGTGATAGGGTAATAGTTGTAGCATGCAGTCCTGGTAGGTTTGTCTTTCAGATGTATCGAGTCTGGTTTTCACTCTCTCCTTTTTGTCCGCTGACCTTGTGAGTTTCTGAGTTCCCTTAAGGGTTTCTTCTTTCTGTACAACTGCTACACTTCAAAGATAGCTGGGTTGCATCATGAAGAACATCCCCAACCTATGGTTGATGGCACTGTACGGATGCATTAGCAGTTGGCAACAAATTGCTGATATGTTGCAATGAATTTGGGGCCCTTGAGGAAAGAGAAGGTATCTTGCTTCACAGGGCTGATTCCTAGAAGAACTCTGGTATGGATTTTGCTTGGAAAATGGGAGTAGATGTTTGGAGACATATACCAATTCCAAGAAGCACACAGTGGATTCTGCTAAGTTGATTGTAAAACCATTGTGACAGGAGAAGGCAGCACTCCTAACTTGAGTTTGCATACTGAACCACCAATCACATGGATATCTGTCAGGCTGCTGGTCCTGAATCTTGTAAGAGAAGGTTGCATATAGCTAATCGTTATCTATAATCTGAACATCTGATTTATTAAACAATCCAATTATTAATTTCATTGCACCACACCTGCATACCATTGTTCTGTTTGTTTAACTTGATGGGATAAATATGTTTGCACAATCGAATTTTCAAGATCTTAAAAGTCTGGGATTAATCCAAGAAAACAACAAATAATAATGTTAGAGCTCAAGCCAGGTGTACAGTCATGAACACGTCTCATGCTGTTAGGACTTATCACACGATACGGCAACGTGGATGTCAGAACAAACACTGTATCAGAGGTGAAGACCCTCTTAAGGCTGTATCTTTTAACTGATATAATATTTCTGTGTGCTGTTGCTCATTCTTTACTTGATTTGTGCCTTGATACACTTTTAGATGGCCTTTACTAGTGCTGTGTGCCTTTTTGTAATAAGTGTAACAAAATTATTTTTCTAGAACCATCTGTACAGGACTGAATGGTCCTTCTTGGGAAGGAATATGTGATAGGGCACTGTTATCACAGAATGCCTTTTGCCCCTGCTTCACCCACACTGCTCCACATCACTGGTAGTTTCCCCTCAAGCAAGGGGATTTCTCAGTTTACTGCCTGGGAAACTCTGTTTTGCTTTGCCAGGTTGTTCCAAAGCCCAAGTGTTTCCCACCTGTTGGACCACCTCCTGGAGACAATTAGCAGGTAGCAAAATTTTCACCGGTTGTCAAGATCTTCTGGTGTCCTAGTTTGTCCTAAGGGCTGACCCAAAGCTAAGCTGGTACAAGGTGGCAAGAACAGCTACAAACAGCAACGCTGTCTTCAGCTGCGGCCCCCACTTAACCCAAGAAGTCTGCTAGATTCTTGCTTTTTTTTCCTCATCTTTGTTCCTCAATAACCATATAAATGGGTGCATTATATTGAAATATGCAGAATCTGTACTATGTATATGTATATGTGTGTGTGTGTGTGTGTGTGTATATAAATATCTATCTTAATTGCATGTAGATTAGTAAAGGATTATTGTGAAAGCTGCAGAAAATTATCCTTCTCTGCCTGCCCATCTTGTCCCTCTTGGCACACCAATATCACAAACTCTGCAAGAAGCAGGGAGACCATGCTTTAAAATGCCTAAATATCATTTCCCTGTTCCCCAAAACAGTCCCACAGCCTTCTGCTGCCTCAGGTGACCTCAGGTAAAAGGAATGTTTAGGTCCTAAATGCCTGCTTTCTTAAAACGTTGTGAGATGTATCAAAGGACCTAATACTTTAGGGTGCTTGCCTCTAAATAGGCAATAAAAATTAAATGTGCTTTTGCACTTTTCCTTCCCTGTGAACACCATACCATTTTTTTTCTAGTTGCACTGTGTTGCCAAAAATACCCTGTGGTTTCCAGGAATATTTAAGTCTTCATGCTTTCCTTTTTTATTGCATTTTCTTTAATAATATGAAGTCAAAGGTATGGGAGCACAGAAAAATCACAGAGTTAGAAACTTTTTCTGCCACCATGGAACATTCTTAAAACTAAGTGGCTGATTTATATCCTGCCTGAAGTCAGACAGAACATCTCTCTTCTCTCCCACAGGCTGCTTGCAAAGTCAGAAGTAGACTGATCATTATCTGCATCTCTTAAGTCACGATTTCCCTGTTACTTTTTTACAATTCCAATTTTGTGGGGTGGCAGGGGAAACTCCCCTCACTCCTGGGCTTTTTGTTGACCTATTACTCCTGGAAACTATTTATTTGGTATGAAAGCTATCAAATTAAAAACTAACAAATATGAACACAATAAACAAATCTGTGATACCTTTTTTCTTGTGAAACCTCTTGCTGATGCTGTTTCTGACATGAGTAAAAAGAACTCTCACCAATATTTTACATGGAAAAAAATGTTTTTAACGTAGTTTCTTACTTACTGTCACTTTTTTTTAGATTACAGCCTGATATAAGCTTAGCATTATTTCATGTGTTACTACAATACCAGATTTAAGATAGCAGAAACAATGCAGATACATTGATCATTTGTAAGCATCTTTGATTTTTACAGCCAGCCTATGAACCGGAGAAAAAGGTCCTTATGGCAATACAAATGCTGTTTTGTGGTTAGAGAAATAGCTTGCAAGTCAAGCAATTTGCCTTCTCTTTCCAGCCCTTTCACTGCTCTGGGTGCTGAGCTGTGCTGATGATGACCTGTATTCCAGTCTGTGGCCCAACAGGAAGAAGACAACAGTTATCCTTATAGCAGTACCTTATAACAGTAGTATGAACATTGGCAGTAGCTCTGGTAAGATGACAAAAGATTATTGTATGAACTGGTGCTTGGTGTATAACTTACACTGCAGAGTACGCTTCCATGAAAAAAATAGCCTTGCTGTAATTCCTAGATCATCGTTGTGGTTGCCTCCATGAGAAAAAGCCCATAAAAGTAGTGGAAATTTTCAGTTCTGACTTTTGGAGATTTTTTATTTGACTGGATCAGAAGTGGGAGACGAAGAGAAAAGATGGGCTCACCTGGCAGGAGGCAGGAGGTAGAGGGTTGTTACTTTGGCTTTCGTTTTCCCAATAGCACCACCTGATATCATGGGTGCTGTCATTTACGTCCAGCTGAGTTAAACGCTGGTGCGTGTTGAGATCTGCAAGCAAATCTTACAGTCTTCAGACAAGTGTCGAATGCAGGCTGTTAGGGAGAAATGAGTTCTCCCTCTCACCAAACTCTTCTTGCCTTACTTTTCTGTAAAACTAAAAGTGAAGCTTGTCCGCGCACCTTGGGAGGGTGTTGTGAGAATTAGTCAGATAAGATCAGCTTTCTTATACAGATATGTAAATCTGCTTTTAAATATTGAGTATGATTTATGGCAGAGAAGCACTTGAATGGCAGCCCAGTGCCTCTCCTTCCCATAGCACAGCATGTACCAGACTTGTTCTTTCATGGGTGCAAGAGGCTCAGAAAAAAAAAAAAAAGACTATACCAGATGCACTAGGGCAGTCATAGCCTGTCCAAAAATGCCTTTTAAACCAGTGATCTCCTATCGGTCTCTGGGAGTTTTGCATATTAGATCCTTGACACTGCTTAGGGCTCGGGCTTGTCCTGCAGCGGGTCATGGAGCTGCGTAGAGCCAAGGCTGGAGCACAACTTTGGTTCTGCAACCATGCCTCTGCCTTGATGGGTGTCATAGCAGAGATCCAGGCATATAAAACTGTCCTGCCCAGTTAGGTTTCTGAAGACAACACTAGGAGTTTTAGAATAGCTGTGCTCCTAACTGGATGCCTGACCTAGGTTGGGAAACACTGCCATGGAACAACAGATCTTGTGAACAGGTTTCCAGCTGACAGCAGTCACCAACGAAACCTTTCAAAGAAAGGGTTGTGCTCTGGCTGGTGTAACAGGATTGGGGAAACTGTTCCTTGCTGAAGACTAAAGTAGCTTTTCAAGTGCCTTTGGTTCACTCATAGCATACAATTTAGCATTATATAATTCTAATGTGAAAAAAAAAAATCATATCATTGTGGTGATGTGTAGCATGGAATTGGCCAAAAATCTTGTGAGACACGTTCCAGAAGAAAGCAGGTACTGTTTACCCCTGTGTTTTACAGAGGTAAAGGTATTTCTTTCCAGTTCTGCAGAAAGTCGCCACCCCTGGCCCTACACCCTCAGCTGTCCAGGGTTTCTGTGTTCAGAAACCCCTTTTCCTGAGGCGAGCGGTAGAACTAAGGCGAATGTTGAATTGTGCGTGTTTGGAAACAAGCCTGTGCCTTGCCATGGACACCTGGCGAGGTGCATGGTTGGAGGAAGGGCTTTTCCTAAAATCATGGCTGATTGTCGATTCCCCATTGTAAATCTATTCCACAATATAATACATGTGTATGCAAGTCATCTTGTTTAACAGATATCTGGCCTTCTTCACCGCCTCTGTCCCCCCCACCCCATGCCACTTCCTCCCCTTCAGACACAGCATGACACATTGTGCTAGAGAGAGATAACTGAGATAACAGAAAATGCTACTTCTTACAGTAATTATCTCAATGGATTACTGTTTCCTTTTGTTTTCTTCTGGTAGTTTCACAATACTAGCCTGAGCCAAGCTCGAGAGCGAAAGTGCCCCTGGGCATTAGAAGGGTCCCACATCTGCTCGAGAGCTGGCCCGAGAACCACGGAGGAGGGAGTTCAGCCCCATCCGGAGAAATCCAGCCTTTCCCATCGGGCTGCCAAGGGGCTTGTGGAGTATTTGAGTCCCACTGAGCAGGTATGACTATGGCTGCGGGAAGGCAGAGGGCAAAACTACAGGGGGGGGGAAGGATTGTGGTATTTCCTGGGGTCCAGATTGCTGGGCTTCGGGGGAGCGCGCAGGTACAAGTGAACCCCCGGTGTCAGCCCTTTCCTTAACTTGCAGCAGTCTTGGTGTGGGTTGGTGTGGGTGAGGCTGGGGAGCAGCACAGGGGGTGCGATACGGCACCTCTTCTCCAAAGCCCCTTCGCAGCCCCGGAGCGGCAGTGAAGGCTTGGGGCGCCCAGGACAGGGGGATTCCACCCAAGGAAAAGGGCTGCGCTTGAGCTGGCTGACATTTGCCTGTAGCTGTCCTGCTGCACAGGAATTTCTAGACTTTCCTCCTCCTTATTTGAAAAGCAGATGCAGCGACTACTGGACCACAGGTCATAATTCTGGGAGAAATGGCCACAAATCCTGAACGCGACCCAGATTTACCATGAGATTTGTAACCAGGCTGCTAGAAAGCCCAGGCTCACGGGGTGAGGGGCATGTGCACAACGGCAGAGGGCAGGGGAGGCACTTATTTCAGGTTGTGCAGTTCTGCACTGAATGCTTTAAGCGCATGATGATCATTTCTCTCACACATATTGCAAACTGAGACATCAGATGAACAGATATTTTGCAGCCGTATCTTCTGCAGCTTAGTAAGTGTGTTTGGTCTCTAGCATTCTGTGCAAGAGTTTCGTATTGCTGTGTTGCAGAAGTGATTTAACTGGAAGGCGACTACATTTATCTGGTGCCAGTCATGATGGTTAGAACTAAACTCATTACATCGCTTTTCACAATTACTGTATCTTTTTCTTAATTTTAATGAAGTTCTTTTGGGAGTCAAAGTATTAGATACAGAATTTTCTTTTCTCTTGAAGCTTGCTGTAAACATGTTGTAGAACAGCCATCTGCAGTCTTAGGATCTTGGAGCTCTTTTTCTCATTTATAAAAATGAATCATCATTCTTCAGATTTTACACTTGCTACACCTTGTGACCAGACACACTGCTGGTGAACTGCATGCACAAAGATATGAAAATAAAAGCATCATGGAAACACTAAAATCACTTGGACTTTGCACTTGACAAGACTAATATCATTATTTGCTCAAGAGATATTTGGAAATCTGTCTAAAATCAGACACTGTACTGAGCACCAGATTCAGTAAGATCTGTGGATGTTAATGAGACCTTTTTTGCCTGCTTAAGGTCAGTAGCATGCCTGAGTATTTTGCTGATTTGTGAGCTGAGTCCTCCTGAGAAATGCTGATGATTTTTTGTTCGGACTAGAATCCAAAGTACGTAGATAGGGGAAACTGATCTGAACTTGGAGTAGAAAACATAGGAAGATACGAAAATATGAGAAAGATAAAACAGTTACTTTATTTCTGGGTTTCATCTATGTAGGGATTAGCATGGAAATAGTCTTTTGTATTTTAATATTTATCTTCTTATTTTATCTCAGCCAGGTGACAAATAAAGAAATGCTTTTGTCTGATATGGATTACACAAGTTTAATTGCCTTTATATAGTTATATAAAATGCATTTCCTATAATCTCAGTCTTGTTTCATCATTATTAAATATGATCTAGATCTCCAGAAGTCCCTTTCAACCTAAATGATTCTACTCTGAAAAATCAAGCTTTGGCTTTGATCAGGTTTTGATTATTTTGTACAACTATGAAATAGGAATGTATATAATATAAAGCATATAAAATAAACTCTTGAATACTGTTGATCTTCATGTAAATTAGTTTTATTGATTTTTAGCAATTGTTATTTCTACCTCTTATATTTCATATGGACAATAAATACAATAAATAATTTTCCCCTTCCCATGTCGGAGTTTTGGGTTGGTAAAGCTTTTAGTTTTTCAAGCTTTACTTTTGTTGATTTCTTGATAGCTTTTCCGGATCTGAGTCAGGAATTCCTTCATGTTTCCCTTGGTTTTGGACTGGCACTGATCACTGCGTGACAGTTGCTGTGACGGAAGAAAGGAGCAAGCTTGGGTTACTAAACCTTTTATAAGAAATAAAGCATAGCACATAGGGCTTAGAAGAAAGACTTAAAATATACATTGCTTGGAGCTAATCAAGGATTTCAGACAGGATCCTAAAGAGCTCTTCCTCGAGCGGCGAGCGTGAGGGGCTGTTCGTGTTGACCTGGCGGATGTGCACGCTGTGAAACTGGATGCAATGTAGTCATAGCGCACTTCACTTAAACTAGGCTGCCTCACTGACCCACATGACAGTTTTGCACCGTGTGTAAATAAAAGATGATTCACTGCTTCAGAAGAGGCAACTGGGGTTACAGAAGTCTTTCCCTTCTGAGCGTGATCACTAGGTTGAGGATGCTACAGGCTGCAGTGGTGCTTCGTGCCTGAGCATCCTTGAGGAACCTGGAGCTCACATGGGTCCAGATGCTCCACAAAACCTGACTACAGCCTGTGCTGAGCCCTGCTGCTGCTGCTGCTGCACGCCTCCTCTGTGGCTTTATATCAGCATTATTTAGTGTAGCAACACATTCTGAAAGAGGAAAATAGCAAAGCAATTTAAATGAAGCTCCTGTCGCAGCGTGCTGTGTTTAAGCACCTGGGCTCTGAAAAAGCCTTGTGCTGGGGGGCTTGGAGACAGCAGACGGCACAGTGTGGGAAAAGCCATCTCCCCGTTTCCTCTGCCGGGTTCAATAGTTTTCCATTTCCCTGTGTATGTTCCAATATCCTATCTGGCTTCTGCATATAAGAGGTATTAAAACACATTTGAATTTACTCAAACAACTACAGGTATTTAAGCTATAAAAAAACTCCTCTGTCTTGTAGAAGATAAATTTCTATAGAAAAGTAAGAAATCCCTTACTCCACAGAACTTTCTCTCCAGCTGAGTCTGGAAGGATCGATTAAGTAGCTGAAGGGTTGTTGCCTCTGAAGTCACGCTGGCGTTCATCAAGCGTTCAGTTCCTTCCACAAAGCATGACAACTCATGGCCAGGCTGTCAAGCAGAGACGGTGTCAGAGAAAACTGCCAAGCGGCTCGGATGCATTTCGTACTTATGTACCGGGGAAAGAAGCACACGTTCCTTGCCAAGACGACACACCACAACAGAAACGTAACGCATTCTGCACTATATCTAGAAAACCGACTCAAGAATTGTGGGCAGTATGTGAAGCGCCAGGGCATCGCGTCTGCAGGAAGGAACATCTGTCACAGCTCATGCAAAACTTCATGCCATAGCGTACGCTGTTGGCAGCGGCGTTTCTGCGAACGCTGCTTTCGCCCCCTCTTTGAGGAGATGCACAGAAACGCAGCGGCGCTTGGGGGCGCGCAGAGCTGAGCATCGGGGGCCCGGCGTCCCCGGCCCAGGTTTGCAAAGGTTTTTAGGCACCCAACCGTACAGCAAGGTCTCGGTGAGCTTCTCAAAGCATGCCCCTGGAGCTGCAGATGTGTAAATCAAGCCCACAGAGAGCTTGTGCCTAACTCGGGGCTTGGCTAATTCCACTGCTAATGGAAGGACTTCTGCTTTTGCCCCTCAGGAGGGAAAAATATCAAGCTCTGTTTTCAGTTGTTGCTCACGTATTAAAAATCTTCCTCATAAACGAAAGCAAAACTTATGTGAGGAGCAAAATGAACAAGCTTCAGCAGAAGTAGGTAATACTTAACTTCTTTAACGCTTACAGTAACTTAGAAAAACAGAATATTTACTTACCTCAGGAATAGGAAGACATAAACATGACTGAAAATGAAAAGAGCGAGCATTAAAAATCAGCACTGCAAACATTTAATACACAGCTAAATTGTTATTTAGTTTCGTGATGCTCTCGAAGCTGTTTTACTTACGCTGGCAGTAGGCTCCCTACATGAGCAATTTACAGAAGTTTTATCCTGCAGCTTTTCAGCCTGCTCAATAACAAGGGAGAAATCAGTATTTATTATCACATAATTTACAAATATGCATTTTTACCGAATTAAGGTGCTAAAGAGCCACTTACAAGCAGACGATTTGTGAAGAGCATAATTTCCCTGACTTGGCAATCGTGTGCTTGCACAGAGAGCAGCAAACAAGAGAAGAACACGTATGACAGCATGCTGGCATTCGCGTGCATCTCGGTCTGATGGGTGACAGAAGAATAGGAGGACACTCCTTTTAATCGAGTCTGCACAAAATTCCCATTCTCATATGGAAAAACCCAATTATAAAACTGATACCAGGTGCCCACTATTTTTTCCCACTAGCTTGGACAGCGTTTTAGAAAAATCGAACGTGGAATTGAGTCACCTACTGCAGTGACTTTTCTGTAGTACTGTGGAAATTCACAAATGCTCCTCAGAAGTGATTAATTTGAACATTGTAATATCACTCCCCAACAGGAAACAATGGTCAAAAAAAATCTTCTACGAAAGCAATTTTTTTTTTTTTTAGATGTGGGTTTTGTCTCTTGTGTTTGTGTAAATCGTGGTTCCATGAAAGCAAAGAGACAATAATGTTCAGCGTTGTCAGAGTTCCTCAGAAAACAAAGTGACGCTCAGCAAGCTCGTGCTCCCCTGGATGCAAAGCAGGACCTTTCACAAAGCAAGTTGCTAATGCTGCAGGACTCTGTTGACCAGACTGAGGGAAACCGCCCGAGGCTCGAGCCGTGTCTGGAGAAGCTGCCTGGCTGAAGAACAGCTCCTGCACCTGGAGCGCAACCCTGTAGTCCTTGATGCTGATCTCACCATCGCTGAATGTAAATGCA
Organism: Apteryx mantelli; assembly: GCF_036417845.1. Classification (NCBI taxonomy): domain Eukaryota; kingdom Metazoa; phylum Chordata; class Aves; order Apterygiformes; family Apterygidae; genus Apteryx; species Apteryx mantelli. The sequence goes on along the minus strand of NC_089991.1, from coordinate 4,581,721 downwards.
CCGACACAAAGATACAGACCGGGCCCTCCGAGTGCCAAACTGAATGCAATGTGCCATTCCGCCCTCTCCCTTTGAAGGAGAAAGGACCAGATGCAAAAATATTCCTAAGTGACCAAAATGATATTAGCTTGGAAATTCTGCCAGCCAGGGTCTCCAAATCAGGTTGAATGACTGATACAGGTTTCTGTGGCCCCAGAAGTTTTCTTTTTTCGAGTGGCACTCATTGGCAAAGCAAGTGTTAGCCCTTCTGATTTCTTTCAGATCACCAGCTTTGGCTCTTAACCTTTCCTTCCTTCTGGTGTGCCTCAAAGCTCCTCTCTAAAGGCTTCAACCTTCTGCTGGTCAGTCTGGCTGAAAGCTGAGCGAGCTCTTTCTGCCAACCGTCCTGCAAAGAGAAAACATCAGTTGCAATCTGCTTTCTTTCCTCTGGCATTTGCCTGACGGTTGGGCATTCCTCCTCTGCTAGCTGCCTGCACTGAAAGGGGAGAAGAAGCAGCTCTGCCTTTTCTATCCCTGCCAGCACCAAGCACTTTCTCTGGGCTGGGGTGGATGCTCCATGCTTGTTCTTTGAAGTTGTTCCATAGCTGATTTTTGTGTTGGAAGTGTACATCCCATTAGGCAGATACAGCTCTCAAACAGGCCCAGGGGAACAGCTAGCTAAAGCCAGAGGTCCTCCCTTGGCAAGCTAAAGCTGGCAGCAGTGCACACCGTGTTCGACCGGAGCGGGATGCATGCAAGAGCGTATTGCAGGGACGGGCGGTGTTCACGAGCCAGGCAATGGCACCTGTCAAGGCATTTGACTGTTTGAGAAGGGCTAAAATCATTGGTTTGTGATCCAGAGTATGTGATGCCTTGCAGTGCAGTAAAGAGGCTTCCCTGGTGGGCAGGTCTCTCTTGAGGAAAGAGCTTTTAGCTCATGCAAAGCAACTTTTCCCCTGTTTCCTAGGCCAGCACGACCCCATGGCAGGAGCTAGAACTATTGGTTTGAAGCATATATCCCATAACAAAATAAGGTATGTGTAACACTTGTGCGACACTTCTCAGGTGGTTGAAGAAGCTATTTTTCCAGGGCTTTAAAGAATGGAACTCACAAGCATCTTTGATTCAGCCAAGCTTGTGTAACAAGCCGTGGGGAGAGTGGGGCAGGGAAGCCTTCCTGACAGTCAGGAGTGTCTACTTGCTTCTTGTTTTCAAGGAAAGTGTGTCCATTAGAAGTAAAATTTTGCCCAGTAGCTGGTAGGCTGTGTTGTTGCAAGAATTTTACAAAATGTGATAACATACTTAGAGTTCACCGATGGGCCTCTTCACCTTAGGAGTAAAGCTGCAATACAGTTGCTATGCTCTGTAAGTGAAAATAATCGGTGGCATAAACTACACACGAGAGATACGTAATTAAGCCCTTCCATACATGAGATGTAGTTATATTCTCTGGGCAGCCAACAGACCAGATCTGATGTATTAAACATTTCATCCCAGAATCAGAAAGGCCAGGCCTGAATCTCCAGTCATCTGTGAGTGTATGAGCAAACTACATCTTGCATCTATTAACTTCTTCCTGTGCCTACAGCCCAAAAGGACAAGATCTGTATTTTTCTTGCCGATTCAGAATCAAAGTGGTAGAACTTGCAAGGAACGAAAGGAAATGGCCGAGATGAGTGCCCTTAACCTGACCGTTGGGAAACCTAGGACATTCTGGAAAAAAACTGCTCCTTGCAACGTGAAGCAAAAAGCAAAATTGCTTTTTCGTGTCTTTAGGCTGGAGTGTTGGTTTTATTCAGAAAGTTCATTGCTAGGCTCAGTAACCTCTTCTGCTTACCATTCCTCTATGAGTTTTTCCCACACACACTTCACTAGAGCTAATGCAGTCTGTACTCGTGAAACGTCCACGCAGTGGGGAGGATGAAAGCTGTGTTTCCTTTGAATTTGTTTGTTCCCAGGTGAAATAGGGTTCCCAGTTCTCGTTTACGAAAAATGCCGTAATTAAGGGAAAATGAGCTGTGTGATCGCAGGAAAGATTTGGGATAAGGGTTAACAGTGGTAATTTGGGACTGAGAGGAAAACTGTCATTCCCTTCATCCCATTTGAATTATTCAAAGAAGAAATATAGTCACGAGCTGCTAACCGAGCCTTGCGATTCCTCCCAGGAGCCTGCATCTGCTGGCAGTGCCAGCGCCGTCTCTACATCTTTTCATCTCCGTTTGAGTGCTTAGTGAGTGAGATGCTGCTCACGCTGTTGTTCCTCCAGGGTAAATAGGCTACTGGAGAAGCTGTCTTAAATTTACAGTGAATCAGAAATCACCAGCAGTCACACTGGCACAGAAAGTACTTTACATTTATTGATTACAGCAGCAGTGGATTAGGCACATGAGTGAGTGGCACGGGTTGTATGGCCTCTCTTGAGAGTTTAGGCTCTACTCCAGCATTAAGAGGCTGATCAAAGTCCTTGGAAATCAGTATAAGTCTTTTTAAGGATTACAACTGATTTTGAGTTACACCCTGAACAGTTATTACCTATTTTAGTTTTATTAATTGTTTTAATTAATTTTATTTTGAAAGTTTTCAGGTTTCTGGTGTTAGAATAATGCGGTAGAAACTTGGGCTAAATGAACAATTTATAATGATACATGGTTTTCTACTAAATCTTTAATTGGGACCTTGGGGACCAGTAGTTTATGCTGCTAGAGATTTTTTGCTTGACTGTAGAGAAGAGTTATGTTTTGGTGTTATATTAAGGACTTTGGGCTGGATTCTGACCTTTCAGCTTTTTATCCTCTTGCATTAATGGAATCTCATCTTAGATGAATCAGCAAGTATCAGCATTAAATGCAATGATTTAAAATAAAACTACAATATATTTCCCTTTTACCTGCCACTCCAGCAAAAAGACAAGCTTTTTTTATATATAATCTTTAGACAGCTTTGATATTTTAAAAGTCTTCATTTTGATGACCAGCTATGACAACATATTTTCATAAATATGTTGCAATTTGTGTGTTAAATAAAAATCAGCAGATTGTTTTTAGTCCTCATTTCTAGGTCCCTGATCTCGCCGTGTTTCCCCTCTCTTAATCTCTCCGTAAGCAAAACAGAGCAAAGCGTAGAGATGAAGTAGAGGTTTTCGGACTGCCACTCAAAAAGCTAAAACAAATTCATCGTAGCTAAAATCCTAACCTCAAACTGCTTGAGGTAGGAAGGCGACTGTTTCAGTCCACATCCCTCCCAGGCCATAAAACCGCAGACTACGAGCCTCGAAAGGCCTCTTGCCGAAGCGCGCAGCCGCCACGGTTAAGCCTGGAAGCTTTCCTTTCTGAAGCTTTTTGTTCCCTTTCAAGCTTTGTGGCTGGGAAAATCAGAAGGAAAAGGAAGAACTAAAACCCAGGGTCTGTAATACTGAACCCAAAGGCAGTGGGTGCATTAACCCATGCAAACGGTCCCAACCTCACCGGTGGGAAACCGAAGCGGGGAAGCGCTCGCCGCAGCCCGGCTGGCGTGGGGCGCTTAGATTAACAGCTCGTACATCTGCACGCCTCTTCTAACTTCCCCGCGTTCTCCGGGATGTCGGGAATAAGCAGCCGAAGGCGAGGACGGGGGGCAGAGAGCTCCCTAAGGCAGCCGGGCTGCCAGAGCCAAGCCGTCCCCCAGCCCGCTGCGCCGGCTCAACGTTCAACTCGCAACTCAACGCCAGACAAAACTGTAAAATTTCAGCCCAGAACAGCTATTCGGAAAAACGTGAACACACAAAACTCTCCAAGTATATCGCTGTGGTCTTTTACAGGCAGCTCGCTCTGGCTCCTTTGGAAATCCTCATACGTTTCTGGTTTATATATAAATACCTGTGGCTGTATTCTCTTTTAATGCCTATTGACCAAAAATGCCCCACAAATCTCTTTGCAAAGTGAAACTTCCAAATCAGTATTTTAGCCCGTATTGGGGATAGTCAGCATAGATGTCATTCTCAAGAGAGAACCTGCAGCTCGCTGTAGTGTTTCCAAGAAACTCTCATAACCTTTTTTTGTGTAGATAAAAGATTCCCTGCAGATGAATACCAGAGATAATATACCAGCTTGGTTTAAGCTTGTTGTGTACACTTACCGAGATGCAGCAGCTTGCAAAAACCACAAATGAAAAGATGCTCTCGATAGTTTTAATTTTCCAGCGATAAGGTGGCTTGGAGTATTTTTTTTTGCTTTCCTTTTAAGTAAAGATGACATATGCTACTGTAGAAATAAAGGAAAATAGAGTCATGCTAATTCCTCCACAAAAGCCTGAACCATAGCGTAGTAACACTGAGATTGCCTGTGACACAGAGACGTAAAACCCAGATGACCTCGGGGAAGACTTCAAGCACCGGCCGTGCCCCCGTGGAAGGAGGCTCCTTCCCGGGAGCCCCACGCTCTGCTCCTGTCCTAGCGCATGGGCTACAGGACCTGCTCAGGGCTCCCATCAGCGCCTGGAGGCAACAGAGCACCCGTTACTTTGGGGAGGGCTTTAGTCAGTTTGAAACCCTCTAAACTAACTAACCAGAACAACTAGTGGTGCTCAGGAAATAAGTGAAGTAAAGGAAATGGGTTGTTCTGCAGAAATAGTAAAAATAAAAGAAATGTTTGCCAGTATTTTCAGCTATCGGAAGAGAGACCAGGAGCCCTGGGAAGGCAGCTCAGCCGGCTGGTTCTGCTGAGCTGCCCCAAAGGGCGTCCAGGCAAAAACTTCTGGTGCTCACGAGCTGTTGCTGCTGCAGGACATGGGGACAGGACCGGGGTCATCGTCCCAGCACCTTGGCATCACGCCTGCACCAGGGACAAGGGCAAGGGCAAACGCGGGTCAGCTGACCAGCTCCACAGGGAGCCACAGAACAGCTTCACCGGCATGAATTGCCCTGCCGGATGCTCTCACCATGCAAAAATATCTTTGAGAGGAAGCTCCAGGGGCACCAATCTTTTGGAGAAGCATTATATTTTGAACAGAGCCCCCTGTGTGGAAATAGCAGGGAAGAGGGACAGATAGCATTTCTTCTGGGAACAGCCCAGGAATTATAGCATTTCCGATTCAGGTAAAAGCCTTCCAGCCTACGGGCTCTGGCTCCCAGTCTGTGCAGGACTGCAAAGGCTGAAGCATTTACTACAGCTACATCTGACAGAGATTGCAATTTGCTACGGCTGGCAGAGATCGCAATGTGCTGACCTGGCTGCTGTTCCCAGCCTGCAGCGAGATCAGCGGTGGGTAATACATTGGGTGGCGAACTGTGAGCCTGGGGAGCAAACACCTTGGAGCACAGCTGAGAGGGACCTTCTGAGCTATAAATCGTCCCTATTTCATGCAATAGTACAGTCATCAGAGCTTTCCAGGGTTTTCTAGCAGGGGAGCAAAGCTTTCCATGCTGCAGTAATGTTTAGCAACAGCTGAGACATCTAAAAGCCTGAAGCCCTGATAACAACACGCCAGCCGTACTGGTTTTGCACATGTTGCAAGTGCATCTCACACCCAACAGTCTCCAGAAGTAAGCAGAGGAAAGCAGGAACTGGCAGCAAAGCTCACCAATTCCCTTATTTCTTCAGGCTTTTCCTGATGCCATTTTGAGCATTACCAACATACTCTGTCTTCACTTCAGCATCCCCTTTCGTGGGTCTAACTGCTTTCATACCATGAAAGATAAAACATTACTGAAGAGCTCTCATAGCGTAAGTCCACTCACCCTTCCTTGCTTCTCCTGCTGAGAGATGACCGAGGGTGCTGGATTTTGCCCTCAGAGCAGCATTCAGCAGAAGGACAAATGCACAGGACAGGCAGACAGACAGCACAAAGCACTTACTCCACAGCTGTACCAGAGTCCTGCAGTGGCTGAACCCACAAAGCAGCTTGATTGCACACTGGAACCCTTTAGAAATCTGCTTGCTGGAAGGCTGTTTGATGGAAATGCGGCAATCACAATTTAGTAGAGTGAGCACAGATGTTGCTTCACACCTAGCTGCATGAGTAAGAATAGGCTGGCCCTCTCCCATAGGAGCTGGCAGGATTTGCCATACTATGTCTAAAGCAGGCCACGTGAATGATAAAATGCTTTGAAATCTGGCAAAGTAGACTAGGAACTGGTTCAGTCCATGAAGAGGATCTACGCAAGTCCTGAGGTTCTTGCACCAGACAAGGCCCCAGTAGGTGCCAGTCTTGAAGCACTGGGTGGTCGTGGCAGAACAATCTCTTAGCCCGTGCTCTTTCAATTGCAAGTTCCGTATTTTCTCAAAACCTTTATACTGTAGGTGACCCAGGAGTATTCATTGCTTTCTCCATAATTCAAGAGACTTTCATATTTGTTTCAGAGATCTGGTGATCTACAGTCCAGTAGCCCTGGTGTTCCAGCTATACTAACAAAAAATTTATTGATTTAATCAGTGCCTTATATCTTGCAGTATAAACCTCATATGGGAATGCTGAGACCTCCTTAAAAAGATATTCTCCTTCTGCTGCATGTATGGCACTTAACAGGTTGTTTCAGCAATGTCTGCCTGTAGAGCTGTAGTGGAACATGTAGTTTAGGAAAACTGCTTTGGAAATCACTGTAACTGCTTAAATTTTCCCTCATTCTATGGCTTAATTACCTTTGGAGTCTACCTCTGGAAGGATACTTTGCGTGTTATTTATCCAGATTGGTAATTATCAGTGTGTGTTGCTATAGCAGTACATATAGAAAGAAAATGTCTTTAAAGAGAAAAAAACTCTTCCTGTATGGTTTATATTAAATTTAGCTGCTTGAACTTCTTCCTATTTCTCTCCTTGGATGTCACCATTTCTTCTGACTACACACTTTAGCTTTTTATTCATGGATACAAGACATGCACTAGCCTTCTTGGCTTACATTAATGCAAGGGTTTAGGAGAGAAATCGCCACCATAACATCCTGTTGCTTCCTATACTACAAAATAAAGAACTTCAGAGAAACCAAGGAGATACATTATGTTTTAGTGGCTGAAAAGAGGATGCCTGCTCCTACGTCACAGATTACAATAGAAAAAGAGAAATTCAGACGGGGACTGTGATCTCATCTGCCCCCGTAGTGTGAACACACCATGTAGGGACTAGAAGGGACTCCCTAGACGTGAGAAAATCTGTCTGGCCCAGAGCCATCCCAACCAGGGTTTTAGACATGCTAAAAAACACGGGAGCCAAGTTCCTGTCTGAGCAGGCCAGGCTTTACCTTAGGCCAGGCTTAACCTTAGCCCAAGCTTAACTTTAATCCAGGCTTCACATTCTGCGACGGTTCCTTTGAATTCAGTTTGCGTGGTGCTAGGGAACATGCCACTGGCAGCAGGTCACTATGGCCACAGCACTTATAAAAGAGCTGGTCTTTATGCCAAATTACATTGACAGAGGGGACTTTTCTCTTGTGTAGTCCAAGGTCAAAAATACCAACACATGAAATTAGTGTCCCATGCAAGGGATTTGGAACAGTTGTAATTATGACTGTTTGCCTGCCAGGTAAGGCATTGTTTTAAAATCCCACCAGCAGGCCCCCTAAGAGGATTCCTTGGAGACACTAATTTCTATCGATGCATAATAATATAATCTCTGAAAAATAATGTATTTGATAGATTAAAAAAAGAAAGGCATTACAAGACACAGACCTGTCAAGTCTCTCTGAGCACAAGTTTCAATTGCCATCCTTCACGTTATTCCAGATGTGGGGCTACCCCACCTGCGAGGTTCATCCTACCCTCTCTTCTGAGATCCAGTCCCAGGCACCAGACACAGCCAGTCAGCACCCCGAGGTGCAGGTATGAGGTCCTGAGGCGCAAGAGGCCCCCAGGAAAGGACTTGCTCATGAGCTGAGTCTTAGCTAAAATCACCTCTTCTTCCAGCACCCAACCCCTGACACCATGGGCCACACACACCCACCTGCCATTGAATCTCTCTCTCTCAATGGCACTTACTACTTTACTTATTTACAATTTATAAGCAAGATTAAATTGGGATCCATTACGATCCATCACAGTGATGGGTTCACCCACACCACGAAGTGCTATACCGCAAATTCCGCTCCATGCCTGTCTCAACACTGCTGCGTTTGGCCAAGAGTCAAACCAGACCTCCCGCATGGTTGACAGGGCTTCTGTCACTCAACAAGTCTGAACAGCAAGGCAGAGCAAAACTCTCCTGCATCAGCCCGGCGTTGCTTTGCCTCACCGGTAGTTTCTCTACAGATGTTAGCCTCGTGAGCCACTCATCAGCTGGCTTGCTGAGGGTTGCGGTTGTGCCAGCCAGGGCATGCCTCCAGCACTTCCAGGGCAAGGAGGCAACAGGCAGGGCAGGACCACTCTGAAATTACCCTGGGTCACGTACTCTGGCCTCCGTGTCTGCCCCTGGGGCGCTCTGGCCCACCCATGATGAGGGCTCTTCAATCAGGAGGGAAATGTGGGCTCATTTGGCAAGTCCAAACCTGGACTTGGGGTTTGAATAGAGCAAGAGAGAAAGGTGTTTTCCTGACAGCTTGAGCAATCAATGCCAGTGTGCTTCACATGGACTATGTCCTCTCCCTGTCCTTGCTGTGGACGAGGATGCCATCATGTGGCCAAACCCTTTTACTCACTTTCCATTTTATTTTCATGTAGTTATATTAAAAGCTTCCTTCCCCTGCTCCCCCTTCAACACCAGTTGATGCATGGCTCTGTCTGAGAGCTCCTTCTAGCAGGCATCCATTACATCAGTTTTGCCTGAATGAGTCCTGGGGATCTATCTCGAAATTGGTTTCATTGTATGGGGAAAATCAGGAAAAATTATCATACAACTCTGACACGGGCTGTACACACGGGTGGGCACTGAAAACATAGAACCTAGGTGCAGGATAATTCAGATACACAGCTCATTGCAAACCTCATCATTTTAATTCATTCATAGTCCATTTTACATAAAGTAGTTAGATGGCTAAAGCAGTTTATTTGCACTGAAGAAGCAGTTTTCCCAAGTATTATCCCTGGAGTCATACGATATTACACACCTAGAGAACACACTTTATGTGTATGTATTAAAATAGGTGACATGGAAAGGATGACTTTTTAAATGTGGCCAGTGACAAATATTTGTGTGAAGGCTCATCAATTTTATACAAATCATTTGTCAAAAACAGTTCCTCTTGTTCTTGCTAAGCTCAAAGGCACTATGTGAACCTCCTACCCTACAAGTCCTGAGATGAAGCAACAGGGGCTTTGTTTCTACCACTCTTTAGGGCCTGTTTTGGGGGAAGCAGGTGTTAATTCAGGCCCCAATGAAGACTAATCCACACTGTTACAGGAGATCGAGGCACCCATTTCTGAATACTGCTCTAGACCCAAGTTTGCAGGCGCTGTTTGCTGGGACTTGGGGGTCTTCAAGTCTCTTGTCCCAAGTCACTGTTCCTCCATTCCTTGAGGGACAAGGATGTAGGAGTTCCTCTTTCCTTCTCCTCCTTTTATGGAGTAAAGCTGAATGGCTACTCCAGGTGTCTTCAGAAACCTTTATTGAGGGCATCTGCTAAAACTGCCATTGTTGGGCTTCTTCCCCAGAGCCTTCCTTCTCTGGAGGAAGATAGGGGGAACTGTGCATTTTCCACAAGACAGTGTTGTCCCAGATTGTTCCTCTGTGATGCACTTGCCTCAGCACAGGAGGCTGTTACCCACCGCCTCTCCTGCGAGTGCCACCAGAGCCACTAGTCCCAGCAGAGCTGGTTCTCCTGCTTTTGGCATCAGAAGCCCCATGCTTAGAAAATAAAGCATGGAGATTTTTAACAGCATAAACAGAAATAATCATGATGATGCAAGATCTTGAGAGTAAATGAAAGGCTGAGGTAGACCAAAAAGAGACCTGCTTCTGCCCCCACATCCTACGGGTAGGATTGCAACAAAGAGCTGCAGGTCTGAAGCTGGCCCATACATTTTACAGCATATAGTGTGGGATAAAATCCACATCCCTTAAAGAGGCTTCGTTTGGCAGTGGCCTCTTAAGGCTGCAAAGTGATGCCTGCAGGATTTGGCATTTGCCAAGATGGACTGTAAAATCAGAGAAATCAGATTGTCTAATGAGATCTAGCAAGTCACTGGAAGTCTACAGGCAAGTTAAGTAAGTTAATGGGCAGCTATCCATATGAAATACAGACTTGTTTGATTGTTTTCTGAGGAAGAAGGAGCAGCTTAGACTCCACTTTTAACATCCTCTTGTTTTCTCAATTTAGTCTACAGCTTGGATAACAAACTGTAGTTGTTGAAGCCCTCCACATCTTTTAATGTGCTAAATTGTGGCAAACCATATGGAGAATTTTGTGATGTAAAACAAAAGTATCCATTCATAAGGGTGGAGTCATCCATTTCTTGATCCTGAAACCAAGCTAGGATTTGGTAGGAATCCAGGACTTCCTACATGAAAAGCACCCATGCCCCCAGCATGCCTCCCCCTTTTCTTTCTAGAGCAGGAGATCCCTGTTTACAAAAAAAGTCAAACATTATATCCAATATTTTATAGAAGGCACTTCTTCAGTTGATGTCAGGTGGCTTGTTTTTAAATACATATCACCCTTCTGCGTAAAGAAAGTGAATTGTTCTATTGGCTCAATGGAAACAGCGTCATCGGTGAAAAAGCCCAATGCAGCCATAGTAATTATTAAGGTGCTTTTAGACAATCAAGAGAAAGATTTCAAAAGAAAATGTTCTTTGGATTTGGACTGTGCTGGTGCAGGTTTGGAGCTCTCCAGTGGCCAAGTCCATGGCAGAACAGAAAGCACAGTTCATGAGCTGAAGGTTTCTGTGGTGACGGGATTCTTAGGTCATATCCCATGCTGGTGACAGCAAGGCCCTCACCAATACCACACTGCTGATTTGGCCCAGGAAAGTAGCAGACTGGTCAGGTCTTCTTAGCTACACTTTTGAAATAAGAAAGAAGGAGATTTATAAAGCACCACAGAAAACAGCAAAGACTGCCAAGAATAATTTTGAGCATTTAACTTCTAAAAAAGTTTCTGTAATCAGATATTTTTAATGTTGCTCCTTTACACAATCCTAGGTTTATGAGGGAAAGAGTTGATAGCCAACGTTCTTTGAAAGGGCTTAATTTCGGGGCTTTGCAGATGGATCTACTAAGGAAAGGATAAGGTGCACAGACTTTAATGAGAATGATATTTCAAAAATTATGAAATGTTAGGGAATATTCTCCTTTCATATTTTCACTTCTGACTCACACTAATCAAGACAATCACAACAATCAATGAATGGAATGAAATTCCAGAAGATCTGGATTGAAACCTAGAATCTTGGCAGTTCTGCTATCTACACCAAATCCCATAGACCAAAATTTGGAACATGTTTGACACTAGAAGTTTAGGTACCCAGGCTTCAGGTTTCCCTCTGACTTTCAGAAGATCCATACAATTGCAGAGATTAATTTTCTAATTTTAATAATGCTAGAGGGTCTTTATGCGCTGACCTGGATGTTAAGGATTGGTCTCAGTTTGGTCTCTTTTCATTGCTTTGAGAGAAAGTTCATAGCCAAGAAACATGGCTGAACTCATTGGAAATCCTCGCACTGCATTGACCGTGATGCCCCTGAAAAAGACCTGTTGGGGATGGAAAAAGGTTAGAGTGTAGGAACATACTGGCTATTTTAAGAAGAAGAAAACATTGAACTAAATCATGGTGGAATTCTGAAGAACAAAATCGTGGCTTGCTCAAGAGATACTCTCTCACTGCTGATCTTTGGGGACGCGTGCACTAGAGAATGAAAAAGCAATGGCACTAGTTTGATATCCGTATGCTTCGTGTTCCCTATGGGCCACCCTCTAAACCTGTCAGCAAGAGCTAGAAGAGGCAGAGGGTAACAAACGGTAACATGCCACCGGTGGAGAACAGAAAACGAGAAATCTAAAACTTCTTCCTGTGCAGCCCTACCTGGTATCAGTCCCTCCACCCCTTTTCTTATGCAGGCGTGGCTCATGCTGACAAACCCCCGTTTACAACAAGAAGGCCATTGCTTTTGCGCAGCAACTGCTCCAACTTCTGGGGTTGGGTCTACAGGCGAGGAAGACACTTGGGAGCCAGAGAAGGAGCAGAAAAGCTATTACAATCAGGGATCAGCACCTGGTTCAAGCAGAATAAGCCACAGGGCGCTTCTTCAGCGACTTCTGCAGTCAGCGGCAAGAAGCGGGCTCTCATCAAAAGATATTCAGAGGTCAGATGCTCCATACTACCCTTGGAGGGGTCTGTTTCTCCTCACTGACCACAGGAGAGGGGCAGGAAGAATAACGCCAGCGTCTGGCTTAGCTCCCTGCAGCACCGACCCTCACGTATAAACACCATTGCACGGTATGTGCAAGGGTGCGCACAGGACCACCCCACGCAGGCACCCAGGAGAGCCTACTTACAAAACGATGGTCATGGGGGTTGTCTCTGCTGGCTCGTTTCTCACAAAATCACTCCGTTAACCAGCCAAGCTAATCACTGGGATCACTAATCTAAACACCAGAATTTCAGAATTGATGCGAACAGTAACATCAGCAAAACCAAACCCCCTCCAGGCCTTACAGAGGCAGAATTCCCACAGCTACCTTAAGAACGGATTGAAGATCTTGGCTCCAAGACAGGAAGCCTTTAGATTAAAGTGTCTAACCAGCCTTTCCCCTGAAATATTGAGCTTGCTAAACACCACCATATCTTGTATTCAGTGCACACAGGGCGTGCTGCTGATGTGTTAGAGAGAATCAAAGCGTGTTGCTTATGATGGAATTTGCAACATGAAGTTGGGATATTGTTTACTTGATTTACTAGGGGTGTGTTATTTTGCCTGAAGAGACAGAATTTTCTGGGAGGAGATTCAAGGTTTTCTGGTATCCATAAAGTAACATATGTCAAAGCCAACTTAAATAATAATGAAGATTTATGAAGAAAAGCCCAGAGGCACATATTTTTCTCATCAAAACGAACAACGAGCCACATTTACATTTTTTCTGTGTGCACACCAGACAATTATTTTCACCACTGAGAATGCTGCTCATATGTCCCCGAATATAAACAGCCAGACCTGGGTTTGCCATTTCTCAGCGACGCTCCATCAGTTCTGTGTCTCCCAACATGCAGAAAGATTTTTCCTTACGAGAGAAGGGCCTGGTCGCCTTATTCACCTATCCCTCAACCCTCCTGCAGGCCTTCCAGGTGCCAAGAACGGCAGCAGAAAAACTGCAAGCAGCTCCGACCCCAAGCAAGAGAACTACGTGCCTGAATTACTTGTTAATATTCAGGCAGAACAAGGAGGGTGGGGGGCGAGGATGAGGATGGAGAGAGAAGGGGAAAATGCACGGAAATGCCCTTTTCAACCACTTGAAGTCTTACGGTGAGACTGCACGCTAAACTGCACGTCCTCAGCAGGTAGCCTGCGTCGAGCCCGGGGCGCCCCGACCCTGCTCTGCCCACCCAAGGGCAGTCTTTAGGGTCGCTTGAGGAACATTTCTCCACGTGCCTGGGCTTCATACGAATGTGACTTTTCTTTCCACTCCGTGGCAAAAAAGGAACCAGACTGCAAGTTTCCGTGACAGCTGGCATAATATAATGGCATGTTGCCAAATATTAAAATCACTGACATGTGATTTTGCAGGTTATCTTTCCTTTTATAACTTGTTACTTTTCCCTCAGACTGTGAAAATTAGCACTTTTGAGCTAAGAGCCTACACAGTGTTTTGATGACACCTTAAATACCCATTTAATTCAACAGCGAAAGCCATAGTTCTCAGTCATCGTGCCTTTGCGGTGCCGTAAGGCTGCAATCCCTGCTTCTGCGCCGTTCACGTTTAACTGCGGCAAGTTTTGCAGGCAGATCAAACACCTTTTATTAGACCAATAGGTATGGCTGGGAAAAGCAGACACAGCCCTCCTTGGTGCTGGAAACCGAAGCAATTCTGATTTAAGAGCATTTCCCAGCTACTCTGCTTTGGTGTGAAATGCTGATAGGCCGTGCAAGCCGCAGCTCAGCTCCACCAAAGCACAGTCCACGGCGACCAAACACTCCTTGGGTGCAACTGCCGTCCCCTGAAACCACTTCGCATTGACTTTGGTGCGGCCAGGCCTTTTACCTCTGCATTTTATAGAAACAGTCACAGAGGCAAGACTTTTCACCGCTAATTTATGCTGACTCAGATTATATCCACCGTTAAGCACACTGACATAAAGTGTTGCTTTAAGTTAATAACACCAGCAGACTATGACCCCAGGTCATTCACTTCTTCATTTCTGTAGGCACCTTATCACTCTCACTGTAGTGATTTAGAAGGAATCGGCACTGTAGTTAGCCACTGTCATTATTCTAATTTAGAAGTAACTGGCTTTAGTCATCGCTCATCTGCCTGCAGTTGGGTTTGTAACAGCCACTGTGTTTCCCAATCCGAAATTAAAGTCTACTACCCAGATTTTACTTCAAATACCACTTACTTTTAAGCCCTCGCTCTGGTAGCTCTGCAAGATACAGTCAAGGATCCCTTTGTACTTGTTGACATAGACTCCGTCTGCCTGAAGCCGACTTTTCACGACATCCATCGGAGTAGCAGTCCCCCAGGAGATCGCTCCTAGAAAAAGGCAGGCGAGAATTCCCTCCTTATCCTGACACAGATCCTCGGGCTTTGATCCTGCCTGGAGGTATCTCAATAACTTCCTCTCTATATTTTCTTGGCTGCAGCCCAGTGAACTCAGAAATTCACCTCTCACCTATCACATCCTACCAATGGGATTTTTCTTATCAGGGCATTCACCCTGCTCAGACACAGAAAGGTATCTCTGGGAGCAAAGCTCGCTACTTCTGGAAGAAGCACTGAGACTTTTGAGGTTACACCAAAGCAAATCGCAGGCAGCCCAGAGGTGCTCCTCGAGTGGAAACACTGCTGTCGCAGGGCTTCTGGGGAGGACGGAAACACAGCGGGAAGAGCTCAAACCGCCGCTTGGGGCAACTTCCAAAGAACTGGAAATCCTGGAATAATATTGCTGAAAAGCAAATTTTGAGCTGAGATTGCAAAAGAGAAGCTCCTGCATCTCACACAACCAGGATTAGGCTCAGCTCAGCTGATCCACGTTGTCATTCCTATATGGAAGCTAGTTGCATTGGTTAGCCTGCAGCTGGATGGGGCACCTTGCCTATCTGGAAAGGCAGCAGTGCTTCTCATCCACCCGAGACCTCTTACTTAACATCAATCTTGGGCACGTGCAGCAAATATTGTCTTTTGTTGTTCCCTCTTCCCCAGGCACGTCACGTTGTTTCCATCCGGAGAGCTTTACGGGCTTGTGAAACGTCCCTGCACGTGGCTGCAACGCACGGCAGAGCCGGCCTGACGAGCGCTTGCTTAGACCCATGTCAGTGTTGGGACACGCTAGCGAAGCCGCTCGCGTGAGCCAAGGCTCCGTTTACTTGCAGGAGAATTACAGCGTTTTGTAATCGCTACGTGAGCCAAGTAATGGCGTGCATTTGGGATCCCGCGATTGAGAAAAGGCAAATAAATGGGCAGCGAGCGCAAGGATGAGTTTATACACTTAAGTGTGTGCGCTGGGGAAATCTGGTTGGCAGGTGTCAACAGAAAAAGCAGCTTGGAGCCTCCGACACGGAAGGAAGATGAGCAGTATCGGACCCTGTCGAGGCACGGCTTCTCCTGCTAGGAGGCACGTCCTCCTGGGGCCCCGTTAGCAGCTTAAAGCGTTGTTCTGGGGCATATTGGCTGCCACGTATCGCTTACAACACAACGCAGAGACTGCCGCGAAATTGCCCTGCTAAAATTCCTATTGCTGTTTCGCCATCATTTTGTGGGGAGGGGGGGGAAAAAAAGTGAGCTTGCCTGCTACACCGCCTGCTAGCCACACAGAAGAGGGATTCGGGGAAATGCATCCGTCCGGGGTAGTCCATCCACAGAAAAACGCGTAAGGGATGAAATACAGGCAATATCCAGGCACATCTCTCAGAAGCATCGCTCCCGCGCCTCGGTATATTCCTGCGATCCCTTCTTTCTGCAAGACTGTCCTGAAACAGTGAATTGGGCCTCTGTATACAGGAAAGCCAGGAACTGTGGGCTTTAATTTAACATTTGCTGGGAGGAAAAAAAAAAAAAAAGAGAGAGAGAGAGATACAACTGTTATAACAACTGTTTAAACTACAGAATTCCTTTAAAAAACAAATAAACAAACAACCCGCCACAGAACAGACAGAAATCTCTGCCATCCTGTTTCTTTTACTGCAATCAACAGCCCGCGTGGGGGAAAAAAGGGGTTTAGAAGTACGTAAGGGGACTTTGTCCCACTTTTAGAAGCAGCTTAGACACCTCAGGACAGATTTTCCAAGACACGTCTCAGGCCTGCAGACAGGCGCGTGCCCAGCGCGGTTGCCAAAGCAGCTTACGGGCCCGGTTCCCATGGGCTTAACTTCACCCGGAGCCAAGCTGCCTCCCTGACGGCACCTCGACACCTTTTGGAGTCTGACCCGTCAGCCGTAGAAGACGGCGTTGCTCGGAGGCTCGTAAAAACGGACCTAGCACCATTTTATCAAAGCAATACCTAAACGTTAACATTTCGCGTATCGCCCCTGGTTAAATACCGCAACCGCGATAACAGGAGGGACCACGGCCCCTCTGTGCTGTGCTTTTCCTATACGTGTCGCAGGATCTGGAAAACCAGCTCGGGCACGGAGAGTAACGCTGCCGCGTGCTGTGGGTCGCGCTGCTGCTTAATCCCGGGCGCCGGAGGTTTCGCAGGAGACAACGCAGCTCCGAAGGGCGGCCGCAGCCTCCGACGGCCCGCGAGAGGGCTGCGGGGGAGCCGCAAGCGTCCGCCCCGCCGCCAAAGCGGGAAGAGGAGGGAGAAGCTCATCCTATTCCTTCCCTTGATGGGCGGCAGGTTTGGCGGGAGTCTCCGAGGTTCTCCGCCCGGGAAGCCGAGGGGGAAGGAATTCCTCAGAGACGCTTCCGCCCGCAGCACTGCGATACCGTGCAAGCGACCTCTCTCGTAGCCGCCGCGCAGGGCCCGACCCCGGCTCCAAGCGCAAATCCCAGCCTGCCGGACGGGCCCGGCGTCGCGCGGCCCCGGCCCCCGCCGGCCCCCATTGCAGCCCTCGCCAAAACCAGCGAAAAAATCGCAGCAGCGCCGCAGCCGGGGGTCACCCAAACCTGAGAAGAAACCCGCCGCCGAGCTCGGCAGGGCCCGGACCCGTCCGCGCGCAGGAGGAGACGGTTCACGTCCTCTTCGCACCACCGCCAAGGCGCAGGACCGCAAGAGAAGGGGGGGGGGGGGGGGAAAGAAAGACCGACCCTCGCGCCCTCCTACCTTGGAGCAACGGCTGTGTTTGCATTTGTAGCCTTATCTTGATCAGGTCCACAGGAGTGCCGATGCCGACGGAGACGAAGCCCGCCACGGCGCTGGCCAGGGCCATGTCGGCGAGCGCGGGCGCCCGGCCGGCGTCGCCGTGGCGCAGCTGGCTCAGCAGCCGCTGCGTGTTGCTGAAGACGCCGAACACCACGGAGCTGTAGACGGCGATGCTGGCCAGCGGGAAGGCCATGCCCTTGAAGAAGCCGGCCACCTGGCAGCGGAGCGGAGCAAGGCTTAGAGGAGGTGATCGGGGAGGAAAACGCCTTTTTTTTTTTTTTTCTTTTCCCATTCATTTTCATTTCCGCCTTCACCCGCTTCCCCCAGGAACTAGGAACTGGCTTTTATGCGAGACGAGCTATGGAGCGCTGGGTCTTTCCCTTGTCCCCGTTTTCACGTTTCGATTACTCTGATCCCCTCCCCGGGGCTAACTGGCTGCGAGCTCCAGTGTCCCAGCGAGAGCCGCGGGAACGCTGCCTGCGGAGCAGAGGGGAGCAGCGCGGAGCGACGCAGCACCCGGCTCGTCCGTCACGCCAGCAACGCGACTCCGAGCGGCGGATGCTTCTTGCAGCCAGCCCTTTGCGCGTGCTGAGCAAACGACAATTAAGTCATACTGTTATGGACTCGTAAAGATGATGCAGAATACAGGAACTTTGCCAGAGCACCAGAAAATATCTAAGAGGCCCTCTCCCGGAATCACCCAAGCCAGCAAGGTGCCTCCAGGGAAGAGCCCGGCCAGCCTGCACCAACTGCACTGCTCTTTGTGCAGCTCCCGCTGCCAGCGCTGATTCGGTATAATTTCCGTGTGTATTTATTTCTCCTTTTTCACCAGCATATTTTAAGTAAAACAAAGTACTTACAGATTCATTTCTGTACACAGTGAGAACACAGTTCAGTGTATTTCCATATCCTTGTCCAGCCTGCAAACGAGTCTGTAAAATACATTGATGAAAGGCGATTAAAATCACATGCTTCCAGCCCAGGGAAAGCTCATGCTATGTAAACAACGTGTACTTTGCTTTGACAGTGAATCCTTGCTCAGTCGTGAAGAAAACAGAGCAATAAATTAAAACATATATGTGTCCGCCCCACTCGAACTTTGCCAGAAGCTGGGCGAAGCAGAGCCTCGGGAGTCCGAAGCCTCCGGCAACATCTGGACTCCACAGCTGGCCAACGGGAGCGAACACCGACACGGCGCCCTGGCCCCGCACAGCCCTCTCCGTGCGCTGCCTATATGGAGCACAGAGTCTCGGTTCAGTTAGTCGGAGGATGTGAAAAATCAGGCACGGTAACAGGGATAAAATTCAGGGGGGAAAAAAAAAATCTCTTCTGATCCTGGCGGGATTTTAAGGGATATAAATACCCAGCGGAGCCAAAACGTTCAGGCTACATCTCAGCAATATTCCACTCCTCGCTCGAAACATTTCAACAGTTTCAAACAAAGGAAATTTCCTTCTGGAACGCAGTGTTTATCCGCCTCCTAAAAATACCTAGGGCAGCTGTAAGAAACGGCCTGTAAATCGTGACAACGCCTGTATCATTCCACACACCTTCCCCTTCTCGCGCGCACGTACATATATCAGCTGTCGTTCAGGCTGCTTACAAGCTTGCAAAATTAAAAAAAAAAAGAAAAAAAAAAATCCTGAAAAGTAACTGAGGGGTTGGCGGGACGGCGAGGGGCGAGGGGCTCCGGGCCCTGCTCCGCGGCCGGCAGCGGGACAGGTCCCCCATTCCCGCACCCTCTTCTCCACTTATCGCCTTTGCGCCAGCTCTTGCTTCTTCCACCGCTCCCGAGAAAACGGGGACGGAGCAGCCTGGGCCACCCTGCCTTGTCCTCAGAGGAGACAAGCTCAACGTGGCTTGACCAGTTTATTAATCTTTGGGTGCTGCGGCCAGAGCTGGGTTTTTTAAGGAAGCGCCTAGCGCGCGCACGTTTTCCAGGCGCCGGCCACGGCTCAAACCCCGCAGCCAGAGCCCACCGCACCAGCGCTGCCCTTGGCCAACGAGCGCCTGCACCCCGGCACCTCCTTTCTCGCTATCCAGCCCCTGGATTCGGAAAGCTGCTTTTTTTGCCCTGGATTCGGAAAGCTGCTTTTTTTTGCCCTGGATTCGGAAAGCTGCTTCTGCAGCCTCCTGCCGTTTTCTCGCCAGCCGGGGAATTCCCCGGGGCTGCGGCGCCCGGCTCTGCCCTCGCTCCCGGCTTCATTTGCACCCCTAGCACGGACGGCTCCCTCTCGCCTCCGCCGGGCTTGTTTTTTTTTCTTTTACACAGTAACCAGGTACTTAGAGTCCAAGTTAATGTGGTTTTGGAGTAACCAGAGGCAGCCGAGTAGCCTCCCGGACTGCTCCTCGCAGGCTTGCTCTTTAGCCAAGCCCTTGGTGTTAACACGCAGAGCTCAATTCCCTGCTTGCGGTACTATCAAAGCCAGCTGACACCAGTAGGTATTTCCATCAAGAAAATTCTCTTTTTTTATATATACATATGTATATATGAATGCAATAATTTTCCTGATGGAAATATATATATATATATATTTTATATATATACACATATATATCATTAATTGAAATACATATATATATATTTCAACTAGTGCAATAGGGCTGCCAGGCTGCCGTGACTGCTGTCCCCGCCAGCCAAGGTGACAACCTGTCTCTGGGTACCTCGGCCCCCCTGCAAAGCCAGGGGCCTCCATTTCCACCAGCTGCTCTTTACAGGGAGGGTGCGGAGGCGCCGCTGCAGCGCGGAGCTGGGACAGGGCATAAGGAGACTTGTTTCTAGGAGAGAAGGAAAAAAAGCGACTCGCCTGCTAGGGAAGGCCAAGGCGCTCGCCCCGCTGCCTCAGTTTCCCTGCAAAAGAGGCACCGATACTGCTCCTGGGTAACCCGGAGCAGCCTGCCTTTCAGAGGAGGCATTTCCCACGCTTTGGTGTTACCTTCCGTGTTTGCTGGAAGAACTGGAAGGATTGGGACAGTCCACGCGGCTCCTCAGCCAGCAGAAAAGGGTGAAAAGCAACGGAGGTGAGCAAATACCCAGCACGGCTGCCCCTGAGCTCCACCAGATCCAAACAGGTCCCCGCGAGCATCCCCTCAGTCGGTCCTTCCTGGGGGTCGCAGCACCCTGAACTTCAGTGCTTGCCCCAAACGCGGGTTCCCGCTCCCAGCACGAGGAGGCCTGAAGGCAGGTTCGGGAGAGGCCACGACGGGCGCCCGCGCTCGACGCCCCACGCAACCCTCCCCGGGCAGCGGGGCCACAGCTCGCGGGCCTTTCTCCGAGGCAGATTTCACAAGCGCCTTTGCCTTTCGTCTTGGCTTTCACATGGAAGCTGGGAAAAGCAGCGACGCCCAGACACTGCACCAAGCGCTGGGAAAATGAATGCAACGTGGAGGATGAAAAGTGAGTAAACGGAAAAGTATTCAGAGTTTTGCAAGGCCGTGGAAAAGCTGCCGCTTGGATTTCGTGGAAATTGCAACGTTGGGAAAGAACTTGCTGAAGGAAGAGATTTGGGTGATGGGAACCGTAGAGCTGATGACACGACGTCCTCCAACTCACCTTTCATTCGGTCCTGCTTCCTTCTCCAGTTGGCAAACCCTCGTCCCCTGGATGCTACCAAGACTGTTTAGTATTTGTAAACAGTTGCCTGCTCGCCTTTCTACTTCCCTTCCCCTAAATTTGGAAAGATAACAAATCTGCCTACTTGATATTCCCAGGCAATGCCCAGAACCAAGCGCAGCAGAGGGGTCAGGCTGACACTCGTCTTTATGAGCGCTGAAAGATGGGCTCCTGGTTTCCTGGCGTCCAGAACCTCGGTGATTCCCAGAGGATCCTGCATCAGCTTTTGCCAGACTCCCACAAGCCTGACAATGAAGCCACCGGTTGACTCAAAGCGGGTCCTAGGCAACGCGGGATGCACCCAGCTGGGGCAGTCCGTGCCCTGTCCCTGCACCGCTGGCTGCTGCCACTGCTTGTGCCCGGCCCCAACGCAGGCGTTGCAGCAACCTTTCCCCGTCACCAGCGAGAAAGGACCTTAGGTACCCGGAGCAGCCACGCGTCTAAGTAAGTTTGACCTGCTCCCCCCAAATAGAAGCCACCGACAACAAATTGAGAGTTTTCACACGCTCTGGTGGGTTTTTGAATGGTATTTTAGCACCCTCGTCGCTCCCTGGGCTGTTTGCCTCGGCAGCCGTGCAGAAAGCAGCCAAAGAACGTTATCTGCGTGTAGATCGATCGCACCCTCTCCCACCCCATGATATGACGATCGACTCTTGGGTCTACCACACCTGGCGGCCCAGCCTGGGGCCAGCAGCCAGGCTTGACCTCTAGGTCAGAGTCCATGGGCACAGGAGGGCACCCCGGAGCCATGGAAGGTGGCCAGAGATGTATATCACACCCTGCAGAAGGGGAAAGGAAGAAGAGGAGGATCTTCCTCTGTATCTCTGCATCAGTAGAGACCGTCAGCTCAGTTGGGTCCAGATGTGTTAATGTCTACGTTTGGAGCCTGCTGGCAAAAATCTTCTATCTGTAAATCCTTCCTTCTGAGACACATTTCTCTTGCAGACATAGTAAATATTGCCTCTCACAGCCCTGGGATAACAATTCCTGCACTCTGCCCTTACAGCATTGCCAACATAAGGAAAACACTTAGAAATACGCCTGCAGCAAAAACAAATAGTTCCCCCCTGTGCCCTTTGAATACTGGCCTGTGGCAAAGTTCAGTACGATTCTGGCAGGACTTTTCAGTAAATTGAACATTACGCGAGGGCCGGTTTTAATTTTCAGCATTAATCCTCACCAGAGGAGCTCATACAGATCAGCCCGTCCTGTTAGTTCCCGCTTTGCCATCAGCATCGGAGAGAAAGACAGAGCGCGGGCTGCAAAAACGTTTCTAGCCAGGCTAAATCCCCCCTGGCGATAGCAGGGACCGCGAAGCTCGTTTGCGGCAGCACCCGGCGAGAGGCAACTCCCCCGCCCGCGCGGTTCTGAGCGGCGCCTGGAAGCAGGGCGCGAAGCGTTTTACCTTGACCGTGTCCAGGGGGTGGCCCACGACGACGCTCGCCGCTCCTGCGGGGGGGGGGAAAGCGCAGCGTTACACAAAACGCCGAAGCGGCTTTTGCGCCGGGACGAGACGTAACGGGTTTACGGGGCAGAAGGAGAGCTTGCCGTAGGAACCGCCGCGCCGGGCCAGACCAAAGCGACACCCGGTTCCAAGGCCTTTCTCTGGCAACAGGCAAATTTAGGGAGAAAACACGCCGCGCTGCTTCTCCCCACTTCTGCCCTGGGCTCTGCCAACTCTTCACACCAGAGGCATCCCAGCTAGCAGAGGGGGTGTTATGTATTTCTTGCCCGTGAGCGACTCCCACTTCCCCCGAGCTCATGTAAACTCATGCCAACTTTTAGCCTCCCAGGTGGTGAGATTGGGGTTAGACACAGGACCGGTGGAAACTGCTGCTGGCTGTTTGCTCGCCGGGACCTGCCGTCCCACTCCCAAGGCAGAGCGGAGGGTGGACGGGGCAATCGCACCCCGCGCAGCAAGTCGCAAAAGTCAAAAAAATCGGCTCCTTGCATAATCTTTTGGCAGAGGTTCTGGGTTTTTTAGACTACGTGAGCATATCAACCTTGCCTGGACGGGTCAGGGTCTGTAAGCCGCCTCACACCTGCGTGCCGATTCCCGGCTTGGCGGGCGCATCGACACCCTGCATACAGCCGCCCCGCTAGCACGGTCCATAATTTCCCATCTCTGCCCCACCACTCCTCCCTGTCCACACATCCCGTCCCAGCACCGGCTGCATTTTAGCGCTTTAGCAGCCGTTAAACACGACGGGAACTTTAAATCCTGTCGGCATAAGATATACCACATCACTCTTTGCATTTTTTTTCCTTCCCCTCGATACTAATGCTACCTCTTCTCCCGGTGCTGGCGAGGAGGCCGCTCGCTCGCTGGGGACCGCGGGGGCCCAACGCGAGCCCGCCGCAGGGCCCGGCTCCGTGCGGCATCGCCGGCAGCTCCCGGGTGAAGCGGGAGCCCGCGGAGCAGGTGCTGCGGGAAGGCGCAACGCAGCGGCCTCGCACCTGCTCGCGCAGCGGGGAGCAAAGCGGAGCGACGTAACGGGGAGATGCCGCCACCGCTGCTTAAACTCCAACCCGCGAGCGGCATTAAACTCCGCTTAACGCAAAGCGAGCGAGCGCCCGCCCGGCGCTCCGAGGCGCAGCCCGCCGGTGCCACGTCGCAATTCCGCTCCCCCGCGCTCCCCTCCTTCCACCTCGCCCCCCCCGACCCCCCCGGGCCCCCCCCAAGCGCTACTCACCGCCGACCCAGCCGGCCACGAAGTCCTGGAGCTGCACGCTGCTGCCCATGCCGGCGCGGCGCAGAGCGGCGCAGCGCAGCGCAGCGCGCAGGTGCCCGGGGAGGGGAAGCCCGGGGGGGGGGGGGGGAGGCCCGGGGGGGGGGGTCCGGGGTCCCGGCCCCAGCGCCCTCCCCGCCGCCCGGCCCCAGCGCCGGGCTCAAAGTGTCTCCAAACCGCGGTGACATCACGCACCGGCGCTTAAAGGCGCAGCGCGGCGCCGCACAGGCACGTCGCACCGCCCCGGGGGGGGGGGGGGTTGTTCCCGGGAAGGGGGGGGGTTCCCGGGAAGGGACCGGGGGCCGGGGGAGGGCAGGCCGGCGAGCACGGGCATCCGCGCAAGCAGCAATTCTCAGTCGTTGAGCCTGGAAAAGGCCCCTTTTGCAAAATAACTATTCGAACTGAAATTATCAAAATCTTTAAGGAGCAGCATCTCAGATGCTGGGTTTGCTCACGCAGCTTTTAGCACTGTTCATTACTCAGTCCGGTCACACGGGAATAAGAGATTTGCAATCAGCAGCGGGGGCCTGGATGAACGGGGGTGACTTCTCGGCCGGGGCTGAGCCTGCCTCGGGCTGCAGGTGAGCAGCCGAGCAAATATTTCCGCTGGGCCCGATGCTGCAATCCCTCACCCCAGCCACTCTCTGATAAGGCTCCTATTTACTCTGGAGCTATTCGCATGGAGGAACTGGGAAAGCAGAGTCTCCTCTGACTAGGCAATGGGTAACAGGATTTGCTTTGTGAAAGGAAAAGTCAGGATTTATGGGGTTATAAACTCTCGAAGTTGTAAATCCAGAGATAAAGGGTTTCTTGCACAGCGTCACCCTGCTGAAGGAGAGCGCTGCTTGCGTTGCTGAAATCACACTGCCTCATCATTTCAGGAGATAGCAGCAGTTTATGCATTTTGGCAGACAGCGAATCAATATTCCCCATTCCCCTTCTCCATAACATTCATGATTTTCTTACGCCTCTGTCACCTGCTCCCCCCCAGCCCTCACTTTCTCGGAATCGGGAGTGCAGCTCTGTTTAGTTTCTCTTTTTATGCAACTTGCTCCTTTTCACCTCCCTCGGTAATTTTTTCTTTTTAACTCTTTGAACCGGCGGGGCAGAACCACAAGCGAGAGGAATGCACCAGGCCCTCAGAAATGTTGTTTTGATCTCAAACCCTTTTCTAGCAATTCCTAACATGCCTTTCCGATCACCATCGAAGTCCGAGCTCTCTTTCCTGAACGGTAAACACCTAATCACTGGCCCTGCCTGGCCATTTTGCCTCCTGTGTGATGCAGTATTTCAGTAGAATTTAATGTTGGATGCCCGAGTAGCATCCAGCCACTCGATAGCACAAGTCGTCTGCGTCGTCTTAACCAGGTCTCCGAAATCCTCGTGCTCGCCCGTTCCTGGGGCATGGCTTGGCTCTGCAAGAGCTGCGCTGGCCTCTCCCCGCGGGACTTAATGCATCTGTCTCGTCATTCGGCTGTTTACCAGGGTTCAAAACACGTTTTGGCCTGTGGAGGTCAGATTTCTGTAGATAGTAGTTCCTTGGATCAGTTTTGGATGCTTTCTGAAAAGATCGGCATCGTATTTGCCACATCACCTTCCTGGAGTACCAGATCGCTTGTCGAAATGTATTTTGTCTAAGTACAAAATACTGTGCTAACTAGGGAAAATGTTGATATTTTATAAGCAAGAACTCCTGAAAGACAAAATACTGGCCAAAATTATAAATATTTCATTTTTCAGCTTAGGTAATTAGTATTTGAATTTCTATTGAAAGGTCAATATTTTCCACAAAAAGAAACATAAAGGAAACAGAATTATTCGAGCAGGCCTTAAAACAATGTCCCCTTATGGGCAGGCACATACACACAGGAAACCTGATCACTGAGTTGGCTGAAAGGGAGCGTTTGTCCAGACAGTGCTTACAGAAATTTGATATTAGCTGTGTGGTTATCAGCTTAGATAATCTACACCTGAAACTTTAGATTTTTCAATGTATGTAACAATACATGTTCTCTCAGGACATTCCTCAACCACTAGGTTTGTAAGGGCACAGTGCAGACTTCAGGGGCTGGGATAAATGTTGGAGACTAGGTATATACACAAGCACTGTGCAAACTTGTCAGTTATTTGTTGTCTGAAATAAATTTGTTTTCTTCCTTTTAGGAGAACTGCGATTCCATAGACGTGATACCACAGAAATAGGAGAAGATTAGGAGAAATAGGAGGAAACCGGGAGAACGTGTCATCCCAGGTCTGCACTTTGCGTGCTTATTTTCTTGCAAAGCCAGACAAAAAGCTGGCTGAATGAGGTAATTATTCAGACAGCAGCATTAATCATTAATCATAGGAATTCTCTTCAGCTGGGAGTTGCGCATTTCCACACCAAATGCAGAACATCTGCTCGCTCGTGAGAAGTTTGCAAACGGGCTTTGTGCTGCACTGAACCAAGAGCTGAAGCCAAGTGTTAGGACGACGTTTTTGTGAGGGACTCCTGGCCCGGAAGAGAAAGCTAGGAAAGCTCGAGCGGAGGTGGAAAGGGACCGAGACGCTCCCGAGGCTGCGCCCGGGCACACGCTCGCACCGACCGTTTGCAGGGTGCAGGACACGTCCAGCTCCTGCACGCAGCAGCTGCGGACAACACCTCGAAAGCTGCAAATCAGCCCGGGAAGGGGCAGACACCCGTGTGCAAAAGCTAGGGGTGCTTAATACCCGTTGGGACCCTTGTCTCCCCGCGCTGCTGTGGGTCTGCCGGCGCGCGTGTGCCCCCCGTGCAAAGCAGGGCCACCGGCGCGCAGGACGGAGAGCGCCCGCGTGCTGCCCCATCAGCACGTCGGTGGTCGCTGCCTCTCCTGCTACGCTTCTGCAGCACGAACCCTGAGGAGGCTTTAGATTTAGCAACGTTGAAGGATTGCAGCGTCTGTGGGCTAGAGTGTAACGTAGTTCAAAGAGGGAGACTATCCCAGCCGCCAGCCACGGATCATGGACAGATGAGCCGCCCCCGTGCAGGCTGCGGCACCTACCAGCGATTGCGCCTAAGCGAACTCGTGCCGCCGCTGATCTGTCTGCGAGGGTTTTGCCAAACTCCCGTTTTACTGGAGTGACCTGGGACCCATTAAAGCAAAGTAAAACCCCTCTTCTTTGGGCAGGGGCGCTAAGTGGAGTGTCTTTGCACTCAAAACCATGTCCAGCTGAAAAGCGGAGCCCTTCGAGCGGGCTGAGAAGAAGGTAGCTCTTACCTTCAACCGGACAGTGTCCGATCTACTGCCCTATGCCGAGACCCGTGTGCACACTGCCATCTCACGGCTGTGGAGGGTCTCCCTTCCCTTACGCACGGCAGCAGTGCCTTACGGAGCAGGAACACGGGAATTGGATCCTTCCTGCTGGTCTGAACGGTAAAGTGAGTTTGTAGCTGCTCCCAGCAAGCGCCGGCTGAGGGGGAACGAGCAGGGGCTCCCTCCGGCCACGGCTGGACACTGGTTGGCTTCAGTTAATAAGGGATCCTCTTCATCCTGCCAAGAGAGGGGACAGGGAGACTGCGGCATCCCTGAGCACTGCTTGTCACAGCACCTACCTCCTCCTCAGCCGCAAAGAAGTTGCTTTTTACAGTACTGCACACCTCGGTGCAGCTTGCTTGCTTTTCGCAGCAGGTTTTTAAGGCTGCTGATAAGTGGGAGGAACCCCCTTAAAGGGAACACTTAGCCCTAAGCTGCCTGGTTTTTTCTAGGTAGTTTCTTTCGGCTACTGTTCACTTCCAATGCGTATTTTTTCTTGGGAACTAGTTAGATCAGAGTACTTTTCCCCCTGCTGATATCAGTCACTGCTAAGGAGCAAGTCTCACAAACTGGAATTTCACAACTTGCACACCTAAGAGTTTTACAGGACTTCACAGCACCTGAGAAAGTCCCCTACCATCCTACCAGGAGCTGCATATTTTCCGTGGGTCGGCACGGTGCTGCATGAACCGGGGCGCAGTGGATAACTCGTGATAGGTTCATGCTTAACCACTCCGTGGGAAATAAAGAAACAGCTCTGCAGGGCCAGGGTATGTTAGATATGAAAAGGGATTATACATTTATTGTCCAACTGTGAAAGATTTCTGGACTACAATGAGTTTCGCTGGAAATACTGCTGAGTCCAAGGATAAGTCCTCTTTAAATATTAACCTTTTTGTAAAATATAATGGCTTAAACTGTCGGGCAAGATAAAAGTAAAAACAACATGAAACGTTGCTGCAGGGAGAGTCCCTGGTCATCTTCCCAGTGTCTCCAGCTTGGGGCCTGCTTGCGAGGCCAGGTCCCACGAGCAGGAGCCAGTAAATTAAAAACGAATGTATACAAATGCCCACAAGCAATGCGTTAGTAGCGATAAGAGGACAGCTTCACGGGCTACATCTGTCAGATAAAGCCAGGCAGCAAGAAGACATGTCAGGGGCCACATAGCAGAAATAGTTATCTCCTCCAGGAGTCACCGAGCGAGTTTGTGTCTGCGGGCAGCGAGACGGGAGCGCTTTCACCCCAGGAAAGCACCATGCCTGTGTGCGTGGAAGAGGGTTTCGGGACTACGAATATGCCAAAAGCTAACGATCCGGTACGCGTGGGCATGGAGGACCCACGTTATTACCTGCTACACAGCTACTTCTGTGCAGTTCCTCGCACTGGCCCTGGGCAGATCTTGCTGGAGAAATACTTTCCCAGGAAGAATTAGGAGGTGAAACCCTCCAGGGGAATCCCCTAGTCGTTCCATCACCCGTTTGCTTATTCTGTTATACAGGGAACATCTCTGAAAAATGCCTAGGGTGACTGATGTCTCCTGCGGAGGAGATAAGGTCTGCAGAGCCAAAGGCAATATTCCTGCTGAGGCTACCGATTTCCGCAGTGCCACTCCACCATCACATCCCTGTATCCAGCAACCCTTCTCCTCATGCATCCTACCGCTTTGTCTGCACGCTGCACCCCGTACAGAGCTCACAACAGTTCCCCGCTCCTTCCCACGATATCGGCAGCTGGGACACCACAACGTGCCTGCACGGCCGGCGGCTTCCCAGGGAGCTGGAGCAGCCCCCGAGCTGTTAGTCTGTATATAACTCACTTCCATAGCCTTCTACAGCAATGGCCAGAGGGACACACGCAACGGGGACCTCAGTACGTAGGCTGCTACTAAGGTGAGGTTCCTACTCGCAACTCTGGCTCATAAGCATTATATTTTAAAAATTTTATTAAGAGGGGGAAAATTGCTCTTTTCTGCATCATAAACACTGTATTAACTGAGCAACACAAAGGTAACAAACAGCACAAGACCCTTCATAATTCCGTTGCCTAAAGGGCACTTTATCGGCATAAAGACAGTGATAGTTATTACAGTGGAAAGCAATGAACAGTGAAGTTTCCCAAAAGCAATTTCACTTCTCCTCACCCCCCCCAAAAAGCAAATTAAATTGCATAATGCTGAAACAGACCTACTGAGACATAGTCTACCCTCAGCCTCAAGAGACCAGGCGGTTTCAGTTACGTCCAAAGTATTGCCCCAAATCAAAGCACGGCTGAGCATCTACCCAGCAGTCGGAGAAGCGTCCCATGAGAGGCTCCCAAGCAACGTCCAACAGCTTGAGAGATATCAACAGCTCTCCAGCACACCAAGGTCTTCATCTGCAATGATTTCTGGAGAGCAGGAGACAACGTAATATCATCTTGAGCCCAGCAAGCCGCAGCCACACTCACAAGCAAGGAAGGTTGACCCCCTCCTAGCAAGCCAAGAAGGTTTTGGCTGAGATGAAACGGCTCAGTAGGAACATGCTTGAATCAGAGAGCGGAGCAATACTGTAACAGGAGGTTACGGCATGGCTGAAAAGGCACTTTTCATGGTCCTGTCAAGACAAGACAGCCAGCTGTGACTCACGCTCTCTTCTCCCATCCCCCAAGTTCATTTGCCACACAGCAGCTATTGATAAGGTTTTGAAAGAGCAGGAAGTTTCTCTGGCAGAGGCAGCTGCACAGGCATGGAGGGAATTGTGTGGTTACACTGCTAATGAGCCTAAGTGGAGCACTTTGCCCAAAGGCATTAACAAGTTTCCAAGCTTTGACGGCAACATCAACAGCTCAGAGCAGCGCTCAGCTCAGCCACTGCAACCCTTCCTATTAAAAGGTACGTTTTCACTGTTGCAGGCAGGGAAGACTGAAAGCTGCTTAAGAGGAGATCAAGGCATGGGCTGGTGCTCAACCAGGGCGGAAATTTAACAGTGCAGCCTCTGCTGCCTGCAGTAGCAATGTGACAGTTGTGGGAAAAATACTTTCCCACATCCCTCTAGCAAATGTTGACTCACCCAACCTGCTGTCCTATACATTTAGGTCCCCCAAGCTCTCACAGAGGAGATGCAAGCACGTAGAAAGAGCAGTTAAGCAGAGGAGGTTTGCTGCACGGGCTGGAGACAGGAATGTCTCTGGAGGTTACAAGCAAGGTGGAAGCTCTGGGAGCAGTTCAAGAGCCACACTAGCACAGCTAAGGAAGAGCAGCAGCTTACACCATCTAGATGCCCTGGCGGTTTCCATCCAGCCAAAAGACATGAAACATGGCTACCACGTTATTCCCCCTGACAGCGATCTCCTGATGGACAAGAGCCCTTGTAAAATGCCCTTGGAATTTAAAATAGCTTTTGAAAATTTCTCAAGGGGTTTTAATACGACAGCATAGACATGAGCTGCGTCAGATCACACCGGCAGGTCTCTGTCACATGGCTGCAACAGAAGGTGGGAGCTGCTCCATATGGTGGAGGACAGCAGGAGTAAAGGCCAGCAGAAGTGGTGGTGAAGGCAGGCACAGGTCTGCAGGGCTGCGAGATGAGAAGGTCCTGGAGAAAGAGATGGTGGAGAGGAATCTGCTCAGCATTTGGGACAGCATTCATCCATTCAAACTTTACATTTCCCTTGTGCAGATGTCTCCATCTGAGCTGGTCATCTCAGCAGCCTTTGTAGTCAAGGCAGGAAAACATCATTGCTAAGGTGTGGTTCATCTTTCCCGTTTTAGGTATCTGCCCCAAGATGAGGTGTGACTTGTGACCCAGAAGTACCTATCCTTTCAGGGTCCCCAGTGGGAGCCTAAGCTGAGATGTACACGCTTTCACCACAGAAATCCAGTTAGGTCAGATACACCCCACTGCAGGCTCTCAGGTCTTGTGTCAACCCAGCCACCAGGCAAAGACTCACCAGGGGCGACGAGCTCCAGACTTCGTGGGATCGCGCCACTCCTGCTTACAGAAAGGTGTGGTGTTCAGCACACGGAGTTGCAGCACATGACTGCACGGTTTCTCACACAGACCCCCGCTAGCAATCGAAAATGCAAATAAACTGTTCTTTTCAGCTTATAGAAGCTGGGCGGCTAACTCCCCAGAAAACTAAATGGCAATTTGGAGCATGGCTTTTGAAAATTGCCTTGAAAAATCTCAGTAATTGTGAGTGATTAGAGTATTTAGTCCTAAAATTCAGTTTAAACACGGTTTTGTGTGTGTGTATGATTGTCTTCAGCTAAATATAGTTTCACCCATGTTCACCCCTCCAAGCGTTCTTCCACCCTTCTGGCTGCATTATTCTCTTGTAGGGAAGGGATTTTGTTCTGTTGCCAAGCCCAGCTGGACTGCGATAGAAGCTCATCATGGAGGAAAGAGGAGCAGGCTAATTTTAAAAGGTGAACGCTCCTATTTGCATGGGAACAGCTCTGCAATCCATAATGTCCAGGAGGACAATGGCAGACAAGACAGTTAAACTGAAATCTCTGAAGTTGCAAATGCTAATCAGAGCGCCTGGAAGCTGCAGGAAAATTTACGTGAGAGAAGCAAACACCATTTCTTTGTGGGCAACTGTTTGACTGAACAAGCACAGTGAGACAGTTTCTCAGCTATGTTGCTGGAGAAACAGCTTTTGTTCTTGTTCAGTCCCACCGATTCCCCGCTCACAATGTTCCGTTTGAGCCCCATTAATTCACTTTGGCGCCTATAGGAAGAATTTGTGCCCCTCCTTGCTGGAATGACTCACAGCAGCACTGTTGCTAAAGGGAGATGTGGAAAAAAAAATAATAATAATCAAGGTGGCAGCTGAGAAGGGCTCAGATATGAAAATTTGCAAGGGGAGATTGAAAAATTAGGAGGGGAATCTTGGCTTTTCTGAAGAAACTGCAAAAATCCTGGTGATTGTGCTCAAGCCAGGGATTTGCCCTTCTGTTGAAGTTTAACAAAGCGAAGCTCTAACAGGTATTTTGCAGATGGAGCCTCTCTGCTGCAGACACCTCTGGTTATGCACCATACCTTGCACAGGCCCCTGCCTGGGACAACCTGACTTTTGCAAGCATCATTCGGTGCCCCAGAACTGCAGCAGGAGGGTGTAGACAGGCTGTGAGAGTTGGACAGTGTAAAGGGATTTCCTGGACTCGGAGATTTTCTCGGGCTCGCAGAGGCTTTAAGAGGATGCTTTCCCACCTGGAAGTGTGTGGTTCAACATCCAGATGTCAAAAAGAGACCTCCATCCTGAATGATTTATTCTCACAAATGACTGTTTGCAATTTTGCAAATGACTCTCTGCATTTTGCAAGACACCGCGCATCCTTGCTGTCGTATCAGCATCCGCATCAGCGCGACCACTGCCGAGAGAAAGGCAAGAGGATCCTTGCGCACAGGAACTCCAGCCCCAGATCACACCAGCCTTATAAGCTGCTCTCTGGTTCACCTGGCTTGTATTTACTGCTATTGAGATGCTGCTAATGAACCAATTGTTTAAATTAGCACCTTCCCTATCTAACCTGCAACAGAAGCGATTCTGCCACAATGTTTTCCACAAGGGCAAGAGCTGCATTTTGGTCCCTGCCAGAAGCCAGACACCCCCGTGGGATTTACAGCTGAAACAGCAGCTGATGATTTGATAATATTTGGGCAGATACTGCCACCAATAGGAAACATGATAAACTGCTCATCCCAAAAAGCCTTTGATTTGCACTTTCAGAGCAGTTGCTATGACTACAAGCGCCTTGCTCCTCCATCAGCTCCTGCGACCATACTTTGGTACATCCGTCTGTATCAGAAACACATGCAGGCCTAAGGCACCTGCGCTGAGAAATTAATGCTCTTAGTTAGTCCTTCAGCTTAAAAGAAAAAAAAAAGTCTTTTTACCCCAGAAGCCAAAAATTTTCAGACCTATACAACACAGTCTTTAAAAACTGCTTGAATACTAAATTGCAACACACGGAGAAATCTTATTCTGCAGGAGTTGTTAAATCCCATTTTTCCCTATCTCCCACAAAGCAATGCTTTATTCCTTGTACTCCTGATTAGCTGCGATACTTTGCTCATTTTTCTTCAAAGCTGGCACTACAAACAGGAAAAAAAAATTGAGAAGTAGTTTGTCCAGATCTGCAGAGAGGCCATTAACACAGCTGGGACTTTTGCTCTGGGCCCTGCTTAACATGCAGGGCCCAGCTCTGCTCGTGCTCATGCCCTTCGCAGGGAAACCTTCACCCCAGCAAGGCCAGACCTGAGCCTGGGTCTGCTGGGCGGACGAGCGATTTTTGCACGTGATGTGCTCTACATCGAGTTCGCACCCCTATTCAAAGCTGCTCTTGAATTACCTGGGAGCAAACGGTCTCGATTTATGCAGAGGAAATGGGTTCAAATGATTCACCGATGCCGAGCCAGTTTTCCTAGATTTTCCTCTGGCCGCATGACTGCAGGGGGTGCTGTTAAACAGAGTACGCCAGCGCCGAAAAATGGGAACTCGCCGGGAAGAGCGGTCCCAAACTGTGGTTTTACAGATGGCGTGTAGGTTCAAGGGGAACATTAAAGGATTTCGAAGGATTTCACCATTAAGATATCGGTTCAGGCCCTGCAGAGAGAGGCCTCTCTTGCGGGCAGCCCAGTTATCATCTCGCAATCATGCCTGGAGACTTGAATTTAACCCGGCAGATACAGGCTGCGTGCTGCTGACGCATCCCCTCCGGCTGCCTTGAGTCTGTACCCCGTCTTGGAAAAAAAAGAAAAACAACAAAAAACCCCAGTCCTCTTTCGACACTAAGAGTAAGGGGTTTTTGTGGATCCCCGGGTCCCTGCGCACCACTAGAAGCGCGGGAATCCTGCGGCCCCACTCAGCCGCTGCCCGGTGCGGCCCCAGCTTGGACCTCGCCGCCGAGGTGCAGAAAGAGTTAAGCTTCCCTGCCTTTGACTGAAGGGCGATGCAGTCTCTAACCTCACCAGCGCTTTGCTAGAAGCACAGGTTGCGCTCGACAGGAAAGAGCAGCTGTAAAACTTTCGCTGGATTTTGGAGGCAGCAGCAGCAGCTGGACCCCAGGAAACACCAGGGCTGGAGGCTGCAGGCGCTCAAAGCCCAAGCAAGGGGGGAAAGTGTGCTGCGACGAGCAGCAAAGCAGGCAAAAAGCTGCTTTTTTCCCCAGCCGGGGAAGCCCAGAGCAGGAGCAGACCGGTGCCCTGCTCTCCCTTATCTCTGCGTATCACCAGGCAGCGATAGCTCTCCCTTATCGCTATAATGCAAATACTATAAGTAACCGAACGCAAGATACAGCCACTTCCCAGGAACAAGTGCGGGTTACGCGGCCAGATCAGCCCGTCTCCACCAACACCCTCTCCAGTGAGAGGATCTGCTCCAGGAGATCTTGCAGCTATACTGGCCTGGGTTATAAACTTGTGCTGCAAACAGCATATGGGCTGGGAAGAGGGTGGGTTTGGGGAGGAGAAAACCAGCAAAGAGGATGCAGTGAAATCAGGCTAGTTACTTGGAGCAGAGAGGATCCGCCAGCTCCGTACAAACTGCATTTTCTGTGCTGGTGGGGGGGAAGACTGTATATCCTTATTTCTTTTTAACCTGATGAGGAAAGTACAGCCCCCCCCCCAAACACAGACACTGCTGAAGAATAAAATAATCCTTTGCCTTGCAGAGGATCCTTGCTCCTTCCCAAGCTCTGAATTTCATCAGCTGCAGTAACAAGTCGGAGCACACAGGCGGCTTGCAAAGAGCTCAGCACCCAGCAGCTCCCGTTGCATCCCGCAACACCTAAAACGCATAGAAAAGGAGTCTCCAAGTAAAAATTCTCACTCCGATCCCACGAGCAGCATTTCATGCTGAAAACGCCATCTGAACGCGCTCAGCCACCCCCACCAGCCTGGCACCCTCAACGCAGAGGCTTTCTCAAAGCAGCCCGTCGCTCCGCAGGAGCCACCGTGCGACTCACCCCAGATCCCCCCAAATCCTCTGCATGCCGAGCAAGCCCCCAGCCCTCCTGCGAGTCCTATTTCTACCCCCTCCAGGCAATTTGTGCCCTGCGAGCGGCGCCTGCGTGGGCTCAGCCCCACCGCCCCCAGCTGGGTCGTCACAGCCCGAGCCGGCCGAGTCCCAATTTGGGGCAGAGTTCCAGGATTTCTTCCCTGCTGGTAGA
This sequence comes from Apteryx mantelli, assembly GCF_036417845.1. NCBI lineage: Eukaryota > Metazoa > Chordata > Aves > Apterygiformes > Apterygidae > Apteryx > Apteryx mantelli. The sequence continues at coordinate 4,546,622 of NC_089991.1, read as the reverse complement.
AAACCTGTTATTAAGGCGTACGAGCGGGAGATGTTTGCCGAGCGGCTGGGGCAAAGGAGCGGGCTGTTAGGGATGTCCCGAAAGCCGCTCCGCTCCCTCCCTGCTTTGCCCCGGCCGCCCACGAGCACGGGGCGAGGGGAGCCGGCTGCCGTCGGGCCACGGCGGCCGGAGGCGGGAGCGCGATGCTCTGCGTTTTGGGCGAAAACCCTGCAGGCTGAGCCCGTGAAGGGGAGCACGCTCTGCTTAGCTCGCAGGGGCCTGAACAGCTCTCCGGCCGCGCCATGCAAAATCCATGTCCCAAACGTGGGGGTTTAGCCCCGGAAAGGGATTCAAAGGAACCAACAAGCTGAGTGAGGAGCGACTTAAAATAGTGTTGGTGTCCGAAGGCACCGGAGGAGACGGGGTCTGAGCTCGGCCCCTCGGGAGCCGGACTCCAGCCGGGAAGGAGCTCTGCTCCCCGTCGCAGCTATAGGAATAATCCTCCTTTACGGCATTTACCGCCTGCAGATCAACCCGAGCAGCGTATCCCGCCTTCGTGACCACCCGCCGTTTGTGCCCTATTTTACCTTTCTGGAAACGCCGCGTTTGCTGCTCGGAGCTGGGCAGGGGGCAGCTGGGCTCGGGCAGAGCCTGGCCGCCGCGCCGAGCCCCGGCTTTCCTATTGCATCGCGCTTCATGAGGCAGCAAAAACTATTTCACTCCTCTAGTATGATTCAAACCTTCTGGTTTTCAAAGGCACCTTCTTGCCCTAGGTAAAGATAAAACCTGCGAGCGGGCCCGCGGCGGTGGCTGCCTGCGCGGCCGCGGTTCCCGTCCTCGTGGTAGCTTACACAGGACTCAGCTGCTGCGATCATTTTTGGGGTAGCTTCTAAATCCATTTTATTCCAGCATTAAATGCATGCTCCTTCCTCATCCTAAACTACGCCATGGTTTAAAAAGCTGTTTTCTTCCCTTAAAAATCCTGCCGTGGTTTTGCTCCTAGTTGCTTTTGGGCTTACTCCAATCCTGCAGATTTACCGAACGCCGCTGCGGCGCTCTCGTTTGCAGCTCGGGCACGGACCACCTTTAGCACTGCGATTTTGGGCGTTTGGCTGGCTACACGTGCAATTATTTTCTGCTCAGTGAGTACGTTCAGGTGCCAGCTAGCAGATGCAGCCGACAGACTGGTCTGAAACGGCCACGGGTGGCACGTGCCCTTTTCCGTTTGGACTGTGACATTTTTATATAAGGAACACTGTTACCTTTTCAGCATATATATATTTTTAAGTTATAATTTCAGCATCATTTCTTGGACTTTCTGTCTATCCCGATCAGGAAAAGCGATGTCAGAGGAGTAAGTCCAAAGCTGACTGAATTTTAGTTATTGCTGCTTCGTGAGGACTTGGGCACCCCCAGCCTCAGCCCCTCGAACACCGGGCAGGGAGCGCGTCCAGGCAGGGCGTGCAGCACCCCGCCACCCCCAGCCAGCCCAGCGAGTCTCACCTCTAAAATCAAAGGCATTTGCATTGCAAAAAGGCAGAGAAAAAACACAAGAGGAGGAAAAATGTTCCCAGCGGGGGACTGTCCCAGGCTCCTTCCCCTTCGTCCACCACTGCTTCCTGCTTAGTGGAAAAGCTGTGAAAAACGTGTTGAAAGCTACAGGCACAGAACCGCTGGACATGGAGGCAAACAGAAACGCTCTCAGCTTGTTTTAGTACCCAACAGCTGCTTGCTGCCACACAGTGGTTTTTTCCTAGTCTGCATGGACCTAAATCTGAAAAACGCACCTCCAAGTGCCTTGTCCGGATGCGCCTTGGCTTCACCCGTCCCCACTCGTCCGCTTTGCAGCCCCTCGTCAGGATGCTCCGGGCAGTGATGGTCCCAGGGATCCCGATGGGAAATAGCTGCAGCTACTTGCTGCTGGCAGTAAGCTGCTGGGGGCCACAGTTCGTGCAGTTAATACACGTATTCTGGGGCCAAGAGCGGCACGCAGCCCACGCCAGCACTCGCGAGCTGCTTACGGCTCCCTGCAGCCTATCTCCAGCCAGAAACCCTGCTCGTATTGCCTTTTTTCCTTGTTTTGTATGCGTTTTTATGATTTATTAAATTTCAGAGCTCCTTGATTGCCTTCAAGCAGTATCATCCTAGTTCTGCGCCTTCTTTCCCCCATGAGGCGGCAGCAGTGGTTGTTGGAAAAAAGGCCATTTGCGTTTTTCTGCCTAGCTATTTCCTTGCTAGCGCTTCAAGCATGCAGAGTTTTCCTGCAGTTCCTTCGGAGTTTTCAGTAGTTCCTTCTCCTGTCCATTTTCCACGATAACCGAGCTTGAGAAACATCTGCACCCCATTAGGAGGAGCTTTGGGTACATAAAACCGAATACAAAGAGTGAAAAAATGTTTGATGGCCGAGTCACGCTCTCATCCAGGAAGCAATCTGGCAATCAGCACGGCATCCCTGGAGGATCCGAGCTGGAAAACAGGCTCAGCCCTCATTTCTAGCACATCAGTGAAGCTACTTATTCTGTTAAATAACTAAAGCTGCTATGAATCATAGCTAGAGAATGAAGAAGCCGAAGTCTTCGGTGCCACCTCACCGGGTGGACTTCCTTTGCAGCACAGATTACCCGGTGAGGCACCATCATCATGCCACCACCCAGCGAGAGGGGCCTCGTTCAGCCAGGGCAGAGCGAGACGCGACTCGCCAGATTATCCGCTATCTGGCCGCTGCAGCGATCACCTTTGCTCAGTGCTTTCTCAGGAACTGGGAAAAAAAAGCTAGAAGATGCTAGAAATCTGACTCTTTATAAAGAGGCTTCAGGTAGATCTGATTTCGGTAAATTGTGGGCTACTCAGCTAATTGCTCATCGGACGGCAGTGACTGGTCGGTTGTTATGATTCGTGGTTTATCTTGGCCACACACGACCGGTCGCCACTGGTCAAGGCTGATGTAAAAATCCACGTGGGACCTTCAGTCCTCTCCACGTAGCTAATTCTTAGTTTCTAAATAAGTTGGAATATGATCCAAAGTGCAATCTGGAAATCATGTCCTTACAAAAAGGAGCAGACGCTTAACAGGGCTATATGAAATCAGGGAAGCGTAAAGGCTGCTTTTAAGTTAAACGATTGCATTTTCTCAATGAAAAGGCCCAAACTCCCTTCGCAATGTTACTTCTGCAGAGCGGCCTGGTTTCCCGCAGCTACCAAACGCATTGGGGCTGTAAAGAGTCATCGCTGAGCCTCCCCCGGCCGGGTGTCCGCGTTGCCACCGGAGGGTCCGGAAAGGAGGGGAGATTACGCGGGAGTAAATCGCCTCTGCAAGAAGAGGCGACTCTCCCAGCAGCTCTGGCGTCAGCGTGATCCTCCTCCCGGTCCGGAGAGCACGTCCGCCGTAAACGCGGCTCCCGAGACACCGCTGGTCCAAGCGCCGTGCGCAGGCTGGTGAGATTTCACACCCCGTCTGGCCAACGCAATGGTTTAAACACACCCTTCGTCGTCCTTTCTCATGCAATCCAGAGGCCGAGTGGGCAACGAGGGGTAGTCGGGCCGTTTTCTGTAAGCCACTACCGTCAGTGTGATTGAGAAGACCACTTTTAGCCAAAAAGCATATCAGAAAAGCATGTTAGCTCCCTGGTCTTGCCAGAGGAGGCTGGCGAACGCCATCGCGCTCAAAGCGTATGCGTTGGGTGTAAACATGGACTAATAACCTAATAATTTCACTTTGGAGGAAGTTACATGCAGGGCTGTGCGTGTTTTTTGCCCGGTTCTGTTTTCAAGAACAGCAGGAAAGTTGTCAGGAAACAGTCCTTAACCGAGTGCTGGCCCCGGCGAGAGCGTTTAGCCTCTCTTGTGGTCCATGCCCAGCCAACCCCACCGTCCTCTCACCGTCTGGCTCCTGCAGAGAAACGTGGCACGTCGCTTCGCAGCTGGAGGACCATCTTTCCAGCTGTGCGGTAGGCTAAAAATGGCAGGTGGAGAGGCATTTGGGAAGCTGTATTGAAAAGGCTAATTAGCACCAATCATATAGATGAAGGCTCCTTTAATGCTGCTTCAATAAACATCAGGTTGTACAGAGCTGTATAGGGCAGTTTTGTAGACGCCGTGACTTGGAGCCTGCGACAGAGGTGACTTCACCCACGCAAGGACCCATCCGTCCCTCCGAAGCTCCAGATGCCCACAGGCAACTGCACGAATGGGTGTTTCTTTCCCAGTCCATCTTGCAGAGCATCGCAACCACACAGCAGGAGAGCTGGTCTGCAGGCTGGTTTGGAGACCAGGACCTGTTTCTGCAGGCTCGACAACTCGTTTCTCTTTTCTTCATTTTTTTCCTCCCATTTAGTGGACTTCAGTTTTTTAGTACTGCCTCCTAAAGCTCTGTTTCTTCTCCAGATTATTGGCAGTCTTCCCCCACAAGCTCCATTCACCTCCCCTTTTCCTTTAAAGGATTTCTGATTTTCCTCCTCTTTCTGAGACCAAGCAGAAATAAAGTTGTTTAATGGTAATTAGCAGATTTATTTTTCAATTTGTAATCTTCTCATTTTATACTAATTTTACTTTTTTAAACTAAGCCGTGAAGCTACTTCCATGCCCATGGCTGTCTACAGCAGACTTTTTATTGACCACAGTGAGCACTGCAGCAGGCCCTATTTGCAGATGAAATTAGGCATCTTTCTCATTTGAGATCACGTTTTGCTGTGCTGGACATGGTTAGCACATTTGCACAAAGAAGCTGCCAAGGGCATTTCCATAAATCACTGAAGAAAACTCAGAATTGTGCACACAGCTTTTTTTTTGGTTTTTTTTTTTTTTTTTTCTTTTCATTCACTCTGTTGATGCTTTCCTCTGTACCCATGTGATTTAATAACCTATTTTGGGAAATCTGACTCTAAAGCTGAAGTCTCTGCAGGTTAAGGGATGTTTCCTGCACAAAGGTCAGACCATATTTTACATCCTCATCTTCCGATTTTCTTAATCTTTAAGTGAATGCAATTGCAAGATTCATGTTCTTACATTCGAATGATAGCACAGTCAAAAACATATATCCATCCAGCCAGAGTTCAGACACGTCTGGGTAGGGTAATATAATATTTTAAAAAATGGAAAATGCTTTTCATGTTTCCTATTGCTCTAGCTGACAGCATTGCTGAGAGCCGCGAGGAGACTCCTCCCGATGTAACACGCAGGACTGAGATGGATAGCTAGAAATAAATTGAGATGATCATAGACCAGAGCCAAATGGTTTGCTACAGCGTGTAGCTAGAGGATCATGGTTTTGGAAGCACAGTGATTAATTTGTTTTCACAGAGTAATTACCAATTAATTATTTGTCTAAAGATGCTGTGTTATGAATTAGTTATAAACAGACTTCCACCCAATTATAAGGACTTGACTAGATCGTTTAATTGAATGTTTGTTCTTCCAAAAGTGCCGCACAAGACTTTTTTCCAGCAGCTGAACACATATGTCTAACTGGGAAATGGCACACGTTTAAAAATCACTGGCTGCAAAAGATGCCTTAAATTACACCCTCTTGTAATTAGGAGGCTCAGTGGCATATCCATAGCTGAGTTTGACCTCTGCGATAATGCCAGTTGTTTAAGCATTTAATCTTTCTTTCACATCAGATCCTTTTCTCCCCGAAAATGTTGGTATTTAGGTTTTTGTTGTTTTTTTTTTTTTAATTCATCAGTGGGCCTAAAATAAACAGTCTTTTCTAAGCGGACATGTGGCAACATTAACAATGAGTTGAAAACAAAAATTGCACAGAATATGCTGTTCGGAAGAACATCCTCAAAGTTGCTGCATAAAATACCAGCTGTACATAGCAGGCTAATACTTAGCAATTCAAGCTCCCCCATGGGGGTACATCTGCCAGATATAAATATTAATGAAAGGGAATTGTGACAGAAAGATTAAGATTCATTAATCATTATTATTATCCAGCATCAGGTGCTAACGGGGCAGCTGCTTGGCCCGAGATGCCGGCACCTCGACCCATCGCGCAACCCAATGATGACGCTGGGAGAAAACGAGGTCTTCGAAGGAAGCGATGAGCACGGTTACGCAGAACGAGACGGACGTAGGGACCGATCCCGAGTTGGGGGGAAAGCAGGTTTTTCCTCGCCTTGCCGAAGGGCCGGCGTCGGGCGCCGCTCGCCTCCGCGCAGCACGGCCGACGCTCCCCGTTGGGGTATCGGAGGGCCGTAACCCCCCCGCCTGACCCGGGATGCCCGTGGGTTCCCGGAGGAGGCAGCATCCCGGGGAGACCCTCCCGCTCGGCAAGCGGCACTGCGGGATAGAGCCAGCACAGTTCAGGAAAGCAGGAAAAGCCAAAACGCTCAGGCTCTGGTGGGACAGAGAAAACGTCACCGACTTTCCCGTGTGACGCTGCGTTCAGACCACCTGCAGCGCCGAGCCCTGCCGGTCAGGCTCCGCGGCGTTTCGGTTCGACGTCTCGGCCGCGCCGAGCTTTGCAGAGGGACGGGAGGTCCAGCGCGGCCTCGGCACCAAGCTCCCTTCCCAGCCAGGCTGGGGCTGGTTTCGCAGCCTCCGTGCAGCCGAGGGAACTTAACCCCCAGCTCTGCACCGTGCTCCCTTCGCCCTGCCCGTATCGCCAGCAGAAAAAAAGCTTGCTCCAGCCGGAGTTTCCATTTTAATCGCTTGCACTTGATTACGCCGCTCGGCGCTGGCCGTCGAGGAGCCTGCCTGCTCCTTGGGCAGGTCGCAGCGAAGCAGGCTCGCGCCTCCCCGTCTTCCACGCGCCGCTTTCCCCGGCCGCGCGCCACCTCCGCGCAAGCGCCGCGCTCCGAGCAAAAGCTGCTGCACGAGGACGGGCGGAGGAAAGCAGGGCCGGCAGCGCGGTCACGCACCACGCAGCGCATATTTTTTTCCAAAGATCAACCCCGAGGAGTCCCGCAGGTCAGGCAATCCTCTCCTGAGTCTGCCCGTGGGATTTGAGTCTCCATTTAAATTTACTGGTAGCAGAAACCAGCCTGAGGACACCGGCCACGATAAAACGCTGCTAACTGAAATAAAGAGCTTACCCCCTTTTTCCATGTGCGAGGCTCTAATGGGTGCTGCAGAAGTCAAACCGAAGACCAAGTAACTTGTTTCAGGTGCTAGCATTTATGCCTCAGCCCCACCTGCAAATGTCATCAGCTCGCATTCCTGGAAAAGGACAAAGCACCCGAAGCAGCCTGGGAACCTGGGGAGAGTTAATGAGAGCTGGTAGCACTGGTGTACGGACAGACAGATTTATGGGGGATTATGTAGGTCAGCGGGATTTTTTGCTCCTTATTTATCTCTTCCCGCCTGTGCCATTAACTGAGACTGGATCAGAGACAAGCCCAGCCTGTGCCCTCATCCCAGCCCAGCCTTCCTCTTCGTATTTTTGGGAATAGCTGATTGGGGCAGACACCTCACCTGGACTCCACACACATTTGCTCTGCTGACAGTTTATATATATATATATATACCTTCATATATGTGTATGTCACGATAGACTAATCAAATGTGTTTAAGGGTCCAGGTGTGACCAGGAGCACAGCTGCTTGCTGTCTTAACACACCAGCTTGCATTTGAATCACCAGAGCTTGGACGTCTTGCTTTTTTACTCGTTTTTATTTCTATTTCTTCCTGGTGGTTATCAGCATTCAGCATAGCCCTCATGCACGTAAAGCAGTTAAACCTGTCTCCGGTCAGCAAAACACAGTTTTTAATATCTGGTGTGATTCCTGAATTGCACCGGCAAAACGAAAATTAGAATAAGGATCTCAGCAGGATCTATGTTTCTCCCATAAGTGGGTTTACCCCTCCGTGTGCTGGTATTTGTATGGGAGGTATATATTTCTTTACTGCTTCAAGGGTTTTTTTAATCATTCCTTGTAAATAAGGCTCTGAATGGAAGCCAAGCGATTTTGTATTAATGAATCACTTCCATTTCTCCGTATTACTCCGTTGAGAAGGAACCTGCTTAAGCCTCTCTGTTTAATGCCGGGTTCTGCTCCTCTATGATAAGTGCCGCTTGCCAAAAGCTTAGTCTCTAGCAGAGTTCAAAGGAAAGTTATTAAGTCATATACGTAGACATAATCGGGATTTTGGAGAGGGAAGAGAGCTGAGCGAATGTTGGTGCTGGGGGAGGCCTGTCCCGCCAGGGCAGCAAACGGCTCCGAGCGAGTTGGCTCCTGGAGACCACGTCTGGTGGAGGTCACGTTTACGGAGGGCGACCACTTCAGCATGCTGCTTTTCACCAGACAGGGAAACCGGGGGCCTGAGCCAAAACCTGCTGAAGCTGAGGGAGTTTTCTTGTGATTTTAGGACACTGGGTGAGGCTTTTAAGGCCTGAAGCTTTAATAAAAAAGGTCTCTCTTAACAGATTTCAGAGACATATTCTATGCCCAGTGAAGTCTATGTGAACCTTTTTATTGACTTTGAAATAGGTTTTTCCCTAGGGGTATGCAGATTAACAAATATTGTGACAATGCCCTTTTCCCCTCTTTCCAAATGAAGTCTAACATCAGCCACCGAGAAAGAAGAACCTGCATGATAATAAATCCCCAGAGATGGTTATGGTCATCACCACTGTTGTTATTAAAGGGCATATTTTGTTGTGGTTTGTTTGGTTTGCTTTACGAATTAACTTTGTAGATTCATGAGATTAAAAGCTTAAATGGGATCAATGAAGACTACACAGTGGGCATCAAAGTAATCGCAGAGTGTTCTTCAAACTCCAGAGGACGAGTAATATTGAAATACTGAGGGTTTAGAGCGATAATTATGAATTTTCCAAACAGAGAGATGAAAGGAGATACGTTATCAGTACACTCGGCTGAAAGGACATGTTTGTTATTTCCAGCTGAATAGGACCTTTCTTGGCATAAAGAGCATGATGTCCTCTCTAAGGTAGCAATCTGACCCATGGAGCAGTTTGAGAAAAATCACTTGCTGTCTGTGTACAGGATGTTAACTATGTGGAAAAGTAATAAAACGACATAAGCCTTAGAGAGAAACACAAAAACTTCCAACGCTGCCCTCCCTCCTTTCCTTTCTACCTCTGAGCAAAGCTGTATGGAAAATATATTAAATTCATGAGCTTGGTTAAGCTCCAGTTTCCAGATGGCAACATGTGATATGCTATTTGGTGGCTTTTGCTTAAAATTAGGCTTTTCTGATCCAGAAGGGTAAAGCTTGTAATATTCTAATCTCCCAAATACTTGATTTCTTATGTTCATTGTTCCCATAAATTATATAGTGCGGCCAATACAAAGCAGCTAATTTTGAATCTATTTAGTGGAAGGAAGGCAGATTTGCAGAGCTGCTATTACATAGTTTAAACTTTTTTAATATGCCGAATTTATTGAAACACTGAATTTAATATTCTCAGAACAAATCACACCTGATTTTCAGGCAGAATTCCCTCTCTCCTCTGCCTGATCCCTGGAACTCAGATAATCCCATGACATTTTGCATGGCTTTCTTTCCAAGTACCCAACATGCAGGTCTTAACGCTTAATTTCATTAAGCCTGACTCAGTTCAATGAGCATCTGGTTCTTCCTGTTTATTAGTGAGAAGATCGTGACTAAAAAAGACAATGCTGTAGAAGGATGTTGTCGTGACGGCAGTTGCCAAATTTTGCTTGTCCCACGCACACGTTTTCCCAGGTCTGGCTGATCCCAGGTTTCCTGAAACAGAACCCAACGCCCATCCGCGGTGGGACATACGCAGCCACTGCTGGGGCGAGTGCATCACTTTATACCGAGCAATTCAGGGCAGAAAGACCGGGGTGGAAGCTGCGGTCCCACGATGGGCTGGTGCACAGCACGTCCTATTGGGGGTCCCCACCAGCATCCAGCCGAAAGCCCTTCAGTGCCTGCCAAAAACACTTAGGTGTGGGGTAGGCAGGAAAGTATTCTCCAAAGCATCAGCCAACGGAGCTGAGGTCTTCCCAATCTCAGTGCCACGCTTACCAGACCTACAGGGAAAACTGGTCCAGCTATGGAGATATGAAATAAGCAAAAATGATATAGTTTCCTTCCCTGATTGCTAAGGGAAAACAAGTAACATGGCTACATTCAACTGCAGACTGCTCTCTAAGAGTGGAGGATATCATTATTTATTATTGGTATTTGAAGATATTAATTAATAATGATAAAAGAAGCACTGAAAGGATGCACTAGTTTGGAAAAAATGCATCTATTTTCAACAGAAGGTGACTACTCACATAGCACTAATGAGAAAAAGACACGTTTCGTCAACTTGTGTGGTGTCTCGAAGAGGTGATATATTTGGCAGAAAGGAGAGAATGTCGCAACGTTTCACAACTGCAAAGAAAACTCTGAGCTGGCCTTTTTGGTCAGATCCTCATCTGGTGTAAATCAGTGAAGCTTCTCCAAAGTCAGGTTGCTCTTGGATGCTGTTGTCTTCTAGAGTCAAAACTGATGTTTTACAGAAGTCCATAGTTACACATGTTAAAGTAATCACGAGCACTTTCATAACTGACTGTACAAGTGAAAAGACGATAGAAATAATAGAACTGTGTTGAAAAAGTTTTCTCTACAAAGATTTTAAATAAAAATGTTTTTTTTTTCTCCTCTGTATGACTTTTGTGCAAGAGAACAAGGTCTAACAGATGCCATTAATACAATGGAAGGATTGTAGTGGAGGGGAGAGGAAATGTATTTCCCAATAATTACTGGAAATTATGTCTCTGCTTAATTCCTCCGAGCAGCTAAGATTCAAACAATTCTTATTTTTCCCGTTGGCCATCTCCCTTTTGTGCTGCCACTGTCATTTCATTCTTGTCATCAGTTGTCAAGCGTTCCCACAAACGCATCTCCACAAGGCCTGGCAAAGGTAAAGTCCGTACTGATGAAAGGCTCTCTTCATGGGGAAGCTAAACGTATAAGTTTCTGGTCACAAAAGGATAAAAAGGACATCTTCCATTTGCTGATGATTTTGATGACTTGTTGGTGGATTTACTTTCTCTCATCTTTGTAAAAACAGGAATTTGTTCTTCATCACCTGCTGCCAGGTCCTGTGATCTACCCTGTCACCCAGTCTGGAGCGATTTTTTTACAAAATATATCTTTGTATCCCAATCTGCTTCTCAGGAACTGGGTGCTTCTGGGAGATTAGGGAACTCAGTGTCCAACACTGGGAATAATGTGCTAGGTGGATGGCCAACCCTGATATAAATCGTACCCAGACCCTTGGTCGTGGTTCTGGTCTTAGTAGGGAGGAAATTCTGAAGTGAGTATCTGCTCTTTGGGATTAGCTGCAGAAAAGCATAGACCTGATCTTCAACCTCCTCCTTCTGGTTGTTTTCTAGAGCAAGTTGATCTGGATTCCCCCAAATCAGGCATTTGTCTCTCTGCTTCCCTTAGCTGTCATTACGCAGTCTAGGTTCGCACTTGCTGCTTCGTTTGAAGGGGGAAGTATTTTTATTCCATATTCATGCAGATTTCCATGTCATTGCTGTAGTTTTCAAGAGTTTCTTGTTCACTCCTGTGTTGAATCAATCTGTCCTTCGCTGACAAACTTTCTGCCTCGTTCTCAGCATGCTGAGCAGCTGGCACTCAAATTCCAAACTTGTTTCTGCTTCTCCTCCTGCTTCTTCATCCCCCAAAATTTCTATCCTGGTGAAGAACCTATCACAAGGAGCTGGGCTGATGTGGAGGTGTCCACGTGTTCTGTAATAAGGAAAGTACCCAGTCAGAAAACATTAAAAGTAGGTTTCACCTCACCTATCTCACAGTACAGGTATTTATACCCAGTTTAGCTGCTTAGACTTTTTAATAGTCTCTGAAGAGCAATAGGCAATTAATGTGACCTGTATTTACCTGCAGATGATCTCATGATCATCCTTAGAATGACACTGGTGTGGCCCCTGCCTTCCCACGGAGGACAGGGAGCTGAGGGTACCTCGCTGGGATGGGGACATCTGCACTGCACACCCCCAAAGGCAGCTGCAATGGCTCCCACCCTCACCCTTGGTTTATTTTGTTTTTTCACAGCTTTTTCTCTTTTTGCCCTGAAAGTACATGTTTGTGCATAAACACTAGCTGCACATGCTCTATGCATGCATGGCCTCGGCTAAAGAAAGTGCGATGGCAATACTCAGGCAAAGCACATCTCCAAGTCGAACTCGGCATCGGAAAGGCCAGTGAAGGTCCTTGGGAAGCAGAGACGCCCTGTGGCCCGTAAGGTTGGGGTTCACTGCTGGTGCTCCCCTTGCACTCCTCCTGCCCGAGAGACACCTTAGCCCCACGCTGCTCAGGAGAGTCCCGGCCCTAACCCCGAGCCTGTGACATCTCGGGGAGCAGTTTCCCCTGCAACTTACTTTCTCAACATTTCCAACAGCCTGGGCACATCCACCTTGCCTTCTGTCTCTCCTGTTGGCGCCAGGCTGTTTTCCCTCTGCATTCACATCTGAGTTATATGCAAGTGGCTTGCCAAGGGGCTCTTCATATGATCTGTAATATGGAAAATATCCTGTGGAGAGAGCTGAGTCGTCCAAGTTCTCATCTTGCTTAGTGTTAACTTGGCGATCACCAGAGCTTTCTTCTGTTTCTGGGCTGATGTGCAAAGCGATGAGGGAGTGAGGGCTGATAAAGACTTCAGACGTCCTGTAGAACGGGATATATTGAAGAGATGATACCAGGTAATTTGGGACTGACTGTTCATTAAAAAGCAAGAGTTCGGTATTAAAGTCTTCAGCACCATCGTCAGTCAGCAGAAGGACAGAGTCGAAGACACTGGGACTGGACAGTGAGGGAGCAGTTTCAGCACCTGTCTCCAAATCTCCTGGAATAGCCTGAAGGAAATTTGTATTCGATCAATAAGATAAAATTCTACTACCGATGGGCAAGAGCCACTTGAAAATCTGTCACCCATGTTTATCAGTTAAGCTATCCACCCAGGGCATTGCACACCACCCACTGCAAGGAGATAACAAAGTTAATTATAAGACTGGCAAAACTAGAATTGCGGATTATTAGGTTTTGGCTCATTATCTGAAATCTCTGGTAGCTGCTCTAACTGCTCTCACCTCTCTGCCCCAGTCAGCAACAGAGAGATGGTCAAAAATTTGCCATCCAGACTACTTTATACTACTTTATACTACCTTATACTAATTCCAAATTAGCTCCTACACTCTCAAGCAGTGTTTAGTACTTCAGACAGACAAAACATGAAATCTTTTGTTTTCCCTGTATTTATGAAGACCAGCCGAGCAATAGCCAAGCTTCAGCTCTAAAAACCCAGTCTCCATCCCACATTGCCTGACTTTCACAGATTATTGTTGGCATTTTACAAAACGTGGCCTAATCTGGAGTTAAACTTACATCCGATCTCATAAGTTTCCTTGTCAGACTCCAAAATAAAGAAACAGGACTCCCACAAGCTCAGACTATTTAGTGTGGTTTATGGCCTCCTGAAAACCTTGATAAATCCGTTCATGCTGGTGAGAATTCTGGAAACGGAAGAATTTAACAGCTGAGGTTCCAGGGCAGCATCACAAAGACACTCCCTTTGCCCGCGGCTGCCTCCGCGGCGGGCAACGGAGCCGCTGGGCTTCGCTGCCAGCAAAACGATGCTCCCTTTCCCCCTCGCTCTGGTAAATGCCCATTTGTCCTTCCAGAGCAGACTGATGTCCTCCAAGGAGATGCCAGGACCTCAGCCCTGCCCAAAGCCCTGCTGCCTTAGCAGGCGTCTGCCACACAGACCTTTCAGGGCAGTCACCCACTGTATTTTTTTAATTTTTTCATCTGGCAGCTCATATATATATAAAACTCATATATATATATCAAAGTCTGAAGCTACTCTTTCCCTGATAGCTTCGAGTTTGTCGGCACACACCTGCAGCAGGGTTGGAGACATGGGAGAATTTTTGACATACTGCTTCCATCATGTCTAGAAATACTTGCTTTTAGAAGCAAGCCTGTTCTTCTTGGGATTATCCAGTAGCTGCTGGTTTTGACAAGCAGCTGTTACATATATATTAAAAGAAGATACAGAGGTATCCTACAAGCCACCTAATCTTACCCAGTTAGAATACCCTCATAAGGCAAAATTTGCTCTGAAAAACTCTTTAAACTTTTCCATTTATGGCATTGGAGAGACTTAGGTGAGCAGTCATAGTTCCCAGGATGTTTTTTTCATAACTAACATGATATCTCAAAGGAGAAAAATAGGGAGGAGATCTATTTGAAGCTTCCCAGCTAACCATATATTTTAATCCACCATTAACTATGACAATCCAGACAACTTTCCTTACACAAGATGAGGATTGAATCTCTTGGTGAATGTCATCAGTTTTTATCTAACATTTGTCTGTGTTGGGGCTGGGGAAAAAAGGAATTCTTGTCCCTTCCTGGCTAGATTTCTCAGCTTTCTCAAAAAATTCACCCAAAACCGAAAAGAGACGTCTTTTTCCAGGGTTCCACTAGGGGGAATAACGATTCAGGGCTAGTTCATCAGCAAAGACCATAGAAGTGTTACCTCTAATTTGGGAGGATTTTTTTATTATGAAAATACAAGCTGTTTTCCCACAGGTAAAGTTGTATGGACTTTATCCAGGGAAAACTCCCATTTCCCCAAGAAGAGAGATTTCAGAAAATTGCATTCTGTTGTTTTAAATTCCCCCTGGATGAGTAAATTGTCCTCTCCATCCCTTTGGCGTCTATGGCTTCAGGATTTGGTGCAAAGGGAAGGCAGCAGGAGGAAGATGCGTTTGTAACACTTGCACAGACACGATCACACCAGGATCGATGCCGCAATGCGGCGCACGAACCACAAAGTGTGACAGCATTAAGGCAGTGCTGAGAGAATGCAGAAGTTGGATTTTCTTTCGCTGTTCATTCAACGCTTAAAGCCTGCCAGAAACCTCACTTTCCTTGCTGGTTACGCTTTGCAGTCCTTACTTGGCATAGACTGAGCTCAGAAAGGGTTTTGCCTCTGCGAAGATCGGGTAGGAACCGAGCGTGAACTTCCGCCTCTGAAATGTGGGAAGCTCTCAAAGGCGGTGGGAAGCAGCCCAGCTGCCATGGATAGCGGCGAGCGCCCCTCCCGGCGCGCAGCAGATGGAGTCCAGACCCGCCGGATTGTCGGAGCCGACGCTGCAGCCTCACGGTAGCCGAGGGCTGCCGGTGAGCCCGGGAGCGCAGCCGGGAGCGCCGGGGCCGGGCTGCAGCGCTTCTGGGGCAGAAGGAGGCCAAGGAGGGACGCGGTGGTCAAGACGGGAGGGTTGGCGGTTGCTCTTTTCACTTGCGCGAGCCGGGAGGAGCTCCGAAAACGCTGGAGGCACCAGGGAAAGCCTCTCCTGCCGGACCAGAAAACCAGACACCTAATGAGCTCAGCAAGTCCTTGGGAGATATTTCAAGGGACGACTTCTCCAAAGCGAAGTCCCCATCCTGGAGGCCGTGCTCTCCAAATCGAAGCCACAGTCGTGGGGACACGGGGAGAGCCCGGAGGCGATGCGGGAGTCACCCCTGTTCCTTCCGGCAGGTTTCGGCGGAGCCCGGAGTGGACAGACAAAAGTCCTGCCCCAGGAAGCGCTGTCCTTGGCAACGTGCGCAGAAAGTGGTCATGCCCGAGATGGGTTTCTAGCAGAGGCCACCAATGCTCTACCACGCTGGACAGCCTGTTTCAATGAGTCCTGCACAAGATACCAGGAGCCAAAGTGACACTTTGGAAAGACAGGCTCGATTTCAACAGAAACACAGAATGTATTCAACAGAATACATTTTTATACTAATTGCTGTGAAGGCAGTGATTAGTATGAATTTCATTATACCAAGACCGCGAGTAATGCTATTCTCTTTGGTTTACAAACACAGAAGGAAGCACAGGAATGTATCAGTTGCGCCTTTTTAAATGTTTTCAGAAGCCATGTATTTCCATACTTAAAAAAAAAAAAAAGATTTATCCTGTAAATATGTGGAAATTATACAACAAGACTAAGACTTCCTGACAGTTCACATTAAAATAGTTACAATCTATTTTCCTATATTCCAGTTTAAAATATTTTTTTGCTAAATTATAGATGATTTTTCATGTTACTGTATGAACACGTATGTATTTTAGTTTTTAATTGGCAAATGTAATCAAGTGGAGCAGCTCCTTTGACTATACATTAAAAATGTTCATAAATGCCTGAGTAAGAGAGAAATCCAGAATAAGATTCATTCCCATATAGTATTTGATCTATTTACTAAAATCCCAGAGCTCTAAAGTACAGAAATGATTTTGAATGGCCTATATTATTATTCATCCTATTTATTATCCTGGTTGCTGCCTCAAGTAAAGTGTGGTTTATTGCAATGTGATTTCTCAACTGCATCAGCGTGATACACCAACAGTTAATGAAGCGTTCGGGCACCAAAAACCCCAGCCTCATTAAAATTCGTTAACCACAAAGATTCTGCCAGAATTAATTGCTGTCAAGGTTGCTCATGCACATGTCTTAGTTTCATTTCACAAAACAACAGAGCTAATACTAGTACAAGCAAATGTAAAAAAAAACCACCGAAGGGGGAAAAGAGCAGTCTTTCGGCTCTGCTCCCTGCAGCCGCAGCCTTTCCAGCTCACGCACGTGCACGGCGCGGCCGGAGGACGTGCTCTCCTCCGCGCGGGCCCTGCGAGCGCCCCGTGCCTCCAGCCGGGAAAGTACGCGAGCAAATTACCGCAGGTTTCTCTCGTGAACTGACACTTCTGCGTTGCCAAGAATAGCTGGAGGATTTGAACAGTTTTTTTTTTTTTTTTTAATTGAAATATGACATTCATGTGCACAGGAAATTAAGAAATGAGCATGGGAAGGTCTTGAGGAAAAGATAGTGAACCTCAAAGCCTTTGAGTCTATTAAAGGAGGAGAGAGCGATCGCCTGCTCTGCTGTCTCCAGCCTGCCCCGAGTCGCTGCCGTTTGGGCAAGGCTCCGAGTGAAGGACCTGAACATGGGAGCAGACAGGGATGAGCACCAGCCCCTGCCCTCAGAGGTGTCTCGGTTCACTCCTCGCACCAGCGCCAGTGTCCCTGGGCACCCGGAGAACCCCAGCTCGGGACTTTCCTGACAGCCCTCGGCAGGACGAGGTGCAGATCCCTCCTCCTTCCCATGCCCCCAATTCCTATCCGTACCATTTCGTAAAAGGGACACTCTTTTGAGTCGCGAGTGCTCTTTTGCAAGAAGAGCTTTGCTTTAAAAACACTTTTGTGGTGAAAAGCAACTCATTCAATCTGCCAGGAAGGAAAGGAGAGGAAATTGTGAGCACAGTTTAACTTTGTGAACCCGGGGACTGCTTGAAGACATTTGCCGAACAACTCGATTTACGCGATGCTTGTGCGTTCCTGTTGGAAAAGTCAGCCTACATGGATTGCTCCAGATGCGACGCGCCAAAATACTTGTGCCTGACCCAAAGGCTTGATCCCGACTGTTGCAGGTGGGTTATAGCTCCGCTGGGAGCGGCTGAGGTGTGAGCGAGGTCGCTAATTAAGACCTCATTACAACTTTCAGAGGAAGGATGCTCTCAGCACGGCAAGCCCCGGCTCTGGAAGCAGGAGACAGCCTGCTTTTCAGACACCTCTTGGTGCCGGCAAGGCAAACAGCCTCTCTTTGATACCTGCACGCCCAGAACCAGCTGCGCTTGCTCGTCTTAACCTTCCTCCAGGGTCACGTTTTGCCCCCGAGATCAATGGGAGCAAAGCCTGGCCTTTCGCGTAGCCTTTCAGCATTCACGGTAGCGATTTCCCTCAGACCTCTGTGACTTGGCCAGCAAGTTTAACAAAGACGACTTTTATTATCTCACTGAAAAGCCTGGATGCGCTGGTATGTTGTGCTTGCTGCATGCACATTTTTAAGCATTAGTCATGCCATAACATCTGCTTTTTATTGGTAATTACCCTACCCGCATTTTAATAAGAGGTAATTCTTAAATTTCTCATAAAATATATACGGCTCAAGGGAAAGAAGGTGAAAGGTTTTGCAAGCCTCTCACAGCCACAAGACCAAAATGAGTGGAAATAAATCCTTTCCGAGCAGAAATGCTACAGCCACTCACGACAGCGCATACCGGGATGTATGTGCAACTTGCAGTTGGTATTTGTCCTAATTGTTCATGCTCTGCAGAACAGACATGCAAAGTCTGTGCTCTGCAGCCCTTCTGGGTGCTATTAAAGTGCTCAAAACTAGGGACCTGGTCCTAAAACTGTGCTCCCATGGATATCCCCTCCTGTGTGTAACTCAGCTGGAATTAGCATGAAGGAGGTTCTGCAAGATCGGGTCCGAACTGGGGAACAGTAAAAGTTTGCAAACTGTTTCCAAGTGTTTTAGCCTCTTCAGAATTGCAAATAGGTGTCCAGCTTAATGGACCATAACTTGTTTTCATTCATACTTATTGTAGCCTTGGTATAAACTGATTCGAAATGGTATGCCTGAAAAATGAATCGCATCTTAAGTGGAAGAGCACTATTCAGATAATACATCATGAAAAAATCTTTCAGAGTTCCATTAAAAGCGTTCAGTTTATTATTTTCCAGTGTCTCTATGTAGGTAAGTGTTACTACGCTGCTTTTGCAATGCTAGAGTTTGGTTCTGTAACTCCACAGCACGTTTCCAGGGATTTTTCCAGCAATTCCAGACAAGGCAGTGACAAATGACACCTTTGCAAGGTCATCCCTGAATCTTTGAAAAATAGGGCATTTTCTCAGTTGCTCCTGCCATTTGCTGAATGCCAGCACCCAAGCCCATATGGAGCATTGTGTACGGAGCTCATTGCCAATGCAAATGCACACAACTAGTTTTGATTAAGAACAAAACATAGAATTGACTCAAACTGCCTTTTTGCTTGAAAAGCTTCAAGCCTCTCATTATCATCAGGGTTTCTTTCAGGGCAGGAAACTGGAATTTCCATAAAATAACGCTGAAAGGCACAGGGCAAAGTCAAAGAACATTAATGTTCGAAACAAATAGAAGGATAAACATGCAAACCAAATTTGGGGACACTCAGCTAAACATTTGAGGGCATGGTATGCCGTGTGGGTTGTTTAATTGATTCAATATATATTAAGAGAGGCCCCTGGGATTCATATGTACAATAACTTATAGCTATCTAGTGTGAGATTATTGCACTGATTAGCCGGGACGGGTTTGTATTGCTCGCCTGGACAGCCCGCTTTTCACATGATGAAGGAGCTGCAGCTATTTTCAGTGCAGCTGGCCAGCAAAGACGGTCTGACGGCAGCATTTGCGGGTCCAGGCTCATTGTGGCGGAGCCAGAAAGACTTTGTGCAACCGCGGGGCTGCCCTGAAGTTTTGGGGAGGATCTGTGCTTCCGAGGGCCGCCGCCAGCTCCAAGCACAGCCAGCGTGCAGGAGGGCCTGTGCCAGATTCCCCTTCCCGGGGATGTTCGAGCTTGCTTGGAAAATCCTTGTGCCAAGGGAAACTGGAAAATGGCAGCTACTTTCTCTGCTCTTTCAACACCAGGAGGAATCTGGTTAGAGCCTCTTCGTTTTTACGAGGTTTGATTGCAGCCAGGGCTGGCAGGGCTCCTTACAAATACGTTCGTTTGGTATTTCCCCATGCCAGAGCGTGCTACTCTGCTGTACGATGCCATGGGACAGTTTCTGTTTTCTGGGAGGAGGGGAATAAAAGGAAGGATATTTTTGCCAAGGACGATATTAAAAAGATGTATTCCAGTTACAAAGACAAGCTCTCAGAAATTAGAAAACTAGGCAGTTGAAGTTACTTTGTCCCTACTTCTCTGCATGCTATATAGTCCAGGTTTTAATAAAATGACCAGCTCCTATTTCTGTGTGTTTCCTGCATGCCTTCCCAGCTCTGGAACTGGCCTGTGGAGCTCGGAGTTCATGTTCATGTGATGCGACTGGAGAGAAGAGAGAAGACTGCCTTTAAGATACCCTTGTGCAGAGGAGAAGCTACACGTGAGCAGATGAGAGTCTGACAAGTAGGTTGTACTTGCTTTCTTCTGCTCTCAGGTGATATTATCTGGAAAGCAGTTGTCTTTGAGACAGATGCTTACAAGTGTTGCTTTTGTTTCCAAATATCTTGGAAATAAGCACATGAAAAACATATCCAGAAGTAACTATGTGAGGGAGGTTAAACATCCAGGCAGACGGCTGCAGGATCAGAGTGGTGTCTCCTAACCCAGAGAATCAAAGAGCATTCTGGTGCCACCTTCAAACGTCGCTGTCTTGCTCTAAGGAGAGAAACGAGTTTCATGGATCCACTGCTCTGTATGAGCAAGTCTCTTTTTAAGCTATAGACAAAAAGTCTGATCAGAACCTGAGCTTAGCCATCCTGCAGGCATCAGCGGCTCATGCCCAGCCTCATTACAGCTAACGACCGCTGCAGGCACCGTGGTGGGGCTCGGGCTGATTATTCCTCGGGCTCGTCCGTCAGCCCCTTCCCCACAGCAAGCCCTTCTCGCTTCTCGCCAGTTAATCTGCAGCGCCGCTCGTAGGCATGCAAATAAGCAGCCCAGAGCGCGGGCACACATCGCGCCTCACAAATCACCGCGCTTCGTTATCTTCAATTTGCCACATGACAGTGACATGGGGGAGAAGTAGCTGGAGAAGGTGCAGGAGAGCAAGGCCACTTCGGCGAGAGCCACGGAGACACTCGGGCAGGCACCAAGGACCAGCACCAGCGAGGGACCGTGTGCCATCTTCATAACATATCTTCCTAACCTTATATGTTTGCTTATACCACCTCAAACAACCTGGTGAAACCATCATCCTAAACACACAAACCTTTCCTTCTCAGAGGGCTGATGATACAAACACCAGCTCCCAGCCTCATGAATTCCTGATTCCCAGACTCTCAGCAGAGGTCAGGGAAAGTGAGGGCAATGCTAGAGACATGGGGAGCCGCAAGGAGGAGTGAATTTTCCTGTTGGGGAAATTCCCACCGTTTGGGAGTTGGTGACATGGTGCTGGGGAGAGTGAAGCCTTGCAAAGGAAAGAGGGACAGAACGGACAGGAAAAAATAAGCCAGCTTTCGTGGTGAGTTGGAAAATAATGTGGTCCATTGGAAAAAATACTGGAAAACATATTTTCTTTTAATTATTCCACCTCAAATAAAATATCACAGTATTTGCGCAGAACAACACCACATAGGGGATAAGTGTTACAGCTGACAACACCCAAAACCAGAAGTCTAAAGCAGAGAGAGAAGATTGCCAAGGACCGGCGCCATAAGGTTTTCTTAAAACAAATCTAACTCTGCCTTCACACTGGTAGGTGTGAGGCTGGCAGAGAAAAGAGAGCTCAGTGTGTGCTTGTGAGTGCTTGAAAAACAGGTCATCTTCAAGACACATCATGGAAACCTTGGGTAGACATGAGCAAACAGCCCTAAGGGAGTCATTTGTCTTTGCTGTCAAGAGGAAAATTAAGACTCCAGGGGACACAGAAGCTGGGTTTGATGTATGCTTGCAGCGGGAGGCAGATGGGTCAGCATTCCTGTCTGCCACAAAATCACGTGCTTTCCCAGGAGGAAAGGGACTGTGTAAAGCATACACCTGTAGGGCATGGGAAGATGAATGGTGGAAAGTCCCCAAAACTGAAGAAGCGTCTCTTCTTGTTTTGGTATTGACAAGAATGACCTCTCTCTAGAAAGGCTGACTGGATCACAGGGAACTGGGGTCTCTTCATTGCTCTGTAAGCATATTTGTGGATGAGCATGGGTAGCGGCTCCATCTGCATTAGCCTGTAGCAAGCAGATCAGAGATCCAGATCTCCATCCTGTATGTATTTGGGGGCCTGGTCCTGGACTGGGTGCTCATTAGCAAACGGAGCATATTAGGGGAGCTTGAGCACATCGTCTGGTTTAGTCTCCTCCCAAAGCAATCTAGCTCATATGCTGCCGGACCACTCCATGGTGGAAACCAAATTGCCGTAAGTGGAAATGACCGAGATGCTTGCTTCAAAAGTACTTTCCTGACCCTAACAACAGCCCTTATGTAGACAGACCTGTACCGTTCCTACTGGTTAGGAGAACATTTCTCAACCTACAGAGGCAAAACCTGCAGCCGGTCACAACAGACAGCTGTGGGTGGGTTTCAGCAACGAGCTCTAGAGGGATTTTAGCTCTGTCTCCTGCCCTCTCTGTCCTCTCACCAGCTGGGAAAGTTCATGTCCTGTGATGGGGGAAGCTATGCAGCCATGCAGCCCCCAAACCATACCACGTGACACCCAGCTCTGAAAAGGGAGAGAAAATGTAAAATCTGTTACAGTCAAAAGTCAAGAAAATATTGCCCCTTGTTTATCCTAGGAGCTCTTCTAGATCAAGTAATTTGTCATCCTCTTAAAACACACACACACACACACACACACACACCTGCACATAGAGAGGAGATCTGCTCATTAAAATCCTGGATATATTTTAGAAGAGACACACACCCAGGTCAGCTGTGCAATATATATTTCTGCTTGAAAACACAACTTGACTCCTATGAGCAACCCCGTTCTGCCAGTGAGGATGGGTGAGCCACGTCACTAGTTTTACTAAGTGTTTTGGTGCTTTCTAACCAGATTTATTTCAGCTATAAAATATCAAATCTGGTAACTAATGTTCAGCAGGCTTCAACTGAGCAATATGTGGTCTTGGCTTGCTAATAAAAAAAGGAAAAAAAACATTTTCTGATCAGATGTCAATATTAATAACTGCCAGTGCTGGAGAAAAGCCACAGATGGACTCCAAATTCTGAGGTCATCTTAAATACTAACAAAGGTTTTCAAATTTTTTAATGAAATTAGAGTTTCTTCATCAACTTTTTCAGCTTAGGCATTGAGGGTGTACTGAGGTGTTTAAGCATACTTTTCCTGTAGTTCTCACATAATCACGGCCTCCAGGAGGGGTCTTTACAGAAAGCACCACATATAATGAGGCACACCAGCGAGCGGCAGATTTTGACAAAGCTGAGACCTCTAAAGAGACTCAAGGTGTTTATAGACATTTCAGCCATGTTAGATCTTAAGGACTAAGCTTTAAATTCCCAGCATCCACAGCTGTTTCTAAGCAGGTAGGCAAGAAAAGGTAGGACTGAACATTGCCTGGGTCCCCAAGACCAGTCCCGGGCCATTGCAGTCACCTCTGTCATTTAATTCTCAGGAAGGGAAGAGCTCCTGCTTGGTAGCAAACCTTCTCGCTATAGGTCCTTCATACAGAAAAGGTGCCCTTTCAGAAAAATATTACAATTAATCACATCTTGTGACGTCCATCCCAGGGGGAGCACAGTGCACGGGCGCCAGCGGGATCGGCGCGTGCGTGGTGGTGGCCGGCTCCGAGGCCAAGCCTCTGGCTGCATCTGCCGGCCAAACTTCCATGTGCCCAGCGGCTGAGCCTCATGCAGGGACGTGCAAATGGGCAACACCTCTTGGATGCCCTTTGCTGCAAGGTAAGTCACCTTCTCAAACTTCGCTTAACTTTTAATTTTTTTTTTTTTAATTATTCTCTCTCTTCTGACACAGTATCCTCACAGGCCGTGATCAGCCGCCCCTCTCCCCCGGCCCTGATGATGTGTCCCCTCCTGGCAGGACTACTTCTTGCAGCAGAAGGCAGGTACAGTTTCCAGGCATTGGCTTTCTTGCTGAGACACTTGCGAGATTGATTGCCAATTTGCCCATGGGCTTGGGAAATGAGGAAATTCGGGAAAAGGGACTGAGCTGGACTCCCCAAACCGTTTCCCTAAGCCAGCCGCCAGGACACGTTCCCCTTGCGTTTCCTTCCCCCAGGTCCTTGCCCGCTCTTGAGGAACACGAGCCCCTGTTCGTATTTGAGCACAAAACACAAATGCCCTTAGCTGGCACTGCAAACCCACGGTGCCAGGCACCCGGCCCAAAAAGGCCACGGTGAACAGCACGACAGCCTGCTCGTGAGCTGGCATCATCAGCCCTGTCTGCTTCATCCCCTCTGGCTCCCTTTACTCCACAAGGTGTCTTGGCATCTTTAAATCCCTGTGTTCTCACAGGCTGCCAGTGAGACGGGAAAATACTGCCTTCATTTCACACGGTTTTTGCTGCTTCCATTTCGCTAGGACGGCACATACACATGAATCATCTGAGGTTGCTCCCCAGTGCCTCCCCGTTAGCCCACCTATCTCCACCCTGGACCCTGGCTCTGCTCACTGCTACCACTGTTTCTGCTGACCGCAGAGGACCAAACTCAAGCATTCAGGACCCCAAAAGCTTTCTGTTATTTGTCCTGTCGAAGAATTAAAAAATAAATTAAAATGAAGTTCATATCGATGGTCCAATTACCCATTCAGGTTTATCTTAGGGAATATATGCTTCCCTGGATCTCTGTGACCGTTTATTACCATCAGTGAACGCAAGAACAGCTCAGGGGTGCAGCAGCTCTGCGGCTTTGCATTTCAGCTTCCTCCTCGCGCTTGGGAGCAGGACTCTGAACACATTTTCTAAAGCCACTTCCGTGTTTTTCTCAAATTCCCTCCTTACTACTTTCACTATGACCCTGCAATGAAAAGGCGACCAAGCCCGATTCCCATCTTGCAGCGTGCTCACGCCACGTGGGACGGCGGCACCCCGTGGGGCCCCGAGCCCCGTGCGAGAGCCGGGCGCAGAACACCCCGTGCACCTCCTCGGTAGGCCCACGGATAGTATTGCACGAGCGGCACATACAGCAGCAAACGTCACCTGAACACCAAGTCTCGGTTTAGCTGGATATGCTTTGCCCGAAGCTGTGCTCACTTTTTATGGGAGCGAGTTTGCGCAACGAGGGGGCGCGAGGGAAGGAATCGCGTTCACCCGCACAACGCTCAAGCGAAACCTGAATTCAATTTCTACCGCCTCTCCGCGCTGGAAACCGGATTTTGATGTCCATACTTACACAATCCAGAAATAATAAAATCTGCCATTTGCTTTTCACCACTGAGCTGTATTAGGCAACAAAAACAAATTTTTGAGTACTACAAAAATGAGATTAACTATTTTTAAGTCACAGATGCATCTGAATACATATTAAAAGCACAAGACAAATTCACATTCTGTTTGACGGAGCCAAGGCTCATGCTCGTGCCAGAAGTAAGATTTGGAAAGATACCTTTCACATCGCCGGAGGCTCCCCTGTGAGGCTGGGTCTGCAAGCCTACAGCGGGGCTCTGAGCCGGGAATTTGTTTTGCGGGATTTGTGGGTTTTGTCGCTGCTGTTTTGCAATGCCCTAAGATGTGCTGGTGAATTTGCAAATCATAAAAGCATGGAGCACGGGTGGGTGCCTTCACCCAAGGGCCAGAACAGATATTTTTGGTGTCAGCCCACTCCAGAGAGGCTTTCAATGTTATAAATTAAAAAATAAAATAAAATAAAATAAAATAAAATAAAATAAAGGGGAAAAAATCTAAACAAGCAACAGCTGTTTGGAACTGGGCCCTAAACCTGAAGTATATGAGTGGTTTTCAGACAAATGTCAAGAAGCAATGACAAGAAAACGCTCTGCACAAGAACTCCAGGGCGATTCCTAGCTGTTCGCCTTGCAGGCAGGACAGCGATATGACCTTAGCCATTGCCAGGCACGAGAGACACTCGAATTACACAGCCGCTGCCACGTCTGCGCGTGATGGGCTGGCCTGGCGCGAACCCCGGTGACGACACTGAAATAATTAGCCACGGGGCTACGGGGGGGGTGTCTGGTGCCTTCACCCACCAGCCGCCGGGGTGTCCTGAGAGGGGCCGGCGGGTGCCTTCTCCACTCGCTCAGTTAGCAAAGTGTCCGTAGAAACAGGAACATCATTAACTTCTCAGTGCCAGCAAACCCGAGATATGAACAAAGCGAGGTAGCAGAAGACAAGGCAGCGACGCTTGACAGCCGCTGACGGCCTCCCATCATGGAGCTGCAGACATTCGTTTTCTTCAAGTTGTATTATAAATATTAGTTTGTTTGGAAAGGTGTTTGCCCTTTGGACAGCCATATTTTTGTTTTGAGCTTGAGGAACATAAATTACAGTCATTTAAAGCCCGGGCTCACATTTTACTTCGATGACGTGAATGAGTTCCTAACTTTCAAAGGCCAGCTGTCCCTTACAGCAAGAGGTAGCAATTATATAAAATTCTTTTATTGCATAGAGGTATTTTCAGTCCTTTAAGTTTATGTGCCCCAGGTGAAGCAATATAAACAAGCTGTAGCTGTCACGATTGTGTTAATAATGGAAACTGCATTTGGGAAGTTTTAGGGATAAAACCTATAACTTTAGACTGCTAAGGTGTCAAACCTTTCAAATGTAAAACAGAGCGCAGCTGTGTACAGCTCAGAGAAAGGTTTCTGAAAAGCCAACATTCACAGTCTCTTTACTTATAGAGAGGCAGAGGTTTCCAGGCTGGAGCCATTAATAAGAATTGCAGGAAAAAATCAGGTTAAAAATACATTGAAATGGCTCTGGGTTTTTGGTAAACTTCAGATACACAAAATCAAATCCACTCCTAACGTAACTACTGAAATGTATTTTCTCAGCTGATGATAGCAGTGAAATGCGGAGGGACAACGTGAGCATAGGCACACCGAAGGAAGGGTAACAGCCCAGGATGGCCCTCAGCTCAGGGAGCTGCTCCGTCAGCTCCCACGCTGCAGTTATGTACTGTGGATTTCTAGTCCCTTGGCTTAAACTTGAAAACAGACCAGGCAAAGCAATCAGTTGCAACCATGCAAGCAGCTGGATTTTCTTATTTTTCCCCACCCCAGCAGATGAACAGAGAAATGCCCCTATCTGAAAAGAGCTGTTTGAAGGTTCAGAGCCATCAAGGCGCAGTCCCTAGTGCAGGTCCCGTCACAAGGCCCCAGCACGAGCCGCCCAGGGCTGTTTGAGAGCATCATTAGGCACCACCATAGTTTCTTTTCTGGGTGTCTCTTGCAGAAGCCCTCTTCTTGTCCCAAAACAGAAACATAAAACTTCCCGGCAAAAGCGCTGTTGGAATGGATAACGTTTCAGTGAAATAGCTGCAGTGTTGACATGTGCATTCATGAAAGGCCTTCCATAACCCACAAAATGCAACAGGCTTTTTCCAGCAAGAGCAAAAGAAACAACCAATTTAGGCATCTGGATTGATTCAGAAACAGAAAATCCAAATGCACTCAAGTCTGGAGAACTGAGCTCACACCAGCATAGGGGTCCAGCTCTTCCTCTCCGGCTGCCTGCCTCCACTTTCGGCTGCTGCCTGGAGAGCTCTGGAGCTCTGCTCTGTAATGAAGAGCTTATTAGGACCCATATCCTCATCCCACAAAAAGGTCAGGGCATTTACTATTGCCTGTCTCCTGCCACATGGGGATTTGGCTTGTAGGTGCTCCTACCACATATCAAAGCTCTCAGAGACGCTGGAGAAGGACAAAGTGCAAATACCGCAGCGCGTTTACACAGGTGCTGGGTGCGGCGGGGCGCGGGGCAGCAAGGTAAGGCAGGTTCACAGCAAGGCTCTTGAAAGATTTCGGGGCAGATAAAGAAAGGTTGGGATGCCATTCCCAGCTCTTATTTGGTAAAACGACCAGAGGGAAAAGCAAACTTCAAAAGCCTCCATTGCACAGCTGATGACATTTAGGAAGAAAAGGAAGATTGTTGCTTTTTTAGGAGATTTATGAATGTCATCCGTGTCCACGGGTGTAATTTTCCATTAAGGAAAAAAGAATTTCAGAAGCAACATATGGACCATGCAGTAAAGGAGTTACCATAGCAACCAGCCTCCTAAAAATCCCTATATATGTATACAGAAATCAAATGCATGTAATAATTTATGGCCTTGTGTCTGAACTCATTTATAAATCCCATCTTTCCAGCATTTTCTTTTTTGCCTCTTAAAAGTCTAATTCATGCTTTAAACATCAGCTTACTGTGCTGCTTTTGAACCCGGACGCGTTTTGCAGTTGAAAGTCAAAAGCATCGTGACTGACAGTCACCGACAACAGAGAGAAATCTCATTTAGCTAATTCAAAATACTTACTTTAAGCATGAAAGC
Source organism: Apteryx mantelli (assembly GCF_036417845.1). Classification (NCBI taxonomy): domain Eukaryota; kingdom Metazoa; phylum Chordata; class Aves; order Apterygiformes; family Apterygidae; genus Apteryx; species Apteryx mantelli. The sequence goes on along the minus strand of NC_089991.1, from coordinate 4,518,683 downwards.
ACAGTTACGGGCCCAGAATGAATTAAGCTCTAGGAGCACAGCTGAGATGACATTCAGGCTCAGAAAATTTCAGATGGTGAAAATAAACAGATGAAGGGCTGTGAACTTTGGGAACGCATTTCAAAGAGAAGGCGATTTAGGAGAGCGGAAGGGAGCTGGGGGGTGACAGCCCGCTCTCCTCCACGCCGTGTGGCACCCTCTCCTGCGCGGGGCCAGGAGGGACCGGCCGTGGCACCACCGTCCCCCGCAGCCCCAGTGCTCCTGCGACCACCACCTCTCTTTGGGGGCTCTCGAGAGATCTTCCTTCTTTGCTGCTGGACACCTCAGAGATTTAACAAAGGTGGATTTATAACATCTAGTAAAACGGAAACTCTGCTGTTGAGAGTGGAGGCTGGGATTTGTAGACAGTGCCAAAAAAGACCTTCTCCTGACACAGCTGGCGGTGGGAGGGGAGGGGAGGTGCTTCGACCTCGTCTTCCAGATCCTGCTTCAAAAGATGCTGCAAGGGGACAACGCCTCACCCGTGTCCCCTGCGGCATCAGCACGTCCTTTTGGCTGGCCAGAAGTTGGGGGCATCAATCATTAATTCAATGTAAATTTTACAGACAGGTCACTGTCTTTAAGCTGACAATCTTAAACGCCGAGTTCAGATAGAAATCAGCAGTGAAGAGTGGGGTCCTGTTACCGTACCCAACAGCCCCCCAGTATGATTCAGGTCCCATTTGGATATACCTTGAGCTGGGAAAGGAATCAGTTAAGTGAATAATATCTGAACGAGCTCTGCCTACCTACTGGTGTTACGGGGGGGGGGGGGACCATCAGTGAGCTTCAGCACATGCTCTGACCAAGCAGCGTAAAGTTGAGTCTGTTAAAACTGTTTTTCCATCCCACCTGGCTCCCATTACTGCTCGTGGGAGCTGTCTTTTTGTGCGTAATGCCAAAATCTGAACTCCTGTTTGTGGGATGCTACGTCCCTGGTGTACAAACAAGACTCCTTTCATCACAGGAACAGCCTGTCCAAGGAATACATTCACTTCCATTTCAAAATAAATCATTTGAAATGTTCAGTGAGTACCTTGCTCATCGCTGAGAGATTTCACAATCGCTCCTGCTTCCAAACGCGGCTCTTGCGCCTGCTCTGAGCAGGAGCTGCTGCAGGCTCCACGGAAAAGCAGCCGAGTGCAGCCTTTTAGAGGTTTTGTGCATGTTGCCTCCACTTATACCCTTTTAAAACACTTCCCAACTGCTCATTCGTTTACATTTCAAAGCGAGTTGAGCAGTTGGTGAGAAGACTGGCAAGAGAGAGGTCTTGCAAATGCCTCTTCTGACAGAGTGCATAGCTAATACTCTTAAATAGACATTTATCCTGCACTGAACTTTGACAGAAAAGTTAATAAAATCACATTCCTAAGTCCCTGGAGCACTTGTTCTTGAAGAGAGCTATTTCCATCCCAAGCTTCAGCTCTCTGCCTTTGGCTAATTTGTGGCAAAAGGTTGCTCAAGAAGAGACTGAGCCATGATTTTTCTGATGTGAGCAAAGATGCATTTGTTCTCCCTGAGCAGAGATCAGTGGTGTTAGAGAGCAAGAACAAGGCCTAAACTGTACTTAAATCTTTTTTTTCAGTCTGAATGCAAAACTAGCTTTTGCTCAAACTTCATTTTACTCTTCTGTTGCACAGACCCTTGCTTTCATCTTGCTCAACCTTAAAATGAAAGGCATCTCTGGGTGAAAGCCCAGATGGGAAACTGTCAGCCCAAATGGTGGCAGTCCCAAGCAAAGAGGACATCTGAGAAGGGGTCCTGGGATGGACACCCCTCACCTCTCCCCAGCGCACGCACGTCCGCCCTGCGGAGTTCATACCCCTGCGGTGCCTCCAAGGATGGCGATGACAGTCCTCACTTGTCAAGAAGCCTGGCAGGGCTTGAGATCTGGTTTTCATAAGTGCACAGCGTGTGCCGTGAAGCCAATAGGAGGGTTTGCAACTGAGCTTCTCATGAGTTTCACATGTTTGGCTTGACTGTCCCCTCCAGCGCAGCATCCCAGGAGACCCAGCGCAGTCGAACCGCCGGCAGCACCGTGGTGGCCAGACGAGAAGGGAGGGCAGGGCGTCTGTCACTGTTTCCATTACAACTACCTATTTTCTGCAGTGTCTCTAAGGATTGTAAATCTTCACTTCTGCCTGCAATGAGGGCCAGGAGTTTTCTGCCTAGAAGAAAATTCACTGGTTTTGCTTGTTTTGTTCTTCTGTTTAGACAGTAAGGGAGGTTCTCCTAAATAATGAGGGTACAAAGTCCATGCCACATCTGGATCAGGCTGGATCACACCCATGCCCTGTCTGCTTGAGATGAGATTGAAATGGGTTATGTCCAGCGTGATGTGCTGTGATTTACAGCTGCCTTCTGGGGGGCAATGGGGAAGAGCCACAAACCTGGCGGTTACAGGAAGGGCTTTCCACCTTGTCGCTCTGCCCAAGGACCGCAGCTGGCAGCACCAGTGCCGCCCACCCTCTCTCCCAACCTCAGCTCCACAGCGGTCATTCGCTGAAGGCTGGTGGTGGAGAAAAGCAGCACAGTCCACAGGGATGAAAAAGGCTTGTTGCAACATTTTTTCTAGATCACATTAAGTCATAAATAGCAAAACAGATGGCTTGTAGGAAACATGGGCCTGAGCACCGGCCCGTTTGCAGGCCACGGGAGAGCCACGCTAGTCGCTCACGGAGGGATGCTGCAGTCCCACCCTTGTCTCACGGAGACCCTGGGGTTTTATGGATGATATGAAGTTACGTAAACGTTTCTTTGGAACAGCCGCTCTTGTTGCTTATGGCTATACAATATTCTTTCTGGTGGCTGGACACAGAACACTTTTCCTTAATACCTTGTTCATTAAAAAATCCCTTAACACAGGGAACGGCACATGTCTTTAGGATTACAACTGAGAAACAACAGTTCTGAATAGGGCAAAAACACAGAGATATTTTAACTTTTGGCAACAACAACAAAGAACCAGCAACAAGAAGAGAGCAATGAGCAATGTCTCAGGGCTGGGTATTTGGTTTCTTGTTCTGCAATAGGATTCCTGCTTGATCTTGCACGAGTCACTTCTCTCTTGGGTCCTCGCTTTGGCACCTGTAAAAAGTAAAGATAAAAACTTGGATACTGCTGCACTCCCTGCTTTATTGTGATAGAGAAACAATTTAGAGGCACAGCGATGAAGGATTTGTGCAGACCCCTATGACAGAGAACATATGGACTGAAACAGCAGAGACCTTCTGCTTCACAGAAGAAATTACTGTACACACAGAGACCACGGGCTTTTATAAACTGGATGTCCTAAAGATGAGCTCCACTGTCTGCATGTAGGATGCCAAATGTGAGGCTTAAACATTTTGATTCCTGTCTGTTCTGTGTATTCCAGCTTCTCCTGCTGAAGAAGAACCTGCCAAGGTTGAGGCTCTGATTTGTGATTTGCACACAGAGAGGGCAACATGCAAAACCTGCCGCCTCCTTTTGACCTGCTGGGCAGAGTCCATCCGTCCTCAAAGTACAAGATCCTGAGGGTCCAGACTCAGCAGTAACAGCAGGCTTCCTGGAGCACATGGTGTGGCTCAGGTCTTTACCCAAGTCAGTATAACAAAGTCTGCCACCACTTCTGGATCCAGTTCAAGAAAGCATCTCTAGGAAAGTACTTATACCTCCTTTCATATGAGATTTAAACACACGCTCAGGTGCCTCCTTGAACAAGGATATCTCTGCACAAGGTGATGGCAAGAAGCTGGCTTAGCTCATCCGGCAAAGAGCCTAGTATGCAAGTTTCCCAAGAGCTGGCGTCGTGTCCTGCTCAGGCCAATGTCCCTGCACCCCACTGCCGCAGATTCAGCCCCAGGCTTTTGAAGAGAGGCCATTCATGGGACAAATTGCTATGACCTTTTCAAAGCCCTCCCCAGGCTAGAGATGCTGGGCCTGAGAAGAGTCATTTGCCAAATAATTTCTTAATGTTTGAATCTTCAGGCGAAATTTGTCATGCTTTTAATTTATTATAGAAGAAAAGGGGAAGCTCTGAAAGTTTTATGATTTTAAAATGTTCTAACATTTATTTCAGTGTTTCAGTTTTTACTGCAATTATCTTTGTGGCAGAGGAAATTTCTCAGAACCAAAAGCTAATGTTGCTTTCAGCCACTAATGCATTTTCAATTAGTGTTAGAGAAAGCTAAAACTATCCTTCTGCTGCTTCAGAAGTGGAGAAAAGCATCTGGTACACAAGTGTGCAACATTAGAAGCAAACAGTACTGAAATACACCTTTTTTTTACTAACTGTCTCCCTTTTAATGGGTCATAACTTCCCTCAGCTGATTTTCTCTTGAGCTGGAATTCTCTCTGCAGGCTTCTGGGTAAGCGTTTTGTGAAAGGCCATTTAATTATTTTCAGACTCAGGCTTGTAAAAAGAAATCTGTTCCTTTCACACTGTTCTAATCAGACATGCTGAATATGCATCTCTTGCAACAGCTATTCAAATATACATTTCTTTAAACACATCCGTAAGTGCCAGGTTCTCAGCGTAAACTGGTGCGGTTCCATCAGCAGCACTAGCAATGTTCAAACTTGTGTCATCAGACGGTCTGGGTCTCACTTCAGGGCTCCATGTTCTTCCATATCATGCCTGAACCTCAAATGAAATGTTTTATGCTCTTATACAGCCACTTAACTCATGGTTCTTGTATTTTTCCCCCTCGGTATTGTTAATAGTTTACATCCACTTCTGGCATTATATGATATTTATTACAACTGTGGAAGACATGACATCCAATGAGTTAGATCATGTTACGACACTTCCTTGACCTCTCTATCAGCATGAGAATAGCAAGAGGTTGATTGCTTAAGTGTGGGCAGTTGTTTCTTTGTTGCTGCATTTCAAGTAGAAAATTCTGCATAAATTTCATGTTTTGAAAATTAGTGTAAATATAAGTACCAGCACAGGAAACGTGCTGCTTTGTGTTCCGAAATTTTTATTGTATAATACTTCCCCCTGCGAACACCTGTTACTTGATTCCTGTGATTTTCCTCTCCAGTGATGATGCCTGAAACGTGTTACTTGGTTCGCAGCCCCTTTGCTTCGCAGAAGACGGAGCGTGCACCTTTGCGGGGCCAAGACAGCCCGTCGCGCCTGATGGAGCACGGCTGTGCCGAGCCCCCGGCCGGGCCGACCCACCGCACACATGTGCGCCAGGCTTTGATCTCCTCCTCCATCCGCGGCCGCCGTCGGCCCTGCCCTTGCCTTTCATGTGCGGAGACGAGGCTCCGGAGATAGCGGATGCGAGCCCTGGCCGCACATGAATCGCCGCGCAGCGCGGCGAGCGGAAGCGCGCTAGTAAACAGACTCTTCTCGCTGCTGTGTGTTCACCTAAGAGGGAACTATTTTGATTGCTAATATCCTAAGTGAAAATGCGGTAATGTAAGGCTTATTATCTTTACAGAGCGCATCAATCCATGAGCAATGAGTTAGGAAATAATCTCCTCGACAGAGATGTGAACTCTGATACGACCATCTCCCATGATGCAGAGCCATTTGCTGTGATATGTGTCCAGACACACTGGACTTGCTAAATAAGTTTTTTTTCCCAGGCATATGTATCTGGGTATATGTTGGGAGGTGAAAACGTCAAAAGTCTTACATGACAGGCTTGTCCCATCATATGGATAAGGGAAACGGACTAATAGGGGAATAAAACCAGCAAGAACCCAAGTACCGAACAACCAGGACGAGGGAAACGTGCCTCATCCTGGAGGTAAGATGAACATGTTAGATTAACATAAAAACATAAGAAAGGCTATAGTGGGCCAGACTGAAAGCTTACCTACCACAGTAGCCTGTTGTCAGCCGTAGCCAACACTGTGTGGCTGAGGACCACGTGATCAGATCACAGGACCAGCACAAGCATATGCCCCCAGGGCTTACTTCCCCAGCTGGCAGGCTGCTTTTTCCTTAAAAACTCCACATCTCTTGCTCTGTTTTGTTCCTTTACTTCCCCAAAACATCTTGGGTCACTATATGCCCCAGGGCTCACAAAAGGGAGCCTCATAGGTGCAGTGATCAGGTCGGGTAAGTCGTGCCCTCCAGCGCAGCACATGCCGTGCAGCCTTCATGCCCAGCGGCCAGAGTTGCGGGACTCGGGGACGGCAGCATTAGTCACCTCTGTACCAAGGTCCCCGGAGCAGTTCTGTGTTTATGAAATGTTGCAATGAGTGTTTTGTTTCTCTTGGTCACATAAATCAATCTCACTGGCTTGGCACTACTTTTCCAGAACAAAGAATTCCCAGAAAAGTGGAACCCTGCTGATGGGTTATATAATACAAAAGGATGATCCTGCTGGCCACATGGTATTTGCAGCACTGAGTATTTTTTTCTCCAGGATACAACCAGGATGCTAACAAAAACAACACATGGAAGACCTCACGGTAAGTCCCAGTGTCTGCTGAAGAGTACATAGCTCTGCTTTGGGTCCTAAAGCAAACACAGATACACCTAAAATAATTATCCAAAGAGAACAACTGAGTCTTGAGAAGGAAAGGAAGGCCTATACCAGCACAGGAGACCAAAACAGCAGGTCACGGCTGTGGTGCACACGTGGGGCTTGCAGGGCAGGAAGGTCTCCATCTGCCAACGCAGTAAACCCTGACCTCCCTGATGTCGGTGCCTTGCGGAAGCTGCCAACCAACACAAGCAACAGAAAGGTGAATTCGGGGCACCACAAACCGAAAAGAGAGCAAAATGAAGCCTCCCTTCCTCAAACTAGACTGGAGGGAATTAAGGAGCTGTTTTTCTAACTGGGAGTGCTGCAGGCAGCCCTGGGCTAAGGCCTTCACAGGCACCATCAAAATATTTTGACGGACTTTCAAGTGCAAGTTTCTCTAGGGCAAAGAATCCCTTCTTCCAGGTCAGATCACAAGAAATGACAAACATCCTTCTCAGCTACAAAGCTGAATATTTCATGTCCTTCTTCGATGGGCACGTTTTGTACTGAACACAGGTGATACAATACAAGCATCCAGAAGCATGTCCAAGCAGAGAGATGAGGAAAAACCTTGATTTTTTTGGCAATGCACTCAATGGAGAAAGAGGTGACTGAGCACAAAAACACAGCAAGAAGAAACTGAAAAAGCAAAACCTCAATATAGCAGGAACATTTCAGACTAGCTTCACACTATTCAGTGTGCTGGATGGCACACCTACTCTTGCGTGCTCTAGCAGAATTCTCCCTAATTACTAATATGGGTTTAATTAAATTTGTTGGGTTTGATTCCTGTAATTTTTCAGAGGAAAGCACTAAGGAACTATAAGTGGATAGGAAATTATTTGGTTAGGCTCTTTTTTCCTTTTTCTTTATTTCTGCCTCAAAATATATCTGGCAACTTATAAAGGACTTTTCCATTGATATTGGCCATTCAATATGTGCTTCCGAGATTTAGGTTTGCCTTGTGATATTTACCAGTTTGCTCCATGGAAAACTATATTTTTGGACGGACTGTGGAAATACACCCAAATTCAGAACATAGATTTCAACATCCCCCAGTTCGAAGAATTCCAGATTCGCAGCTGATCTGTTTTCCAGACTTCTCTCTGCACAGTGAGCTGAATCACAGTCTCCCCAATGACAGACACTAACATCACTCCAGGAAACGTGCCCTCCATTTGCAGGACAAGATATAATCGACCTGGATAGGAGCCTTTGACTCTTGGTCAACCGGTCGCCTTGGCCTGAGCTGCTGCTGGCTTGATCCCCATGATTCCCAGGCCGGGTTGGTGATGGGATGATGATGCCCCGGGCACAGCAAGGCTCACCACTGATGGGAAAGCACCGCCCGTCACGCCACGAGGCGAAGGGTGGCCTTCCCCAGCCGTAACTGGTACCGTTACGTCAGCAGGAACTTTACTCTCAGTTTCGGCTCGGTCAGGCCATGGCTGAAAGCCCCACATGGCCTTTGAAGAGAAAAGTTTTCACAGTGTGCCAGAACTGAGATTGGTAATTCCCCGTGGGAGGATCTGCAAAACCACGCGTAGCCGACACACGTGGCCCCGCAGAGCCCAGCCGCGCTCAGGCAGTTCCCAGGGTTTAAGGGAAATCAATTATGTTCACCTGTCACATAAAAACAACTCAAGCACCATCCGTCAGTTATCCAAATACCTCATTCCTGGCACTTGTTCAAGCATCTCCGTTATCAAACAAGATTCTTCTCCTTGAAGGCTGCAGGCTGGTGGGGAACCTGTGTGTGCTCAATTAGATTTACGGCTGTCAAAGGTGACATATTCTAATAAAATCGTTCCACCTTCCTTTTCCTTCTGTTCACCTAGTACTTAGCGGATGGGTCTGCTAATGAAATATTGGAGTACTTGCTTAGCTACAGGTGTGGTTTTGGATGAAAAGAATCACGGCTTCATTTAACTTTGCAACTTAAACATATAAACCAACAAACAGAAAAATCAGAAATCAGAAGAAGCTTTATAATAATCAGAAAAAGCCTTCTGATTATTAAGGGAAAAGATCAGAAACTCCTCAGTGAGGTATTTCTGCACGCCAAGAGCTTATAATTGCACAGAACAAACCTTCCCAAACTTCATCTAGGACTAAAATTAACTGATTCTTCCCTGCAGATTCCAGTATCAAACCTGACTCCTCTCCAGTCCCTCAACTGCAAATGTAATTAGTAACTGTGGAGCAGGAATGGGAGAAATTCTTAAATTAACCTTGAGGAAGCAGGTAGTAGACTGCAAAACGGAGTCTGCCCAAGTGGTTGTTGCCAGCTGAGACATCTTATTTGGACTCTTTTCTGTTGGAGAAATCATGTAATTCCTCTCACCACAAACTTACTCTCTAAGGGCCTGATCCAGAGTCCATAGATGTCAAGGGAAAACTTCCAGGGACTGAATTTTCTGTTATTTAGGTGGAAATTGGGAAAACACAATACTTTCCATACAGTCACGACTCCAGAGTATATTCGCAGCTAAGCCTTGTCCGCTTGGTTTCAGCCCTACTAAAGAATTGTGCAGCTTTATGTCAGTTTTTTTTAAGTAGACGCCTTCAGAAAACCCTTAGCATCCCTCATCAGTGACTCAGTGGCTTTACACAGCTGTTTACTCTCTTCTTCCGTGCAAATAGTGCCCCCATCACATCTCATCAGGGACTCTCATCTTCTGCAGAACTCAGAAAGAAACAAGTGGTTCTTCAAGGAAGCCGTAAACACACTAAATTAACAACATGCTTTTGGGGCTTTTTCTGCTGCAGACTGTTCTGAGAGGAGTACTCCTAAATTAGGCAACCTGCAATAACTCTTCCCAAGTGCCATTTTAATTCTACAGGGAAATCTGAGAACTGTGTACAAGTTTCTTCAAGTGCCACGTCAGAAGCATACCCTTAAAATGATAAATACGCATGAATTGCCTGCTTTCTGCATGGCGCATTATCTATCTTTGCTGGGTTATATATGGAATGGAAAAAATATCATAATCACAACAGTGAGTAAAGAAAATGCCATCAGGTCTCTGAAGGCAACATGGTTTGGTTTTGGTTGATGTTTATTATAGGCAGAGAGCAATGTCGCTAAAGGCACCCTCTGACCTCCATGGTCATACTATTTGTTGGTTGTTTATACGTTTTCCAAACTTTCTTGTGCTGAACTTTTTCTGTATTGTGTGTCTGAGCCTCGGTGACAATTTGAAAGTTTCAGCTGGAATGGTTTAGACATTTACACAACGAGACTTGTTTTGGTCCATTAGCCAAAAGATGAACTGGACAGTCAGCACATGCAAGCGGGCAGCACCCACTTCCCCAACGTGCCCAGCTCAGACTCAACCAGCCACCGCAGGACAGCTACAAATGCCAGCTGGGGAGACCTTCCCACACTAGCAAATGCACCACCAGCGCAGCAGCAAAGTGACAAAAAGTGGGTTTCTCAAAGCTTCCGGAAGAGGTGCTTGTTCTGCCATCAAAGTTCATAAGACTCAAGCATCCAGATCCCTCAGATTTGCTAATGCCACCCCCTGTACACCCTTTCTCTCCAGACTTTGAATATCTGAAATGACTAAATATCAAGAGCAGGAAAGTGGATTGAATAGACACATCCTATCCTCATAAAAAATCCCTCCTGTATCTCTTCTGCCCATAAGCTTTAGCACCATTTAACTTTTTTCCCCCTTAAATAATAATAAAAAAAAAAACAGTTCCCATATTTAGATTCCTCTCCTGTGAATCATATTCAGAAGGTTTTAGAGGACCTTTCATTCTCTCTCTGCCTCACATGTTAATCCAAATCTCTTTTCTTAATTAAAGTTTTACTCTACAAGAGTCTTTAACCTCCGTTCCTAAGTGACAAAATCAAATACAGCTCCTCTTGATAAGGAAAATTCATTTCTGGCTGATTGACAAGTTTAATTAAATACCAATATTTTCCTTTAATTGCTAGATCGTTACCAAGACAGCAGCTTCAAGGATTATCATGGGCGCACAGGGAAACGGTACCTAAAGATTTTGCAGCACAACTTTTCCTTGCTGCCATCTTTCCCTTTCCCCAAAGCAACCGTGTTTGCTCAAGATTATCCCACCGAGGAGCAGGGGACGGACGGGCGCTGAGGTCCAATCACGCTGGAGAAGCCTGGCCGTGATTAGGGCACTGACCTCTGAGGGCTTCACTGCGGTCCTGAGTGTCTTCCTATAGAGACATATATGGTCCTATGTGTCAGGTTAAGAGACTATAGGGTCTCTTTAGAGTCAGTGAAGAAAGGAGTGATTCAAATCTTCGGGGTCCTAAATCACCCTTGTTCCTGCCCTTCCAACCAGCCAGATGAGCCCTGGGCCTCGACAGCGGATGCGCTTGCAGAGCACGACGACAGACGTCCCCTTCTGTCTGTCCATGGGTCCGTCAGCCCCTGCTCTGCACGAGGAGCCCCCTCCTCCCTGCTCTGCGCAGCCCATGCCCCACCAGACCTGCCGTTTTTTTCTTTTGTTTTTAATTTGCTGAGGTACAAAGTACGAACGGCCGAACCTTGCTCCAGACACGTCTCTATTTATGCCGAAAATTGCAATTAATAACCAAAAGACGGCGAACTGGAAACTACGTTATAAAAAACATCCCGTTCCCATTCCTAGGGCTTCTCCCTATTACGACATTCTGCAGTGTTGCAACATCGAGTTCATCGTTGGAGAAAGTGGAAAAAAGCTGGTTATGGTTCTGTTGTACCATCGCAAGCGCCAACAGTCATTATCTTTCCAAAATCATCATATGTCTAGAGAAAACAGGGTGGCCATCACAGACTAGGGATTCTCTAATTAATTCAGACTTTCTTGCTGATGAATCACTGCTTATTTCAGGCTGCAAACAGGCATACGAGTAACTGTGCGTTTGCAAGACTCTGTTTTCAGGGATCTATTCTTGACACTGACTTGAATAAACGATTTGTGAATAGTAGACAATTACAACGCTCTGTTTCCAGGTAGCTACACTTTACTTTGTTAGGTTATTATTTTTTTAAAAAACAACTAAACCATAACAAGAAGTGGCTCTGGGCTTTCCTTCCACCACACAGCTAAGCTCCTTCCTGTTGCTTTAATGCTATTTGTGGCACATGAGTCAGCCACTGGTTTTGCATAAAAAATAGAGAAATAAAGTGAGTCACATGAAAGGTATCACAGTAATGATCTTGGTGACAGCAAAGTCCAGAGCCAGGTCGGATAAACTTACCTAACAAGACCTTCCACTGTCTCAGTAAAGCATATAATACACCTCAGGTAGGAAAGCTACCAAATAGAAAGCTACCAAAGAGCGATTACATCCTAAGTCTTATTATCTTGACACAGATATTGTCATGATGCCAAACTATTCATCATACCCTGTTAAGATGTGAAAGCTGGAACTTCTCTCTGATTTTGTTTATGTATCTTAGGAAACTGTTTATCATTTCCCATCTTGTGCATTAAAGGGACACTATTTAATAAGTACTAACGAGAGTCTGGTTTTCACATGGTCTTTACCATAACGTGGATAACATACACAGAAGCGAGATGCATGGGAGGATCCTGGTCGCTGACCAGAGTGAAGGAGGGCTCCTGCCACCTTTCCTAGGTTTCTTTCTGACCAGTCATGCTAAAATTATAACATCAAGTCACAAGTTCACTGGAGCAGTAATGGAGTGGCAAGGTCACCATCACTTACCACTAAAATCAGAACAGTTGTCCACCTCGTTCATCCCAGCGTGGACAGGCAGAGGAGGGCAGTGCTCTGTCCAGAAACCGCTTTCAGAGAGCCATTCCCTCACACACACCTTGATCTGTCCCATTTTTTACATACACATTTGAAGCATATCTTGAATACAAATATTGAGTTATAATTCTCACTAGGCACCTTTACCAAATTTGCATCGACATAACGTTAGTATACGCCTGTGATTAGATCAATATTACAAGCTAATCTTGCTTTTCACAGTTCCACTTGAGCTCAGTTCTAGCAAACAGTTCAGCTAGTCTAGTACAGCAAAACTCACTGGTCTTCTGGCTTCCTTTGGAAATCCTAAATCAGATACCACAGCTGCTGGGTCATTTCTGCATATCAGTACAGCCAAGTTCAGCCCACATTAAGTCAAGTAAACATCATAGGCCAAAAATGTCCAGCATCATATGTTTACAAAGCTAAAAACCAAACACGCCAGCCACCAATAGGTTCACCAAAGGGCAAGCTTAACACCTTGACGTGCACTTCCAAGGCAATATAAGGGATTTCAGCCATACCACTCTCTTTAAAACCACTGGAAGGCCCAAGACTGACTCTCCACACATGTCACGGGCAACATCAGACTTTAAGAGGTTCCAGAAGCTCAAAATACAGCTCAATTTCTGTGATTTATTTAGCAACGTATCCCTCCATCCCCTAACTCCATTAACGTGCTGCTGGTTTCCTATTTAACATGCACAGTGGGCTAAGCTGTTAGGTATTTTAAAGCACGACCCTATGTACCACGTTAATAGGGGCGATCTTCATACGACCGAGCTGCTCCTCCTTTTTTTTCTTTTTTTGGAGGATTTGACTAGTGCTTCTCCCCTTTTTAAAATCCCTCTCCCTCAGCAGCCTCCTTTCGCCCCCGAGAAGGGATCAGCACTAGCTCCTCCAGGACCCGTCTCGTCGCCCGCCTTCCCCTCCGCATCGCGGCCGCGGGCGACGAGCGCGTGAGGATGCGAGCTGATAAGTTAATTAGGCAAAAATTGTTTCCCCTCCGATATCCTGTTATTTTACCCACATGGTGATTTACTGATGTTCAAAATTGGGCTTGGCAGGTGGAGACTTCCGCGCTGCTGGTGGCTGCCAGAAAAGCAGGTGTCTTGGTTCTGATTTTAAGAGGCTTTTTTTTGTTGTTGTTAATTTGCCTGGGTATTTTTTTCTTTTTCTTTTTGAAAGATACATTCCCTTCCTTTATGGTTTTGTTCTCATCTTTGCAATTCACATCCTTCCTTTTAATCTCTGACTTTGGAACACTTCCATATTTGACTGTCCCTGGTATTTGAACAAATTCCTAATCTCTGGGATTTCCTTTCATCTGCAAATCACCTTTAAAAACCCCACAATCCTTTATTATTTCCTCTTTCATTTTCATCGTTTCATCTATAATAAGCAACATTAAATCCTGGGAGCATTCATGACCAACTTCAATTTCTGTACGAAAGAAAGAAAACAAACCATTTTCCTCAAGCCTGAAGTGGGATTTCTGCCAGAGGGAATATTTGTTCTCTCTCTAGTAACAAGGTGACACGGTGCCAGTTCAGTCTAATTTCGCATGGGGCGGGGAAAGATGCTTTTCAACGGCTGTAATATTCACTCAGCGTTTCTTCCAGAGCGTGTCCTAAATAAACCAAGAGCTGCGCGGTGCCCGCTGGGTCGTTTCCTTCCTCCTGGGGACCTAGGAGGACTGTACTTATTTTCTCAGGTAGCAACAAAAGAGACCATCTGCTCGGCTATTTGATAATCAGCTTATTTCTCGGCACGCGGTCCCCGCGGGAGGCTTGGAGCGCGCCCCGGGAGCCGGCGGCCGGCGGGGAGCCCGGAGCGGCCGCGCGCCCCGTGGGACGGGGACGGACGGACGGACGGACGGCCCCGGCGCCGTCTGCCCCACGAGCGGTCCCGTTCCCTTCGCGTGGGGTTGATGTTATTTGCACGCAGCATTATTTGCAAAAGGGCTCGAAAACGCAACAGGTGGGGAGAGAAAGCAGCAAAGGGGACGTGGCGAGGGGCGAAAACGGGGCCCGGGGGCTCCCGGCAATCGGCTCTGCACAGCCTTCGTAGGTGCAAGGAGCCCAGCAGTGTCAATAATTGCAATAATAGAGCAAATCACATTTTGCCACTCACCCAGCCATTGTCAAATGACATTTTCCCCTCTGTATGTGACAACAGGGATGAATTTTCCAGTTGCATCTGAAGATGATGATATCAGAGATTTTGCAAGAGGATTAGTTACACATTCAAGCTTTCAGTGCTGGAAAAAGAACTTATACAGAAGAGAGAAATTTAGAGCCTTTGAAAGATTTTTAAGAATGCTATTGAGATTTGGATATAAATCAGACCCCCATGACTGCGTATCGGATTGTTGATATCTTTAAAGGCGCAATGGTGCTTTGAAGTACAATAGAAAAATAGAGATTTTTATCTCAATTAGGTATGATGATAATTGCACTCAGACGCTTTAATCAGCATGCTTCAGATTTAACCAGATGGATATGGAGGGCAAATCTGCGAAGGATGAATTATTTATTTTGGGCACACTAAAACTTTCTCTCTTAAAGGTCATCAAACTTTTAACAGAATTGACAAAGTCTGCTGCATATGTGAATGCGATTAATCCTCTCATTAGTGAGAGGCAACGTTTTCTTTTGAACTTGATATGCCTGGTAGGAGAACAAAAAAACAGAGCAAAATCATTTATGGAAAAATACAGCTGAAGAGCATCTGTTTGTCTTACATCAGTGGTTCTGCCCCATTGCTTACAAAAAAAATTAAACTGGAAACTTTGGAGCAGAAAAATACGTTCTCTCCAGCAAGCATAAATATTTGACATTTTTAATAGGATTATAAAATTGAGAGTCCCAAATCAAGTGGCATTTATCAACTAATAAGACGCCTCTTTAATGGACGGCTAAGGAAGTTTAGTGTTAAATGTAATAAAGAAGTCTTTTACACTCAGTACCAGAAATCGACAGTGAATATAAAAGAGAGCAATGGCATTGATCACAACCGCTCGCACGGGTAAGCTTAACCATATGCGGGAATGGCTTTAAACGATTTACAGCACTTTGCGTTGAAATCAGCCATGGGGCAAAACTGGGCCCCCGGCTCGAATCCCTCCGGCCGCATCCTGACCAACGGGGCCAAGCTCTTACGGTGGGGGGTCGCTTTGGACCACAGGGGAGCCACCGCCGGGAGGACAGGGAGACGGCTCCCGGGGCCCCCCGCGGGAACCGCAGCGATGTCTCCACGGGAATAACCACCGGGAACAGGAAATTCCACGGATGCAGCGTTTGGGGCAGAAATTTTGCTCGGGCAGAACGTGAGGTTTGCAGACTTCTCCAGGTGCAAGCGTCAGCAGCCGCGGCCCTTCGGCGAGAGAGGCCTCCAGTGGGCAGAGCACCAGGGCATGATGCCATGGACAGCAACACCGGCACTAACAATCTGCACCAGGACTCGTCGTATTTAGGATCTATTCCCTGATCTATCAGTGCCTTGAGAACACTGAGCAACTCTTCCCCTGTCCTTTCCCCACATATAAAATGAGGATAATAATAATCTTTTTTTTTTCCAGAGTACTTTGAAATGCACAGATGAAAAGTGCTTAAGAGAAGTTATGTGGTACTAGCTGTTTCCAATAAGTAGTTTCTATTACTTTTATTAAAGAATAACTTATTTTTGAACAGACACTATTTAAAAAAAATCTTACTAGATTGCTTTTGCATTAAAAAAAAAAATCTATTTGCAGAAGGTGGAAATTGCTCTGCGATTTTTTCAATCTAACAGCTAGATGAGCTAATTAAGGAGAGGACAAGTATTATTCCACCAGACTTCTTAGTGCATGGTAATCCAAACATTTACCACATCTAACTTTAACAAATGCCTTAATAAATCTTTCATACGGGGTGAGAAAAAGCAGCACATTTGTCACCATAATCCCAGAGATGCTTTTCACAGAGGCGAGCTGGGGCAATCGCTCAGGCAGGACGCGATGCTACACGCAGGTTCGGTGTTGGGTGCCGACCCGGCTCGGTGCTCCCGTGCCGGCGGGATCATCACTGCAAAGTGAGGGAACAGCAGAGGCAAAGCAGAGCAAAGGGTCCCGGCTCTCCTGGACCAGGAGATAGGCTATTAGGTTTTCACCATTTCTTCAGTTTCTTTATAACAACCTAACCTGGAGAAAGCTGGAAAACAGGAGGGTGCTGCGAACTGCTAGTGATGGTTATGGGCACACCTCTGCTATCGAGAGCCCTTAATCAGGAATTTGGCCTTTTTTGCTGAGAAGGCAAAGCAAAGAGCCATCCGTGTAAGCTCTATCTGACTGAGGCAGGACCCCATAACTTCATGTATTAGTCCCAGTTTGGGAGAAAACACTTTGCTCTGGACACCAAGATATCCCTTAAATCAAGTCTGCCAGCAAAACCACTGTTACTAGAGACAGAACCAAGATAGGATGCGGAAATCCAGATAAAATCCAGATAAAATCTAGACAGGATTTTATGACAGTATGTTATTCATTCCAAAACAAATTCACAGCTAAAGTCTCCAGCAAATGAACAGCACTGCGAACGAAGCTAATGGTGCCTTGCTTTCACGTCACCGCTGAGTCCCTCTGCAGAAAGCAAACGTTCAGTCCTCGCAGCCTGAAACAGAGATGAATGACCTCATTTGTCTCCACCACAGCCTACACAACACACACCAGACAGCGTGCAGCATTCTGAGAAGGGAAGAACGAGGACCCACAATGTGTGCAACTGAGCTGCAAAACACAGCCAGCGTCTTTCTGCTCTCACCAAACCCAAGCGTGGTGTGCGACTACCAAACGCGAGGGGAGTCATCCAACTGTTTCATCAAATAACTGGGAACGCTTGTCAAAGTCACATCCCTCATCTTTATCTTCCCAGCTGAAAAGTCAATAGGAAGCTACAAGCTAATGTACCTGAATATTAAAACGCAAAGTGATTCGGGTATGATAGGAAAAGAAAACGAGGTCCAAGCAATTACTCAGATGACACAGTTATGGAGTTAATGACACACACCGGACTTGATTTTTAGTCTTGGAGAGAGGCCAGAATAATATTAATGGCCACTTTTGTGACTCTAATAACAGCACAGAGTATTCATTATGTTCAGTAAAATCAAACATCTTAACAAACAGTCGATACTTTTTAATTTTGTGGACTGCAGCCTCCATACCTCAAAGCATGACAGACACATGTTTTAGTGTAAGTTCCTCTCTACTCAGAAAAGTATTTCAAGATGTACAAAAGCACTTTTTTTAATCAAGAAGTGAGCAACATAAAAGGCCATGTCTACGAGCTAGCTTGTCTTTCATAAATAACAACTTCACAATAGGTTCTTAAATATAGAAGGAGTCATGCAAATAATTCTGCAGCTATTTTGAAAAATCTGCCTCAGACCTAAGTGCTTCCATAAAGACAGCTTTGTCTGAAACCAGACCTCCTCAGAGGAATACCTCTCGGAAGGTTTTGGACTTTGAATTAAATGAAACACCCTCGGGCACTTCATTTGCAAAGATATGGTTTATATGGGGAAACACCTCAGAAAGGCACGACGACAAACTCCGGTGTACCAGGGGACTTTCTAAGTAGCTGTTGGATGCCCTAGCAGGGGCGATTTGGTGTTGGCCAAGCTCTGCTGCTGGCGCAGTACAGGTCCAGGATTTACCACAGTTATCTGCAGAACTGTTCAAAGACTTCAGTCAGGCCTCAAAAGCAGCAAAACAAGGATGTTGCATCATTTGCAGTGGCAACGTTGGAGGGGAACTGCATCACAGCAGTGAATCAGCAGTGTCACCCTTCATTTCCCTTAATTTCAGACCTGGAAATCCCACCATCCCGTAGCAGCACTGGGCAGGGATCTCCCTCGCCGTTGACCTGCCCCAGGACTACTCATATTTCTTTTGCAGCACAGTCCTAGCACAAATACACCCAAAACTCCACTCTGAGATGCTGCACATTCACTGTATCACAGCAGTAATTAAAAGAGCGAAAAATCTTGCTGCCAAATATCACAGTGTCGTGTTACTCGCACAGTGAGGGCTGAGTGAAGCAAGCTTCAGGGGTTATATTCTTTGTGGAGCTTTTATTTCTTAAAGGACGGTCGTAACCAAACTACCCTGGGAAGAAAAAGGCCTTTTAAGAACAAGTTTAATAAAATTCTAAATTTAAATTTAAACACACATACAAATCATTTCTGAATGTTTGTTGCATTTCACAACGGGAAAATCCCCCCTCCTTTGGTTAGAATTATTACCTTTTAATGGGTACCATAAGATTTGTTCATTGCCGTAATGTTTTCCAGGATTTTTCTTCCTTTGTGCGCCCACAGTGTTCCCCTGCTTTGCCCTTTACAGTAGTCTCAGCAGCGTGCCTTGTGTTCACTGGCACAAACAACTCAGTGGTTTCAGCGGTCCTTGGGATTTCCAGCCAGGTTTGACTAGGTGATCCAGCCAGTTATCGGAGAGATTTTAGACTGGAAATTAGAACAAACCTGGAATGAAAAACAAAGGAATAAACGCTAAAGGATTGTTACTATTAGGAATCTCTTTGATACAAGGTGTTGTACATAACAGAATGACTTTATTCTTTATTGTCAGTTTTGGAGGTATCACATTTGGGGATGTCTGAGGTTCCTCTCTCCCAAAAGGTAAACGCTAGCTGGTGTGACAACCTGGGGACTCAGCCGACTTACAACTTATGAATTCTGGTTGCTTTTTCACGTAACTGTTAAGAAACTATGAGCACGCAGAAGCCACCATTTTTGACACCGCCTTGAGTCCGTGCGCTCCGAGCAGGGAGCAGCTAGCAGTGAGGCCGGGCTGGAAACACTAAACAACCTATATGCTAACGAGGGGACTGAGCTGGGAAGCCAGACTGACTTAATTTGTTGCATGGAGGAGGTCTGGAAAGTGGAAAATTACCCAAGGCTGAACAAAGAGGTAAGCTGTGGCCAGGGGGACACATACACAGGCTGAGAGTACCACACAAGACGATCGGGTCGGAAGGAAGAAGACACAAGCATGCTTCTGCGCGGGTGGGAGTCGAGGTCTGGTTTAATTGAATAACCGGTATGGGTAAAGCAAGCCGAGCTGGGCAGGGAGAGAAACATTCAGCTGTTCTCAGGAGAAGTAATAAGCTGCAGGAGAATTACCTTGGACAACCCCAGAAGAGGTTGACCCCAACGAATACCCCAGCGCGTGGCTGGTTTTTGCCTTGCTATTGGCTTTTTGGTGAAGAGCGTAGTGCCTGACGCAGCACGGGCTCCGTCTCCTGGGGCACAGCTCGGAGCAGCCCCCGGAGCGGGGCAGCGGGGAGGTGTGGGCAACTCCTATTTATTCTGTGAGATACTCGCACTGTGTTTTAAAGAAAAATCAAGGACGTCTACCTTCGTCTTCCTGCCCTGGTCAAGCCCAGTATTAATACAGGATTCTGTGGACTGCTGGAGTAATTTTATTTCTTATTGGCAAAAGAGACTTTTCTCCACAGTTACCACCTGCTTATCATCTCTCTCATACAGTATTCTTTTAATCAAAAAATTCTTTAAAAATCATTTTTTTTCAAAGCTATCATTGCCTAAGAGGCATGGTTTACCAACAGATTGCATTTACAAACACTTGGAAAACTGGGAACAGGAGATTAATACTCTATAAAGGGTGAGTAAATGTGTGGGAACCCGTTAAAATGCTAGGAATTATGAACACATGCCCCAGCAGAGCCCAGAAATCTATTCTTAACCTTCTTAAAGCCTTATCCATTCCTAAACTCCTCTAATCCACAGGATGATCCATCGCATCGGGGAAGCCTCACCGTGCCTCCATTCTGAACTCTCCCAAAACACCAAAGGCGGATCCAGAGCTGCCCCGTGCTAACACACAGGTTCTCCATGGGGAGACTTATTTGTCCCAGCACTTTATCTCACAGTACCACCTCCAAAAACTTCCAGTGCAGGCAATTCTCAAGTATGGATTGGGGATTTTCTTTTGCTCACGTTAACTTACATGAGATATATTTCAGGGCTGAGTTTGTACTGACAGAGAGGTGGACAGAAGTGTTGAGATGCTGTGAGCGCAGATGTGTGTGCAGATGTGTGTACAGTCTGCAGCACGGGTCCCCGTAGGGTGTTCCAGGCTGATCCAGCACAAAATTAAGAGTATATGTCAGCCACAGTTCAGCTAATGACATCTGGCTATCACAATACCGCTTAAAGACACTGCTTAAGTGCTCTATGAGAGTACTATTAACATTTTAATATCATCCATGCCTTGTTATTTTCAGATCTGAACCTGAACTACAATATTGTACTGGAACAAATTCCTGTCTCTGCTTTGAAGTTAGCCTCTCTCTCCGCAGCCACGGAAGCAACTCCCGTGACCCTCCTTCCTGCAAGCTGTTGGGGCAGCTCGGATCTGGAGATAATCTTCCCTGCCCAGACCCACTCCTACTTTCAGAAAAAGTTTTCAAAGTGAGTTCATGATCTGTGTGATTTTGTCAGCCAGTTTTCACTTTAGGGGCATAAGAGAAGAGGCAACGCTGCTGGGCATAGAAAAAAGCCTTTCAAAATCACTCTTTTGGTGTAGTTACTAATATCAGAGGGTAACCTAAAACCCTATCAGCCTACACGGAAATCTCAGAAGTATTTTATTTGTAGACTAGCAGCCAAATTTCTATTCCCTGTCAAGATGATGTAAATCTGGAGTCATACAACTGAATACTGGGAAAAGGAGAAATTCTCTGCATACACTAATTATATTTCCACATTTTGGAGAGAAAAAGCTGTCCACACTGGACTAGTCTGTGACCTGAGATTGAGGGAGAAAGGTATATGCACAAAGCCTATACTGTTCCTGAATGAATAACAATGCTTAAAAGGCAGTAATCAAATTACTTTTCTAGTTTAACTAAAGTTTTAGTCATTGCTAGCAACTCAATTAGTCATTGTTCTTATTAAGCAGCCAAGCCAGCCAAATGTCACAGTGGAAATACTTGACATTTTCTTAGCAATTTGAAAAATTACAAAACAAACCCTTTTTAGGGTATAATATTCCTAATGATTTGTCAAAATCACTAAGCTATCACAGATCTACAGTAAGCATGTAAGAGTACACATAGGTAACCTAAACCAAAAACATTGAAAAAACCCCCCCACAATTCATGCCATCAGAAGCACCAGATCTGCTAATACCCAAAAGATTTTCCACTTGCTGCAGGACCTGAGTTTTCAAAAATTTAGAGAATGTGTTTCAAAGCTTTCTCTACAACTACATACAAGATTCTCAACAAAACCCAAGACTGAAGATGCCTGGAACTAGCTCAGTGGTGGAGGAGCCGGGGCCCTGTGAAGTGGCTGAGACCCTTGAGCCCCATCGGATTATTGCACTGTTTCACACAACCAGGTTTCAGACCCATAGCTCAGATCCACCACTCCCTCCACCTCCTCCTGCCTCGCTATGAGGTCTCTAGCCATGAGAGGTTCAACCACCAGCAGAGCAAGATGCCTACAGCCATCGCGGCCGTGCCCACAAGGGGAGAGAACACACAGCAGTAACAAATTGGGAGAATGAAGTTCCCCTGGCAGATTTGTAGAGTGAAACACACCAAGAAGACGGAGCAATACAGCCAGGTGAAGACATGACCTAGCTCAAGGTGGTGGTCACCACTTGCTGCGGCTGGTGGGGCCAGGTGCTGCCATGTGTGGATCCCACTGCAGCTGCAGGCATCTCACCTAGCCCCAGGCTTCCTGCCCAAGCACCAGGACGAATTGCTAAGTCCTGCTCACCGCTGGCTGGCCCTTCATCTGTTCTGTTCTCCTGCCTTCCTCACCGTACGATGGGGCGAATAGGTGGAATTACTACTGACCTGCTGCATGTTGAATAAGTAAACCAAGGGAAAAAAGTATGTCAAATGCAAAAACATCCCTTTCCTTCTGTCCCTGTTTTCTCTTATTCTATGTAATCTAATTCTAGCTAATGTAAAGAATAAGTGTGTTTTGAAAGTCACACCGAATCCATGACTGACTTTTCAGTTATTGCACACGCCTGAAGAGTTAATCCCAGGCGGCTGCAGGATTTGGGCAATGGGAAAGTATACACTTAAGCTGGATGTAAGGGAGTCTGGAAGAGTCAGCATTGCTGCACGTGGCTCCACTTCTAAGAGAGACATCCTGAAAGTAGGCTAGGAAAGCCAAGGGAAGAGAAAAAATTGCAATCTACCCAGACCAGATGAATCTTAAGAAACGCGGGAAGCCCAAACACAGCAGGTCAGTGAACACCCAACCAGAGGAAGCTCTGCCAGGACTGTGATATTTCATAAATTGCTGAGGTTTTAACAAATTAGGACAAAAACTACAAAACAGGTTCCTTGTCCCATCTACGAGGCACTACCTTCTCCACACAGCGCTGGGGTTTCCAGCTCTTTGCAGTGCAGCCGGCAGTCCAGACTGCCGGAGGAGGTGAGTTGGCGGAAGAACTGCATTTGAACCATCTTTTCTGAGCAGTGATGATTCCCTCATGGTCTCAAACTCCTAGAGAAGCTCATATTCAAATCTCCCATACATCACTAGTACTTGATGACTTCAGTGTGGGCGACATGGGCTGCTGAAGTTTTAATATCTCTTTGCAGGATGAGGATGAGGCCTGCCCATCACAGCCCGTGAAAGGGCTGGAGAGGAACCAGCGCAGAGGCTTTGCTTGAAGTGAGGCTCTGCTAAAGACAAATGTGTGGAACTAACTGAGGATGCGGGACGTAGCAGCAGGACCACACAACAGAAGTGCCTACATTTCAAACACAGCTGCTGAGACGCCTCCTTGCTGGGAAGGTGACAGGGAGGAATCCACAGCTGACATATACATTTTTTGCTGGAGCATTTCATGTCTTTTCTCAGGCACTGTGACTAATTATGCTAATAAAAAAAAATCATAGAATTTTGCCAGCAGACATTAGACTTAAAAAAAGAACCCAGCAAGCTACCAGGGGACAATTCACATGACTGACCAGAAAAAAATGGTAAACAGCTGTGCCTTAACATCTGTAATACATAGTCTCACTCTGAGCGAAGGAGTAAATGGGCAGAACATGCATTGCCGATAGCTCCTCTGTTCAAACACAGATGACACTCAGAGGGAAGAGGAGATCCAGCAGCTCAGTGGCTCCATTCCCCTCCCAGGACAGACAGTCCTTGGCAAGTCACTTCTGGTGGGACTGACTTTAGGTTTTTAGAAGTCAGACATCTAATCAAAGCACGTTTGTCTAGACTCCCTCTATAGCCAGGGGGAAGAGACGGGCAGCTCCAGCTCTTAGAGGCCAGCCTCAGACTGGGATGAAACTGGGATAAACAGCCCTGTGGAGACTCTTTCTTCCTCCAGTGATGAATCCCACCCTTCGTGGCTTCGCCCCCCGGGCATTTAAGGGGGATGATGCCACTACGGTATCACACAAGACCACTGAACGGAAGGGGAAGGCGCTGAATTTAAGTGCAGAATTTCAATCTGGTGTTTTTGCAGGCACAAACCAATTGAGTGGGCAGAGGGCACAGCTCCCACCAGTGCCGGGAGGCCCCAGGAGCTGCACCGGGACGGTTCAGTGGGGCAGGAGGCCCCTTTCCCCGGGATGGTGCATGGCCTCCAGGAGGAACGGATGATATCTCATAGCTGGTCAACCCTCGCAGGGGTCTCGAGTTCTGAACCTGCAACGCAAGCAGCGGCCCTGGTCTCCGACCTGCTTTCGGTGCGGGGCTGCCAGCCCTGCAGCTGTGCTCTGCGCTCCCCGGCCCAGCTGAGCGCTCAAGCAGCCAGCCGCCAGAACAAGCCTTTGTAACATTTTATTCTTAAATTACAGAAGTGAAAACCTATTACAGCTGGTTGTTTCTCACATTTGCCCTCTTTTGGCTAGTTCCCTCCCAGATAAAAAGAGTTCAGCGCCGCCGGCTGCGTGCATTCCCCACTTGCAGGAAACCTGCGTTGCTTCACTCGATTCTGCTCCCATTGCAAGCAATTAGAGTTTTCCCATTGGCATAAAAACAGGGCTGTGTCCTACACATCGCTACGTGCCTGTGGGAAGAAGGAAAGTTCTCTATAGCTCACGTATGAGACACTGATTTAAGTTAAGGTGGAGCAACAACTTAATTTACTTTGGTAGCATAAAGTTGAATTGACTCCCCTGGAGCTAATCTGGAGTCACGCTGGTGCAAAGGCAGCTCTCCAGATTTAACACCCAGTTAACGGAGGCCATTCAGGCACTATCAGATGTCCTGTCCACCAAGGCAAGCGCTTTGCAAGTGTCCGGTTCGGTCAGAGCTGCTGCTTTGTTCGAAGACGCAGCAGCAATAGTTCAGATGCATCTTGGGCGCCTGCCGTCGCGCTCCTGTCCTCCCTGTGCCCACCAGCCCCTGCAAGCAGGCGTGCTCACGAGCACCCCGAAACACCCACCCATTAGGGGTGGCTTCTGTTATGTTCTCTTGTCTGGAGTAACGGGGTTACATTAGATATTGTGTTTTCAGATCCTCTTAATTGAAGAGTGTAATTCGAGATGTCCTCAACCTAATGGCTCAAAAACAAGAGTCAACCTGCCCCTCCCAATTTATTTACACAGTTATTAAGCTGATCTTACGTCAGTTAGGGTCTGACTCCTTGATTCTGAATATTTACAGTTAATTTCTGGTTTTGTGACAACAGGACAAGAAGGAAGAAGTTGTTTGTGGTTCACTGGCACGTACTATTTCCATTAGACAGACCAAGGCCAGCAAGTATCTGCAGAACACACTGATACGACTAAATTGATCCAGCAGAACTTGGATCTCGGCTCTGTTTCCCCCTGAGTATTTATTAATACCGACATCAATGCAGATAATTCAGCCGGGTGTGCTCTGGCTCCGCAGGATGAACCGCACATGCTATCAGGCTGCGCGGGAATCTGGGCCACATCTGCAGCCGGCACAGGCGGGAACCACCAGCGGCATCCGACGCGGCCGGGCTCTCCGGGCCCCTTCCCGCAGCGAGCGCCGGGGCGAGCAGGCGCACGGGGTCTTTCCCTCTTTAAATCGATATATGTGCGATCCCCGAGCCCTCGTCCTGGGTGCCAGGCGCCTGCACGGCGCACGGGGCAGCGCCTCCCCTTCGCGTGCGAGTGCCAGCGCCGAGCTTTGCCAGGGCGTCTTCAAACGAGGTGTTTCTAAACATCCAAAAGAGCCGGAGGCATATTTACTCCCCATACGCTTATTTTTAATTACAAAAGTAATTAGCGTCCTGCCTGTTGAGATGTAATAAAATGAATTTGCCAAAGACAGCAATATAAGCCTATTTCAGGTGAGCTGAATTAATTAAAAAAAGCTAAGTTAATCCAAATAAGAAACGCGCACAGAATTCAACCCAAAGCAATTTGAAACAGCCAATAAATATGTTCTCAATAGCAGCGGGGTAATTTTTACTTGGACTCTCTTACAAAGGTTTTCAAAAATAGAGCTTCAACCAACATATTCATGTTCATTTGACAATTTTTCTTAAAAGAACTTTAAAATATTTCCTAAATAGTCTACACATTTTGTTTTAGCCATTCCCCGCAGGTTGCATCTCAGGAGTTAACTCAAGTCTCTCCTTCAGATCATTTCTTGCTTTGCATTTTGTTCGCAGTGCTTTTATGTTCTATTTCCTTATCTGTTTAATTAATTAATCACCTTAGGTGCTGTTAGATTCCTATCGGATGGAGGATTTTTGCTACCAGATTTGACTGACTGAGCTGTATTGTTCTTTCCAAAAGACAAACATTTTCTAAAAGAAGTAAATTGGTTTTATAATTAAAAAAAACCACACACACACATTTTTGTGTTCTTTCCTTTTTGAAACTGCTGAAAACCGGAATCATTCCTATCACTTGATATGCCTGGAAAGATTTTTTTCAACAATTTTTATATCTTTCAGCTAACTGGAAAAGTTGTTACATGTCAGCTTTAACCCTCTCTAGAGAATGTACTTTTATTTCCTTAAGTAAAAAAATCAAAGGAGAGGCACATGAAGGCACTCATTGGTTTTGCATGAGCTGAGAATCTGTCCCATTTCTGCTATAAATATGTGGGCAGGAATGTCACGTACACTTTCACATGCTAATGATAGTGTCGTATTAATGCTGTGAAATCACACTTGTGAGCTCCAGACTTAAATGTCACTTGGGTAAAAGGATTTTGAGTAGAGCACATAAGTTTTCAAAACTTGCTTTTGGCTGCAGGACGAGGAAAATGGACAGTGCTTCACACTTTTATTTTTGACTCCTCTGTCAATACTGACTAGCTGCGGCTTATCACATAATGCAGCTGGCAAGTATCCAAAACCTAGCGAAACCAACTGGGAAAACCAGCACGAATATTCCCGGAGTGGAATGATGAATTTTGATAATGAATATTCTAAGCTCCTCTGACATTTGCAGCACTTGTTCCCAAAGTGGAGATGGATTTAAAAGACAAGCTGAGGATACTAAAGGTTTCCGTCATCGTTTGAGCTGTCACGCTCAGCCAAACCATCTCATTACGTGAGCGCCAGGGTCCTGCAAAACCACCTATTCCTCACGGGTTGCGTCTTAGGAGTTAAGTCTCTCCTTCAGATCATTTCTTGCATTGCATTTTGTTCACAGTGCTTTTTATGTTCTATTTCCTTATCTAATTAATTAATCACCTTAGGTGCTGTTAGATTCCCATCAGATGGAGGGCTTTAGCTACTAGACTGGGCTGCCTGAGCTGTGTTGTTCTTTCCCAAAGCAGCGGAGGAGGCAGCTCAGAGCGCTATTAATGCAGATTTGGTTCCTGCGGATGAGGCAGCTCCTCTGGGCATCTGAATTTTGACTGTTTCCTGTTATTCCCTTCATATTCCAAGAGAAAGGAGAGCTGTATTACAAAAGGGGTAGGGGCGGCAATAGGAACACGCTCAGCACCAGGCGTCTGAGAAACAGTAAGCGCGTAATTCAGAAGATGGAGCAAAAACAGCCCAGAAGAGACCTGCCCGCTGCGCAAAGCCCTCACGAGCATGGAGATCACAGCCCTGGCATTGCTAACCAGCTTCATGAAAAAGTGACTGGATCTGATATCCCGCTCCCCAAATTCACCTGCTGTTATTCCATTCGACATCACCAAAATTAAGTCCATTTCTTTTTCACGTTGTGGCCTTGAAATTAGGCACCTACATCAATACACAGGCCCATAAAAGCATGGCCTGCTTTTCAGAGGCCCTCAGCACCACAGTTCCCATTAGTTTCCACATCAGCCCTCTAACTTCAAAAGCAGTGGCCTAAGGACCTCTATCAGCCACCTCTCTCTTGCCCTGTTTGAGAGGCAACGTAACAGAGAAGGGGAACATCTGTCTATTTGTATAACAAAACCTGGTGCAAGCAACTGTCCCTTACCATGTTTGCACGGACTTTGCCATGTGGAAAACTTTGCTCCTTTTCCAAGCAGCATGCCTGCTTGCCGCAGCTAGTAGACAGCATTCAGGCTCGCGCACCAGCTCGCCCCAGTCCCCCCATAACCTGCAACTCCTCGGGTTGTCTTAACGTGTCACCAGAAAAGCGCGACGGAAGCCCTGCGAGTGGGCGAGGTGTTTACGTCTTCCGAGCCTTGAGCAAAACCGAAAAAAGGAAAACGAACTCAAAATAGAGCTCGCGCCTCACACAAAGATGGGAGATATTCCTCGCTGCAATGTGGGAATCGTCTAAATGTGAAGAACAGCACAAATCTTTAAGGTCGGAACTAATCTCGTACTTCAACTCGGTAATCTAAGGCCATTAAACATTTCTACTGTTGGGATCCACAGAAAGCAAATTAATACCTGTTCAAATGAAAGGGATCAAGCTGGGAAGAAGGTTAAAAATAAAAGAGAACAGAATATCAAGTGGGATTTTCTTTCCATTTTTATTCTCAGCTCTCCTTCTGCTACTGTGTTATTTCACCCTCAATACCTCTGACAATACCAGCTGCTTTGATCCCAAAGGCTTATTTGCTCCCTGACTTGTCAGCAAGTTTGCAATAGTTTAAACAAACGCAGAAAGGTTCAAAGCCCAACAGAGAGGGATAAAATATACTTTAAAAAGACACAAAGTCAGGAAGGCATGTGTTCCTTAATTACTTTCCTGGAGGCTATATCTTTTCTCTTCCCCCCATGCCTCCTCCTCATCTACCTTCCTTCTGTTTCTTGGCTTAAATTAGACTGTAAGATCTTCTGGATAGCAAAAGCATCCTTCCTATGCAATTATACAATGGGCCATAATCTTCTCTGGTGCCCTCAGGTGATACTGTGACTAATTTTCCATCTGTTGTCAAGGATACCTGTTTGGTCCATTAACAAATAGCAAAACAAACAAAGCAAAAGGGCAGTTCACACATAAGGTGTTACTTCGACTCTCGCACTGCTCATTTCTCGGCTCTGGAGGCTTCTTGTAAAATGCAACGGGTGTCTTGCTCTTGTGCTAATGTCGTGGAGAAGCTGCGGACGATCATAACACGTCCAAACAAGTTACGGAAACTGTGAAAACTGTTTTTATATGCAGCAAAATTTATTACCTGTTGCATTTTGCTAGCAGCAGGATTTTGCCTGTCACAAGGTAAAAGGAGGAATAAGGAGATGCCAAACAGAGTAAAATTTCACAGAAGTTAGAGTATCCTAACGTTACAAACTATATGAACCGCCAGCATTTTGTTCTGCATGTAGATGGGGGGAAGGAGGAACAAATACGGTAGAGGGGAATCTGGTTTTTTTGAACATAATCAGAATTTTTTTCTGTGATAGTAGTGAGATGAAGGCCATGTCTGGCTCTGAGTTATAAGCATCCCCTTTTCCCCTTTTTTGCATGGTGACACCAATACAGTTTCATCTATACCCTGCAGATTTCTGCCATTTTCAGCAAGACTTTCTCAGGAATGAAATGCTATGGATATAAACAGAGAGTTCCCCAAGGTCCCTCTATTTCAAATGCCTCAGGTGAAGCCGCACAGTTTGGAAACATGGACTTCTTCAGCATTATCATCCTTGAAATGCCCAAGGAGGATTAAAGCTGAAAGAGAGCTGAGATTGCAACTTTCCTACTTAAGGGGGGGGAAAAAAAGAGCCAAATGTTACATTTGCTGTCAGCGCCTGAGCCCAGCTTTTTCTGCTCGTCCTGCTTTACGCTTCCCCTGCCATGCAGGAGGCCAGGACATTGGCCACCACCGTGCCACAGTCCCCATGCAGCCGAGCCTGGCCGGCTGCAAGGAGCACAGAGAAGCAGTGAGGTGCCAGCACACCGCTGCCCTCCACAAACTCACCCACCGGCTCAGAAATTTGGGGAACCTGGTTCAGATTAAAATAAATACCAACAATTTTCTCACTAGGAAATGAAGGAGAACTCTATATTTTGTTCATTGAACAAGCACGGATTATCAGTTTATAATTACTTGCCATTCAACTAAATTGCTTTGCTCATACTCTCGAAGGAAGATTGCATCTTCCCCTCACCTTCTTACCATAAATTAAGGGGAATGATCTGCAGAGCTCCCAAGTCACGTTCATCCAGTGCTCATCTAGGGTCCAGCATTTTATCACATAGGCCTGCCCACACACATGGCTTACTGATTTTGATTGATTTCAAATCCTCTCTGCCGAATCTCAAAATCAACGGACTTAAATCCTTAAAACTGAACTCTTATGGTTTAAAATATTAGACACATGTTTCAGGTTGGACAAAAGCTGGAGAAGGCTCTTCTCCAGATAAGAGCTTCATGTTGTCTGGATGGAGGAGTGTATGGTTTGCATACACAGGGTTTGGGAAGGGGAAAAAATATAACACCTGGTCATTCAGTTTGCATAAAGGAAAAACACTGATCCATGAAGCTCTTGGCGCACGTGGTAGGAAGGAGGTTGTTACAGCAACGTGCCTGTACGCAGCCTGCCTATTTCCAAGCATCTTCATCAAAACAGCCTCTGCCCAGCAACCACACAAAACCTTCTGAATGTCAAACCTCGTCTAACTCGCTTCTTCTAGAAGCAATTCATATAGTTGATCTTAATCCAATGTCTTCCAGCAGTAGGAAGTTATTGTATATTGAAAACACATGTAAATCTTTGGTAGATTATGTCTAAAAATGCTGAGAACAACAAACAGTCACATTTGACCAGTAGCCACCAACTTTGTTACAAATATTTAAGCAGAAAAACAGGCAAAAACCCTTTGTTTATTGCATAGCAAAACACTCAAAACTAAGGAATTTTTAAGTGCATATGCAGCATTCATTAGCTCAAAAGCTGTACTTGAAGTTCAAGTGTCAGACTCTATATTTAGTCACACCGTAGTTGATCAGTTTGATTCTCCTGAATTTAACTCAAGGGCTCTGGTTCTTTGCTGGCATTAATGAGGAGCTCTCTCAAGTCACTCCCAAAGGCAGCCTTGTAAAAGTACTAACGGCTCTCGGCCATATATCTACTAATTCAACATGTGACTGTATAGCTCAGCTTTATCCAGCTTCATTCCTTTGGTTTAAGCTACATCCACATCACAGTGCTTGAGATTAGCCTGAAAGGACCTCACTGGCAGGGTTGTATCCTTTTGATATACTCATGAGGTGCTTGTACATTAAATTAAATATGGACAAAAATAATGGTCTGGCATAGAAAGGGGGTCAGAGCCAGCAGACGCTTCCCAGCCTGCGTGTTTTCCTTGCATGCTGCATAGCCCAGCTACAAGAGCACAGTCATTGCTGGATGGTGGCAAACCCAGACCCTCAGGACCATCTTTCCCCTCAGAGGGGCCCCTGGGCTTGCAGGAGGCATTTTGGGTGGCTAGTGCTGGCCCAGCATTGGTCTCCCTCGCCGCAGGGGAGAAGGCCAGCGTGCATGAGGACCTGACTCCCGACTCCAGCTTTGCAAACAAGCTCAAGATCAATCAGGGCAACAGAAGAAGATGGGCACCTCGCCAAAGACACAGACCCTAGAATAAATCCTTGCTAATGTCTGTGGGCTTTGTTGGTTTCTCTCCCTTTTTCTCACTCTGTTGACAAGATACACAGGTTCAAAGAATTTTGTCTGGGTTTTCCTTCAGGATACGCAGAGAGCAACGAGACCGGGGAGAATGAGGTTCAGAGATCAACTCACCGATGTTCAGTTGTTCCCCGCCCCACGCACATTTTTCTTTGCATTTGTTGGATCTTTCCTACAGCAAGAGGCTGCGGCAGTTCCCCTCAATTCCCATTACCTCCCCAAGTGCTGGTTATGGGCACGCGACACAGCGAGGAGCCAGGCACCGCGTTCCTGGGGGATGGGGACGTTCCTATAGTCACCAGGGCAGCAGGGTGGCCAGGGCAATTTTCTAGAGAACCAGCCAAATCAAGAAGTTGGATTATAATGCATGCAAAATTAATGGGGAAGGGAATATTTTTTAACCCTTCTTTTATAGTCACAGAGTACCTTTAAATGAATGGGTTTCCCCTGAATACAGTTCCCAGGAAACAGCCAAGTGAACTCAGCCACTTGGAAAGGGAGGGAAAAAGCTGATGAACATCTGATCTCACATAGGGACAAGCTAAAAGAAGTAAAGCTGTTTCCAATGGAGCAAACAATGAACTACAAAGAACTTAAAATAAGCTGCAGATGATCAAACCTGGAATATTTCACACTGTATGTAAGCAGACACACATTGCTAAAGGATTTAACCTTTCCTCAGTGCCCTGTCCTACCTACTCCATTCCACTAGTTCCTTTGGATTTCATAATTGTGATAATTTCCTATTTTGGATGCAAAGTAACAAGTAATAGTCACTCAGGGAAAAACAGAGGATTTTTTTTTCCTTCTGCTGCTTAATAACTTTAGGAATGTAGGTCAAACTCTTTCTTTCTTTACTTTCACTACATTAGTGACACATGCTCATTTTAGAGAGCGCTGTCCCCAATGTCCCCCACTTTTTTTTTTTTTAAATAAGTCGCATGAACTTAAGACAAGCCAGCAGTATCCACTGTTTGTTAGTCTATGGAGGCTGTAGGAAAGGGACCATTACCGTGACAGAAGGTACGGTTCTCGGCGGGGATCGTTTGAAAGATTAAGGCTTGCTGTTGGAGCATACTTGAAGCCCCCCACATCTGGTCTCTCTGAGCCAGGTGCTCCAGGTCGTCCAGCAGGAATGTCTCTGCAGACGGATGGGAAGTGAACTACACACCCAAAGTACAGGCTTTTTTTCCCCCCGCTTTATGCTTTGTTGTTATTGCACAAGAATTAGCTAATTCTCAGGAAAATAAGTTATGCATCCTGAGTTATTCTCTCATTCAGTCTCTCAGAGCAGAGAGGAGCGGAGCTCGGATGACTCCGTCTATCAGCTCAAGACCTGCATACATTTCTCCTTCTATTTATCTGGAAACTAACAATAAATATAGGGGAGGCACCCCCAAACCAGCGTTATATACTCCCTGGCATGGGATTACATCATGTTTTGAAAAGTTCTTTGAGAGCCTCAGGCCAGAGGGATCCTACAAACACAAGGCGCCATCAGGCAGTCGGCCCTTCTCCTTGCGCGCAGAGCAGGACGCGGAGCCCCTTGAAAGCACCCTAGCACGAAGGCGAAACGCCACCTTCGTAGGAAATCGCTCCCTCCCTCTCCTTATAGCATGCTGCAGAAAGCTCTTCCCATCAGAAAGAACCACTAATTGCCGCTGTCTGCTAGCTCTCAGGCCCAAAGGAGGCCCTGAAGGTGAAGGAAGTGCTAGAATTAAACTGAGCCCCCAGCCTGAGCTAAACCACTGTGCAACCTCCAGGCTGGCACAGGCGATTTACTCTCACCGGTTTGGTGGGTCACAGCTGCCCCTCTGCTGCCGAGCAGCCGCCACTGCTTTCCGGCGACGTCCTCAGCAACTGGGCAAAAGTTCCACCTTTAAAATGTTCCCCCTTGCCCCATTTTCTCTGCTCTTTTATAAGATCTCCCCCTTTCCTCTGTGCTCTGCGTACAAACCTCGTGGTTCCTGCAGATAAAAATGGGAACTGCACTTGCATTTCTTCTTCCCCCAAATCTTTATTAGCAGCGGCAGCGTAAAGTTACGGAGAAGTGTGCACTGACACCCTTCAAAGCAAAATTTACCGTTATTGAGTAATTCAGAAACTCTTGGTCTAATCCCTGAGCATGAGATCTGGCCTACTCCTTCAGTGGTGGCAACAAGAGTTAATGAAAGAATTATATCAACAGCTCGAGGGTTGTCTCCTTTATTTATACTAGAAGCTGGCGAGAAATGCAATTACAGTAGATTAGCTTTGGCATTGGCTTAGCATAAAAACAATATGCCAGGGCCAAATTTTATTCCAAATATATCTATTACTGTGCATGCACTTCTATTTATTTTGTTTGGACTGGCAAACTTTAATTCAAAGAATGTAATTACAACATAACTTGCCAGCTAGGTTTTTCAAGATTATATTATTCATTTGAAAGGAAAGTAAAGTTTACTTCTGATTGAGTTTAAATACGAAGGTTAATTTTCTTTGAGCTATAGGAGCTTGGTTTTGACTTGATTTCTATGCATTTGGGGCAACCAGCACAGCTGTGAAAACATAATTGCTCTTAGAAATTTAGGGCCACTCATTCTCATTTTCAGAACCGTTCGCTCTTTTGTGTGCTTTCCTAATTTCAGCTCTCTGAAGCGGCCGCTGATTAGCTACCACAGGTGCAATCTTTCTGGCCTGTTCGGTACCTCTGACTTGAAAATATTCCAAGCACATTCACAGAAAATCGGCTAATTGCAGGCAGCGAGCTGACCTCTCAAATTGGCAGAAGGGCCTGAAAGAGGGCAGGGAGGATTACTCGCTCCATCGAAGTCGATGGGAACTTCACCCTGGGACTCAGCAGGGCGAAGGCAGCGTGGGTGAGACGCAGAGGTGGTGCAGCTCGGTGCACCGATGATTGCCAGCTCCTGCCGGGTTGTCAGTGGATAGAGAGGAGCAGCTTGGAGAGAAGATCAGCCTTCGACCCGCCCTGAGCAGGATTTTGGTGGACTCAGTGGTGCCCTGGCCTCAAACACGATTCCCAACCGGAGGAAAAGGAACGGCAGAATCCTGCTATTTATGACCCAGGGATATAAATAATGGAAATACAGCCGTGGTGCCCGTGGGGGTGACCCAAGCTCTCAGCGGACACAGGACACGCTGTCCTCTGTGGACGGACGGAGCCACAGCAAAGCCCCATGCAGGTGCCGCGGGCTTGCGATCTGCACCAGCAGGGCAAAAGGCAGCGCCTGGAGCAGCAAGGGTAACGAGCCCATAAATCCTCCCCGCTGATTACCCGCGCGGGCCAGCGTGCGCGCGAGGGGACAGCGAGCCTGGCTTGCACTCCTGGTGGCTGCTCTCGAAGCGCTTTGGGTCTCGGCGAGCACAAATGGCTCTTTCACACGTCCTAGCAGATGGTACTCATTTTCTCCTCATCCCACTTGAAGCTCGGGCTACATTCTTTCGCAAAGCTCAGCCGTTGTCCTAGAAACCCCCCTTCACTCGATCCTGCTCAACAGGCTACCTTGGGCTTCCGCACACCTCCCACCTCTCCGCTGGAGCATCTCCATCGCCTGCTGCCTCCCCCCGAAATTCCCCTCGTCCACTGGCCACTTCCTCTGCTCCGCTAGAGATTATGGTCTTCACCAAGGTGCTAAAGCAAAAGACACCTCGTCCCTTGTGCGCTGTGACAAGCGCTCAATAATATTTAAGGACGTTTGCAAAATTTGCACGGAGGATAGTGGCAGCCAGCCGGACACAGCTGCTGAGTGGGAAAGGCTAACGCGCACCGCTGTAACGCGGCGCCAGGGTTCAGACCTGGACCGCGAGGAGAAGAAAGAGCAACGACTGCGGGCGGTGAGGTCCAGTCCGGGGCTGGAGATGCACTGGGCAGAAGTGACTTCCAAAAAATTGCAAAAATAATTCAAATTATGCGCTTGAATTGGGTGGGTATGCCTGCATTCAGTGACTATGGGGGTATCTAGTCCCTTCAGAAAGCCTATTTTTATGGACGATATCCCCTTACTGCATTTCGCTCCCAGGTCTTTCTATGGCTCAGGTCCTCAGCTCCATATGAAAACCAAATCTTCCGCACAGCTCTGACACAGCATGGGCCATGCTGTTTTGACTGAACGTTCATCAATACGAGTAGGAGTCTGTAATTCACATAATACCTTTCCATAAACTACCTTTTAATTTATTCTAAGGATCCCAGAAGAAACTAAACAGCTTCATTAGATGCCTCAGTTTTTTGCCAGGTCACCAGTTTCAGCTGCGCTATGTGTGCATGTGTTTCCACGCCAGTCGATACACCAGTTATGCATCGCAAGACATAAAAGTCACTAATCAATTCATAACTCAAGACAAGTCACATTCCCTAGGGATCCTCCTCGTTATATTAAACACACAGATCACCCCGAGTCACTTGTCACCGCCAGCAGAGACTCAAGGGAAATAAATCAGCTACGAGAGCGCTCAGGGCCGAGGACTCGGAGCCCGGGGTTGAGTGGGAAAAGGCAGGATTCCTCCGCGTTTCGGACATCTGCACCGCGGCCGACTTTGTCCTTGGACCCCTCAAGCTCCCCCCGAGCAAATGGCAGTGACCTGCCGCGGCTCAGGCAGCCGCCAAGGCACCTTCCCAGCAAGTCACAAAAAAGCCCGGGCTGCAAATAACCTCCATATCAGAGGGTATTTGAGGAAAATGGGAAATGAAATTCAAATGTTAACGTGTAAGAAAGAAATCCTCCATGCCAAATAAGTGTTTTACTCTAGCTCTACATGCAGCAAAAATGAGCCTTTATAAAGCCCCAGGCAACTAAATAGCATTATAAAAGCAAATGCCACCGAAAGCTAATCAATGTGTAATTCTGGTTTGAAGTAACAGTTTTGTATGGATGCAATTTATTATACACAGCTTACAAAAATCAGTGTTATTTGCTACACACTCGTATGAACGAGAAACATATAAATCAAGAGCAACTTCAGGTGATCAGAAGTCAGCAGCCAGGACTGAAAGCTGGCATGCCCTATCCTGCGATTTGGTTTTTTCTGGGAAGAGATTTGCGGTGATCTTTGACATGAGAAATGTGCCCATAAATTACTGCGTTCATAAACACGCCTCCAAGCCAGCAGAAACCCCACAGCCACCAGCCGAAGGACTTCAGACACTTACAATTTTGCACACGCATCATATTTCAGCAATGAAAATACCAAGTAATATATTGTGGCAAGCATTTTTTTTTAAAAAAACTTTTAAATATTTTGCAGTCGGGCTAGCAGCAAGTAAGGTTTTTGTCATGTGTTTTCCACCCTTGTGAGAAACCCAGTAATTACAGATGCAGGGAGAGTAAAAAACAAAAAAAAAAACCCTATATACCACGAGGAAGCAGCTCATAAAATTGCCACATATAAATGCTGCTGCTGGGCTCTTTCAGAGCAGCGGTGAGGACGGGGATCCCGCAGCGACGTGCCGGGCGGCCGCAGAGCAGCCCAGGCTCGGCTGCCGTTTGGGGCAAGAACGCCCCAAAACGCTCCCGTCCCAAACGGGCGCCAAGCTCAACGCAGTAAAAGCGAAGGATTTCCCCAAACGGAGGCTGCGGAGACTCGTCAGAAACAAATTAAAATCAAAACAACTTTTCAGCAGGAAGCAATGGAAGAGATGTAAAAACGTTTATTACTGGAAACTGTTAAACATGCCAATTAATTTTAAAGTGACTTAAATGGATCAAATTGTTTTTAGCTGGAAAACATGAACGAGTTACGAATCATAGTGGTACCTTCAGCAACGCAGATACCTTTTCCTGGAAATCTGTTCAGAAATCAATGGGAAAAATAATCTAAACCGTCCAAAACTGGACAAGAATCTTCCCGTTACATTCATTGTCTCAATACCCCAGTCACTCTCCCTAGAAACGTTTCCGTTTTATCACCTTGGGGACTCTGACGCCGAGTGCAAAATCATGGTAGCTCCCCACGGAGCCCCCCGAGGCCTGCAAACTCGTCGCACGCCTGGAGCGGCCAAACTGGCCACGGCCAACATCCCTGTTCCCGCAGGAAAATCCCCAGGGACGATCCAAGGCCAGACCTCGCACGGATTCCTTTCCCACCACCCAACGCACGCAGCCTTTTCCCCTTCAGAATGCTTCCTCCGCTCTCACCCCCGCTGTATTCCTGACTTGGAATCACCAAATCAACTTCAGCAGGCAAAATGAAACCGCTATTTCCAAATGCCAAGTTCGCCATGTAGGTGTGAACCAAAAAGCACTTGGCTGAGGCCAAAATTCGCATATACCCATACGAGCATTTCATGAAGCTTTACGCTCGGGAACGGTTTTAGTTCGCTTGGACGCTGAAAGCGGTACAGATGCTCAAATGCTTAGCTAGATCAGGGCATAACTCACCCCCGTCACCATACAGACGTATTATTACTAAAAATAGGAAATAATTATGCATCGTTATTTATTTTGCAATAAGAACATGGAAATCCTAAAAAATAATGTATAATGCCTAAAAGAATGTTCATCCTACATTGAGACATGAAGTGGAACACTAACAAAAAATATTTAACATGGTCTTCTGAAACAATTCGATTTTAGGAGGACTGAAGGTGATTTTTTTCCGCTATTTCTTACATGCTCTCTTAGAAGACCTTTACCCACGTTGCTTCCTTTGGTGTGCAGAAAGAGAATTGAGAAGGGCCTTTCTGGCGAGAGACTAGGGAACCAATTTAATTTTTCCAAAAGGAAATTAAAAGCACCTCACAGCACTGAAATGTGTCCGCTGCAAACGCTGATTTTGCAAAGGAACATTTTCCTTTAGAAAACTACCCAGAAGTATTCTGAACAGCTCTACTTCTTATCACTCCCTTCCCTTCCTTTCACATTTTAGATAGCAGCCCATGTTTTCTTGAGCAAAATTGTCACTTTCCTCCCAAAACAGTACTATGTTTGGAGAGGTTATAAGGAGGTATTAATAAAATTCCGGTTATTTAAAGAGCACAAGACAAATATGACACATACACTCTCCTAAATAGCAAGCAGCTGGAAGAATACTAACAATGTCAATGTTATGTGTAAACTCCTTTTTCTATCAAAAACTATGGAAACAGAAAAAGAACCAAGAAAAATCCACTGTTTGTATAAGCTGAGACTTATTACTGTTGACTCTGGATATAACCATTGCAAGAGACAAATTGCCTCATGTTTCCAAGCTTTGCTATTCTAATTTCAGCAAAAAGGTTTCATTCTGATTTCCTTCCTAATAGCTTAAAGCCCAGGGAAATGCATTTTTTTGGCAGATTCATAGCAATTGTAAAAATATCTTGTCCCTAAATCCAAACAGTTTTTCTTTTCCACAAAGCGACCTAAGCCCCTGAGATTTTGACCCATTTACACACTGAGTGGCACCTTCCGCTCAGGGTTGTTCAGTGGGAGCTGTGGATCTACAAGGAACCTAAGACCAGACCTTCACCACACGCGTGCGACTGAACTTGAACACGTGGGGATCTACAGTTGAGGTAAGAATAAACGGCGGGTTCGATGCAGAAGGGATTTCAGCTATCACGGTACCTACCTGGAGGTTGAGGTGAAGAGAGCACCTGAAGGACTTTAGATGTTTGACCTCCAGCTAAGGGGCAGCCAAATCCCAACCCAAGACACTGCAGGTAAAGAAAGGAAAAGTGCTGTAAATTCACAGTCTGCGCTTGCCCTGCAGGAAAACTCGTCCGCAGGTAAGGCCAGCCCTAAATCCCACATGTCGTCACCGCACAAAGGCCGCGGTAGCCATCCTCGTGGAAAGGGTTAAAAAAAACCCTCAAGTAATGAGAAGCAAATCGCCTCGGGGCACTTCAGCTGTTGAAGTGCAGGTGTCACTTATGGAAACTTCACAAAATACAATCTTTTTCCTACCACCAATACTAAAGCCCACAAGGAATTAATCTCACACTTACAACCAGATGCTGCAATCAACTGCGCTCACAGAGAGGGGGGAAGGACCCACCGCATCTCACAGGCTGGTTTTCCTCAGGCGTAGGACACATGGAGCCAAACTGCACTCCCGGTGACACCAGCGGAGTTACTCTATTAGAATCAGTGTAGTTATTCTGGATTGATACCAAAGAAGCTGTGAGTAGGAGCTGGCCAGTTGTCTATTATTCACAGCAAGCTAGCCAGTTCGCTCTTATTTATGGGTTCCTCCAGCAGTCAAACCCTTACAGTTGTATTTCTTCCTTGCTTATTAAATTATTTGCTTATTAATTCTAAATTCCTTGACTATGAGGACTTTTTTTTTCCTTAGGTATAGCTCAGGCACGGGAAATGCATTACGCTGTGCATCATACCAGCCAGCAGGGCGTATTGCTTATTGCCTGTTGTCTCCAAGTGATACCCATTTTTCCTCTGCCCTGCTTCAAGTGATGGGCAAAGTCTACAACGTGCAACAGAAGCGGTTTAAATAGCAAATACCTCTAAATGCACTGTATCGCTCCAGGGTAGCACTGATGTAACGCCACTGAGCAATCAACCATTATTATGCCCTCGCTAGTGTTTCCCATACCCTGAATGAGGATCATAGCAGGAAACATGAGTTTCTTGTTAAAGATGAGTTGTAAGATCTCCCAGCTTGAGTCTTTTCATGGCTTTGGTTCTCCGCCTCGATTTCCCAGTCTGCTCGGGCGGTTTGGGCTGTGGCATATCTCTAGCAAGGTCCTGGCTTGATTCAGGGCAGCCCAGCTCCAGGGTGGTAGCCGACCAAACAAGCTGGTGTGGAGTTAGTCATTGCAGTGGAAGAAGACAAGCTGTTCAGCAAGACCTGCTGTTCACGCATTTAGCAAAGAGGAAGGCTGCAGCGTTGGGGAGCCCTGCAGCAAAACCCTGTGAACCTGCTCACTGATTTCTCCCCTGTTTGGAGGAACAGGACCGAGTGTGTCCCAAAAATATTGCATTTCCACATCAGCATCTCCTCACCGGATAAAGGGATAAGACACCAGACTGCAGTGGAATTTCTCTGGCTGAAAAGGGTAACGATATTCCCCCCCAAGACCTAAGATTCAAGTTGACGTTGTGGTCGGTAATAAGGCAGGAGCTGTTTCCAGCGTGTCGCTTTACCCAACTACACGCCGAAGAGCACTGCGAGGAGGAGAGGCTGGCGGCTCCCCTCTCCGCTGCTGCCGCGGGGCGCCCCACGGCCGGCGCTCGCGGCTCTCTGACCACACCGCCCTCCCCGTTAAAGGAGGGTTTTAACTACCCCAGAAACCCGCGCAGGCGCAGGAGAAAAGGAAAATGTGATACGCATTTGGCTCAGCCCCTGGAGACGTTATGTTTTACTAAAACAATATTTAGATCTGCTCATCTTCAGTTTAAGAAACTGATCCAAACAAGGCCACAAGTACTAACAACATTTCAGTCTGGGCTTGAAGAGAGATTAGGGAACATTTATTTAGCTTCCAGTATTTTTCTGATCGCTCCCAACATTTCCTTGCACAAGCATCTAAATGAGGAAAGATGAACAAAACGACTAAGTACCATGATTGAATTAAATTCCACTGGGGGCGGGGGGAAGCAAGCCAAACTCGGTAAAATTGATCCACTTAACATTCAACAAAATAAACAGAGAGGAACATGCTTAGCTGTGCATATAGATAATTGGGAACTTATAGGTCCATATTTCAAAACTACTGCAAAGAATTTCAACGGTAGCTTAAATCTTAGCTCCCATCTCACCTGAAATCCACAGAAAACTGTTGTACTTGAAGAGTCCTGCTTCGATTGTTATATTCTTTTTGGTTCCCTCAGCATGAACATGCTGAACGACACTATTGAGAGAAGCACCTAACCTGGATTTTTTAATCACAGAGGAAGAATCAACTTTCTCCTAAAACTTTTCCTTTGGCCTGAAATGCAGCAAAGAAATTTCAAGGCAAAGGAAAGTGAGAAAGTTCAGAAATGCAAATCTGGAGTTCAGCTTCCCTACAGAATGCTCTGCCCATGCCCACAAAGGAAAGGTATTTTAGAGGCTGTGTGTTTTATTACCTGCAGGACAATTTGTGAAAGGATGGTCCTTGTCCAGGAAACATCTCAAGGTGAAAACAAGCAGTAATCCTGCCTGGGGAACAAAAATTAAATAGGTTAGTGGGGGGACAGCTAGGATGAGGTTTGGCTGCTTTAAACATCGCTGCAAAAATAGTCTAGAAACTGCCTTAGTGACACAGCACAAGACGGTGCAGGGGAAATCAATACCAGGAAAGGGCCAATTCACATTACTCACTATTTGGTCTCGCTCAGATTTATTGGCTGATAAGTGGATCATGCAAATAGGTTTAATGTCGTAACGAGATTACGTGCGAACGATAAGGAGGTTATAGTCTATAAGGAAGCACAATGCAAATCAAGAAAAGACCTTGGTGATTAGTGGGAATAAAGCACTACAATAGTTTACATAACGTTTGGCAGTGGGACAAAATGCAAAAGCCTGATGAAGTTGTGTTAGAGGCATGAAAATAGAGGCATGGGGCCAGGTTTACTCAACCTGCAATAGGGAGATATAAATTTTCCCTGTCAGCACCCACCAGGCCCCAGAATTACCATATTCCCCCGTGACGCTCATCATGCTTCCCCCGGCTTTAGCCTCCCTTGGCTGGTGCTTTCCCCGGAGAGCGAGAGCTGCAGCAGCTTCACGGCTCTGGGGCAGATTTTCTGCCAGCGCAGATTCAAAACACACGTCATTCCAGCATGCCCAGAGAGGAAAGGGATGGTTTTTAGGGCTAATGCATTAATAGGCAAATTTCACCCTGTTTAAATGATATCACAGCCTTAATAATCTACAGTGGGTTTTTTTTTAAAAGAACCGGTCCTCTGCTTTTGGCACGTAAGCCCACAGAGAAGCACTTTGAGGCCCCTGGGATGGGGCCCCCTCATGTCCTTGCCTGCATGTCCCTGGGCACCTTGTTTCCCCCAGGGAAGGAAACCCAGGTGTGGTGGCTGGAAAGAGGTTGGGGTATCTGCATATGTATATATCTTTAATATTAGAGTACTGTGAGCCAAGGTCTTGCAAAAACAAACGCATACATGCCCTAGCACAAGGAAGGTTAATGTTAATTCACAGAAAAATTAGCCCTTTGACTAGTTTAAAAGCTTTGTATGGTCATTAAGTCATTAACCCTCCGTCTGTTTTCGGAAGTTCATTAGCACTGCTGGTCTGCAGACGGGGAGGGCGAGACAAGCGGCCAGCAAGCGATGTCCACGTTGCGTCGCAAGCCGGGGATGGCGAGGCCGTTCCCCCCGCACGCGAGAGCCCGCGGAGGACCCAGGCGCGGGTGGAAACAGGTAGCGAAAGGCGACCACGGGCTCCGTGCTGGGACTAAAAGGAACATATTTTCTGAAGAGGTAGGAAAGCCCAAATGGAGGCAGAAAAAAAGGTCTCCAAACCTGCCTGCCGCCCTGAGGACGAGGCAGCCGAGGCCGTGGGAGATAGCTGGGCAGAGCGCACGGAGGGATGCGCCAGCACCGTCGTGCACCAAAATCGGCCAAACCGCCCTCGTCTCTCTAACCCAGGGAGGCTCCAGGAAGAGCCGCCGGCGCAGAGGCCGTATTCCCGCTCCTGCGGAGGTGAACGCCTGCTGGCACGGCGGGAAGCAGCGACGGCAGAGCCGCTCGTCGCCTCCTCCGCGCGCGGCGGCTTGCGGGAGCGCCCGCAGCGCCCAGCCCGCCGTGCCGCGGCAGAGACCAGGCACGCGCGAGACCTCGGCGCTGCAGAATCGCCTCGAAGCCGAGCGGGCCTGTCGTTTCGTAACCACGAGGATTCCTTTCATCCTTCCGCAGGCCGCTAAATCAATCTCAGTGACGAAAGCAAACCAAGCGGGGAAGCCAAAGCGGAAGCGGAGGGCAGCAGATTGCTTTTCGGATGGGGTTGTCACTATTGACGCACGGAGCAAACAAAATCAGTGCGAAACAACCCGTTCGGAAAAACAGTGTTTTCCCCTGGGTTCGGGTCCTCTGTTCCTACGTTGTCCCCTCCGCCTTTTTCCGCACCCGGCCTGGCTGCGGCCGACCTGGGGCACAAGCACCGCTGGCTCCACCGGCTGAGATCCGACCGCATTTCCCTGCGTAAGGCCACCTCGGTCGAGGCACTGCTACACCACCGGCGGCTTTCATGCAACTGGTGAGAGATTCGCCTTTGAGACGTTACGCCTCCGTGAAGTTTGGTTGGAAACAGCTAGCAGGTTTAAAAACGTATTGTGGGAGAACAGACAGACAGCACAACCACGTAACTTAATTTCCATAAGAAATGGGGCTAAAAATGTTCATATTGTCAAGTTACTAGAATACTGCCTCCGCGCAGGATGCCTTCATCGTGCCTCAAATAGCTGCATGCTTAATCTGCTCAGGAGAGGTACAATTTATGGAGGTATTTAACATAGCTGACATCTGTCTCACTGTGTCATAAAGCATTTTTTAATAAATCAGATACTTCACCATATGACACAAGTCTTAACATGAGAAACTAGCAGCCCAGAGAAGGCATCCGCACGGATTCAGGCTGAACATACATCAAACCCACAAGATCGTGGGCAACAATAGCCCGAGCTATCAGCAACCCACCCATTTTCATAAATAATGTTTTGACAAAAATGAATACAGAAAGGGATTTGTCAAGTTAGTTTTCAGTCACGGTCAAACACGGGCCTGATTTATTGCATGCATCTTGAACAAATTGGGGTAAAAGGCACAGAAT
This sequence comes from Apteryx mantelli, assembly GCF_036417845.1. NCBI lineage: Eukaryota > Metazoa > Chordata > Aves > Apterygiformes > Apterygidae > Apteryx > Apteryx mantelli. The sequence continues at coordinate 4,474,714 of NC_089991.1, read as the reverse complement.
TTGGTCATCAAGTTCATTAAAACTACACACTGGAAAGAGCCAGAAAATTCTGCAGCAGATCTTCAGCTGACATAGTCACACTGACTTACAAGTCCGGAAATCCGGCATGCGACTTCAACTGTTTAAGGAATTCCCCCAGTTATAGGCAGTATCCTACCAGTACAGCATCCAGCAAAGTCCACCGTGCAAATCAGGTAGGTTGAACGGCTATTTTTGCTTCTGCTCTTTTTTTTTTTTTTTTTTTTTTTTTTTTTGCTTAGTTGGCTTCCGTCAGCATTCGAGCAGGCAGGACTACTCACGGCACGGTGACGTTAGAGTGGGGAATATTTATAGCTACACAGGAAACTGATTTTAATAGATCTTTTTGGCATAGTCCAGGTCAGGAGCGATACCATGTGCTCTCTGTGCTAACCATGAATCCGCACGGCTGCAAGTGCAGGTGTTGGGCTTTGGATATCGAAATGTTCAAAAAAAGAGCAAAGCTACAAAGCAAGACTTGGAACACCTGGAGGACACTTCTGAAGCATAAATACTTCAAAATACACTAAAATCATGTCTGAACTTCCCCGTGCAGAGGAGAGGAGTGAGACACCTCAGGTCATGGCTGAGGTAAGAACTTGCCACCAGGATTGCTGCAGAAGTAAAGCAGAACTGATTTCCTGGCTGAGGCACGTGTTTAAACTAAAGCTTATCTACAAATCTGCTCTCACTTTTCATGGTACAAACACTGCACAGATCTGAACTGCTGCAAACACCAATGCACTGCAAAAACATCTGCTCTCTTCTCTTTGAGACTAAAGAAAACAAAGCAAAGGGCATTAAGCTGAAGACTACTGTAAGCTTCTACCAGCTTCTTGGGGGTTTTTTTTCTGCTCACAGTATCAATGACAGGGACCCATTAAATATGAACCCTAAAACGTATCTTGGTTGCATTCGCGAGAAAAAGACTACGTGCAAAATTCGGCTGCCTCGCCCTGGAAATTGTCTCCTAGCAGCAAAAAACAGAAGATAAAGAATGTTAAAGATCAACTTGTCTTATCATGCTTCAGCTCCAGATGGATTTGTGCAGACAGAGGCATAAATTATACCTTAAAATAATGGCTCGACACTTGAGAAAATGATTACAGCACCTTTTTTCCCCATCTGGTCTCATCAGCCACCTTCCTATCTCTGCAACTCCAAGCGTAACGCCGAACTGAATTACGCATAAGGCTTAGAGGAGAGAAAACATTCCCGTATCCAGAGAGCGCTCACGGTAATTTTGTAGTTCCCCTCCAGGTGCCGGGGAGCCAGTTTCGGAAGGAAGACTCCCGTTTCCCCCATCTCAGCATCTTCAGTGGGGGTGGTTCCCCCTAGGAAGGGCTGTAAGCGGCTCCCGCAGAAGCGTGTCAGCTCTGTTCCTTCGTATAACCACAAGCACGTACAATTAGAGGGCAAAGCATGCCCTATCCGCCTTGGAAACAAGAGGATGGTTTTTCCCCAGCCCCTAAATTAAAAAAAAAACAACAACACTTTTCAGGGAAAAATACTTTCCAGGCCCCTCCAAAATAACTTTTAAATTATGAAGCAGGGAAGAAGTAAAGGGCTGGAATGGAAACATCCTAATATGGAACAATCAACAAAAGAGGCTTTAAAAGTGACATTAGTGTGCCATATCCTCACCTGTCTGACACTACTGGGCCCAGAGTCCAGAAAAGAAATAAAAAGGAAATTTCTGAGAAACAGAACATCCATATTTCCAACATAATTGGGAAAGTTATTTTACATATAGATGGGGGTGAAGGGGAGGGGAGAATTGTTTACGTAGCTTCAATCAGATCTTTTTAAGAGCTTCTTCAGCTAAAACAAGGCCGCCATGTCCTACACGTAAAATGAGTCAAATTATGAACTATGTTCTGGCCCGATATAACCCTTTTGACCCAGCTAGCATGACCATGGATATAAGATCAGGCTAGTGGCCTGGGAAAGGCAAATGTATTGTCTTTTTTTTTTTTCCTTGCATTCTCTCTTATATGATACTTTCCTTTGGAGCTACTTAGGTGGAAAATAAATTGTTTTGAGTACAAATATATCTAAAGACTGTTGTGGGCTGGCATTTTCATACTTAAACTGTTTCTTGCTATTCAAGAGCAGTTAGCATTTCAGAATTCAATTTTCACGTCCACACAGCATTTCTCAGGCAACGTTTTTCCGTTGACCTACTCTGGTGCTGGAACACCAAGAAGAGTTGCAGATCTTTGAAGAACCAGCTAATGATTTCAGCGTCTCCTTGGCAAAAACAGACCATCCAAGTAAATTATGAGACCATCCAAGTAAATTATGACAGTTGAGTTTCTCAGAGCAAGGGGGTGGGCTGTGTGGAGCTGGGGCCTGGGGCACAGCGGGAGGGTGGGCACTCTCAGCAAAACCACCATTTCCAAAGCCAAGCACAAAATGCAATTACAGCAAGCAGAATATTCCAAGGAGAAGAAATCCAAATAAAATGCATTCAGACACAGGAAGCGGAGTGTGGGGCAAGGCTTGGTCTGTTTGGAGCTGGCCTCCTTTCTGCTGGCACCGACTGCTTCCAGATACAGAGCGCAAAGCTGTTAAATGCTTTTTTGTGTTGTTCTCTGCATTTCTGGAGAGCTTCAGTTTTGGAGCTTTAACTGCCCATTATTAAAATTTGATTTGAATTCAGTTAAATTGACATATTCTTATTAGCTCCTTTGTCACAAAACTGCCATGTCTATGAAAAAGATCAATACGGCTGCGAGCAGCCGGTCGGTCAAGACTTCAGACCAGAGGCTTGTGTGTCACGGCAGGAACAAGCCCTGGATGTTTGTGCACCCGCGGATAGGAAGTGGCTTGGCAGTAGCATGCGGCTGCAAAAACTCTGGGTCTTCGCTCACGGGAGGCCAGTGGTGGCTGGAACCGATCACTAACCACCGCTTGCCAGTGCCAAAAGGACGAGGCAACCACCCTTCATTCAAGAATACGAAGATTAATTTTTCAGCCTCCAGGGCAGGATTTTTCACACCAGATTCCAGCCGGGGAGAGACTTGGTGGTTGCAGAAGCAGCCGTGAGAGCGACCGACAGACGCACAGTACAGCGTGGCCCCAGGGCTACACAGCGGGCACGTCGAGCTGATTTAAAGGAAGAAGAAACAAAACCGCATCTGGCCTCCGGTGGAACGTGGTGACCAGAGCTACTGCTGGGAGAAGGCCTCACGGCAAGTATGTCTCTCTCAGGGTGAGATGGTTGGGACACCAAATTCCAGGGCCCGCAGCAAACTTGAAGTGCCAGAACAGATCTTTTCAAGGGAAATAGGACTGTGATACAGAAGCGTTACCGAAATGTTAAAAGGAAAATATGGCGATCCTTTTTTGTGCATTGGTTTTGAGCACCTGAAATGCTGCACATTAACGTCCACTGTTAGATGGGACTGTCGAAGGAAGACTCATGCAGTTCTACCTTTACGAGGTGCTACGATCAACCAGCTGAAGCAGCAGTTACAGTATGTCTGGACTCACAGTGCTGATAACCCAGACCTCAGACACTGCATGAAGCAGGCTCCTGGCAGATGCTTGGGCTCTGCAGGATTTCTGAGCATCGCAAGGGAGCAGAGCACCTCTTTCCAGGAGCATCCCACCATTTTTACCTGAAGTGGATCATTTCCTTTTGAAACCCCTGCAAGGAATCAGCTGTTATCGCAGGTTTCATCTTTGCAGTCATGAGTTATCCAGCTCTGTTAAAAATATAAGAGACTATTTCATCCCTAAAGGAAAAATTTCCCAATTCACCATATGATATAACCTGCAAAGCAACATTTCCTTTGATTTCTCATTTCCTTTTATTTTTCCATTGATCTCATCACATTCTCTCATTGTCTCATCTTATAGAGCAAGGCAAGAGAAGGGCTAATCTGTTTTCCCTCTGCCCTTTTTAAAATCTCCTTGATTGAAATTCACATTAACTCTTAGGTGCCCTCATGTTAGAGAGCATCCATAAATCCTCATCCTTTTCTGTAAAACCCAACTGCTCTGAAACTGGAGCTTCTCCTTCAAACCCAGAAGCTGCTGAGAGCTAGGGAGCTCTTGGGCATGGGACAGACCCTTGGATAATTTTTAACAAGTCTCTGAAGAAGTGCTGGCCGCCAAGTCTATCCGCATTGCCGGGTATGTTTGGTCTTCTCCAGTCTGCACAACCCTGCAAGTCCTTCAGGTGTAGGGCAGGCACTTCAGCAGGGAGGCCACAACGAAGGTTGGTTATCGTGCGTAGAAGGTGGGAACCTTCGCGTGCGTGCAAGCCTACCAGCCCCTCTTTTCAAAACCAAGGCGCTAGCGCAAAGCCAGGCCCATCGGCCACAGCGACAACCTCAGCCAGCGACCTCCTCCCACAGCGTTAGAGCTCCCGAGCATCACTTGTGTTTCCAAATCGCTTTAGCAACAGCTGCCTGCCTCTTCAGAAACAGCCAACTGCCAGGAGAGGCTGCCAAAGACCTCTGGAAAGAATCAGCAGCCGGACATATTTCTGTCCCCGAGAGTGAAAGCGGCGGAGCCCTGAGTTTTGGGGGAGACATCTAGGGAGGCTCTCAGAGAGTCAGAGCGCTGTGATGGGTCCAGGCCATTCATCACCGGTCCCTGTTCCAGTCCCACCGCCAGCACAGGAGACCCACGGCATCATGGCGTTTGGCATTTGCATAATTTTACCAGCCCTGCCTTCTTCTCTAGTTGATTCCTTGTTTAATTTCAACAGAAAAAAAAGACCAGTTCACCACATTGATTCTCCAAAGTACCATCCTTGCTTGATTCTTCAGATTATTATTTAGAGGGGAAAAAAAAGCTCATGTTTACCTACTTAGGGGTGTGACAGTGCCCTGCTACCCACCTGTTCCTCATCCATTTTGTCATCTACAAGACAGGCTGTAGCACCCTGCATTGGGGAAGAGATGGGCTTAGTGTATCTGCTGGTGAGCAGGGCTGCAGAGAGCTTGGCCCAGCTTTTCTCCAGACCACACATGAACGAGAACGGGGGTCACATTGAGGAGCCAAGCCTGCCTGGGCTTTTCCATCCAAAGACCTCTGGAGCACGGCCTAAATTCACACTTGAGCACATGATTGTGTGGAAAACCTGTGGAAAGTGGGCAAGTCTGGCCAGAGAAGGGGGCTGGAGCGGTGAGGCACTTCAACTGCCCATGATGAAGAGGGGCCACGTCGTCGTTCATAGGCGTCAGCTCACAGCAAAGTCCCTCTGTGCATCGGCCTCGCTGGTTATGCCGCTGCCATGCAAAGTCCGTGAGTTATGGGAGTATCCCGGGTTAACGAAGGGCAAGGGGGAAGTGAGCTGCTGAGAGGCAGCAAACGCAGAGAGGGCATCCACCCGCGGCAGCCAAAGCTCTGGCTGCTCTTGCAGAAATGCCGCTTTTTCACTTGCAAAACGCCAGCTGTTTTAGCAGCAGAATGAACCAGTTTTCTTAGGAAAACTGAGAATAACAATAACCCTCAATATACTATGGTAATTAAGCTTTTATCCTAAATAGAAAAAATAATTAGCGTACTTATTACTCAGAACAAAATCCTATTTTATGATTGATTACAACCTATTATTCCTCCATCAAACATTCCAAGCCTGCATTGTTAGTTCATTCATTTTATTATATTTTTTAAAGACGTTACATATGCTTTCTACCCCAAGGGGGGAAACCGAGGGTATGAAAAATACCATTCATTACTAACGCACAGCTCAGCAGAAAAAGCACAGAGACGGGGAGCACCCGTCCTGCCGGCAGGAGACGGGGCTTAATTAACAAGCGTGCAGCGGGGTTTTGCACATAAGAAAGCACCGGGGAAGGGAGGCGGGAGCCCCGTCGGCGTCCTTCCGGCGTCGGACCCGTGTGCACCCGCGCGCGGTCCAGCGCCAATCTCCAAGCACGCCGCAGACGCTCCCGCGTGCTTCGGCTGCCTACCGTCGCGGGAGACGGAGTGCGATGATTTACCTCCATCCTTAATCACTCTCAATTACAGTCATTTTTATCTAATTGCTTTCGTGCTTTGTTCCGCGGGAGTTTCGTTGCTGTGGTTACTGGGCAAGTGTAAACAGCTATCAATTACCCTCCCAGTTCACTTGGAAAGCAAGCTCTCAACGTCTGCAGAGGAGACCCTCAGTTAAATACTGCATTCACACACACACACAGGATTTTTTGCTGTTGTTGGAAACATGAAGCCATAGGTCTGAGAAAGCATGCCAGAATGAACAAGAGAGAAAACAGCTATAACATATAGGCCAGCCTATATGCAGCAGTGGTTGCCCACCTGGGACGGCATGGATGACTGGTGAAGCAAGTGACAGCTTGGTGGCCTCCCGGCGCTGCCCCAGGTCCCGGCACACTGGGACATGCCAGGAGGCAGCACTAGGCTGCTGGGACCGAGGAGCTTCCCAGCGGGCTGCCCTTGTACGCACGGGGGTATTTACTCCCGTATCCGCGGGGGAAATACCTGCCTAGCTGCATCTGGCCAGGTCACAGCCCACGAGGGGCTCCTAGCACGGAGCAGGCGTTGCAGCGCGGCACCGCGCAGGGGTTTCGCACAGGCGGGGACACGCGGCAGGAGAGCGAGGCTTGCGCAGAGCGTGGGAGCCTGGCCAGGCCTTTGGGAGAAGAGGAGAGCGGGCGCCAGGACTAGCACGGACAGGCACGGGGAGGCACGCCGGTGGCGGAGCGCGCAGCAGCACCGAGGCCCCGGCTGCACGCCAGCGCTGCTGGGATTTTGCATGTAAGACACATAATACAGGTCGGCACCTTTCGGGTGCAAAACCCCTCTGACAACGCAACAGCAAAGCCCAGGCGATTTGCAGAACGCTGCAGCCAACAGGCACCGCTCCCCGAGGCCAAAGAGCAAACGGGTCACACAGGCATTACTCCTGCTCCGGTTGCCCACGTTAAATAGCACCTTGCCCCATAAACAGCTCGACAGCGGCCAAGGCGGGACAGCCTGACCTTTGGCAGCTCCCTCATGGTTCGAACGCAGCATCTGGAGGATGCAACGCTAAGGCTGAACTCTGCCAGCTGCCAACTCCCCAAAACGTCATTGCCTTCTCCCTCAAAAATCACGGTTTCCTTTAATCGAGGCCCGTAAAACCTCTGCAAGACCAACACGTGCAGCAGACGCGTCCTCTCCAGGCCTCCCTGGAGAGCCTCGGCCTGCCGGGACAAGAGCTGCCCACGCGACGCGCCCCAGGCAGGGCTCAAGGTGGATGTGCCGAATCCCTGCTGCAACCACTGAAGCACATTCCCTCCTTCCCTGCGAGCGTGCTTGAAATTATGCCCAGCTCTGCTGAGCTGGCAAAAAGACAAATGCCAGGAACCGATTTGCTTGCGCCTGAAGCACTGCGTTTCCCGCTGTTACAGTCCTCCACCTCCACGAGAGCTCACCTGGGCTTGGATCAGAAACAGATTCGGACGCTGATCTCATTCGGTTCTGTTCTGCCACAAAAATAAAACACCTTGTGGTTCACTTTAAAGATTCCCCGAGCTTTCGAATGTAGAGGGGTTGGCAGAGGATCCCCTTCCTTTTCAGGGAGAAGTGGCATTAATCAGTGAGGAAAGCGGCTGCCTATAATTTATTACATATAGTAACACTCCGCTCTATCATAAAAGCCTTTCATTTGAAAAGGTGACACCTACAGATTACCCAAAACTACCCCCCAGAAGAAGGAAAAAAACACTCTGAAGAGCAAATCAGGAAGGCAACAATTTGTTTCTAATCTTGGGGCAAAAGAAAGGTTTTCCATTCAATCATCTTTGTGTTATTCAGCCTACATAACGCTCTTACTGTACATCTGGCTTCGAAAGCCGCGGAAGAGAGCAGTATCCTTGCCTGCAAGCGCTCCGTCCAGCAGAGATTAAAAAGCGTTCAGGCAAGGGAGAACGTGGAGAAGACACTGGAAGGAAACGAGCTGGGGAAAGACGAAGCTTGGCAGGACGAGCGGGAGGAGGAGGAGGAGGCAGGGGGAACGCCTGCCGGAGAGGCAGCAGAGGCGCCGCAGAGAGCGAGCGTCTCCCGCGCCCTCGCTCCCGCGCGCCGCGCCGGCGGGAGCCGTCGGAGCCGTCTCACCTGGAGATCTGCGATGGAAGGACGTTGCTGACCTGTTTTTCCAGATAACGCTAGCTCAGCGATTGGGAACACGCGGTTCTTCCCCAAGGGGCAGGTATGCGAGGTACAACGTTGATCTCGACCCCCCGTGGAAGCGCAGGCTCGCACGCTGCCACCGCCGCAGACACGCTTGAGCGCTGGCCTCGATAACGCCCTCAAGTCGTCTTTCAAGAACAAGCCAGTTTCATGGCTAAGCGCAAAATAAACACCTATGTCCACTCGCAGCTTAAACGCCTAGTAAGGGGCTTGGATAAAGCGTAAACTATGTTTGCACGTGAAAATAAACGGTAAATTATAGCATGCAAAGAAATGAGTCGGTAGGAAGTTAAACACAACCCCCTGTTTTTTTAACCTAAGAAGCCATTGGCAGGATTAACCCTTCTCTGCGCATCCAAAGGGGATTCTTAGGTCCCCTATAGAAGGAAGCAGTTCCCCGCTTTGCCCTGTTAGTGCAGTGCTATTTACTCATTCAGGACGAAGAGCTTCAAAGACGGCTCACAGACACGTGGCAGCAGTCCCGGGTCAGACCTCCTCATCCCGAGCCTGGCAAAATAACCCCTCTCGGTGAGCAATTTAAGCCTATGAAGAGAGTTGTCTTAAAACTATTCCCAAGAGAAGGAGCAGTGTCTAGAATGTAATCTCATAATGGAAATCATAATAAAACGTATCAAAAGCAAGCAGCGAGCGCAAAAACAATACAGCCCTTATTTTGCAGAGTTCCTCCATTGTGAAACTTCACAGAGGGGAACGCAGCTGTTTTCCCTGAAATATGTTTCATGTTTCCAGAAACAAAAGACGAAATCCGAAGCTTTGACGTTCCACTTACGACGGACAAAAACATAAAAGGATGACACAACTACTGTTCAGAGCTATTAAAAAGAAAAAAAAAAGCCATTTAGAGTTCAAGGTGAAAACACAGACTTGACCACAACCTTTAACAGCCACCAGAGGATGCGACGGCAGCGCCCGAGGAGCAAGGCTTGCAACACGCTCCCCAAATCCAAAGCAGCTCTCCAGTCGCTTCAAGTTTGGGACTGAGTTTCTTCCTCGCTCTTTTGGGGGGCCTGGAGCCCGCGTGCTGCGCGTGGGGGCACACAGCATCTCTCCTGTACGACACCTTGCACTGCACACAAAACGGTTGCGTTACCCGAGAGGCAAAAAAACTCGACAAGACTCGGGGAAAAAAAACCTACACACAACATAAAATGCATCGGTGCAATACCTCAGCCTCACTGCCAAATTTCCTAGCGTGCATCTAAGCCTAATTCCTCTCCCAGATTTCCGACAAGCTACGCAGGGATTATGTCACGCCACTTCAAACGCTTAATCTTTTCCTTGACGGGCTGATTAGGATATTCTTGTACGTTAAGCACAGATGAGCCATTCACAGCAGTTTGCCTCGACAGCAATAAGCAAGCCTCAGTTTCAGGGCCCTTTTTGCAAATATTTCTCCCGACAACTGGCACTCCTCATCCTTCCTGTAGGAAACATCCTGTGAAATTTTGAAGGACGGTTGATACAAATCGTAATTGATGCTATACTCCAAATAACCAGCATAAGCCCAATGGGCGATAGTGAAATATTTCCAGTAACAGGAGCCCTCCCATTTCCATGTTGACTCTCTCTCTTTTTTTTTAAAGGATAAACCCTTCTGTTTCCATACTTCTGTCTCTAAGGACCTCCCGTATGGCAGCGTTTGTTTGTTTTTTGTCTTAAAGTGTAAGTGTTTCATTTTAGTTCAGCTGAGTGTTAGGCTCAGCTTGAAATACTTCTCCTTCCAGTTGGCCAAAACCAGAGAACCTCTTGCTTTTCAAGGCAATCCGGTTGCAAAACCTGCACTTTCTTATTTTTGGAGGGGACAGCCGCTAACCCCCAGTGCAAGTACCTCTCACACGGTTCTCGCATTCAGTCCCTGCTGTAAGGCACCGCGCTGGCCAAATTACAGCCGACCTCGCCAGCGGCTCCACTTTCACCCTCGGAGGCAAAGCCAGGCTTTACCCTTGCTTTGCCAGGGAGCCTTATGCCGGGGCAGAGACCTGAAAAGAATATTTAATTAGACGAAACGCCAGACCTTTCAATAATGACAATGTCCCTCTAATTAGCCGGACAAAGAGGGTAATATGCTACGAGTAATATGCTCCCCGGGGACGCGCACGGCTTTCCGAGCGCGGAGCTGAGGACAATGTGCCGACCTCGACGGTTAGGTCCCTTACGCAGCGTTCCCTTCGCAGGGAGCAAAACCAAGCCCCGGCTCATTAATATACGATGGGGCAGTTTTGCGACGGCCAGCGGGGCTGAAATGAATGCTCTGACCTCCCGCCGCCCCCCAGGCGGCCGGTTTGCCGGGGCAGTTCCGGACGGGGCAGCAGGAAGGGGAGGTTGCCCAACCGTCCTACCCCGCACCACCGCTCGAGCTCCCTTCCCCCTGCTGCCCCGCTTTTAGCGTGCAGCGGTTACAGCACCCGGCCAGGCTGGGGGGGGACCGGTTTCAAACGCCTCCAGTCCCTACGGGGCTCCGAGCGCTCGTTCTCCAGGAGGACATCTGCTCCGGACGTGCCGACGTGCCTGGCTCGGCGCTGGCTGGCTGGAGGAGCCCTCCGAGCGCCGAGCCAGGGCAGCGCTCCCCGCGCCGGCCCCCGTCCTCGCCAACCGCGCGAAGCACCAGCTGCCGGCAGAAAGGCACGCGCTGCGGCTTCGCGGATCGCTCGGAGATGCTGCAGACACGTGAGGCATCAGCTCGGTATACGCTCGCACAAAGAAAATAAGCTAATGAAATACATCTGCAATTATCAGGTTTTCTTTTGATGCGGACCATGGTGTATTGCACGCAGCCGTTTCCTGTGCCTCAAATCCTTTGCCAAAGCTTATTCCTCTTCCGTGATCGTCGTTCTGTTATTCAGACACAGCCAGCTTCGGGTCTAAAGACAGCTGTACACGGCGACCCAAATCCGTTACACCAGACAAGAGACACCTTTGAGCTATCAGAAATAATTACTATCAAAGTCAGTGCTGGACATAAAGATACTGCTTGGTCACGTAATCGGCGGTCATCATACTTAATGCACATCATAGACAGCAATTTCTCCATGTCAGCTGGAACTGAAACAGAGTAGTACTTTGCTTATTCAATAGCTAAATAAGCTTGGCTTATAGCCAGCTTGGTTTTGAGTGACAGCAGAAGTCCTAAAAGAATCAGGGATTGACCTCTTGGAAAGCTCAAGGGTTTCCTTCAATTTTCCTCCAGATCGTACACAAGCGTCCTGGCCTGCGGGAAGCTCAGCCCGCCGTTAGCTAACGCTGCGCCCAAACGCGTTAGCAGAGGGGGAGGGAAAACGTCTCCCCCTTCCCGCGGTTTTTCCACTCCGCTTTGGGATGAACAGGGTCTGTGAAGATGGTTGCGGAGGAGAAAATAACCCCAAGTCGCAGTAGCCCAGGATTACAGCACCTGGACGGGACGCGAGTGAGGTTTTTTAAGAGGTCCCCCCTCTCCCCAGTGAGCACCCTAACCCGCAGGCCAGCAAGCATTCGGAAATGAGCCTTTTCCGCTCCCCTGCGGTACTTGGTCTGCCTCATGTAAGCAATCAGATCCCGAAAACGTCTTTCGGAGATGTGACCCTAGATCTCCCGCATCTGAGGTGCATGTTTTTCATCGCCAGGCTGCAAAACAACCCTCTCTTTAGCCACTTTAGCGATGCGCACAGGCCCAAACGGCCCCAGCGGGACGCTGCTGCAGCCCCCGAGCCGCATCGCTCCTCTGCGGCACAAGCGACCAAAGCGCAGCAAAATAAACCACCCCGCCGCCCTCCCCTACCCCGCTGCGCCGGCCGTAGGCACACAAGCCTACCCGGAAAGCGGTTTTCCACCCCAAAAGCGCCCCGCCACATTCCCGAGCTCCCCCCGGGCGCCTCCTCCCCGCGGCACGGAGCGGAGCGAGGCGGCCGGCCGCGAGCCTGCGGGAGACGCAGCCCCGTCCAGGCACGTCCCGCATGAAAAGCGCCGGCGAGAACAGGGCGGCTGCCGGCGAGGCTGTGCGCGACGTGCAGCGTGTGTGGCGCGGCTGTACTCGCACAGCCTGCCAACACCCGGGCAGCGGACGCGGCCCAGCGCTGCCAATGAGCGGCGGCGGCGAAGCCACCGTGTGGGAAACTTGAACTGAAATCGGAGCTAGGAGTGCGTGGCGGGTTGTTCCCAGCCACCGCCTGACCTGGCAGGATGGGCGGTTTAGGTTGTTTTTTAGCGTTTATGGTTATGATTAAAGGATATAGTTAGCAGAAACGTTTAATTCCTTGGCTGCTTGTTATATAGCTTCCAACTGTCTTTGGCTGTGTGACTGCGTGTGAGCTGAATACACAAAATACCGGGGGAAAGGCGGTTGCACTGGGTATGCAAGCGGGGAACGTAGCCGAAGCTGTTCTGGGAGAACGGCCGAGATTCACCGGGGGTCAGCAGAGGTATTTGTTAATAACATATTTCACATACATTACTACAAAGGAAATTAGAGCCCCAACCCTGATTTTCACCCATTTCAGTCACATAGGCATAAAACTGGAATGTGGATTTTAAAGAGGCTGTTTTAGCTGTGTCTGAATCAGAAACAGCATCCGAGAGGGAGAACATGCGCGCACGTTCATAAAGTTCGTGCGCGTTGTTACCCTGTTCCAGACATTTTGCTCAAGTATTACTTAAAGCAGCCCTAATTAATATTATTACCCAAAATACTCTATATGCTAAGCCCCCCTAACAATGCTCTTGGGAAAAAAAGATTCCTATTTAATTCACCAAAGGTTCCTTTCGATCTGGAAACCCATTAAAGCCAGGAAACAACATTAAAGCAAACAGGTTGCCCTCCTCACCAGGTGAAATTTCAGCGCCCGTTACTTTCAGGAGGAGCGGGGATTTCCGCGGAGCGCTGGCCTCCCCCTCGCTCTTTCACACCGTGGGGTTTTTCCCCCCGTTTGCCCGGCGCAGAAACGCCGCTGCTGCCCCCAGCAGCCGCCCCGAGCCCGCGCCGCCGCTGCCCGCGGGGCGCCGCGTCCGTCCGTCCGTCCGTCCGTCCCCCCGGGCCGGCCCGACCCGCCCGTCCCCTCCCTCCCTCCCGGGGCTGGGAAGCTGGAGGGAGCCGCCGAGTTGCTCTGCATATTAATGAGTCGGAGCAAGGGCAGCGGGAGCTGTTTTAAAAGAGGACAAGAGGCGGCGAGCGGCAGAGCGCGCACAGGAGCCGAGCCCGCAGCGGCGGCAGCGGCGGCAGCGGCGGCAGCGGCGGCAGCGGCGGCAGCGGCGGCAGCGGCGGCAGCGCCCGGCCCCAGCGGAGCGGAGCGGAGCGGAGCCACGAGCGGCAGCGGGAAAACAGATCGATACCCCCGGCCCGACACCTCCCTCGGCACCCGCTGCCTTACCATGAAGCTCCTGACAGCAGCTTTGCTCCTGCTGTTCATCGCGATGTGCTTAGCCAGCGCCGAAGGTGAGCGAGCTCCTTCTACCTATTCCCCTCCGAACCGCGTCCCGCTTTTCCGCTCATCTTTGTTTTGCCTCGGGATGCACCCGAGGAGGGTTTGGTGTCCCTCGGCCTGCGGGGAGGAGGGATGTATCGAATCGGGGGTGCAAGGTAGCTGCAAGGTTTTGGGTTTTTTTTTTTTCCCCCAAAGGCAAAACACAAGTGACAAAGTTGTCCCGCTGTTGCTAGCCAAATAGCCCAAACGCACAGTCCGACGGACCACATCGTGGTCTCCCTTTTTCAGGAATATAACTCAAATATCTCCTTTAAATTGGTGGTGGTTTTCACAGAAAATAGAGCAGAGCATAACTGGATGTGTTGGCATGAATTTCACTGAATTTACCAGTGTGTATTTTGTTATGCATAAAAATGATGGGGTGGGGAAAAAAGAAAAAGAAAAAGCTTTTGCATGGCTGAGAAGGCATCGTAGCAGCCGTGAGAAGAAAAAAAAAAAATTAGAAGTGTGACTTAAAGTCCTACAAATTCTAAGTGAGAAACAAGTGAAGTGAGAAAGTAACTAAGAATTGCATTTGCTTATTCAGTTTAAAGTGAGTTCTGACTCTTTCATCTTGCTTTTGTTAAATATAGTTATGTTTAATCACAGCAGGTGCACTTTAAAAAGCCATCATATTGGCTAAGCCTCAGAATGTGTGCAGCGCTCTAAAAAGTATTTCTCCGGAAGTTGCTATATTTTTCTGGGATAAGAAAAAAATATTACCTTTAAGCTCGACAGCATTACAAAATTCAGCTTTTTCTGCCGAGGCTTACGAGATCAAACTGAAGTTCGTACACATACATATGCTAGCAGGGAAGGGACACTTGGTATGCAGGAGGCTTCGCAGGCGCATGAGTAAGTGCTTTCTCTTGTAGGAGTAAAGTGCAAATGTTCAAGAAAAGGTCCTAAAATACGATTCTCTAATGTCCGGAAGCTGGAAATAAAGCCACGGTACCCCTTCTGCGTGGAAGAGATGATTATGTAAGTTTTCCTGCATTTTTTTCTTTTTTGCTTTCCTATCAGCTCAGTTGCATTACCTTCCATTGCAAGTTCCTTCTTTGTTCTTTGGTTTTATCAAGCCCTGGTATGCTAATTTCCTGCAATAATCATTTGCTATATGAGATGTAATAAGTGTAACTCTGAAAAATGATAGCAGAGTTTTCGATCAATGTAGTTGTCTGCTCAGTCAAGGAAATATTTAGGGAACAGATAGTAATAAAAGGCTAATCATTCATTCAACTGAAGATAGGGACCAAATTCTACTCCGAGCTGCCCGATATAAAATCCAGAACAATCTGCTCAAGTTATTTGGGATGTGCAGAGTAAGAACAAGAGCAGGATTTGGTCCACAGTGGTTTCTGCAAGGAAGAGTTATCCTAACCAGAGTCAAATTTTTGCCTACTCTGTGCCAAAGCAATCCCCTGGCATTTCATGGGATTACCTAGTGCACAGGAAAATACTTTCCTCCTAGCCTCACCGCAAAGCGGTGACTAACGCTGCGGCGAAACCTCAAAGAGATGCAGCGAAAAGCCGAAATGAGGCAGGCATGGGGATTTTTGACATCGCTGGTGATTGGTTCAAGAGAAGCGCTTTTTTCCCCCCCTCATCTCAAATATGGGTGATCTGTGATTTTTTTCTGTCCCGTTTTGGATACTTTAAGATCGCACACAAACCGCCAGCCAGCCCATGGGACTGACCACCACCCAGAAGGGCAGATCAGCTGAAAAGACCTGCACCCAACTCTGTCCTCTAAGAGGGGGAAAATGGGTCCCAAGAGAGACCGTGCTCTCAGCTGACCAGCACAAACAAGGAGGCACCGATCCTGCCCGCTCCGAAACAAATGGCCAGACTCAGCAGACGGAGCAGGGACAGAGCGTGCTGGCCTCACTCGAGACCCTCCAGGTTTACACCAGTATAACCAAGAGCAGTATTTAGCCCGGGGAATGTCGTGCCCATCCCTTTGCAGCCAGAATCAGCCAGCGGCGACCCGACCAGATAATTTGCATTCAGAGCATCCCCGTGTGAATCTGTCCCATGAATCAGCCTGCTGCAGTTTTACTTTGTTTGCTTTGACCTTTAAATAGCACAACTAGGGTACAGGGGGGCACTAACTCTTCAGATCTCGCACCAGCCATTTGGGTGCAAACACATCAAGCAAACATTTTAAATAAACAGCACTGACCTCTTGCAGGGGATTCAATCACCAGCATTTTACCCTCTGCCTGGGAAGGAGCCCCAGGCGACGCAGCGCCCATATCTCCATCTGCATCCCGCTCCCCTAGAAAGGGCACCCTAATGCTCGCTCAGTGGGTGCAGCCGAGCAGTTCTCCTATCTCATGCCAATCACCTGGCCTTAACAAAAGCAGCGGAAGCGCTGCAGCGGCATAAAAGCAATTGAAGAATTTGCTGCTCGAGATTTCCCTCCGTGCCTGGAAGGCTCAATTGTTGTCTAGGAAGCAAGCGGGAGCGTGTTTCCCCCAGAGCAGGATGCCAACAGAGGCTGGATGGCAAAGCGTTGTCAGGAAAACAATAACGGGCTTTTCTAGGCTGGGTCTAGGAGAGACATCTGCTCAAAAGCAGCCGGGCCAGGCTTGGCGGCCAAGAGGGAGGGGAATGCATGGGGATAAAACAAACCTCATTAATGCAACTTTCCACTTGCAATCAGAAAGTCAGGACAGCATACAAACTGCTTCAGCCTGCACCAAAATGCCTTGCGAGAGTGGGTTGCTGTTCCAACTGGACTTGCTGGACAGCTATGCAAGTTTGGAGTAATGCTATTCAGGAGAAGGGAGATGCTCCGGGTTTGCACCCGGCTCCCGGGACAGAGCCGTCCCCCAGCTCTCACACTGCCAGGAAGGATTACCCCTGCTTACGCCCACGGGGAACAAGGGCCAGGGGAAAGCTCATGCACGGGCATCGGTGCCTTTCCAGGCTACCATAGTGCAGCCTGAAGTCAGTATTGAAAGCAAGTTTAAATTAATATTCAGAGAACTGATTGATGCAGAAGTCTTGGGACAAGGCACAGGAGATCTAAATTCCTGCAGCTGAGTTTTTGTTGCTGGGGTGATCATCTAAAATGAGTTCAGAAAGCTCCTTTTCCTCCTACTCTCCTCGAAAGCTCTCATATCTTTTCATATGGGAGAAAGAAGTTAAGTTATGTTTGGCAGAGAAGACACAGGTATATAGGTGCAATTTAGGAAGGAATTCTTCTTAGGACACAACCCCCCTTATGAAGAACCACAGTCCTAGGTAAAGACAACTAAACTTGAGTCCTTGGTCCAGTCAAAACCTGTCAAGATTCATGGTCTGCTCCACCAGGCAGTAGTCACATCCCCCCAGTGAGAAAAAGCAGCAGAATATAGGAGGGAGGTTTAATTCTTTCTGCCTGAAAGGTGTCAAACCCACCCGCTCCCCTCACATACAGCCCCGGCCCCAAGAGAAGGTAGCTGTCAGGGGTGAGACCAGCTGAGCCAGATACGGGACACGGGAATCCTGCAGGAGGGAGCGCAGCAGAGATGAGAGCATTGGGGCTTCAGCCCCTTCTCCATCCCCGCACATCTCCTTGTGACTCATCCAGACAACTCCTTGCTTGGGATATCAGCTCCCACAGCAGCTACTCTTAGACACGTAACAATTTGTCTGCCTAACAAGCAGGCATCATGGCCATGGCGCAAGGCAGCGTCCCCAAGAGCCAAGACGGGGCAGCTTGGGGTGCCCGATAAAGCTACAGCCCCCATCCACGTGCTGCAGCCCCAGGAACTGTGGGCATACAGACCCCACACGCTGCCCTTGGGATGCCCACCCTGCCCTCCGGCCTCCCACTGGCATCATCCCACGACACTGCACAACGCCCCAGCAGAAAAGCGGTGCACAACAATGTGCGTGTTGAAGGGAGCAGATGCCCCCAGGTCTCTTAGGAAATCTGAAAAATAGCTTCACCGTCATTAATATATTTCTTTACCCAGACGCCGGAAAGGTGATACAGCACCAAAGCACGAAAGCTACACCTAGCATCAAAGTAGCACATCTCATTCCTAGAAAAGCCCCACCACGCATCTTCTCCTGGTTAGATAAATCCAGAATTGTCCTTATTCACTTCTTCTGGCGCAAAATTAGGGTTTGTTGTTTTGTAGGAGAGTTCCTGTTCCTCCCTGTGATTTCGCTTGTCCATCACTTTCTAGAAATACCCTCTATGCTGTGTCAGAGGAGAAACCCAAGCCAGGTTCTGGCATCAGACAGTGCCTACAAGCATGAATAGCCACAGCTGAGAAGGTAGCTGCTGGATGAAGGAACTTTGCACTGACCTCGAGTTCCTTAAAATTTGCATGCCTTGTGCCTTCGACAGAGGCTTGGTTTTGCTCCTGTTCAAAGCTACAGGAAAAATTCCTTTCTCATGTACGCACTGATCCCCAGAGGAGCTGGCTGAGAAAGCCTTTGAAGCAGAGGTGGTCTTCAGGTTTGAACAGTGACTGTCCCTTCCCGATACCTGCAGCTGTGTAGACTCCCAGAAGCCTTGCACAGCTTCCCCAGGCTTTGGGGAAAGGGCCATGGCCTCCCCAAAAATAACGCAGAAAGTAATGCCTCATCTTTTGGTGACATTAATTTACACCTATTGGAGATGGAGTGAAGAAGCAGAGCAGGGAAGAAGGTTAATTGAATGGAAAGGCACCATTGTACAACACACAAAAACCTAGCGAGACCCTTAGCTAAGCTCACGCTAGCACCTTAGAGCGCTTCACCTCTAAGGAAAGAGCAAGGCATGCCCATGCCCCCTGCACACTGGCGAGTAGGGTGAGCTGAAAGTGTTTGCAAGGCGCTTTTTGTATTAGAGGTAAACAGCCCCTTTTTAAACCAAATCACAGAAGCAGCCCCGTAAGTATGAGCAGGTATTTCTGGGTTTTGCTATCATTTTACTGATGTTTCTAGCAGTATTTTAAAAATTCCACTGTAGTATTTCAGTTAAACCAAAAACCATTTCCCTGTTATGGATGGTATTTCCAGAAAATGAACAGTTCCAATAAAAAAAAGGGAGGGTTAATCACAAAAAAATTTAGAAAACCTGTTGATTTTGAGCCCTGAGATGTAATAGCAATTTTGGCTTTTCTGGAAAGCCATTCTCTTGGAGAGCAGTGCCAGATTTCTCATAGCCTGGTTGTTGCAAGACCAACCAGCACTTAACAGTGATGGTGTCACTAAGCACGCTGGGAGGAAGCCTACGTAGATGGGAACACCTCTGCCATGTTTTGCCTCCCAGCATGTCTGGTGAGGAGGGACACCAAGCCTGCAGCTGCTGGCAAGGACAGCAGAAACAGACTGATCTGAGGAGGTTGAAGGCCCCAGGTCTGCCTGCCCTGATGTGCTCAGAGCCAGCCCTTTGGGCCATCAAGAAGCTCGTCACATGCAAGCATTTAAAATATTGCTGACCACAAAAAAAAAAAAAACAACATCCAAGTCTAATCTTTTCTCTTGGATGCAGCACTGTTGATTCTAAGGGAACCATCTCCTTGTGCAACGACTTTGTAGTTGCCTGAATGAACTCTAATTAAATCAGCTATTAAATGCAAAAGAAAATATCTAACAGACAGCAGAGAAAACCCACTGATTAAATATAATGGGTAGGTCTTCATCTGGTATGACTTAGCACAGTGCTATATTGTCCACAGAGTTGTACTGATTCATAACAGCTGAAGATCTGTTCCCACATTATTACAGCAAACGCAGACATCTTCCATAAAACACAGCATGGAAGTCCTTCCATTGCTGCCTGGGTGAAAGTCTCGTGACCGTTTTTGGAGTTACCTGGAGTAAGAGTAAAGCAGATCCACTTGGCTTTTTAAAATGTAAAACCACTGAGGAACAAAAGTGGGTTCTTTCCCACGACTCCCATAACCAGCGCTCTCTTTCCATTGCAGCGTAACTTTGTGGACGCGGGTGCGAGGCGAGCAGCAGCACTGCTTGAACCCCAAGCGCCAGAACACGGTGCGGCTGCTGAAGTGGTACAGAGTATGGAAGGAGAAAGGCAGGTGAGCATCCATTCACGCGGTGGGACATCCCTCGGTTTCTGCGGGCAGAGTGCAAAGCCAGGTCCGTCCTTGCCGCCAACGGCAACGCTTCCCCGCGGGATGGCTCAGTCGGCAGGGCTGCTGCCGTGACCGTGCCGGAGGAAATGCCAGACTGAAAGAGCCAACATCCCCCAACGCCGATTAGCACATCCGTCTCAGGGTCTGTTTTAAACGACCTCAGCACAAGGGGGAAAATCCTGGTGGCAAGCTAGACAGCTAACGGTGCTCAGACTTAGAGACCCCTATTTTGCATACTGCAAATGCACTCTTCAGCACAGAGGACTTATTTCAATCCTATACTGCAATTATAAATGGATGTTCTTGATGCAGTTCCTTTCCCTCCTCATGCAGGGCTCAAGATTAGGCTATTATGTCTATAAATAGTAATTATTTTCTGTTAGACTGTTTGTCAGCTGCTGTTCTCAGTTACTTACGTGTGCTCACCTTCCTTTTATGGTTAAAAGGCCAGGATAAAAAGCTAAATTACTTCCACAGTCACATGTAAGATAGAGCTGGGAAGAGACTGCCCTACTTCATGTCACACATTTTAATCATAACATCTCAAAACCTTCAGTTTCTGGCAACACACATCTTTGCCAGTTTTAACATTCCCAGGATAACAGCAACTTGCTGGTAAGATGCACTGCCATCTTCTCCCTTGCAAGGAGGGTTTTTGTTGGTTGTTTTTTTTAAATAAGCACAAGCTAATCATAACTAGAAGAGAAACGTGAATTCCTGATGGTGGTGTTTTCATCTATAATCAAGGGGAGCTGCCCAACTCCCACCACCTCCAAGGAGAACCAGGGGCTTCTTCTGAGCCTTTAAAGTCCCTTGAATATTAGGGCAAATCTTTCAGTGACTCTCAGGAGAAATAATTCTTAGAAGAACCAAGGCAGGAAGGTAGGAATGATCTAGCTTCCTTCAGTCCACAGCTGGGCACGTCAAGATTGCAAGAAGAAAGAAGGGTATTTTACTCAGAGCATAAACATGCCCTGGGAGATGCAATGAGGAGTTGTCCTTGGCACTGGGTCCAGGGCCATGCCCCAGACTCAGGCACCCTCCAGGAAGCACCTGGGGCTGTGAGAAGCCCTCCAGACCCCTCCGTGGGGAGGCCACCCGCGTGAGTCCCAGCGTTAGCCAGCATCCAGGAAAGAGCCTCTGCACGAAGCATGACCCAGCTCCACCCTTCTGCAGCAAAGGCAAATTTTCTCCCCGACACCGGGGGAAGCGGAGCTCAGCCAGAAGGAGGGCGATCAGCGGCGAGTGGTTAAAGCGTATTATCGGACACAGATTTCCTCATCTTACACGTCCCAGTAATCCTGAGCACGGTTGAGACTGTTGCTCCCAGCAGGGCCAAAAGGAGCCGGGGTGGCAAGCTCAAAGCCCCCGCTCCAACCCGTGTCGCAGATAAGAACCTGGCGACTCTGCTGAAGTCACTAACTCACTTCCCAATTTACTTAAGCAAAGGTTAAAAATTGGGCTTCTAGTTCTTAATCATCTGGAGGGGGGCTGTTTCGCTGCTTGATAAAATAGTTTAAACGGCTTGCTCTTGGCTTTCCTTCTTTGCAGGGTTTATGAAGAGTAGAAGGAAACAGCGCGAGGAACGGACCAGACTCTCCTGGCTGACGTAGGACTGGACTCTGCAGAAGATTATTTCTCTCACAGACATAAGACACAAATTCTATATTATTATAAAGCACTTTTTACCAAGGGTCAGTTTTTACATTTTATAGCCGTGTGCAAAAGGCTTCCAGATTTCATAAGCATCTCTTGCACTTCAGATTTCATACCTGTCTGCTTTGTACTGAGACCGGGAAAACTCATGCTTTTCATTTTAAAGAGGTCTTTTTTTTTTTATTGTTATTCATTCATACTTCACTATGATTGCAATCGAGCTTTATAAGCTCACTAGACAAACCTTGCCGTTTGTAAAGGTATTATACGGTTGTGTCCCTCACCCCTTCGCGCTGGGAGAGCTTCGGTGCTGTGGTCGTTTGTCATGTTTGCAGCCTCCGCCCCAGCGGCACAAACCGGGGACCAAAGACTGGTTCGCTGTGCAAAACGCCTCTGAAGCTGCAGAAACGAGGTCCCTTAGCGTATTGTCGAAGGGATCCGAACATCACTTCTGCAACGGCCTGGGGTCTTGCTGCGAGGTGGAGCGCACCACGTGTCCCGTTTAACATTGTGTACGCTAGAAAGCATTTCTAGGTCATTTTTATTACTAAGAAAAACATTTGTTCTTTTTTCTCCACTTGAAGTTCTTACGGAAAGTTTGCAGCTTCAGTACTGAGACATTTTAAGCTTCGAGACTATTGTGTATGATTTCTTAGATTTGTAGCAAAAAACCTTTACAAGGTACCTTTTTATGAAAAATATGATAGGGTAAACAAATATCTATATGTGTTTTAGCCACAATACAACATATTCATTATTTTGAATGTAATACTTCAATGTTAAGCAGTGCATTCCTCTTTTTAAAATAAAATAACAAAACTACCTTTTCATTTGTAAATATACTATAGGAAATCTCCCTATATTATCTTTCTGTATAATGTACTGTACTGCTAAATTATCATATGCTATTTAAATGTTTGAAATATTTAGAAGGTTGCATGCAGATTTCATATTTCTTTCTAAGACAAATGAAAAAAGTAATAAAAAATATATTTAAAAAAGCTGACAAGAGCTTTTAAATTTTCTTAAGCCATCACAAAACTCCAGCCATTCCTAATGAGGTGTGGTGGTATTTTTTTTTTTTTTGGGGGGGGGGGGGGGGGTGGCTGAATTGGTTTTGGGAAAACACCGCATCAGAAAAGCTGATTTAGAGACATGGCAACTCGCTCCCATTGGAATTAGAAAGTGTTATTCTGGTTCTGTTTAACACTTTCTCATTTTAGGATTTGGACTGTACCCGGATACTGAGGAATCTTATTACATAAACAGCAGCTATGGCACATGCGTATAGCCACTAGTCTAGTGTTATGTTAAACAAATATAGATCAACCACCCCGCATCCATATATAAAAGGCAAATAAAATGCAGTGATTTATAAGTTCTCAGTTAAATTAGGCGAGGCTGTTCAATGGAAGTCAGACAACAAAACAGTCCCAGTCTCACCCACCTCTTCCACTGCAGTTTTTGCCCCGCGGATTTGCCCTGCAAATCTAGGTGGGGGAGTTGCATATATATACACACATACACATATACATATTCCCATATGCCTGAAGGATGGGCTTTGCGCCCAGCGAAACACCTACGCAATTCCTAAACCACCCCCATCGCTCCCCCAGCGTTATTGCGCTAACGCCGGGTTTCCGCGCACAACCGGTCAAAACGCCTCTCGCCCTGCTCAGCCGAAAGGGAAGTAACAGCTAGAAACTGTTAAACCAGCAAGAGTTTAAACACGTTAAAGGCACCTGGTATCCTCCGAGCAGCATCCCTCTCCCTTCCCCGCCGCTCCCCGCGCTGCGCCAGGCTGCTGCGGAGCTCGGCGCGGCTCTCCCAGCAGCCGGCCGGAGGATAAAACCCCGGCAAGGCCGGATCTCAGCCGAAGGGGTTTCTCCAGCTCAGGTGGTTTCCGTGCCGAGCTCGGCACGGCAAGGGGCACGCTCATGTTGCGATATACAACGGATGTGCCGCTTGTCATGTTTTTCACATGCCCACGTATTGGGGGAGGCGGGGGGAAAAAAATTAATTTCCTTCCACAGATCAGCTTTTTGGCATGTACCTATTCCTGGAGTGCTGGAATATCAGATATCAGCCCTTGAAGAAGATGTTTTCTACTCAGGAACAGTAAAAATAAATTCCTTAAGAGACCTGCTTATTTACTGAGCTAATACTCCAGCAGAGCTGAAGGAGAAACAGCTATTAGATTTCAAAATATTTTCACATTCTGCATAAGGATGGAGCTAAGAACTTCAGATTCTTTTTAATAAAAGGCTTAAGAAAGACCCCAGGATATTTAAGAAATTAAGCCCTGGGGATATCAACTCCAAACCGCTGCTTCGGACAGGGCATGTGAACCACAGGCAACGCAGACCCGTGGGCTATCCGAGCAGCCCCTCTCACCACCATCCAGTTGGCATTTGCTTAGTTTTACCAAGTGCAATAGTTCCAAGCAACTAACATTGAGAAAGATATGCCCTAATATAAGCAATACATGTTAGGGCATTCTTGCTTTGCACACAGGTGCAAATTCCCAGGTTCACCCAGAGCAAAGCCGAACAGGGGTTCCCATCCCAGCCGCACGCTCCACCCATCAGCATGTTGCGTGCATCCCTGGTGCTACACACAGAGAGCAATGCAGCAGAGTCATTTCTTGACTCATACTTTAACAAAACCAGTAGTTTTTCACTGAGAAGACTCGATTTCAACATACCAACCGACTTCAAGAAAGTTTATTTACTTAACTGCTACCAGGCAATGTATTTCCTGGAAAAGCGTTGATACAATTGCACAAGATGCGGTTAACACTTCATTGGGAATCCTGCGTATAATAGTTGCCCGAATTCAATGCAGTGATTCACACTTTAGCAGGATATAGGCCATACAAATGACTTAGCTTTGGGTTTGGCTGCCAGACCCAAATAACCAGGGAAAATTGGCACAGAGGAAACCAATTTCCCCCCCACCCTTGCTGGAATGAAAGTCTGAAGAAAAGAAAAAAAAAAAATCATTTTTTCAATACAGGCATTCCAATTAACCTGAAATCTTTCCTCAGAACAGAATCGCTGCTGGAAACATGGATTTAAATCATAAAGAGGGAAAAACTGACAGAGCTTGTTTTTGAAACCACAGCTCCAGGCAGGTTTAAGTTCCCAGAAACAGGAGGAGCATCCGTCACCCTTTGTGATACTGCAGTTGTGATGGGAAGTAGCATGTCAGGAGATAATTGTTACGCATTAGAAACAGCAGCTGCTTTCCTGCAGACTGAAACATAATTTGTTAAAATGTTTTTTAAATGTACATATATGTATATAGGGATATGTATACATATGTATATAAATGCGTGTATATATAGGCAACTCCCCCACCTAGATTTGGTAACAACCCGAAGGTTGGTTTTGCTTTTCCCAGCAAACCTGCAGGTTGCAAGGCCCCACGAGACCGCGCAGTCTCACCTCCCATAAATACAGACCATAAATTCTTACTTTGGGATTGAAAGCCCGGGCCGCCGAGGCACAATCCGAACACGCACGAGCCGGCCCGGGCTGCTCCCCAGGCACCGGCAGCCCAAACGCTCGGCCAGCTCTGGGGGCACCTCGGCCCCGCTGCTTGCGCCCACTGGCGCAGCGAACCCTCAGGTTCATCCCAGGGGAATTCACGGGAAGCAATGCGGATGCGGCGGATCGGCCGGAGCACGGCGGTGGAGTGCAGAAGCCACCTCTGCTCCGAGCGAGCTGCCCCAAGACCTTGCCCTCCCCCCTCAGAGGCGACCGAAAACAAAACCAGGCTTTAGTTTAAGCATATCTGGCTTTTGCATTTTGGGCACAGCCAAGCTGATCCCCGGTGCCTTTACTCAAGCACCTACACTAGGCGATTGGGATGCAAACCCTTCAGCAAAGCTTCCAGGGAGCCCCATCAGCGACTGCTTTCCCCCCGTGCAACCTGCAAAGCCGAGCTCCGGAGCGCTGGAGCCAGGAGCGCCCGGTGACGGAGCAAACCGGCCGGACGAGCCCTGCGGACAACGCCCGCAAAGCTCGCCCGCCTCCCCCTGCCCTTCCCTCCGGCATCGCGTATCGCCGGCTGCAGTCAGTAATTACGCTATCAGGTTCTATTTTAATAAGAGCACGAGGGTGAATCAAGCAGCTGCAGCAAAGGGACACAACAGCAGCGGGGGAACCTGCCTTGCCTTTTCAGCGAGAGCGTACACGGGATTAGTAACGTTATACAGATCCTTTCACCACTTGCCTTTCACTTGTTCATATATGGTCTAGGTCAGCAATGGCCAGAAGTTTATTAACAAGCGATAGCTGCTCGGGGGTCGGCGTTAGGCGCCTTGGTGCTCTCGCTCCCTCCGCAGACCTGCGCCTCCAGGTGTCTGCCATGCCCCAGCCCCCCCAGAGCTCTTTAAATCAAGCCACGGGGCCTTGCTGGTGAGCTACGCGAAGGAAGAGCTTTTCCGACCACGTTCGGACCGCATGAAAGCTCGCGCTGCACTAACTAAACTTGCACGGGGCTGTGCAAACGCGGGACCGGTGTTAAAGTAATCAGAGTGGCCTTTGGGGGTTTCTTCTCCCTGGTCATGACAGAGACCTGCTCAGGAAGTTGAGGACAATATTACAAGATAAATGCCCGCTGAACTAATAAAACAATGTCAGAACTGGCGTCATTTGGATCCACCTTTGTAGAAAGCCTGGAGCAAATGCCACCACCTCCAGAAAGCCCTGTCCAGCCGAGTCCCACTCAAAGGCAGACCAAGATGCGCCTGTCCAACGGGTAAGAGCCTTCCATACAATCTAACAGCTCTTAGCTGGCTTTTGTTTAAGCTCAGGCAGAGCTTGCATTCTCCAAAATGCACTTCCCGTTAAACACCAGCCACTTTCTCCAAAGCCAGCTTCCAAAGAGTGGCACATTTAAATCCAGATGTGCACAGAATCAGACTTCACTGATTCCGAGTGCTCGGCACCCTTGGAGAGAAAATAAAAGAAAGAAACACTATTTTGGGCTGTTGGCTCAGTTTGGACTTCAGATCCAGAAGCTGAGGCAGCCAGGTTTGAAAGTTGTAGCCATGCCGACTTCATTCCAGCACGGCTCTAAGTTCTGGCACTCCGAGTTTTCCATTCACAGCATTCCTGCTGGGATTTCTGCTCGTTCCGTTTGTTTCTTTCAATGGGCTGGCGTGTGTGGTCCCAAATGGAAATATATATAAGTATTTGTGAGGAGCTGTTTGCAGCTCTCGCTGACCCAGTGTTTGCTTACAATATCAAAAATATTCTGCCTCTATTATTTCTTCGTTTCCCTTTGATCCCAAACTGCAGAGTACTAAGTGCTTCCTGGAGGGTGCTCGGTTTGCCTGGAAAGGCCAGACCTCACAAGCCCACAGACATGCTTGTAACCAGCACATGTCTCATCCTGGCAAACCACTCCAGAAAGGACTTTCTGTAATTCCTTTACCTGACATAACCCACCGCAGAAGAGGAGCTGCTATTATCATTACCTGAGCAATAAGCAGTCTGCAGCTGCAATTGCAAGCTCTCCTCAAGCTGCACAAGAGCATTAGGCAACAGGCGCACCGATAGCGGCTCCTGTACTCCCACCATCGGGTAAAGACATATGTAAGGGTGTTCACAGCACCCAGCTTTTGCTATTGCATCTAGCTGACTCACCCCTCTAGAGCCATCTCTAGTCAGAAAGGGCAAATCAGAGGCCCTGAATGAGCCATCCCCCATCACATCCCTCCCTGGCCACAGAGCTCAGAGCTCCAGTTGGGCCATGGGGTTGGACCTGCATCTCTTGGACCCCACCTGTAAATGTATTCAGGCTGTCATTTCATAGAGAGACATCAGCTAAACACATGCAGAAGTCTGGGTCATCATTTCCTTCTGTGAAACTGATTTTTTAATCCCCCCCCCCTCAAGATTGCTTCCTTAGACCATCACTTCAATCAGGTGATGTTCAATGCGCCTGGGCATCACCTGCCTGGGTGGCGGTAATCCCACCAAGGTCTCCAGACACCGATATAATAAATAGTCCCTTATTCATACTACAGGTATTAAAGCAGGTATTTAACACCCAGCACAAATGCAGAAGTTGTTTTTTTGGCACTTTCAAAAGCATCCATATTTATGTTAACCAGCCCCACACAAGACAAAGCTGTGCAAAATCAGAAGGAGTTTCGAAAGGACCCAGTCTGCTGATATCAGGCTCATACGTTATAGCAGCAAGGTTTATTCTACGTTTCTTGTTCTCCTTACGGCCTCAAGCAGGGCCGAGAGCCCTTTGGTGTCCCTGCCACGCTCGGTCCACAGCCAGCGGGGCTCAGCCCAGATGGCTGCACTGGAGGTGGAGGAGCAGTGGGAGAAAGCAGGGCTGAAAGGACATCTAGTGGCAACGAACAACCTCCACAGACAGGCTGGAGACACCTCTGCGGCCCTGGGACCGTCTTTGCTATAAATCAGATCGGGAATACCTGCAAAGTCTGCCTGCAAAGAGGAAGCTTCTGCATGTCCTTAACTGGGTACGAGAGACCCCCAACACAAAGAAAATGCAGCTGTTTTGCTTTGCGGTGAAGAACACTTGAAAGCTGGCTCGGAGCACGCATGCACCATCATATTAGCACATTAACATGGAAACGTGCGTGTTAAGGGCACACGTGGTCAAGAGGATGCCTGGCTGAAGCTGGCTTGACAGGAGCCCTGTCCATCACATCTGCTCAGGGAACTGAATTGCCACACAACCCTAGGAAGATTCGTTTCCAAACCATCCACCCCAAATCCTTTAAAATATTAGGAGACGCTGCCCAGTATACCAGGTCTATGGCTTTCTGCCAGCTCTGCCATCTCGCTCAGCAGCTTCTCCCTCTGGCCACCCGTTCCCCAGCAAGCGCAGGACCCACAGCCCAGCCTTCCCCAGTACGATTACAGCTCCCCAGTCGCTACGGTTGAGTTGTGTCCCCAGTTTCCAAAGGCAAAACAACACACACGCGCCAGCACCTTAAACACGTGAAGAGGAGACCTTGCTGTCTCTTGCTAGGTACGAGCACAATTTGATCCAACCACGGCGATAAAGCAGAGGTCCCTGGAGGAAATACTTGATAGAGACGCAACACCAGCTAGCGTTTGTCTGTGTCATTCGTGGGTCATGTTTCGGGTGTAAAGCACTTATCTCCCCTGATATTTTTCTACCATCTTTTGTCCATTTAGATTATCAGTGCTTCGAGCAAAGACTCCTCTGACGACACACATGGAGGGAGTCCAGCTCAACGGGAGCTGGCCTACGCCAAGCGGGCACGCAGGACCTGCGAGGGAGGAATGACATGACATGACATGAAATGACAGGAAGGCAGGCGGCCAAGGCCTGGGAAAATCGCCACGCCTGTGTTTTTGTTTTTCTTCCTACCAGACAAAAGCGGCTAGCGAATTCCTTTTGGATATGTTTCAGAACCTCCAAAAAAAAAAAAAAAAAAAATCCTGCTGGTGTTTGCTCACAGCTGATAATTACAGGAATAATTATGATTTATTCCCATCATAAATCTTGGGGCAAAGAAAAGGTTTTTGAGCCCTGCAAGATTTGCTGGATGCCAGGAGCAAAACACAGCTCTAATTGCCCTTCTTTGTTGTGTTTAATTAAGGATTCTGAAGCAACTGATCTTTGTGGCTTTTCACGGCTAGAAAACCTACAAGGAAAAGAAAAATCTTTCCGCAGAGCCACCAATCAACGCTTTGTTAGGTTACTAGGCACTAAGTGTGCTACATCTGAACACTCAGAACTCCCAGAAAAAGAAGCTTATTAAAGGAAAAGAAATGCTACAACAGGCTTTTTTTTTTTTTTGTAAGCTTCGGCAATTTTGTGCTCACTTCTAATCCCGGAAGAAATGTCTTTTGTCTTTATCCCTCAGCATTTTTGCCTCATTACTGCCCATTCCATTGTGTTGCATAAAAATACGTCTCCATTTCTATTACCTTCATAATTGCACCATTTCCATTTTTCCTTGGGGTTTACTTCAGCTTCCTCTCTAAGTCTAGAGGACTTATCGCTTTCGCAAATACATTCAGAAAAACAAACCAGCCCAGAACTCCCTGGAATAACGAGGCTGCCAATCTCACTACAGGTGTTTCCAAGAACGGAGGAGGAGGAGTGCATTTAGGAAGAACAGCACCAAACGTTCCTCCTTGGAGCAGTAATTCCCAGCCAAGTGCCGCTCCTCCCCAGGCGGAACGGGTTTGCCCAATGCTACACCTCAAACTCGACCTCGAATCGGTTGGCGCATGCAGGGAGCAGGTCTGCGGAGCAGGAGGAGGGTATACCAGGATTGCCTTTTTGCAGAAAGGGATTACACTTGCTAAGTGCAACGTGCCTTCGGCCAAGGTTAGGCCCAGAGTCCTGGGTCTAAGCGCAGCACCCACAAGGAAGCGCTGCTAGGAGTGATAGAGCAAATGGAGAAAGTCTGATGTCGCCCGACATGTAAAACCCAACGGTTCAACTGCACCAAGCAGCTTACTGCACAGTGAGGTCTGGAAATAGTTATCTAGCAAGCAAAAAATGCCAAATACAACCAGCTTTTTTTGCCCTCCCTCCCCCTTGGGCTTATCATGCCTGGGAAATAATCTTCTAAGACCAGGAGAAAAGCAGATGCAGTGGAGGAGGACAGAAACAGCGTGGCACACAAAGGGAACAGCACAAAACCAGCAGCATCTCTGATCAGAGCAGCAGCATCCGACCTCAGGTGCTTACTTTGGTCCACAGAGCAAGTGGGTCGTGGTCAGATCCCCGGCCCTCAAGCCCTTCCCGGTCCTGCCGGGACAGGGGGCCAAGGCCAGGCACTGCAATGCCAGGCAGGACAAGGCCGTGCACGCCAAGGCGGCCAACTGCTTGGATTCACATTGCTTTTTATCATAAAAGCTAACAGTGGAAGTCAGCTAGCAGCCAGCTCTGAAATCTGGAGTTGAAATAGGAAAAGAAAGATGCCGCTTCCCAGTAGAAAGCCAATCTTCCTCTTTTCCTAGAGTTTCAGCTTTAGGCCATCTGTGTCCTGATCATCCAAAGAGTTGACCGAATGTCAGTCCCTCTGTTTTAAGGCTGATTACAAGGTGTTGTAACCTGCACGAGAGCCCTGGACCAGGACCTAGGTCTGCAGCGACTCACCCCTCACGCAGCCATAACGTGGCGCTGATAATACGTCTTTTCTCCAGCCATCCTCCACCTTACTTTTTCCGATACTAAGCTTTCTGTAACAAGGACCCCATTCTACACGCAGCAACGAGAACGTCCAATGTGGCTGAAGCTTACAGTGCAAAACATTCAAGGAAATCAAAGGGAAACAAAAAGAATGGTTACAAAAAAAGCAATTTTCCATGTTCTGAAAAAACTGGGAGAATTTTTGCCACTTACTTGAAGCCAGATACCAGGATTTCCCACCTGAACCTCCGCGCTGGGTTGACCAAGCGAACGCCCGCTCCCTGCCAGGGCTGGCTCCGAGCTGGCGCTCCCCAGCAGCGGTGGAGGTTGACACCTTGTGGCTACTCATATTATTTGCAAGTCGTAGAAGCAGAGCTTTTTACTCCTTCTGGTAACAGCTGTGGTTGTAGTTGCTTCTGTTCTCAGATTAAGAGCTAAATTCCCAACACCTGGCATGTAATGCGTGTGGCTGAGGGCACATGCTGGGGTCACTAGCAAGTTAATGAAGATAAACACCACCAAATACTGAAAACGATATTTAAAGTCATACCCTATTTATTCCTGGAGGAAAAAACCTCTTTGGGATAGGAACCATCTGTATATACGTAAACCCACAACACATGCAATAAAAGGGAGCTCATGCGAATGATGCCTCTCCATGATTCTGCTCTCTTATCCTGAGCCTCCGACCCGGCTGCGCAAACCGAGGAGGGGATCGGAAAACTTCCGAAACCAGAGCTGTTTTGCCAAAGTGTAGCTGCACTGACTCCCGAGAAATTATCTCCAATTTTCACTAGATTAAAAGTAATCAGGATCAAGACCTGCAGCACACTAAACCTGTTAAAGAAAAATTCAATACTTCAGGCTTTTATCCAAGAGGGTTAAAAAACAAGGGAAGTCTAAATTAAAACTAATATACTCTTTCTAGAATAAACAACTGCACTTATCTTACTATGAGCACAGGATTTATTGTACATTTAATGTACGCTTAAATTACAAAAGCAAGAAGCATCAGTGCAGCAAAGGCCCACCAGAAACATCAGCCAAACCTGCCTCCCATCATTAGCCACGCACCCGCCCCAGAGCTCCTCCACGTGAGAGCGCGTAGAGCCCCAAGGAAAACGGACCTGCCTGCAACTGCATTTACCTCCCCTCAGCCACGCTATTCCACACTCCTCCTGGCTGCTATAACTAATACTTTGTATTTATCTAGCATTTTTACACCTTCAAGCCATTCTGTAAAACACATATCACTAGACTTAAAACATAAAACAACTCCGGTAGAAAAATGGTCAGTAATTACAAGGCCTAATGGATAGCTTAAACGGCTCTTTCGCTTTTGACACCTAGGTGTGGGGCCGGCTTGCCTCCTTCCCCCATCCTCCGCACCAGCCGGTGCGGCTCCAACCTGCAACATCTATTTGTAGAGCCGTACTGCTCGCTTCTGGCCTGCCTGCACCCTGGGAGCTTTCAAAGGCTGTTTCGCTTGTAGTTTAACATCATGCATTTATTTTGCTTTTCATACCCACGGGCATTGCCACAGACAGATAGTGAAGGAGACGATGCTCAGCTGTGAGCGTGATGGGGAGCAGCCATCTGAGTCCCCTCGCTACAGCTGCTTGCACTAACAGTGGGGTAATTTGGGCTGGAATCAGATGGTTAAACTTATTTTTTGTATCTGAAGAATGCAAACATTAAAAGATAGATTGCACATATAATACTAAGGTATAATAAACTGCAAAGCAGCCCAATTAAACACATAGCCACAGGCTCACTTACATCAGTGCAAAGTACTCTTAAATTCCAGAAAGCAGAGCAGATCGACAAGTTATTTACTGTTTGCTTTTGATGAGATCTCACCAAGTTTGTTTGAAAAGCAGCACATCTTTCAAAAACCGAGTTGGAGCAGGAAAAAAAAGGGGGGGTAATTAAAAAAAGTTGCTGTACCATCTCACTGCATTATAACTGAAGCATGTTAGTTCAGGAGCAACTAGATGTTTCATTTTGACATTTTCTAAAAATTATGTTCTGTTTAAGCCATTTTCCATCCAGCACTGCCCTTGCGCTGTTCGTCTGCCTCCTTCGGGCCTCCCCGATGCACCAAGACTCACAGCAGCTCCAGCCACCACATTTAAAATGCAAACAACCAACCTTCAGCCAGGAAAAGCTCTTTTTGCTCCTTTTAGAAGGAACCATTTCTCCCACGCACACCCATTTATAACCATGCAGTCCCCCACAGTAACATGCACGTTTAAAAATCAGTATTTCCTCCATGTCAGGAAAGCTTTCCAGGGGGACACGCGCTACAAGCCGTCAGCTTACAAGCATTACTTACCCCGACCTCCTGGACATGACACGCAGAAGCCGGTATTCACGGAAAAGCTCTTCTAAGTGACTCTTTCCTCACGCTGAAGTCTTTACACTTGTGCTCAGGGTCACATAACAGCTTTACTGAAATAAGAATTAAAAAAAAATTTTTTTATTGATGCAGTAAAAGTTATAAAACAGCAAAAGCCCAAAGGAAAGCCCAGACTTTGCTTTGCCCCCCAAGCCACACTCACAGGTGCTTCGGCGCCGCTGCAGCTTGCGGCACCAGGCCTTGGGGTGTCACCCTCGCCCCTCGCATGGCCACGCCAGTAGGGAAACGCACCCCAAACGCGGAGCTGACCAGGGGCATAGGGTGGGCGAGGGCACCCCGGTCCCGGCCACTCACCCAGCACAGGACCCACCACCGCCAGGCTCCCTGCCGCTGCCCTCCTGCTTCTCCACCTGCCCTGCTGCTCCCAGGTGCAGGGACACCGCCAGGCTTTCCCAGCTCTTTTGGAGTGAATACACCTGCTTTTGGGACACAGCTGGGCCCCCCTCCGCCCTCCCCTGCATCCTCCTTTGCAGCAGATGGAGGCCTGGTCCCGTCACCGAGCTGGGGCAAGAGTGGAACTGGTCATTCGGGGCAAAAAGTGTGCGTTTTAGCCCTGCACATCAGTGCTATGGATTCTGCAGTCTCAGCTTTTTTATTTTTAATACAGGTCATGGCAAACTCTTCCTCACTGACATAAAAGAGCCTCCTCTGATGCAAAGGGGGAAGGCATCTGGACAGTTTTATATGATGTCCCTTTACAGAGCACCAAAATAAAAGTTACAAGCAAACATCACCGACCAGGAACAAAAGCCTACAGGCAGGTGTATTTGAAAACTAGTCTCTGCTTAAATGTATTTGAAATATCTCATTTTTCTTTCAGGCACGTGCATTTGAATTGACAGGGCAAAACATTAAGTCATTTGTGATATGAGGCTGTGCAGTTTCCACCCAGCCACCCTGGGCACACTGGCTGCCCACCTTCCTCTCCCATTTCATGTGCAGATGCACGTGCAACCATACGTATCTGTGCACGCGCAGGTATATATTATTGTTGTTATTAACCACGTGTCTTGGCCTTAGCCATGGACGAAGGTAGGCATTGCATAAACATATACAAATAGAGAAGCCGTGACATGATCCCCAATATAATAGCTACAAGCATTTTCAAAATTTTACGGATGCCGGCACTACGGCCCTTACTGCAAATTAAGCACCTTCACGACACCAGTAAAACATCCCGCAGCAGCCGGTTCCCCCAAACACAAGGCCGCAGTATTTGCTGGTTTGGTTTTTTGCCCCGTTCTGCCCCGGCGCCAGCCGCACGCAGCCAGCCGGGGGGATCTGGCTCCGGGGGCTTGTGGGAAGGGTGCAGGCCGATTGGGGAGCTTCGCCCCGAAAGCCCCCCTGCCAGGGGGGCTGGCACACACGTGTTTGCGTGTGCATGCACTTTTGTGTGTGCACACGAGTGTGTGCATATGTGTGTGCACCTGTGTACTTGTGGGGGGGTGCACACACGTGTTACCCCTCTCCCTGGGGCAGATGCCCGTGTACCTGCTTCGAGGAGGTGCCCGGCGGTGTTTAGGGGTGCGTGTCACCCCCGGGAGAAGCCCCTGCCCGGGCTGCCCGGCCCCGCTTGCCCCCCCTTCCCTCCCCTGCTCCAAACCCCGGGGAAGAAAAGAGGCAAATCTCTTGCGGGTGCAATACTTGTACGTACAATGCCAGGGGAAGGGATTATACCAGGGATTAACATTTTAAACTCCCTTACCAGACTTTCTGACTCAAAGATCCTCAGGCTGGTAATCGTATTACTGTCTTTGAGATTACTGCGTTACTTACTAGATTCAAACGAGAATTTAAGGTTAAGTTGCGGGGAGTTGCCTGTAGCCCCCAAACACCCTGGGCTGGGGCAGGAGCCGCTTTGGTTTGGGTTTTTCTATGTTTTTTTTAGATATTCTCTTAGTTTCCCCCCCGCACAGCCAAGGAAGACTCCGCGGGCGCTTTTCTCGTCCCCTGCCTCCTCCTAATTCCTGGTAATTTATCCCGTATTAAAACTCCTTTAAGGAAGAATGGCCAAGGACCAAACACCTGCTATGCAAATGGGAGCAAATCCCCCTGCCGCTGCGGCGGCCCCGCGGCTGCCGGCGCATCCTCCCGCCGCCCGCGCACCCCGGCTCAGCCCCAGCCAGGTTATCTTCATCGCATTAAAAAAATAAAAACCCCTCCCCAGCAGAACTATTTATACGGAAGGTCTTTTAAAAGAAAACGCTCCGCAGGTACTTAGGCTTCCTGCTTTTGGCATTGCTGGGGGCAGGATTTCATCCGCCCGGCGGTCGATGCATTTGGCTTCTTTTAGGATGAGTGCTCGAGCTTCAATTAACAAAATACGGATCAACAAAAGAGGGGAACTGTGGGCGGGAGAAGGTGGACGGGGGGGAAAAAGGGAAGAAAAACCTCTCTCACAATAAGGTGCAGGGAAAGGGGCTCGCTCCTCCGACGTGACATCCTAATCTCGGTTTTCCCACTTAACGCGGCAGCCGGGAGGCTGAGGGAAGCAGCGGGCAGGGCGCGTGCCCGGCACCGCGCAGGGTTTGGCCCTTTGCCTTTGGGGGCCGCCGATAACCTGGATTAGGGTTGTTGAGACCTCGGGAAAAGTGACGTTTTCTCCGGGAGCTCTCCCCGCGGAGGGGAAACGGGGGGCAATCGCGCGGGGAGCCCCACGAGGACGCCGGGCGAACCTTCCCCGCCGCCGCCGCGCTTCATTCCGGCGTCCCTTTAACACGAGCATGTATTTCCCAGCGCCGGGCGCTTGACTGACGTTTCGGCTATTATTCGGGGAGATAGATTGTTTGGCCCGAAGATGCTTTGTTTGGGTTCCTCATAAAAGAAACAAGTTAAACGCCACAACTACCACACACAAAAATGAGTCCTTCTAGCCATAAAACCAGTGGGACAAGGAAGTGGTTGTAGGAGTCAAACATAATTGATGCTCAGAAAGATGTTATAAATAATCTGTGCAAGCGTTCTCTCCCATGTGCCTCAAAACCGCAGAAAGTGGTGCTTTTTTCTTCTTCTTCTTCTTCTTCTTTATCTCCCCTTGAATTCAGGAGCATAATACACCGTGAGCGCCAATAATTGATGTATGTTATAATTCTTCATTACCCTATCAGCAGTCTGGGAAAACTGGAAGAAAAGAAAATGCCAGAAAGTTATGGTAAAACTTAAGATGCGACAGAAGTAGCTTTCTTTGCTCACGCTGTGAGTGTTTGAATAAGAAGAATGTCCCTGCACTGTAACAAGCTAAAAGAATGAGGAAGACAAAGGATTTCGCGAAAAAGGTTTAGATAGAAGACAAGGCAAGTGAAACTGAAAGGAAGGCAAAAAAACCATTTACAATGGAACAATGCATGTACTAATCGCTTTGATATATTATACAAACCCAAAGACCCAAAACATTGTGTAATTATTTATAAATGACTTCTCCACTCCTGTGTATAATACCGAAGAAAGAATAAAACTGCAGGCTACTCTCTAAACTATTTCTAAATAGACCTAGCTCAAAAGGAAGCAGAAGTGTTTGAAAAAAAAATAATTAATGGTTGATTTTATGGTTGTCTCATTAAAACATTTTAATTACAACAAACAAAATACATTTGTGCTTGCCGGGAACAATCATTTACCTACTCGCCCCCTCCCCTCCAAAAAGAAAAAGTCGCATCCCATGCTTAAAGCCCTGAAAATAAAACATTCCCACTCTTTCCGCGGAGCGCCGGCCGGGACGCGGGCAGCCCCCGCGGCGCCCCCGCGCTCGCGCTGCCGCCAGCCGCCCGCCACACGCAGCCGGGGCCCCACGCCGGCCGCAGGCAGGTAGGGCTGAGACGAGGGTCAATCCTTTAAAAACCCGCTTCCGAGGCGGTTCCCCACTGGCGAAACCACCTCTGCGCTCTGGAAGGGGTTAAAGGCGCCTCTCTCCCGGGGCGAGAGCGCTTGGAAACACCGCGCTTCCAGGGCCGCCCATTAGTCGCCAGCAACGGCGTGAACCCCTGAACCCTGCTGTAGCCGCGGGCTGCGAGCTGTAAGGCGACTCCGGCGGGGCTGCGCGTCCCCCGGGGCGAGGCACCTCCTGGCCAGCCGCAGGCTCGGCGGCTCAGCGCCGCGGCGCTCGCTCCCTCCGCACCTCCGTGTGCCAAGCGCCGAGGTGGCGGCGCCCACGCGAGCGCAGCGAGGACGGGATCGGGGGGGCGGCTTTGGCTCGCGCACCCCTGCGTCCCCTCGGCGTTACATGAGCTCGCTCTCTCCTTTCACCTCCCTCACCGTTTATCCTTCCATACGCCTATTTTAAACAGTTGTGCATCAACGCACGGGTCCTTGGGGGGCAAGCGAGGTGCAGGGACCCGATCCTCACCTTCTTCCTGCCAGGAGGATTGTCTTCAACGGGCCTCGGGTCGAGCTTTCTGCTCCTGGGGTGATGGGTTAGGAGAACAGCCAGGGATCCGCTCCAAATCCAGTACAAAGCATCTTCTGCAGACAACTCTGCCTCTTGCTCTGGCCACGTTTTCCAGCAACGAGTGAGGAAAAAAGCAGTATTGTCCTGGTTTATACTTTGCTTTGATGCTCTTCTCCACATTAGTTTAAGCCCTCACATACTAACGTAACAAAACATACAGTTTGGTGAATTGTTGTATTAATGTGTATCCTAAACCTACAAGAAAGTACCTCTAACTTCTCTGAGGCATCTTCCAACTACAGGGGCAGTTTTAATTTGAACTAGTCATCGCAACGCTTGGGGAGAAGAGCAGCACTAACACTGTCACTAAAATTCTAGCCATTTCTGAAACGTAAGGTTGATTTTTAAAACGGAGACCTGCCTAGCTTCAGGAGGTACAATAAATACTCCGCAGTGAACAGTGATTTCTTGTTGACTGGCCTCTTTATCAGTGGCATGGGTGGATTCAGCAAGCAGTGCTGAACGCGGACACCCTGGCAACCTCGCGCCGTGCCTTACTGGGACCTCGGCACCTGCTGAACCTTGCCTCAGGTCGCCTCTGCCTCTCCTCCAAGCACCTCCACCTTTGGGTATTAACTCAAAGCCTTTCCAGAGTCCACCCATGAGGCCACCACCTGCCACCTCAACCAACACCAGGGAAAGGAGAGAGGCTCTGGCCTGAGGCCCTAGTCCACCAAGGGATACAGCTGCTGCATGAGCAGGGCCCCCAAGGGCTTGCTTGGATTTTGGATGAACCGAGATTGTCATCCCACATGCGGCGGTTCGAAGCTCGGCACACGGACCCGCGAGGGAGCGGGACACTGCAGAGTCCGGCGCTGCTGGGCGAGTAAGGACGGGCCCTCCCAGCTGCGCTTTTCTGGTTTCTATAGCCAAAAATAGAGTCTTCTTATTGCTTTAAAGTGCAGCAAGGTGTCTCAAGGCAAACAGCCGAAGCATTTCCACGTGATAGGCTTCTCGGAGCACGCAGTGTGAAACTTATACCATCCACAATCCAAGACTAGCTGCGTTTACGCCAAGACAGAGAAGCTAATACCAAAGGCTACAAATCAGTCAAGAGCCCAGGAACATACGCTGCGTTCCACAAAATCAAAGGTCCTGTTTCGACTTCGGACTGTTTCTTTTTCCTGATCCCAGAAAACTTCATGGACCTTTTGGAGCTGACGTCCATAGGCGCAGGCCCATAAGGTGTAAGAGCTATTATCTTTGTTGGCTGAATAATTTATCTGCAAAATTAGTAGACTGCCTGCGATAGAGCTGGTTGAATTATTCATCGGGAATAAATTATCCAAGATATGTAGCACCTCTTTCTGTTTGCGAAGGCTTCCTGAAACAATTCTGATTCTGTGAATGCA
This sequence comes from Apteryx mantelli, assembly GCF_036417845.1. NCBI lineage: Eukaryota > Metazoa > Chordata > Aves > Apterygiformes > Apterygidae > Apteryx > Apteryx mantelli. Next base: position 4,435,976 of record NC_089991.1, on the reverse strand, counting down.
TTCGTTATTCATAAGTATTCAGTGAATAGATTATGCAAACAAATTTCAGCCTATGGGTTGTTTGTGAAACATTCACTTCAGCCCTTGCTATTCATGGCTGTGACTGATCACAGAGACACATGGTGCTCTCTCCCCTCCTTGATTGGAGCACAAACTTTTAAAACAAGAGAATAACAAATGACAAACTGCAAATGATGGATAAGGACTAATGAATAATGCGCTTTCACTGCAAACTTTCAGACAAGTGATCAGTTGTGCCAGTCGGTGAAACTCTTGGGAATCATAAACATTTTAATGAATAAACTATTGACTACTTGAAGACACCTAAACAAAAGACAATAAAAGTGTTGTTGACAACACCAGAGTTTATATTATTGTATACAAAGTGCACCTTAACAAAAGCGCTAACATATTTTTTGCCATATGCTTCCATCGGCTTTAATTTTCAGTTTCTTCTGACTTTCTTCTGGTTTATACTGGAAACTCTGCTACAGATATCTGCCTAACTGAGGCCTCTAATAGTGCAGCCACTTAAGGACATGAGGAACTCAGTGAAGTGGAACCACTTAGCTACATAAAGTCATTTATGTATGCGCGGGCCCTAAAAACATCATCCTGATTGTAGGACCCGTGATTGAGAGGGCTAAGTCTCCCCTGCAGAACCGCGGGGCCGAGTCACCTTGTTTTATATGGTTACACTGCGCATCTAAGGTCTAAATATATAAAGATGTCAGAAAGTATAAAGCAAGCTGATGCTGACCCAGCTAGTCTACTAGAAAACTACCTCTGCCTTGAGACTAGTTAATATTCATCACCCAAGGCTTTTTTGATTGCTCACTTTTGTGAGTGATCTTTTTAGCACAAAGAAGATTGTGGCAGTTTGCTCGTGTCAGGGATCATCTCAAAGCAAGGAGGGTGAAAAAGCAGGAAGAATAACTCTGATCAGCAAACTCTTTTCTCAGGTTCAAGCTAAAGAATGGTTGCTATGAACTTAAAATGCAGAGATAAAGACAATAACTTCAGGCTGTCAATGTTCCCTGCTTATCAAAGGCATAGGAGAAAATCACAGTAGGGGGAGCGAATCGACATCTAGCGTGAGGACAAATTATGTAAATAAATATGGTTTTAGGTCTGTAAGTCTAAAAATGACTATTGATGGATGATGAAAACGAAATTTTTTGAGGAATCCAAGTACCTGAGTGCTAGCAATGGTGCTTCCTTACAACACTGAAACGCAGGATGTAAAAAGCCGGGTGTCAGAATTAAAAAACTTATTAGCCGCATGTAAAACCGTGGCTTCTCAAAGTTAAACAGTGATACCTAGGGGCTTAGTGGGAATTAGCAGGAGTTACAAGAACTTTACAGTAAAAACAATGCCATTCTTCTTTTGTTTTTAACCCAGAAACAAAGAGTTGTATATATGCACTCATACGCACGGAAGTCTCTAAGATCAATGCGTTTTGGAATTCTTAACTTTGCAAGCACCTGCAAAACGTTCGCTGAATATGAAGCACGGGTAAACTGCAGCGCGTGGATAAATTCACGTCTAAGGAGCAGGAGAAAAAGGGAAAAAAACCCTGCTTTGAATTCCTGCTACCATTTCCGAGCATTTTCGCTTGACTGGGGCACGCAGGAAACCCGCAAGGCCGCCGCTCGCAGAAAGCAAACCTCGGCGAAGGCTCGGCGCGGGGCCGGCGGAGCGGGGCGCCCGAGGTGAGCGGCCGCGCGTCGCGCACGACCCCGGCCGGCGCGTTTCCTTCGCCGCCGCCGCCGCTTCCAGCGCCTCCGACTCGCACCGGCGCGGCGTCTCGGCACGGGAGCTGCGCGGCGGAGCGCGGAAAGAGGGCAGGGGAGGGGAGGGGAGGGGGGGAGCGCGGCGCGGCAGGGGGCCGGCGCGGCCCCCGCTCCCCCGGCGCCGGCGCCGGGCGCGGGCGCGGCAGATGCGCCGCCGCCCGCGGTAATTGCGGGCACGCTCCGGAGGGCGCGGCGCACGGGGCCGACCTGCCGCCTCGGCGCGGCCCCGCGGGGCCGGCCACGGGGCCATTGTGTGCGCGCCGCTATAAGTAAGGGCTGCGGGGCCGTCGTGTGCCAAACCCGCCGCTCACACGAGCTGATAGCAGCCCCGAGCACTTCAAAGACAAGGGCGGTCGCGTGTCCCCCCGCCCCCGCCTCTCCCCGGCTCGGCTCGCGTCGGTGGTTTTTTTTTTTTCCTCCTCTTTTTTTTTTTTTCTGTGGAGGGCTCTCAGGAGCTGGAGTTTGCCCTGCCTTCCCCTGCACCGGGGAGCCTGCCGCCTTTTTTTTCTTTTTCTTTCTTTTTCTTTTTCTTTTTTTTCCTTACCGTTATTGCCTAACTGCATCCCTGGGACTGACTTTCCATGTGAGTACGGGGGGGGCGCAGGCACCTGGCGCAGCGCAGGCTGCGCGCCCTGCCCAGCAGTCCCACACCTCCGCCGCTCCTCTTACTTATTTATTTTTTCTCCCCCCCCTTCCCTGCCCTCCCCGACCGCTTCGCACTTTCCCCTTCACACCCGCGCTCCCCGCCGCCCGCACCTCCGCGGCCAGCCGCGGGCGCGCACTGACGGCCGCGCTCTTCTCTCCCCGCAGGATGCCCGCGGAGGCGGCGAGCAGCGGCGGCGCGGCCGAGCCGCCCGGCGGCCCGCGGGAGCAGCGGCGGCGGCGGCGCGGCCGTGCGCGGGCGCGCACCGAGGCGCTGCTGCACACGCTGAAGCGCAGCCGGCGGGTGAAGGCCAACGACCGGGAGCGCAACCGCATGCACCACCTCAACGCCGCCCTGGACGAGCTGCGCAGCGTCCTGCCCACCTTCCCCGACGACACCAAGCTCACCAAGATCGAGACCCTGCGCTTCGCCTACAACTACATCTGGGCCCTCTCGGAGACGCTGCGCCTGGCCGAGCAGTGCCTGCCGCCGCCCCCCGCCGCGGGGCTGCTGCCCGCCCGCCGCGCTGCCGCCGCTGCCGCCGCTGCCGCCGCCGCGCCGCCCAGCCCCGGCAGCGACGCCGGCTCCTGGCTGTCCAGCGCCTCGCCGTCCGCCCCCTCGCTCTGCGCCAGCGCCTCGGGCCCCAGCAGCCCCGCCACCTCCGAGGACTGCGCCTACGCGCCCGCGGAGAGCCTGCGCGCCTTCCGCGGGCTGCCCGCCGCCGCGCCGCCCGGCGCGCCCTGCCGCTAGGGCGCCCGCTGCGCGCCCGCTGCGCGCCCGGCCCCCCCCCGCCTTGCACTTTGCTGAGCCCCCGGCGCCCGCCTCGCCTCCAGCGCCGTCCCGAAAAGCGGCGAGAAAAGGGGCAGATTTGCTGCTGCTGCTGCTGCAGACGAGGTGAAAAGTCAATTTTACAATTTGTAGCTCTCCGGCGAAGAAAAACGAGCATGAAAATTTGGTTTGAACGCCCTGACAATGCGATGAAAAGGCTTAGCGGGCCCATGCGGCCCGGGGCGCAGCGCGGGGCTCAGCACCCGCCCGCCCGCCCACCCGCCCGCCGCGCCGCCGCCGCCGCCGCCGCCTCCGCCTCTCCCGGGGGGCCCCAGCACCGGGCCCGATGGGACCCTGCGCCGGCAGGACGGACGGCCGGGCGGAGGGGCTCATGCATTATAGATGCTGACCCCCAGCGCGGCCGTCTTGCTTGGGAGCAGCAGCAGACACGGGGTATTCAGCCACTGGGCCAGATAGCGGTTTAATTTATTCAAGATGTTCATTCATATGAAAATTGTATTTTTGTACATAAAGAGCTTTATTCTATTATTATGCCTCTTATCAAAGTGGGTTCCTTTTTTTTTTTATTAAGAAAATGTACTTTAAATTACCCTGTAAATAAAATTTTTAACGTTTTTACTGAATTTTATCCGTGCCTCTGGAGTTTTGTTTGTTAAGGTCGGGCTTTGGGCTCCTCGGCAGGAGCCTGGGGTGGAAGGGAAGGGTTATTAGCCCCAGGGTGATGCTCAACACGGGCCAAGCCAGTGGTTCTCACGCTGGCACGGACACGTGTGGGTCCTCCCGGGGGGCCCGGGGAGCTCCTACCGGCTACCTGCGCCCATCAGCTGCCACTGAGCCTCGCAGAAAAGGGTTGGGAGACCCGCAGGGGCCACTCGGGCAAAGAGCAGGGAAGGAGCGGTGCCTCCAGGAGCCCCGGGTGGAAGGCTGTCCTTGCCCCAGTTTATGGGGGGCACTGGGAGCTCCTGGGGGATTTGGAGCTCCGAGTTATTTATTTTTTCCAGTGCAATCCCTCCGGGGTGGGCAGTGTTGAAAACAAGTGGCATTTTTGGTGTCTTTTTTTCCACACAAAGCCCAGGGAAGGCCCAGCAGATCCCTCCAGTAAATTTCCTGGAGCCATGGGAAGAGGCTGTGTCCCTCATGTCCGGGGCCGGCCGGCCCGCTGGCACTAACGCGAGTTTGCTGGTTAAAGCAGGCGGTTCACTTCCACGCGTGGGTTAGGGCATGGGAGCGCTCCGCTCATCCTTACCCTCGTTACGGCACGTGGGAGGCGAGTTATCGCCCTCCCGCCCAGCACACACGGGCCCAAAGGGCAGCAAGGGAGACCCAAAGGGCCCGGTCCTGCTGTCGCCGGAGGTTACCCCATACGGGGGGTCCTGCCCTCCCACAGCCGCTGCAGGGATGGAAACGCACCCTTCCCTTTCTGCTGCCTTCGAGTGTGTTGGGGGAACCCTCTGACCCCCAAATCCTGCCTTGCTGAAGGGCTTCCACTCCCCATCCTCCCCCTCTCCAGGATTTCTCAACCCTCCCATATCACACTGGGCAGCCAAACACCCTTAAAGCATCACAGTTTTATCATCTTCCCCCTATTTTAGGGAGGAGGAGGAGGAGACTGAGACCAGGAATGAAGACTCTGGCTTTATTGGGTGCAGGGGAAAGAGTGGAAGTTGCTGAGGGTACGGGAGCAGGTTCTCTGGTCTGCCCAAAGTCAGCCCGACCACCTTCAGCCTTTCCGCGGCTCGAGGCCCACGGGGTGCCAGCGTGTCGCAGGACAGGGGCGCTGGCACCCAGGCTAGCCTGGCTCACCGCCTGCGATGCACCGCAGCCACGTTTTCACACTGCTCCATGCACCCAATGGCCCTGGAGGGTGGGTGAGCAAGTACATTTAATGGCAGAAAATGTTCACCAGTATAAGGAATTTTATTCTAGTCAGCTGAAATAGTGCTGAGAATAACACATATGTGAACTGCAGTTTAGAATGATATATTGAGCAGAAGTCGCCATTGCACTAGCAATGGGACCACGGTTTGCATAGATCCAGGAAAAGCAAAAGCAAAAGCATAAGGGCTACACATCAAATTTCCAGCACAGAACATGCATGCAACCCCTAGTTATGAAGAAACCCCTGAAGAAATGTTTCGAGGTACATACACATGCACATATTGCTTCTTATCAAGGTTAAAGGTTGAACAACACCCTATTTTTTGTTGCTTGCATCTTTGGGAGAGGCTCACAGTTTGATATACCTTGGTCAATGGTTGAGAAAGTTTGACCGTTTGGTTTGAAATTTATTATGCTGCATATTGGCCTGCACTAGTTTTTATTTTGCATTTTGGACATTTTTTAACCACAGCAGTTTCTGTACATCTCAGCTTATATAGAATTAATCACAGTTGGGATTCTGACAGCTCTAGAGTGCTCAGCCAGGTCTTTACAGCCATCTCCAAAATGCTGAAAAATCTGTGCTGCAAGGGAAGTAAACAGGGTGTGTGTGCAGGATGCTGGAATACAAAGTGTTGTAGGAGCGCAAGTACTCTGAATGGTCAAGTCCGAAACTTCTCAGATGGGACACCCCGAGATTAGTGCATTCTGATTAGTGCATTCGATCCATTTTCATTTTTCTATGCCTCAGTTTCCCAGCTGTAAAATCAGAATACCACTATGCCTTCACATCATCAGTGAAGGGAAAGATTTCATTGAGCAGAGCTTTCAGGGCACTCAGATATTCAGGAGGGCTATAAAAGCCCAGGAAGTAGCTCAGTCTTCAGGACATGATCAAATATTGTGCAGAAAATAAGGCGCAGGGTAAACACTGTCAGTGAGAATCGGACAAAACTTTGAGTTGCTGTTCACTGCACGAGCAAATTCTGTACCGGAAAGTCAGCCCTCCTACGTAATGAAGAAGGCAGAGATACTATCAAAAATATTACACAGGATCATATCATTACCGCAAAACATACAAGCAGATGAGCTGAATTCAGGTTGCACAGACACCTCAGTGTTGGCATTTTCTCATTTTTGAGTGTCTGAGTTTGCAGTCTTTATTTCTTTAACATATTTTGCACATGCACAGACACACACACACACACATCCATCTCCCTCAGTCAGCATAAATACGAAAAAGGAAATGCTATTGCTTGGGAATCTTAATTGGAGCATAATGCTTATATTAATTAGACATCAGCAACCAGTATAAGCCAGTTCCTTAATGATGTCCTGTTAAATAAAAGAGATTTGTGAAATCTAATTCTGGCAGTAACAGGTCTTGATCTGTGACGCAGTGAAGCTTTGCTTGCACCTGCCCTTGAAAGCCAGGAGGTTTTGTATGGAGTAGCCTCCAGGGGCTGAAATTTAGTACAGTCCGTGGAGACGGAAGGTCATCTAAAGTCACTGGGTCCCAAGACGCTGGACTTCAATCTCAAAGAAAAAAACTCCACAAAACTTCAAAATATCCTCTATTCTTTTGTATTCCCTTAACTGTGAGCAGAGATCTGTGGACATTATGCAGTATATAAAGACCATACATCTACCAGGATTCAGTTTATGATGTTAATGCTCCTAATGGGTAATGAAAGCTGCATACTGCGCCAGGGTACAATTAGATTCATACATTAACATGAGTCAGAGAACAGTTTTTCCCCCAAGCGGTGATAGATTCAGACATAGTTGAACAAATCTGCAACTGGGACAGATGGAATGCCTATGTTCAGAGGCGGCAGTACCAAACTGCACCCTAGTTTACAACAGTGGGTTTTGTATTTATTTTTATGAAAAAAAAGAAAGAATAGTTTTGTGATTTGACAAGGAACTGGAACAGGCTTCCTCGGATTACAGACAGGCAACAGACAATTGCACTAAAATCATCTCCTTGCACAAATAAGAAGGGAAGAAAATTAGCTGAATTAAATGTTAGGACTGATGAAATCCTTGGCAAATCCTTGGCAAAAAACACATAGCTACTTGGTAAAATGTTCCCATAAACAGACACTGATCTCAGTCTCACTGAAACCAGTGGGAAGATCCTTAGTGACTTCAGCAAGAACTGGATCTGGCCTCAGAGTCACTAAAACAGGTGAATTTGAGCCGTGGCGCCACATTGCATATACGTATATGTATTTTTTCATATGTCTGCTCTTAGTGCTGGTAATCCCCCATCCTTGCTGGACCAAAATAATGACCTTCGGGGAATGCAAGCATAGGGACCCTCTGCCAGGAGGTTCTGCAAGTCCTTAAGTCTCATTTAATTCCCCTCGGGTTAAGAGAGAAAGTCTGAGATGGCCCCATAGATAGGCGCATAGATGCAGATGAGGATATGCTGAGCTCTTTAATTAACTAATGCTGGTGCGAAAGGAAAGGAAGAATAAAAAGACTTTTTTCTAGCCCTGTCAGAAATTACTCAGAAGCATGAGCGTGGCTACGAGGGAACAAACTCACCTGGAAAAACATAGTTTGATGCAAAAAGGTACTGCAAGCCAGTCCTTTAAGGTGATCTTTGCCACTGGAAATAACCGAAACGGAGTCTCTTTTGCTTCTGAGCACGTTGCTTACAGTGCGCCTGCCTTTTGTACATGCAAATACAGCACTTTCTCCTCGTACATTGTTCAACTTTTAATTGACTTTAATAATGACTTCCTGAATCTTATGCCTCTTCTGAAACTGCAAAGAGATGTACGCAGAACGGAAAAAGAAACAGGAAAGACTTCACTGACTGGACTGAGAAGACTATAAAATTGCTGCTACATTTTCAAGGTATATATGATGTCGTAAAAAACATATCTCTTTTTGTCAGTGGAAAATGTTACAAAAGGAAAAAGATCTGAATTTTATACGCTTCTTGAGTGAAAGTAATGAGAACTGAAAATCCTCAACATCCTTTGGGAGAATTTCTACATAAACATCTCCTGTTCAATCAATCATCATTTTGATGATTTAAGCAATCATTATTTCAGGGAAATTATCTCGTAGCCCACTCTAAAAAAAATCACTTTCTGCACTTCACCTTTACAAAAGAATATCTGTGAATCTAAAATTCTCTACAAGTTTGAGATACCAAGTTCGGTATTTCCTGCGATTTCAACGCCATGTGGTGCCAAGCTGTACACTGCTTACCATCTTCACTGCTTGGGCTAGTCTCAAACAATGCTTACAACAGTTTTTAGTTATTAACAAGAACATCTTGAGAAGGATTTTTATTACTGAATGTCAATCTGCCGTAGATTTAGATTTTGCTCTGTACATTATCTGTAAAATACAGTCTGCATTACTACCTGTGAGCACATGAAACTTAATATTATAATTATAGATCTCTGGTGCTTGAGTGCTCCATTAAGACTGATTTGTATAGTAGGCAGAGATTATCAGAACAGAAGCAGGTGACTTCTAATTTTCAGCGTCAGGAGCTTTTTCATTGGTGGTATATGCAATTGAAAGAAATCATCCAGAGGAGCAACGTTACTAAGGACTAAGCAGTTTTACTACTCATACAGTACAATACGTGAGTACTGCAGAATGGAGATGTCAAAATGCCCCATAAAGTGCTTTCAGCTTTTGATACTTTGCCGAACTTTCACAGTCTCCGAAGGGCATTATTAAAGCACTTATTAATCTGGATTGCTAAATTAACTGACTTGTTAAAGTCAGCTTTATGTCCAGTAGCCTGGCAATAGTGCAGCTATCAACTAATCCCTTTTCTCTCTTCCACCTCTCCAAAAAGGCATCAGGGTCCTTTTAAAAAATACTGAAGATATCACAGATGTCATAGAGCCACAGTGAAGTGACAGATCTTTTCAAACTGTATATGACCTTTTAACCCTGCTTTATGGCTTTTCATTTCACGGTTTTATCAAAAGAAAGATATCCTGGGAAGGTGAGAAAGTGCTGAAAACAGGAAGCCTCACTGCATGGAGATTACTGAGAACATGGATGCTGAATGACATGTAGGTCCAGATTCCGAAGGATGTTTAGAGTTTCTCTGCCTTGTTCTGAAAGGCCTAAGGGACTCAACCCCATTCTCAAATCATTGAGGCAACTAGGAGTGTAAGGCCAAGCTGAGGAGGGGAAATAGCTGTGCCCTTTCAAAACAGGGTTATCCCCCCCCAGCCACCCCTCTGCTGGGCTTTACTGCCCTCACAGGAGAGATGGCAAAACGGTTCACGTGAGTCATTGCTGGTGTCAGATCAAGGCTTTGCATGCCGAGCAATGCTCCTCTGTTATTATTACATTTAATATTATTTAATTCTCAATCTTCCAGTTTAAGATCCACTTGATAGCAGTGAACAGACTCTTTCCACTGGATAACACTCCTCTATGTCAGCGTGGAAATGTTGATGGCACAGCGCTACTTATTATTCAGGTCTTAGTCTTCTGCCTCTGTTTGACTGCCTCTGCAGCAACGACTGTCAGTACCTCCTATCTTGCATTTGAAAATCTTATGAAACTATGATGGCTCGAAGAGGAAGAAAAAAAACATGTTACAGAGGTTGTGGCAGAGACGCAGAGACTTGGCCGGGGTCCTATAGAAAAGCGAGCGGCGGGGACGGAGCAAGGCAGAGACCAGAGCCATGTCCCAGCAATCCTTTTCTGCCTTTCATGCACACTGCTTTGCAAAGTATAAAAATGGTCCTCACGCAACTTTCTACCCCATTTGTCTGACTCATTGATTTGCAGAAGACTTTGGCATTAAGTAGGTAGGACGGAGCACACGGAGCAATGTCTGGGCTGAGAAGAGGAGCTGTCCCTCCGTCCCCTGACCCCAACTCTTCCCATCACCTCGACTCTGATATAAGGGCAGACTCCTCACTGATTCTCCCCCTTCTTCTTTCCCCAAGTATAAAAGTCAGTCTCTACCTACAATATATCCCCTTGGGGGTTTGAGCATGCAAGTTTTAAATGTAGCATTTGCATACTTAATACATAGTAAAACTACATACTTTTACATAAAGTAAAAACTATGCTTCAGAGAAAGACCTGTCTCTATCATTACACGGCCTCCTCTCCAGTCTTCAGGTCACGCCCGTGAGATGTTCTCAATTATGAACTTAAGCGTGTGAGGGGACTGATGCCTCTATTTCCCAAACAAGGATTTGGCAGAGTCCTCGGGACTTTACTATCTCTTTCTTGGATTATTACATTCTATACATTCCAGGATAATCTTTTTTTTACCTGAAGATTTCACAACATTCTAAAGCTGTCTAATGGCAATCCAAGGCGATTACGGACCATAATGGTTTGTTGCAAAAATAATGGATTAAGTTCCATCTGTAGGAGTTAATTGGACTTATTTCTACAAACAAACAACTTATTCTGCTTCTCCCTGTATGGCAGGTGTCAGTAATCTTCATAAAAATCTTATCTGCTAGTAACTCCAGCAGGACTGTCTGCTGTGGCAGCGTGGCATCTGTAGACCAAAGCAAACCGGGCAGGCCATCGTCTGCAGGTTCAACTGAGATGAGAACCCAGAAGACACTGCATTTGTAAGTATAAAAGATGCAAATACAAAATCCCACACAAAGGATGGTGTAAGCCCACTTTTGAAGGTGGCAGGAGAGGGGACATATAGTCCTAGGGAATTGGACACCCTAGGACTCAGTACTTTGTCCTTATTGCTAATGTTAGGACCAAAAGATTAAGTGGTCCTCCATGAAGACCTCAGTTTAGAGAAAAGAGGCCAAACAGAAAAGATAAGTGTTGAAAAGCAAAAGGAATATGAACAGCTCTGAATGGAATTATTCACCTTACATTCCCAAAGCTGGCCTTCAGGATAACCTACTGAAAAGAGAGTCTAAAATGTAGGACCAGAAAGAAAGCAAATCACTAGCAACAGGTAAAAGCTGAACTAACTCCACTGAACTGTCCTTTCTCATTTGAAGTTCTTCTTAAAAGTATTTAATTTTGAAAAACCTCCTCATTGACAAGGCTAGGCACTTTATAAAGAACAACACGTGGCCTTATGACGTTAAGGAGAGATCCTTTAAATCATAACATGGACCAGAAAAAGCATACCTTTGCCCCTGTGATTTTCCAGTTTGGGATCTGGGATTCACAGGAAATAGGCAATATTTATAGACTATTTTGCCAGGATCCTAGAACAGCTAAGGACCTTGCCAGCAAAGACCAGCAACTATATGCAGCTGAGTCAATTCCTCCCTCCAAAGACTTAGTAGCTTGATTTGCATTTTTATTTTCTTTACTTGGCTATCCCTAGATAAAAACGCACGAGTTGTTTCTGTAATTCACTGGTGTGAGTACTCAAACCTACAGGGTTTAAATTCTGAAAAAAAAGAATATGGCATTTTTTTTCTTCCTATTTGAGTACGATCTATCCTGCACCAGTTCTTTGCCATTTTAAAAGGAAAACCTTTCCTGTCACAACATCAGTAATGGATATTCCTTTCTCAATTACCCCTTGCTTCACCAGGAGAGCAACTGATGCGCATCATGTTTATCCAGCTCACTGAAGTGCTTTCATTATCTAAGAAAAGAGGTTAATTAGTATTTAATCAATCTTTTCACATGGTACAGTTTCCTCCTCTCCTATTTGCAATCAAAAAAGATGTAGGTTTCCAAAGCCAGAATGCCCTCTTGATAAATCAAGTGGCAGCTAATTAGGTCTGAGAGGTCCTAAAGAAGGAGGGCCAGGGCTACCTGACCTGGCTGGCTCGTCACCTGCGCCACTCTGCCTGTCACCTCCACAGTGGGAAGCACTTGTTCAGACGCTTGGAGGCTCACGGAGGCGTATCGGATGCATCAGCCTGGCAAAGGGAATTGTCAGTCAAGGGGAAGGCGGCAGCAGCTGCGCGTACCCCAGGCTGTGTGTGTGTGTGTGTGTGTGTGTGTGTGTGTGCGCTCACGCTTCCCGCTAACGGAGCTCCGAGGAGCCACGAGCTAAATCTCACAGAAACTCTACCCTCCAGAAAGAGACAGATGGGATTTCTTTTTTTTTTCCTTTCCTTTTCTTTTTCTTTTTCTTTTTCTTTTCCTTTTTTTTTTTTTCCAGTATTTAAAGACAGCTCAGGAGACATCCTTGCACCTGTATGGGGCTGAACTTAAGAGGTGAATAAGAGAAGTTAATGACATTTGGTGGCAAAAGTTATGGATAATAATAAGCATCAGTCCTTTTAAAAGAAACATATGTAGAAGGATGGAGTTTCCTTTATTAGGCAGTGGGCATGTTTTTGTTCTTCCCTGAAAAATGCCAGGAGCAAAACAGAATCTCACTCTCTCACTGTTTCCACTAAATTAGTCCTGCTGGCTGCTTCGGCAGGGCTGTACACAGATGTACTCTAAAGCTAAATTCGAGCTGAGACAAACACCCCTCAGAGCAAAGGGGACTTAATTTTGGCACTGTCAAAGAGGATACTTGGTGAGACACTGGTACAGGACAGCTGTTCCAGTCATCTAGCCTTCCCATTATAAAATGGTCCAAGCAGCACATGTGATAGAAACAGATTTTTTCTGTGATATTTATAGCAGAGAAAGTGGCCCATGCATTCACATACTTACCCACTTTGGCTCCTCAGCTATTCTCTCCGTAGCCCGCTACTACTGACAATAAGGGGCTAAGTCACATGCCCTATGGTAGCCATGCTCTGGATTTCTTTCCCTGACTTTGGGAAATTCATTGTCTTTAGTATAGTCTGTAGGTTCAAAGTCTGCTTTCACTCGGCGGGGCGCCCTTTCTAGGTTCATAAAGCTACGTTCAGAAATCTTTGGGCAGACCCAAAGCTGACAAAAGTGTCATTAAATAATGCTGGCAATGAATGAAGCTACCAAAGAAGACATAGTCCAGTTTGCATCTCAGTTACAAGAAGAAAGTGCAATGACAGAGTGAGTAATTGGCTAATTGTCTATATGAGCTCTATTTTAACAGTGCAGTCGTGCGATCGCACCATCTGGGGGGAGCTCGGGGAGGGAGCCCCACGCACATACAATGCCAGCGCGCGTTTCCCAACACACAGGCCAGGCAACTGCCTCCTTCCCATCCGAGTCAATGGGAGCCGCGGGCCCTTTGCGTCCCCACAAGTGTGGGCCGAGGTGTTAAACCACAGCAGAGAGTGCGGGATTGAAAAGATTGAATTCATACCCCCCACAAGCGCGGGGTTTTTGCAAAGCGAGCTCTGCGTTTTCGAGATGTGCTCAGAGAGCCCACCTGAGCTGCCCAGGGAATAACGGCGGCGGCAGCACAGGGTGATGCCTGCCTGATTGCCCGGCTGGCGATGGGCACCGTTAAGCTGGAAATGTCGAATTGGTGGTAGGGTGCGAAGAGCCAGGGATCTCCAGCCCAGGTTTGTGTGAGGTGGTGAGCGGAGCTGCCTGGTGCTGTAAGTCAGGGAGCTCAGCGCACAAGTGTGCTTTCTGGGACATTCAGAAATGATGGCATTTCCCCCTCCTCGTTCTGAAAAAGCTGAATTACTGCCTTTGAGTCCCCATCTATTTTTCTCCAAAGTTACCATGAAGCAAAAAAGTATAAATCACACTTTTAAGTGGGCCTGGCACTCGGCTCACAAGAAAAAAAAAAAAAGAGGTAATGCCATAATGTAAAATAGTTAAAAGCTTATTAGAGCCGTTCAGGGCAGTATGATTTCCACTTTGTTTCAGAACACCCCAAGCCCATCCTTTCATGCTATTGTGAAGGCAGCAATTCAAATCTCCCTTTGTCAGTATGAATGGCCCCTCTTAAAGCTCTTTTATGCCAACATATTCCCTACAGGCATATGCCCTTTAGCTCTATTACTGATTTACCCAAGTATTCAGCCCATACCTTCTGCTTTTCTTTTTCACTTACTGAAGTTCCACATGACACGAGCTGCAGCCTCTCCTTTGGTGACTGCCCCACATCCCCCTCCCTGCCCCCAAACTGGGATGCTGCTGTCTCCGCTGCTATCTATCTCACCAGGAAAAGCCACACAAAAAAACTAACAGAGGAGACTTTTCAAATGATTGATTTTTCTCCCCCCCACACTACCTCTCCCCCTTCTTTCCAGGCCTACATTTGTTAGCGCAAACAAACGAGCAAGGGGATATACCTCACCCTCCTCCCTGCCTGCCAGCCAGCCATAGGCGAAAAAGAGCCTTGCAGTCTTTGAGGGGGGAAAAATGTGAGTGTAAAAACGCAAGTGGGCCTATTACCTCTACTTACCCTAATTAGACTTGCTTTGAAGGGCTATTCAGAGATTTTGAAAGGCTGTCCTCTCCCTGCATCTCATTGTGCAATGTTTGCAGAGACATTTGCATCTGTTTGTGGTTCTGAAAATAGCAATGGATGCTTTCAAGAAAGCAAAGCCACCTCCAAGCCCCTCTGCACCAACCCAAGTGCTGCAGCCGGAGCAGAGTTTAGGTATGTGAGGCTGGAGCGATGGAGGGAGGGGGGGAACACGGTTTCAAAGGTTTCAGGATTCTACGCTGGCCCAAATTTAAACAATTGCCGTTAACAATGCAATTTTAGGCAGAAAATCTGCTAACTAGATTAAATCCAGATGACACCGAACCCAGAAACAAAAAAAATCAGCACTAAAGTAAACGGGTAGGCACCCTAACAGGATAGAAAGTGTGAAATCCATGCAGAGCTAGAGAGAATAGCTGGCAGTGCAGCCCGGGCTTTCATACGCATATGGCCTTGACCATTTGACTCTGGGCCCATTGAGGTGATCAGCTGGAGACGTGAAGGGGCATCTCTGGAAACACACACGTCCCGCTCACTCCTTTAAGAAAGCCCACAAAATAAAGCTGCATAAAGGTGATTGATAGTAAACATTTTGTAATTTGGGGGGATTAAACTTTCGGATGATCTTGATCAGGTTCTCAAGGCATTGCCAGAATGCAATTACATTAGAATAGCCTCTGCAGGATCACTGCTGGCAAAGCCACAATATCCACCAAAGAAAGGGGGTGTGAATGGGACAAAAGGGTTAATTTGAATACGTGCTGAAAAGCCTGGAGGTGGACAAGGAGCTCTGCAAGGACTTCATCAGGAGCCATGGGCAGAAGGAGACGGTTTTGCAAATACAGAGGGCGAGCGGAGAGGATGTTTGTAAAGCACACTTGGAAAGGGGGGGGGAAAAAAGCCCCACAAAGCTCATACTGCTTCTTTCTTACATTGCCCTTGGCTACGCTCAGAGGAGCACTTTAGATGGATTAATCACTGGGAAAAACAATGGGATAAAAGTCTTCTTATGTTGGAGAGCGCTCCTCCGTCTGTCCTCAGCAGCCGAGGGGTTGCTGCTGCTCTTTCCCTACCCTGCTGGCAGATTTCTGAGATCAGACTTCGAGCCTGGATAGAGATTCAGCCCAGGACACGGAGTCAGCAGCCGCCAGCCAGCAACGGGTGAACAGGTCTCTTTTCTTGGTGGTGGGCTTCTGTATTTGGGGGCTGGAAGTCCCACGGGCTTTTTAGGAAGGACTCCTGACTGAGGTTACGCTATCAATAGGTTGAAGATTTTGTCAGATTAGTCCCCCCGAAATGCTTAGCAGGCATTAAGCATGCAAATCCACTCTGCCACTCTGGAGACAATACATTCCCCCGTGCTGGTGAAACGCTCCTGCTAGTTTAGGCACCCTTGACATGTGCTCTTCTGTTCATCTTTTTTAACCTTTAAATATACAGTGTCATCTGGAAAATACTCCCATGCGTGCACCAGGTCTGGATTCAGTGGGTGGGCTGGGGGCCAGAGCTGTGATCCACATCCTACCTCCAGCATCACTTGGTGTAGATCACACCTCGCACAAGGTGACGGGGACGATGCTGCACAGTCACTTCTTCCCCTCCTTTCCCCAGTCGGTACCATGGCTGCATCCACCCTGAGACAGCACCTATTTAAAGAAAGAGAAACGGTGTCCAGCTAGTTCTGTGCCCTCCCCAGGGCAAGAGAAGGGGAGTAAACAGGGAGGGGAAGGCCAGGTTTTAAGAGAGGAAAGGGGAACATGATGCCATTGCTTCCTGCTTGTGATTTATGGCAAACCTCGCACTATTTGCAGTTCTCAGCACAGTGGCCGGAGGCTGTATGAAGATGTCGCTGTCACTGTTAGGCCAGGATGATAGCAGCTGCTGGGCTCTTTTTTGAACTCTAAGGCCAGGCAGGATGGTGATCCTCAGCACACAAAATCAGCCCCAAAGCCACCTGAAAGTTCTCCACCGAGGATGTGGCTGATTAAACACACACGCACCCCTGCAGGGAGAGGCCAGGAGACCTTCAGGACTGTCGTCACGATACCTCATCCTCCCCCTGTTCTCCTCCACCCTCTGCTGCTCTTTGTAGGACCCCCAGAACGGTGGGTTTTCTGCGTGCTGGCAGGCACCACGCGCGGACGAGGCACCACCTCGGTTCCCTGCGGCCCTGCCAGGAGCGCGGCCAGGAGCAGGCCAGACTCTTTAGGGAATTCAGAGGTGTTCAAAGGAAGCCATCGGCTGCGCATAACAACTGCTTTAGTGACCCAGCTCCTTACAGACCCCGCTGCAGCAGCCTGCGTGTAACCCGCCACAACGAAGGTGCTAGCATAGCTGCATCGCTGCTGCACCGGCTCTTGGGCTCACACAGACCCCGATTTGGGTGATTTGCACCCAGTGGAGCAGGGGAAGTCAGGGTCTTGGCTTCCTCCACGGTGCAGGGGGCTTGGCTGCCCCAAACCACGGGCGGGGAGAGAGCTCCTTGGGCAGCTTCTCTGCACAACCATTCAAACTATGTCTGCCCAGAGGTGGGCCTCACGGTCGCAGGTCGGATCTTGTGACAGCCCGGGACTGGTGAGTGCTGCAGAGGCTAGGAAGAGAGCAGGAGCATTTTCAGCGAATACCCAGGTGGGCTGCAGGTGGAGGGACAGTGCTCGCCCCCCTCAGAAGTGGGCTCTGGGACACGGCAGAAAAGTGAAGGAGACCCCATAGGCCTGAGGGTGTCATGGGGGAGACGTGCCGATCACCCTGCAGAAAGTGTTCATATCGCCCAAGCCTGGATCCTACAGAAATACAAGTAGCTAAAACCCTGCTAAAACAAAAAAAGGAGAAGGCAAGACAAGGCAAAAAGTGATGCACAAAAAAAGTGGAAAATTTCATTCCCTTTTTGATACATGAAATTCTGAATGAAATTTCAGCTTTTTCTGGCTGGGAACATAAGTAGCATTTGGCTGTGTGTTTTTTGTTTGGGGCGTACAGATACAGCACATAATCTCTGTACTATATCTCTGCCACTAAATTTGTTAAATACTCTACAAAAGCAAAGCAAGCCTATTTGTTTTTTTTCAATTTAGAAATGCAGAACCTCCCGGGAAACCCACTCCCAGTCCAAACCTCCCCAGCCTGCCTAGCCACCCCGCAAGCCTAACACCCACGGGGACTCCCGCTGCAGAGGGACCCGAGCAACAGGGGAGCTTCGGGCAGGGATTTTTCCCTGGTGCTCCTGCCCGGCGGCGCGTGTGCCTGCGCTTTCTCCCCGGCTACCCCGCACTGCCAGTTTTGGAAGGGGCTTTTGCACTGGGTTTTGTTTCCTTTGAGAACACCCCGTGTTTGTGTTGGTCTTTCTCCGCGGCACAATGCACCTCTCCATTTCCTCGGCCCGGCTCGCACAACCTTCAGATCTTTGCGGAGCGAAATCGCAGGGGTCGCAGGTCACCCGAGGGCATCGGGGACAGACAAAGTCTCTTCAGCGGCTAATGTAAGCCGGGGTAACGGCGCTCTGAAAGCGCATCCACTTGAGACTATCTACAAGCCACTCAGCCCTCTCTAAGGGCTTATAATGTTGACTCTTCTGTCATTGGATCCAACCTTACTATAAGCCCTGGAGGTATGGGGGGCTTAGACACATTCATTCAGAAAAATAAATCCCACTGCTACCATTCTCTTCATGAAGATAAATATACCACAAACAGAACAAGGAAAGAGGCTGAACTCCTGATCTCTGTTCTATCCGCTTTAAAATTGCCATTAAAAAAACCAACAGTTTATTAGACTCCTTTATTATTTGCCATTAAAAAAACCCCAGCTTATTAGACTCTGAAGCAGTTGATTAGCTTATTTTACCAGCAAAAACCTGCTTTCAGCTCTAGTTATATCTAATATGCCACTTCTAGTCCCCTCAAAAGAGAAAATTCAGCAAAGAAAATGGGGTTTGTTTGCATTTAAACTGATCGATTGGTTTTTTGCGGTGTTGCCAGCAGAGCTGTTCCAGCCTCTGTGAGGCTGTGTGTTTCCTTCTGGAGGGGGTTATCGCTCCGCTACAAACTGGCGTTACATGCATCGGTATTGCAGCCAGGAAGCCTCCTCGCAGAGCACGACTATCGCTTGGTAGGTGCCGTACGAACACAGGTGGAACTCGAAACACAAGTTCTCAGCCTGGAAATACTTTAACAGCATCATGGCACATGGTTTAGGATCATCAGGCACGGCACGTTGTCAGCCCTCTCTGCAGTTGTCTGTAACTGCTTCATGACTGTTTTGCCTCCATTATTCTTGCCCAGAGCTGTACAGAACAACTGGAAGGAGGGTCTGGCATATAAACCATATAGGACGGACGTATTCAGCTGATACTGAGTCAAGAGGAAAACCAGCTACCTAGCAACTATGCCTATGTCTCCCACGTGAAAATCAGCCTCTCTTTCTCATCCCTTCTCTTATCTCAAATCTTGCCGAAATACTCCCTAGCACCTGGCTGTGCTGACAAAGTTTCTCGTGGCTGTGGATCTCCGTGCACTTATGGATTTTTTTCCTTAGAAAGCTTCCTTAGTGTCTCTTGGGAGTGCAAAACCAGCAGCAGCTCCCTCTAAGTTTCTGTCTATAAATGCCTCTAACCTGAGTTGTTCCCCTCAGACACAGGTCTCAGGGAAGAAGCTTCTCCAGCACTCCAGGCGTGAGGACGAAGGAGTCTCATGGCCAGAGCGCCCTGTTTAATTCTGGCGGGCACACATTAGAGCAGCCCATGAGCTGCATTAAATTTCAGTGAGCCTGGGAACCAGGGATATCTGGAAGTCTCCAGCTGAAGCAAAGCAACGCTGAGTCTCTGGTGGACACAGAGTCTTGCTGGGGTTGGCCTCACTTCTTCCACTGGTATGCTATCAGCTCATTCAAAAAAACAGCCAAAAAATTGATCTTTATGAGAATTTTTCTCTTGCCCTCCACTGTAGCTAGACCTAGTTCTGGACGAAAAGGTGCATCTCATATCCTTAAGCTTTGGCTCCACGTGTCAGATGATAAAGCTTCAAATTGAAGTCTGAGAGCTTCATCAGGCTTTTGAGTGCAACAAATTCATTCTTGTTATGTTACAAAAATAGCCGGATGAATCTGGGTACTCCGGCAGACTTCCCTCCTCTACCTCCATCTATTCACTTTCCTGTTCCTTGATCGCCCTTGCTGGCATGGCAAGGACAGAAAGTTGCTCTCACTTCTGAGAATTCAGTGGCGACCGGGGGGGCTGGGCTCTCCTTTCAGATCCAGGCTCTATTTCATTCCATGTGTGCTATGGTGAGTCTCAGATCTCAGAGAAGGAAAACATGCACAAAGGGGGGAAGTTGTTGCCTTGGGGAGGTAAAAGGCTGAACTGATCAAACTGCTGATCTAAAAGGGGAATAATGGGATTTTGTGGGATTCACATTGATGTTCAGATGAGAGAAGCCTCTGGTTGCCTTTTTTCTTTCAAGCCACTGAACAAGAATTTTAAAGCTCCTTTAAAATCTGTCTTTGCTGAGCTAATTATTATCACAGGAGTTATTAAACAGAAGTTCAATGGCTTTTCCAGTGGCTCTTCAACAGTTTCTGGGCTGTATTAATAACAGGAACTAGAGCTGCCTGTTTTGATTACCATATTCTTCTAAAAGTTTTCAAGTGTTGATCTTTAACTTAACCCCTACAGGAAGCAAACCCAGCCAAGACAGGTGCCTGTCACCCAGGATAAACACTCATGCAACTCCACAACATGCTGCACAGTTGTTCCCAATTAACACTGCCTACCTGCACACAGGTTTGGCTTTTTTTTCTGAAAACTACTCAAGGAAAAATAAATGTCACAACAGAGTATCCATTTTTTGAATACTAAGACAGAGACCTATCGGAAGCAGCAGTCAGCCTTCGCCTAGCAAAGGCTATCCAGTGACTTATTCAGGAAAGCCATTCACACCTTCTCCCCAAGGAGAGGGCTGCCCTGATAAGTAACCAGCCCCTTCCCTCTCCAGGGCCACGGGAACAGAGACCGGCTTGTAGTGATTTCTTTCTGACGAGGTCACCAGGGAGCTCCTGTGACACAGCACTCGCTTGGAAGTCTCAGTCCTGCTGCCTTTGTTCTCGGCCAATGGTTTTGAGATCTTCCCAGTTTGATAAACTGTCTTTTTCTTTAAGAGAAGCAAAGTTACTTGGGTTTTAACCTGGGGTACTCCAGGGAGATGTGAGGCTTTATTCCTGAAGGAATAAGCAAAGGCAGCAATAAGGCTGTTTCAGGTGACTGTCTCTCCAAAAGCTCCCCAGCACCTGCGTGAAGTGGCTTAGGACTTCATCTAACAACTTTGAGATCACTAAATCTTAAGTATTCCCCAGGAGGGAAAATTTTCCCACTCACAGTCAGAGTGACAGCATGCAAAATATGGAAATAATTTATTAGTGGGAAAAGCAACACAGCACTGATGTGAGAAATTACAAAACATATACCCGTGCGATAGCATATACAAACAAACCCCATAAGTTGCTATCCTGGAGGGGCATTGACGCTGGTATTTTCATTCAGTCCCTCAGCTCCCCATATACAAGCCCAATCCACTTGCAGGGGTATCTCAGGGAGCAGGACATCTTCGTGGCCCATTTGAATCAGGTAATGATTTAGCAAACTTGCCTTACTTCTCATTCCAAAATGACATAGGGGAAATAAAATTTACTGTCACCCCTGCTAAGTCCAGTGAAGCAAGAGTGTCACTCTGCAAGAAGCAGGGGAAGAATTGAGCCTTCCTCAAGAGAAAAGATCCATAAACAGGATTTTCTAATCCCCTGAAGCAGTGATGGAAAGAATAATCTCCTCCGTGGTCTGGCTCAGGGGAATATCTCCACACAAAGCCTTTGGTATGGCGCAGCATTTATAACTGGTCTTCAGCAAGCTCTGGATGAAATTTGCCTACCACAAAGGAGCAGCTTGGCACGGTTGTTGGCCTAATTTAGAGAAAGGACTTACACCCATGGTGGACTTGGGTCACTTGTGAACACTTTTATCCGTATCTGAGTGGGCACTTTTGTCTGACTCCCTCTTAGTAACCTCCAGGCTGGAATGGAGAGCCAGGTCCAGCCACTCAGGCTGTCAAGCACTTGGCATATGCTCTCTTCCCTCCTAAAATTTTTACAGATTTAAGGCTTTCATCTCCCCTTCCAAAATTGCCCTTAAGCAAGTCACAGGCCAAAGTTATATAAATCATTTTTGAAATAATCCTGTTTCCCTTCCTTTTAGGCAACCTTCCGCTATAAAGAAGCTGCTGATAGAAATAAGCAGGGAATTGATTGTGATAATGACGGAAAGCTGCCACATAGCAGACATGAGAACTACCAGCTCATAGCCCTGCAATTCAGAAATTCGTAAGCTGGCCATCACGGGACTCTCAGAAGGAGCTCTTCGTACTGCAGCAGTCTATGGAAGGCAAAGGGTTCATTAGCACTAAGCTGCTGCTGTGGTTTCTTGTGCATTGTTTTGAGGGGGTCCTTCAAGATAAATGGACTTTTCTCTGTAGCTGAACGTCTAAACAAAACCTTTCCAAAGACTGAAAATGGCCTTGCCATGTCATCAGAGATGCCTGATGGACAACCAGGAAATGGAAATGATTGATCAAGTGCTGAAGGCTCCAGCGCTGGCACCCAGGCTTCAGGTTACAGGATAAAGCCTGGTAACTAAGCGAGGCTCGTTTGTGCTGCTTGAATGCCTGCCCGGCTGGTGTGATGATGACATGAACAGCTGCCTTTCTCCAGAGCGCACGAAGGAAAAGTCTCCTGCCATTGCTAGCATCAATCCCTCGATCGCCAGAAGACCTGGGAGGTCTTGGGGACGCCAACACCCAGGATTTTAAGAAGGACAGCCGATTGGGGTAGCATTAATTCCTCTATCTCGCGGGTTGGCGCCAAGCGACCCACTGTGGGGACATGTGCCGCGGTTTCCCAGTGCCGGGAGAGACCCTCGGACGAGCTGCACCGACGCCTGGTCCCACCTGGAGCCTCCCCGCCACCAAAACGCCGCTCCAAGGCGAGCAGGCGGCACGCAGCAGCCTTCCCAGGGGGCCCGGCAGGGACAACGCCAACGTCCCCACCACCACAAGGGGCCGAGGGGCTCACACGCAGCGGCAGCCTGCACCCCAACCCGCCAAACCAAACCCAACCCGCCGGTGCGCGGCCCTCCACAGCGACACCCGTCCCGTCCCGGGGACGTCAGCATGACGGGGAAGGGCAAGAGGCGAATAAAGCCCGGGGTGATTTTCTCCTGCGATTACACTTTTTGTCACCTACCAAAGGTTAAACTTGCGTTTTCCATCGCCGCACCGCCCTGCTGTTTTAGCATAAAGAAGAGCGAGCGGCCGCTCCGTTACGTTTCTTTCTTACTGTACCAAATCCGCTGCCATCCTTGTCACGGCTTCCTAAGCGGACTTGAGCAAAACGGGGCAAAACGGGGTAACACGTCCTCTCTCCCTGAGGGGCTGTGAGCCGAAGTTCGTTGCCGATCCTCAGGGCAGCGGCCATTTTGTGGTGGGAGGCCGCCAACAGACCCGCGCCTGCCCCAGCACAGCCGCCATTTTGTGGTGGGAGGCCGCCAACAGACCCGCGCCCACCCCAGCACAGCCGCACCGGCCCGGAAGGACTTACTGGCCACGATTTTGCCGTCCTTTACAGCTTTCTGAGGAGCGGGTCGCGCACGCCTTGGCGGGCAGCCCGGCAGCGAAACCCCCCCAGCACCGCCAGCCGCGGCACGGGGCCGCCCGCGGGGCGCCATGGCCCGGCCCGGCACTCGCGCCGTCGCGCCTCGCACCACCCCTGAGGCGCCGGCGCACGCTGCCGCCAAAAAGCTCGTTTTTATCCCCTTAAACAATGCCGGGGCTTTATGAGGCGTGCAAGCGGCACCTCATAAAAGAGCGAGATCCGCCCGGCCTGGGTGTTTTTGAGGCCACAGGGCCGCTTTCGGTTTGCCGCGACCCTCGGCGCGCGCTGGGGATTTCGAACAAAAGCTGAGGTATTTTTTTTCCCCCACCACCTTCCCAATTAATATTTTCAGAGAGCTAGTTTGGAGCTTGTCCCGTTTCTCCCCAGAGCCAGCTCGGGGGTGAGCCTGCCCCGCTCAGCGCGGCGCGTGCCCTGGGCGGCTTCTGCTGGAAGCGGATTAGGAAAAACCTCCGGAGTCAGTGTATTAATCCCGGCGGAGTTTCTCGAATTTCTGGGGTTTGGGGGCACCGGCCCGCGCAGCGCAACGTCTGCCGCCCACACCGTGCCCTGGCCGCGGGGCAAGCAGGGGCTGATCCCTCCTTGTTTCTTCCCCCTTCCCTTCCCCTGACCCCTCTCCATCGCCCTCCTTCCCGGGAAGTCAGCCTTGTGCGAAAGCTTCCCCCGCCAGCCAGCGCCGTTCAGATTTAAAAACCGGCGGCCCCCGGCCGGCCCCCAGCTCCCTTCCCTTCCCCTCTCCAGAAGTCATCTATTTTGTTGTGTGTACACACCGAAAACAAGGGGCTGCCCCTTGTTCTCCTCCAGCCATGACACATCAAATTATCCTGCCTCCGAATACCCCATCTGGCTGTTAGTTTTTAGCTTTTTTTTTTTTCTTCTTCTTCTTTTCCCCCCTCTAGGTTGTTTCTGCTTTCCTCCTCCTCCTTTCTCTGCTCTCCAGCCCATGTGTAAAAGTAGCAGGGGGGCCTTTATTAAAGGCAAAGCCCCACGGCAGCAGCTTCCCAGCCAAACTGCTCTTGTATTACTTTTTGATGAGTTTTCAATTTAGGCCTTTGCAGACAGGGGGAAGAAGGCGACTTGAGAGACAGAGGGGGGGAAAAAAAATGCAACAGATGGGGCCGATTGTGCTCTCTAGGCAAATTAAGGAAGACATCTGTAGCTCCCAAATACTGGTGGTCTAAAGCAATTAGTCCCCTGTGAAAAGGGGCCTCTCTGAGCCTCCTCCAGCCAATCCCAGCCCGGGCAGCACTCACGTTACAATGGCCTTGACCACAATTCACTGAGCCAAAAAAAAGAAAGATTAATCCAGGAGGAGCTGTGCGGCCAGGCTGGAGTTGCTAGGCTTAAAAGGGAAGGTTACGTACGTTTCTGCCCGAGTTTGGAGCAGAAAAAAAAAACCACCGGAGTGGTGGGGGATTTTTTTTTTTTTTCTTTCTGCCAGTCGCCCGACATGTACCTGTTTTATGTTCGATGTCTGGAGCGGACTCTGTGTGTGTGTGTGTGTGTGTGTGTGCGCGCACGTGTCCCCGTACCAGGAGAGAGCTGTAATCTGTAAATTGCTCAGGGACTTCAATTTTCCACTGACTTGTTTGGAAAGTAATGAATGAAGACGCAAGCCCCTGTGGTTGGAATTATCTCCCCCAGCCCCCTTCTGTCCCCCTCCCTCTCCAATAAAAAGAAGCTGTTATATGATAAGACCCCTCTGTAAGTGATAATTATAATGATTGTTATGATGCTGGAGTTCGGCTTTTACAATTGGAAATAGGAACTCCGGCTGCGTTAATCCGGTGGTGTGGTCCCTTATTTCATTTGACGTCAGGAAGCTGCAAGTGGAAAATTCAGAAAAGGACTTTATCCAAGCTGGTTATGAGCCCCCTCCCCCTTCCCCTCCTCTCCCCTGGCTCTTTTATTCATGCATATTTATGATCAGTAGATCTCAGTGGAAAAAAAAAACACATAAAACAAAAACCCGAGCACAATGGGGAGAGCTGCTCATGGGAGGTCACAGCACCTTTAAATTACACCTCTTGGCTTTGTTCACCCCAGCACAATGGAGCTAAGAGATAGGAAGAATAGCACCCTGCGCCCTGGTGCATCACAATTCTCTCAATGATTTCAAAAAGAAAAGGGAGCCCCAACTAATTTGATATCTTATTGGGTTTCTGTTAACCTAGGAACATGCCTCATCCCAACCACTGAGGCTTGTCAAGGGCTGATCTTATACAAAGAGCATTACTAAATCTCTGCAGTACACTGGGTTTTGCTAGTCAAAGAAGATCTGTCTTGGTCAGGTTTGAATTTGAGCTGAGTTAACTGGTTTGGAAATACAAAAGCACCACCCGCCCACTGAACCTTTGCCCCTTTAAATTAATTAATTTAATTAACGTGCTTATTGTTATAGCGCCAATCAGAATGGGCTCTTCCAGGGGCCACACCAAATTCTAAGCAACCCTTATTTACAAAAGAGATGGACTCTTGGTTTTGGAGCTGAATTTGAACCAAATGACTTCTCCGGGATCTGATATTTGAGTCAGTAATTTATTCCTCACCCAACATTTTTCTAGGCTGCCACCAGGACTGAGAATGAAGTTGTGAATTACCATGAAAACGATTGGTGCCACTGGTATTTGCTGCCACGACTAGGCAGTGGAGATCAGTTAAAAGGAAAATTGCACTCTTGAGGTCAGAACACATTTCAAATGAGCTTCAAGGAACTCAGATAACCTAAAGAAAATGAAATCTTTGGAAGTTTACCTAAAGAGAAGCAAGCCCCTGGGAACAATAGCACAGCTACCCACATCTCAAAGCATGTTCTTTTCTTCCTGTCAGAGAAAGTAAAATCAGAAAAGATGATTTCCCTGGATGGGGAAAATGGGTGACCTCAGAAGCTGTGATTCATTTTGGAGGGTAGGCAGTAGTGAAGGGAGCAGACTCAAACAGGAAAATTTCTGGAAATAAGCTGTTATTCTTGTTAAAAATTTACTCTGAGAGTGGCATTTGGATAGGAAAGCAAAGGGCTTTTTTTCCATATTTTCAGTCAGTGCACTGAATGCAGCTACTTCCATTTCTAAACGGAGAAGAGCGAGGGTGCCAAGGGGGGCTAGCCATGTGGGGGTGCTCAGCTGTGGGGACTCTGCAGCTTCTCCATCTGCAAAGCTGGAGAAGGAGGTGGAGCAATGAGCCCCTGAGTCCTGGACTTTTGCTGCTGGAGTTGCCAATATCATTGGCACAGGGTCTCCCCCAAAGGGACTCATGGGCATCTTCGCACTGGCTTCACCAAGCTCAGGAATGCACCCCGAGTCTGAGAGGTTCACAGGTTCTTTACAGGCAGCATCTTCCACCGATTTCACAATTGACTAAAGAAACGTCTTTAACTGTATTATTCACGGTGAAGACACGCTGCATTGCCTGTGCCATCTACACAAGTCACTGATCACAAACAGGTGCAACCTCCTTCCGCAGAAAGCATTAGCTTTCTGGTGGAGAGCTTCTATCCTGTGTCTGCACATGCCATTGCCAAAATTACGGCTAGCTGATGGTCTCTGGGATCTCGTGGAGTTGGCTTCCAGGGATCATAAATAATTTTCTTTTTTTCTCTTGGGCTGCATGAAGTAGCTCCCCTCCCTACCCCTCCGGCTCTACCCATGTTGCAGGGCTCTGTCTCCATCAACCATGCCGCATGGAGCAGGCTGTGCTAGAGCTCTGAGTGCACAAGAGGTGCAAGTCCTCATGTCGCCAGAGTTAAACTTCAATATGCAACAAACTCTTAAATGCATGAATCAGAAAGGGCTAAACCGTTAACTTTCCACCCACAGCTCCCAACGAGGTTTTCATCTGCCCTGACTCACACACACTTGAGGATCTGACTTTTCCTTTTTCTGCTTTCCTCCCTTTTGAACACAGCTTGCAGATGCAACAAACAAGGAAGGTCATGGTAGCAAAATAATTCCAACCTTTTTCAGTTCCCGGAATTAAAATGTTGAAAATGCTGCCCACGTTACATATAAGCACACTATTACATGGCTTAATGGCTAAATGACAACTGGCTATTTAGAAAGCTATTACATTTTAGTTTAATGAATGCTAAATGGAATCATTACCATCCCCTGATGGGCTAGAAGAGCCTAACTTTTGATCTCCATGCACATGCTGTACACAAAATTTGCTTTAGTTCAGCAGGATAACAATTGGGTTATATTGTCATTATCTAAAACGCCCATAACAGAGACGTTAAAAAACTGTTTGCTATAATCAAGCTCTGGTCTCTAAGCACTGCAAAGAAATGCAATATTCATACCTCACTATCTCACTCTATTAGTCATAATGATCAGAATTAATGTTTATATACACTGGCATTTTAATATCAATAAGAACTATCTATCTCCCTCTAAGACTACAAGACTCAGAAATCTGCCTAGAAATGCCATTAAAGAAGAAAACTCTCCTACCCCCGAGGAAGGAAAGAGCTAGAGCGAGACTTTTCAAAACGCCATCCAGCTGCAACTGAATATTGTCCAGCAACATAATCATATGTGTGGCGAGTGCCCTGCAGAAAGTTGCTCCCTCATGTTTATGGAAGAGGCTGGCTGTACCGGCTTAGGGGTTTCATTGCCCCGGAGCTGGGGTATAGCCTGACTGACATCACCATGGGTACTAATAACAGAAAATTTCCCCAAAGATGCTTGGCTCTTTAAGGAATGGTCTTTCACTCTGTGTTGAACATACAGATAAAATGTCCATGCCAGAGCCAAAGAAACTAATCAGATCATCTGCCGTTTACTTTGCTGTTTGCTTAGGTCACTATCCCATGGTTTACAATTATCTCAGTCAAAAGCCATACAGATGTCCAACTTGGCCTCCTAGCTTTTTTCTTAAGAATCTTACTGTTGAGAATAACTAATTCTACCAGGAAGTTCTTGGCCAAGTCCCTCATATTTAAACCTATCTCCAAGGAGAGAGTCCTACTCCAGTCTCCAGGCAAAGCTAAAATGTCCCACCACTGCTCATTGCCAAAATAAGCATTGAAAAATCCTAAGTCACACACCAGAAACACAGAGACAAAGATTTATAAGTGGAGAGGTGAGGAAGCGGGGAAAGGAGGCGAGATTCTCAAGATGTCTGCAGGATTAGATTTCCACAGCCATTTCAAATGATTGAGAATTCACCACACACATTTCCTCGGTATCCTTGGGAATTTCAGCATTTCATTCTGCAGCTTTTCTGGGGACCATCAGCATTCCTCATGTACGCACATGGTTCACTTCAGTCACGTGTCTCTTCCTGAGGATCAGGATCAACATAAAATAATGTAGCTGTAGCATAACAGTGGAAGCCCACCGCTACTTGTTTGGAGTATCAACCATTTCACTATAAGAATCACTTTTTAAATAGTACAACTGCTAACAACCAGCCTAATTACTCTGATGTGTATGTTAAGGATACATGTGACTGGGTTACTGCCTGTTGGTTTGAAGCTTCACTGAGGTTAAAAGCACCTTAGCAGGATAAAAGTTGCCACATTTGAGCTCCTGGCTGGAAAGGCGCTAGGATCAGCATGGGATCAGTTGGTGCAGATGTGCAGCAACTTGCTTGGCTGCAGCAGCTCAGTGGATGGGGCAGCGTTTTCACCCCACACCACATCCCACGGTCCACAGCCTCATCCCCAGGAACAGGTCAGGCTGCTGAGATGGCACCTCCTGCTCAGATCTTTATACCCACCTTAGGGTGACTTGCACCTGCGTGACAGCAAGCCCTGTGCCCATTTCTGTCATTCAGGGCCACAGAGGAGAAGAGTTTGCTGCTGGTCTTCAAACAAGTGGCCAGAGCCTTGGTCCATCCTTTGCCTAGGGAAGAGCAGCAGAGGCAAGAGTCCTGCGCTGCCCTCAGCAGAAACGGGTGCTCTGGAAATTCAGCCTGGTGCCACGGGAGGGGTTACTTACCTCCAGTCTTATTCTTGTTCCTTTGCAAGAAGTGACCCCCTCCCATACCGGCAGGAGCAAAAAACCATGCTGCAGTTCAGGATTTTGAGCCTGCAGAAGTGGTTTGTGATGGGCAAGGAGCTTGGGAGCTCGCCTGAGCTAGCACCACTCCTGCCTCTCCTCTCCTCTTTGAAAAAGGTCTCATCTGGCTAGTCCCCCATCCGACTGAAATCCTAAGCCCTGTAGATTCGTTGACAAAGATTAGTGGTGACTCCAGGCGATGATGATGATGATGAAGAGAACACCTGGGACTTCCCTGCGGCAGGAAGGAGAAGTGGAGTTTCTCCAGCTGCAGCGGAGACCCGTGACACACAGCTTTGCACCCTGCAAGCCGACAGACTCTGCGCTCTTTCTAAGGAGCCTGTCTGTCTAGTGGTCACCCACGCATGCTGGATGAAACAGGACAATTCTTCCTATATATCTCTTTTGTTAGGTAATTTCTTCATTTTCCACTATTTTGTTGGGTTTTTTTTTCAACTGGCTCATATTTTAGTGAGGGTAAATAGTGGGGACTTGTTGCATGATTTCAGGTGATGGGGTTTTTTTCCTATTATATATATTTTCAATATTTACTGTGTTTGTAATGCTTTCCAGAGATAGCAAACTGAACAAAACGTCCACTATGTTAAAAACAGGTATTAAATGTGTTTTGTATGAAGTGCAAGATAACTTTCTAATACAAAAGCAAAGCCTCATTCCCTGCCCTATTTAAGATTCAGATTTTTAACCAGCATTAGTTCATTACAAATCTGAAGTAATACTTCTAAAGACATTTAGTATCTAATTAATCTTTAATTTTGATTAATGCAGGGCAGAGAATCATGACAAGCAAACAGTAGAAAGGCAGGTTAAAATTTTAGAAACACTTTATGGGCCAAATTTTACAGTTTCCACCTATGGTAAGTAGCACGTTGCAGAAGGCCTCAGGGCAATGAATAATTTCCATATTCAAGGCTGTTTACTGCTGAATTCTCAACAGACTGGCTCACGGACCTGATTTTCAGATGTACTCAGTGCTCTTTAAAAAGCAAGTCCTTCAGAAGTAGTCTAGATTGAACATCCCCCAAATCCTCCATCAAAAGTCCCTGCTGACGTGCCAAAACGAAGGCACGAGGTGCTGCCGATGGATTCTGCCCCGCGCACGGGAAAAGCGCCCTGCGCTCACCTCCGGCCAGGCAAAGCCGGGCAGCAGGTGGAAAATTGCTCCTGGTCACATTGCAAACAGCTCCACCTTGGCCTCTGCAACCAGATACGAGCCTGGAAATTCAGCCTGAGCGGAAAACTCAGCTGAGAATGTATTGAGCACCACCCTCTGGCACAAAGCTAAACTGGAGAGAAAATGGTGAAATGATTTTTCCCCCCGTAAAAATGGACAAAACGCCTCTTTGGTGCGTACCCCCAGCAGAAGTGCCCCCCGTGCCAGGACAGCAGGTTGTGTAGGGCACTGCAGCGCTGCGAGCAGGCAGACACGGCTGTGTGAGTTACGGGGGCGCTGGAGTGGATCATATAAAATCGAGCAGTAGATCTAAAATGATCTGTAGGGCCTGGCTTTCGCAGACAAGATGCACCCCAAAAACAAAGGAGCAGCCTGAACCTTTTAAAACTTTGCTCCTTGGTCTCGTGGGGCAGCCTGGGCCGGTGCCCGTGTGCGAGGCACGGCCGCAGCAGCAGCACGCACGGGGCAGGGGCCGATGATTCCTGCGCTTTGGTTGCCATATCTTTCCCGTGCTGAAGCTAAGGAGCCCAGTCTCAGCAAGAAAGCGGTGATTTTTAATTTTGCTGGTTTGGAGAGAATCTGTCTCTACGTGCAGCAGGGCAGGCCCCATCCCAGAGCCACTTGCACCTGTTTCCGGCATTAAAACCTGCTGAGCGGAGCTCTGAAATCCTTTCTCAGCTATTTCTGTTCATCCTTTTTCTAGCTAAATGGCCACTGAGAGGCCAGAGGGCTTTTATGGGTCAGACCCACCTGTTCTCCCACACTGAATGGGCGACGACTTAAAAAGGAGGCAGAGTTTCCCCATTGGCCCTGGTGCCTGATTCTTCAGAAAAGCCCATGACCACCCTGCATGGTCCAGCCCTTAAGTGCTGGGCTAGGAGCAGTAATCCAGCGTTACTGATACTTTTACATGTAAATCGGGTTTCATTTTACTGCTGTGATGCTTTTTTTTTTTCTTGCAGAGGTTCTTTGCAGAAGTTAATTAAAAGGTTCATAGCTAATGAAAGAGGATTTTTTTGTGTCAGGCGCATTGCAGGGCCTACAGACTGACCAGGCATTCCTAGAGTTATGAAAGGTCAGGCTGATGAAGGTCACAGGATGTCACCTAGTTTAGTCCCCTGTCCCAAGGCAGGATCACATCTAGACCCAATAGGTGCTGTCTAACCTGCTCTCAGCAACATCCCACGCTGGAGATCCCACTGCCCTAAATGACCTACTCCACCACCTTACTAGTTTTAACATTAGAAACCTTTTCTTAGCATCCAGTCTAAATTTTATAGCCTCTAATTTAAGCCCATTGCTTTTTGTCCCACTCGCTATGGGCACAGGGAAGAGAACGACCCTCTCCTCTCACTGCCAACTGCTGACGTATCTGAGGGCGCTCCCAGCCTCCTCCTGATCAAGCCTCCCTAATGCAGGCACTGATTTCTTGGTGGGTTTTGGAAACCTGCAAGGCAGGCTTCGATAAATTTAGGTTGTGTCTCACTTCCAGAAGATGGAGCTAGAAAGCAGGGAGTAGTTGATGTAGCATGGGAAAGCCGCCTGATTTTTCCGCACATGAACCAATCTTGCTGCCTCCGAAGAGCTGTCCTGCAGTGGCCCACGGCAGCACAGCTTGGGGAGAGGAGAAGTCAGACTTGCGTCTTTCCTACCTGCTGCTGCCGAAAGCAAATGCAGCCGCCTTCAGCAGTGTTTTGCTTCTCAGCAACATTCCCCTTTACAACCATAAGCCTTGGCTGGGCAGTTCGCTGGAGGCACCCGCCGAGCCGGCAGGTAGCCCAAACGCACACGCGCGGCTCCAGCCACGGAGGGCACCCCAGGTGCCACGTGCTGGGGCACGGCAGGTCCCCGAATCTGCCAGTGCCTCCGTGTAACGAAGGGGAGCGATTACACAGGAGTGTCGGGAGATTAAATCTGCGCCTGCTGTTCGGCCTGCCGTGGAGAGCAGACCCAGCGGCCGAAGCGTGTTGCTGTCGTTCATGATTTATAATTCAGGCCCAGGCTTTATCCTCTTTTCCAGTTGAGGGCACGTCCAGGAGCAGATCATGGTCTCTGTGAATGTATTCATTAACCTGATGGATATTTTCAAAGCACTTAGTTCTTTTGATTAATAGTAAAACTTCAAA
Organism: Apteryx mantelli; assembly: GCF_036417845.1. Taxonomy (NCBI): domain Eukaryota; kingdom Metazoa; phylum Chordata; class Aves; order Apterygiformes; family Apterygidae; genus Apteryx; species Apteryx mantelli. The sequence continues at coordinate 4,403,563 of NC_089991.1, read as the reverse complement.
ATTTGTGCAAAGTGAAAGGTTTGGGCAATATTTTCACAAAAGTTATCACCTATTTTTCAACTGACCACAGTTAATTTTTAGATGGTGCCAGCACGCAGGCGCCTCTGTGAGTGTGTTTGGGGGATGAAGCGGGTCTGGAGGGTGCTGATTCGCACCCCACACCGGGATCCACCAGGTGGAAAAGCCCTACAGCCTCCCGACTCTCCTCGCTTGTTCATCACGCCAGGGAGATTCTTGCGATGGACTGTACCCCCTGTTTTGTCTACTGTGTTTTCTAGCATGCACAAATTCTCCATTTAAATATGACTTCAGTGACATCAATTTCAAGATTTTTACATGGTTGCAATACTTTCCTCTTTCCAGTAGCAAGAAAATCTGTGTTTTGCTTTGTATATTCAGATAAAAACTTTGCTTGAGTGTTGCTAATGATTTATGTCCCTTTCAGCAGTAGGACTCTGGAAAACTACTTGGAAGATATGAACACCAAGCATTTTTTCATTTTCTCATCAGATTTCAATTGTTATGATATATGCCCTCATGAGACTGTCGGGGGGAGAGGGGGCAGGGGAAAGCCTTTTATGGTATATTGTGATCCATATGGAAAAAATATATATTTCCCACACATCTGATTCAATACAGTGTGCACATTTGTAAGGCACATGTGAATGAATGGCAATATAGGTGAATTTTTATGAAACCAGACTGATTACATAGCAAAAAATAAATCAGTTGAAGCTAGATTTATTTACAGCATAGTAAATAGGCTGCTCAGAATGGCTGGCACTATATTGGCAATCAAAATGTCTGGGGAAACTTCAGAGTTATTTTTGAATAAAGCCACAAGGGACAGCATTCTCCAAGTCAAAATGACCATGTGTCACGTCGTCTTGTTTCACAACAAACCCAAGTGCTGAATAATATTTGCACCAGTCTCTTGGGAATAAAACTGCGGAAGGGAAGGAAGAATGTTGTGGGCTAAAAATGTCCAGTAATGCATTAGACAGGATTCCAGGGATTTGGATTTTATTTCCATTTCTGCCACTGGCCGGCTGGGTGACCTTGGCAAGCTATTTTGCTCTTCATCAGCTGGAAGCAAAGTGCCCTCTCCCATTAAGACTGTGAGATCTGTGAAGGAAGAGGAGGAAGAGGAAGGTCAAATTCTTCACACTAGGTGTGTGTGGGACATCTCAGCATTGTCTTCCTGGGCCAAAGCTCCTGCTTGCAACACAGCAGGACATGAAAGGATCCTGGAGGATCCTGAAGTAGGACTGCAGAGCATATTCCAGGAAAACGGATTTCCAGGAGAAGCTGTTGCCACATTACACCTCCAGTGAAAAAAGCAGCATGAAGCAAAAGTGCGTCAGGACACCAGAGGAGGCATCAACTGAGCGAAGCCACCTTGGGTTACCTCCAAGCCCACCCACCCATCCCCATCTCCTGGAGGTTCACAGTGAATGACAAGGGAGGTACAGAAAAGCAGGACAAGCATATTGCAAAGCTCTCCTGGTGTATGCTCGCAGACGGGGCCTGGATAGTCACAGCTTAGTACTTGCTTGGACCCCGAGTGAACCATCCCACCTGTGGAGTGAGGGGAGAGAAAGCTGTTTAGAAGGGCAGCCCCAGATCAGTGTCTTGGGAACAGCATTTCCCAGGATCCCTCAAAAAAACAACTTCATCCGACTGCTCCTCAGCTGGTTAATCTCTTCTTTCAGAAAAAGAAGAGCTAGAAAAAGATCTTGAATTTTCTGCCACTTTTCAGAGGTCATGTTTGGCCCTTCAGTGGCCACTGGCCCATTCAGGGATGCACAAAGGGGGAGCAAGTCCACAAGCTCTTGGTGGGTCCACAACCACCACTCTCTGGTCTCTCCCCAGCACAGAGGTAGAAATATCTGAAGCGATAAGGCTTCTCCCCTTTCTCTCTAGTAACTCTTTCCTAGACTGTGGGATTTCAGTGTTAGAAAGCATTTTCTGCAATTCAGGCAGAGTTGCCCTTTGGTTAATTGTCTCATACTTCTCATGCTAGTTGTCACCTTTCCTTTCTGCTCCTGGCTCACCGGTGCTGCTCTGATGGAGCTGCCTGCTCTTCATCATGGGGTCTGTAGGCTCCACGGACACAAGGCAAAAACAGACGCAACTTTTGATCTTTCACGGGTTTATTTCTCCAAGTTCATGAATGATTTTAATACTCAGCCCTGTAATTAATGGTTCATTTTCTAACTGGGGATGAACTGGAGCAAAATGGATCATGTCAAACCTGAAGAAATTGTGTGCCACAGCTGATAATCTCTGGAGACTTTCAGGGAACACTAAAGCTATTACTCTTTCAGAACAGTATATTGTCTCATTAAATTTTCCCAGACTGCAGCGATGGGGCAGGTGGAATCTGTCATCCGTCCTGGAATGAGGCTAATTTGGGGCAAAACTAATGAGTTTTGAAATATTTATTTGCATTGCAAAACAGTGAGGAGAGACTGAAAGGAGATCCCAGAATCCTGTTTAAAAAGCACACCAACATGTATGCATACACACACACTCACTCCCACATACACACACTTTTTTTTAAGCAAAAGCAAACCAGATTGCATTACCCAATAAGATTAGTACTTTATTGAACCTCATTATAGGTTCACGTCCTCCCATAGTCATATCCCACTGTGTTATTTTTGGCACATGGAGCCACATGATTTAGTATCCTGTGTGAGAAAAATGAAGTCTCTTTCTAAAATATGTTGACTATTATTCCAGATGTGGTAGTTGCCTGAGATTCTTTTCAAGCAGGTTTTTATGGCTGAGGTTGTTTGAATCAGGCATTATTTATTTATATGTTCAAGTTAAAGAAGGGGTGGGAGCAATTTTTAATGAAAGCAAAAGGAAAAGGGATAATAAAGTGTGCTCACTGGAGAAAGAAATATTTACACATAATTTTTGTATGTTTCCCAAGAAAAATAAAATGAGGGTATATTGAAAAGCATAGTTATTATTTGGCATTCTCCTGCAATAGCAAAATCCCAGGAAAAGCCTGAATTTTAAGTAATTAGACTTTCCAGTTAATTAACTGGTTATAACTGACTGTGTTACTGGCAGTAGGTCAGAGAGAGGCAATGAGTCATTACAGATTCTTTTAAGGCAAGATCACAGATTTGTAGATATAAATGAGGCAGAGAGGTTGAGGGGAGGGAGAACGGACCAGAATTTCTAGCTACCACACAAAGCTTTCCATGTTCGGAGCTGAAGTCTTGATTTATTATTGACCCACTCTAAACAGCAGAGGTATTTGCACAACGAAGCCGTGGGCATAAACGCACAAAACCAAGTAAGCAATTGAGCAGCAACAAGGAAGAATGAGCAGTTAGTGAGTTGCATGAGGAGCAGTAAGAAATGAAAGCAGAGATGAAACTTATCCAGGGTATGAGCATATTGCCACTGATTTCAGCAGGAGCAAGATGTAACACCCGGAGTGTGGGAAAGGATGTTCCCCATGGTGTTTCAGGGCATTAATTGACTGCTAATTACTACAGGTGAGGGAGGACCTTCTCTGTGAGCAAATTCTTTCTAAATGCTTGTCATGGAGCATCTTGTGTCACCCTCAGAAGTGGGTGGCCCCAGACAGAAGATGCGAAGCATCTGTGGCAGCTCCTTTGACGTTCGAAGCATGAGCATCATCCCAGTGCAGCGTGCTGGGATTTCAGCTTCAGCTTACAAAGAATGCAAAAAAAAAAAACAAAAAAAAAAGCCCATAAATCGTGAAGCAAATTCAGCCAGAAGACAAGCTCACATCACTGTAAGAAATAAGGAAATGGGCCCAGGCCCAAATTCCCACTGAAGCATCCAACCAGCTCTTCCAGTCCAGGGCCCGTTCCCACAGTGATTTTGTCATGTATGTTCCCTTCCACATGTCTTGAGCAGAACTGAAAACGGAAGCACCAAAATACTGGGTGAAAAGTGTTTGTGTGGTATTTTCCTGACTGCAGAGAAGAACAAAGCCCTGGGAATCGCATTTCATTTCTAGTCTGTTTTGGCAGATTCAGTGGGGTGAGACAGCACAGTCTGAGTTGAAAACAAAGGTGGGTTTTGAGTCTTCCTCCAAAGAGGCTTCCTAAGTTTTTTGCTTACTTCGGTAAGTAAGCAAAGTAAGGTAAGGTAAGCGGACCCTCCCAAAGTAAGGTAAGTAAGTGGACCCTCCGCCAGGTCTGCAGAGCATCTGCAGCGCTTGTGCTCCTCCATGTTTCCGTGACATCAGGTGTAGAGCTGCGAGGTTTAAACTGAGCTGATAAATAGCCAGCAGAAATGTAGAAAATCAGTATAAACTGGTTTATCTGCTGGGTAGAGATAATAAAAGCCTTTTCTGCTTCTAACACCGTGTCCTAAATTATGCCAGAATTCAGTGGCAAGATGTGGTTTATTATTAAAGCATTGCACGGCTGGCGACACACCTGGCTGCAGCACGCACTCCTGCAAATTAACTCTTAGCCTGCCCACGCTCCCATGTGTTTAGTCAGACAAGCAGTGCAAAATAGCCAAAGCAGCGTGAGGAGTTACTGCTTTGAGAGAAGTGGATCGCGGCAGCACTCTCCCTCCTTTCTCGTGCGTTGCTCCAACGCTGGTTCGTGTGAACTCAGTCCGCTCTGCTCTGGAACGGATTAAGAGCACTCGTATGGCCGATGCTACCTCTCCAGAGAGGGGGAACGGGCCCTTCTGATGCTTTTGTAGCTGTTTCCCAAGCCACCATTTGCCTCTTGCCCTGCGCGCGAGACCTGTGATTCTGCACTTGGCCCACAGGAGTAAAGGGAAAGAGAGGAGCAGTGCACAGAGGACAGTGCAGAGGTTCAGACAAGTAAAGCAAGTAAGAAATAATAAATGTAGGAGAAAAAAACATAAAGGAAAGTGATTGGAGCAGAACAAATGTGAGACGAAACCAGTGCAGATTAATAGAAAAATCCAAAAAAAAAGCAGAAATGCTGGGGACGTTCCTGCAGAAAGACTCCACGAAGACACAGAAAGTGAGCAAGAACCTAGCAGAAAGGAAAGACAGGAAATTTCATCCTCATCTATGTAGCCACCATCTTGGCTCTTAACAGCTGTCAGCTATGCACATTTGCTTCAGATGCTTCGCCAGAGAGTGTATCCAAAGGGCAAGGCAGGAACGGCAGCGCGTGGAGTTACAGCGTGTGAGATTCACCTTTTGCAGCTCTGGACGCTTCGGTGGTGCCGGGACCTGCCTGCTGCGCACAGCAGCGCCAAGGTGCTGCCGATCCAGACGCATCTTCCAGGAGGGGCAACAGCTTGCTTTGGGGATGCAGACAGGCTGGCATTAGCTGCAGAAGCAGAGAAGCAAGCCAAAGCGGACTGGGTTTGCTTTATTATGTTCTAGTTCTTGGGGTTTTTTAGCCCAAGATAAAAAAAGATTTCTTGAGAACGCTTCAGATCCTCTTTGCTGAGGCTGGACATTGCCACTGCACACTGTGGCACCACACTGCGGGTGTAGATGGACCCAAAACATCCCCCCAACAGAGATTTGAAAATGTTTTCCACAGATATTATCTCCCAGTTCAGGGCGTCTCTAGTTAACTGCTGTTTCCACAAGCCCCCGGAGACAAGCATGTGACAACGGGGAGCGTGGAGCAATATGTACTGCTGCGCTATTGCCCAAAGTCAGCCAAGGAGACAGCAGCCAGAGCAAAACAACCTCCGGCAAAAAGCACCAGCTTCCCGGGGTCTGCCTTCGTGAGAATATTTCAGCACAGGCACAATGCAATTCTTGTTTGCCGGCAGCTCTGCGCAGGCGCAGCGAGAAAAATGGCACAGAAATGTGTTGATCAGCGGCCTCTTCTTAGCAAAACAGCGGGTGCTGTGTGCTGCAGCGGGGCTGCCTGAAAGCCTGCCGGTGGTTTCAGCGGGCTGCTCCTTCGACTGCGCTCGGACCCAGCTTGCGCGCTCCTGCCCCTGAACGCATGCCTTCATACGCCGGGGCATATGTCCCAGGCTCGCACATATGCGAGCACACGCTTGCGCTTATAAAAGGGCCGAGAACCTCTTTAGAAACGTAATACCTAGGAGAAAACAAAGGAAATGTGGCCGTAAGAGGAGAACAGGGCTCGGACATACCGTTTTTCACTCGTCCTGGCTAGAACCTGATGCCACGAGCAGCCCCACTGGGTTCAGAGCCTTCCCCGGCAGTGCAAAACTGCCAAACCGACGAACGGAGGAGTCGGAGCCTGCTTTTCCTTTTATGTGTGCCAGACTGACACCATTAGCAATCCCCAACTGGCCTGCACAAGTGAGAAGAGAATTAGGCATTTTTTGGCTAGATTTTCAAAAGAGCACTCAGCAGCTCCTACGGTTCTATTGGCAAAAAAATAAAAGGGATCAATCTAGAAAATTATATATAGATCTGCTGCTCTGCATCTATTTACTAACAGCCAGATGTGAGCTGCAGTCTGGGTATTTCAGCTAGAAGGCACAGAAGCGCCAGCTACAGATTAGGTACAGGAAGTTTAACTTTCATCCCGTGGCCTCCATCAAGTCTTCAGGAAACTGAGGAAAAAACAACATTACACTCTGATGCTGTGATAGGGCAGAGTAGATTGTTCTGGCTGAGGCAAGGGCATGAAATGAATGATAGTTGTATAGGAAAAGGCCATCCCTTTGGAAGAGGACAGATATTTTCTAAAAAACAACAGGCAAGATACAGGAGAAGAAGGAAGAACCCCTTTTACACCAAAAAAACCCACAGTGCATCCAGAAAAATAGGATACCCAACCTTAGTCCTAAAGTTCAGACATGTTTCCACTTTTCTCAGCACCTCCTGCTTTCAGCTGGTGGTAGAAGCAGAAACAGGGGTAGAAGCTCAGTAAGAAATGCTGTTACTGGGTGCATGGCTGAATCAAGGACTTTAGGAGCCACATGAATGCCTGTCTCTGGTAGGATCTGTGCGCTGGAGAGGTCTGGATCTGCTGAGATCCACATTTCAGGAGCACCCAAATGCAAACATAAAGTCATACATTTTTACTTGGCTACTCCAGCCCCTAAAAACATCCCACAGTGTGTCTAGCACAGCCTGCAATGAAGGGATTTCTCAGCAACAGGCAATCTCAGTCGACAGCTCATCTTCACTGGGTTGTGTCAGCTCTCTCACCTTTGGTACGGCAGGTTCAAGCCTCGGTAGGACAACATAGCTGTCTTCCCTGGAAAAAGGCAATGAATTTTGTAATATGTGATGCTTGCAGAGGAAGCCTAAAAAGCACCAGTCCCATCCAATTTGTAAGGACGTAGTAACCTGGAGCTCCACAAAGCTCAAGCACTGGCTGTCTCCCAGTCTGCGGGTGCCTCTGTATACTTAGAGAGATGTGAGACAAGGTATTTGCACAAAATACCATCATTTCAAGCAATCTTGGTCATTCCAAATGATTCCTCTCTCTCATGCCTAGCTCTTATTGCATTTCAGGTCTCATCAGTGTGGTTGCCTGGGAAGTTCTTCAATCTCGTTACTGGTGTCCAGCTCTATTCCCTTCTGCAGCCGTCACAGGCACCCTGGTATCGATGCACCCTCCATCTTCAGCAGTTTTCCATTGCTTCTACACAACATCCAGTGCGATTTTTTTATGCTGAGCAGTTTTTTGGGGTGGAAGAAGAGAGAATTTCATGTTTTGGATATTACATAGGCACACTGAGTTACTAGTATGAGGTTTAACATTTTTTCAACATTACTCAGCACTCAGGGAAAAAAAAAAGTCAGACGACGGATTTACATCTCTGAATTTCAGTGGATGTGAAGGGTCTAAAATCTCCCTCATGTTTCTTTTTATTGATTGCTCCCAAGATGAAACAATTGGGAGTTTGAGTAAATTTATAACTAGCTTGTGAAATAAACCTCACATCTAGCAAAGATATTACACTGAACAGGAAACAAGCCCACAGAAATTCATTATGTTCCCAGAATTAAATGAAAACAATATAGTTTATGGACCATAGAAGGTAGTTACAGTAAAAATGAAACAAAAATCCCCAGGCTGCAAAGCAACCTCTCGCAGCGGTCCTCGATCTTTTGGAGGGAGCATGTTTTAGCTGCCAGTTTTGTGTCATCACTTCAGCATTCATGATCTTTGAACCACATACTGTAAATTGCAGCAGAAAAACACACACGTACAGTATTGCGCCTTGATTCTCCCCAAAAATGCAAAAAGCCAGCCGGGGAGGTGAGCCCGTCTGCAGCGTGAGGGCAAGAGGCACGGCAGGGGCAGGCATTGCACCCGGCATCGGAGGCAGCAGCCTGGCCGCATCCACTGCCGGGGAAGCCAGCGCCGGAGAGTTAGTGCACCTCCGCTGCCGGCGTTTGGAAGGGAAAGGACAACATGAGGTGGAGCCTTTTAAGCTAGCAATGAAAGACAGAAGGGCTCTTGATAGCCCGTCTTCCTGAACGTTTATTTTTAGAAAAAGCATTCCTCTCCTCCGGCTGCTCCCAGCTCTCTCCATGACCCGAACTGAGTTTCTACGGTGGAAATGATCTGTTGAATTTCCAGCAGGGGAAATCTGCTTACTCCTGGGTAAATACTGAGGGATGGTTTTTCAGGAAAAACAAACGACTAAATAGCACAACTAGTAAATACGGAGAGCGAGCTGCGAGCAGCACCTCTTGGCTTCCGCGGGGAAGCAGGCACGCTCCCATCGCACCCGGGGGGGAAAACTGCCGCTTTCGACTCTGCATTTTGCTAGTGGAAATAAATAATTAATTTCTCATTACCAGAGTCAGCCTTAGAGGGCAAGATGAAACCCGGGAAAACAAAGGTGTATGCCCACACCCCCGGAGACAAGTCTGGCGATCGCAGCCTGCCTGCGGTACGGTCTCTCTGAAGAAGGCATGGGCAGCAGGATGCTCCTGTCAGCACCCATTTTATCTGGAGCAGTTGTGAAAAAGAGCTGGAACGTGAAGGAGAGAGAGAACTAGACTAGAAGACGATCATCTCACGCATTTACAGTCCAGTAGGAAGGAAGATTTTTAAAGGCTGAGTCGTACAAGGAAGGTAAATGAACAAAAACACATCATTAGAGCACTGGAAACATGCAGGGTTGCCCCTAAGCGCCCATCACGGCCGGGGGGAACAGCCAGGGCTGCGTAACGTGTTCTTCAGAAAAAGGCTCACTTGAAGCACTGGAGATTTATGGCAGCGATAGCGTGCTGTGGAAGTGATAAATGATGTTTCTGTATCACAGGCAGACGCTGGGACATAAAAGAGCAACTGCAGGTTTGAATATGCCTTGAAATAAGGGCTTGAAAATCCGGACTCGTTCATATGATGGTTGAACCCATCACCTGAACGTGCAGCTGTTTGGCTATATTACGCGTTCCCCCAAGCTGGTGAGCTATCACCGTCGTGGCCGGGAACGTTTGTTAATAGGCCTGCAGGTGAAAAGAAAAAGGATTTAGAGGGTGCGTAATGCTGCTGACTTTTGCCCAGCCTCCTACTGCTGTCCCCTGGCCATTGCTGTCTGGTTGAGCCCTGTGTACATCTATCACAGCAAGGCAGAGACAGGCGTCACCCTGGCTCCAGCTACAGATGGGGCTTCTGTCGCTGATGAAAACAAAATCTTACTTCAGGCTGATAAAACAAGATCATATTAAGCCTTGCTAATTAAGACCTGACCCAACATAGGAAAGCCCTGCTCAGTGGCCCATAAACAATAACTCTGACAGACAGCCTTTAAAAAACGGCCAGGGACTTGGGTGCACAGCAAGCCTTGGTCAGAAGGTTAATAGAGAGCCAGCCTTGGCTAATGGCAGCGTGGCCTCCTCGGCCAAGCGTGACAGGGCTCCTTCCCACGCAGAGAGGTGCTGATGGAGCGGCAATCGCCTGGCTGAGAATACGAGGGTACGAGGAGGCAGCTGGGAGCAAACAAGCCTGCAAACCCAGCTGCCTGCTCGGAGAGCGGATGATAACTCTCTCAGGCCACGTCTCACCCAAGCAGCGGTAAAACACAGCAGGAGCTGAGAAACAGGTCCCCACGCAGAGCTCTGCTTCCATGCCGCTCGGCGGTATCCGCTCTCCTCCCCACAGTGCTTCGCTGCCTCTCCGTATTTTCATGTGGCCTCCAGCAATGTCATGTTTGAAAGTCTCAGAAGGGTTTTAAAACAGAAATGGGGAAGAACCTTCCTTGTAAGCCAACACTGTCCATTTACAGAGGAGGCTCCTGCTTTTGAGCAGGGACAGTATCATACCCTCCAAGCAGGGTGGCTTTAGTAGACATAAGGCATCAGCATACAGAAGACCTTATTTCTGTTCCCAGCTCCACCAGGGACCTGCAGGTAACCTGCTCCATGCCTCAGTCCCCCCCGAGAACCAAAACAAAGACCCTGATCCTTTTTGCAGAGCACATGGAGATCTAGTGGCGCAAATCACTGCACAAGAACTAGTCTTTAAGTTTATTACACATCTGTGAGGCACCAGCACATACAATAATCGCAACAAAAAGTGAAGGAAATGGCTGTGGCTCCCAGCTTATTGAAACAGGGAAAGTAGAAAAGCCGTTCTGGAGCGGCTGGGCAAGCTTAGCAAGCCAATGGAAAGAGTGAGGGGACCGCACGGGATGGAGGTCCCCTCCCACTCTACATCCTTCATTCCTTCAGTCATCCAAACATGCAGTCACAGCAAGATGGAGAGAGACAAGTGGAGGAACAATGTTATGGCAGCTGGGATCGATCCGCAGCCGAATTCACACCAGACCTCAGCTGCCTTGAGAAAGCCGTATAAGCGGCACTGGCCAAAACTCAAATTAGGAAAAAGAAAACCCATAAAATGGCTTAATAGTCCCTAAGCGAAGCAGGGAGTGAAACTCAAATAGCAAGGAAGGCAGCTTAAAGAAGGGTCACTTCTTTAGGAATTACTGCATGGAAGAAATAGAGTAAGAATTGCTTAGTGATCCCCTCTGCTTTGGGGGTTTGGGGAGTGGAGGTGGGTGGGAAAGGGTTTCCCTCCAATGTTACATTTCCTACGGTATCCTTTTACCTCTGGAAAAAGTTTTCACATCTACTGAAATAGGAGAATATGCAACAAATAGTGTAATGGAAAACCTGGCAAGTTTGGTTCTCTGTAGAGAGCCCCAGAATTTCAACGCTAGGTTTTCCTGGTCTGCGTAATAAGTTTCCAAAAGGGGAAATCAGTGTGATGAGAGCTCCCGGTGTAGGCAGGAGCTCACTGGGCGCTGCATCCCCCTGCTTGGGAGTTTGACATGCCTGTCCAAGACGCATCATGCTCTCTGAAAGGAATGACTTTCTCAACTGGAAAAAGGAAAGCTTTTTGGCATCACAGGCCCATTGATCTGGCAGAATTTTTCAAAAGAAACCAGGTTTCTTCTGACTGTTTGACTGAACCTGTCTCCATTTCTGAATGGCAGAAAGGTTTCCATAGTATTATCCTTCCCCAGATTACAAGGAACATGGTCTCAGCTGTGAACAGTGTTTCTGGACATGTTCAACTCTGAAGTCATTGGGACTTGCACTGAGTTTAAAACTGGGCACCACTTTAGCTGCCTCCCTCAATCAACGTGCAGCAAATGGACTCCACCATACGCTGTGACCTAATTGTCACGGGAGACTGCTGGGTTTTCCAAACCCAAACTCTGTTCGCGCTGAAGTCAATAGTAAAACTCCCATCTGCTCCAATGAGAGTAAAAACCAGGCCCAAGCAAAACACTTTGGAAAAATCCCACTCGATCTAAGTGTTAAGATTATTACATATGGCAATGAAAATTACAGACGTGCAGAGAACGGGTGAGACATCTGCGGCGTTCTTAGATGAGATATCGTTTATCCACTTGCTGACAAAGGCCAAATAGTTGCAGAATTATCTCATTCCTTGACAGCACCTTTTCCAGGCCAGTTGAACCTCGGCCCCTAAGTGCCAGCTACTGATCTGAACATCAGATGCCTTCATCTCTTGAGCTGAACTAGTCTATGGGCAACAAAGGCTACGTCTGCTTAGGCCAAGGGAGACCCTGCAGCCACGCAGCCCGACTCCAGGTCACGCCTGAGCCAGGTGTCCACAAGTCCCATCTCATGCGTCCTTTCCATGCAAAGGAAACCCTGAAAGCAGCCCAAACCACATCCAATCCTGCTAGATGATTTTGAAAGTAGCGTGGTCAGCATGAAGCCAAGCCTGCTGGGCTTCTCTTGTAATATTCAAACAGGGGGTGTTTTAATCACAAATATAAATATTCATCACAATTTACAGCTATTTCCTTTTATTATTCAACCAGTTTATGTGTCTCAGATGAAGCCAAACTATGAATCTTTTGAGCATCCCCAATTGCTAATCTACACCCGGGCTGGTTTCTTTCTTGCTCTCAGCCTGCTGATATTCAGCAGGACACTAACTACACAGCAGGGCTTTCTCAGCCTTGCGCACATCCAAAGACTGTATTCAAACAGCAATTACTCCAGCAGTGACTTATGTGGTTGAGCTGCTGAGGCCAGTGCTGGCAGGAAACACATGTTAGAAATTAGTGCGTGTCTGGTACTGTCTCCTTTCTCTGTTTCTCCAGGTGGCTGAGCAATAGCAAGCACAAGAACATTTTCTGATGCTGACCCTGGTTAATGTGAGCATAAATACAAGGTTAATACCCAAAGGATGGCTGATGAAGGAAAAAGTGAAGAAAAGTAATCAGGATGAGAAAAGTAATTCAAACAATTCCTTGAAAAATGTGCACCTTTGGCTTGTATTCTGACAACAAAGGGTGAGATTACTGTGAAATAGGAGAATAGCATGTGTTATGTTACTTACTCCTCAGGAAGTAAATCATCAATGTAAAGAAGATGTTAAATCTCTTAGTAAAACTAACTCTATCACTATTTTTAATCAGTCGGTATGCCCCAGTAAAAGGCAGCATGTGCAGTGTGTGAATTCAGATGTCTTTTTTGTATGGACAGATAATGTTTTCTTGAAATCTTACAGTTTAGCTTATCCTCAGGGCTTTCAAAATCTGCTGCACTGAAACAAAGATCCTGCTGCCAGAAGTTTCCGCAGAGCCAAGCGCATCCTTGCGCAGCAGCCTCCTGAGCACCACCCTGCGATGCTGCGTGCTGCGTCCCCTTCCCCACACACACCTCACTATTGCAGGCAGAAAATGCTGTTTATTCACATCCAAAATATGGCATTGCACCTCCTACAGCTGACAGACCTGGAGACTGTATTCCTATTTCTATACTGGCCGAACCGCAGCTCCGAAGCTTCCCAAGGACCCAAGCAGCCATCGCACCCCTCCCTCGCACACCGGAGGGGACAGGCTGAGCAGAGCCCATAGTCACCCAGCAATCATCTGTGCACCGTGGCCACCTTGGGAGAGCGGCAGGCCAAACCGCTGCCCGCTCAGCCTCTACTGCACAACTCCTCTTCTCTTCGAGGGACAGGCTGGGGAGGGAGCCAGCTTCATCCCCAGGGTATTTCCATGGTGTCGGGGAACGAGGAACTCCAGCAGAGCTTTTCCGTTTCTATTACTAGAGACGCTGATGCAAACAAGGATCAGCCAAAAGGCAGGGATATGCGATACCACAGTAATTATTCATCATCTCAGTCTTTTTCTCATCTTTAAATATTTTTTCAGCACTGAGTTTAAGATCTTTTCTACATGTTTGGAAAAGCAGCATTCTCCCACTTGCCCCTTGCCTGATGAACAGTGCAAACTATCAGGACAAGAGGACCATGATTTTTTATTATCCTTCTGGCAAGAGAAGACCAAGGGCCTGATTTCGCTCTTGTTGAAGTCAGGAGAACTATGCTTGCAGCTGAAGCAGGATCATATCCTAGATACACGAAAAATGCACAGAGATAAGGAAGACTTGTGGTTTTGCTATCTACTTGATGGCTTGCCTGTGAGAAGCGCAGTGCCAGCACGTGTCCAACGTGGAGGCTGCTGTACTTTCTGGGCTGGCCCACACTGCTCCTCGGGATGATGCCTGAGGCCACCTCCTGCTACAAGGGAGCGTGGAAGCAGAGGCTGGTGAATACAGCCTTCTCCCTTTTCCAGCCCTCCCAAATTCACCTTCCCTGAGCCATTTGATGATGTCATTTCGGGCAAATAAATGTACTAAGTCCTGCATTTTTTAATGCCAGAGACTATAGCACTTTCCTGTGGGAAGGAAGAGGGAAATTCCTGCTCCCCCTCCCAGCACATACTCATGTAAAGTACAATCTGTCCCAAAGCTTTAATAAATTTTTATACATACTTCAGGCCAGTTTTTGCTCTCAAATTCATGAAGGTAAATCAGGAATGAACAGACTTCAGTGGAGCTGCTCCAGTTTTTCTGAGAGCAGAATTTCACTTTCTCTACCCAGTGCAATCAAATGAAGCTGTGGGAACCATAACTTTGACTTTTCTCTCCCAGACTGACATCTCTTCTTCTTCCCACTTGTCCAAAGGTTTGGTTTCATTGAGGAGTTCTAGCTGTGATTTTCTCTAATTTGCTTGTCTGCTACTTTTTATGTCCCAGAGAAGGGACACATGGCCAGCGTGCCATGAGCCAAGGTGAGGGACCATCGCTTCCTCTCTGGTACAGCTGCATGGAGTCACACAGCATGACCACAGCCTGTTTACATTAGGCATATATCCATCTCCATGGCTGGGCACATGGTTTAGGCTTGCCACTTCTGCCTTTCCCAGGAACACTTTATTTCCCTGCTCAGAAGCTCCTGCAGCAGCTAGGAGCACTGCTGGCTACAGAAATATCCATAGGATCTGCCGACCTGTAACTTTTTATCACTGTTCTTTCTACCTGGTGAGCAAACCAGCAGCACCACGTCTCCTCTTTCATCGGTGGCCTTTTTGTCTCCTGAGTAAACAGCTACTTATGCCTGCGTTTCAGTCAAGTAACAGCAAACTGGATCCTGCTCAGGTGAGCGCGCACAGCAGGCTGAGTCTCACAGCCGACTCGGCACTGACGCTTCCAACGCCATGCCCTAGAAATGCAGCCGTGGGGCAGCGCTGGCCAGGGCCCAGCTGAACAGGACCTGTCTCTGCCAGGAGGCCCCTCAGCCAGAGGGACGCTTCCAAAAACACTGTTCAACACAGGCGAGGTGCTGAGGGAAATGACAGCAGAGGGACAAGAAATCTCTCCCCAGATGCTTGCGTTGTCAAGATAAGAGAAGTAGCTCTTATCCATAAAAAGAAACATTCCTAGAACGTTATGGCTAATGCACAAAGGGATGAGCGTGTGTTCACCCTGGCTCCTGATTTACAGCGTTGTGGATGAGTATTAGGAAGTGCAATTCCTTTTTCAGGAGAGAGGCTTTCAGCACGAACAATAGGCAAGGATGTGAATGCTTCTAATGCTGCCTATAAATTCTTGTTGAACAGGTAGGAGGGAGAGTTAAGAAAGAGCTCGCTTGGTTAGAAAAACATTTCAAATCATTTCAGATAATATGAAATGAAAATTAATACAATATATGTTTTCAACCTTCTGTAAGGCAATAGTCTCATCAAGCACAGAAGCATGGCTCTGGTTCTCCTCTCTCGTCCTTGGGGGCCGCAGACCAGATAGGAGAAAAAGGCTTTTAACCCTCTCAAGTCATCATTTCTCTGAGCCTTAGCTTCCCTCTCTCTACTGTGGCTCTTCCAATTCAGCAGTATATCACTCTTTCTGCTTTTGAGTTGCTTTTGCTCTACCACCTTTTAACCACATGTCAGCTCGGGATGAGGGAAGGGAGGAAATCTAAAGTCAGAAAAAGTGCAGCTTAAGACAAAAGTCCAACTCAAGGCAAGTTTCCTGGCCCCCAGCCAAGCCCTGCTCTCAGCTTCTTCTAGCAGTGCATCTTCCCCTTGTTTCTGACAGATCCGTGCTGCAGGAGCAGCATTACATCTTTATGTATTTTGATCTGCGAAATAAACCTCCTAAGTTCTTACTTTGTCTTCTGACCACCCAGTAATGCATTAAAATACACCACATCACCTCTAATCTGTAGCTATAGACAAAGAGCCTGCCTAAAACCACTCTTCCCTCAAAGAAAACCAGACGCACTTGCAAGACCTTCAATTACCCCTTAAGCCACCTTCTCCTCCCTGCTCCACTCATCCCTAAAGTCCCTGGAAAACAGATGGTCCTTGCAGCTTGCCTGAGTGTTTAATAAATCTGGTGTCTGGTGGACCAAATGAGAGGAAGCACATTGCAGAAACAAGGGGCTGGGATGCGAGCGCCCTGCCAGCTACTCCCCCGGTTCATTAGGAATTTCGGCTCAAGCCCTTCTGCCGACCGCGGCTGCAGCAGGCCCGCGCTGGGCGGGGGGAACTCCCTCGCTCCTTCTCTCTCTTTACTACCTAGGTCACAAAATGGTTAAGACTTTGCAAGCTCAGTTCCAGACATGGAATTCCATCCCGAAACGCACCGGCAGCCAGCGCCGATCCCAGAGCGCTGCTGTAACGGGCTGCTGGTGTGAAATGCGGCTTAATGAGCGGGCAGCTGCGCTCTGCAAGGGCTCCCCTTCCCCGGGCTCTCACGCCGCAGCCAGCGTGAATGTGCTCGGGAACCCAGCGGGCAGGTGACAGGGCCGCGAGGAAAGGCAGCGAGTGCCATTTCCGGGACGAAAGACCACACTCGCATCTCCAAGCAAAGGCAAAAGAAAGCTGTGTCCAAGATGTGTCTGCCACTTCCAAAATAATTCACATGCTTCTGGCAGGAAATACATAATGTCGTCTCACATGTGCTCTCTGCGGAGGAGCAGAGTGGATTTTTCTCCTGCCGACTCCCCCAGGGAAACACATTCACTGCCTTTCCTTCACCCGCTGGACGTACACACAGTGCACCCCTGCTTGTGCGCAAGGCGCCCTGGGGAGCAATGAGACCATACGTGCCATATTTCATGATGGAATAGCTGACTTTTCTTCTTAGATTAACCCTCCAAGAACCTCAGTGTGACCATTTGGCAGATCTGCTCTAAAGTCGCTGTCTGCCTGTTGCCCACAGCCGTAACGGGGATAAGCCACTATGTGCATGAATATGGGACTACTGAACACAAATGTTGGAATACCAAACACTGATGCAGAAAATATCTTCTTTGCAACTCAGGAACAAGTATCGCAGCCATTAGCCATCTAACTCTCATCTACAAAGATTAGGGTCCAGTCTGGATCGAACATATGCCAAAAATATGGACCAGAGTAATGCTGAATACTTGTAATCAGCTCATAAAGAGGACTTTCATCAGCTTTTTATGTGGATTTCCTAAACAGGGACACTGATGCAAAGTGACTTGCTGAGCATCAGTGGGTTGGGTGACACCACTTCACACCACCCAGATACCACAGGAGGCTGGAGAAATGGTGGGTGGAGAAGGAAATCAAAGGATGAATTTTGCCACTTTTAATTTAAATCTCAACTTGTTAGAAAATATCAAATAGCTCTAATAGGTACACACAGGGCTTAGCTTCCTAATGTAGCTACCAGAGAGAAAACCCATTTCCAATTTAACTCAAGCTGCACCGAGGTTCCTATTTTGGGAAATGTAGCTTTGATTGCTTAGGTGCAGCACAGGGATGTCCTCTCAAGTGTGTTAACTCTGGGGTCACCCTACATTATGCACAAGGATATAAAATATCAGCCAAGTTCAATTTCCTTTCTCATTCTGATGGAACATAAAAAAGAAACTACAGTGATCCCAAAACTTTCTCTGAACAAACAGAGGGCAAAGTTACTGTGCTTTAACGAGCTTCTATCACCCTGACTGGAGAGCTGAAGTATTTCAAGACATTTCTCGTCAGCTTCATTGCAAAGTTAATGACCTGTTCGTTACAAGAGCACATACAGATTCAGGCTGAAGGATATGGAGCCATCCTATTTGCCTTTGCGATTAACCTCTTCCTGGTATTTCACCTCAGAAATGTGACCAAAGAAAGTCACCAGTGTAAAGGGAAGAGACTACTTCGACAGCAATTAGCTGGTGGACTCCACATTTGTGGAGTCTAAGCGCAATGGATGTAGATGAGGATGTTTTCACAGCAGGGCCTTCTTTCCTCAAACCTGGAACAGACTGACAGTTCAATGTAGCTAAAATAGAGGAGATTAATGTCAAAGAAACATTATATGTTTCTATAAAAGCTGGACTGGCAAGAGTTAAATTAGCTTTATCTCAGTGAGTGGACAACTCTACAGACCAAAGCAACATAAAAGACTGAAGAGACTGATTTCAAGATGAGAGTTTATGAGAAGAGGATCATTGTTTTAACACACTTGAGTGTTAACAGAGAAAACAGGTTTAAAAGGGACTGTCTTCATATCTCCAGATTTTCTTAAAAGAAAAGCTTGAATTCGTTCTCAGAACATTATCGAGAGAGGAAAGCTTATTATATAAAAGGACACCATCTGAATCGAAGGCACTTGAATGCACAGAACACAAGATTATCCTCAAAGCCTGTTTTGCGAATGCGCAAGTATTTCAGTTTGCTAAGATAATTTTGAAGTGTTTATATAGAAAAGAGAATGGCAGTGAACCACTTTGAAATAACCTCTAAACACTTGAGGACAAAACACTTGAGCATCTTAGTTTGCCAGCAAATAAACTTCAGGGAACTGAACCTCAGAATAGCCAAGGACATTTCTGTATAGAGGGAAAATTAAGTAGATAGGCTGAGAAACAGGAGACAGGCTGCTAGTCACATCTATGAAACATAACTCTTCATATATCTGTGGCCTTGAGGACAAATAACTTTCAAGTACTCTTGTAAGCTTCAGAGCAGGGAAGTTCAGAGAAATGAGAATTTGTTATTAAAATGGTTATAATGAACTGGAGAAGTCGTCGGCATGATCTCAGCTCGTCTCAGTAAGCTCTGAAGATCCACTCGTTTGCAGAGTGGATCAGTTCCTGGAGAAGGTGAAGCTCCAGGCCTTGCGCAGAAAACCTGCCTTTCGGCAGAGAGGCCAGTGCCATTGGCATCATGGTATATGTTCTTTTGGAGCCTGATCCAAGGCATGTTAAAGCCACTGGGAAACATTTCAGTAAACATTATATCTGGCATTCAATGCTTAAGTGACTCATAATCTCATATTCTGTGGCAAGTTTAAGAATAATAATTTTGTTTAATAGAGGCTTTTATTTTTTTGCATGAGGCAAAATGAATATATTCCACATTATTATAAAATTCTGATTTCTAGAAGTACCCCATTTTAGTGCCTCAAGGAAGGGCTTCCTTTTCCAGAATCTTGCACATCGCGTGTAGTTCATTTTGGAGCATGACTCGTTTTTAGACAGAAAACCCTTTCACTGCCAGCTTTGTGTGGGACGGAAAAGTTGTTTCCCTGGATGCAGTTTCCACTTTGTTCCTTTAGACAGAAGCAGTTACAACCTAGAAAACAGAGACGCCACAAAAGCTCTCTCCTCTAGGATGGCTACATGAGCATTCAATTTTCCAACAGCACCTTTCAGGTGTGAAAAGAATTAACATAAAGACCTTATTGCTTCAAGATGAATCTCCCGTCAGGTGCACGCAGACAGGGGCTGAGGTCTGCATGCTGCGCCTCCGAGCGAGACCTGCCAAAGGATAAGCAAGGGCTTAGTGCGCTTGATCCTGCAAAGCGGCCAGAGCTCAGATCCCAGCTCTGCAAGGCAGTGAAATGCAGACTTAACTTTAAGCACCTGAATAGTCTCCCTTACTTAGCAGAATCCCTTTTCCAGAGCACATGTAAAACAAGATTGGACAGAATACCAGAAATCTGAGAAAAAAGTGCGATTCCCACAGTAAGTGGGAAACAGGCAAGGAGGTCTAATAAGCATTCGTCATTCCTCGAAGCGGCGCTTGCAGCGGACACTGCCTTGGAGAACGATCCTATCTGGGGCTGAGCTGACAACGTGCTGCGCTGGCTTTGAGTCATCTCAAGCGCCTGTCGGCTGTGGAGGGAATATCTTTTGTTCCTGGGGCAGGGGAGGAAGAAGAGGAGAGGAGGAAGCTTTTTCTGTGGATAGCTCAGCAAAAGGAAATATTTCCCAACTGTGGCAAGGTTACTTTCAATATACTTCACTTGGTCCCTCTAAACTTCATTTGCCGCTGTCCTTGACGTAGCAGTAGAGCAATTTCACGGTTCGTCTTGCCCTCAGAAACGCCCTGGAAGCCTTTCTGCATCAGCAGAGTCAGGGCTCCTTCCAAAAGGAGCTGCAGAATTTAATTAACTCTACTCCATGTTTGCAGTCCTGTGATTTCTCTTACCTTTAACGTGAACTCACATATGGATTAAAGTGAAATAAAACCTACAATTTGAGTTCAATTCAAAGCTGATTGGAAACATGTATTACCTTTCCTTGACCCGGCAGTGAGAAGGGAAGTTATTACAGTTCTTTAGTGAGTTTGTAAACTCTTTACTGCTGTGGCAGTTTTAATCCTGCTGAGAGAAAATTTGATCTGGAGAATAAATTGCTCCCATTTTATTCTTATGTTTTACAATCACAGGTTTAGATAGCAAATAAGCACCAAGTTATTTTGGAATCAACAAGCAAGAGTATTATCAGAATCCAGATGGCATTTTTTAGGTTAAATAATAAATAACCATAATTAATAATAAAGAAATGCTCCACATCTTGCAGATTTTAACATGCTGACATGGTATAGAAAAATTTGGAGATTTTAAAGATTCAATAACATGGTGACCAAGAAACAAGTTGTTTGTCCGAACAAAACTAACAGACAAGTAGGTGATATATTCCCAGGCAAACCATCAGATACCCACTCATTCCCTGGAAGTTGCAGACATTTTAGGGTCACACAGAATAGAGTCACAAACTTCAGATGCCGAAATACTGGAAATAGTTTCATGAAAATGAGAATGAGAAAATGAAAGTCTAGTCCGACCGAATTCAGAGCAAAATCCTGTTGGTTATAACACGCTAACAAGAGCTAATGGCTGTTTGCATGTCAGCTAAACTGAAGTGGAAATAGAGCACACGTTCTGAGCGAGGAAGGTGATTAACACATTACGAAAGGAAGAATTGGATTCTCTCTCTCTTGAGGTCTTCAAACCGAGGCAGGATGCCTTCCTGCAAGATACACTTTGGCAAAAAAGAGGTGACGAGGTCCAAACAGAAACTAGCTGGACAACATTTAGTGGCCTATGATAGATGAGAGAGATAAACCTAATTTAATGCTCCTTCTAGCTTCCAGTGCCATGAATCTCTGAACAGAAATCCTTGTGGATTTTCACTCAGGAAGTCTAAATCAAATATCTAGAGGTCTTTGCTTAAATTAAGCAAATCGAATACTTTGCACAGGACTGAAGCATCTTCATGGTTCGAATGGTTACACTGTACCTCCTATTTCCTTGCTTTTATGCGCTTGTCCAGCGGTAGGGCACGACTCAACCACACTGTCCAATGTTTTCTCTTCATTTAACAGGAAGAGCCAGTTCTGCACATTCCCATACCCACAGACCTGCCCGCGGAGGTGCAGCACCTTGGCGTCCACCGAACAGGAGCCGGCGCTGTCAGGAGAGAACAACCTGATATATCCTAGCAATAGAATGAAATGCCTCTTGCTAAGGATTTTCTTTCATAATTTCTTAAAATTATGAAGAAAGTACAGGAATGCAGAAAAGACATTTTCCCTCTAATCATAATTTCGCCAAGCTGAACACTTGGGTAAGTCACCTGGGCATTGGGGCACTTCTAAATACGGACAGTCCACCAGCAGTATTTTCTGTAGCACCTAGGTACCTGATTTGCAGAGTTTCTGAGATTCATTTGTCACATCACTGAAACAGAAATGTAAAACTCTCCAGGACATTCAGCCGAAAAGTGATGTCTATTATGAATGAGCTTCAGTCTCACCAAGCCAAAATGATCAATAATATTTGGCTTTGACCCAAATAAATTATTTGTACTACACACTGGAGACACCATAACATTATTTATTTATAGGAACAACATAATTATTCTGTCCCTTCTGGTAGCTCCACTTTTTGGGTGGTGCAAGGGTAAATAGAAAAAATCTTGACATTTAAATCAAATCAGGCTGAAGATGATTCAGTGTGAACAAAGCATGAGGGAAGAACTTAATGGATTTGCTTTTGCTGACATCTGTTCCTTCTGACACAGAAAAATTACAGAGAACGATAGCCTGCTTCCATGGGTGAACAAGAAACTAACGGTAAAATAGAAATAAAATCGTAACTACGTAAGAAAACCTATAATGGGTCACACCAAAGATCTACCATCTGACAGTGGCTGGCGACACACACTTGCAAAAAAAAAAGGAGAAGGGACAGGACAGTTGCAGCGAGCTCCTTCCCTCGGTATCTCCCTGCTTCTGCCAGTCTCTTATTTAGAGACTTCCTGAACTGAAGCTCATGTCCAGACTACCATGTTTCCTATCTACCAGCTGACCGGCAGAAATATTTCCACGGTTCAGGTACACTTTGTAGGAGAAGTCACTCCTTTCTGTTTGTCAAAAAGCTGCTGCCCAGTAATTTCACCGAGCGCTCCCTAATTTCGTCTTACGCCAAAAAGGTCTAATCATGCCCTCCTCAATTTCTGTATTCCACTTCCAGTTTAATGCTCTCTGCCATATTCCCAAGCTGAAGTCTGTCCATTTAGCCTCTCTTTTCATGGAAGCAGTCACCTATTTCTGACCCTCCGGATCCACCCCGAAACCTCTCCCTCGCCAGGGGCTTACGAGGGCCGCAGGCAGCATGGCCTCATCCGGGTACGTATTGATCTTTCCTGCTTTGTTCTCAGCTCTTTTCCTACCTTTTTATAGAGGATAATATTAATTTTTGATACTTCTGATACTCACTGAAATTCTTTAATTTATACATGTATGAACTAAAGAGGTAAGCTGGATCCCGCATATAAAAACCCACGCACACAGCTGCGAGCAAGGTCTAGCGGGTTTTGGGGAGGAGGAGAAGGGAAAGGTAGGGATTGCTTCTTTATAAACCCCAGCAGCGTCCCTCAGCCCCGGGGCAAACGGCGCCCGGCTCCGTCCCTGCCCCGTGACTCCGCGACACTTCTGCTGCCGCTGCTGGAGACCACAACCCGCCCGAGCCCTGCCGCAGCCTCTTCCCTCTGCCCCGGCGCCCGCGTGGGGAGGAACGAGCGTAGGATTTCCGCGCGCTTTCTTCAGGATTGCAGTTACCAGCTGATTACGCTCCCCCTGGCCCCAATTTAACTTGCTATCGTTAAACAACAAGGTACGGACCAGACTATCTAAAGCCTTTGAGTGGTAAATGTAAACTACACCCACGGAAAGCTCCTGATCCGCAGCCAAAGCTAACTCGTTAGGTGCAGCGAAAGAGCAGTTGTAACACTGTTTTTCTTGAAATGCTGACTGCACTGGGGATATTAGATGAGGAATGTTTAAATGGAATATAATTTTTACTTGGTCAGTAATAACCCGGTGATGTTTATAATTGCTCAGGTCTTATAGGTCACCAGTTATTAAAATGCAGTTATTAATTTTGCATACCTACCAATGTCTGGTGCCCCTGCAATGCTCCAAAAGACAGAAGGAAAATTTGGGTGATTGGAAAAGACATCAAAGATGTTGTCTGAGAAAGCAGAAAGGGACAGGGGTGACGGTGGGAGAGGGACGGGCAGCGAAGTGCTGCGAGGAGCTTCGGCGGTTCGGCAGGAAGCCCCCGGTCCGGCAGGAGCTCTGCTCTCCCCGGGAACATCCCCACACCTCCGCTGCTCCGCGCTCTGCAAACATTCCTCTCCAGCCACGGCGCAGAGGAGAGGGACTTGCCATTAATTTAGTGTTCAAACTGTTCTAAATCAGGGAGAGGCAGCCCCAAGACTATCATCTTCTCTATCGTGATTTTTGACGAGGAACATTAACTTCCCCGATCCAGCGCAGGCCTGGAAGTCCCCCGCTGTGTGCAGAGCAAGGGCTCAGCAGAGCTGGGCGGGAGAGAGAAAACTGGGAGCTCTGGGGTGATGCTCACGCCAGCCCCTGGCCGGCCTGGGGGTAGGCGCAGAAACAGCGCTGGGACAGGGGAGGTTGAGCCCCCCGGTCGTCCCTACGTGGTCTCCCTGCTGTGACACCCTGCTGCTGTTTGGGAGGCCCTTCCGCGTGGTGGGAGGATGCATCAAGCTCTTTTTGCAAAGCAGAGGTCGCTCCCCGGGCCACCCACAGGACCGGGGAAGGCTCCGAGGAGCGGGATGGTGAGCGGCGGCAGGGAGGCTTTCGAGCCTTTCTGCCTCCTCGCCGTTAATCAGCGCGGGGTTAACGTGCTCGCGGGAGCATTCCGCAATTTCAGCCTGACTCCTGGCTCCAAGCGTGCCGGGCAGCGGGACGGCGCGATGGGGACGGGAACAGCTTCTTCCCTGTGCTGCTCCCGGCGTACAAGCCTCCCTGCTCGTAGCTAAGCATCTCAGCCGGACTTTCGGCATTGCTTCTGTTTTCTTATTCGCTCCTAAAAGCCTGCCAGGGAAATGCCATGCTAACGCGTTAGCCTGTGCTCTGCTCTGCACGCGAGGGGAGAAGGGCAGAAAGGCAGAGGCACAGAAACCGGAGGTCACCGCGCCGACGGGCAGCACAGAAACGGGCTTTGTGCAAATCTGCCCTGCCAGCTCCCTTCATTCCTGACTTGAAACACTTGCTGATAATCCACTCCTTGACCTCTCCCACACAGGATGCAGTGTCGCTATATGGAAGCCATATGGAACAAAGGGATTGCTCTTAATACATGCTGAGCATAAAAAGTAAAGTTTACAATGGCACCGTAACCAAGGCAGCTGCATCGGCTTTCTGCCAGAGTGCCCTCGTGTTGGCAGCCGAAGGCTTGTGTGCCTTGTAGGATAAAGCGTGGCGGATCAGGCTTTAATAAGGAGCATTTCAGTCCGAGGACATGTTTGTGCCTTTCTGTAACTGAGCTAGCTCCTGAATTTATTGTCCAGGTTTTCCCCCCACCGCCCTTTGAATAATCATTAAAACTGCGAAATGCTTTCTGGAACATGCGAAACACATACGACTCTTGATGTTCACGTTCCTTTGAAGGAGGATACCTGTTTCCCATTAATAACCTGTGTGCTATGGGGTGTATCTACGGGCGATTTGCTTTCTAGTGATTGCAGGTTGGAGTACAAAGCTCAGTAACAGCCAGAAAAATACACAGAATTTCTGCGGTGAATGTTTTAAATGTGCACACATATCTCATGTCTAAAAGTTAGAAATGCCCCATTATTTGCTGATTGCTCCCCTGACGGGACTTGAACCGTCCTTGCCAGGATAAATGACCTACCAGAGGGGATAGAAGGGTCAACTGAAAATTAGCATCATTTTACAAAGAAACAATAAGACTCAAAGTTTGTCCCTTCAATACAGAAATGAGCACAAGGCTTCAAATAAACTTGGCTAAAGATTTAGAGGATGGAGCTCCATGTAAGGTTTTGACCTTCTTGTTCCCTGCTTCTTCACTGGTCTCTCTCCCTAGTAGCACGAGAGATGTTCTGGCAGATACAAAAGCCACTTGATGACCAAATTCTGCCCAATGTTTTCATCTCACTTTTATTGACAAGGTGCTGTCATATTCTGTCCTGCATTTCCCGTGCTTCTGGAGCAGATGGCTAGGGAGAGATTACAACCAGCATCTTGTCTCTAAACTCCTTCGCCTTTCAGGGAGGTTTTATTGGAAATCTCGTCTGCTCCCATTGGTTTGGTTCTGCGCCAGCTCTCAACGAGAAATGGCCCATTTCCCGCTTCATTTCCTCCTCAAAATTCACAGGGAGTACTCAGAAAAGCCTGGCGATTTCGAACCAAGCCCCATCCAGAAAGCCCAGCCCAGGCTAAATCCGAAACCAGAAGCAAACCTCCGTTATTCAGCCTATCGCTCTTGGGCTGGCATCACTCGAGGCGAGACCGTGCTTTGCATGCTTTTAGCCGCTCCAGCAGAAAACCTGCTGTCCGCTACAGAAGAGAGCACACGCTTTTCTTGCCGATCGTAGGAAACGCGTGTCAGCGACAAACTTGTTGTATGGCAGTGCACCAGCAACGGGTAGTTCAGCAAGACCAGCAAAAGACACCCCTTTGCCAGGTTTCAGCAAGGAAAAAAGGATTTAGTTTGGGTCCAATTATTCCATTATTACACTCAAGAATTCAGTACCCCTCAGAAAAAAAAAGAGAGAAAAATATGATGTGCTTTCAAATGCAGAGATTGAGTCGCTTTCCACGCACACAGACCCAGCTTGGCACTCTGGACTTCTGGGTGGTGAAAAAATGAAGGGCAAAATGTGTCTTTTCTTGTAAGCTAGCAGCTGACCTCAGGATAGCCTGAGGGCAATTTAAACCTATCTCTGCCTTTATTATGTGTGTCATATGCCCCTATTCTTCCTTTGTAGTTTAAAGCAAAAATGACCTTTTATAGCTATCTAAAGTGTAATTTTGCTCGTGTTTTCCACTCTCACCATTTGTTTTGAGTTAAATATCAAACAGATGTGCACCCATTTTTTAAAAAAATGTTTAATATTAGAGAGCATGCCCTCATATAAGACTGGGAAAGCCTTTCAGGGAAATAAGCCTTTCAAATAAAAAGGCATATTAGTAAATTTTAAGGTGATTTTAACTGTATATTTTCAAGCATTAAAGGAAATAGATCCAGCAAGCCATAAAGTGACAAGTGGGAGGTGGGGAAAGATATACGGTACTAGTTTGAAAGAGAAATTAGACTTGGAACAGGGTGGAAAAATCCACCTACCCCGGAGCTATTTGGATTCACAGGCTTGGGGGTAGGGACATTGGAGCAAGGGAAGAAGCGCCAAAGACTAGAAGGGGGTGCAGGTACCTGCATCACCTCCCTCCTTCCGGAGACAGGTTGCCGACTGCCCAAATCACATCATGGAGAGGATGGCAGCAACCTCCTGGCTCATTTTATATCCCACGACTAATAGGTAAACAGCAGAGCACACAGGTTTTTCAAAGCCAGCTCTCAGTTTGAATATCATGCTGTGGCTCCAATGAAAGTATCAATCAACTCAGTAAAACCTTCACTCCAGCTCCCTTCCTGACTGTGCTTGCAATGCCGATGGTGCAGGGCTGCATTAAACATTCCAAATCCCCTAATATTTCTTGGCGTTGCACATATTTAAAGTTCAGAGCTAAATTACCTGGCTCCCATGATCTGTAACAGCCATCTCTTCTGTTGGCTAATGCTGAAATCAAAGTATTTCCATGTGGCTGCTTGAATTTCTTCTCCTGTAGGGAAGGACTTTCTCTGCTGACATATGCCTGCAAATTACATTTCCATTTGGCACCAAAGGTGGTTTGTATAGCGTTATTCTAGGGCTTTCATTTGCAGTTTGTGACACTAGGGAAGAGAGCTGATACTTTTGGGGAACTGCAGGGCTATTGGTGTTTTACAAAACTAGGGTTGCGTCTGCTGGTGCAATCCAGGAAGATGTAACTGGTTACGACTCCGTTAGGCTGCTGGAGCAGTACCTGAAACACCGAATAATCTGAAGTCATTTTTCTTAATGACTGCTTAAGGGAAACAATCCTGTTTCCATCCACTTTGCTTTGACAGTGCAACCAAGCCCAGGGGTCTGTAGGAATTAGAGCTTTGAAGGGATGGGGAAATAATTCCCTGCTTGCTCTCTCTGTTGGTTTTACAAGCCAGACTGCCAACTTGCACATCCACAGCAGGCTCACAGGTTCAACTGTTTAGCTTTACTGCACTGTATGAAATATGGTTTCCTCAGCTTTGGGCAAAAAGAAAGGACATATCTATTTCTTTTAATCTCTTTATTTCTCATGTGCAGATGAAGTGGGAATGGAGTATAATTTATGTTTGGGGAAGTGTATCAAGGACCTTGGAGGCACGTTCCTGGCTCTGCCGCTCTATTGCTGTGTTATCACAAGCAAGTCTCTTAAACAAGGTCTCATAATTATGAGGGCTCTTGAGCCTGCGGCAGAAGGCAACGCCCGTGTTCGGGTAACCTTTGCATATCCCAGGAATGGGCCATGCAGAGCACAGCACCCGGAAGTCACAGCAGCTGCAGGTGCTTTCACTCGACACTTTGCACACCCCATTCCAGAGTACCTATGACAAGCCTCATCCCTGTGGGTTATGTGCAAGGGCAAGGCAGAGCTGTGTGCTTCGACACTAATAAAGCCAAATATCCCCCTTTGTTTAACCTGAAATGACTCCATTGAGCACCGCCGGTTTCATTTTGAGAGTCTTTTACCACAAGTCAGTGGAACTACGTACACCAGCTTAAGCTGAAAGTCACCTCTGAGTTAGAATTGTCTTCATGCACCAGCTAAAAGTCCATCAGGCATTGGAGAAGTCTGTGACATTGCAGAAGCTGCCTTCCCACAGCCTTGCAGGGACTGCTCTACCATTGCTGTTTCATAACCATTCTCACTGGAGTTAGGATGCATTTTCCATGCTAATCAAGATGGCCCACTGCAAGGACTCATCCCTTGTATCATAAATTTTAAGGTCAGAGAGCACTACTTTCACCTACGGGAATTTGTTCCTTCGCTCACCTATTTAGTTAAATTATGAAGGTACAAGCCATATCATCACCATCTAAGTCTAGCATGGGGTCATCAGTCACTGATTTTGGTTGTGTTCACTCACAAAAGAGCAGCTCAGCTCTTTGGAGGCCTTCCAACCTGCCTAGGGCTTGATCCAACTCCCAGCAAGTCAGTGGAACCGAGATTGGCCCTTCATCCTTTCATCTGGAAAGGAAAATTAGCACAAGTCAGGTTGGAGAATGGGAACAGTAGAGTATGCAGCTGTATTATTACGGCAACTGAAATCACAACCCAACAGAACTCAATAGTGCTTTTTAAATTCAGTCCATTAAATCAAGGCAACCCAATAAAACCAGCTTTTCACCCTAACTATTGAAAAAGAACAATGAAATTATCGCTCCTTGCTGGACCTGTTACTTAGCTCAGTAGGATTTTCCCATCCTTTGCTGAGAACAAATATAGCAGCTGCCAGAATGTCAATGTGTGGTACTAAGCAATGAGAATCATTTAGATTCCAAACCATCCCATCCTAATCCTTGCCTCCCCACTAGCCGAGTTATTCATAGGATAACCAGAAACACCTGGGTACAAGGAATTTCCTGCTGCAATTCAGCCTTAATTTCCTCAGATAGTAAAAACCTAAGGCTCGCAAAGGTGAAAGAAACCAGCAGTCAATCAAGTAAATCACCACCACCACCACCGCAGCAGTGATAGTACATTCTAAATTAAATTTTAATTCCCACCTGATGGTTTGCCGTGAGTTACTTTTATACGAACCATTCATCTGACCCACCTTTGTATTGCAGACAATTTGTTGGGGTCCCATTAGTTATTAACACCCATCCAAGTCCCAGAACTGCTTTTTCTGTATTTGTGATCAGAATCAAAATGAGAACCAAAGAAGGAAAGGTCTGTAGATATTAGATAGATATGTGAAGGCTACATGGACAGTCTTACTGGGGAAGCAGTGAACAACAAAAATGGCAAGAAATGTCCCAAGTTCCAACACGAAGTACAAACCGAGATCATGCCTGCAATGAGCTTAGTCAGCTTTTTTTGTGGCCAATAGTCTGACCAGTAAAAAAAGTCTCAGAGTTTGGCACAATCTGGCTTGACGTTGTTCCTCACTAAAAGAACCTCAGACGTGAACCAGAAAAGGTGAGTGGGACCAAGGCACGTGGGCAGAGCTGTTTGGAGGAAGGTATGATGGGGCATTTCAAACCAGCACTTTTAGCCTCTCATCACCTGCATAAAATAAATAAATAAAAGGAAACCATGTCTTTAAAGCCAGATTTGTATAAGAATATTCATGCAGTTCCTATTTTTACATACTCAGTATGGCATCAGCAGTCATTTCTGCTTGCAATTCTGCCAGATCTGTCAAAGTGACACACACAATTAAAGGAGGTTTTGGCAAAAAAAATACCCCAGAAAAGCTGCAGAGGAAAAAAAGTGTGAACTCAATAGAAGAATCACCACAAAACTGCTGACATTTCTTCTTCTTTTCAGTAAATCTAAATACAATTATTCACAATGCCTCTGAAAACTAGACTCTTTTTCCTAAAAGAAGCTTTGCTGTGCTGCTTCTGAACAGCAGCACAGCTTCTCGCAGGCTACTAAAAGATGTAAGCTTGCAATCCTCGCCAGACAGGGGGCAACAACCTTACGAGTCATGTTAATAGACAGCTGTCCATCACCAGTGAGTGAGCCTCCTCCAGCAAAGGCGTTATTAGGTTTCACCGGCAGGCCCAACGACACAGGCATTTCAGCAAAATATATTGCAGCTTCAGCACACCAAATACAGAGAAATGTAATAGCACCCTTCCATGGCGGGCGACTCTTTGCCTCCTGGGGCAGGTGGGGAACATAAACTACTTGATCAGCTGTACAACTATTTTGAGATGAAGGATGTTCTAGTTACTGGTGTGAACGCAGTAGCATCTTCAAGGAACAAATTTGCTCTGACTGGTTGCAGTGTGAGGTTTTTTAAGAATATGTTGTTTTAAAACATTCTTGTCGTTTATGTTTGAATAACAACAGCTTGGCAGCTGGAATGTCTGTTTTCAGCTCAGTAGCAAACTTCTTTACACATCAGTTGCCTCTCTCCCATCAAGATCAGTGCAAGGTAATGAGAGCTTTTCAAACACTGAGACAAGGCAATGAAGAAGGGTGTCTGCATCTGCAGTGAAATGTAGTGTCAAACCAAAAGAAAAAAAAAAGCTATTACAAAGGCATAGTAAATTTTGCCTTTGCAAGCTAAAAAACAGTTTAGGATGTCATGGCAAGAACTGAATTATGTTCTTGCCGGAGTGAAATTCTGAACAAAATGACCTACACTCATGAGGAGAAAACAAAACAGATGGCAGATTTGGGTCTTTTCATTCTGATTTTGATCATGCTACAAAGCGGAACAAAGCAAGGAAAGACTCCCAGAGTCAATGCCACCATTACATCTCATATGTATTGCTGGAACCTCTTGGAGGAGAAGGAAGAAGCTCTCAACCTGATGTCTCCTCTGTAATTCGTAAGGCCCAGCTCCCCACTGCTCTATTCCTTGGGCAGTTGTTCAAGAGAAGCCAAAGGAAGAGCTGTCGAACCACAATGGCAGCTATTAAAATCCACTTGGTCCCCATTACTCACAATAAAACATGTCCAAGTGACAGGTCAAGATAAGCAATGGTCTTGAAGGGCAGAACATCTGCAGTGAAGAACGTTTTCCACAGACCAATATTTCCAGCCTACAACGTAGAGATTTCCCAGGTAGGGTGTGTTTTTTATTATTGCTATAATGATATATGTATACATGGACAACCAGCTCCAACAAACAGACTATAGGAAGGAAAGGTTAAAGAAGTTACAAGTGGACTGAACGAGGACTGTGCCAGGAAAAACAAATGCAATCATACGAAAATAATTAGAGCTTTTTTAAAGGGGAGGAGACCTCTCTCCCCTTCTTCAAGCTTTTTTTTTATATTCCTCCCCTTCAGTTAGTCTGTGTAGTTTTTTAATTCATAAAATGTATTCTGTAAGTGGGATTTTCCAACCTCCTGGCTGTTTACAGCAATTAGGTTTGCCTCTGTAGTGCTATCATGTCTATTTAAAAATGTTTATCAATCACTACTTTGACCAAATTTCAAAGCATATTTATGTTGCCCAGCAACAGGAAAAAAGCTGGCTGCTGTTTCCTGAGCAGAAAATTAGGAGTGTAATCACCTAATGTCATGTTGCTCACTGGTAATTAAGCAAATTATGTTCAAGAAAATGCCTCATACTAAGGTTACAGCAGTCACATGTGCTTCTACCTGCAGGATCAGATCTTGGCTCCTCTTCTTGGCTTGCTGGGCAGCCTGAAACGCTTAACATTTGACAAAAAGTCCTAATAGCTCAGGCAAGCCTCAGAGCTATAAATCAGATCAGGTCGCGCAAGAGAGGGACAAATCGCACTCAGACCTCTTGAAAGTCACCCCAGTGCCCCGACTACACCAGGAGCCTACCAGAACAGTTTTCTCTAGGTCTTATTTGTATTCTCTGCTTCCAGCAGCCAGGCCTGACTCCGAGGTCCTGCATCAGCTGGTCCCTCCCCAGCTCAACGACACACCAGTAATGCTGCCCAGGGCCGGCCATGCCCAAGGGTCCACTTGGCCTTAATGAATGTGGATTGATTCCTACATGTCTCTGGATGCAATGTGCACTAGTAACATGTCTGTGCTGTCTCAGGTGGCTCTGATGATGCCAATGGAGCCTTCTCCTGCTGTGTGAAGGATGATGAGAACTGGGTCGCCAGTGCTCTTCCCAGAGCCTGGGAAGAGGAAGCCATGGGCATTCTGAACTGCTCAGAGTCTTCATAAAGTAACAGCAATTAATTTTAATCCCCACTAGATGGTGCAGGAAGTCAATAAATGTCAATTGTTCTCTAACACTGGACTTGTCTTTCAAGCGCTTCCATGTTCTACTGCAAATGCCTCTTCAGATGGTTTCTCTGATGAAGCCCTAAACAGAACTCCAAGGCTTTTTTATTTTTTTGGTTTTTTTGCTTGAACTGGAATCTTAACAGCACCTAAACTATTTTCTGTGCATCAAAAAGAGATTTTGGGGGGCCATAGTTCTCTGTATGTACAGCACATTATTATTATGAAGAATAATAAAACCAACAACACTAATAATACCCAAATAGAAGTGACTTAACAGAAATTTAGTTCTACTGACATTCAGAACTTCTCTATGAGATTTAAAAGGAAAGTGCATCCTTTTTCTATAATGAGCTGGTTAAATGTATCAAAAGACAAGATCTGTTGTCTTATAATTAGATTGTAAATGATTTGGAGGCACAGACAGTACAGCTTCTAGTACAAATGATCTAATTCATGGTTAAAGGTCTCCAAGACGCTGGAATAATATGAAAATATACATACAGATAATGAAATCCTGATGGTTTTTATAATTATTTCTGTCCTGCAAGATTACAATAGCTTCATACCCCTGTTTCAGTTTTCTGAATCTCAGGTCATAAACCAGAGGGGTCTTGCAGGACCAATATGCAAGTTATTTAGAAGAGTGTTTGATGCACATATGACTTTCTGTAACACTGACACATGGCAGCATGTAGATCTAAAACCAACAACAAAACATGCACACGCTTGGGTAAGGATGAAAGAGAGAATGAACATGGCAGATGTTAGCTGGATCACATAATGCTTAGCTGGAAGGCACTCTCATACTCTGGTGATGAAGGTGGAATAACATCCTGTATGAATGAGAAGGCAATTTACCCAAGGAACTTTCAAGCGAATGAAAAAAAAATACAATACTATACCCATGAAACAAGCCCTCTCTCTTCAATCCTAACTTTGCTGTAATGAGGCAGGGCTACCAAATATCTATATCTATATGGGTCAGAGGAGTTTCCAGCTCTCTGAACACAAATCAAATCTGAAGAGATAATGAGCCAAACAGGGACATTAATTATTTTTTATGTTGTCATTTATTCTGAGACATTTAATTAATGTCATAAAAAAATATAATATACATTTTCAATAAAGAATTCAAAGTACCACAATCAAAGATCACATGACCTTAGTTTCATTATGAAAAGTACCTGGATTCAATAAAAAGACGACATAGTTTTATCCTACACATAAATTTGGTTCAGGCAGTAATATTGAGAGAGGTTAAATGGTAAAGAAAACTAATCTCTTGAAGCAATATGAATCATAGGAAAAGAGGTTGTGGTAAAAAGGTAATAAAAATCACAGCTGTAATTTTCTTCTCACAGAACTGATGCCTACTAGCTAATGTACAACACTGTCGGTGCCTCCATACCACAGCGATGGACTCATAAACATGTTTGAACAGGGACCAAATCTGCAGCGTCTGTAGGTCACGCATGGAAAATGAAGAGTAGATGCAATCTGCTTCATATTAAGCAATGAACATCTCCTTAAAACGACTGGCTTAAAATCTTCAAAGTGTCACTGGGGTAAAAAAACATGAGCAAATTGCCTTCTGGTGTCAAATGGTGCAGTATCATCATTTCAGTGGAGCTGTGCCAGTTTACCCCAAAGGACAACTTGATGCACTATATTTCCAGTTAGTGTAGTTGCTTGCTTCTATTTTTGATGCCAGTTTAGATGAATCCAAAACAATTTAAAACTTGTCCTTTACTCTTTGCTGTTTATTCTCTTTGCTGTCAGCCTGCAAATGAGACTAGACCAAGGAAAGTAAGTTGTCTTGACTGTCATTTTGTACAACTTGGACGAGTTCAAAATTTGGTGTCAGCCTGCAGAGATCCACCTCGTGGGCAGCACATCTGGCCAAGCAGTCATTTGGATTCTGGAGCAGTCATTTACAGATATGTATAGGAAACCTTCACATTTGCTTTTCAGGTGTTTCCATTCTTTATTTTAAGCCTAGGCATGTTTTGGGTTTAAGATTTTTAATAGCCTCTTTGGGGGGGGATCCAAATTTGACCTGAAGAAATATATCATAAAGTAATTCTTCTGCTAATGCTCAAATGCTATTCAGAGGCAGTGAACTGCTGTGTATGAATACCCGGCACAGCAGTAAGGGTTTGCCACAAAAAGGCTTTTAATTGTTTGAAGGTGAAGCAAAAACACTAGTTCTCCACTACAACTTGCTTTTCCCACAGAACGTGATAAACACCTCTAGGAAGAAATGAGCAAAAAAGGAAAAACAATGAGCCTGTTCATCAGACTTACTGGTTTACTTTAGTCTTCCTGAGCCCAAATTGGAAAAACAGAATAATGTGTGGCAAGGTGTCAACCTATAATGAAAATAAAGCCAAGTGTCTCAAAGCCATTGCTTCTTGAAGGGTGTGACTCCAACATGTCTTCATAGATTTACAAAGGAGATGATTCTCTCATTAGGAAAATGCAGTTTGGTTTCCCTACTGGCATTAGAAAAAAGACTGCCTTTAGAGTATCATTCTGAATGACAGCACTACTGAGAGGTTTATGAAGAAAAGATTAAATTCGTTTTTTTAACAAATCAGTTTTTCCCTGTATTTTCCTGGTACCTATACGAAAATCTTTGCCACACATGCATTGTCCTGCTATGAACTGTGTAAAACTATAACGGGCATCTCTGGGATGACAAAGGCACTGGCTCCATCTCATATGTGAACCTTTTTGATGAAAACATTAGACACAGGCTGGAATTAAGTTGGCTCATGAGGAACGGTTGATACTTCTCAAGAATAAAAATCCCACCTCTGTTATTCACCAGCTGAATGTGGACAGCATCAGCTCATATTCCTAATAATTTTCATATATGGGCATCGAACAGACTATGAAATGGATGAAACTTGAAACCTTCAGCAGTGAGGCCTCTCTGGATTTGGTGCTCATGCAGAAGAAAAGAAAGAGAGCTGAGTAAGACTGAATTGTTTTAGGCTCTTAAGCAAATCTGGGACCTTCTGTCATGCTGGTTGTGAACTGGACGTGACCTTCTGCCATGCCACTCTCTCCTTCCTGCATCCTTAAACCTACAGCAAAATATTGGATTTATTCATAATTTCTCTTACTGTTTATTGACAGACCCTGAGGAAACTTCCCCAGCATCCTTTCCTTCCCATTTCCCTGGCAGCCCTGCAGCTACAATTAGGATTTATTCCTTCCTGAAAGTACAGACTAAGTCCTAGATACAATCACAGTCAATGACCTCCCTTTAGGTAGGGTGTCTTAACATTCTGCTATATTCCCTGCAAGTTTCTATATTAACATTACATTTTTGTTTAATTATATTTACTCTGCTTTTATAGCTGTTAACTTGTCTGATAATCAAAATATGGCCATCGAAAGTGCATGTTTAAATGCCTTATTAGTGTACCAAGTCTCCTGTATACCTTCTAGAGGAATAGATGTTGCCTGCTAATGCTATCTGGAAAATGTGAGTCCAGGAGCCAGGAATAATGGTGTAATTGAACATGTTTTACACAGTCCAGAGCACTGACAAATAACGATATAAAGCAAAACAAAAAATACCTCATGAAATACACTGCAGGTATTGCCTAATGAGAAAATTCCCATCTTCAAGATGTATATCTGACCAAAATCTTTATTAGATAAACTCAGCAAACTCTCTTCAGATGAATCGTCTTGCAGTCTCAATAACTTATATCTGCTCATTCCAGCTGCAGTATCATATGTTTGCTTCTCACCCTATAATCTGCTCTTAGAAACAGTCAATGGCAATCCTTACACACTGCTAACTGATCACAACCTCCTCATTTTAACATCAGTAGTTAATCCAGTCAGCGAAAATGGAGGGTTCCACTTGCCTTTTGAATAACTGCTTTTCATGGCCTGTTGAGCTGTTTCCCATATTTAAAGAAAGGAGCATTGCAAATCAGAACTGCATTTGTATCACAGCACCTCCAGCACCGCCATCTGCACAGGAACAGCACACATGTACACAGCAGCGATGGTGACAAACTGTTCTCTTTGCAGCAGGAGGTGAAAATTTCATGAACACAGGTTGAGTAGAATAATTTTTAAAAAAATGATAGCCAAAGCAATGGGAGACAACCTATTATAGATCTCCTGCACACTTATAGCCACATGCTGAAGGATCAAGCACAGGAGTAGAGGCTGTTTAACCAAAAGACACCAGTTTCCTGGTGATGATCTTCTATAATCCTCTCCCATGGTCAGTTCCCCACCTTACATTTCTCCCCCCTTGCTTTATCCCATTCCCTCTCTCCACTACCTAGGGCTTTTCTCACCACTCTCTCCTCTCCCTGACCCTTTCTTTTCCTGCCACTCCTCTCACACAGGAGGACTGGTAGAAGTGGGCAGTAGCATGATAACAATAAAGCATCCAGGTCTGTCTGCTGTGTCTTCAGATCGAGGTGATGGCATGGGTCTCCGCAGAAAACAAGAAACTACTGCAGATGAAGAAATCTTAAAGCCACCTGTTGTAATCTACAGAATAATCAAGTGAAGCCTTGTTCTTCCCCAGTTTCAGTGCAAGTTTCCATTGTTCTGGCAGATATATAAAGTTCCATTGGTCTCTTATAGAAGTCTCTGGGTGCAAAGGCACACAAACTAATTGTGATGTTCCAGCCCACCCCAGCGGCTGTCCAAACACTCTTCATCCAAGGCAGATGTGACAGCCCCCAGATTTGTTCAACCCTCACTGAAAAGCATTGCAATACAGCCAGTTTTGCAATACAGTAATAGTAAATTTCTCCCTTCCCTTCCCCACTGTCTGAGGGCTAGTACGATGAGCTGCTATGCTGGCAGTAAAGGACAAGATCACACAGAATGTATAGCAAACCCAAGGAAAATTGGAGTTCATTGGCGAATTGATTGACTAAGGTTCAGATGCAACACAAAAGGTAAAATCACATTACCTCATCATCCTTCCTTTCATCTTATACAGCAACCCACCATCCTTGACTTTGAATTCCTTCCCTCTTCTCTTTTTTAATGCCTGTTCTTTTCTTTTGATGTCTGAAATAAAAATCAGTGTGCTGGAAATATTGCAGTTAATATGTGGGAATCCAACCATTGCATTACTATTGGGATCCCATTTGATTTGAGGTGCATCACATTGACCTCACGTTCCACACACTGGCTGCTAGATTTTGTTTAGAGTCTGAACAAAATATTATGAGAAAAGTTTATTAAAGTAAAGGAGGAAAGAGCCTGATTTTGGCAGAATTTCCTACTTATAGCTTTGGGAGGTTTATAGCTTGCCAGTAGTTAAAGTCTTCATCCTTTGCACATTTCTCTTCCTTTATGTCTGCAACTGCTTTCCATACTGGCAAGCGTAATAATGTTGGGACTGTGAGCACTGAAGTACACAAGTATGCTGACATCAGGCGTGAAGCATTGCACCAGGAGACTGGAAAGACATTTTACAGTGTATCGTTTCAAGGGTGGAACACCATATATTTTCTTTGCTTTTTGTAGCTTTCTTTAAGAAGTCTTAGCGGCGTGAGCTGCTGATTCAGCATTGCCTCCTGGCTAGCTGTGAGACAGTGAAACTGAAACCCGAGACACAGGACTGGAAGAGATCCCTAGATCAGCAAAGCCAATCTTCTGCTATGTCAGAAAGAATATCAT
Organism: Apteryx mantelli; assembly: GCF_036417845.1. NCBI lineage: Eukaryota > Metazoa > Chordata > Aves > Apterygiformes > Apterygidae > Apteryx > Apteryx mantelli. Next base: position 4,365,545 of record NC_089991.1, on the reverse strand, counting down.
GCAGTCTTTCAGATTACTGAGGTTTGTTAAGGTGGCAACCAAAATATTGTTAATTCATGCTGCCAGCTAGACTGCACGAATAAACTGGGGCTTGCTGTCTGAGACCACACAGTCTGGGATGGCCTGCATCCTGAAAGGCTTCATTGCTTATTTATGACAGCCTCTGCAGACATGGCTGCTTTCCTTCTCCAGCAGCGTTTGCCAACTTTCATTTCTTTGGCACTAAGTATGGAGAAAATTTTGCTTCTTGCCAGGGTATTTGGTAGTAAATTCTTTCTAGAGCTTTGTTTAATGGTACTTGGGTCTAGGCAAAAATGCAGTTTGTCCATCTGCTCACTAGCTGCTCTGTCCATTACAAGTCCTGAGACTGTAGCACCAATTCAAGTATTCTTCTGCTCATTTTAGGGTTCCCGCTATTTCCTCCTCTCCTCTAAGGCATTCTGCTAAGCACATGCCTTAGTGATTTGAGTATATGAGCTCTTTTCAGATGTAAGGGCCTGATGGACATTTAAATTCTTCAAAAATCCTGGGCATTTTTCAGCAGTTTTCTGCAAGCCTACCAACCTGTGTCACCTGCTCCAAATATGCTTTTTGTTTTGCATCACTCTGAGTCCTCTGCCACAGGTTTAGCGCCACCAGTTCAAGAACATATTTTAGATTAAAGCAGTAGCTTTCCTGTAGTCTCTACAACTGAAATTTCGGCCTGTATTTTTTTATTCAGTGTTCTGCCTGTAATTCGCATTGTCTCTGCAGCAATAGGGTTGTGTCATCGCATGCTTTCAGTGGTTGCCAATTCCCTTTCTTCTCTTGCATAGCTCCGAGGATGTCAGGGTAACCTGGCAGGCCCTGATCTGCCTGTCTAGCTGGCTTTCCCCTTCCCTATTTGCATGCTCCTGCCTGCCTGTGTGTCCAGTATTACTTTAGGCTTTATAGACCGCACCTCTGTGAAGTTCTGCATGCTATTCCTGCCGGGGAGGTGCAAAATTTCACCCTTCAAATCACTATAGCATGGAGCAACTTTATTTTTTGTCCCAAACTGTGACATAAGGACTCCTCTAGATGCCTGTTCTATGTTTTTATTAGCCAAGGCATACGTTGATTATGATCTTCTCCACAGTCTTACACACCTTTCATACTGATTTGTGGAAAATAGCAGCAACTGTCTCCAGAACAGAATAGCTTATTAGAGCACCATTTATAAATCAGACGATAGGCCTTGTTTTTTAACTTACGCCAGGCCTTGCAGTGCAAGATAAAGTGGTGCCAGACCACACAGTTTATCTCTAAGATGGAGGAATAAGCTTTGGAATCTGGCTTCGTTCCCAGGCAGATGCCAGCCATCGACATATCCTGCCTAGAAGGGTCGGCCAACTCTAGTTTCTCTTGCTTTGGCTGTTGTTCAGAACTATACTCATAATAAAACTTAGTGACAGATGTAATAAACCCTTTTCAAATCTACCTCCCATTGCTACCAATGTAGCATGATGTCTTTTGTCAGCTATTTCTTGACCCTCTAGTCTTTTTTCTGTGCTCAATACAGCTTTGAGTGGAGCATTACCCTCAACTCCTGACTGTTCTTTATCCTCTTATGAACCAATGCAAAAAAAAAAAAAAAAGAAAAAAAAAAGAAAGAAAGGAGAGAGAAAAGCTGAAATTGGGAATTCAGTTCAGCTGAGTGCTTCTTCTCCTTTCTTGTCAATTCAGGTGTGTATAAAATTGGCAGCTTTTTTTCTTTTTTAATTTACACATAATGTCAATTATTTAGCACTCCTCCACATTACTCCAAAACCAATGTGAACAAGTTCATAAATTGTATGTGCTATCTTTGAAGCCTACATATAGATGGTTTGACAGCTGACAGAAGCTTTAGTGACCCTAAAGCTCTTTCAGAACTGTCACTGAGAGACTTCCAGCAGCACAGTTCCAGCTAAGTCTTAATTAGAGTCAAAAGCTCTGCTATTTAAATGCAATTTAAACTCCACCTGCTGGCTGAGCTCTTTAATGGCATCATGTCCTCATACATAGAGCAGAGGTGCTTAAGCATTCCTTTTCAGTAGTATGGGGCTTAGGAAAGATCCCATGACACATCCCATTAAAAAAAAATACTAGGCAAGATTTTCTGCAGTGATTAATGATTTCTATAGCTCTGTTTCCAGGTGCCTAATAGATACATGTCTAAAGGATCTGATTTGCAAAATCACTAGTCCCTTTGAAAATGCTGGCCACCACAACAGAGACGTATTCTGAAATGCATATGGATCTGAGGAGAAGCAAGAGAAGTCTTCTCAGTTCCAAAAAAAAAAAGAATATATTTTATGAAGAAGGACTGAGCTAGTGGTTTAAGCACCCAGATGTTATTTCTCTGGCCAAATCCAGTTTCCACAGATGTATTTCAAATAATTGTATAAGAGTAGACTTAATTAATTGCATATACACATGCAAAACACACGATGCATACATATGATAATGAGGGTAGTGGGACTGGGGCAGTGTGTTGACATTAATTTCTGTCGGGACTCCTGCATGCCTCTGTTTTTAACAAATCATGCACTGAAAGAAAACTAGGATTTTGTTTTCTCTTCTTTATTTTAGTATCTAAAAAGCAAGTTCAGTGGAAAAATAATCTATAGAGCAGTTTAAGAATATGAAGTGTACTCAGGAGAAATGCTGTGCACTAGTACGTTTCCATGTCTGTCAAGGGTAATTTAGCATGAAACTACATGTCTTGTTTTCCAGAAACTGGCCATACCTTAAAAAAATGTTATCACATTAATGAGGCAAAGACCTCCGAGAATTTAGTACGTAGCATGTAGGGAAATCAAAAATTAATTTAAGAGGCATATTCCCAAGCTCTGGGAGCTATTCACAATAATTAGTATACTCAGCAAGTCACCAAATGCTAACTGTTTTCTTTTCAAAAATAGTACATAGAAGGATTTAGGTTTTCATTAATGTGTTTCATATTCATATTTAATATTCTTTTATAATCTAATAAATGTTTTACGTGACAGTATTTCTATTGCATGAACTGTTTGGAAAGTATTCACCACAACTATCACCTGGAGAATGCTTTGTTTTCCATAATTCAAGTCATGGCACAGGTCAACAGACAGACAAGACTAATTCTGCTTGACTGGCTGACCCACAAGCTTCAGGCCCTGTAAGCACTTCCAAACAAATATCGTGGCATATGTCTCATCGATATTCACCCCAATGCTTTCCATAAGCCATTTTTAATGAACAAATATGTGATCAGATGAATTAGCAAGAAGCAAATAGGAGGGAAGAGCATATCTCAAAATGAATTGTAGGGCTTTATCCAAATAAAGGAACAATGAGTATTTTTCTGCCAAATTTTTTTTCTCTTCTAGTTATATTATGTCACAGGCACCTGCTTATTTTTATTGTGTCCAGTCATATAGTCAAAAGAGGACAGAAGAAAATCTGCCTGACATCCTTATATCTTTGCTCGGGTTCAGGATAGTGATATTTTCCTCCCTTTGTAATGGCTAAAACAACATGGTTCCTTCTTCTTCCAGGGCCATGCAGAATGACAGAAGGAGGGACCTGTTCACTTGGGGATACACAGTTGACTGGAGCTGTATGCTGGTTACCCCATCAAAAGCAGGACATACAAGCACAATCATATTGCTAACAGCAAAGCCCGTGAGAAAAAACAAAACCCAACAACAATCATTTGGTTCCTCATTAACATGTGTAAACTCTTAAAAAGCACGAGTTCTGAATAGTTGTCAAGGAATCACGACTTTAGTTAGAAATAATTGGTTATAGTTCATACCCTTAGCATCTGTTCAGTCAGCCTACACAGCCCATTTGGAATTAGCAGGAGCAGCTGATAAGGCCTTCCAAATAGGTAGTCAGCACTGCTAGAGATTTCAGCTGACAAAAGAGTCTGGGGTGCAGTACAGGTGATTCCCGTAGAGGGAGATGTTGCTTTGTTTCTCCTTTATTTTAAAGTTTTGTTCTGCCCATGCCATGAGAAAAAGTTCACGTTTCAGTCATTGTACAAACATATCTCAACATGAAGATTTCAGATGAGCAAAACACGCACTAGAACTTGTCATTCATGTATATTACTGAATTAAACTTTTTCCATTGTCTTCATGTAAAGCTTTTCTGGAGATTTCAACTCCACAAAGAGCTAAAAATAGACTGCTAAAGAGTGACAGTAGTGAATTGGCAAAAGCTGTAGAGCCAGCATCACTAAATTTACAATTCATGACTGTTTTCTTAATCCACTCTCATTACATTTCCCAAACAGGGAAGGAGAAACTTTCCCTTACAAACTGATAGTGCAGCTACTGTACTCTCAGCACTACCAAGCTCTTTGGGTCCATCAGCAGGCACACCGGGACCATGTGGACTGGCACTACTTTTGACATCAACATGCCAGCACAGTTCAGATTTCTGTCTCCATCACAAACAAGCATCCAGCACCATCATTTCTTCATTCTGTACTCCTTTGTCTGCACAGAGAACAATACATCAAAATAAACAGAAGAAACAACGTCTCAGATATGAATGAATTTATGAAGTTCAGTTTAAACTGAGGATGCTAGCTTCTGATAATTTTTTGTTTCCTGTGATGGTTGGTGATTTTTATATCTATATTTCAACAAAAGAAAATGTTTAATTCAAAAAGTAGGGTTTGATTCATGAGGTGAATATGAAATCTCTCTGACTTCATTGCTGCCTGGTATTATGGCGGACTCTAATTCTCTTGACTCCTTCATGAACTATATTCTATCTAATGTCTGTTGTCCAGCACAGGAGCTTTCTTAATTAATATTCCCTAGAGAGGTGATCTGATTTTGCTTTTGCAGGCAAAGAAATGGGACTGTTTTAAAAATAACCTCTTATTTGAAATGATGTATCATAGAGCTCTCATGCAGAACAGCAGTTAGTAAAGTATTCCATAGCAACGGCCACATCTTAATAGAAGATCATCTCCTGGACATCTCCCTCTGCATTTCTGCAATTACCAACTGTATCTCCTACCACCTGCAATTATATAAAATCCCTCTAGCAACTATAGCTATTGCTTACATGGAAAATTAATGTTGGGGAAGCAAAGGGATTTAATAACTAAAAATAAGAAATATGAGCTATTACTGCATGAGTATCCACCAAGCTTTCCACCAGCTACCAGTAACCACCGAGCAGATCATCATGGAACACAATTTTGGATCCTGGGACTTACTCGTACAAATCAGAGCTCTGAGACTGAGTGCCTTGTTTGCACAATAACACAGAACTTTCCCCAGCCACTTGGCATTAAAAATGCAGTCATGCAAGGGGCTGTTTCTGAATAACAGAAGGAAATGAACTGCTTTGCTTAATGTACAGCCTGAATCAAGTTATGCACAGAGCAGAAGGCTGACTACACATAAGAGGTGGACAAGTCTTTCTCTGCGTGCTCCACTGTGTTTCAGCCTTATTTTAGAGCAAGCTTCTTCCATACTGCTGGGAGACATGCATTTAAGTTTCCTCTGTCACTGTGTCATACTGCAATATTGCTACCAATTTTATAGCTTAAAATAATGACATTTCGCTTTTATTTTGAAGAAGTAGGTTTTGAAACACATTATATGAGAGGTCAATATTATCCCTACTCTACAGATCAGTTATGATTTTACAGATTTGGGCATTTTTTTGAGTCAGAGCTGCATAAGTAATTTCACAACCTGGGTTAAAAAGTGCAAGTGTCATAGCTGTTTTCATTTTCCAGATTCAAAATGGATGAAGTTTCCATTCCTTTAAAAAAAATCTCATCTTTTTTTTAAAACATTTTCAAAATAATTAAAGACTTTTTTGAAAGAGGGTATAACCACTCATAAAAATTTCCATAGTTCATATTTTCCTGGAAGAAAGCAATTACTAAAATGGCATAAGATATTCAGAAAAGTTGGTTGTCACAAACTTCATTTTTGGAAAAAAATAAAAGGTAGTCTGTTTTCCAAAAGTTTTGAACCAAAGTCGCTTATCTGTTCTAACTTATCTCTATCTAGCAACCTGGGAAATGAATCACAGACATCCACTTCTTGTGCTCTGAAAGTATTACTCTAACCATAACATACTAGCACCAGTTGGCACTTCTGCTACAGAACAACACATCTGGAAATAATATGGAGTCAACAGTGCCATGAGAATGTCAAAGCAGGAAAAAATAATTGTTTTCCTTGTCCAGAAGAGGGTAAGCAGGCTCACAACTGTCAGGACGTGAATGTCAAAGCAAAGAGTGACTATCTGAAAATGGAATGAATTCTGTTCATCTGTGGTAGAGAATGGCAATAGTCATCTTTCAAGCTGAATGCAAAATGGCAGCTCACTTCAACAAAAAAGTCAGTTGTCAGTTTTTGAAGTATGCTGCAAACCAAACTACAGTCCTCTGTCTAGGTTATAAAGCTAAAAAGGGATCATTAAGATCAGTGGTTCTGACCCTGCACAACATAGGTATCAAAATTCATGCCATGATTCCAGCATCAGGCCCAAGCATTTGTGGTTGATCTCACTTGCAGTTGCTCATGAGCTCGATGTGCTAATTTTGAATAACAGGAAATCTGCATATCTTTATGGTGGCTGGAAGCCCATGTGAAGTGAAAGAAAAGTAAAGACCTGTTCCATACACATTCAGCTATTGTAGTGCAGAATTTCTCAAGACAGTAACAACCACGGTGGATTAGAGCAGTCTATAAAGGCCAGTGTCAGCCCTATGGAAATCACAGTTAATACTCTCTGCTGTCAATGGGACAGATACTAGGCCTCTGTGTGTTGCATTAAAGAGGGTGATGACCATTGACTGGATTTGGTAAGAGGTCACTGTGCCTGATTGATACAGAAGGCAAGAATGTTGACTGCATTAAAAGTATTACAGGTACATATATGTGACTGTCACCTGACTACAAGGAGTTAACTGAAGCACAGATTAGTAGTATAGTCTGCAAAAAGCAATAGCTTCAGATAGCCCCTTCAGAGAAATAGGTTGTGCCTGAGGAATCCGTCCTTTCTCCTGACCATATGAAGATGAAAGGAAAACAGCAGGAATCTGTGGGCTTTGCACACTGAATTCCGTAAAGATATTTCAGCAAACTGAAGTAACCTAAGACTTGCGTTGTGAATATCCGATATAATAAACACACGAAAAGCCAGTGACAAATGAGTTGACACATTCAGAATTTACACAGCTATCCTAAAGTGAAAATGCTTATCTGAGTTTAAGAGGATTACCACCAGCCACAACCCTTCCCACATTGCTCTGTCCCCTCCCTAGTAATATTTCCTTCTCTGCCACCTATGCTGCATAAACAAGTTAAGTGTTTATATTCCCAGTCACTCAGAACTATTATCTTCTGCAAATAGTCCCTTGAGGTTGCTGAAATTGATTACGGAGTCATTGTGTCAAAATGAAGCAAGAATACAAGAATGTAAGAATATGAACTGTTTATATTAATCATAATGATGGTGGAACTCTGGAAAGGTGCTTTTTATCATTCTATATCTAAATAAATACAACTCTAAACTGGCAAACAGAATACAACCTAAGCCAAGATTCGTTTTACTGATAGCTTATGTCCTGCAACTTCGCAGACTTTGTAAGCAGCGCTCCCTTTTAGGCAACCATTCGTGCCACACTGTGTGCTTTCAAAGCTAATCCAAAATGAGCACTCTCTGCAGATCCGGCAGATATTCGGTATGATAAATATGTGCTTTGGTGGGAAGGTGGGAAGGTAGTCAACGTTAACATTAAAATGATCAACACCGATCTCCGTGCTAGGGTCTGCTGTAGTAGATGGTCCAAGCTATCCCACAAAAAAATTTTTTCAGGCCCTCTGCAAATTCAAGCAGCTGTCACTCCAGAAATTATTCAACAATTTTGTTTTGAAGGCTTTCTTCAAAAGCACAATATCCAGAGACTTCCCTTAAAAAACAAACAAAATGAAAAATGATGGTAAAACAGCATGGAAAGCTACCTGCACTGGTTTCCCAGATAAGTCTTTCCATCTGCCCTTGTAGGTCAGGTCCCTTCGCCTTGAAATGCAGCCTTGCATCAACCCCATTAAATAAACAATGTTACAGGCACTTTAAATTCATCATAGGCCTTTGCAGCTTGTCCTGTCAACAGAGATATTCGGTATTATTTTTTTAATAAAATTTGTGGGGGTGACAGCAGAATGGGGTGGGAAGAGACAAGCATTGGAGGACAAGTTCTGTTCTGTGCTCTGCACACAGCGTACAGGAAGGGTTGCTGTGTGGGTAGCACTACCCGTAAGAAAAAAGGGAGCGGAGCTACGCTGTGGTGTGAATGCGGAGGAGGAGGTGGGAGGGAGATGGTGGTGTGTGTGGATGATAACACAGAGAAAGCATCGCATATCCTCAGCTGTGTAAGATGAGCCACAGCAGATGGCCTATTAAGTATTGTATCTATATCCTTAGGTTAAGGGCAATCGCGGACTATATGGTACTTTACTTAGCAGGGAGTCTTTGTTAGGCAAAATTGAATGTATGAATAGTATTCAGTTTACAATTAGCACTCAGGGAGCACAGTCAGACCAAGGCTGCATATGACAGTGTGCTGCACAGAAACATAACGAAAGATGATATCTTGGGAGACCAAGAGTTCAGCAGCATTTAAAAAAAAAAGAGCAATCCTGGCCATATATTTGGATGACAACATCAAAATTATAATGACTGAGATTCATTAGTGTAGTTCCAACGCTGCATTGCACACAGCTCTGTATGTGTAATGATTCCTCTCCCCTTATTTCAGAAACTTTTCGAGTGATGTTTCTCAGACTGGCGAAATGTGTAACCCTCCTTTTTTTTATGCAAGCTGTCCCCAGGTCCCCATTTTTCATTCTGCCTTTATGCCATGCTCTTCCTTTCTGCTTTCAATTTCTGTGACAAAGGAACCATAAATATGTGCTGATACTGAGCAAAATAAGGAGATCTGGAGCACGGGGGGAGGTTGACGTGAAGAGAGAGAGGGAGAGAAGAATCTCCTGGCCTCCACTACCTGTTCCCCTCATCCCTCCTCACCCCTTGCCCCACAGTTAATGTCACTGGGCCACCATCACCTGTCACAGCTCTAGCCATGAAAGAACAGCATGGGACACAGAGGAAGCGGCTGTCTGGACGCTATGGGCCGGCAGCCTGCTCCTGTGGAGGGCTTTGGGCACTGAAGAGAGGGAACGCTCAGCCCAGATGGTCGCAGCAGAAGGGTCTGGGAGTGTCAGTGAGTCAGGCATCTCCCATGGTGTTCGAGACACCAGCTTCCAATGGTCCCAATAAACGCAGAGGCAATGTGTTATAACTTGTCAGTCCCACAGCCAAGACCCGTTGTGGGAGCTGCCCTCTTTGGCTGGCAGGGAGGGCAACCGGGAAAAGGCAGGAGAGCAGGGAGCGGTGAAAGGATATAGGCTCCTGCCCTCGGCCTTTGCCAGTACAGGTCGGAGGGCAGGACCTCATGGAAAGCGGCAGCAGCAAGCAGGCTCTCCCGACACAAGGTGCACTCAATGACATCTGTGTCTCTAATGCAGAAATTCCTCCCAAAGCTCCATCTGGGGCCTTTATAAAATGGCAGAAAGCCATTTTTGTACAGTATGAAGAGAGCAGAAAGAGCATGTGTGTATTGTGACAGCAGTAAAGAATCAGTCTCCCCCTGACACACACCCCAAACCAGAAACTTCATTTAGAGAAGAAAGCAGCATTAGCCATATGCTTTGTCCTCCCCACCCTCCTTTTTTTTTCTGCCTTTCCATCGAAGATTTAAGAGTGAACACATTTTTACACAATGGCCTGGCTAGAGGCGGGGGGGGGGGTGTGGGGGGGGAGCAAGCAGCTGTGGAAGAAACGGTGCCAAGGCCCCGGCTCCACGCAGGGACGCGGCTTCTGAATAGGCAGGCCGAGCCCTGGCATGGGAGCCCGCCGCCGCAGGGGCCGCAGCACCGCACTCCCCCGCGGAGGGGAGACGAGGGCGGACGCTTGCGGTTGGCGACGCGGGAGGCCTCCCACCCCCGCCAGGCCACACCGCTGCGAGGCCGCCGCGGAGCGAGGGGCGAGCGGCGCCCTGTGAGGGGAGCGCGCGCGCGCGGCCGTTGCGCCAACGGACGCCGTGAGGGGAGGGGGGGGGAGGGGCCTCCCTCAGGGCGCGCGGGGCCGCCCGCCCTCCCCACACAGAGCGCCACGCGGGGGGGGGGGGGGGCGCGCGCGTGGGCGGGGGGAGCCGCGGCAGGAGGGGTGACGGGGGGGGGAGAGGGGAGGGATGTGACGCGCGGGCGCGCGAGGCATTGTGGGAGCTCGCCGCCAGCCCCGTCGAGCCCCGTCCCCGTTGGCCCCGCGGGCTGAGCCGAGGCAGCGCGAGCGGCAGCGCGAGCGGGGCCGCCGCCGCCGCCGCCGCCGGGAGACATCTTGCCGCCGGGAGCCGCGCCGTAAGTCAGCGCCGCCGCCGCCGACGGAGCGGGGCTGCCGTTACTCGCCCACCGCTTGGGGCGGGGAGGGGGGAAGGGGGCGCGGGGGGCGCGGGGCCCGGCGGCGGCGGCGACACTCGGGCCCCTCGCGGGGGGCGCGGGGGCCCGAGGCGGCGCCCGCATCCCCTGAAGCGCGGGGGCGGGGAGCGACTTCGGCAGCTGGGGCGGACGAGGAGAGAGAAAAGGGTCCTGTCGTCCCCCCCCCGCCCCTTACTGGAAAGAAAATTGGGGATCCGAGCTGAGCTGCGAGGTTTGTCCCCCCCCCCTTTTTTTTTGTCTTGTTTTCCTGGTTTGTCTTCACTGAAACCAGGAAATCCACTCCATTCCCAGCATAATGGTGGCAGTAGAATCTTATTTTTATTGAATCTGCATCTGGGTTATGGTATTAAGATTGGAATGAGTCCAGTGAACACCCAGCATACACTTGCATCGCACAGTGATTTCAAGGAATCATTAGTCTTGAACCAAGATTTCTCTCTTTTCTCTGCCCTTATGTACACGTATAGACTTTTCTTCTTCTCTCTTGCACCTCAATAGGAAAAGATAATATAGAGAGACTGCAAAAAGCACGGCTAAAAAGCAGCAGAACACGTTTTCAGTAAATCCTACTTTGCGATGAAGAAACTGTGGCATAAGAGTTATCTGCCAAATGTTAATGACTTAATAAAAAAGCAAAATGACATTTTTAAAACCATAAGCAAAGCAATCAGAAGCATCTAAGAGTAGTGGAAATAAACACTGCGCTTGGAACGGGGCCCCTTATTATTTTAGAACTGTCACTTCTTGTATAGCCTGCAATATGTCTGCCTGCAGGATTTGAGCAACCTATACAGACTGTCTCTGGGTGTGGGTGTTTCTCGTAGGGGACTGCAAGTACTGCAAGATGCAGGTGAATGCAGGTTCTTTAGAGTAAGCACAAGGTATATCACATGAGTGCCTAGATTTAGACAGAAAACTGACATGTTTGTGCATGTAGGAGACAGTAATGGGAACAAACTGTTTCTGTAACTTTATCTTCCAATAGTCCTTTTGTTTCCTATGTAATCTTTGCAAGTAAGTTGCAGAAGGCCCATATATTTGCATATATGAAGCAGGCAGTCAGGACCAGCTTATGCGCAAGCACAGTGGTGTAAGACTGAGTTTGCTTCATTTGTGTTGCTGAAAGGAGACTGGTTGTTGAAGTACGTTTGGATGAGGCTTATTATTATCTCTTGACCGTACAAATGAACCATTTTTTCCCCCACAACTGTGTGTGGCTGTCACTTAGCAACAGGTCTGTAGGGAACTGTTCAGATCTACTGCCTCCCCCCATCCCTAAGAGTAGGTAGAAATAAATGAACTAAGGAGCGAGTGATTAATTAATAAATCAGCACCTGGGTTCCTATGCACAACTTGGAGTTAAAAAGATCTAGGCATAAACAAGACAATTACAGTTGCATTGACAAACATTTTAACACAGTTGGTTATGTGAAACTTTGAATCAAGGGGTCCCTAGACAATTTTTTTTTTTTTTTAAAGCAGTCTGAAAGACAGGAATTGTGTTGTTTTGGACCAAATGATGATTCCAGGTTATTTTGCTGTGTTATGTATCATGACCTTTCACACACAAGGCATACTTTTCTGATTGCTGGTAAAGCCAGATGTTGACAGTGCAGATTTAACCATAATTAGGTCTATAATTTAGTGATAAAACTAGAATTTACCTAATTATATTAACATAGGAAAAATGTTTAAACACTTTTTATTTGATAGATGAGCATTACTAAAAAGAAAATCCTGTCACTGCAAACTTAAGTACTTGTTAAAAGAATTTAATATGTTTAAATGTCTTCAGGATTTTCCTGTTTTTGTGGATAAAATTCCAATACACAGCAAGCAGTTTTGATAAAAGATATTTTCTTGATAAGACATGTGAAATATTCACATTCCTGAAGAATGGTCAAAATCTTGTTTACTCAAATTCAGAAGTATTTTTGTGCAACCTGGTCAGTCAGGATCAGGGCCAATTGTCTTTTCTACATAAAAGGTAGCCCTGCACCAGCAAGCTTATAATATAAGGATAGGAATAAGAGAGGAAGGGAATGGAATTGATCCATAGTGTCGTGTCCTCCCTCCCCCCCCCCAAATTCAAAATGCTTTTTGGGGGTGAAGGAATATTGATCCAGTGGACAGTCCAGTGACCATTAGGTTTTATCAGCTCAATGCTTCCTATAGGTAGAATTAGAAAAGAAACATGGTAGATCCAGTGTTTATAGAAAGAATGCAGTGTTTGCTCATTTGTTAGGGAAATGCAGCTCCTAAAGAGATGGTGGCCAGGATTCAGCTCATGGTCCTTGCTCTCAAAGGAGTACAGATACTAGAATCACATCATCCACAGCCTCTTCAGTGAGTTGAGTTCTTGCACTCCCTCCCCTCAGCCGTATACAGTATATTTTCAGTTTCATACTTCATCTGGATTTTGCCTTGAAAATATCCACATTCTGTAGTGAATTTTTGCCTTCTTTCAAAAATGTCAAGTGACAAAAGTTCTTGAAGTGTTCTTTGAAACAGTTTTTTCTGAACATAGATTGAACTCATAAGCAGTCCAGTGATTTAAGGTTCTCTTATTGAATTCTATGCTTCCTAACATACAAAATGCTGTAGTGCACAAATGGGCTTGTTTTTATGTCAGTACTCCCAACAGTGGTCAGTGAAGACAATTGTATTTACATTTTCCTGATTATTGGTGGCAGGATGCCCAGCTAAAACTCTTCTCACACTCCCAGTACTGTTCATACAGAAGGTTTGCATGTTAAGTGGGTATTTGTTTTGGTGTTTCAGAGCCGTGGTGGGAGGGAGGGACTTTTGCCAGTTAAATAAAATTGTGTAATAGTATTCAGTTCAGCACACGGATTTGGCAAAAGTATTCTTCTTCCCTCCTTCACTTTATTATTATGGGAAGATTTTAGCCTTCAACAAAATGAAGATCTATGGGGCATTCCTAGATGAAGAATATTTTCTCAGTTTTTCAAGTGAAAATATATGCATGTGTAATGCTACCTTTTCAGATGAGAAATTAATAGCTGTTTTGCAACTAGTTTTACTCCTCTTTTCTACCAGAGGTATTTTTATTTTTACCTTTTCAAACCACAAAGATTTACTGCTTTGATAGAACACTTCAGCTAAAAATTGAAATCAGTCGGACCAAATAATTACTTAGTGATTAACTCTTCCTTTATTACTGTGGTACCTAAGAACCACAGTCATAGACCAAGACACTGTTGTGCTAGGCAGGCATTATTAGAGACCATTTTATACAGACTCTATAAGCAATGCATTTTATAAATATGCCAGACTAGCTTCTGATTAGCCAAGAATAGAGCAAGCTAGTTGTCAAAGCAAATTCAAATGCACCTTTTCAAAAAGAGTTCACTGAGCAGCTATTATTGTAGTACATAAATAGATTGAAGATGGAATGGCAGCCCTTACATTGTTAATCTTTTGAAACGGAAAGAAAACAGTGTTGCAGTTAATCTCTTGTGATACAAAAATAAACAGTTTAGTTCTTATACTGGGAAGAAGAGAAAATCTACTTAATCTTTGTATTTATCCTATTGGAGTAAAGGTCTCCTGCATTCCGCTACATGTGCTGGTGGGATCCTGTAGATCTAAATTTAATCATCTGTTTTGTTGAGTGCAATTAATATACCAATGTAAGCTCATGATCAGAACAGCAATAGCATTCATAGTAATTTGGTAAGTAAGAACCAGTATCTGACAGCTATTAATAGCAAGGTTTTTTTTACTGCTACTGTTTGATAAAAGGGTCAAATTAACTGAGCTAATGAAGTACTGATATTTGAGCCACTAGACATTATGCATCATTTTACCAGGATGTTCAGGCTGTACTCCCAAATATGATGTTAAACCTTTCAGAAAAACAGATGCCTATAGGCATTTTAGGAAGACTGTGTTTAAGTATGCTTTTAGGGGAGTATCTATCTTCATACAGAAGAATTTGGCCAGAGTTGCAACAGCCAATTTCAAACAGAAAAATGTTTATTATACTGATTTCATCAGTACCTGTGAATATTTTGTTTCTTAGAGAATTTATATCTGGCTCAAAGACCAGACAGCAGAGGAGCCCTGTAGCTTAAATCTTTGCTGTGAGCCAAGTTAACTTACCATCAAATTTTCATTTCTGTGGATTTTGAGACCTCAGAAAGCAGTATGAATCTGAATGCAGTCATTAAGTGTTTTTCAGAAGTCTGTGAATCAGGTACTTACACAACAGAACCACTGAAGACTATAGCGCTAAGTTTGAATCAAAGTCAAAGGTGAACTAGGCAAGTTCACCTCTCAGTGATATCTCCTGATAACCACAGTGATAATTTTGTGAACTGTCACATCAAAACTAAACCGTTCTATTGTCTGATCTTTGAAGAACCTGCGCATTTGTGAAAGTTTCTCAGTAACTTCACTGCAAAGGCAGGAGAGGGGAAAGAAAGGAAAAAGACTGGTCCATTAACTGTGATTTTTCTTTTCCTGCACAGATCTTTTCTGCTATGCTATGGTACATGTGATAAAGCTCCCTGTGGTTGGCACTGCCTCCCTCATCTGGTGGTTACCAATGACTCAGCAAACAGCTCTGGTTCATTAGTGTTGGCAGCATTCCAGCGTTTCTGGTGTTACAAAGATAACACTTGAGAACATGTAAAACACACCATTTTCTTCAGTTTTTGATCTGTTGCTACTCTCTTCACATTCACCTTCAATGAACTTTGTTGCGGCTGTTGCACGTGAGCTCTCCTCTTTCCCTTCTCTGTGGCCCTAGACTAGAACTAGAGAAGAGACTTTGAGAGGTCATTGGGCTGTCCCTCTGCTCAAAGGCAGGACAAACAGGTTCTACAAAGTAATGATCCTGAATCTGTAATTAAGCCTGAAAAAGCTCTTCTGCTCTTCCATGCCAGGCTAGATTAGGTGGTTGGCAAAATTAAAAGTGCTACTTGAAACTTAACTGGAAATTCCCTCCCTTCACCCCCAACATCTAAAGATCTAGAAATTCATTACATGTTGCAAGAATGGGATCCTTGAGACAAGAAGCTCTCAAGCTTATTATCCCATTTCACTTAGTAACACATAATGCTTTTAATACTAAAAGTTCCAGAAGTTCTTGCTTTGTTCAATATATATGCCCCCCACCTTTCTGATTTGGGCCAAATTTTTCCTTGTAAATAAGCTTACAGCTAGAAAGTTCTTTAATGTACAGTGTCTCACAGGATCAGGTTAATTGTCAAGATAGGTCCAGGGTTATCCCAAGTATTAATGAGAGAAGTGTGACCAGCAATATGAAATAAAGGGGGACATTAGCCTCTAGAATTTGCAGGGGTGGTAAAATAAGCTCATTATGAAAGAGAAAAATACACCATTTTGTATATGGTTAAGTAGGTTTATATGGGTTTTAGATAGCCACAGATGACAGGAGGCTTGCAGGTATTAAATATAAAATAGTATGTTTAGAAGGAAGAACATCTGAACACCAGATGAAAGGTGTTGGAAACCAGCAGCAAAGCTTTTTGATCAAGCCTGGTAGGGGAGGTTGGTTTGATAGACTGATGGCAATCAGCAGGACATTCACAGACTGAGCATCACTGTAGATAGATGAAATATAGCAAGAGACAGTGATGCACAGTACCCATTTTTTTCCCCACATATGAAGGGTAGAGTTACAGAAGTAGTTCCTATGAAGAGAATCATTTCCTTGGAACTAAAAATGAAAAGGTAGTGCTCTTTGATCTCCTTATATAACCAGCTTTAGCATGGCCATCCATGTATATCTTCCATTTAGATTTTTAAATTGGGCAAGTTGCATTTACAGAGCTCCTTCAAAGCTGCTTTGGCAATAATGCTGTATTGCTCCATATTTTCCTCATACCTTACTCCAAATGTTCTAGCAGCTCATAGCTGGAATGACACTCCCCCCCCACACACACAAAAAAAACATCATTAGGATATAAGGACTTTCATATTCTCTTCCAGCTATTCTGACTATCCCATAAACTCAGTAAACTAAATTCCATAGATTAAAAACCATAACCACCTGCAGAGAAGCTTTGTGAGATCTCAAATCCACATCACTCCAAAAGGAGACCAGATTGAATAGGGATTCCATGGGCCTTCTCCCCTTTCTACCCCTCAGCTGGCATTACCCAGCTATCAGGGGACACACAGTGGAACTTTTGGAATTTTTTCAGAAAAAGTCAGGGCTGTTATTTGCTTCCTTCTTTTCTACACCATTCCCTTCTTGTTTGTACATGAAACACAAGTTTTGTTTTCTCATTTGGGGAAAATAGTCTGGATTGAATTTGTTCATTGTAATGAGCAGGTCTACTGGATGTGTGTTTTGTAGAAGTGCAGATACACTGTTTATTGTTGCCAGTCTTGATTCGTACTTACACCAGTTAGAAGGTAGGACCAATAGTTTACGTGGGGCATGCAGTTTCAGCTTTTACTTTCCCAGAATACTCTGTTCTGCATCAGGGTCCTCACTTAGCTGTAGAAAGTGGATGGATTTTCCCAGGGGAATAATAACCCTTTTTAAGAAGGGTTGCATAATATAAAATGCACTTTATTGTGCATTGTGGATGTGTAAAATCCAATTTCTTTCTTATGGAAACACTTCATGATTAAATACTCAGTCCACTAGAAAAGATTGTTTAGCACAGCTTTAGATGAATGTAACTGCAACCACTGCTAATATTTCAGTGTAGGAAACTCATGCATGCATAGGTTCATGAGGTTTCCCCTGCCGTCAGTAAAGAACCTGATATTTGTTTCCATTAGCTAGGCTTGCAAGCTATTTAAGATTCCCACATAGTTACCACCTACATATCTTACTATAAAGTCATTAAAATATAAGAATATGCTATATATTCTGACTTTTCTGGTGTCTAAGATTACAGCCTTGAACACTTAGGCAACTGGTTAATAGAAGCTTACCACTTAAGGCCTCCAAGTTTTTTCTTTGGAAAAATTAGTTCTTAACATTCACTTTAAGTTAGAAAACACAGGATTTATAGGAGAAAATAGAAGTACAGGTATTTTTCATGCCTATTTTTCTGGTGTTTGAGTCAGTAAACATTTTTGACTAAATGGACTAGGGACTACATGAATATTTGCAGGCAGAAAGTTCATAGCCAACAAAGCCACAGCAGCTCTCCTGCTAGCAAAGACAGTGCTAACTAAACGACAAACTGCAAATCTTAACTGAAGGGGTTTTGGGGTGGGGTTTTTTTGTTCTTGGTTTTTTTTTTTTTTTTTTTTTTTACTCAGTTGTATGCTTCAGTCTAGGCAATTTCTTAAGACAAGGAAATTGACTTCTGTTCTGCATGGAGTAGGAGTTATTACAGCGCTGAGTTCACAGTGGAAGAAAGAGGAAGCAGTGTTTTTGGTGGCTTCCCCCCTCCAAAGTTTCCTGTCTGCTTTTTAACATCAGTTTCATAAATGTAACCTGACCTGTGTCCAAGCTAATAAAATGGGAATATTTGTTTTACCCTTAGCAAGCCATAAGCCTGCTGCACTTACTTTGCTTAGTCTGTTATCCAAGCATAGAATAGAACATGGAAGTGGAGAGGGCAAGAAATGGTCAATACTCAAATGTTTCTTTAGTTACCCTGAGTGGGATTTGTTTGGTACTTATGAAGTGTGGATTTTAGTGACTCACTGAGATTTAAAAGACTGCAGGACATGTCAGCACAGAACAGAAGTTGGGTTGGGTGAACCTGTTTTGCCTAATTCAGAGTTCTCTGTCACTGAGGATTCAGAAGTTTGGCAAATACTGTTAGGTTCATATGGCAAACTGTTAGGTTTCAAGAAGAAAATCCAGGATAAATGTAAGAGAGAAGACTGAAAAGGGAAGCAGAAAACCAGTGTGATAGAAAAGCGGGCTGAAAAAAGTTGCACTGAGAAGGCTATAAACACACAAACTTCCTATTTGTATCAAATAGGATTTGGGCAGCAAGGAAAGTAGTAGGATGTACAGAGGTATATGTATCACTAATGCATACCTCTGGCCTCCCTGGAGTTCAGAAATGCTGGAGGGAGGGAGAGGGAGACGTGCACAGTCTCCTTTCCTCGGAGTTAACTTCAAAAACCACAACATTGCCTAAACCTTCAAAAATACCTTGGCAGTCTGCAAACCTCCACCTCTTCAGATTTGCCAGCTTCTACTTACAGCCTGAGCAAACATGAAAGAGAAAAAAATACATTTGACAGCTATATTAGCAGCAGGTTTCTTCACTGACATAAACTGAGATACAGTTGTCAGATATCTGCTGGGTGTTTAGAGCACTGTTATGTTAAGGAAAAGTAGCAGATTGAAGTTTATCAGATTCCTAGAAGGCATGTCTTAGTGGTGCAAGCATCAGTGTGGGGACAGCTGGCTTCCAGCAGGTTCAGATCTCAAGAGGTTTATCACAGGTATTTGTCAAAAATAGCACTTTTAATGTACAGGAGATATAGTTTACTGTGCATAAGTCTTTGTTCTATAAATTCACACATGCTTGAAAAATCTAGTTCTTTAAAGGAGATAAATACGCTTTATGAAAGTCTTAGTGGATGCAGTTACCCAGTTTAATAGGCACAGTCATTAATGAGTGGTGCAATTATACCACAGTTCAAGTGTCCAGTGAACAGTTTTTCCAGGAGAGCAAAGGTTTGTGTCTCCTTGGAGAAAGCATTCTCTGCTTTCATGTTGAAGGTCTATTTTACATGCTAGGTAGTTATCACACTTCACTCCGTTTATGGTGCCACTATTAATCTGTTAGGAATTACAGAAAAGTAGTTCCAAAGCAGATTTATAGAAAATCAGTTCTCTGGCTTATGTTTTTAATGTATAAAACTATGCCAAGGTTACAATGGCAAGTAAACATTCTGCATAAAATAACATTTTAGATTCTTGTACATACTCTAAAAAAAGCAACTTGCCTGTATATTTTCAGCACCCTAGTTCATTGCCCACCCCAAAATTTGTCTTGAAGTTCAGTATATGGTCTTTCAGCTTCAGTCCAAAACTTTATTTTATAGAATAAGTGAACTTATTTGCAGTTTTATAGGAAGAGTGAAGTTACTACTTGAAAACAGTCAAGTGTTTTATTCCTTATTGATAACCTTTTGTTTTATTTCTTTTTTCTTTCTTTCTTTTTTTTTAAATAGAGTACTGTTCCAGATCCAATACAGACAAAATGTCCAGCAGGGGTGGAAAGAAGAAGTCAACCAAGACTTCCCGTTCTGCAAAGGCTGGGGTCATATTCCCTGTTGGAAGAATGCTACGTTATATTAAGAAAGGTCACCCAAAGTACAGAATTGGTGTTGGGGCTCCAGTGTACATGGCTGCTGTACTTGAATATCTGACTGGTAGGTTTGGCAAAACAATGTGAAATAGCAGCATTTAAAGTAAGAATACAAGCTGAATTTGCACAGTATACTAACAGAAAAAAATAAAATGATCCTTTGATTTATAGAGGGCTGGAAAAGTTACAGCTGAAGTAATTGCTATGCTGGTTGTACATCTAAGCCTAAACCAAGGTACAGACACCCCAACCCTGCTTCAAAGCCTTACTGGCTTTTGTGCATTCCAGTACTGGATTTGGTTTGAGCTGTTGTAAACACTTCTACACAGGTACATCAATGAGCATGGACTGGGCTGTCTGCATTGTAGTCCTTCCTGTTCCTATTTTCTGCCTCATGGCTTTGTTTGGGTTATAATTGTCTGTTAAGAGTATACATTCCTTTTAAATAGGATCTCCTCTGTATTTACACAGGGCTGAGATTGCTTACAGCATTGTTTAAGCATTTTTTCCTCAATTTACAGATTATTTGAGTCTACATATGCCTTTTGCAATTTAATTGAATCTGTATGTAAATGCATATCAGCATAGCTTATTTACTCATGTTTGTACTTCTTTTTCTGTTCCTCTCATGACATCAGAATGAAAACACCTTAAATAATTATGTAATCCTCACAGTACTGTCTTGGGAAAAAAAGGACTTTTTCTCCATTTAATAGAAAGAAATTTGGAAGGAAAACACCACTTTGGCCAAGAACATAAAGGGTAGTCTATAACAGATACTCAGCCCAGACATGAAAGTAAAGGTCTTTACATAGCCATTCTCCTCTCATACAAGGCTTAAGACATTGCAAGTTTACCATCTCCTGACCCCTAAAAACAATCTCCCGATGGAAAGTAAACCCCAATTATAATAGCAGCCAAACAGGAACATTCATCAATATCAGTCCGCAAAAAAAACAAAACAAAAAAAAATCAGCCCAGTCACATTCACATGGCCAGGTTTGGCTCACAGACATACCTGTGGGCTAGAAATTTAGCAGAAAGTATCAGTGCTAAATGGACTGGTACTTGGAAACAGATTCTATTAGCATGACTAAGAAAAAGCTTGAAATGGATCTCATTTCTCATAGCAGCATTTCTTTTTTAGAGTGCATCTGTTCAGTTCACTGTTTTTGTTCCAGCAGATACAAATATTTCAAAGAACAATAGCCTTTATGCTGTAATGGTAAACCGTATGGAGAGGAAGAGATACTGTTCGTTCTTTCTTTGATTTGAGTACAAAGTAGAAAACACAGTGTTTTAACTTTGCTGGGAGTTCTTAAAACTGAAGTGACTTGACTTTCACAGCTATGATCCTGTACACTTAAAACAGTTTTAGATACACTTTATAGTAGATATTGGCAATAAAAGAACAGAAAGAGTCTGAAAAATATTCTGCAAAGTTTCTTCCTCTACTAAAATTAAAAATCAGTAGCATAAGAAAACAATTAAGAGAGCTTGATTTCTATAAAGTATTTACATTACCTTATTGAATTTTCCTCACTCAGCTATCAAACTTCTTTTTTTCATGTGTTGGTGTTCAGTTTTATTTATTCAGGCCTCTTTTTTGAAAGAATGCTTTTAAACTTCATAGATGTCTTTAGGAAAAGAAAAAGCATTTCCTTTAGGCTAAGTTCCTGCCTACAGCTATAACAACTCAAATAAAATGCTTCTTAGGATGAAGGGTGCTTTGAATGCTGTCCTTTTAAAGAAACAGAGCAGCACAGGTGAGCTTAAGGCTCTGCTAATGAGCAGCACATGTTATTAGTTAAATATTTGATTTAAAGGCTTTCCCAGGCAGTGATAGTTTAGGTAGTGGAGAATAGGCTAGAAAAAGAAAGGTGTTTTTTAAGTATTATGTGTTCTGGGGACCTGGCTGGGGAGATAAAAACCCATCACACAACACACCCTTTTAAAAAAGGGGAGAAGAAAAAAAGTGGGGAGGAAGAGGAGCACAAAAGGGAAGAGCACCTTCTTCTTTTCAGTATTCTAAGGTTTTCTTTTGTTTTTATACAGTGATGCATCTCAGAAACATAGCTACTCTTCCTTTCCATACTGAGTTAGCAATAGTTGTATGTATTATGCCTGTTTCTGTCTGATGATTTTCTTTCCCTTCACTTTTTATAAACTTTTCATACTCTATGTAGCATAATTTTTCTTCTGCCTTTAATGCTTAGAAGTGTCTTATGAACTTCAGGTCATTCATCTTTTTTGGTATGACTCAGAAACACTCCCTTGAAATGGGATGCTGAAGGATTTTTTGTTTTGTGCTCTATTTACCTCTTGGCAATTATTGCTTCATAAAACCAGAGAAATTTTGAATTCTGTCATGGAGAGATTTTAAAAATGCTCGTGTCAGCACATGATCTGATACTAAATCAAGGAGTTTGAACCACTTCAAAATAAAAGCAGGAATGTGATATGATAGAAATGAGATCCATACAAAATGGCATGTTAATAAAATGGCGAAGTCAAAAAACCAATTCTGTGCATCCAGGAAGGAAAGGAGAAACTTCAAATATCAAAAGCAGTTGCAGAAAAGAAAATGTTCAAAAAAGACCAGGAGGGGAAGTGAGACATGATCTAATAGAAAGGAACTTACCTAGGTTTAAAAACTGCCTCGTGTATACAGAATATGGCAGTGATTTTAATCCTTTAGAAGATGAGGTGCTAAATTTTGCTGGCCTTTTCTAAAGTTTAATTCTGGATGTAAGTCTGAAATTAGCCCATAATGTGTTCAGATCTGGGATTCTGGTTTGGTTCAGCTTGGGGCTTGAACTTCCATAACACTTCCAGCTGTTCAGACTTGTAGTTCTGTTCTGGATCCATCTGTAGTTATGACTTTATACACTTTGTACTTTGAAGGTAACTTACTGTTACCATATTTGCACTGCTTCTCATCAAACAGCAAAAGTACACATTCTATAATTTCTTTTAGCACATCTACCCATTTGTAATTTAAGCGTTTTTTCAGTCTGTGTTCGACAAAGTGCTTTTCAAACTACATTTCTGTTTTTACTATGCTTGTTATATTAGCATGTTTATATACCATACAACTCCACTAAAAAGAACATACACAGTTTTAGCACACAGGAATTACTCTGGCTGCTTCAGTTGCTGTGAACTAAAAAGTGTGCATGTTTGCTGTGCTGCTTTTCAGGCTCTTGGGTTCTGACAGCTTCTTCTGCAGGGGCTGGCTGAAGTACCTCTTCCCTGTGTTGTCTGTAATAAAAGAAAAACTACTATATAATTAGACATACAATTTGTCTTCTGCTCTTCAGCTAATGAAGTGATTTTCATTATCTCACATTTCAATATACTTGACATCTAAAATAGAACTTTGGACAGTGAGTATTCTCCTCCTGTTATTTATTCATTAAAGATTCTTTTGCTACCTAGAAGTAATATTACAAAATAATTCTGTCATCAGCACATCCAGTGTATGTAGATATTGGTTTCTATAACCACATCTCAAGCTCATTCTTTCTTGTGTGTTTCATCTAAGGAAATAATGTGTAACATCCACTGTACACAGGATGCAAATGTGTGTTTGTGGTTGAACGTGGAGGAGATAGCTTTGTGTTTTAACAAAACTGAAGCAAGTGGCTATACTTCCTTTTTGTACCCTGAAGGAACACTGTGGATGCTGAAGAACTGTAATTCAGTGTTCTTATTTCCATTCCTTATTTGCAGTAGTCCATATAGTCCTGCCTATCTTGGAAGAATCCCATAGTCAAAATGTTTGATCAAATTCTGCTTATGCTGCAGAACTAATTTAAGAATTGTTAACTAGCTTATGTTGGCAAGAAGTTCTGTGTTAGTAATTCCTTTTGTCATCTTTCCTTATTGTGGCACTTGTCTTACGATGGTCCATTGCCTAATTATCTCCCCTAACCTGTTTTTTAGAAAACTACAATCCACTCCTTATTTCTTCTGTAAAGTAGTGCCTTGGTGCCAGTTTGTCTCAAATAAAATACTAGGACAATCAAAAGGATGGCCGCAGACTTCATCTGGAGTCTTGCAGCCACTCAGGTGAAGTTTTATGGTTTGTATTTTTCAGAACTGATCCAGCCACACACATAATCAGATGTCTTCCCTTCAGACTTATAAGTCACTGAAGCTATAGTATATTACAAACTTCTTACTAACTGGGAAAGGTACTCTTTTGCCTTTGAAAAAATAGAAGTCTCTTGAGCATATTTAAAGGCAGTAAGAACCAGGCCTGCAAGTAATTTCTGCCCCCACCCCTCCAATGGTCTTCTCTACGTTGTAAATAATTTTCAATTGCCAAAGTGTCATAGCAAATGAGGAGAAGGAGAAGTTTATAAAACAGCAGGAGAACGGGAATACAGAAGAAGTAGGGCTTTGATTTATATTTGTTCTGTACTTGCTGAAGTCAGGTAGGAGAAAACATTGATTGTCTGTTTTATCCATTAAATCTTTTTTCTCAGCTGGGTTTTATTGCTCATTGTGTATTGTTGATCATGTATTTTGTTAAAATGTAAAATAAGCACCTTTTGAATCCCAGAGTTAGAATTCCATCTCAGGCATTCTGGTGCTTACTCGAGCTTTTGTTTTCAGGCTTTCTGACACCACCAGAATCCCTTAATAGAGGTTCATGTGCTGGAGCTCAGTTGTTTCCTTTTTCATCTTGATTAATTTTAGATGTGGAGAACTTTCTTATGTCAGCTGCTGATGGGCTAAAAAATGAAAGCCCTTCTTGATGTAGAAAGTTTAACTGCTCACTTTAGATGCTTGCTTTTTGATGTGCAAACTGATCAACTTGAACTGCTGTTCACCTCTCGTGTTCTGCTTGCTGCTGAAAAATCTTCCAGGGTCACAGAGGAAGACAATGATTTGCCTTGTTTTTCAAAGCAGATGTACTGGTGAACTTCCTCTTTGAGGCAGACGGGTCGCTCAGAGTTCCACAGTAAAAAAGCATTTGGTTAAAAGCAGATTCAAGTTCCAGGCATTCTGAGACTACCGTAAGTAACGGTCCTTGGGGAGTAATTGAATTTAAGAAGAGAATAAATTGACAGTATCTTTTTGGTACAGTTGAAACATGCATTTGCTACCAAAATACATTTCTTCTAATTAAACAGGCGGCTTTAGAAACACTAATCCCTGTTACAGTGTCATACCACAAACAGTGTCCCAAAAGAGGTTTAAAATAAATTAAGAGGATAGTAGGACCCATGCCTTACTTCAGTAAGTGTGAAAATACCTCTTCAGGGAGAGAGAAAAAAAAAAACACTCCTGACAGGTCAAAAATGTCAAATAGCTGATACATACAACTGAAAAATAGCAGAAATATGAATTTCTAATTTAGTTTCAGTAAGCTTAAGTGGTTCTGGTTACTCCCTGTGATTGAAAATGTCAGTCAGAAACAGGATGTTTCAAATTGATAGTGTACTTATAATTGTGAACTGTATTTGTATATTGTACATTTCTATATTGCAAAATACTTGGAAGATGAAAGAAAATCATCTAAGTAATGCAATGTGTATCTAACATGGATTAATGCTTGACCTAAAATACAGCAGGGTTTTTTATGGCAGTAGCCCTGCAAGCAGAGAGCTTTCAAAAACTCTATTGTGGCATTTCTTTTACATAAGACTTGTGTCATTCTTTTAGCAGAAGTGAGATTGTCACAGTTCAAAATTGCTATACTTGTAAGAAGTGCCTCTTTAGCTTTAAAACTTTGTATTGTTATTAACTGAATGTCTAACTTTCCTTCTGAACTTACAAAAACATGAGTCAATGTGCTTCAAATTCATATAAATGAAGAGTTTTCTTTCAGTGGTAAGCCTCTCTCCTTGACTTTGACCCTGTAAACACTTAAGCACATGCTTAATTTAACTTGTAGTCCCGTAAACTTCACCAGATCTGCTAGTTATAAAACCTAAGCTTGCACAAAAGGACTTGCCAGATCACGGACCTACTGTATTCTCCAAGTCACACAGATCAGGTTTGACAAATAACAATAACAGCAAAAGCATTTTCATACATTTAAAGCCCTCACAGTACATACTGATATGTCAACATGGATACTTGTTTCAAAAGGATAAATATGTGCTGGAATTCACATTGTGATGGGTGTCACGCAGAGATAATGGGCAAAATGCTAGGCCACGTTGGTTTGTTTTTTATGTCTTTGTCATTGAATTATTTTCTCTATGAAATTTAAGTTATTTTAGTAGTCTCAGATCTAAAAATCTATATTTTTTTGTCTTGCTTTTATTCTAGTAACAGTCATTACATCTATTTTTTTGGCTAAGTTACAACTAAGTAATGACTTCTGTCAGTTGCTGCTCAGTTTAATATTGGTATCACTCTTTGTTTTGAAGAACTGAGGTGTGCAAGTAAAGCATAAAACAGAAAATAATACTGATTTCACTACACTTTTTTTTTTCTAATCCTACTCTTACCTTTGTCAAAAGAATCTGCATCTCTTGTGGAGAAGAACAAAAGAATGTGTGAAGCTTAAGACTCTTCATCTTGGCCCAATATTCTTGGGACTGACAGCTGCAGCACAGATAGCTAGAAGGCAGGAAGATATCCTACCTTTATAGAGTAGCAGGCAATATTTAGCAAGCTAACCAGATTTAGATTTTGAGTTGATCGGGAGAGCAAAACTATTCTGAATTTCAGCAAAACTTTTGTTGGGTCATGAAAATATGCTTGTACATATATTGGATGATAGCTAAACAGTTCATCTGCAGGACGGGACTGCCCAAACTAATATCTCCTTTCCAGACCAGCCTAGGTAAAAAGAACTACTATTTCCATGTTTACATTACAGAAAATTGATATCTCTGAGAACAATCTTTAATGTTCTTTCATTTACAAATGTGAGTACTGGAATGCTCAATACTGAAAAAGACAGGTCACTGAGCAGTCTCTATTTGTAGGGTAAGCTGTATGCAAACACAGCAAGCAGTCATCCCCTTTAGGATTAAAAGTCATCGGCCAGAGTCTGCGTGCTCTGTTCCAGGATGCAGAGTTGGAAGTTTTGTAGCTAGTGACCTTGATGTGAGCTCCTAATCCCACTCTTAAACCAATGGGTCGGGGCAGTACAAAAGCATGAAAACAGAGACATCCAAGGGGCAAAAAGAGAAGTTACATTACTTCTGCATTGTAACTAGTGTGAGCAAAACTGTAATAGTGTAACCTGTTCTGGTGTCTTTCATTCAAGCAGGATGCTAATTAAAGATCAGCTTCAGATTAGGACTAAATCCAATCCTACCTGCTCAAAATCATGCCTTTATACTGATGTTTCAAGAAGTAAAAGCATGGTTTTATCAGTCTATAATTATAAGGAGAACAGTATTTCAGCATATTTCTACTAGACTGAAGAACACCCTAAGAAAATCTTGTGTATGAGCGTTGAAGTGAGCCTAATAGTAGATGAGAAATGTAACAGATAATTATAAGGCTGTGCTTTGTCACTGATAAATTGTTCTGTCTGACTTGGGCATTTTTAAAATATATGTTGGACTCTTTTCTAAGCAGTTTGTGTTGTAGTTCAGATACAAACTACATCAGGCAGGTTCCATGATCTTGTCAGAGAAGAGAACAGATAGCATAATTGGTCATTCCTTCAGGCCTATACCGCCAGGTCTTTTTTCCCCATAGAATTTGCCCTGAACCAACTTCTAACTTTCCCTGAGTTATATCCCATTTTAGATACATGAGCTCATGTTAGGCTGACAGAAAGAAGTTTGGTCTCAGTAAAACGCTGGCATTTATGGTAATGGTCCCTCCTCTCACATAATATCTCTATTATCCCTACCTTGTAGAACATGTGAAATAATACAGGATATTGCTAGGATAAATCAGCACTTATACTCTGAAAATACCAAGCGCAGTAAATTATTTTTAACTCTTTAGACATCAGAGGCCATGCATATAAATGCTTTTATTATTCCAAATTATCAAATACTTTCTCCTGTCCCCAGAATCAGTGCTATGTTTCTTTTGTGTTCTTGAGTGTCCATGACCTATAATAATGAGTTACAATCGCAAGCTGGCCTAGTTTGCAGGGCTGGAATCTGTATGGGAGTTCTCCAACAGTTTGAAGGGATCCTGCTTCAGGGCTGAGAGACGGATTTTCAAAAGCAGATAGCACCTAACTTTTATGAATTCTGACTTGAATGCGTCAGAACTGTTTTGTTCTTTTCTTTTTTTTAATGGCATCATGGCTAAGGGCCAGTTTCTTTCCTCAGACTCTCTCAAAGTTTAGAGGTTCTAACATCAAGAATTGTAAGAACTTTTTTTTTGCTTTCTTTTTCCATAAGAATTCTTTAAGCATGCTTGAGTTCTGGTCATGTTACATGTTTGCCTTGGGTCTTCACTCTTTTTTCTACACTATATTTATCCCTAATTTTCTTTCAGGGTTGAAACTCCATATGGATTCTTAGGTGCAGTTGGATGAAACGCTCCATCCTCAGCATAAACTTCACTGGGGAAAAAATAAATTTAGGGGGTATGCAGTGAAATACAATATTTTTAAAACAAACAGAGAGGAGGTACTTTTCCTCAGAACTGCAGAATGTCTGTGATGTTGTGAGGCTCATTATCACAAGATGTTATGAATGCCAAAAGCTTGAATGGTTTCAGAAAGCAATTAGACACATTCATAGAAGAATAATCCATTGGGGGACGAAACGCAAAGATAGCATTTCTAACTTGGGAAGTCCCTAAGCTGCAGAGGCTGGAATCAGAGGGAATATTCTGGAAAAATACCATTTTAAGTTTGCCTGCTCTTCTAATCCTCCTAAGCTCTTGGGCACTGGTTGGGGACAGGATATTGGGTTAGATGGATATTTTGCTCTGATAAAGTTATAGCTAGTCAT
Source organism: Apteryx mantelli (assembly GCF_036417845.1). Taxonomy (NCBI): domain Eukaryota; kingdom Metazoa; phylum Chordata; class Aves; order Apterygiformes; family Apterygidae; genus Apteryx; species Apteryx mantelli. The sequence goes on along the minus strand of NC_089991.1, from coordinate 4,336,835 downwards.
ATATTAAGTTAATTTAACCTACCCCGGAACATTCAAAGTAATAGAACTTTTTACATGGTATTTTCTCCAGAGTTAGATCTTTCAAAAAAAATAGTGTTGAGCATGCTATAGAGTCACCCCTACAACGCTGCTTTAAAGTAATAGGGAAAAATATTTGTAAATATTTTTCTTCTAAATAATAACAGCTGTATTTGCCTCTAGATGTTTGTATTTATTGTGATTTCCATTGCGGTCTTGATACAGAAAAGATTTGGTATGGGAGAAAGACTTTGAGACAACAGTTTTATATGAGTGGTAATATTTTCAATAATAAATATTGAATCCCACTTCCTTTTGTTCAGTGTCAGAGGCAGCGTCTAAGAAAAGTACCAGATTGTTTTGACATGAGCACACTGCAAAACCGAGAGCACAGCATGTGCAGGTTGCATCGAGTTTGGTCTTTGTTTAGTAAAGTCCTTGACACTGGCCCGTCCGCCTCGCTGTGCCGTGCGCGGGCATGGCTGCACACAGCCTTGATATACATATGCATTTCCTCTTTCTGCTCAAGCCCAGAGTTTGGAGACATTTCAGTAAAATCCAGACTTTCAATATGAGCTCGACTCCTCTTTTTCTTTTGTTAAGTGTTATTAGTGCTCACTAGTTTCAGTAGATGAGTGGCATCTTCCACCTGACTTTTTTTAATGTTTGAAAATGTAAGTTCAAAACATATGCCTGCAAAGGTCAAAGACTAAACTAAGACCAAGTCTTCAGGCATTAGTAGTCTCCTGTACTCTAAAGCAGCCAGACCAAAGCATACGTGCTGCGCTCTATCAACTAACGTCTGGCAGCAGTTAAATTAATCATGTTTGAGTACATTTCTAAAACATATGTAAACTGTTAGGAGTAACAGCAAAGTGTAAACTGCTAGGTAGGAGAAGCACCGCTGAAAAAGAAAAAGAGTTAATTTGAGTTAAATAGACTTCTTTAAGTCAGTGGAGAAGAAATAGACTATGATTTTTTACTTAGTACTCAGGGTGTTACTGTCTGTAATAAACAGCATTTGAGATTAAACTGACTTTCAGGTTTACCTGAAAAATGAATTCATATACCTTTTACAGATCAATATTTAACCAAGAAATTTGTAAAATTAGGAAGTTAAATAGCACTGGATTTCCTACAAAGAATAATGGATGGTGTAAAAGTGTGGAAAAGAGAAAAGAGCTGAACAGAAGTGTGAAAGGGATCAGAAAGTTCTAAGTGGAAGTGGCTTTTGTGGCCTGAATTTGAGTTTTATGTAAATAGGAGTCTGTCATCTGCCTCACAGAAATGCAAAACTTACAATAACTTGGCAAAGTTAACCGTTTCTCCTTTGAGGGGCCCAGTTTTGATATAGCGCAGAGACTAAAGACTGAAGGGTTTTTTTATCACAGCCTAAGAGGATGATTGCCCTGTTGAGGGTTGAGGTTTCATCAAGGCTTGTTCAAAGTAATAAAATTTCTTGAATTGATTTTCACTGCATCAAATTTCCCTGACTTTGAATCAAGGCTGAGAATTGTTTTATTGGAATGCATACGCGGGAAAGTGTTACTAAATGATTCTACCTTTGCTGTTAGGGCTGCAGATTCCAGGGGGATTGGGTGGAATATGGAGAGAGAAGAATGCAGGAAACTCTTAGCAATCTTTGTTGATTGGGGTTGATTGGGTTAAAACCTTCCGGAATCATGTAAAATGATTCTGAAGTCAATAAAATGCTGATGGAAGGATGATTAATTTAAATTACGATAAACAGACTCCTTGTCATGTAGTTGGCTTTGTAGCAAATACACATTTTCTCAATGGGATTATATCAACATTCATTTTTCTTTGATTTCTGGATATTGTTCTCAATTTTCTTTTGGAAGAGAGGCTTCAAAATTTTTTAGAAAACCCTGACTTGTTCCTATTGGAAGCTTCGCATTCAGAAATTGGCTTTGTCTCAGCACGTCACCTGTTAGTTGTTAAGAGTTTAATTTTCAAAGCTATGATTTCATCTCCCTGAAGAGAAGGTGGACAAAGGGATTCAATACAACAGCAGTAAACCAAACAAAGAAAAAAACATTTGGGGGATGAACTCGGAGACCAGACTGAATTGAATATTTACATTTAGAAAGCAAGACTATAGTCCAGAATATATGCTAAGCTAAAGGCTTTGTCACTTAGGCTTTAAAGAATCTTATTCAATAGTGACCAATAATACTTAGTTTGATAATTAGTATAAATGAACTAGCGCGTTGCCCAGGAGTGGGAGAAGAAAGCATTTACTTGTTTCCAATGAGGTCTGCGGTTGCTACTGTGCCTGCTTTGTTTAGGTCTAATGGGAATTTGTTGTGTTTTAACCTCACTGGTGAGTTCTTGTTCCAAAATTCTCAAGTGCTGTGAAATACCAGAGCAACGGTATTCAAGGCAGAGTGGTACAACTGCAAAATAGGCAAATGAAAATAATGAAATTGGGAACTTTGGATGTGTAAGAGGTGCCCAGAGATCAGATTAGACAAGCCCCCCCCAAGGATGAGGAACTCGCTCTGAAAACTTGCTCCAGGATGAGGTTTCTGTGGAGATTTCTAGCACTTTTTGGTTGAGTTTGAGTAGGAAATGCCTTGAGAACAGCTTTTCCTGTGGTCTTATCTCAGGCTTAAGTACAGAGATATACAGCCTGTTTTCTTTTCTCCTTTAAAAATATTTAACTGAACTTTTAAAAACCTCAGCAGAAAAAAGCAGTTTTGGTTCAAGTTTTTAAGAACAGGCTTAGACCAGTTTTTGTTACCCATATCCATTAACCTAGTTCTAAATATTGCAAAGGATTTTTTTCAGCTGATAGATATGAGACATACATTTTAGTTAATTTTTAAGAGAAAATTTCTTAACTTTTAAGACTTTTTCTTCCCACTAAACCATCTAGTTTAAAGATGAAGGAAAATAAAAATATTAATCATAACTGTGTCTTTTAAATCATGCTGATGTGTTCATACTATAATCTAATTCCTAAAGCATCCTGTGCTTTTCTTGCTACATAACAGCTGTCCGTACATGACTGTATGACATGCTGACATGACATTACTGTTTTATTTCTCTTCCCTAATTATATACCTCTAACAGCTTTTTCACTGAAAGTTCTTTTTTTTTTTTTACATCTGCAGTTACAGCAATACATGTTCTGCTTTTTTTTAATCTGTAAAAAAGCACAGAAAAAGTCATTGTTCAAATATAAGGAGTATCTCTTCATATACCTAAGATTTCGATATGTAAGAATTGCAGAATTGAACCTTCAAAAGCTTATAATATCGAACAACTTACTGTGTTTCTCATTTAAAAGAAATACAGATTTTGGTGTTTAGTCCTTCTATAAAATGTGTTTCATAGTTGCCCTTTGCTTGAGTGTTATTATTGTTGTTATTCCCAGCAGGGGGGGAGAAAATGCCTTAAGTAAATATATGAAGGGAATGGAACAGACATTATGCATCTTATTTACATCTGTTCTGTGAGCTCTCGTTTTTGTAAAATACTCTTGTTTTGGTCGTCTGCCTGGATAAATATGTGCTGAGTGAATCCTAATGTCACTGATGAAGCTCTTAAAAGGAATTTTTTTTTTCTTGATGCTTAAGAAGAAAACTTTCTGTCTCGACTCTGTTGCAATTGTTCTTTTTTTTTTTTAAATCCATTTATTGTGAATTCTCGTAGATGATTGATATTTACTTGTTTACATATCCAGGCAGGCTTAAATTAGCTTGTGTTTACAAATGCTAAACTTGCATATAATTAAACCTGCCTCATTATTAAAAAAAAAAAATTATATCTCTGCATTAGGCTTTCCTTTTGACTGCCTGTGACCCAGTGTAATGATGCTCCCAGACTAGGGATGCTGCACACTTTTTCCCATGGTTTGAAGATAACCTGCAATGAAACAGAGCTCTTTAGTGACTCAAACCTTTGAACCGGGCAGAAGGGCACCTGTAAGGATGGGTCTGACCGAAAAACTGAGATCCAACCTCAATTTTAAATACTCTTTCCCACCTAGTACTCTTTCCAGCACCATACCTAAATCCGGAGAGATTATTCTGGAAATTTGAGTCAGCTCCCTTACAGAGAGAGCTAGATTTTCAACTCATTTAAAATTGGTTTAAAACATGGATGAAATAACATTTAAATCTTTAGAGTTAAAGCAGCATAAAACAGATGTGAAAGGAGAACTAGCTGCAAGCAAAATCCAGCCAAGCGGTTCAGATCCCATCCGGATCCAGAAAGTCTTGGTTCCTGACATTTATAGGTGCTCTGATCTGTTGGGTTTGGATTAGGCTTGTCTTTGTCAGAGCTGAATCAGAAAATTCTGCTGCCTGCCTTGACTTCAGCTCTAATACCTCGCAGTGGCCCGTGTTCAGACCGGGGAGAGTCCCGCGCAGAGGAGACGGGTGCGCGTAGCTTAGTTTCGCTGTGCTGTGGGTCTCTTTGCATGCCCTCGCAGTGCTTGATTATTTTTGGAGTGGTGTGAGGAGAAGGCCAGAAGAAAAATTCCACCCCTCCATGCCCTCCTCCTCCTCTCTCCCTCCCTCTCCCCAAGCTCCTCTTTTGTGGTCCTCAACGCCAGTGCAAAGCTTTCTGTTCCTGAAAAGGAAGCGGGGTACCTCAACTTCCCTAAAGGACCATTAGAAAACTGTAATTTCAAAATGAGTTTCCTGTCCAAGGAAGAGGGCTTAGCACTTACAAGAACAGTTCTCCACTGTACGAGGCAGACATTTTAGTTTTATGAGGAACAAATAAAACATTCCTCTGTGCTTTACAGGCATAACACTTTCTGAGGCTCTTTAGTTACAGAATGACCTGTCTGCATAGTTATGCTGATCAGTTGCAGAGAATAACACGGCCCAACTGTTCGGCAGTGCCTGATGCCGTAAAGAAGAAGTGGAGGTGGGGGAAGCGGAGGCAAACCAAAAAGTAGTCTGCTGTTTGTGGCAAATCCTCCCCATACTTTCCAGCCAGTGCTAAACTCTGAGATACGAACAAAGCAATTCCTGGCTGCAGAGAAGTGGAGGTGTTGGCGTTATTAGAGTGACACGGAGTCTTGCTGAGGTCGGTGGGATGCGCTGAGTGTAACCGAGAGCGCGGCTTGTCCTTTGGCATGGGGTAGAGGTCTTCTGTCACAACAGGCGGCCGTATTCTGCAGTGAATGTAAACTAAACCTGAAATGTCTGAACTGTGCCTTAGAAGTGTATGAAAAGGGTTATGCCAGCTTAATTCTGTTCTTTTTGGAGGTGTGGAAAGCATATTCAGGCTGACCTTACCCTGCTAATCCTGCTTTAAAAATAAATTAAAGTCATTGTGAGTGTGAAACTTAACAAGAATTACTTCTTTGGACTTAGACTTTATATACTATCTTGCCCTGTACTGAAGTAAATCATGCACTCTGCAGAACATCCAGAAACAGCTATAAGATTTCCAGTAGGTGTCATAAGTAGCTTATTATAGGATTTATGATGAAAAATAATCATGTTAAATTCAGTCTAATGAAAAGCCATGGTATGTTGGTATATAGTATTGCTTAAGGTTTACAGTATGTTACAGTGAAGGCATGTTATCATGTGAGCTTTGATTTTGGTCTTTTTCATTTCTAGGTTACTGTCTTAATTCCTTTTTACTTGCCTGTAAAGCAAACTTAGGTGACAGCTTTCATGGTGTAGTCGTTATTAAATGTGAAAGGAATCTCATACAGTAGTTCTAATGTTCAATTTTCAAATATATTTCTGTGTAATAGACTTTAAAAGCATTTTCATTTTCCTTTCTTTTTTTATTTTTTTTCCAAATGTTACCAGATTTACAAAAGGCAGCATACCAAAAGCAACAGGGAAACGGTCTGTACAGAGGGAGATGAAAGGTTATGTATAATGGAGACAGCAATAGCACTTAATTGCAAAGTCAGATAAACATGTGTTGTCTTTTTTTTTTTTGTTATTATTCCCCAGACTTTCTTGTAATTAATTACATTTTTTGCCGAAGGTTTGTTGAGTTGAAGACAGATAAGTTAGCAGGTAATGCTCTAGCCTTTCACTTCACAGACCCTTGCAGGAGAGCAGTTAATCTTTCCTAATTCCAGCAAAAGCCATCATATGCACAGCTATTAAACACAATGTGACTGGACTGGAAATTTCTTCTAAGGAGATAATCTGCTAGGAGCAAACAAACATGATTCATCAATTACCTTTTCTGGAGAGAAACCTCTTCTCAAAGAGACAAAAAATCATTAAGTTAGTGTAGCGGCAGAGTTTGTGTTTAGTATCCTAACTGGGATGTGTGCTGACATCTTTCCATAATGTCACAAATGAGAAACTGAGAATAACATATTTTTCAGGAATAAAAAGCAATGCAAGCCAGAACTCACATCTGTGACAGGTTTGAGGAAAAAATACAGCTTTTGTACAGCTAGTACTCTGACATCTGCTGGGAGGGGAATCCTAGGAAATGAACACAAAGTAACCTGGAGAAGTACACTAAAAAGTCAAGAATGCTGGGTGACTGTTTTAGAAGGACAAAAAAAAAGTAAACATAGTTTAGACTATGAGACTTCAAGTGTGCGTTTTGCTTTCATTGATCACATAAATGAAAAGAAGATGATAATTTTAGGCTTAGATGTCTTGAGAGAGCAGTTAGCAATAATGTGATATAATGCAGATATCTTTTGCGTGGATGCTAACTAACACCTATTGATCTTTCTTAATGATCACAATGTAATTAAGAAGGGCTTGCTTTTCCCCCAGCGGAAATTCTTGAATTGGCTGGAAATGCAGCAAGGGACAACAAGAAGGGTCGCGTCACTCCTAGACACATCCTGTTGGCCGTAGCAAATGATGAAGAATTAAATCAGGTAAGAAAAAACTCCATCGTGTGAGGGCCAGGATTTCCTTTAGGGCTTTTTAAATTGTCTTTCCACATAGCTGAATTGCAATTCAAGACCTCTGCTTATTGAACAGCCCACCAGGAAACAGCTCATTCACTCACTAACATACTGGCTATGTAACTAGCTAGAGCACTCAGCTTAATTATGTATTTCAGTACACTTAAAATGTGTAAAAATGTGAGAGAGGTGTGTAATGTGACAGTTACTTGCACTATTACAACCACTTTTGTTAAAGAATGGGGCATTGTCATAAACTCTTCAGAGACGTGGAGAAAATCTTGTAGATTTTTTTTTTTTTCTTCCCCCTTTACTGGGGACCCAGTGGGACCTATCCTGTTCCCACTGAAGTCTGTCACAGTGGCCTCAGAAGTAAGAATTCTGGAACTCTTGAGAGTCTGTGACCATTGCAGGTTTCACAATGTCTTTAACTTAGCCAGAAAAGCTTGGGTGTAATTATCACAGTGTTGTGGTGTCAGCCAGAGGCACCGGCCAGGATTAATATCCTTTTGTGTGAGATGCAGTAAAAACTATCTTTTCAGATGTGTTTTTCCAACCTTGTGTATCATGATGGAGGAGAAAAAAAAATCCCCCAACTAACCTCCTTTTGCTTCTGTCTTTGGTCTGGAAATTTGATAATACTTTCCGTTCATCATCCCTTTGTAAGGTCAGAGTCTCGCTGAGTTGTGGCTGGGGAGCAGTCAACATGAATCAGAAGGTGGGAGTTGATGTCATCATTTGTGTCCTCCCTAATATTGAATTAGTCCCTGTTTTAGTGGTTTTAAATATAGAACATGATGTATTTCCCCTCTGTTTTTGAAGGCTTAAATGAACTGCACTCTTTTGAATATTGATCTGCTTTTCTCCAACTACGTTACAGGGTTTTTTTTAAAAGACTTCCAAATATAGTGACTTTTATAGATGTTACCCTCCATTTGAAGTTTCTTTAAAAAAAAAAAAAAAAAAAAACAGTTAAAAAATGCCCTCTCAAGAAAACTCAGCATTTGAGCAAGGTGTTGTGTTCTCACAATTTGGTACCCATTGCAGTCCTGTACCATGGACTTTGGGGTTCATCCCTCACACAGACTGCCTTGCAAAGCCCACACGTGTGTGGCTATCCTGTGTTCTCCTAGTAGCTGGTTAACAGTCTTCATTCAATGGCTTCACAGCTTAATGAAGAAACGGGTCTTGTGTGAGCCCAAATGATTTTCACAATAACAAATATATGTGCAAGAAGAATACCTATTCCCTGTGCAATTACAATTCACTACATGATCAGCTTCGTTTCAAATACTTCATATATTTCAATTCTCTTTTCTTCAGAGATAATATGTATTGAGAAACATAAAAGAATAATTTAAAACTCAAGGCAATGTACAAAGTTTGCAGTAAATGCCATTTTCTCTTTATTGGTGAGTAAATCCTGGTATTTGTCATCTATCACTTTTATTTTTTTTATTAGCTATTGAAAGGAGTCACCATAGCCAGTGGTGGAGTGTTACCCAATATTCATCCAGAGCTGCTGGCAAAGAAGCGAGGATCAAAAGGAAAACTGGAAGCCATCATCACTCCACCTCCAGCAAAGAAGGCAAAGTCTCCATCACAGAAAAAGACTGTAACAAAGAAAGCAAGCGGCAAGAAAGGGGCAAGGAAATCCAAGGTAGAGTAATCTGTTTATTTTAAACCCAAACAGGCCTGATAGAAGTAGCTCCAGGAAGCATCATGGAGGGTGGATTTTCTGTTCAGTGTATTGTTAGGATAGTGATTTCAACAGCAGATGCTAAAGGTGGAGTACTGCCCTCTTCCCAGTGTGGGTGGAAGTCTGAAAGCCCTCGGAAGTGGCACGGATCTGCAGGACAGAAAGCCAGTCTGCGGTTACTGCATGCTCTGCATGAAGCAGTGGTTGGGTGGGCACTGCCTGGAGGCCCCAAGAGCTGGAGGAGGAGGATATATGGTGATAGGGCAGGGTTGCGGCTTACTGGTGAGTGAACGAAAGGTCTCACATAGCAGCTGTAGGGGCAGCTTTGCTGTGACTACACAGGTGCCTTAGGTTGGGTGGTGTAAACTTACTTGGACTTTGTGTAGTAATATCAACGTATTTGTCACTTAGAAACAAGTGATCTGGGTATTTTTTTTCAAAAGTCAAGTCACATTAAAACAGCATTCTGCAGTTATAAATGTAGCACAAAAAGAGCATTCTAGGTCACTTGCATTGTATATGTGATTCCTCTCACTTAGTGGATTTGTTGACATTCAAAGAGGGCGAAATACTCCTTTTGAAGTAGGATGCAATTCTCCTAGAGCAGGTAGCTCAGTCTTTCAGCATCAGAGAAATTGTATTTATCATGGCTGCACAGAATTTCTTTGGCTGAGCTAAGAACCTACAGAACTGCCCCTCTGTTGTTAGCCTGTTATGGTGAGACTCTTCCATGTTTAGACCTGGTGTTTTCAATTCCTAATGATTAATTAAACTCATTCAAAATGAAGAGTGGAGGTAGGGAGGGGAAGAACAAGGTGATTGACATATGTTTTTTTTACTCTAGGAAAATAAGAAAAACGCTACTGATTTTTTTTCTTTTTTAATTTCAGTTTGTAGGAGTAGGGAATCTTTCTGATGTGCACGTGTTTAACCAAGGGTTTCTTTGCAAAGCAAATACTGTCAAGCAGTAGATTACAAATGTAGAAAGAAGGGTACACAAATTTCACCTGAAATTCACAGCACATTTGAAAACGTTGCCTTCTGAGTCGAACAAAGCTTCTGTATTCATCCTGCATGTTATTGTTTACTTGGTCACTCTTCCGATTGTTTCACTTTTTTGGAACTGTTTTTTTAATTTTCCCTTTTAGAACATCTAGTAGCTGACATTTCAAGTGCAATGCTTCTAATAACCATGCACTAATAATTTCCCTAAATCTGGATTTTTTTTCCTACTTGATTACAAAAGCAGGAAGTCTGTTGTGGGGTTCTGTTTTTCTTCCACACAATAAACTGTATTGTCTGCTTACTATATTGGTATTTGGCTAACAGTAAACTCCTGGGGAATTGAAATAAGACCCATGAAAATCTAATTTTCAAAACATTTGTGTAAAGTAAAGCAAGGTTACAGGTCCTAGAAACACAAATACACCCTTGCATCAAAGTCATCTTAGTTACTGAACCACAGATTTAGTTTTTATGCTTTGGAAAGGGAGGATAAGAGAACAGTAGCTTACTTAGTATTCCAGGTATGCTTTGAGCATCAGCAAACGTATTGTTGAGGCACCAAATATTTACACAAAAGTACAAGTGATGCATTACTGAAAATATGAAATGATTTCTGGCACCAATTGAGTTGATAACCGCAGTAGTCAATTCACTATCTTCATGAAGCATCTTTTTCAAAATGTTTGTAATTCTCATTTTTATCCAATAAGTTGATTCAGTCCTGAAACCTGTTATTTTACTTCAGTAACATAATTGAACTAAAGGAATGATGGTTGAGGGAGAAAAAAAGAACGTACAGTTTTCCTGGAGATGAAGGAAAGTGATAAAGTTAATCAAGACAGAGAAAATTGTTCAGCCCATTTCTGACTACCAGGCAGCTAGAAGGTAGAATGTATTCTTCTGACACTGGCTCTGAGGACAGCCAGATTTCACAACAATATTTCTAAAAATACTTCTGTGAAATCTGTGAGCATTTCATAGAGAAACAAAATTTGCCTTCTGACTAGTCATTATTTACTTTAGAATGAGTGTCTACCCATATGTATGAAGAGGTACATATCTTTTTCCAAACAGGCCATTAGAAAACTGCTAAAAGTTTGGCATTGTTTATAATTTTCCCTACAACATTTAAAACATCTTTGAAATTGCAAATTGTGCAATTTCATAGGCAGGAAAGGCTTATGTAGACGTACAAACTCTAAGGTCATTTTTCCTATTGATCAGCATAGCTTCCTTCAGCAGTAATCAGTCACTTGTTAGACTAAAGGATAGAATCCAAACACCAGTATTTTTGCTGGCATTTTATTGCCTGGTAAGCATTTATGGCATGTCATTTATCATAGTGTTATTAAACAGTGTTTTTCTCTGAGCCTTGAGTTAACTAATTAACTATATTTTTGGAAGAAGAAGCAGGGAGAAGTGAGCAAATCAGCCAGTGCTGACAGTACAACAGAGGGAACTCCTGCAGATGGTTTCACAGTCCTGTCCACCAAAAGCCTCTTTCTTGGCCAGAAGGTATGCTCCTGCATTTTTATAAATGAATACCTATTTTCAGTGCTGCTTAGGGAATACCCCCTCCCACTATCCCCCTTTCCCAAAAAGGTCTATGTACAATTGACATTTCCCTACTGAGCACAGGTGGAGGTGTATCCTTAAACAAAGAAATTCCCTGAAACAACTTCTAGAACACTTTAAACATACATAAATGGGTCTTTATATGCCTACCTAATTAAATATTCAGATAGAAGGAAAGCCTGTGTGCTTGTAATCTATCTCACCTTATTTATAGACAGTATAATTGTTACAGCTAAGCTGCTTTGAAATTATTCTAAGGATGAAATGGCTTTTCCAAAGGGCAGCCCACTTCATTGCTGATATCAGTGATTTGCAGGCTTTTATCAAATTCTATTTTAGACATTGGTTTATAATAGTGGTTTTGTGCTTTATTCTGCTTTGTTTTTTACAAAAGTTAATGCTGTGTAATAACAAATGATGCTTTTATGAAAAGCTAGAAGTCAATGATCCTTTTTTACCTGTGAATGTGCTTTGGGACTTGGGGTGATTTAATACAAATATATATCCATTTAAAGAGACAATTCAATAAGTTAATCTGGTCTCTTATCTTGAAACCTGCCTTTAGTTTGTGATACAAAATTTTGTTAAGTAAAACTGCATCTTTCTTCTGTCATTCAATAGTCAGATCATTGTGTTTTAAGTCATAAAAGATGAGCCATTTTTGTCCATTGTGGAATGTATCTCCTCTGACTCATTTTTACTTCATATTGAGGTTGTTCTCCATTTATCCTTGCACAGTTTGTCTGCTAAGTTTAACATGCATGAAAATAACATTATTTTTTGCAAGACTTCTGGTTTTCTACATGTAATTTTACAGCTAGAACCAGATTGTCAGTTTGGTAGGTTTTGTTATTTGACTACTTCCAGGGGGATGATTTTAAATATATTTGGGTTTTAAAACATTTTGAAGGCTTGATTAGAACCTGAAATTTTTAAACTAAATTGTTGTTTCAAGAAAGCAAGTACTGTAAGGCTTTTGGACCTGATTTTGAACTCCTTTTAGTACCGTAGGAAAACTGTAATAAGACTAAGGTTGTGTTTTCTAACAAGCCTGATCCAGCAAATCAATGGGGCTTTGCTGTTAGGTTCGGTGGAAGAGAAATACGAGCTCCAAGACTGCTTTAAGCTACAGGGAACAGAACCAGTATCTGCTGTAGAGCTTTCCATTGAGTGCCTTGCACTGGGGAATGGACTTTCTGGCTTTCTCATTCACCTGGAGCGCAGCCCCCTGAAAGGTTGCTAGAACTAAGTGTCCATCCCCACACTGCCTCGCTGTCACTTAGCCCTGCGTTTTTTCCATTGACATCAGAGGGGCCAGGTGTTAGCCTGTATTTGTAACACAGTATGCATCTGATTTAAAGAAAAAATGAAAACCAGTTTTGCCTCCTGGGAACACTCCAAATGAAACGGATGGTTCTTCTGAAGGACAGGATATACACAGATATTATTGAGATGTGTCTAGCATAAATTACATTTGGCTTTTGACTCCGTGTAAAGAATTGTCTTTAGAGGCAGTAAATGGTTAGTGTAAAAATCTAAGGGTAGAAAGTATGCTATGTCTAACAAATACTTTATGAGTTAAAAATGAAAGTCTTACCTTGTTTGAGCTGATAAATAATATATTAATGTATTTGGTCTGATTTACCCCCAAAATAATGCATTTAAACCAACTTGAATTCTTTCAGGTGTTCATGGTAAGACTAAAAGTGTGGAAAGCTTAAAATGCAAAGAAAACTTGCACTGTAGTGATCAGAGAAATTTTGTTTAGCATAGAGGCAAAAAAAAAAACATTATGCTGGCTCATTCTTAAACCTTTTCAGAGCATTCCCCAGAAATTATTTTTCAAAACATACATTTTCCAAATTACCAAGATATGTGTTTGATTTTTCTGTGATAAAAAGGCAAAGATAAAACTTTTAGTAACAGTGATGAAATCAGTGGGACTCGAGTGCTTCCTGTTTCCTAAACTTCAGGTGCATTTTGCATGGTCCAGGTGAGAAGTTCCTGGGTATGACAGGATGTCTGTTGCTAAGTTTAGCAGCCTGGGACTTCATTGGTGGTGGTAGTTATTAATTATTTAAGCAACACATGGAAATTTCAAATAATTGCTTTATTTTGAAAATTTACAAATGACATAGAACAATTATCTTTAAAAAATTTTAGTGACTTTGAATCAATTAAATGCTTCTGCTTAGCCATTTCTACATGCAATTGCTGTTTAAAAAGGTAGTATTGATTTTAAATGTTTACCTAAATCTGTTAAGTCTGATGCTATTTTTCCAGAAAAAAAAAAGTTTTGTTGTAGTTTTCAAATTATTGCCACATGGTATTCATAAACATAAAGATCTAATAATTTTCTTAAAACCATAGATAGTCATTTTAAACAATAGTCTTGCAGCTTGGCTTTATGATAAGCAGAAGTTCCTTAGGACGGTGCATGACAGAAGGTGCTTGCCTGTCTGGAGGAGAACTTTTCTCTGTTCAGCATAGCCTCACTCTTAAATGTGAATTTGGAGGAAGGCAAAACCCCTTGGTTTCATGGCTAGAGAGGACAGTGTGCTTAGGTGGTTCAGACAGAGGCCTGGAAAGTGACTCCTGGCTTCTAATTCTGTTTGATTTAGAGATACTGTGAATCACCTCATCTTTCCCTGTTGCCTTCCCCATCTGGGACATGGAGATACAGTAGTATGTATATACTCTTCACATGGATGGTAGGAAAGTATGATAGGTTAAGACATTTTGAGCTGCTCCATTTGAAAAGCAAAAATATTCTTATTAATCACAATTATTTTAATTGTCCTTGAATTTAAACACATTGATTTTTCAGTATATTTTAATGTGCTCTATGCTCTAAATAGAAATATAAACTATAGTGCAAACACAGGAACTGAAAACCAGAAAACCCAACCAAACAACAGTCAGTATCTTTCACATCTCCTGTGACCTCCTTGAACACCATAACAGCGTGTCTAGTAAACCGGTCTCTGCAAAACTGGTATCTGCTAGGTCACGAAATTATCTACTAGATGTGGAGAAGCCAGAAAATAATCCTGTTCTTCCTGTCATGTCACTCATAAGGCTTTAATGGGAAAAATCTTTCTTCTTGACTCCATGTTTGCAGAAGAGAAAGGTTTTACTTGCAAGAATGGGCTCTCCATTGTTAATACCACCAGATTTAATTACTGAAAACACAGTTGAGAACACTGCAAACCTGGGTATTGTTCAGATTTTAAAACGTACTGTTATTGCATAAAATCTTGAGATAACTTTGCTGACGTTCAGGCAAATTCAGAGGTTCTTAGGGATCAGGAAATGGCAGAGAACCATTCAGTTATACCTGTAGAAGTGTACTAGTATTACACCATAAAGTATTAAAACCTAGTTAATTTTTAAATGGTTGTGCATCCTGCAAATACTATCCCCATGGAAATCTGATACTCCACACAGTAACCAGTTCGTTCTTCTGGGACAGTTACGGAGTAGAGGGACGGTTGTAAGACCTCAGGCCTAAGCATTGGGGTTTGGACTTTAAAAAAGACCTCAGCTTATTGGCTTGCCACAGGCGTCTTCAGTTTTCTGTAGGAAACTGTTCTTAAATAATATAAAATAAAGTCCTCCCTCAAGCAAAATTTCCATGACTTTAAAGGTAATTTTGTCTGAAATAAGAAATGCAAGGCTTGGCTCAGAATACTTACGGATGTGCTAAGTGCCATCTGCATTTTATCTAACTAACATTTAATTTAAATGTTACCTAAAGTTATGTCTATTCTTTGTTGCACATGTACATGCAAGTTGTGGATATTTTTATAAAATGTGGCCCTTTTAGGGGATCACTTCTTTCCCCTAAAATACATGTTTCATTCTATTATATAGTAACATTGTGCAATAACTTGTCCAAGGATTTAATGCCATAAGAAAGCTTTTGATTTATACTGTAGGATTTGGCAATTAGCTAACAATGCATTGAACAGTAAATGCAAAATTTAGCAAAATAATACTTAGCTGCCAGCACAAGCCTATCAGTGATGGTCAGCTTTTAAAGTATTTCTTCCTGTTGTTAAATTAAAACTTAAATTACCAATTGGTTGCTATGTAAATCCCATATATGAATAGATGCAGAAATAGTGTAAAGGTGTAAAGCCAAAATGGTCTGCAGCTGATAGATCTCTGGCAAAACCTGGTAGAACACAGAGAACTAGAGATCAAAAAGAGTCAACTATAAAATTAACAAAATACGCTTAGGTACATATTACTACTAAAATCTCCACAGAACAGTCTTTTGGTGTGTGCATGTGTTTTGTTGTTGTTTTTTTTAATTTCAAAATTCATAAAGTTTCTTTAACATTTCGGTTTGGTTTGATTTGACTTTTTTTTTTTTTTTTTAAACAGCAGTTGCTTGTAGTCAAACTCAAGACTCAAACTCAACTATAAATAACTTGCCACGTGTGAAATATTAAAGGATTCTAAGCTATTTGGAAAGTAAGCTTTCTTAGATCTTTTTACACATTCCCACACAGACCCCTACAGGGCTGAAGTACACTCATTTGTAGCCAAAATCACCCTATTTTGAGGGACCATAGTTTACTCAAGCGAGTTACATGAAATTGCAGGCTTTTAAAAAGAAAAAGAAGGTCAATTCATATAATCACATGAATGAAATGGAAATGCTTTTTTTCATAAAATTTAAATGTATGAATGTTGGCCTCCTTAAATGATCCATTCACTCATATTGGTTTCGTGAATTGACTCATATATTCCTATGTTTACTATGTTAGTAAATTCACATATACATGGAGAAGATTTTAAAAAGTTTACAAAAATGGATTACAAACCAACAGATGAAATTCAGCTATAGATGAGAATAATTGCCACGTCTAAATGTGTTTTGTTACACTGAAATGTTATAGTTCACAGATTGAATTCAATGGGCTTTGGATTAGAAGGAAAGTTTCACTTAATTTCAGCTGGTTTCAGGACTTGCATAAATGAACAAGAACTTTCTCTTTAATAGCTGCTTCCCATATCGCCTAATCAGCTATTGAAACAATCATCTTAAATGCATGTACATGCTGGTTGTAGATATAAGCGTAATTTATAATGTAGATAATGTATTTCCACATATGAAAGAGTCTGGAAAATTTTGTGCACTTCAGTGTTTTAATTAGGGGGGTAGTAAACTTGGTGCATGTGAAATTCGAGTTCCCAACATTGGCTACAAAGCAGTGTCACAGCCCCCCGGTTCGAAGCTTCCCCCCGTACCTGCCAGTGAACTGCAGTTCTTGCTTGTGCCGAGTCTGGACTTTACATCAAACTGCCTCAGATTACGGAGTTGTTTCTGTGGTGTGGATCACAGACTTTCAGTAGTAAACAAATTGTGCTATCGCATTACACCGCTAAGCGTTTACAGAAAACATCCTCAGTAGTACGGTATGGCAGTGTCAGTCCCTTACCGTTGGTGGTCTGGTTTTCTCATTTGAACTTGACTTCTGACTTTATGTAATAGTTTGTAAATCTTGCTCGAATTGTGATGTTAAAGGTGAAATCTGCACTTCCTCATAGTTCATTAATTTTATTTTTTTAAGAACACGAAGTGCAGATATGAGGCTAATCTCTAGACATCTGTGCCAACTTCCTCACCGTGCTATATGCCCATGATAAATCCTTCTAATTTTGTAATGATTAAGACAGCAATTTGGAGACTTGCTTGGAGGACATGGGTGGGGCTCAGGGGCAGCAGTGGGTGGAGCTAAAAATGCTGTTTTCATAAACGACTAGAGGGAGTAAAGCAAATAAAAGCTCTCCACTGGACTGCAGAGTACCTCTATTATAAATGATAAGTACCTAACAGTGCCTATTTAAAGTGCTTTACCAGCCGTTCCACAAAGGCGGCAGACCTGGGCAAATGAAAACTGAAGCGGCTGCAATACAGGCTGTGGCGACCAATAATATGGAAAGAAAAAGCAGCATGTCCCCTTGTTAGGATGGAGGTATCTGTGGAGGCAAGTGCCTGTTTTCCCAAAGACGTGCTCACTTTTACTGGCTTAAATAAGGAGGACCTTCCTTTATCCAGTTTCAGTTCTGAGCAGTCATGACACTTTCCTATAGTTGATGCATAAGAAAGGGTTGGAGCATCTTTCATCTATACTTTGAGGACAAACAAATACCCTTTATAATGCGAAAATAAGAATCCCAAATAGTGGTCAGCATAAAGCCAAAATAGAGCTTGTTAACAGGTACATCATTTTCTTCCAGAGTGAACAATGTTTGAGTCTTGTGTTTGAATTTTTTTTGATAATAACCCTCCTTTATGACCTGCCTTTTATTTTGCATATTTGTTTGCAGTGATGCTATCTCCATCTGTGTTGCAAAGCTCACTTTTCTGCAGCTTCTCTGTGATTTCCCAGCTGTCCTGTTATTTCCCACCTCATGCTTTTCTTTTCAGCTGAACCTTATTCACAGTGAAATCAGTAATTTAGCCGGCTTCGAGGTGGAGGCCATTATCAATCCTACCAATGCTGACATTGACCTTAAAGATGACCTAGGTAAATGGGGCATGGGTTGACACAACTAACGGTCACATGGAAATTATGGAACCCAGAATTTACTCTAGGACTTCATACGTTAAACTAAAAGCAGAAATTCAGATCTTCCGGTTTCTGTTCTGTTGAAGAACTATATTCCAAAGACTTTTCACCAAATCTGAATACTTGCATGTATTGCTAGCCTTCAAGTTGATTTTGATTAAAATCATTTAAATTCTTTTCCATAATGATCATATGTGACTGTTAGCTATTTTGGGGGGTTTCTTATGTGGATTCTTTGAGGACTAAAATACTTTTTTGTCAGGTTGTTTTCAAAATAAGCAGTTTCTCCATTCTAACTGTAACCTCTGTGTTTTTTCCTGATATTCAGAGTAGGCATAGAAATTTGTCAAGTGGGATGATTAAATAACTAACTATCCCCAAATTTTCTTTTTACCTTGATTTTGTGTTTAATTCAGTCAAATGATTTGTTTTTATTATGCTTAAATTACTCCCTCTCTGTGACTTTCACATTCAGCTGAAAACAAATACTGATATTAGAGCAGCACTGAACTTGAAGATAGATAGTTGGTGTATCGCTTTTAAAGCTTCTCACTTGTTTCAGATAAAAAAAAAAAATCCGTCTTTAACAAAAGCCTGTTCTTCATCAAAAGTAAAAAAGAATTAACCTTCTTGTATCATGCACTGTCTTCCATATTTATTTGATTATACCTGCTGCTGGCATCATGTTTAAAACTTCCTTAATGGAATACAGCACTTAATTCTTCTACTATTGCATTTCCTAATGGAAAGTATATGTGTAAATTAACAAGAAAAAGATATAAGAAGGCAAAGTTATAAATCCGCCATCTTCAGAAGTGTTTATATTTTTACATCTGTCTCAACCAGATAGAGTCTTGTATAAAGAGAAAAATTAAAAAATGATCTGCTGTAGGAAAAACTGTATGGCCAACACATAATTAGAAAATAAGTCTTACCTCTAAAATATGAGATGGATCGTTTATGTTTTTTAAAGTGAATACGATACAAGCAAAAACGTGGCTTTCTCCATGTGAAGGAGACTATCATTTTTAGAAACAAAATTATGAAACGTAATTTTTAAAATTAGTGCCTGTCGGTTTATTGATGCTGACAAAATGGAGAAACTAATTATTTTGTTTGGTTTGATGATCCCAAATTTCTTTCTTAAACAGATTCCATATTTTAGTGTCATGCTCTGTGGGGTACTGGTTGTTCTAGGTTTCTGCAAAGTGAAATGGGGTATTAGCTGATTTTAAAACTTTGGAAATGATCTCATGTGATTGCTCTGACTTGTCATTTTAACATTTATTTGAACATGTCATACTCAATATTCCTCCTCCTGTTCCCTACACCCCTTTCTCTACACACACCTGCACACACAACTCAGCATACTCCTTTGGCGCAAGGTTTGGAGGTGTAAAGGTAGGAAAATATGGACGTTGGTACATGTGTAAATGTAGAGCCTGTGCTGGGTCTCTGTCCAACGTGGTTGATATACATCTGTTTACCTGTTGTAGTTGCAAGTTGTACAGGCTGACATTGCCACGATCGACAGTGATGCTGTCGTTCACCCGACAAACTCTGACTTCTACACCGGTGGTGAAGTAGGTAATGGAAAGTTCAGTGCTGCGGAGTTTGTATGTGTGTGCATGGTAAATCAGCAGCCACAAGCTTGTTGTAGCTATGCAGATTTGCATTCATTTCTCGCTTCCAGCAGTCCTGACCGATAATAAAAAGAAATGAGTAAGTGCAAACTCAATAGACATTTCTGATTTTTATCATCAAATCAGACTTTCCAAAGTAATAATAGAATGCACCGCCAAAATTTGAAGTGCAGGAACAGTATGTTCAAGACAGGCATGTGACCAAGGAAAATGAATTACCGCATTATTTGTTTGACATGTTAAATACGTTGTTTTGAATAAAGTTTGAGTCTTGATCTTTAGATTTCTGACTGGTTCCAATATGCTCTCTTCATGCCAAGTTTCAGATGTTCACATCTGACATGCTGGATCTCGCCCATCTGGAATTTCTGAACTCTTAAGATCAGTTAGTTTTTTCACGTTTTGATTTGTGGACCAGTTAACCTTCACAGTCCTGCTGAGCTGCCCTTTAACCACAGGCACGCATATCTAGTGGTGCTACGTACGTTTTTCAGGCAGTCATCTAAACTATGCTGATGCGAGAAGGCATGATAGGCCATACGACAGAAGTCTTAATTCAGTGTCTTATGGTTCCCCTGAGTAACTCTTACCTTAGTAATATGCCTCTATATGCACCTTTCAGTGCAGTATTTCAAAGGTTTTCATAAATGGGTATTTATTGAACTGCCTTGGTAATTTAAGAAGGCAAATCAGAATTTGGGCTAAATACAAAAGCTGCTGCTAAAGGTGATAACCCACCATATTTTACAAAATAGTCACATGATGCCAGCCTCTGTTTTGCATCTCACCTTAACCTCATCATCACCATGCAAAGGGTGTCCCTTCGTGCCTGAGGCACTGCCTCAGCGCTGGCTTGGAGGGACGCGTGTCCTCCTGCGGAGCTGGCAGGCCTTGCAGCACCTGTTCTTTCTGCAGGGGCTGCTTTTGAGTAATGCCCGGACAAATGCAGCTCTGGATGTCCTGTTGAGGCAGGAACAGCTGTGACTTGGCTGGCTAAACAACCTTGTGTAGAGGCATTGAAAGAAGAAAAGTGTCGTGATAACCCTGTATCTCAGGAATATGCTTCTAAGGGCTGTCAGATTCATTTAGCTAATGTGCTCGTCTCTGATCCTTTGACAAAGAAACGCTTTCGTAGCTACCCTACAAAGAAAATTCTCAAAGCTGCACTGCTCATACTTTAGTGTAGGTTCCTGTTACCTCTGACTGCTGTAAGAAAGAATAGAAGTGCACAAATGCTTAGCTTCCAATGATTAACTTTTACCCATCTAAATTTTTTTTAATTTTTGTTTTTTTTTCCCTAACAATTTAAATGTATTGGGGGCTTATCCTGAGAGTTTTAGAGCCTAAATTTCTGCTAACGCTGTTTTCAACACTGATACCAATGCCTGCTTGGAAAGCATGAGATAATGACCTAATTCTCATGGGAGTGACACATATTTATGCCTATGAGCAAACAAGCTACTAACCTTGAAGCTGTGAAGCAAGACTTCCATCAAGAAACTTACTAATGTAGTGGAAAATGGTTAAATACAGTATGTCCCTTCCAGGATGAAGCTAATTTACAACATTGTTCTGAATGTAATTGCAATGTAAACCTTCACTGTTAATTATAAGAAGAACATCATTGTAGAGTAAATGCAGAAAACATCACTGATTCACACCAAATACTTCTGCTCTTTGCACCAGATCTGCAAGGAGAGTTCAGTTTATGTGAAATAAGCTGCTCGGGTTGTTCATTGCTTTTAATTATAAATTAATTCCCAGTAGAAGGGAAAAAGCCGATCCTTCTAAATTGAATTAAACCAAACTAGGCTAAATTCCGTTAAATGTACAACAGCTTTGCAATGGCAGAGAAATGACCTAGTTAGTAGATCTTTTCTCTTTGTAGGTTCTGTGCAAGGCTTAATTATGTTTCCCGTTGAAACGGGAGATATTAAGGATTGAGAATGTCACGAGTTTTAGGACTGGTCTGAGTTCATGGACTCAAGTGGAATATAACTGGACTATACATACATATATATATATAAAATATATATATAAAAACTGGATTGATATGGAATATATGCAGCAAGAATATAACTAGAATGGAGGACCGTCCCTATCCATCCCCATCCATTCCCTGTCAGAATGATTTTACAAAACCCTGGTGTTAGCTGTGTCTGTTAAATAGGTTCAGCAAAAGGCACCGTATGTCAGGCTATCTGGCATATAATAGCATTACGCTTTTGAAAGGCAATATATTTCCAAGCACCTCTGTTCTGCGGGTGGATCTCTTTTCCTAGCACACTCTCTTAAGACACTTTGCTGCTACAAATGCAACCATAATGTCTTATCTCAGGGATTTGTAATAAGGTGTCTTCCACTCAGTTGCACAGGGATAGATAACTTGGAGTTTCAGAAAAATCTTAGTAAGGAGTTTGTCTAAATAAACTTAGACCAAAGTGTTTATATAAAAAAGCTAAAATGATTACAAGGAGCAAATTAAACTCTGACCTACACAGTCAAACCTTGCAATCCAGCTTTCGGCAAACACCCATTGTGAATTAGTTATGAAGAAAGCAAAATAAAACCTTTTTTTTTTTTTTAATTATCTTCAGCTTTTTTACCCCAAAGACAATAGACTACCTACAGCAAAAATAGAGGCAGGGTCATAGAGATAGTTTTTAAATGAAAAAACAAGTGCATTCAGTTATTTTCAACAAGCTTTTAATATTCATTTTGGAAAAAAATTAACAATGGTGTCAAAGCAAAAACATCTGGCAGTGCTCTTAGAGCTATAACCCTATTTAGGCAACTAAATCTTGGAGGAAGGGCTCTGCTTCCTTGAGCATATAGTATGTGCACTTCCATCAGAAAATGCAGTTTTTCTTTCTTCATCAGTGAAAGTAAGGGGCTTCACCAAATAAATGTCTAGACATTTAGAGATCTTAGTTCTGAATTTTTGGAAATCAGTTTTCAAAGTAAGAAATCAGAGCCTTTATGATTCCACTGCTTCTTACTTATCTACCTTTATAATTAATATGCACAGTGAAAATTTATTTGGGATGCTTATGTAGTTAGGAAAATGCTTTCTTGGGCTGTTTTTTATATTAATATCTAAAACTAGAGCTGCAAAATAAGATCTAAACCATTTAGTGATGGACTGCCTTTGTAAACTGCATACCTTTTGGTTGCCCTGAAACACTGCACAGCTCTTCTTTTCCCAGACTGACTTTGTCCAGCTCCTTAGCTGTAGTTAGAGAAGTTCATTGGAGGAATATGTTCCTTAGAGATTCTCCTTATTTCTGAGGCTCTTCCTCTTGGTTAAAGGTGGCTCAACAAGCTGGGCAGTTACCAAGTAAAGCAGCCCGCTGCACTCACGAGACTGTTTCATTCCTGGTGCCACCTGTTGGGGTCAGGGACCAAGATCAGGTGAGTTTCAAATTCTTATTGTGGCAAATGGCTCTTTAAAACAATTTATAAGAGAGAGGGGAAATGAATCTTAGGGGAAGGAATTATGAACCTTCAACACCCTTGAGCTAGCACATTCTTCTGGAACATTTCACACTAACAGATGCTCGTGATAAGGAAGGAGATAGGGATGTCATCTCAGATGTATTGACATTAAAATCAGAGTCTGAGAATGTTAGCAAGGGATACAGATGTGAGGTTTTTGGGTTGTTAGGGTTGTCTTCTTTGGTTTTTTCTTGTTGTTGTTGTTGTTGTTGTTTTTAATGACTAGCTAATTCTGAAGTCCCAAAAGGTTTAGATCTTACTTTGCAGTCCCCAAAAAACGTTTGGGCAGAAAAATCTAGAATTATGTAATCGCAAGTAATGATCAGTCACATGTGTGCTGTGGAAGCCTGGGATCAGAGGAGTAAAATAACAATTCTCTGTTCAGGGAGCACTTTGGAAAAGAAAGGCGGCAAGGAGTTTGTGGAAGCTGTCATTGAGCTTCGCAAAAAGAACGGGCCATTGGACATAGCTGGAGGTGAGGTTCTGCGCTTCGGGAAGCCCCGGATGAGCACGGTGGGCAGCGGGTTCTTGCGGTCTGCCGCAGTCTTCGCTGCAGTCAATCAACCAAACACGTTCCAGCCCAGTGCTTGTGTGAGAATCCCTCTGGGTTCGTGCTATCCCCAGACGACGTTGGTGGGTTACATGATATTTGTATTCTCAAATGTTAAAATACATGCACTGCATCTTAAGGAACCGTATCAAAGCATCTGGGAAATGGTATAGTGATGTAATATTACAAATAAAAAGAAGCTGTTCACAGAGACACACATATACAAAGAATGTTGATTATTAAGGACACAGCTCAGGAAAGCCCTTAATTAGGTGCTTATTTTCAAGAACAGCTGAAGTTCAACTCTGTTAAACGTCTGCTTTTCTGTCTGACTTTCACTGAACTTAAAGCACTTGCTTAAAATTAAGCATCTGCTTAGGTACCTTGTTTAATCAGTGCCTAAGCCATTGCTGTAAAAGCTTATGATTTTTCAATGCCTAGTTATCAAAATTTATGTAATATCTGAGGACAATCTAATATTGTAGAGTAGTAAAGTTTGATAAATCACAGTATGTAATTTTACGCCATCTGTGAAATTGCTGATACATGTTGTTCATATAGAACTCTGATTCTGCCATCTGTGTTTATGCTATGAAAATAAATATAGTGCGTGCAGTTTTGTAAACGAATTCTGACTAAAGCTGAGGAGGAGATCTAAGGCTTCAACTAGGACAGGAGAAATTTATGACTGTTTACTTCTGGTAACTTAATGCAATTTTTTTTCTTCCTGGTTTGCTTTTCATTTAAATTTTTAATAGCATTTTCTTAGAATTCTGGTTTTGCAAAAAAATATAGAATCAATTACTCGCCTATTCTTTGCTCACTTCTGTACAGTATTCCTTATCAAGCTATCGGTTAGCTAGGCCAAAGTGTGCTCAGAACTAGATTTCAAGTTGGAAAGAGATTTTTTTCTCAGCCACCACTTCATTCCTCCGACCCGAGGGCAGCTTGGCAGTCTTAGCCTGAGAGTGTCACTGAAATCAAGAGGAAGCTCTGTATCACATCAGCAGAAACTGACTGTTAGAGGACTCTAGAGTAGAACTGGCACAAGCCATTTCCCCAGATTTCTCAATTATATGAATATTCCTTTAATCTACCAATAACCAGGTTACTGTGCATATAATAGTAACTAGCACAGAATTTGTCCACAGTTCTTTTTTTTTTTTAATAGAAAAAGTATAACGTACTTTCCCTTTCAGAGTATTTTGATGTGAAATAAGTGACCGTTGCTCTTGGTAATTAAGAGGTGTCCTCAACAGAATCATAATGAGTTAATTAGTGACTACCCTAGAAAACACTCCTGTCTCAGAAATATTAAAGTTGGTGATGTGTATCAATACAATGTTTTATTCTTTCAGTATGAAGATATCATCAGCATTCCACATCTGAGTAGAGAGATGTCAGCTGCTTTTATTAGTTTCTTCTTGGATTTATGATGTATTCTGAATTTGCCAACATTTTAGATGCACATTATGACAAATTAAAATTGCCTAACACTGAGGTTATTCAATATGTTGAGAATCTACAAACCTATAAAAATATAAATGCTTGTGCTTCCATTGTCCCTTAAAATTTACACTTCTGATTAACCTCCTGTCAGAGTGCCACATGACAAAGTCTATTTTCTCTTTTCTGCAGCAGCTACAGAATAGTATCCATATGTGATGATAGTGCTCCAGGAGTTATTTCTGTGATATTTTAATAACAAAATGCCTCATAAACATCCCAGAATGGAGCAGAGAATTTCTGGCCTTTAAGCACCTTTACAGACCTGATTTTTTTTAATCACTGGTATTTTTATTGTTGTTTTTAAAGAAGCAAGCTCCCATTTTATACCTACGCTTTTGTGGGCATGTATGATTATATCCCAAAGCCTCTTAGAGGGCTGACGCTTTGTGAAGCTTCAGTGTATGCTCTTGTGAGACTTCGACTAGGTGGTTTTTGTCCCATGAGCTTGTGAATAGAGTATTTTTCTTCCATCTTTTTTTTTTTTTAGCGAACCAAAGTTACAAGCTTTTAATTGCAGCCACAGACCTGCGAGTTGAGAATGGCAATGATCCTGTTATCCTGTTTTCTGGCAGGCAGGGCACAATCTGTTGTTGCTCTGTGATGGGAAGTGGTGAATCCAGAATATGTTGTCCTGCTGGGAGAAGGCCACCGTTTTGGAGCCTGACTGACTGCCAGCAGTTTGTCTGCAGGCTCTCCCGCGTCCACTTAATCCCCACACATCCATGACAGTATCATGGTGATAACATACAATTAGCATGGTAAAAAACCTTTCTCGTTTCTTTGTACATACAGGACCTCGCCTGTTGGTATATAAACAGAGTGAATCAAACATTGTAAATCTGTAAACGCATCCTGTCCAACAGTCTGTCAAAAATGTGATGAAAGAGGTAAACTAGAAAACAGCATTGTTTAAGCAATCAAGGATGACCCATAAACAAAAAGCTTGAATAAAAACAGGCCCAAAATGCCTCCTTTACGCTTACTCAGAAATGAAGATAGAAATAAGGCAAAAATCTTAGATAATTCACCTCTTTTCTAGCCTTCCTTACCAGTTTGCAGAACACCAATAGCTTTGAACTGATCCCAGTCTGGGCTGCCGTCTGATCAGAAGCTGGCTAAACAAACTGTGTATTTAGCAAGAATAGCTAAAGGTCGCAGAGGTCATACCTCTAACAGTGTATTATCCTGACATTTACTGTAGCTCTGCAATAAAATCTGAACCAGAGCAAGATCATCCCTTGAATGGGTTTACGTTCTGACAGATTACTGCCTTTCTGCTTAGACATTACACAAGTTTGCACAATCCCCAGTATAAATGTGTTTCCTTTGATGTCAGTCATGAATTCTTGCTCTCTCTAAAATAAGCTCTATTATAGCTATGATTTATAAATTACCACAGTGAAATGCAGCTGGAAATGGAAAATGCAAAGTCTCTGTAATCATGTATTTTAAGCCTGCGTGATTTGTAATCTAAAACATTCACAGGGGCTAAAGGAATGTCTGTCGATTGTTTGCTATTTTAATCACATATGCACTCTTTTAATCCTAATGAGAGGAAAGCAATTACCTTTCACTTTCGTTTCTGACTAGCTGTTGTCAGTGCTGGCCATGGATTGCCCGCAAAGTTTGTGATCCACTGTAATAGCCCAGGTTGGGGCTCAGACAAATGCGAGGAGCTGCTGGAAAAGACAGTGAAGAACTGCTTGGCTCTGGCTGATGAAAAGAAGCTGAAATCAATTGCATTTCCTTCAATTGGCAGCGGCAGGTAAGGCTGTTATGCAAACCTTATACTTGATGCCAGACTGGTCACGTTTTCTAATGCCATCGCATATGTTCCGTTCTTTCCTGCTACAATAATAACTCTATTCTTGTTCATTTAGATCAATTCCCCAAATGAAATATTTCTTGTAGATTCATTCAAGCTGCACATGGAGCCTAGAATATTCTCCTGAATCCTAGTTTAACTTTGGCAGGTCTAGCAATGATCCTGCAAAAACTTAAAGCATACAAATAGGTTAATGTACTCTAAGAGTATATTAAAAGACTTTTTTTCACACTATCAATTTGTTCATATAAATTGAGGATGTGGAGGAGAGCATGAAGAAAAGGAATCTATTTTACCTAGTTTTACTGCATAATTAAACATACTACTATATATGTCTTACATAGGTTAGCAAGAAGATGTGTTTTAGTGTTAGTTTAAGCATCGGACTTGAAATGCCTTGATTCTAAGGATTTGCAGAGTCACTTCAAGCTTTCTCCCAAAATCTGTAAGCTGAATTCCATGCAGTTTACATCGTGGAACTCTTCCAGAAAAAAAAGGCCTTAAAGTCTTTGCCAAGATTTTTGAAAGCCAAAATCTAAAGTTAAGGTCCTCTAGCTGTGGTAGGATGCTTAATGCCTTTGAAAATTGTATCACATTCTTAAAAGTCTAAATATGGACTAGAATTTTAATTTGAGGCTCTTGGGAAGGGGGGGGCACAGCTGGAGCATTTGGCCCTTAATGATGGCTCAGTATGAAGACCAAGGACCAAATCCATGCTGAATTACAGTTGTGTATTTAACCCTGAACAACTGCTACTTTGAATTTGCCATAGAAGTAGTTGACTGATCTTCTTCAGCAAGAATATTCTTCCCATTGTGCCACGATGCAACATGAGATTAATTCCTGCGTATTCTGTGTAGGGCAGAAAGTATTACTGGGTGAGCTTTTTGGGTGAATGACAGTAAAGATATAGCAGTTTCACTGGGATAATAAATTTAAGCAACTTGCATCAGACTGAGCTTCAGAAAAAGGCTGAGGTACATGAATGACATTTTAAGGAGGTAACATAAGCCAGCTTTGTAGAACCATAGAGAAAATGTAGTGGAGGATTCATATTAACCAGTTGAATTAGTTGTCAAGCTAGTCGGTAAAAAGAGAAGCTCTTCCGGATGGTGATCCAGCACAATTAAGCTGTTCTCTGAATTGCTTTTTGGGAGAAACTGCATTCCTCCACTCACTATAGAGTGTTTGTGGAACTGTTTATTTAGGTGCCTAAAGCAAGGCTATATGAAGTATCTTCCCTAGAGTCCTTATTTACTGGATAGCTCCCAGGAAGGAACCGTTCGCAACCATTGTTGTGAAGTAGTTGATTGGTGTTGGAACATGATGAAACCCTGAATAATCATGATTCACATTCTGTTATCAGATCTGGTTACTGACAGATGAGATTTGTGGCTGTGTTGTCAACTTGGTGTACACACATAATTCTCACTCAAGCCAACTGAAGTGATGTTTTTGAAAGATGGAGTGGAATCAACAGGCCTTGGGAAATATATGGTGTTGTATATTTTCCCTTTTTTCTTTAGAGATATTCAAGCATAAATTAATTTTGAAGAGAAAAGAATATATTCTGACACTACTCTACTTGTTTTTATAAAGTCAAAAGCATAAAAATGTAAAGCTTTTAAGGACAGCAAATGCCAAAGACAGCACATGTATGCAGCTGTTCTGGTACAGACATCTGTCAAGCAGACATCACCCAATAAACCCACATAAACAGTTTCATTCTCTTTTATGGTTGAGGAATGGGATTACATGAGGGCAGTTCAAATAAATCATGGGGGAAAATAAAATAGCATGCTTATAGCATTCAGTGGGCCAGATGCTCAGCCACAGCCAACTTGTGGAAAGCACAAGCTGGGTGCTGCACAAAGGTAGCTTGGAGTTCACTCTGGTAGGGCCAGCAGGAGAACAGGGAAAGATGAGTTTGGGATTGAGCATAAAATCACCCTCTGAGTGGGGATTTCATTCTGAGGCTCTGACTTTGATCTGAATTGACACTAGCTTGGCTAAAATCTCAAGCTGCCTTTTTACAAGAATTTAATTCAGACCAGTAGATCCAAGGCAAGAGGCTTCTGTTGCTTCTTGCAGCCCACACATGGCACTGGTCAGCATCCTACTTGTGATTTTTCCACTCTGCCTCTTTCCCTTTTTTGAGGCATAGGCCCTAAACAATTCAGTTTAATCAGCTTCCATGTGCACATATCTCCTTTAAATCGGAGGCAGCTCTGTTGTCATTTGCCCTGCTGTGACCACCTTGCTGGAACACTACTGGAGTGAAGCTCGTACAGCTTCAGAGTCCCCTTTGAGCATTTCAGAAACAGTGTTTACCCCGATTTTGATGCTGACCTGCATAACTATTCCTGCTCAGCACCAAAATTCCTTGAAGGTCCATTTAATATATGCCAGGATGCAGCATCCATAAGTAAATGGCAAGCGATCGAATGCAGAGGCATACTGACTCCATGCCCTTTCCTCTGTGTAAGCCAACAGTAGGAAGTAGCTTCTGTGTCCAAAATATGCTCTCAGTGGGTTACCTTGTCACATAGCTGATTCTCCCTGGACCAGCTAAATTGCCTTTGGAAGAGTACAAGTTTTTTCACAATGCTTTTTGCTTTTCTTTATTTAAGTAAAAGTAATTTTAGTAAAAGAAAAAATAGGGTATTTTCAGAAAGGAGGGAAACAGCATGTGCTATTTCATGTCATCATTTCTGAAATATCACAAGCATTATCTTCATGCAGCGTGTATAAAATCACATTACATGCAGCACTACCACAGAATTGCTCTTAAAGTATATTTTATGGTAAGGTAATGTGCAGTAAGTGGTCCATGACACAGGTAGTTGCCTTTCTTATTTTGCTTCTTGCAGCATGTAATAAGAGGGAGAGTACAACGGTGTTTTATTATCAGAGTTTGGTGCTCCAGTGAGCAAATGCCAAGCCATATTGCACCTGTTAAAGCCAGAGGTGAATTTAGCCCTGCTTCTTTGAAGAGCAAACACTAAGAAACTCAGCTGTGTGTGTAATCTGTGAACTATTAATACTATTCCTCTGTATTATAGGACAGTATATCACAGTCTGTAGCCTTAAATAAAAGAAGGTGTGTTAGATGACATCTCTCTTTCCCCCATTTTACTTTTCTTTACTTTGTAAACTTCCTTGGATAGAAAAATGTAATTGTTTGCTGTTCTTCTTCCTTGGAGACATCGCATGCCGTGCTTGAATTCAGTGGCAGAACTTCCATTAGTAGAAGATTCTGAATTCTTCTGCATTCTTTAAGCTTCTTATATCGTTTCTGTCACTGCAGCATTCCAGTAGCCTAGTGAGGGCCTGAACTAAGATACATCTTTCAAAGCTGCTATCTAATTGCTGTAATGTGGATTTGTTCAATAGATAGGGGGCTCGGAGATTTGTACAGAAATAAGTGGCTTCTAGGAGGAAATTGGTCTGAACTACAATAAGGAGAGAAGGAGAAAGAAGATATGATTTGTAGTAAGGTGAAACATTGGTAGCAGTCTGTAGAGAAATAAAAATGAATTATGTAACTGCAAAGTATAGCCTTCACAATCCAGGAAAACATGTGCATCTTTAAAAGCCTTTTCTTTGCTCCTTCCACTTCTCCTCTTCTTCCTGACAAATTTATTAAATTAATGCTGTTGCTGTATTGTTGTCACACACAACTCTCTTGGAAAAATGGATCACGCTCATCAGACCTGTCACAGAGAGGTTCGTACTACTTTGATTGCAAGCAACCATATCACCCGGTGGTTTTCTGCTGCCACTGTCCCTGAGTATCCCCCTTCCTCCCCCTCCAAAAAAGCAGCATTAATTTCATGAGCTCTTCCAACAAGAGCTTCTGTGCTGAGGATGCTGGCTAGCATAGCCCTCTTGTGACCGGTGACAGAGGGGACATTGTGTAAGCCTAGAAGTTCTTCCAGAGAGATTACTTTACCCTCTGCATCATTAACGCTAACTGTGCCACCTCTTCCTGCTGCAGTTGCATAGTGAGAGAGGAATTTATCCTTGCCATAGACTGTGTAATTATGAGCAACATCGATACTTGGAAGACGTAGTACAGTCAGAATAATTAGTTCCATAGACTGTCATACTCTGCGCAGTAGCTGCATTCTGCTAGCTTTCAGATGACTATAGTTTTAGTCAAAAACAGCTATTGTTTTTTTCCTCTCCTAAAAATCCATCTACTGTAATAAAGGAGAAAAAGAAATCGCTGAATTCATGGAATTAGAAGGAACAAAACAAAGATAGACAAAATACTGCTGTTATTAAAGTTCCAACTGTCAAGTACCATCCATCTTTGAGTATTGAAAATTCATGTGAAAATGGTTTCAGTATCTCCTTATTATCCTACAGCTAAGAAAGATTCAAGTAGATCCATGTTTTTTAACAGGGAATATTGACAATGTGTTTGTGTACATGTGCATGTGCCAAGCAACCAGGTGATGTTCAGCAGGCTCTTTAAAATTTCATTGGGGTACTATTCTTACCAGAATGATCACATCTCATCACCGTCCGATTGACTACTGCAATGCACTTTGCTGGGGCTGTGCTCAGCAAAGCCCAGGGCAAACCTGTGCAGTCTAGGTAGATAGCAGCGCTTCGTCTAGACCACCTTCAAAGTAGTTACCAGGGGTAATTTCAGGTTTTAACCATAGCCTGTAAAACTCTCTTATAGTTCAGGTCGTGGCTTTGTTCAAGCCATTCTACTTTTGTTCAACCTGTGTTAAGATTAGATGAGACTTTCAGACAACAGCTACTAGATGGAAATGTGAAGAAGCCTGTAAGAAGTGTCCCCAGGCTGGGTATACGTCTTTGAAATTCAGCCGTGCACAAATTGGGCATCTGAGAAAGCGCTGTTGGCAGTGGTTTTTCTCACTACCAAACTACCAGAACTCGTTCTCTCTTCATTTTCAGTCTGTAGCAAGGTTGTATGAGTAACTTGTTTAATTTTGTACTATATTATTAACCATTAATAGTGGTAAAGTCATTTTTGTTCTTTGAGTCTTTCATATTTTGTTTTGTGTATCCCTTTCTGTTTTTCTTCTTGGTTGGTCTGCTTTCAGGACAAGTCTGACTGTGCAACTCGAACATCTATGCAGCTTTCCTGAACCCTTTAGCCTGACTGGGCACTGGTTTACTTGTCTGTTAAGGGAGGGTAATTGAGCCTTCAGATATTGTAGGGTTCAACCCATTAATGTGTTTGGACTCTATACTCATATTTTGGGAATGCTTTCTTCTGCAAGCACCTTTTTCTAAAAGTTGTTTGAACATTTTAAGTCCCACCTAAACAAACAAGTTTGTAGCTTCTAATTCAGCTTGTAAACACTTGCCCTGTAGCTTTATTTACTGTGCTGCATACGAGAAAGCCCTGAGCGTTCCTTGCAAGGTTATACTACCAAAAGCTTGTTTGGCAAGTTTTGATTCTCCTTTTTTTCCTCTCTCCTACTAGAAATGGCTTCCCAAAGCAAACGGCTGCTCAGCTGATCCTGAAAGCCATCTCCAGCTATTTTGTGTCAACAATGTCCTCTTCAATCAAGACGGTGTATTTTGTGCTCTTTGACAGTGAGAGTATAGGGATATATGTGCAGGAAATGGCCAAACTAGATGCCAACTAAGCCTAGAAAGCTACAGTACCAGCCCCCTTACCCGTCATCCTCCTCCTCCCCAAATCCTTAACTCATCGTGAAGCAGAGCATCCCTTATTTTAAATTTTGCTCATTTAGGGGAATAAAAGTGTTTTTTTGGTTTTGTTTGTTATTTTTGGTTTGTTTTTTATTTTTCTTTCTAAAATGTTTTATGTTGGCACTGATAGTTGGCATTACTGCTGTTAATGCACTGTATACCAGGCATCGTCTGAATTTAGTGTAATCTAGGAGATTTTATAGTTTTATTTTAATGAAGTATGGATTGAAGCAGAAAGCTATTAGGAGTATGTAGTCTTTTACTTGTGAAAGAATCAGGCAGACCCTATTTTGTAACTGTGTTGTGGTGCTTTATCAATACATCGAGTGGCGTTCCTTTCATTTTTTTAAAGAACAGATGCTATAAACCTAATTTGTGTTTGTTTATTGTCTTAATGATAAATCTGGAAGAAAAAATACAGAAACCCTGTTGTCCTTAATTATATTTACAATTTTGAAATGTGTGAATTGATTTAGTAAAATGTTTGAACTGTTGCTGGTGGTGTATTTGAATTAATTTTTCTCTTAAGCGTTCATTTTATAAATTCTGAGCAGTTAGCTGTGAAAAGCATGACAAAATCCCAAATCCAAACCAGTGCACTGCTTGGAGATGCTGGGCATCTTACAGGTATTAGCTGAATTTCTGCATGCTCAGTGACTTTCCAAATCGGATCTTTTTCCAGTGAGTATTCAGACTTTCCAATAGGTGCTTCAGACCCTCCTGTTCAGAATCGGAGCTAATTGGCTGTTTAGGTTGGGAGGTCCAAGCCTTTTCACAGTAAACATTTTTTTGCTGCCTGCACACACTGTATAGATTCTTTCAAACCCTTCCACTATTCCTTTGGGTTTTGGAGGTAGTTGGGTAATTTTTTTTTTTTTTCGGTCGTTCTGGTTTACACAAATCAAGATATAGGATTCAAGTAAAGTCCGGGGGTTTTTTGAACTAGTTCCAGTAATTTAATATTAGTCTGTTTGAAGCCATTCTGTATTTTTTCCAAATATTTATGAGCCCAGTTTGTACTGTTTGCCATATAGTTTGCACAGCTGAAATCCATACCAACATAAACCTTTACAGAAGCCACTTGTTTTTGTACTTTAGGAAAGAAGAGGCTACATGTTCAAAAGCTATTTCATATGAATGCTATCTCTGAATAGGAAGTTCTTCCTTTGAAGTCTTCAGCCTACTTTCTAGATAGTAGGCATACGCTTTTGATTTTTATTGAAAACTTCATTTGCTGATGAAAGAGTGCTTAACTTTCATTCTGGATTGATCCAGAGCAATGAGTGGACGGAATCTGACTCATTGGTTTCAGTAAGCTGAGAATTCACTAAGATATGGATCCTGAATACCAAATATTAAAAATTTGTAGCTTGAGCTCCTGCAAGAATTTGGTTTTATGCATCGAATTCTGGATACTTGTAACTTTGGAATGGACTGCTGTAAAGGAACAACAGCAACAGTAGAAGGTAAATTTTAAAATAACTTTGTTGTTTTAAATACCAAAGTTTAAGTGTTTTAAATAACAAAGTTATTTTAAACAAGTACACAAAGCTAAGAGGAGCAAAGAGTAAATTAATTTTGTGCCTCAAACACATAAAACATTTGGCCATGCTATGAGCTCAAACTTAAGATTTCTAAAGAATGAATAAAATGCGCCTGATATCACAAGGCTTAAAAGACAGCAGGATAAGTGGAAATAAATGAAATTAGTGAAATAGTATGGCATTTAATTGTGAAATGCCTGTGTTACTGTAGTTCCATTGATTTTCATACAGAAAACTGAAACTGCACTTTCCACAAATTTCACTAGATGTCACTAAAAGGATTGAAAAATAGGCAAAAACATGAATAAGGGGGTCCTGAGTAAACACTTGGTGCGAGGAGGGCACTGATTTTTGCAGAAGAGAAGTAGACTTTTAACACAGAAGGAGCATGCACATCAAAATGAGTGTGTGCCCAGCAGTTTACAGCTTCTTGGCCTCTTTGCACTAAAGCGGACTGTACTGAAATGTGTAAAGTCTCAGTTGCAAAATGTTAATATGTCACTAACTGAAAACCCCAGATGTGTTCATCCACAAGCATTTTCAAAGTAGTTAAAAATACAGCCTCCAAAAAGGGCTGTAACAAATCCATCCTTACACTATTACAGCCTGGCAGGGAGGGATCAACATTTGTCTTTCAGCTAAAAGAAAATCCAAAAGCAAACTGGAATGTAATTCAAATTACATGGACTTGTTTCTTCTGACCTAGAATCTTGTCTGCTTTTTCAGCCACTAGGTCCATAAATACATAAATTCTGTACGTTTCCTTGGGGTTGCTTCTGCTGTGCAATTTGCTTCCATTGGATTCAAGGCTTTCTGCAAATGAAGGGCTGTGAAGAGCTCCCACCTGAGGGGCCTCCAACCTGTCATGTCCCAACGTGAACAGAAGTGGTTTTCAGGGACTTTTTACATTTCCTTGAACGTTGGGATGATCTGCTTCCCACGGCAGACAGGTCCACAGCCTGAGAGCTCTTAGAAAGTGTTTTGCTCCTGTTTAAAATCATTTGCAATTTTGAAGCTGGTCTCATAGGGGGTATCACTGTATTCTCCTTTTGTACAAATCCCAGAGCATCACCCTTCTTCCTGGAGTTTGTTCAGAAGCCTGCAAACCCTCTGTATTTGCAGTGAACACAACAATTCTGTTGTTTTGACCCAGCTTGTTCCCTGGGTGACCTTGAAGCTGCTGCACAGCTGGTCCCCCCTGCCCTTGTAGACAGGTAAATCTGCCGAGAGGAGGAGTTAGTGGGTCTGTGTCTTGGCCCTTGCCTGTCAATATTCACCCATATCTCCCACAGTCTGCAGAATGCTGCTCTGAGATCCCAAAATCCAGCCGGCTCTACTGGAGAGGAAAGCAGAAGCCAAAGATCCAGGAACAAGCTTGAACCCAGCCACAGGGCGTAGCCTGAGTAGATTATGGCGTACGTTCAAGAACCTAAAAAGTAACAGATCAGGTTACATGCATAATAGAAAAACAGAAGAAATTCCTGCTAACATGTGTACTGCAGTGAAGACAACGTTACTTTTGGAACCTTCTTAGCATTTTGTTTCTTATATCTAATTGTGCCAACTCAATTTGCAAAAAAAACAAACTAATCACATTTAGGAAAGACCATGAATGGCAAAGTCTCAGTCAAAGTGTCTTTATAGCTTGTTCTCTTATTGATAAGTCCATTATGGACCTTATCTGAAAACACAGGTTAAAATGGACCTCCCATTTTTAAAGGTTTAAATGCTTTAAAGCATTAGAAGCATTTTGTGGCCTATAGCATTTTCTATTCAGTATTTCAAACCCCGTTTTCCACTGTTACTCTGCTTTTAGTCCACTGACTTTTTCCACTGTAGAGGAGAAAATTCATTATAATACTGTCCTTAGGGTGCATCAAATTGTGTAACTTTAGAAGTTCTCTCTGCTTTTACAGCCTACAATCCTCCCGAAGGTTTTCTCATTCTAAGTTGTCAGCCTGTATGATCTGCTGATCTGGTATAATTATCCTACTGCATTCACGGTCAAGTTGCCAGGCGAGGTTACGGCGGCAATTAGCTCTTGACAGAAGTGTTACTTTGTCCCAGAGAGGAAGTAAGCAAAAATGCAAGTTTGAGTTCTTTTTTGTTTTTTTGTTTTTCTTTTCTGAAGAGGAAGAGTTCATAACCGTTGTGTAGATCATCTGCCTCTGAATCCGTGTTTCCTTAAGTCCATTTTTTCCTTCTGAGAAAT
The DNA here is from genome assembly GCF_036417845.1 of Apteryx mantelli. Lineage (NCBI taxonomy): Eukaryota > Metazoa > Chordata > Aves > Apterygiformes > Apterygidae > Apteryx > Apteryx mantelli. The sequence goes on along the minus strand of NC_089991.1, from coordinate 4,300,593 downwards.
GGAAGCAATAAAGAACATTTGTGTAACCTTTATTTTTCTAAAAAAATTTGGGAATGGCAGATTATTTGGTAGCAGTAATGCAGATGTGTCTTCTGGATGATTAGTGCCATGATGGACAGGTTAGACTTTTAGTCTCATATTACATTCCATTGAAATCAGCCCTCCATATTTCGTGATTAATTTAAGATTCAAGCTTCCTCCATTCACTTCAGCTCCTCTCTGGATCTCGAGTTTTAGGAAGTTTGGGTTTAGTGTTTTGGCAAATTCAAAGGTATGAACAAACCCCTAGCATTCACATCTGGCCTGCAATCCAGACTGAAATTTCCCTAGTGTTCCTAGATGTGCTTTGTGTGAGGGATTTGGTATGAACTAGCTGCTTTACCTCTTCCAGCTCAGATGGCGCTTTGGACATCTCGCCTGGCAGTAGAGACTGGGACGCTGGTAAAATGCCAAGCAAGGACCAGTCTGCATAAAACATGGGTGATGTGAGGCAGGGAAATATGATGGGGGCTGCACCCATTCTGATGCAGCCTGTTTGCAGTTTGGGAACCACATTTTCCCTTGCTTTCCGACAAACGGGCAGGCAACACAACGGAGAGCTTTTTAGTCATTGTGTTTGGCTTGGAGGTCTTCAGTCTGTCTTCTACTGTATGTTCTATTGTTAGTATTTTTGCTTCTAGGATAACCAAGAGCAAGTAATTGTTCTAATTGTTTAAAATTAATAAATTACGGATTTATTAAAATAGGTTGTCTAATTTTAGATTAATAAATCTTAAAACACCTGGAAACTGACCACTTGTGCAGCTGCCGGTTCGCTAAATACTGTCCCTCGCTATTAACCCACTTCTCTGTTGCCCAGTGGACAGTGCTGATCGCCGGTGGGTACTGGAGTTCAACCCACTGCTTCCACCTAGAGATCCCAAGAGCCTCATGGTCTGCCCCAGGCTCCTGCCTTGAAGGTTGTGTCCATCCTTACGCCTTACTGTTACAGCAGTGGTCAGACTTCTCCTCTGGGTAAAGACAGCTCTGCTGACAAGGTTACATTTTTGGGCCTTTAGGACTTGCCGACATTCACGGGAGTTTACAAGGAGAGGTCTGACATCTGGTGAGAATGGTGGATTTCCTTGTAATGCTCCATTTAGCTGGTTATTTCCAGATTATGTTGGATTTTCATTTGTTATATGTATGTTTCAAAGAAATGCCTGCAGCTAGCATCTTTTTAAGTGGCATTATAACCTCAAATGTCAGCTACAAAACATACAGGATGTTACTTTCCAAGCCCGGATTCAGCTGCTTCTGCAGTTTTTCCCCAGGTATTGATCATTCTTCTCACAGACTAGATTAATTAGCACTGTGATGATCCATTGAATGATATCTCTTGCCTGCTACAAATTGAGAGTGCATTACACAGGCTCCCTCTTAACTATTACATTGAACAAGTACAACATACAGCATGGTAATGAGTGCGCTGATGGGACAACATAAGAACATCTGCTCTCCAGAGATTTGTCTTGAACAAATGCTTCCATGCGCAAGATTTCATCGTAATTATAAAATACCATTCAAGAAGCTCGTTAAGAACATCAGCAGCATGATTATAAGCACTATATGAAAATATAAAAAGATAGGTGTTAATAGCCAGAGAGGGGAGTTTCTAATCTTTCAGCCTTCAAACACACAAAGGAGAAGTCACTGAAATTGCTACGTATTTGTGCAAGTGTAAGGAAGACTGGAATCTGACTCATTAGATGTGAGCAAAGCACTTTCAGAAATGCTTTTTTTCAGACAAAAAGGGAGGCAGGAAGATTTTTGTTTGTAAACTCCCCGAAAACAGTGTACCTACATTCAGTGAATCTGAGAGATTAAGAATTCAGAGAAAGTACTCTGAAAGGTAAGATGGCAACTCCAACAAAACATAGGTACTATACACAGCTAAAACACAGAGGAGATTCCTTGTTAGCCCAATAGGCAAAAGTTTGTAGAAAAATAAGGTTCCAATTTCCCTGCATTTGTTAGTACCAAGTTTTTATGAGCTCTCCCTTGATCCTAGCTAAAATTGTTTTTTCTAGCCTGAAAAATAGCATTGACAGGAGCTGCAGGTGCTCAGGCACTGGAAGATCAGGTCTGTAGCCTGCGGTAACTAGTCACATACTCTGTTCTGCGATCGTTTTACAGAGGACTATAATACCTAAAGTTGTAATGGCAACTCAAAGGAAGCAGCATAATTGATAGGCCTGAAGAGTGCAGGTAAGTAGAAGGATTGTATTTATATCCCTGGAGTGAAACCCAATGGGAACCAGACTATTGCACATTGGCTAAAATGCTTGAAAATTGCCACCAACTCCTCCTTGTGTTCCGCTCTTCAGAGATTTAGTTCATTCCTCCATAGAATCCTACTTAAGGCCTCCACAACTCCTGTTTAACCATTATCACTAGCAACCAACTCATAAATGCCTCTTCCCTCGGTTGGATCCACGCACAGGAATCAAGGGGAGATGATACTGCTGTTTCCTAATACAAAGCAAAGAGCAACAACAGTTCACAGTGTAGCCCACAAAATCCCAACTCTTCCACACTTTTTCACCAGCCTGGTTAACAGAAGAAATTTGATATTTTTGTACCTTGAAATGACTAGCCTTCTTAGGCTTAGGAGAATAAATTAAAGTTGAGCCAAAGTATGCCTCAGCTGCAGTGGATGGGCAGATTGATTTGCTTTCCATCTGGGAGATTAAATTCCACTGCCAAAAAAATGGCACCAGCATAATTAGCTGTCAGTCAAGTTGCAAAGAGACAGACTATGTGGGATAATTGAAAGCCCTGCAGCTTCTCATTACATACTACAGTAGCCCTATTTGCAAATTTCCACCTTGAGGAGGTTCCCCGAACGTTGTCAGGATTGTACTTATTCTCCCTGGCACATTCTTTTGAAGTGAAGCAGGAATATTGTGCAGAGTTGGATTAATTTTAAGTAACATTCACTTAACCTAACTTGGTTATAATATATTTGTCAACAGCCCCTGACAGCTCCACTAGGCTTTAATTGCAAGCAAATCCAAACAACTCGAAGGAAATGGTAAGTGTTCAATGCTGCTTATGCCCAGGAGACACCTTTACAGGCATAAAAATCACCTCCCTCCTTTTTTTTCCCCTCTCCATGCAATATCCCTCCCTTGCGGATTCTCTTATTCAGCAAATTGTAATTCATAATGGACCTATCAGTATGCGATATTATAAACATGTACGTTTCATATAAAATAATCAACTCCTCTCTTTTTTTTTTTTCCATTTTGTGAGGCTAGAGCATGCTTCAGAGACTGCCGAATGTCCAGGAAAGTTTAGGAGAGCCAAGGAGTTCGGATAATTGCCCCAAGCCTTGCTGAAGGATTGCCGGGGTCTTCTTGTTGATGTGGAAAGAGGCAAAAAGGGCCCTAAGAGAATGAAATACTTTACAGTCTTCATCCTAAAGCCATAGGGAATATGCAAACCAGATCGTTTCTCTCTATATAATAGGAGCCAACACTGACTGCAGTCCTCTTTTAGGGTGAGCAGACGCACTTTCTGTCACCCTTCCCTAGTGACTTCCTAGCTCACCAGTACAACACAAAGAGAATTAGGTCCGTCCTGCTTGCCGGCTTCCCATTTTTTAACAGGAAACGACTACTGCCAATATAGGGCGAACGTTTCAGGTTCTTCCCATCCGTAACTTCCCACAGGAGGAGGCAGCTCCCTGTGTCATTTGTCTTAGAAGTGGACACTGTACGATCAGGTCTCCACTCATGTGCTTTCAGGCTGATGTATTCCGTGTGGGAGGGGAGGGAGAGGTCGTATGGGCTCTGCCTGCTTTTGGCAGCTTCCAAGCTCTCTAACCCAGAAAAGTTACTGCTTCCCACAGAAGAGGGAGCCAGTGTCACACCTCCCACATGTGACTCTGAAACCTCTTTCAGCTAATAAAGCCCAGTCTAATACACTAATAAGTCTTTTTAAACCAAAGCTTTCATTATAAAATGTAATTTATACTCACCTTTAAGAGCACCACAAACCTGAGTCCTCTTAAAGGCACAGATTTTCCTCTTGCCTCCCTGCAGCGCTTTCTCAAAGTCGGCTGTGTTTCCAGACCTGATGGGGACTCACTGGTGTGAACTGGGAGCCGAACTGGGAGCAGAACAGGTGGTTCATAAAACAACTGAAGCTCAAGTAACTCGCCTGTTGCTATGATGTGGTAGAGGACTAGCCTGGCACAAAATAACAAGACAGAAACTGCAAAGAATGGTGTGAAACCCTATTTCTGATTATTCAGGCTCCATCAAAAATATAAACACCCCAACCTACTCCCATGCCTACTGGGAGCAGGTCAGGATTTAGCACACAGACGGGCCTCAAGGTGGCTTATCCTCGTGTATGTTAGGAAAGGAAAAACTGCCCTTTTTGTCTGTGTACAATGCCCCTCTATGATTTATTAGACAGTCGTCCTTTTTTGCCTCAATTACTCACTTCAAAAGGGGGTGGAAATGGGACATTCCTAGCCCTAATACTAAATGCATGTAGTCAATAAAAAAGAAAAAACGCTGAAAAATGTTTAAAGGGAGGGTGCTTAAGTTATTGCAGCCCTTGGGAGCATTAATGTATGTGCCAACAAGTTACTGTATGTGGCTTTAACATGCTTATTTATTCTGCTGTGCAATAAAACTCTGTCTTAAATAGTGCCAAAACCTGTTTGCCATGGCAACTCCTCATCACACATGTGTTCCAGTACTACTTACAAGCACCTTCTTAAAGAGAAATACACAGCAGGATGAATGGCTTGTGACCTTCAGGGCATTTTACGAAGTTTTAAGCACCCAAGTAAATATTACTTTGGACTGAAATATTTCTCCTAGGTATTTTTTTCCTCTTTGGGTGACTCTTAAAGCAGTGAAGCAAAGCCTTTTCCCTGTTCCTTGCTCATTTCTCTCCAAGTGAGTTGTAATGACTTGGACAAAGGACAGAGTCTGATTTTTACCTGGCAGGTCTCAGGCGTTGCCACTTGGCTGGAGAAACATGGTAAGAATCAGCTGGTCTTCTATGGTTTCAAGTGCGCTGCAGCTGCTCTTCGTGTAATTAGTCATCCTTTGTATTGGCAGAAGAAAATAGATGTTTTCCCTCCTCCCATCTGCAATAAATGTTTGCTCAGTCTAGCCACTGGCCTTAAATCCCAAGTGTGCACGTGTCCGTAATAAAGCCATGTAATGCTAACGCTACACTTAGCAGTTCTGCAACTGCCCAGCCCGGGAAAGAGCTGGATCATGGGTCCTTGTTCCACTACTTAATTTACTGCTTTGCCTTGATGTAACTGGAGACACAAGCGCGTCTCCCACAGCGCGGGAGAGACACATCCGCGCATCCTAGCGGCAAATCACATAGAGAGGAGCAGGTACAGGTTACCCTGCTCAAACATCCTCCAACGGCAGGATGCTGCTGCGTGGGAATCCCTCGCGGAAACGGGGATCCTCTGACTGTTGCACTGCTAATGGCTGTCGGGGGTATCTGAAATGCAAACGGCGCTAAATGGGAGACCGGTTCCTCGGCCTTTCTAGATACAAACTCCCACTCTGCTAATACGTGGGCCAGGGGAAAATTAGGGGAATTTTAGTCCTCTGGCATCACGTCACAGATTTCTTCACAAGAAAGTTCAGTTTAATCCTTACAGAAAGAAATGTCTCTCTGAACGTTATCAGCCTCTCATGGGCCACGTGCACGCTCTAGAGCTATCAAACTCCCCTCGCTCCGTCTCCCACCGAAATCCCTATCGTGTGTCCTGTTACAGACCGTGATGGAAGGGAGAGGGCCAGTCCCCAGAAGAAGGGCTCAGTGCGCAAGGTCTTGTCCGAGAGACACAGGGAACATCCCCAGAAATGCTTGAAGTGACGTTCCTTCTCATAGCCAGGTCCAGGGAAAAGACCTCTCCAGCACCCAGAGGGCAAATCCTAGAAAGCAGCAAAAAAGAATTGTTTTAAAATAAATAGATGTACTTTAAGCAAGAAAAGAAAACAGTGTGTTCTTAATGCTCCATTATTAACGGTGCTCAGTAAGGGATTTTCTGCTTTGCTGGAACATGTAACAGGCTTAAATAAGAATCCCTATCAGAATATAACTCTGTAATTATGCAGATAACATTTTGCTGTTGCAATGACAACACAAATGCTCACACACTGTGTTGGCTACACATTTCTATAAATAACAGAGACGTATCTCGGCTTGCACTTCAGCCATGAGCATGTCACCTTGACAAGCTACTAACCATTTAAAACTCCGGGCATTTAATATTGTTTTTGCTTTTAGTGAGAAGTTCAACTGCTGGTCCCTGGCACGACTCCTGATGCTGTTGTGCCACGGAAGAAAGTTGATTTTCTGGCCTCATGCTGTTAGTTAACCTTTTCCAGCCTCCGTTGTTAGCAAATTCCAGCACTAACTCAGGTGCATCCTATGGATGAACCACGAGCACTGCCACTGCGAGAACCCCTGCGAGCTCTATGCACAGACAAGGCAGTTTTGTGGTCTGTGCAGGAAAATTGTCCTGTTTGCACTGTGCTTATTTGCACATACCTCTCATGTGGGATATTTTTCCTCACAGTGTATAAATTGGAACAGAACCACAAAGCCTACAGAAACAGAGCTATCCTATTTGGATATGGCATCATTCTACGTCTCCAAGCACTTAGTTTTTGCTCTTTATCTCCCCAAAACAATAACAGCATTCCTAGAAAAAATGCAAATGAAATATGCAGCACTTTTTTTCCTTTCGCAGCAACTGATCATGTCTGCGATCTCAGCGACCACCATGGGATATACCCACACCTTTGCATACCTGCAGGGTGACTCAGCGTAACTCAGAATCGCTTAATGTACAGAAACAAAACGTAACAGCTCTGTACAGTAAATGATTCCTTCTGGTAAACTGCGACCTGCTTCTGTGCTGTTGCAGCGAATGTGTGTTTTACTGCTCTGGCAATCGGATCGATCCCTTCTACAGCAAGTCTTGTAAACAGATACGTTCCTCAAGCTGATTCCTGACCAACTCCATGTGAGTTCGAATTTGTGCTGAAATGTCCTCATTATGAACACTTCTGTCATGTCTTGCAGCTTCCTACATCCCAACTGGAAAACATCTTAATATTATACTGGTGTCATCAGTTTAGAGGAACGTATAAAATAAGTTTATTGAGCTGCAATCATGCAGTGCATTTGCAAAATTCAGAAAATATGTTAATGGGTTATTTCTCCTAAAAGCAGGCACTGGAAACACACACTGATCTACTTGTGCATGTGTTTACAATTATTTCTGTACATTACTGTGTCCAAATAGCTGTTAGAAAAATATCCAAGCTAGTGTGTATATGTTTAGTTTTACTCATAAATTCCCATAAATGCACAAGAAATCTCGGCTGCCTAGAGACTTTTGAAAATGTAGCTTTAACTGGGATCAAATATCTTGAGTGATACCTATTATTGCATCCTACCCGCCTTTTCCATTATAACTTGGAGGCATCACAATACTTCGTGTCATTACATAGTGCTGGAGGCATGAAAACTCTCCAGGCTGAATTAGCATCTTAAAATTTCTCACAGTAAAGCACCTAATCCATCGGAAAGGACTGTTAGGTCTCGGCTGATCATTCATTTGTCTCATTGAAACCCTATGACTCCATTTTAAGAGCTTTTTTATAGACTCGTATAAAGGAGAAAGTGAACTTTTTAACATGTTTGCACTCCACTAAGTCAATACACATAAAAAGAAGTACAACTGGGGTTCCTCTATGAATATATGGCCCAGAAGTGCTAAGCTGGTAAAGAGACACAGCTACTAGTTAGGCAAGAGATGAACTTTTTGATTGACTTTACTTTACATAGCTAACAACTTCTTAGAAGCAAGGGGCTTCCAAAAATGCAACAGCAGGATTTGGGATTTTTTTCCCCTAAATTATTCTCTCAGAATAGTCCATCTTACTCTGGTTATTGCTCTGTCATTGCTTACCTGTCCCTTGAATGCCAGTCCAAAACCAACAGGATTGAGCTGTTGGTATATGCAGAATATGACGGCTATATAGCAGATGTTATAAAATAAACCCTTTGTGGATGGACATGTGCACATCCCTTAGAAGTATTCCCAAAGCACTGTAGTTACTGTCTCTGTAGGACCTTACTGTTCAAGGGAAAATGCAGGTTCAAAATAATGAGTTGCCTCAAAATAACCCTAAGAGTTTATACTGTAAGTGTCATCAGAGGAGGGAAGGAGGCACTTTGCCCATGGTTACGGGCTGGTCACAGAGCTGGGGTAAGGTTTAAGGGTATATTTCTCCAAAGTGAAGGCCTCGTGCACTTGGCCATCCTGCCTCCCATGTGCCTGATGACTGTAAAGCACAGTGGAGTTTATGACCGTCCCATCTACTGTGCACATTACACAGCATCTTCATCTCCCCACCATCTCTGGTACTTGTCCTTTCCAACATCAGTACAACGAGCTGAGTTAAGGGAAAGAGAAAATAAAAGCAAGCTCTCTCCACTGGTGTTGTTGAAGGCACTTGGCCCCTTTCTCTGATGCCTGCAATATAAAAAGAGAAACTTAGAGGAAGCACGACAGAAAAATTGCAGCAGCAGAAAGACGCAGCGAAAAAAGGAGCATGTTTTTAAATAGAAACCATCAGTACCATTACAGCTGTCAACTGCACATTGCCCAAAAAGTGAATTTTTATTAAGCTTCTAAAAAGCTTCTAAATCTGGAACTTCTAAAAGCATTTTTTTGGTTTAAAATGAAAGTTTAAAATGGTGGAGCTTTATTGAAAGCCAATGTTAGAAAAAGAGTTTGGCCAAGAGAATACTTGAGATAGATACTGTTATTTATTATTATTTAAACTTCTACATCTTCAACAGTTTTTCACAGACTGCCTAAGGAAGTGTAATCAGCATCTCCCAGCCAGATGGCTAAAGAAATACCATCAGCCCGCCTTTCCCACAGACACTTCTTTCCTTCATAGTCTGTAACTGCCAAAATGTCCAAGCTACCAGCAAAGTTTAACAAAGAAGATTTAATCCAAAGTTAATGATAGCATTATCGTACCACTGATTGTTCAGTATGCAGGAGTCTGAGTAGCATTTGGGATGCAATGAAAGAAACAGGGGAAACCTCAGATGAAGCTGTCCTTCATCGGACAGCTTCTCAGGTCTCATAAATCAATGCAGTTTATCACCATCTTCAGGTCTGAAGAGCATTTTGCTTCCTAAATCCAGTGGAGAATGTGCCGTGCAGCCAGGAAGTGGGAATTGAGGGAGGTTATAGCAGCACAGTCAAGTGATGGATTTGTCATGAAGCTTAAATTGGGGAGGAAATCTCAGGACTTCCATTGTCATCCTTTGCAGTAGTTAATCCCACACTGCTCCAAGCAATTCCTGGTGATTCTTGCCATCCACTGGCACAAGAGGGCCATGCTTCCCAGCAGTGTTCGGCAGGCTGGGGAGAAGGGATCTCAGAGGATCCAGCACAAGGAAGAAGCTCCCTGCATTCCCAGCTTCCTCAGCAAGTGGGAAAACAGTGACCTAGTCCACCAGACAGGTGGGAATGTCAGTGGGAATCAGACAAAAAACTTCAGAGTCTCCTGCGTAAGGACCTCTCCTTTACTGACCTCAGAGGCCCAGTCTCCTCCTTCCCTCCCCACCATAGCTGTGTTTTACACTGAAAGAGTAAAATCCAGGCCTTGAGATGGTGCTTCCTACAAGTTCAAAGCACACGGATTCATCTGGTGTTTCCAGAAGATTTAACACATTGTGATGTGTTTTCTATGTGGTTTCTTCTAGCTCTTTTTCACACTGCATCCTCCGTTAGTTGTTGGTAGTCCCGTGGAAATGGGCCTGAAATAAGGCGAGGAACCTGCAGCTCTCCGTGGCACACGCCTCACGGCTTTCCTTCCAGCGGCTCTCCTCTGACCTTCCTATAACGTCGTTCCTTTGCACTTGGCTTGCTTGGGATCAGATGTGATCCCAGCATTAGATCAAGAGCATAATTAGCCCTCGACAAGCACCTGCTTTTTGCCAGGACTTGTTGGAACAGTTCAAGCTAAGATAATTCTTAACTGCAAAACTGAGCACCAGCAAGGGAAGAAGCAAAACAGGAAAAACAATGGGAGGAACGTACACATAAATGAAAGAATGAATGAGCAAAGAGGGGAGAAGTGGGGAAAAAAAGAAGAAAAAAACATGAACGTATGAAAAATAAACAAGGAAAGAAAAACTAGGCAGCAGTAAACAGAGACTGAGAAAGTGCAATTATATTCAGAAATAAATAAAAAAAAACCTCCTTATGTCACACAGTCAAAGGAAGAGTAAGTTGTGAGATGTCTTGGATGGGGTTTCAATTAAAACCTTCATGTGAGTTGCTCATTTTTTATTTGCTTGAACCATACATGTATTAGTCAAAGCCCTCTGAAGGGTGGCAAAAGCCACAGAATCCCCAGCCATTGCTGCACATGCCAAGTCGCTTGTTCTATTTCCAAGCATCGTCTTTTCCTAAAAATATTGTTCTAGGCTGTTATTTATTTGACCGAAAAGTTAAGATGACATTTAAACCAGTGGGAACCACAGGCTAGAGAAAACACTTATTAAAAACTGCCTCAAATTATATGCATGGTTTGCTATCGTATTTGTCAAACTATGTAACAATAATTCAACTCTTTCAATAGGCTCAGGGTATGCTGCCTGGCAAAACAGCCAGGACGTATGCAATGTTCTCATAGGGGAGGTTTTCTGATCTTGTTCTTCTACAGCTCGAGCAGCATGCAGTACACCTTCTTTGGGTTGCCCTGCACCTTATTGCGTCCAGAAGACAGTAAGAATTGCCACATCCCATCCACACACCTGCAAGAAAATAAGGAGCCTTACTTCGAGGAGGGGTGGTTTTTACTCTTCAGGCAATAGTTTGTGCCTGCCTGCTGGCTGCATGAAGAGGGCTTTCCCCATGGGCTTATTTAAAAGGCTTGTTTTCAAAATATGAGTGCAAAAACTACCAGCTTCGTTGATTTTTCTGGAAATGGGAGCGGAAATCTGTGCTCTAATCTCCTCTCTGAACCTGCAATGAGAAGTCCTCTAGAAATGCCTATTTTCTTACCATGAAATGAGAGTTTTCAAGTAAGAGAAGAGATATAACAAGGCAGGCAGACCTTCAAGTAAGTGGATCAAGATAAACATGTATACAGCAAGAGAAAAATATTCATGGATTAGCCTGAAATTTGGAAGAACCAGATTCATTGCCCTGCTCCACCAAAGGCTTTGTGCAAGTAATTTATTATCATATCCATAACTGTATTGAGCCTAACTGCTGATGAAAATAACCCAGAGAATTAGGTACTTAAATACTTTGATTAAGTATTAAGTATTAAACTTCCTGGTGCCACCATTTCTACATTGTAAAATAGACATATAAACGCAATCCTTGCCTCTCAGAATAAAAATGTTCAAGTTGTAAAGCATTATATTAGGATGAGTTGGGGCAATGGGGAATAACTAAGATAAATGCACTATGTATTTCCCTCTGTCTGGTGAGAAGACCTGGGAGCCACTAAAGCCCTCCAATCCTTGTTGAGCTATACCAACCAACAGGCAAAGTTTCCTGTCACCAGTAAATTTGTTGTGGAAGATTTGAGGTGGACAGTGCCCAGCCTCAGAAACCAAAGGACAGACATAGAGCAATGACAGTGCAAACTCCTACTGTCTACTATATCATGTTCAAACCTATGGAAATCAGCTGTCAGATATAAATGGGCTTTCAAAGCATTGGCCATGCAGAATATGTTCTCTAGGGACTCTACCAACCTTAATTTTAGCAGGGAGACCTTGATTTAAGGATCCAGAGAGTGCTGCATTGACCTGATCACCCAGGGATTAGGGGAACCTTGCAATAACTGCAAGCTTGTTATAACTGAAGATCATTTTTTGCACCAAAGCTTTGGAAACTTCTGCTTCGACAGGATCTGCAGACCCTTCTAACTGCAGTCTAATTAGCTTTTGATTCCCAAAGTCTTCAGAGGATGTCAAGAATAAGAGGACATCAGGGTCTTTGGATGAATACAGGAGGGCAGGCCATGTGTAAGTAAAGTGTTTAAAAATTTCTACTGTTACCCTAATTCCTGATGTGTTTTGGAAGACCTAGTGGAGCTTCAGTTATGATGGTCAATTTGACAACAATCTGAAATATGCCATATCCAAAATAAAATCTGAAATATAATGAATGGTTGAGGCAGCAAATACAATGTTTGCCTGTATGTTATAAGATGAGTTTGAACATACGGAATAGCATGAAATAAGAATTTGAAATGCTTACGAACTTAACTTTATTACCTCATCCAGTGCCTTGTTAATTAGGCCTAATTTTAATCAGCCAACTGTCCTAATTCAGCTGCAGGCAAATTATCTTCTAAAGGATGGTGGGAACTACATGTCACTGCTGCATTAGGTTTATTCAAAGAGCAGCATTCCTGGAGTGCTTGTCATTCTAAATGACTTTGTTTCAGAAACAACAGGGAGTATAATTTTATCTCACCCTGATGACAGTCTTGGGATCAACTTTGCCATATTTCTAGCAATGACAGAATTCTGAGAGTTCCTCCAAGTTTCCAAGCTGTTCATTTCAGTAAGATCACCACAACTCTGCTCCCATCTTGCAGAAAGGCCAGAAAAGACACACCATCCTGAAGACAGCTTTTGGGCCAAAATATTTGAACCGTTCCATATTGCAACAGCTCATCAAAAAAACTTCCCTAAATTCTAAATGACAAAGTTTTCAAGCAGCTCTTTTCCTTTTTCCTTTTGTTAAGACAACCTGTTTCTTTTTAATTAAAAAAGCCAGTGCCCTCCTGAGAGATAAACAAAAGGGAGAGGGAACCACAGCCAAGTGAACAGGATCCATTCTCTGATATGCAGTTTGTGCATGGTTAATGGATGTTGGGCATTAATATTTCTTACCCTTTTGTCTGTGTTCACTGTAATAGAAACCCCTGTCTAGACTGAGTGGCTACTACAAGTAATCCCAGTAATATCCAGTAAAATCACTCTGAAATGTGATAGCTATAGTTATCAAGGAGCACCAGGATTAACTTGATTGATTGAACAATGGACTTCTGGTTTTTAACATGATCTATATGTGTCCCAAAATCAAAAAATATACATATGGTTGTAAACCCTTCAATGTAGGCAACTTATCATAGTCTGTAAATGTACTGACACACCCTAAAAGGAGAGAGATTAGAGCTGCTCTGAAATGAAAGGATAAATGGCAATGGCCATAAAGAAATACTTTCACCTAACCAGCCACTGTGTCTGCAAGGACAGCACCCATCAACCTCTCTATTGGTAGCCAGGGACCAAATAATATATGCTTAGATCAATCTCCCCTTTAAAAACTCTCTCCTGGAAACACATCACAGATGATGTTTGCAGCAAAGCCAACCAAGACAGACATCTCCTCTTCCTAGGGTAGTCTCAGTAGGAGCTCAACAAACGACTATTTCAAATGAGTGAGGAAAGCAAGATTTTACCAAAGGGGATGAGATTACATTGAAAGCACTTTCTGAATTTAAACAGGTGGTAAAACAACTAGGCCCAGGTGTAGAGTGTCATCCACTTCCAGAAAGAGCATCTGGCAGTTTTCTTGCTGACCTAGGCCTGGAAGAGCACATCTGATACCTTTGCTCTGAGCAAAGGTATCTTGGGATGAACTCTGTGGTGCTTATGGCTGACCTTTCTGAAGATTGATTCACACCAATGAATAACTAATTAATCCAAGATGCAAGACCTGGAACTAGAACTCCTCCTTTCATTTCTAGATCTGCCCACAGATCTTCTTATGAATTTGGTTAGACCTCCGGGTTCTCTGTATATGCAAGTCTGGAAATGAGAAAAATGCTTCTATCTGGCACGGTAGAGTTAACATTCAGCAACTGATCTAAGCATGGTTAGATAGAGGATGGGCCATTCCTTGCTTTAGGAAAGCATCAGGCTTTAGAAAAATTACTTGTTAAGTCAGTTTCTTCCAAGGAAGGACTACTCAAAGGCTGGATTTTATCTCTGGGTTTCATACCCAGTTCCCACTAACAGAAATGGGAACCATCATGATTCTGGAGTGGTGCTTAGCTGTAGAAACGATGACAAAGACTAAATATATGGTTACCAAGAATTTCAGCACAGTGCAATTCTCTTTAGATATGGCTTTTGGAATGACCTGACAGGGAGATGGGCTTCTTTTTCATCCGTGGTGTAATGACAGACCATGTGATCACAAGGGAATGGCAAGGTACTAACCCCAGTGAATTCTTCTGGTGTTCATGTTATTTCTGCCCCAATATGTGATAACACAGAATATTTATGTGTCCAAATATTTTCAAGCTCTGTCACATGCTGCAGCTAAGAAGCAAGCTTTGTTTCTGAGCATCACTGATTTCCTTTTTATAATGCACATGTGAATCGTGTTTCCTTTTGTTCCTTTATTAAAATGGCAGAATAGGTGGTTCAGGTTTGTTTAAAATTACAATTAAAAGAACTCTCAGTACATTGCCAGTTGTTAAGTAGCTCACACTTACTGACCTGGGACCAGTCAGCTACAATAAGTCTGCTTATTCCCTTTGTGTCTTTAAGTAATTCAATGCGAGCAGGACAGAGCAGGAAAGGCAACTCCACAGAAAGTCCCTCATTCAATTTTTTATTTTTCTGGTGGAAATTATTTTCATTTCTGTAAGCTGGGGCCATGCCAACGGACCAACCTTCCTCAAATGCTGACCAAAATCCAACACTTAAAATGAGTAAGAGATGAGTGATTTAAATCACTTCCACTCCATCAGCCCCTATGGAGCTGTGACAACTTCTCAGGTGAAGATGTGGTCAGCGGGGTGATCATGCCTATCAAAATGCCGTAAAAGAATTCTCCTGCACTGACCTGACACTGAACCTTTTGCTGAGCCATTCACAGTGCAGGAAAATATTTATTTTATTACAGCCCTGCAGAATTCATCCCAGCCCGGTTGTTCAGATTAAGACCAAATGCGTTGAGCTTGCATTAGGTGAAGGTCTGTGAGACCTATATTTGGGATTTTATCTGTCTCCTTTTGTAGGTGCTAGTGAAGCTGAACTGGCACAGAAGAAAAGAACTGCAATATTAATAGAGCTCATGGCATCTTGCAGGCTTCGCTGGGACTCTGTAAAGGGGTTAGCCCTATCCTGCGCCAAATATTGTTTGCAAAGCATCGTGTAACACAAGTCCCTCAGAATCCTGAGAAATTCCTTTTACAAGAAAATTCCTGAGGACCTCCTGGCAGACTGAGCAACTTTGAGTTCTCTGATCTCGGCCTCCATTTGTTCCTTGCACGTCACAGGTCCTGCAGTCATCTCAAAGCCATACTCAGTAAGAGCACCAACCATCCTAACAGGAGTAGTGGGGTGGAGGAGGGAACCTCTTCCAAACTGGAAAGATATCAAGCTGTGGAGAGCTCATAGTGGAGATGTGTCTCTAGGCATAACCCAGATCTGATCTTGGGACTCCTGATATATGATAAAAGGGACCCTTTGATCTGTACCAAGACCTAAGTCTGAAATGTACTGTAAGACACCATTGAAACAAACTCAAAAGTTTCTGATTTTCACTGCATTAATGGTTATTCCAATAGCAGTGAAAGAACTGAAATCTCCTGGGTTTAGACACTGATGAAACCATTAAAGAGTTTTCTCACCAAAATTTCTAAGTAATCCATGTTCTCATGGTAACAGCAAAATCCCTGCTAAAATATAGTTGCAAATATCCTGTTTCTTTTTATGGCTGAGCTGATATATCAGACTTGGGATATGAGATATACGATATTTCCATTACAACCATAATGTCTCCTTGGGACCTATATGGTGTCACTCTGTATTACCAGGCTTCAAGAGCAATACTGAATACAAGGAGTTTATTTACTAAAAATATCACATATACAGTTCCTGATTCATCAGTTGTAATATGAAAATAATGTAAAACTAAAAAGCTAATTCCAACATTTTAAAGCCCAAATGTACCTTTTGAACTTAGAGAATGTGGTTGGGAAAAACATGGGAAAATAATGTGAAATATTTCAGAAGTTCTTTTATCTGAACACGATCATGAGAGAAACTAACACCCAAATGAATAACATGAGGTTTTATTAGTGTCTCTAGGCTTGTTTCTGAGTGTGTGTGAAAGAAACCTTTATAAAGGAGGCATTATTTGAAGACGCCCCCAATTTTTATACGGTTTTCCAAAAGCGTAATGATATATCACTAATACAGAAACTGAGATCTGCCACAGCATTATCAATCCAATCTATCTGGGAGTAGCTTGAGACACAAGGAAGGGTGGTGAGATGCAGATGTTATCAATTAGCCGAAGTTAACAAAACAATTTCAAACCACAACAGTTGTTCCAGCTGAAAAGTCTGAAGTTTGAAGTGGGTATTTAGCTATCACTGTGTCCTCACTTCTTTTCTTTGTGCTGATAGGAAGGCAGTCAGACCGCAGCTGTGAAATCCCAGCTTTGGGAACTAGATCCGCCCCATCAAATCCGAGGGGCAAGAGTCAAGACTGCATTGTGGGTGATGTCCAGCCCTGAGGCACAAACCACAGCTAAAACACAACAGGTCTTGTAAAGTAGCTATTGATAAAAAAAAAGTGAGGGATAAAGAAAAGTAAACCTGCTCCTGCCAGTGGCAAAATCAGCAGTGATACAAAGGTTATGTAAATTGCCATTTAAAAGAATTACCCCAAATCATGGCAAATAAGGAAAATATGTGGGAAAAGATGATCAAGCCTAGAAAGAGTGAGGAAATGTGTTTGTTCTATGCCCTGAAATGCCATTACCTGACTCAGAATCAATTGCACAAGAGTCTGCACAGTTTTATAAATATTTCTTCTTCTTCAGACTATGCTAAAGCCTTGGCACCAACCCTTGATCACTAGCTAGAACAGCTGAACTAAGGTAGAGGGAAAATCAGGGATTTGTATTTGCTGCTGACATAAAACAGCAGATGTCCAGAGCACTGGAGAGACTAGAGACATTCCTTTTCTGCTCCAGCTGCCAGACTCCAACCCTCTGTCTCACTCCCTGGCTAAGCTAGCACAGCCCCTGACCATCCTAGCAGGCCTGTTACATTCAGCAAAATCTGGGTTTTGAAAGCAAGCCTCTGAAGGACGCAGATAGACCTGGCAGGACTAATGTGATGATGCTTTCAGCTGCTGAAGGCACTGCAGGTCTCAGGAGGCAGCCTGAGGATACTGCGGGATATAAGGGCAGTGGGTATAATCAATGCAGAGCAATGGTGCTTTCAATGGGAGTCCATGTGAGCAGAGCTGATGAACCTGCTTGTCACCTCTGTGAGCTAAAGTTGTCCAGGCTGCCCATCTTGACCTACTTTTGCAAAAGTCAAAGCAGAGTCTACAAAACAAGTAAGTTCAAGATAAATACAGCTGGCCTGCAAAGGTGTGATGCCATGGCCTTGTCTGTGATGAGATTCCTGGTGAAGTCCATGGTCCAAGATCTTGTGCAGGAGACAGAAAGGTACTGCTGTGTTCAGCCAACAAGGCTGTTTGGTGACAAGCAGATCAAACCGGGGAGAGATTGTGGGTTACAGGGCTGGGAGCATTAGGAAAAACTGAGGATAGCTGGGTAATTGAACTTATCACATTCAATTAAAAATTGATGTACTACAGAAAGAGTGCAGCCAGAAGCTTACAAGGCAAGCATGGTTGGAGAGTGTTTGTTGGTGTGGCTTACAAGAAATAATAACAACAAATACTATGTTCTCTGATGCTGAAGTGACAAGAGACAAAAAATAAAAAGGTGCTTTACCTGCAATTTTTCACCATGCCCTACAATATGCAAAGGGGAGTGCAAGAGTTTATTTCATTACCTTGGGGCAAAAAGACATCCCTTTTCCACCATGAGTCCTGCATGACATGGCCACTAGTCCAGAGCTGCTGTGATCTGTGGTGTGTCATTTGGATTGCATCTGCTGTAGGCTAGTCTAAAGTAAAACACTACTTCACTGAGTTTATTGCCAAGTGGTTGCACCAGCATACAAGCAGTTTGAACAGGCTCTGAGTCATGCAGTCATGGCACCTGGTGCACCAGTCCTTACATAAAATAGGACTGAGAGAGGCCCCCTGGGTTACTGAGCCTTGTCTCCTGCTATCACAGGCACCATGTCATATAATCCCCTTCATAAACACAGCAGCAGCTGTGGGAGAAAAGCCTGGAATGGCTAAGGATGCTGAATGCGAGGTGTTAGAGGTTCCTGAGTCAGTGGGATTCGGAGTATGCAAGGAATGCAGTTTTGCACTGTTTAGAAGAGCAAAATAATATTTTATTAATGAAGTTGGAAACTCATATATCCTGGGAAACACCCAAGATCTTAATTATGCCAGAGAGGCATCAGGGTAATGCAGTATTTGCTTTCTACTTCTGGCCTCAAGTTCAGAGAATTCTTTTTTTCTGCTTTAACATTTGGTTGAGCGCAACCCGCCAGCAGAAGAAAAAAAAAATCACACTGTTTTCCACTCCTGCAAGGACTGTGTCTGTTTTAAATCATGAGAAAGGGAGACTTCTAATGAGGCTGATTCATATAATGATGTATTTTACAAGCTATTCTCAGCAGATTCACTGCAATATGTCATTCTTTATGTACCACGAGAGAAATATGAGTGCACAAGCTTACGAAGGGTGGGGAAGTATCTGAATATCTGACTAGTTTTGCACCTCATGTGTTGGAGAAGGAGAAAAGAATTGGAAGATCACATAGAATATTGCTTCCAAAACATCCAGACCTGAGGTCAGCTGTGAACTCCACTCCAGTAAATATGAACATTACAAGACTTAAGTGTCTTAAAACTTATTTCCAAGGAAGTGTCTCATTTTATTACAACACGAATAAGAGACTCTAAGGTAATATTTACTTTGTTTTACATTTCATAAAAAAAGACGACTGTAATTTCATGGAGGCTCTAACAGGAATTCCTCTTTCCATCCAAGCGGAAGAAATCGTGTTCAGGACCTTTCCCTGAGGGCTGGAGGAAAGCACATTAACATGGAAACTCCCACTCCGCTTTATTTGTGAGTTACTCTTGCAGGAGGATGAGGCTGGAATTGAGAGAAGCTATAACTGGACTAACTGGCCAAAGCCTGTGACATTAAGTGGTAGGTGAGGGTGAAGGATCTATGCTGAGAGGATAATCCCAAAGACGCAGCTCTCCAGCTGATGAAAATCAGAAGAGAGAGATTCCCACCCAGAAAGAAGGTAATTGCAGGGGCTTGAAGGAAAATGGTGCAGCAGTTACTCCTAGTCTGCCTGTCACTTCCAGCACTGTCTTTTAAGATGCTGGAGGAGGGGCTGAGGCTCTTTTAATGAGGTGAAAGGATGAGCAGGAGGCCTGTCAAGAACAGCAGCGGAAAGAGAAAAGACATATGCAAAGAGCCCCATGCATGGGGAAGCCAGAGCCATAGCCTGTTCCAGACCCAGGAGCCTCTGGAGCACAGATGTCTCCAGGAATTCTCCACGCTGCGCCCCAAAGAGTCTTGGCCAGGTGAAGAGTGAGTCACTTCCGTGCGGAGCTGGAGGGCGAGGCGTTGTGGGCCAGGGGCAGCACCAGTGCCGAGCTGCGGAGCACACCTGCCAGCACAGGATTACGCCCCGCAGCGCCGGGCCCCTGGGATCCCGTGCCGAAGGATGGCTCAGACACCTTCCCTCGGTCGGCTGTGACTGGTGAGTCCCACCTGGCCTCGGCTTTTCGACCCAGGTGTCCTAATGGCACAGTCACAGGTCTTTTCTGTGCACCTCCTTGCAAACCCCATGCCTGCTGTGTCGAAGGGGCCCTGCTTTTTCTTTTTCTTGCCGCCAATGTAGCAACCTGATTTCTGGCAAGGCGAGCTGGCTGCTGTTCCCTCGCTGGGCTGCCAATATACCTCCTCTTCCTGGCCCGAGGGGTCACCAGAGAGTGATACGGGCTCTTGCCAACTCCGTCTGCTTGGGAACAAGGGACCCAGATGGAGCCCAAGCCCAGATCTTAGCAGTTCCCTGCTGCTAGCCCACAGACCGGCCCTTCTGGTTTTCTTCAAGGCAGGCTGATTTTATTTAGTAATTTTTTTTTTTTTTTTTTTTTGTGGCCTCGTTAGTGATTTAGTCACAACACCAGGGTCAGCTACCAGCTGCTGCCCCTTCCCACGGTATAACCTGCCCATTTTACTGTCTTTCCTTAAATGTAATACGTGGTGCATTTGTGTCTGGTACTTTCTCTTGTTTCTGCAATTGAAATTTTATCCGTTCATGGAGTGCCCGAAATTCTGCAGAGACACTTGGCCTGAATGCTCTTTTCATTGTTGAAAGCCAATACTGCTTTAACAGATGTAGTAAAATTGTGAGAATCTGAAGTTGACTTTTCTGCTATAACTACCACAGACGAAAGAAGTCTACTCCACATAGTTGAATACTTCTGTTGCTTACTGGCACATGAGAATTAAAGGTGTTCTGGTAGTTTTCAGTCCTCTGTGTTGCCTAAGTACTTTTGGCCAGATCCTTAGCTGGAGTAGATGGATGTAGCTTTGCTGCAGTCAGCAGAGCTATGCTGATTTATACCACCAGGCATATTTTTTTTTACATGTAGTTATCCTTAGAAAGCAATCACCAGGCTCCCTCAAGCTGATTTCGCATGACTTGCAACTGCAGTTTCAAAAGTAATGCTGTTCCTGAAGCTCCGGCACCCCTCTCGGCACGTTCCCACACTGTGTAGGCATCTGTCCAGGATACAGAGGAATCCAGACCAACACCAATGGCAAACTCCCAACCTCCACTTGAAGTATCATTCATCCTTAGACATACTTAGCTGTATAATTATTGTATTGCCTTGGACAATTTTAAGCAGCATTTCATAATGGAACAGAAATCTCTAGACCAAGCTGTCAAATAGTTTTCATTGCAATAATTCAAAATATGCAAAACCTGTCATTTCCTCCTCTCTGGGAAACAAAAACAGAACAAGTCAATTGGAAGTCTGCGTTGCCAGTGCACGCTGTGTCTAAACCCCATGTCTTTAGATTCTCCTTCAATATCATTTCTGCCTGGTGAGTTAGAGCAGCGCAGACCAGTTCCCTTTCACGTCTGCAGCAGCTAAACACCCTGTGGAGATGTTAGGCTCTGTTTAGTGTACAGAAATCAGTCCTGAGTTACATGGCTATCTCCATTCAGCAACACAGTTTCTCTGTTCTCTGCCAACCATGCAGGTTTGTCACCATTTGAAAACAATTATTTTCTTCTGACTTGGCATTTTTGGCTGCTACCCAACTGCTTGCGGGCGCTTTGGGATTTATAGTTAGAGCCCCTCAAAGGAATAGTTATCTTGAAAGTTGAAACTATTTCCAAAAGGCTAAAATGTAACTTTCAGCTGAGTGTGGTTTCCCCCACTAGAATTGCTTCATAGGGATCTAGACAATTCATTTTCCTGCAACAGAGTGATTGCAGGAATAGTTAAGGACTGGGGCAGAGGGAAGGGGTTGGTTCTCTCTTACACCAGTGCCGTTTCATCTGGTGTATGGGGACTTTAAACTAGCTGTATAACTTACTTCCCTTTTGAGACCTTTTACATCCTTGAAAAATGTGAATCAAATCTCCTAAATGGAATAACCCCCTATGAAGAAATAATGTAAAGTAATTTGTTTAGTAAATGAGGCTAATAAAAATTTTTAATGTTCATGAGAGAAAGAGAGAGGAAGATCCAGGCATTATGGCCAGATCTGGCTCCCTGTGAAGTGTTTAGTACCCGAGAAAGTCCTCACACACCTAACTCAAAGGTCCTGACCCAGCCAGCCTGTCTTCCACCACACGCTGAGTCTGTGAATGCATCAGCAATGGGGAACACTGGGCACGGGGGCTTAGGGTGAAATTACAGTATCTGGCCTCCAAACTGCAGGTTGGGATCTGGACATCCCTGAATGTTATATGGTGATGACAGAGACCGTGTAATCCAAACCAGCATCAGGATCCCAACTTTCCTGGCTAACATTTAGCTCTAGGGAAGCCCAAGCAAGTCCCTAGCTCTGAACAGGGAAACTAGGTGTTTAGCAGAAATGAGATTCCAGACCTGGAATCAGCACTTTTCCCTAGCTGAAGCTTTCCAGGTTAATGGAGTGCTCAAAAGAAGGTCCACAGCAGCCCAGTCAAGTTGTGCCTTGGTTTCAGAAGTGACTGTCTGACAGAGAAAAATGAAAACAAAAGGAATAATCTCAAAGCAGTTTTTACCTTGCAGTTAGCTCATAGTCACCATATTTTGCTTCAAGCCATCTTTGAATTATTCCTCACAAACTCATTAGCCCCAGAAAAGAAATCCATGTTTCTGGTGTAAAGAACTTCCCCTCCTTCCTGGGGTAAGGATTCCAGCCCCACGTGCAGTTCTGACTTTTTATGACTACAGAAGGAAAAATGTTAAAACAGGTTTTGAATTTATACTCTGATCACTAGCTGTATAACACAAGAGGACGTGCCAAGCAGAACTTTCTATAGTCTTCTTAGGAAACACCCTTCTACAGATCAAAGAACAGGTCTGGATAGCTCACCAGCCTGGCACACTTAGGACTTGCTAATTTCTGTAGCCAGGAAAACATAAAGGAGCAATGCCACTAGCAGCACCTCTGGAAACATTTGATACCCTGGTCTCTTCACGTAGCCTGTTTATAGAGCAGTCAACTGGAGCGGCCTTGGACATGACCTCATATAATACTCCAACTCACATTTCTGCAGCCTGCTACTGCCCACTTGTTCAAAGAGAGACAAAGATTTTAATCATCTTCCAAGTCTGATTTCTGCAGTTGCAACAGACATCCTGAAGTGTAAGTTTTTAACTGCTCATTAGTAAAACATGCAGATGGCTGCAGTAAAAAGAAGTGAAGCTATGTACCTTTATATAGGCCAGAAGAATGTCAGTGATTTTGGACAATGACTTTGGTAAAAGTAGGGTGAACTGAAGGTTCAGTGTGATGGTGTGGAAGGGCAACACCACTTTCCCAAGCAGAGAGTAACAAGAAACCTACACAAAGTTCTGCATAGACAGAGAATTCAGTACATACAGAATTATTTCAAACATAAAGAAAAGTAATGAGTATCCACATTGGGTCTAAAAAGGATTTTCAAAGCTCTATCATAGCATGAATCTATTCATCTGCAATTAAATGAGCCTTTTCTCTTCCCATTCACAATAATGTTACATCCCTGTAGCTACTACAGCAGAAGTAATATATCAAGGGCACCTTTACATAGACATTTAACAGTCTACATTACATTATAACAGGTGGGCATGAGGAAGAAAGCCAGCGCCACTGGACAGTAAACTTCTGGCTGCCTGCCAGCCGTCCATGGACTATGGTCTAGGAAAATACTCACTTAAGAAAATCAATCAGAGAGAGGACATGGACATGACATGAGTTGACGTCTCTGCCTTTTGTGGAACACACAGACTTATACAAGCAGATACATCAAATGGTGGAACTCAGCCTGCCTGTTTTACAAAAAGCATCCTATACTGATGCTAGCTTTGGCCATGCATCATCCTCAGGAATGATTCCTGACATTCCCTTTGACTATTTCTCAGCACTTCAATACCTCAGGGATTTCACTGAAAAACCCTTCTTGCAGGATGTGCCATCCTGCCAGGACTCTGCTTCAAGTTATGCCCATGCTACCTGCATCCACTGATCCATTGGGAGGGTCTGCAGTTCCCTGGGATTCCTTTCCCATCTCAGACATTGTCATTAAAAACTGTTAGCAAATTCTGTTTTTAAGTGGTTAAATAAGTTTCTTCAAAGAAAAGTGAAACCATGAGCAAGATAAGAGATTCAAGGGGACAATTCCTAACACCTGGAGTCCAACATGATTTCGAATAAAATACGACAAATTTGCTTAGTGAGTGACAGCAGCACTTGGTAAGAATTTAATTGTGAAGCACATCATTTATCAAAGCTATGCTTTGCCCCGCAGCTTTATCAGCCAGATTTCTTTGCAGAGCTTGACTACATCACCCTCTGAAAAGCTCATATTAAAATGCAAAGTTAGATCTTACCTGCTTTCACCTGTTATCCAGTCCCTTGCCTCACGCTGCATTTCTGACACCTTCACCCCTTGCAGACAAGAGCTCCGTTCAGCACAAATTTTAGGTGATATTCAGACTGCTTTCGACACTCGGAGTGCTTAATTCTTCAGGCTCTCTGGAATATATTGGCATCAGGGGTGAATAATCCCTCCCAAGTCATCACATCAGGCCTGTTTTACTAAATCTTTCCACTTATTAAGAACAAATTTAAACAGCTCAAATATGCTTATTTTTGTAAGGAGTCCTTTAAAAATAGTTCATAAATTTATGAGCCAGCATATGCTGCAAAAATACAATAAAAAAAGAAAAAATCAGTGACATATTTTAGCCCAGTTTAAACTATCTGTCAGCCATATCCTCCCATCTTGTACAAAGCAAACAAGTGGTTTTGCATAAAAGCAGTCAGCAAAGTTCTGCTCGGGTTAAGATGCTCTTTTTGAAGCAAAGGGCAACACTTCATCTGCTGCATTAGCCCGTGGCTGAGTTGGTATCCACATTTCCGAACAAGCAGAGAAGATTTAGAGACGTACATGTGCAGACCCAGTGACTCCACACCTCAGGAGGAGGGGAGGGGGCCTCCCAAGGACCCAGCTGAACACTCAAACCTCTTGCACAAACTCCCTGTGTCCTTGTTATTCACACCCATGCCCAGGAGGAGCCAGACGGATCCAGAGCAGCAGTTACGAAATGGAGTCCATGAAACTCTGGCGTGTCCCCTGCCATAGGTTAGGCGAGTTCATGTCTGAACTATTGCCAGACACTGAAGGGATCTTTAGGGGAAAGAAGCCAGGGAAGCGGTTTTCTTGGAGCAACCTGCAGGCTGCTCTAGGCAGCCCGGGGTAGCAGGGCTCGCAGATGTGCTCTGCGTGCCTGCGTCTCAGCTGGGCAGCAGGGCCAGGCTATTGCGATAGTGTCTAGGAGCTATCAGCAACACCCGCGGTGTTACTGTAAAATCTTAGTGAATTAGAGCCCTGTATAACTGAAACCCAGACTTCTCAGAAGCATGCTTGCTGCTTCCCTCAAGCCAATGTACTTGTGCAAAAACACCCAGCACCACCTGACAAGGGCTCTGTGCTCTCTCCTTACACGCTTTTACAACAGGGTAGTGCTGTTCGACTTCAGTGGGGGTCTACCCTCGCTCCCAGGTGTGCAAGAGAGGAGGTGCAGGTCCAAACCTGGGTATTATCATACTCTGCCCCAGTGTAAGCTCTGTAAAAATTGCAGTGGTTTGGTCAGTGTGCTTTTAAATCTCTGACCCTTTTAAAGAAACTGCAAATGCATGGTAGGTTCATTGTTATTGCAGGAGTGTCTTTTAAAGATGGTCCCCTGGGGCCATCTTGAAGCTTCTGCTTGACAGGTGTGTGTAACGTACCCAGATCCAGGGAGAAATCCTGCCCTGTCAATTGAACTGAAATGAGTCAATGAACAGAAAGGACAGAGTGGGGGTTTCACATGTGGGTTAATTTACAGCATCTCCAAGTGTTTGCCACTTCACTATTTGGAAATCCTGTCACATTCTTTGCAAAAGTATGAATTATAAATTCTGCACTGTATGCCAATCTGGCTCCCACTAAAAGCCTTACACATACAGATGTTTCAAGAGTCAGTAGCTTGCTTGTTTTTCCTTTTCTATATAACCAAAAAGACAAAGGGGGATGCAGTACATTCTAAGCCAATCTACTGCCCTATAGCAGCAATACTTTCCTATACTGGTAAGTGTTTTATTTACCATTCAGGATGGTATCCTTCTATACTTATGATATAACTAAATGTAAAACATTTGGTCTGTTTTTTTATCCAAGCATATTTTTCTCTTGAAAAAAGCCCACATCTCAAGGTACAGTCCATATTAGGCAAGTCAAAGCAAAATCTGATGTTAAGATTACATAGTTTGGGGACTGAGAAGATTTTGTCTTTTTTCCCCTCAAAACACCAACCATATGCCTTGCAATATTCCCACTGAAAGCAAACATGATTACACTGCCTGAGGTGTAATCAAAGCAGGAAGGTGTGTTTATACAGCACACAGAAATATACTGAGGTATCCAGAGAAGATTAGCATATCTTGCTACCACACTGGCCTCGAGGTTTAAAACAACAGTTCTGCTGCAGAGCACTGTAACTCCGTCTCAGATTTTCTATGGGAATCTTTTGATAGGAAGCAAAGCAGAATAAATATCTCCCTTAAGCCAAAGATTTCAGTGTAGGTTTCTCCAAGGCGAGCACCTCAGACACCTGTGGACTTGAAATAAGGGTGGCTAAAATTTTAATCAAAAAGTATTTTGAAAGGAGTAAATCTCAGAATTTCCAAACAAGTACAGTGCAACTTTGATAACAGAGATTCAGATCATCAGATCTCTATCAGCAAAATGTCAGATACTTACTCTGAAAACATCTTCCGCTATTCTAGACTACATCTTAAATTATTCACCAACTTTTCTACATTCAGATAATCCTAAATTCTCTGTATTTATTGGGTACTAATTACTATCTGAAAAGCTGACTACACACAAACGTCTATGATACTACAGCTGGTTTGGAAGCACTTTTTTTCCTAGAAGTTCTGTGCTGCTGGGAAGAGCTACAGCCACAGCACTGTAGGCACGCCAGAGCGTCCTTCTACCCTCCACGTGCTGCATTCAGCTATGCAGAGGAGCAAGCAGAGGGATAGCATCGCCTTCTGCATCAGCAGTTGCTACCGAAGCAAAGCCTGGAGCTTATCTGATAGTGCCGTCGCCTGTTAAGAAAGTACTGCCTAAATCCACAGGTTCAGCCCTTTTGCTGTGGCAGAGCAGCTCTTAGGTAGGCACTCAGATGTTTCGGGCAAGTGGACAGAAAGCAAGAGCTCCCCTTCATCCCACCTTATGTGACAAAGTTGCTTGTACAGCCCATCCCATTAACAAACTCTCTGTGCTCCTTCTCCCCATCTCACACTGGTGTGTACTCAGTTCTGATGGGGGAGCAGGACACCAGAGTAACCCTTCTGTTTGCTCCCTGCTCACCTCTGTGGCTTCCCTAGAGAACATGGCAATAGGATTGGGTTCAGGTCCAACTACTTATTCTGGCAGGCTGCTCAAAACAGGCACGTAAAACCCAAAGTCCTCTCTCTGACTCCTGCACCAATGTGGTGTAGCTTAGCAGACCAAGACTATCCTCTTTTCACTGCTGAGGTGTTCATCCTGTTCAGTCCCCCAGCAGGGAAGTCTTCTCAGGGTGCCAGAGAAGAAACAGGTTCCTGAGCCATGTATAACCAGAGAGGTTTTGAGAGGTGTAGGATTGCCTGGACACTTCACAGCCTCTTCATTATCACAAGCCTCAGCAGTGTGCATCAGGTTTAACACATTTACGGTCGCTGCATATAATGTTGTGGTATTGCAAAACATGGAGTAGGGCTGACATGGCTGCAGAATAAAGCCAATTTCTACTTCATTTCTGGAAGCACTTTCCAAACACTTCTTCAGCCTGGTTTCCTCGTGCCAGTCCCAGCCTTCACTGGACTCTCATAAGGGAGAGCAACAGTTAGAGAATATGACTGATGCTGGACTATCTGTCTTATTACTTACATTTTGGTAACAGTTGCTCTTGCTGTGACTACATCAGTAAACGGCGATAACAGCTCTTTTCTCCAGGGCCACATCAAGCTGCTTCAAGGCAGACTTTTTTATGTCTTCTTTCTCATGCCATAATGCACAGGCTTCATGTCCAAAAAAATCTTCTGTCACATTCAGTTCCTGCAGCATTATTCTGACAAAAATCAGTCACTAAGGAAAGTCCTTGATGTCAGAGGTTTCATCAAAGCAAAGTAATAAATATTGCAGCAGTCAGCCAGTCTTTGGAGTACTGTTGGTGTTGCCAGGAATCTCACTTACTCCTTCAACGCTGTTGTCAAAAGAATTGCATTTGTTAGAGTTTCTCTTTCCTTCCACTGCTTTTTTTCACCTCCTCCCCTCTTCCTTTTCTTCTCTTCCAAAGGAAATGAGGGCACAAACAAGTGAGATACCGTACCATCTTTATCACTCCACCATCTGCAAATGGTTTCATTCTTCTGACAATTTCACATGCAACCTTATAAAAAGACCTGGTGCACTTATGCTGCTAACTTCAAAGATGTACATAGCTATGTTGGACCAGTCAGTGCTGATGGGGCAGACAGTAAGAGGCTGTGTTTGATTTTTTGTGAGAATCTATCTCTGTGTCAAATAGCTAACGGGTGAGAAAACAGTTCTTCCAGTTGTACAACTCAAACCTTTAAAATGAAGTCAGAGAACATATTAGTGGTCAAGTGAGACTAAGAAACCCTGAAAGTAAGAAATGACCCTCAGAATTTTCCCATTCATCCTGCAGAGAAGGCCAAGAAAGCTCTTGGCAAGCCTGCAGATATTCCAATGGGATTTAATACTGCTCTTTCCCACTTTTAATACTTTCTCTGTGTCCACACATTAATGGAGGGTAAGCACATGAACACCGGGAAGGTAATTGCACTGTCAACATCAGAAGTTTCACAGTGAATGGAGGCAATCCTCTCCTGGCAGCAGGCTACCAAACTCAAGTCAACCATATAGCGCCCATCTTTACCCAAACTGTCTTTTCCTTGGGATGGTGCTGTGGACATGTCAGATGTTAAGTGGCAATGCCTGAACCTCCTTGTTCTTCCATGGGCTTCATTGTGTTCGGTTCAAAATACTTCTGCAACGCATTCAGCACTCCCAGCTCCCATTCGAATCTGGGTCTTGGAGATGCTCGGGACCTCGCAGTACTGTGCTCTGTCTGGCCTGCTCCTCCAGAGTCAACAGTCAGCCCAAAACCTTGTAACCTGCAGGAGTACAAACACCAGCGAATCTTTTCTGCCTCCTTGCTAAAGGCAATCTGAGTGTTTCAGTGGCAGTTTTCTTCACATGAACATTTTTCTATCATCTGTCTGCTAGAGAAAGTCATGACATTATATTTTGCCATGCGGAAAATTTAACCAAAAGTAAAGCTATTTTTGTTTTCATTTATATTTCCAGTTCTTGGGAATGTCAGGTACATTAGCCCCTTTTGCTTCAAAATGACTTTTTAAAGAAAATTCATTTTTCCCATGATGAAGACATGGCTTTCTGTTCTCTTGAACACTGTTATTTTTATTTTAAGAAGCTCTGAGGAATATGACTTTGGTTCTCTTTTACTAATGAGCTCCCATGTAGCAAAGTAGAACATTGCCTTGAAATTAAAAAAAAAAGAAATAAAGGGAAAAAAAGTATGATTTTAGTCTTTTGATAAAAACCTCTACTTTTTTTTTTCATTTCTTGCATGTTAAAAAATAATTATCAAATCAAAGGAGAGAAAGTCTTGAATATTCCTCTTTGGCTCTGTGCTCAAATTCAAGGGTTTTTTATTTCTCCTTGGCTGTTCACAAGCCCAGAGGATTTCTTTTTTATT
Organism: Apteryx mantelli; assembly: GCF_036417845.1. Taxonomy (NCBI): domain Eukaryota; kingdom Metazoa; phylum Chordata; class Aves; order Apterygiformes; family Apterygidae; genus Apteryx; species Apteryx mantelli. The sequence continues at coordinate 4,271,025 of NC_089991.1, read as the reverse complement.
TTTAAGGCTCTCTAGAAAGTGCAGCCTTCTCTCTGGGGACAAGTTCTAAAAGAAACAAATCAGAGATGAGGAATTTTAGTAGTCAGTCCACTACGGTTCATTCCTTTGTCTCTCTCCTGTCATGACACTTTGATTCTGCATCCCCCACATATCTCAGCCTTTCGAGGCATTTATAAATTATAGAAGTATTTATTATTGTGGAGAAAATATGATCATTCACTGAACTCATGGTGAACTTTGCACGCATGCTCACTCCTTTCGTCCAGAAATTTTTCATAGCAAGGAACTTGCCTGAAGTCTGAAGAATGACTTTTAGGGCTGAGATCTTGGCAGGTGATTTCAGGCTTGTACTGGAGAACCTGGACAAGAGCAAAATGCAAGATCCTCACTGTATCTTACTCTTTTCTAAACTGAATCTGAAATGTTCCTTCATTTTTGTACAGTTTAGCATATATAAAAAACAAGTACAAAGTAGGTGGGTAAATCTCTGAAAAAAAAACTACCATCATCGCACATAGGTTTATGGAAGCAATGTTATGAAATTTTCAGTTCCTAGTGTTGTTAAAACATATGTTCGAGAGAATGGGGTGTGAAAAAAAGTTTAATGCTATTAAAATGTGTCACTTTCTCTGGCAAATGCTAGAAGGATCAGCTGGTAGATATTTAACAGGGATCTTCTTATTGCCCCAGTCTTCCAAGACTTTCTGCTAGAAAGGAGAGTTCAATGCAGAAGGGGCTTTCTGATATCCAGGTATGGAAGAGGTTGATAATTCCTAATCTGTGCGATCTGGTCCACTGCTGATTTTGGAAATACATGACAATGCCATGTTTCCTTTCATGTTCCTCCTTGTAGCTGAAAAGAACAAAGTTACTCTCACTGTGTGCTATTCTGTTGAGGCAGAGACACTTCTTGGATATAGACATTCTGGATTTGAACTCAAGCCTCCAGAGAAGGCCACTTAATCCTCAGAAACACCTACAGTAGCCCCCTTAAAGACTCTTCACTTACTGTGTCTTGTGTGATATCTTCCATTAACGCTACCAGGGACCCACACTCTGCCTGATCACTAAATGATCTGCTCTCCACAAGGCCAGAAAATGAATGCGTTTAATAAGGATTAACCCCTGCTGGCACTAGGGAGCAATAAATATCATAGCGCCAGCATTTGTAACGCTATAGTTATCATTGTGTCAGCATTTCTGTTATAAACCAGGGTTTGGGGGGGATTAGAACTCAGCCATAAAATTTGCTCCAGGCTGAAACTTGGCATGAAAAAAAAAATTTCAGTCTATGATTGCTTTTTTTTTTTTTTAACCTTAGAAAAAAAAATCCCTTCGGTCTATTTTAAGTTGAAAAAGAGCAAAATATGAGACTTCCCAAATTCTTGAGACCAGCATCTGGGCCTTTGAGAATCAAGAAAGACTCTGGCCGTGATTGCACTTAGGGTGAGTTTTCATTGGGGTATCAGAAGTTCAGGGATTAAAGAGACTTTTGGAATTTCTTGAAAGCCAAAAAAGCTTAGTCATATTATATGAAAGAGCTCAGTCCTTTAGCAATGGGGCTTTTTAAATGCATCTTGCTCCCCATTTTGTAGCAGAAAAGTGGATAGTTTTAAACTATCAGGACCTCCAAACCACCCTCAGTTCCTTGGCCAAGTCAGAGGTAAGTAGTCCCACTGCGCTCTTTGTGCTAGACTGTGGTGGAACAAGGGGGCAGCTTGGAGTAACTGAAATAAGGTTTGTTTGGGGTTACTTCTGTGCCCAGACCTGGCGTTTTTAGCAGAATTCATTCCCTCTTAGAAACCAGATGCGTGACCGAGGGGCCCGATGAGAAAGGAAGGCATCCCAGTGTTGCTGGTGCTGGAAGGCATGGAGGAACAGTCGGCAGAGACCTCTGCTCTGGGGTGTCACACATGAGGCTGAGCCTGTCTCAGCTGCAGACACTCATCCGCCTGTTCCTGCCTTCCCACTGTACGACAGCACTGCGCAGGGTCCACTATTAGGAGAGGAGCTGCAGTTTGGAGGAAAGCATGATTTACCCCTCCCTGTATAAACACACACTATCAAAAGGGTCGCCACCGCTTCGCGGAACCCTGAGGAGCAGAACATGAATTAATTTGTTTCCCCAAAATAAGCTTTTCTCTTGGAAACGGGAGTGCTATTTTGTTTCTCGTGCAGTCTGAGGTATAATACTGAGTTCCAGTTTCCCTTAAGAGCTGAGCTTCATCCTCCTTCTACTAGGATGGTTTTATTTTAGTTACCAAATATTTGAGGTTAAAGTGAATAGTTCATCTTTAATGGGATTATCTCTTTCAATGTTTGCTTTCATTACAGTTCGAATTGCTCTGAGCATGAGAATCTAACCTCACCAAAAGCATATTTTTGTAATTTGATACAAACTAAATTTAACCTTTGACTCCCATCTATAAAGACGTTACTTTTTTCCACCAAAAAGCAGAATGTTAGATTAAAGATCTGCCAGTTTCAATTTCCAGGTTGCTAACCTTCCTGTGATTGGGTCCTGAAACATGGAAAGCTGGGTATTTAGTAAAGGTATTTAATATTAATAGTAACAGTCAAGATGGTCTTATACCTCCTACTTTTAATAACTACGTGGAGATTCTCTACTGATTTTTTAAAAGAAGAATAATTTCTTTGACCTGTACTGTACAATACAGTGGACCTCTCTGGACAGAGATATTTAAAATAAAATCTTCTTTTTAAGATACTTTACCAGTTCATCACAATTCTTTTGTTAAATAATTTTTATTTAAATGCTTTGGAATATTAAGCCTGTACTTAGAAAAAACAGCTTCATGTTCTCTCTTCAGAGGGTTGACTCTTAACATGATACAGAAAGGGAAACAAATTCTTTGTATTATTCAATATTTTTCTCCAGTAAATCATCAGGGAATTTGGAGGGGAGGGGGTGCTTTTTAGAAAAACTAGATTCTTGTTCTCATCAGAGAGAGTCCTCATACATGGAGTTTTTCACTTCTGCTCTGATCAGATGAAGTGCTGAAGCTTTCACTGAAAAAGCTTTTCAGGTATTTGTCAGGAATTTAAGATGTTTTTTTAAAAACAATTAAGCTTGAATGAAAATGTATTATGTCTCCAGTCCTGCAAAGGATAGTCCACAAGTGGATCAACTGCCAGAGCTCTGGTGAAGTCAATGACACCTCTTCCCTGCATTTCTGCCATATCAAAGTAGAGGGGGAAACAACTCGCTTCATACGTCAGGATGCAAAGGGGAACGTGGGCACTTTTATGTATTTATTTAACACCAGAAAGTTCACCATGAACAGTTTTTACGACACTATTTTTGTGCAGTTCATAGGAAAGCCTTTGTGTTCATGCACATACTCAGGCTCAATATGGAAGGCTGATTTTGGTATAAAAATTATACTCTGTTAAATCCTTCTATTCTGTACAGGGAAGCAAGCAAGAAAAAAAAAAAAGAAACCTGCCTTATATTTCAGCTCAGCAGTCTTCAGAAAAGGATACTGCAAATAAAATTCAAATTGTAACACATACTGCGCTAATAAATGGTCAGCTTAGAAGCATTTCCTGTTTATACACTGTGTTAATAAGCATCCATCACCCATGTCATATATACGGGATACCAAATTCAAATGTCAAACAAAATGTAAGAGGTCACACATTTTCCTTTGCTAACTAAAAGTGTAATTCATAAATATTATTGCTACCAAACTCTCCATCTACAGCACTTGTTTAGAAATATGCACATGTAATATAAATTGTGATTAAGTTAAATGGGTATATTATTTCCTGTTTTAAGGGTGAACAGCAGCATGAATTATGTTTTACTCAATAGGCATTTCAATAAAAACGTATAGACTAACAAGCTGCTATCATATACTTCAGCTGCACAGTCTAACTTGAGAAGGGTCTTATGATCCACCACTGATATTTAAGCTGTTTCTCTGTCTGTTATTTCTGCTGATGCACAGAAAAACATTTCCTTAACTCAGAACCTCTTTCCATTTTTTTTGTTATAAAAATAAAGCCTATTTGACTGCGGTGGGTTTATACACGCAGAATAAATACGACAAATGTATCAGCTAAACTCAATTTTTTTCTTTTTACTGACTTAAGCAATGTAGGGCTTGAGGAAGTCTCTCTCTGAAAATAATCAACAGCTCCTGTCTTTTGAAATGACTCGTTTCAGTTTGCAGAAATCAAACACTTAAAGAACAAAATAAAACATAAGAATGACTTTAAACACAGAGATTTTTAAAAATGGGGAATGTACCTTCAGTGTCATGTAGTTGATATATTTTGTAGAATGTTCTGGTTCCCTTCTGCAGTAACTCATTTGATACTGTATTTCCTATTTATTTGAAGCATTTTAGGGCCTGATCAGAATTTTCTGAGGTCTGCTGGTAGATTAGATTTAAATGAATTTAAAATTTAAATTTTCAATTTAAAATTGAAAGTCTGATATTAAAGTAGCAAAGCTGTACTGACAAAATGTTCTCCTTTCAGGCCCAATTAAAGAGCTTTCTTGCAGACAAACGCAAAGAAAACATTAGAATGGAATTAAAAATATACCTTTTCCTCCATTTTTATGTTAAAAATGCCAGAGTCACTTAACTTTGCTGAGTGCAATTAAACAATAGACAAGAGGAAAGCCACATTTTGCTAAAGAAATATCTTAAATTGTATGTAAAGAGGGTTATTCCTACTGAGTAGCTGCATACCCCTGAGATAAGCAAGCCCGGTTACTGCTTGTCTTGAACAACTGCCTACAAAACTTTGTCGCAAATACTGTCAAATCAAAGGCTTTCAAGGCAAATAAGAATGCCACACATTCCCAAGTTATCTACTCTTTTTTTTTTTAAGCTTTGGTAGAAAAGAGATTTTACCAATTTGCTGGAGTCTGGTGTTCTTTTAAAAGCTTGTAAAATGGGAGTCTGAATATTTTGTTTTATTAGCAGGAACATAGTGCATAGCAAACGCAGAGAAGATTACTAAAAAGGAAGGGGTGCTAAATCCTTTAAGATACTCAGAGATGAAAATAAGTTCCATATTCTGAAAATCATAGGAAACCAGGCATATAGGAACATTGTGCAATAATATAATTCAGACTATTTTACAGTAGTATAAAATCTTTGATGTGTCCCTATTTATGAAGTGAAGGAGACACCAAAGCAGATATAATCAAAAAGGGAAAATATCATTCCACTTAAGGATGCCAGTGAAGGAAAGAGAGTCTTATTCATTAAAATTCCAACACTGATAAATAACTAATTGTGTTAATCTTATTCTGCATGGTTTGGCCACTGAATTTCAGTAGCTAAAAACATAATAAATTGAGGCAATATATTGTCATTGATAAGTATTACTGTATTATTTCCTTGAGAGCAGTGAAAAAAATACAAAAGAATTCCCACATCTATTTTTAGAGATGAGTTTGTTTTGCTGTGGGGTTATACTGCTCTTTTTTTTCACAACTGCTTGGATAGCTTTTTGGTATTCCTGAAACATTCCCAGATCTTGGAAGCATTGTAGATGTTTATCACAAATATACTAGTCACCAGAGAAGGGGGTCTGCTTTCCCACTGCACTCCAGTAGTCCCACTAAAGCATGGATCCATATTGTCTATCCAGCTCCAAGGTGGAAAGAGAATCCCCCGGGTGGTTCAGAGAGCAGCCTCTGGCAGCCAGCTCCAAAAAGAGAAGATGCTGGGTAGCAGCAACATTGAGGGTCTAGAGCTGATCCAGAGAAAGAGGCCTGTCATGGGGAAGAACCAGGCCTTTTGGGATCCCAGGGGGACCCTGGAGCTGGAGAACCAGCCCTACAGCTCAGTCCACGAGGGAAGAAAAAATGATGCAGGAGGGAGGAGAGGATGGCAGCAGCTACTGCCTTCTTGACTGGCTAAAGTCTGGAGAAGTCCACCAGGAAAACCTCTCCCAGGATTTAATAGGGGAGGGGTGGAGGTGTGATCCATGCCCAGGTTAGGAGCCCCTGAATGTTCAAAGGAAGCCTTTTATGAGTAAAGGCAATGTCCTTACACAAGTGAAGATCAAACCCTTCCTAATCTGTTGCAATAGACAAATGACTTAATAAATGTCTGCATATTCTCCACATAAGCTTTTTAAAAATAACTGACAATGTTAGCAGAACTGATATCTCTGCGTGCTGAAAAACAGCAACTGGAATAAGTAGGAACACATTTTCTTTTCTCTCCAAGAGGCCAAATCCTTGTTTTTTTTCCCTTCCTCACACAAGTACCATTTCCTTGAAGATAAAAATTTTCCTGAAGACCAACAGAAATAATGCAAATGCATGTTTTTCTGGTCCAAGAGTGCTCTAGGCATGTTCCAGCTGATTCCAGTTAACTGATAGATCTTCTTCAAAATCTGTCCTTTCTTTGTATATTTATTGCTAAAATCCCAGTTCATGCCCATATCAGCTTTTGATGAAATCTCTGTTATAGAAATCCTGTGAATGTGCACTGATGTACCAGCAGATCTTTACATAATAATAATTTACGCAAAATTTGTGAAAAATTAACCAGTGTTGTCACCACAGATATTTACAATACAGTGACATTTTAATGATGCTTATTTCCCCTCCTCCCCAAGATCTGTTTTAATTAAAATGAAAACTCAGTAATTTTAATAGGTTGTGAGAGAGCTTTGTTCTGCTATCATTTTGTATATACATTTATTTAAAGCACCTCCTCCACTGGAGGAGGCAAAAACTCTTTACTGCTATGCTAGGTTTCCATTTTCTTTGCATTTCCACTTGCAAAATCTTACAACTAAAAGGAGATGAAATAACATCTAGCCACTGACACAGAAACATGAATTTTAAAGAAAGAGCCTTAGGCAAGGATTTGGGAAGGTGTCAATACCTCAGACACTAGCAATGGGTTCAAGAAAAAAGGAAGATCATTTAAGAGCCAACCACCAATTAAGGCAAAAGTGATTTCTACAATGTACTTCTAAGTTATGTTCATTTATCAAAAATTGCATTAAAACCCATGCATTATCCACAGATACAACAAACAGTTGCCTCCAATCCAACTGTTTCCGGATGAATGTGACTAATAGAGATCTCCGTGTTAAGTCATCTCCCCCAGAGAAGACGGTTAGAAAACCCTCAGTAAAAAGTTGATTCATGCAATAAAGATCCATGTGTGGAATTTATGCATGCGCTGAGAGGTAAATGGGTGCAGAGTCAAGGTCCAGGGGCCTGGGGCTATGTAATGGACAAAGACTTTCTGGAAAGGGCCATGTTCTTTGCACTCCAATGCTCTGTTTTTGACAAAAAAAAACCCTACATAAGTTCTTCCTTCAGGACCTAAAACATGCAAAGGTGTAAATAAATGAAGCGGCTCTTTGCATGGCAGTCATTGGCTGTTTAAAATAAATGTTCTTAAAAACAGCCTTAGAAGAGGGGGAGCAGAGCAGAAGTCATGTACGACAGTGGAAGTGACCATATGTCCCAGCACCTAAGTGTGGCTCTGACACACCAGAGACATCTGCAGCACGAGGGAAATTCCAGGAAGCACTGCCAGTTGCCTACTCATTTTAACTTGAAAAAAGTTCAATCGGTCAATACATTTTCTTCTAGTTACAGACTGCTTAACTTTGCCTATCTTCCCTGAGCGCACCATGGAGAGCAGGACACGGGGAATTAGATGTAATTCACAATCAGTGGCCTTCTTTAGGACCCAAAACAAACTGACAAAGAGGAGACATTGAGCACAGCTATACCCCAGTGGTAAAAAGATGTGGTGGGAACATGATTTGCCTTCTGTAAGTAAGGGTCTGGGTAGTAATATTTCTTACCACAGCTCCATTCTGCCCTGCCCTGAGTACTGCTCAAAAAATTCTTTCCAAAATAATACAGATCTATACCCTTGATTAACTTTTTTGCACAGCGTTGTCTGCTTCACTTGCAAAAGGCAGGTAAAAATGGTGCACCATGCGGGACAAACTACGATCTGCATGAGTAAAGGTGATGAACATCTTATTAGCAAAATAAAAAGAGGCAAAGTTGATCAACCAGTTAGAAATTAGGCTTTCATAGTTACAGCTATCTCGGCATTCAATAAACTGCTGTAGCAAGGCACAAAGGCTAAACTGGAGCAAAACTGGAGAGAGGCTATCTCCAAAAAGGAGCAATTCTTGTCCTTTTTCCAGTAATATCGCAGCTCCTCCTCTGTGTCAGAGACAAATGATGAATTCTGATGGGAGGAAGGCTGTGGGACAGAAACTTTGCAGTAAAAGCCAAATGATATTTCTTCCTGTTTATAACCGCAGAAGTCTGGCTATTCCCCTCAGTAACACACCAACTTCTTCCAGGCACTGAGCGTGTGTACAGCAGAGAGCTAAAACTGCATTAAGCCCTTAGATGGCAAATGTAACACAATTGTCAGGTCACAAGAGAAATTTTATCTGTTCATGGTCAATTAAGCTAATTTAATTCCCCAGCAACTCAGTGTATAATGTTTAGCCCTTGCCACCACTTGTTTTGTTCCACTGACATTCAATCACTTATTTATCTCTGTTGCCAAAGGGCCACACCTGAGTCCTGATTTATGGAGCATAGTTGCAAGGGAAGAGCAGACTGTTTGACTGTTGATTATTACTTTTCTGTTTAGTGAGTAACAGGTTCACCTGCACCGGTAACTTGGAGGGGAAATTGGCAACTGAAACTTCAGTCTTCCGCCTGTCCAAAAGCATTCCCTGCTTTTGTTCGAAGTAACAATTTAGATGACCACATCTGACACTTTCAGTCGCAAAATAATCTTTTTTTTTTTCTTTTTCCCCCAGCATTTATCTGCCTCGTGCATATGCCATTCATGCAGGTGGAAATAACACTCACAGTAGATTTCTCTAGTCATTAAGTTTTTCTTTTTGCCTCTGAGGACCTTTCATGCACCGCTGGGGTATGTTGAAATATTTCTTTCTGGGACTTTCCAGATACCAATTGAGTGTTTTTACTATTGGGCATATATAAAGAGCCTGACTTTTCTGGGAAGAATTAGACCTTCCGCACATGCATAGGTACAGTAAGCCCAGTGCATTATGAACATGTCCTGTTTGTCGCTAGCACAGACTGTCTCTGCGCCTCCCAAGCAGTAAGCCAAACCTAGTAGGACTATCCCCAAAGCACTTTTCTCACTGCATGTGTGTGATAGCTTTGATCTGTTCACAGGCAATGGGCAGAGCTGAGATTTCAGGATGGCCAGTGGCTTAACTGGCACGATAACACAGCTGGATTGCCAAACATCTGGATAACCACCCCTAACAGTAAAGAAAAATCTAATTCCACTCCAACAAAATTTCCAGGAGAAAAAGGAGAATGTGTCCAGGGAAACCCAAATGTAGAAGTAGTTCTAGAGTGGAAAGGGTTTAGATTGGGGGGGAGGGGGGATTACGGTTTTTTTAATAGGAAAACGAGATTGTAAAAAAACAGAAACTAGCAGTGGGCTTCGAGGATCAGTGTAGGCTTCTGGTTTCTGGCCCTGTTTACAGAGGTTCTGAGCACTTATAATTCATATTTAAGGCAAACAGCTTCAGATGTTCAGCTATGTTTAAGTCATTCAAGTCTATTGTGTCCCTTGAACCCCGAGACGTTGCAACCTTTTAACTGTAACTTCCTGTGGCTCATTTCCAGTAGAGAAACATAAACATGTGAGGTCTGCTGACTCTCTATCTCCATTTAGACTCTGGGAACTTGATAAATGCAAAACATTTGCTTACCTTATGAGAAGAGGAAGTCGTGCTCTCTATTGCAAAATTTTGATGGCAGAAGAAGGACTTGCTGCTGTAAACCAAGGAAAATAATGCTAGAAAACTGCATTTTCAGACAGATTGTGTGGATTATTTTTTATGATTTCTGACTGTTTTGACTTGGCAAAGCAGGAGTCTAACAAAACAAGTGATGAAGGCTCCTGGCATGTGACTTCTCAAATATTTAGCAAGTATTTGTAAGCTTTATTAAGTCAATATGACTCATTCATCTTGACTTGCTTACATGTATGTTTCATGTACAGTGCTACGTAGACCAATAGAAAGTGTTAGTCATTTGTTTTATTACTTCAGGGTTATATTTCAGCAAAACTATCTAGTTTTGATACTGTTTATTTTCAGAACAGATCAGGGTGGATTTTCTAGGTCTGCAAAGCCACTGGCCTTTCTAATTTTTTTCTTGGCAGGGGAGACCTAGAAATGTGAATTAGAATCTCAGTTTTCAGCTTAAAATTGAAAGAATAAATTTCTTTCCCTTTTCTTTGGGGACCATGTTCTTGGAAATATAACTCTGGTAAAGACAGAGCAATTACTTTTGCCGCAATGCTTCCACTGCTCTTTGAGCAAGGCCTGGTCTTTTGCAGCCAGGAAAAAAAAAATATCCATAACCATAGATATTTTGTTTTGGGGGAAACTTCCACATCAGGTCAGGTCTCAAGAAGAGAGTGACACTGACAGTGGTACATGCAGCCATGGGTTTACTGCAGGGATTGTGGGATTTTCAACCCTTTCTCACCATCAGCACATCCCACTTCAGTGCATTTATATAGTCTCTTCAGAGCCGCAGCAGCCACTGGCTGCCCAGAAGACCTGCACCAGCATCCATTGGCTTTGCACAGATCACCCTGCAGCGTGTGCTAGGTAAAATTATGCCCTGGATTGAAATATGGGATCTCTCAGCCTAAAGTCAGGCCATAAAACTGTGCCATGTTATTGTGCAGCCACTGGAGTCATGGCTATGCCCAGTCCTGCTAAGGCCACATAAACTCACTACTTCAGCAACTTATCAAAGACGTGAGTCCTCTGCTTATCACCAGGGGGACTTCTGACCAGAAGAGGAGTCAGCCAGCTACATAGACTGTGGCATGATCTAATGAGCTGCCTAACAGTCTGACGAAGGGATCTGACTGCTACCGAACCATTATTAAGTCACAGAGGCTGCAAGGCAATAATTTGAGACATGAACGTTCAACACATGACCTAAATCTAACTGAGGTTTGTTCATCTAGCCAGATATTAGTTTAAGCCAGTTCTGGAATTACTATCTGAAGCCAGAAAACCACACAGCTAGGCTTTATTTAAAAAAAGAAAAAATCAAACCTGTTTTTCTGTGGAAAATTGTTGTTCCAACTAAAAGAAATTCATGCACAGTGTTTGCCTTCTGTTGAAAACTTTGTCCTTTCACTGGAAAAAGGAAAACCTAGGCACTGAAATATATCTGCTGAAAAGTGCAAATTTTATGTATTAAATCCCTGCCAACAAGTTGCTCTTAATGGAAACTTTGTTTTCATCACATTTTCTGCATAAAAATCTTGCCCAATATTTTATCAGCTCCATACTTCACTGATTTCCATTTGTAAAGTCTATGCTACATTTCTTCATTCATGTCTCCATTGTATAAGCAGTCATTTTTATTACATTCTCTTTTTCTTGTAGACCAACAGCACATCTTCCAGAAAAGAGAGTGAGGGAAAATTAACTGCTTTCAGTAGACATGTCTTTTAAATCAGGAAAAGGGAATAGAAGTGATTACACATGCCAAGAGGTCCTTGAACTGAAAAAATATTTCAGTGGTAATATATAAATATATGTATATAAACATATATAAAATATATACATATATATACACACACACACATATCTCCATATATGAAAACACAGACACACATCTATGTACACAGATATACCTGCACACACGAATAACACATACATGCTGCAAGGTAAAAAGATGTAGATGGAAATAGATTTATGTTTCCTAGCCAAACTCACTTAACAGTATCCAAATGAACCCTGAGAACTACATAATATTGTATCTGTAATAGCAATCTACCTAATCTATTCTGGAACTCATAAGTTTCTGGCTGATGTCTCAGCATACTCTAATGTTGCCAATTGTGCAGTAAATCTGCTGGGTCATATTACTAGACATATCATACCATTGACGGTACAAATGAGCCATCCGCTAACAGCAAGCACCAATACAGATGATTTGTAAAAAAAAGACAATAATAAGCAGGACTGCCCTATCTTCTTACAGCCTTATGAGTCGAAAAATGAGTTATAATGCGGAACACCTGGACAACATAATGAAAGTCCTGGAAAGCAGTAATGGCTCAGAAAAGCTGGCTCACTAGCATTACATAACACTGCATCCACCATCCTGGAACATAACGTGCAGCAGTCATGCCCAAAACAGCTCAGGGTGGACACTGTTCTTGCCTAGGTGTTTTTCAGATGACAAAGAAGCCCTAACACAGTTCAGTGCTTAAGTTGCTTTGGAGGAAACCTTACTAGAATGACCTTCCAAATTCCATCTGGCACAGGGTAAGGAATCACACATTTTTAAGGCCATAGCGAATGTTGCATTAATGAGGCTGACCTTCAAGCCTCACCTGAGCCTGAAGAACCACTGCTTATAATTCCTGCACCAAACTCGATAACGTGGCTGAACCAGAGCATGTAGTTCTCAAAAGCTATGCAGGCATGATTCAAAGACACAGCCTGTGAAGAGAGGAGATGATTTTTCCTTAGATCAAATATTTTGGAAAAAAATGGGCAAGCTTTGGGGCACAAAAGCCCTTGTAGAAGCAGCCAACATCAAGTCCAACCCAAGCTGAGAACAACTTCTCTGAATGCGATCGAGTTGTGTTAGTCTTCCAGTTAATTTGAGTGCAAAAGGGTGATTGGTACTTGAGGAGCTGAGAAAGGTGATCAGGTTTTAACCCAGCGGGACAGAGAGGAACCGGTAATTACCAAGCTGGAATTTTTGAGGGTTAGCTGGAGGCGGAGGTCGTGTGAGGAAAATTGCAATGTGCCATAAAACCAGGCTTCCAGTGATGGAGTCTTTATCATGTCCCTTGGGAAACTGTTCCATTAATAACTTTACAATGTTTAAAAGTTTGCCTCTTATTTCCAGTTTTGATTTTTCCAGTTTTGGCTTCAAGCCATGCTAGTCTTAAACAGATTTTTACTTGTGATATTTAAGGACTGATAGCACAACCCAGAATTTCACTTCCACTTATGGGTCTTTCCTTCCAATTATGGGTCTTTCTACCCCTTTTTTAACTGGTATCTTCTTTGATATCAGAAAAAGAAGGAATCCCTGGTTTCCCTCCTTGGAGGTCAAACATAATACAGTGCAGACTATGTAAAAAGACACTTAGAAAATGCATACAGAAGGTCTAGAGAGATCCTAAGGAAAGCTATAAAGTTCTCCAGCGAACACAAAAGAGAACCTCGTTCATGGAGGCTTCTAACAGAAAACTGCTGCCATATTAAAAATTAATATCTTACACCTGAATCTCAATTTGAGTGGTAGCTATTATAAATACCTTCAAAGGAGTAAGCCCAGCAAAGGTGATGAGTAAATCAGATCCTGGGGGCCAGATTCTGCTCTGCTGACCCACTAATGGAGTTATGGGGGATTTACGCTATTGTAAATAATAGCAGGATTCTCTCCCTTATCTATATTGCTCCTTGCTCACTTGTTATTTTTTGCAAGACCTTTATGTAACATTACTGGTTGTCCTGAAAAAATTGGGATTAACTTGGAAGACATATATTGCAGATTGGATTAGACTTCAAAGCGGTGCTGCCTAAGAGAGCTTTTAAAAGGCTTTAAAAAAATGAATTGTACCAATATAGGTTCTTTCCTTTGAACATGGAGAAAAAAGAGAAAAAAAAAAGCCCGAGTTTAATATTACTTAAATACATCCAACAATTAAGTTGCTTGGTACTCAAGCAAGCCACACAGGGAGGTTTTTCAAAGGAAAGTGGATATTTTAGTGACCTATCCACAGCCCCATTCCTCTTCAGCTTTCCCACGTTTCCTGCAGCCCTTCCCCGTTAACCACCCGGAAGGCGCACACCAGAAAAGGCAGCCTCCCCTCCACAGGGCAAATACTAAAATGCAGGAACAACGCGGAAAACCAGCCCAAGGGGAGGATAAATGTCAAACCTTTGCGGAAACCAGCCTGGGGGGTGGCCGGGGTGCCCCGACGGTGCAGGGTGCCCCGATGGCACCCCGCAGCGAGCGGACGTTTCCCTCAGCCCACATCTGCCACCACGCAGCAGCTTGTTTTTACACAGGGAAAAGGCGAACCGTCCTGGGGAGGTGGCGAAGGGCCAGGGCCAAGCGGCCAGGCCGGGCCAGGCCATGGTGGCCGCCGGTTACCGTGGCAACAGGGCCTAGGCCTGGGCAGCCAGGCAAGGCAAGGCCAGGCACTGGTGGCTGCTGGTTACCATGGCGATGGGGCCTGGGCCCGGGCAGCCCCACCGCCTGCCTGCCACGAATCCTCCCTTTTCCTTCCTTATGCAATAAGTGAGGGTCAAGGGAGCAAATCTGACCCGAACAAGCAAAGGATGTCGGTGTTGCCGGTGCAGAGGCACCTTCGGTTTCCTTACAGCAGAGGTGTAACCCGGCCTGCGCCATCGCTGCTGAAGAGGCACCGCAGCTCTGTTTGCGTTTGGGGCGGCTCGGCACCGGGCTTTCTCCCCGCTGTGTCCACATAAAGCCTGTCTCAGTGTACCTATCCGAGCCTGCACTCAAAATATAATGCCAATACCCCCATCAGGCATGCTGCTTTTTCTTAAGCATGGGTGCTAAATGTCTCCTGTCCTTATGGACACCAAAGACAAGGTGTTTTTCTGTCGCCTCACAGCCTCCCCCAGCCCGAGGGTCGGAGATGGCAGAGACCGAGACATGATGCAGGGGACTTCCCTCTCCCTCCCAGGCATAAATTTGATTTTACTCCTTTCCCTTGGGATGTGGCTGCTCATTCCCCACACCACAAAATGGCCCAGGGACCTGCTGAGCGCGTGGCGACGTCAGGATCTGCAGCCCTGAGCCCCACAACGGGCCTAAACTGAGGAGAAGGGGATGAGTTCAATTCTGGCCAGTCCCCAGAGTCAGCATCTGCCCCAAACCCGCTGTGTTAGCTGGGACACCATGCCATGTCCTCCACCTCCAACGCTGCTTCCCATTAACTCGTTGCCGCGCCGCTGCGGGAGGAGGAAGGTCCAACTAGGCTTCATCAGCACAGGTTTACGCCAGGGAAGCTGCGTTCATCACCGGCGTTTTCCCCGTGAACATTCACAAGTGGCTGCTGAGCTTTCAGAGCTGTCGGCCAGACCCTGCCCTCCTACAGAGTCCAGGTTTGAAGGACCATATATAAGCCGGACAGATGTGTGGACCACACTGGTCAGTTGGTACCAAATGGTCCTGTCCTTACCTGTTTGCTTTCCTTGGACACGCTTGATTGCATGAGATGTGGGTCTGGCAGCTTGTGCTTAAAGCTCCTTTGGGTCTTTGAATGGTTTTCTGTTCCTTTCCCTCTATTTTTAATTCACCTTTCTGCAGAGTGAGAGGCATCATTTATCAGTAAGGCGTTGAGGTGATTTGTTTTGCTGCAGGAGAGGCTGAAGGACGAGCTGGTTATGAAGTGAAGCACATCTCAGGAAGTATTTGGTTGTGCATCAGGGCATGTGAAATGCACAGTGGAAGCGCCAAGTATCACTGCGATATAGACCTTGGCCTACTGCAGATTTTCTATTGGGAAGAGTAAATACAGAGGGTAAAATGTCATTGTTTTCACAGAACATAATAGCCCTCCTTCTTCTTCTCCTGAGAAGCCTGGGAACTCCAAATAAATTTGGGGGCAATTTTATTAAATGAAAATATTCTTCTGTTAGGAGCTAATTTATATCTCTGCAGCCCAGCCTCGCAGAAGGTCAGTTTGACAAATCACCCTCTCAGGAGCTGGGGAGGAGTTATAGGAACTCACAGTAATCCTCCTAATCACACTCTAACTCAGTTTCCCTTTTTGCTAATGACTGGCCAACAAATGCTGGCTTTCCAAATTCGTTATCAGCCTGCTCTTACTGTTATCCCTGCCCTCTCCCTTTGGTCGCACACGCTGCACATCCCCCTAGCCTACGTATCCTACAGGTTGCCGCGTGCATCTTTGGTGCACGGGCACACCCAACTTTTGAATATAGGTCAACTATACATAACTGGGGTGCTGCCGTGCATACGGATTAGTGCCAATGAAGAAGCAGAACAGAATGAGCGCTGGTGGCCAGCTTCGCTTCTGCAGGGAGCTTTAAAATCCACTCTGGGCTCCAGAAGATGTCTGCCAGTGGAAACTGCCCAGGCGCAACACTTCATCATTTCATCATTGTATCTCCTGGCTGGGCCTGCCCCACCCGACTTTATTATTAGACAAAACTTTACAATTGGAAGCTCAGGTCAATTTTTCACAATCTGCAAATTAAAAAAAAAAAATGCGGTTTGAATTTTCTCCAAACTTCTCATGACCCTTCTCCCTTCCCTTCAGAACAGATCTGGCAATTTTCAGGCCTAATGAATTTTCCAAGTCCTAGTAAAAGGGGAAGCTGCCTGCAAACCTGCTTACAAGCTTCCAAGCCTGCTGGCTCCTCAAAGCTCAGCTGGGCTTTCCACTCTGGTGCGTCTTTGTGGTATGTGCAGTAGAGGTCTCAGCTTCTCCCAGAATTCCCTCTCCCTCCTCTCTTCTGGTTACAGCGTGTCTCAAACACAAAAAAAAGGAAGATTAGAAGTGGAGTTTGGCTGAAGAATAATGACATCTGTTTCAGTGCCAGGTGACTGCCATTTTTTGATGGTTTTGTGACAAGAACATTACTTAAGAGCACGACTAGACGAGAAACATGTCCCACCTTCATCCTGTGGAATCTTGCTCTAAGGCCATGGAAGCTGCGAAAAATCCATTTTCTGCAGCTTCTTCAGAAGGCAGGATTTATTTTATAAGAACACTCAACTATTTTATCAGCTGTTTCAGATCAAGTATCCATTCATACCCAGAGGAGTAGTGGCTATTTCTTAGCTTCCTTCCCAACCCTCTGGAGTTATATTCCTAAGAAACAAAACATCAGTAGTCATTGTTAACTACCCTTAGCCCGTATGTTTGAGTTTGTCCTGCAAAAGCCATGAAATAGCATCCTTTGCTATTCTTTTGGTGTCTGGACATTACACTACATTATGCTCAAGCAGCGTATACAAGCATTAACCTAGAATGAGGTCAAAACACCATGACAGCAAGATTCGGGGGGATTTTCTGCCTCAGTACTCAAAGTCCTTGATTGCATAGGCTTGTGGCACAACTGTATTGTCATACTCAAGTACAGAGGCTGGTGGTGATTGCATGTCTTACCCAGGGATCTAGGTTTTTATAAGTCACCAGTATGATTTGGCTTCCTGTTGAGTTTGTTCTGCAAGGAGCCTATGGCACCTCAAGAGTTAGGCGTAAGTGGATAGCATGCTCCAGTTCATCCTTAGAATTAAGGTGGTGTGATTTGCCTCAGTGCTAAGCACCCTGAAACTCCCACAGATGCATTGCCCAGGAGGAAAATGTAAAGGAGAGTTTTGAAGCAGATGGCTTTCCCTCCCTGCTCCAAAACAGTCACAGACACTGTGTACAGTCATACCGACTCCTTCGCTCTGATACAGCTTTATTTGCACAGAATGTCATAACAACATAATACCAGTAACAGCCCAGACCTCCTCACCAGACTTGGCTGTAGCATTCTTCCCAGAACTCTAGAAAGTAGGTTCTACTTTCTATCTAGAAATCAGAATGGGTTGTTCCAAAGCATCTGCATGCCTTCTTCTATAACTGATCCAGTCTCTGCCTCTCTGCACCCAAACACCTAAATGTCTTTTGAAAATCTTGTCCTTTGTCTGTCTTCTGTTGAGGGGTTGCCACTATCAGAAAACTGCCCTTGGCCATCACTTCTTTTGGGAAGCTGAACTCTGCGGAGTTGGTGTCACTTGTCCCTTACTTTCTTCACTACCGTCTGTTGCACCCCCAGCCCCCACCATATCACATGAACTGCAGACTCTGCACCAGAGGAATTACGTGGAGCTTGAGGCAGCCATGATTTATGTTGCAATACAAATTGCACTGTAAGTTATGCTCCCCTCAAAGGCGAGAGATGCTGACAAGAGCACCTGTCATCCAGATTCCTCCCTTCTCCCCAGACCAGTTTCTGTCAAGGTTGAATTGGGGCCAGCATGGTTTAGGATTCAGGTCACAGGACTCTGCAAGCTGAAAGCATTGGGCACGGTTGCTTGCACAAGTTTACAAGGTGGTATTTTAATGGTGCTTAGTACACAGGAATGGAGGAATTTAAGTCAAAATTTGTAGAGGCGAAGTAAATAATAATGGTTAGAGCTAGCCTGGTTCTCAAGTCTGAATGTCCTTGGTAAGAACAGAAATAATAATAACAAATACCAAGCTAGCAAAAGCTGAGACAGATTACCTGTGCGCTGTAATGGCTTTCCTTTCTTGAGCTCTTTTTTTTCTTATATGCTAACACATACTTATACATATTAGCAAAGTCAAGGCCAGCTCAACAAAGATCTTTTCAGAGTTTGGGTCATTCACCCTCACACTTAGTAAGTTTTTCAGTGTCCAAGAGTTTGAAGTTTTGTTCATGGCACTACTGGTGACCAGTTCAAATCAATAACATAGAGATGAACAATGGTCAGCCATGCAGGAGAGTTAAATGTTCTCTTTCAGTGGATCATCTTCTCCCCTTTTCCCCATTACATCATGGGAGTGTTTAGTTCCCATAAGGCTGTTGACAAAGACAAGTTGTTTTGGGGGTATTTTTTTTCCCCTAGGAACTTTTTCCTGGGTAGAATCTGAGAATCCCTTTTTTTTTTTACTTCCCTGTCACAACCAGTTGTTTGAAGTGGTGCTGCTCCCAGAACCCCCCATCACAGTTATTGCATGTGCCCAAAGCAGTCATTTAGAGTTGCTCAGTACAGTTGGTGCAACCTGTCCTGAATGCATTGGGCTTTGCAGTGCATGCACATACCTTTCCGTCTTGTCTGTGGCACCTTGTCTATGGACATGACAGCATAGCTGAGGTGAGACATACTGTTAACAACTGCACTGAGACAGACTGAATCTTGGACTTCAATACCCACCAATGTCCTTTGGACTCCCCCCTTCATAACATACCTGTTGTTGCGATGCACAAAGACTCATATCTTTGAGAGGAACCATAGGAAAAGGTGTGTCGTATTTGTTCAAAAATTAATTATTGATGTCAGTCAAACTCCTCAGCCTTGAAGGTGTGAAGGGGAAACATTAAACCTGTGCAAAGGTCAACTTTACCAGGACCTGCCTATTCAACGAAAGGAACTAAGGCAGAATGATGAATTGCCAACGAGTTCCTGTGTGTTCAAGCAAACGACAAACTATTAACCTGTAAAACTGAACAGTGCAAAAGGAATTCGGTTTTGGGACAGAGAAGTATCTACACAGGAGGTTTTATGAGTTGTAGGTCAAATCTGTTAATTCCTTCCTCTGTATTTTAATCTTAGACTCTCTAACTGAGCACAAAATACCCATGTCCTCAAGGGAGAAACAAGATTGTGCAAAAGAAGGTGGAAGACATTGAGAGGAAAAGTGTGGCCCATCAGCTATACACAGCAGTGAAAAATAGAGGACACTTTTGCCAGACTGAGTTTTCTGTTAGTTAAAACAGATATCCAGATTCCTGTGTACAGAACAAGTAAATGCTGCTGATATATGGGAAGAATAAAACACAAATGGACCTTCCATCACTGGAAACTGGCATCTATCAATGTGGAACCATTTCTTCAACCAGGGCAGTAAAGTACTCATTTGTTTATTATCCCCTTGTTTTAGAAACAGGCCACTTATGAAACAGGAAATCGCCTGTGGTCAAATCTTTCATTGAGCTATGCTTAAAGATCAAGTGCAACTAAGTCCAGTAAGTTACACGACCACTTGATGATATGGACAGAACAGCAAATAAATAAAAATGGAAGTTTTGATAATCATGCATTTCAAAAGACCTGAGACGAACACTCTCTCTTCCCTGGCCTGTGAGGGTTCACAGTCTCCTCCAGTTATAGGGATGCAGATTATTTCATCAATCTGTTTTCTCAACTACAAAATCAAAGTGCTGAAAAATTTATGCTTGTTAAGAGAAGACTCAGAGGCTGAAGTGATACACAGCCAGCTGCCACACTTACATGTGATCTATAGTCCCAGCTCACAGAGAGTTTTTAATTTAACGATTTTACAGCCTCAGGGCTTCCACACTTATTTGGATATGAACAGACCCTCACTCACTTAGCAAGTTCGGAACCTAAACCAGACCAGACATTTTTTGTTTAGATCCTTAAAAGTTGTTCCCTCAATTTGCTTTCCTTAGTAATTCACAAGTGTCGAACATCTGGGAATCATCATCTGTTTTCTGATGACTATGAAGAGTCTCATATTTTGAGCAAGTCCAGCAAAGCCCAGTATGCTGCCCAATGTCCAGTTACTAGACTATAGAAAAATAGCTCAACAGATGATCTCCCGAGTCTCTGGACATCCAGCTTCATATGGGCAATGTCCACTCGATCTGGATGGCAAGTCACATCAATCACTACAAGATTTTGGTATGCAACTGCCTACATTAATTTGACCTAAGACATCAGTACAGTAAGACATTCTAAAAAGCTAGGAAGCATTCCATTTCCAAGCTAAAAATAAATTTGCAAGATACTTCTTGGAAATATGCATATATTTTAAAAATAAACCACACCAAAAGAAAGCAAACAAAGCAAAAGCCTTGGCTTGTGTATTATACCAATTTCCATTCAAAGTGAATTCAGACCTATGACTTTGGTTATGCCTCTGCTGAATCTTGAGATCTGCCAGCAGGCCAGTGTTAGGCAAAATGCCCTGTGTATCCAAAGAGGGAATCTGCTAGCACAGTTTCAAGCGCAGCTACAGAGTAACTAACTCTCTTCATCCTTCCCCAGGTTATGCAAACTCTCTTCATTTTTCCCCAGATGATGCAGAGACCTCAGGCCTCTAACTCTTAGCTGTGCATGGTCCAGCTGTATGGACAGAAGGTGGGTGTGTGGGGCACACAACACCCTCAGTGCCATCACTGAGGATGCTCTCTGTGCCCAGTTGTGACACAGGACCTCTGTGAGGCGGGGATGCTAATGCAAAAACAGGCCTGTGGGATTTGAAGAGGAGCTGTGGGTACTCTCCACCTTTTTTTTTTAACAGAGTCCAAGGTTATAAAGAGCTAGAAAGAAAAATTTTTCCGTTGTCATTAGGGTCTGCAGACTTGGCCTGCCTGAGGACTGAAATAACTTACTGCATTGCTGCTAGACATATACAGACATGGGTTTACTACTTAGACCCATGCTTGTATTTCCCATACTTAGCAGGTTCTGAAGATTATGCAGATCAGCTTTGCATTGCTGTAGTAGTAAACAGTGGACCTGATTCTACAGATGCAAAAACACCTGAATAATGCAACTTCAAGTTTAACATGAGTAAGACACTTGAGTCAAATTTTTCACATGTGGTTTTGCAGGCTTAGTTCTCTGCTGGAGCAGCTAAGTCTCAGGAGTGAAGTGCTGACACTCTTACTAGAAAGATAATTCAGCTGGCTACAAACATCAGTGACTCTATTTGCATCTGTCATCACAAATATATTTCGGTTTTAGATGGAGGAGAAAAGAAAACAAACACAACATTTTCTGGTTAAACAGAAACAGAGTACGGTATCACTGAGACTTTCTAAAGGAGAGTTTATTTAATTTATTCTTCTGTACACACAGCTAGTTTGCTAGGATATTATAACTCAACTCATTTCTCTGGTGACCCATGGCAACCTCTGGATCAAAAGGATTACTCGTGACTCATAACTTACCTTGGCTAAATATAAATATAGGGCTTTAGGTTAAGTAATCTAGGCCTTAATCAATAAAACATTTAAAGTGACAGTACAAGGAGGGATTTCAAAAGTTGTACTATTATAGTGTTAACTCCTAATGCTTGAGTTTCTGGGGCTGTCCTTTTCTGCTTTTAACATGAATACCCCACATCACGGATTTTCTGTGCGTTTTGTGCATACAAGTACAGCTGCATACATTTTGAATGTTCTCCTGTTCCATAGCGGATATATGCTCAGTTTTCCCCACAGGAAATCCAAGCAATTGCCCCTGTGTGGAGTACCACAATTAGGTGACCATAATTGCATACTTAATGAGCTTGTATATGTTTTGAGTGCCAGTTTCTCAGATGTGGCCACCTAAATGGATATCTAAATCTCACTTTTGGGTGGTGAGGTTGAGGAAAAATGAATGAAAGTCTTATTTCATATATTTAAATGGACCACTTAAATGCCCAATACTTACTTAAGTGCCTGTATTTTAATATCAGACCTTACGTGCAAATCAGCCAGCCCTGTTGGCTAGTGTTGGCAACAGGAGGTTGGGAAAACACAAGTCAAATAAAATATGACTCATTTAAAAGAAGTCAGGAAGCTTTCCAAATAACTGCAAGGATGTAAAGATGACAAAATTGTTTCTCCTCAGTATGGGGAACCTACAGGGTCATTCCTGTTTATAGCCACAAGCGCTGGTTGAGGGAAGTAGATGAGCTTTACCTGCCCATGATACCTTCCCCAGGTAATGTGATTTCTACAGCCCGTATCTCTGCCCTTCTCTTACAGGGGAGTTTTGCTGGGTGAATTCACTGGTGCTTCTTACAGCACTTTTTGGAAAGAAAGCAGCTACCACTCAGCACAGCTCCCTGAGGGCAGTGGAGCTGTACACAAGGACAACTAGCTGGAGTCCTAGATTTCCAGAGTTTTCTTGTGTACATAGCACAGCTTAGCTAGCCTGAGGCATGGAATGAAATGGAGCCTGGTGCAACTCCACTAATATCCATTTCAATAGACAGACCCTTGACAGGTGGGACAAGGGGCAGTTCCCCATCAGCCAATCCAATAGCAATTTCCGAGAGTATAGGCACTGGTAGCTTAGACTAGATATGAAATGAAATGTTTTTCTGACTGGGTAGGAGGTTACAAAATTGATAAGAAGCTGGTTTTATCTGTAATTATTTTAGTATTATTGACTAGCTGACACTTTACAAACAAATATAGACTCTGCTGGCCACTGTCTGTAGTTCCACTGATTTCAGAGGAGAGATCCTGGAGTAACACGCCTTCCTCAGAGCTTGTACAGTTCAATTTATGAATAAGCACAACTCCTAGCTTCGGATATTCAATAGCTACAATTTTTCCTTTCCGAGGGAAAGAGTCAAATTTGTATCTGGCTTTTATTCTTGCCCAGGGTAATGGAAAAGAGCAGATTAATTGCAGCCTTAAAAACCCTTCCATGAGTTCCTCAATTTGAATTATTTTATATAATTCACAGAGAAGGTGACATGATTTACCTCAATATATACAGTTAAATTGTTCTATATTGTAAACCATTAGCAAAGAGGGATGAAGGGCTTATGAAGAGGAGTGGAGAGACTACAGTGTTATGACAGAATGAAAAATTTCTGGACATGCAAGAAGACATCACATTGTTTCCATTGGAAGATAGTTGTGTATGTTTCCTACAGCAACTATAAGATCTTTGGCCTGTGCACTGGAGACTATTCTTTGTTTATTTTTATTGTATACCAGAAACTTTCATACAGAAGAGCAGGACAGATTGTACTTCAACAGATAAAGTATGGGGGGTTCCCTTATGGAGGCGTGTGGCAAAGGGATGTAACCTGCAGCTGATTGAAATTATCCAAGGTACTTCACTCATCTGAGTCCTCAGCAGTGCAAGATGGACAATTTTCACAGCATGGGCTGGTCCTTCCAGAGTTTTGAGGCACAGCTGCCCCATGTGTCTCCATTGCCAGGTAAAGAAGTCATGTCCTCAATGCTCGCAAGTTGGATCTCAAAGCCAGACCTGCTGGAATATGAATCCCCTGAGTTCAGGGAGTAAGTGAGAGCAAAGTCCTCTTCCTCCCTCCAAGCAAGAGCTTGGGAGCATGATGCTGCACAGACTGGGCTAAGAAGGCCAGAAGCTACAGGCAGTCTCCCCAGCTCGCAGTGGGTGGGTTTGATGTTCGAGGCTCCCACAGGACAGTGTGGGTGGAGGAAGGACACAATAAACACAGTGACTGGTCTATTCTGAGAAATAGAATTCGCCCCTGGAGAAAAAGGATGGGAACCCAGATAGCATTGGGAAGGGATTTGGACAGTGACTCTCTTGTTGCTGACACAGACAGCTTTGTCCTCCTCAGCGTCTAGTTTTGTGGTCTGCTACAACCTCTAGGGAAAGGAACAGTTTCTAACCTTTGTCTTGGTAGTGGCTTCCATCTTGCATTTTTGTTCATACATAATCCCACAAACAGGGCTCCTCAGATGAATGCAGGCTGGAGAGTTAAGATGTTAGGAGAGAGCAGGGTTTGTACAGAATTAAGCCAGTGTTAAAGACTCATCCAAAGCTATAAATTTAGAATTACTGAAAGGTCCGCAGCAAAACTGTCAAAGCAAACAGGAGAATATCCTCCAGACAGGGTTTAGAAACTGTTTTTGTCTTCTGATAGATCCTAAGATCTGGGAACTCTTCTCAAATGGTGGAAAAAGCCTCGCAAACAGCAGAAGAACATGTGATGAAAATGTAAATGAAGATAAGAATCTGCTGTAGTTCCTCACACCAGCAGACCAGAAGCAATCTGTGTATATATGAGTGCTGCATGAGGGCTTTTTGTTCTTGTTTTCTTTCTGGTGCTGAAGGTGCCTGAGGAAAAACAGTCTACTCATTTCTTAATCATTCTTGCGACTGTGTTTCAAGAAACATTCTTGTTTTCTAAAAACTGCTTATTTTTTTCCCCTGGGGAAGGAGGTAACTTTCCTTTCTAATCTCCTGACAATCTGAAATGAGGTCTTTAGTAGTTCTGCTTGTTGAGAAACAGCTTTTGGGAGATAACTCCTAGTCCACCTTAACCACACTTCAAATAATCTTTGTATGACTGTGATGCAAACCCATAATCTCCCAAAGCAAGTTTATAACCATTTTAACAACCAGGACTTAAGGAGGTTATTGCGGGATGGGCAGGGAGAGAGGGGTGAAGAACCGACCAAGGAAGCACAGTTCAGTTTGTCTTCCAAACATCTCCATATCTCTTACAGCTTTACAAGGATGAAGTGACTGATGAACAAACAAGGAGGCCTAATCTCAAATAAAGAAGGGGGGGTCCCATTCTGACCAGCAGCCTTCTCTGGGAAGGTCAGTTAAGCACATACTTGTTTCTTTGCGGTAAGGCAGATGCTTGAGTTTCACAGGATGCAAAACCTTCAAACATAAATGAAACATACCCCTGGGATAATGAATTTACCAAGCTGTGAGGTCTAAATGCATACACTTAGCAGCTGTGTGCTGTCCTTCGGGACATCAATGGTGAGTGGAAAGAGAGGTAAAGACTTTGTATTTGCACACTAGAGAATAGATTGCATGAAACTGTTCCTTAGACAAAGTCTGCCTCTGTATACCCTCTCTGGCCCAGCCTTTCGGTAAAAGAAACCCTGCACATATCAGGGACAGAGTACAGATTGGGACTGAAAACGAAGATGGCTTCAACAGCTCTTTAAAGGAGTCTCCCAAGAACACAGCAAAACACGCAGGGGCAGAACTGCTTCTAGAAGATAAAAGACTCTAAATATTATTTTTGACTGTTTTCTGTTTACTCAATTGCTTTTAATTAAGCCTCACTTGGCTGGGGAGTCAGCCAAATGTGGAGAACAAAAAAAAAAGTGAGAAACCCAACCCCTCCAAACCTTTGCTCACTGGCTGAATTTTCACAGCTCTAAAACACAGTATTCCTCCATGGGGACGCAATGCTTCTGTGTAAACCTGCTTGGGGGAATTTATTATCCCTGTGTGCAAGTCTTTGAAACCATGATTTTAACGGTAATAATTTCTAAGCAGGGAAATTCATGAGAATCTGTAATATAATGCCAAGTCTATCCTATTATGGTTTTAATTGGAATATACACTTTATGTGTTATTAGAGAAATGTTATTGTCCTCCTTATGCTTAATACTATATGAATAGCTAAAGCCCTTTAATGACCATGTAATTTATTGTCCCTATAGTTATGGCATTAAGCTACAAGTCATCTAATACTTGCAAACATTGTAAACTCCAATTACAGCTACACCAGTGATCCTTCTGTCAACTGAGCTAAAAATGACTGAATGATAAGGTTAAGCACTGAGCCACATAACACAGTTATCTGGAGCTCAGCACCTGTACTACAGAGAAATGTCCAATAAACTATAGTTAAATAGTTTTACTTTGTTATCAGATATAAGTATAGCAAATACAAACGACTTCCAGAATGTTGTTGATCACTGTGATTCCATCAATCTTTTATGTATTTATCAGCTTTATCCTAATTTACTGATAACAGTCAATCACTGATTCTCCAGAAACTAAGAGACTTCACAGGCACCAGGGTAGATTCTGTCTACCCTTACGGAAATTTTGTAGTTTCATGAAAAAACTGTCTGTAACTTCTATGCAAAGTGTTTGTTTGTTTGTTTGTTTGTTTTTCCAAATATCCACAGCTATTTGAGAAAGTACCAAATTAGCTGACTAAAAAATTAAGACAATTTGGGAACAGGATAGACATCTTTTAGCTTGTAAGTAACTAGTTACCATTTGGTGATGTCTACAAAGCAAGGTAAGCTTCAACAAGCACTGTAAACTGCCAAAGTACAAAAGCACACCTGTAATATGAATATCTTATCTGGCAATCTCAACCAAGGAGTCAAATATTCAGTCAACACAGTGAATTGTATCCTTTTCTGTTCCATGATAAATAAGACTGAAGCCAGTGAAAACCTTCCTGTTAGGTAACCCCAGACCTGCCAAAACTTCTATTGTCCCTGTGACAACAGGGACAGCACCAGCATCATGGCCAACCATACCTCCAAATCTGTGCTTTCTTGCATACGTTTCTATGGCATATACATAGGCATTCTGGTTGTGATAGGCAAGGGAGGGATAAATGTGTTTGCTGCATCCATTTCAGCCTATCAACAGGCAATACAAAAAGATACTGTAAAAACCAACCAGAGAGAGCCCCCAAAAATGAAAGACCTCAAAGATGATAACTGGAGAGACTGCTAGTGTCAGAAGACACTTACAATTTTGTTTCTCTGTTGGCTTTTTCTAAATGGAAGGGTATGAGTCTAATCTGTAGAACAGAAAAGCAGCAAGTGCAATGCATAAACCAAACCACTTCCCTGCAAGGTTCATTATTAGCACAGATGGCTCTTCAAGATCATTCATAATTTTATCTGCAAAAAATCTTACTTTTCTTTGCTCAGAAAAAGTCTGCACGCTTTTCCTGGATGGAAACAAGAGGGACTACCTAGATTGATCCCCCGTAATTTTTAAGAGGCTTCCAGGTCTATACTTATACCTAGCCCTAGTGTTAACTTTTCAAAATTCTGTTTTTCAGAAGGAGACAGAGTTGAAATCCATCCTCAGAAGTGACCTGAGAGTCCTGGAAGGTTACAAGCAGCTACCAGAAAGAGATGGCAAATTAAAAAGTGACTAGGGCAGACAGCGGTCCTTCATTCAGATGCACTGCATTGCGTTCAGGTACTCTGCACTGTACCGTCCAGGTACCTTACCTGGGCCACGGTTGCTGTAATTTCTGATGAAGCTGTAAATGAAGCATAAACACACAGTCTATCCTGGGGATTTTCTATTTCTATGTTGTAAGACCTTTTCAGAATGTTCTATGTTAAATATGCCTGAGATGAGCCATCAAGTTTCATTTCCTTTCTAAAGGTGGAGGCGTGTGAGATCTGTCAGAGTTCATTGAAAATATCATATTTATCTCTGAAGTTACCCATACTGTCTGATTTGCTATTTATCAAGTGTTTTACAATGCCATAGTGTACAAAACATACCATATGAGAACCATGTTGTTCTGTTTTATTTTATTTACTATAAAATGATACAGACTATATATGCTATGTGTGTTACATATATTTTTCTTTCTTTTCGCCCACAAACTGTAATTTGTATTTGTTTGGGGGTTTTAAGCCACACAATAGTTACAGAGAATCCCAGCACCAGTTTCACTGAGAATATTACAGTGTTAGCAGAAATTGTGTTCTGGATGGTCTGTGATGCCTGTGTAGTTCCTCTGGCTCACCGTTCCTTTCAAAAGAATACATGTAGAAAATTAAATGCCTAAAATAGATAAATCACCTTTCCTCACTCATGGTTTGTGATTACTCACTTAAACCACCTAATGTTTCTGCTGCCCAAAGAGGCGGACTAAAACTTTATTAAAGAGGAGAACAACAAATTATGCATTTCAACTACACATTTTTAAAAGGAATAATCACTCAAGCTACATTTCATGACACGTGCGAGATTTGTGTGGATTCATACATTTCCCATGACCATCCAAATATTCATGAAGAATTAATAACATGGTTCTGCCTTTAGCAAGTTCCATTCATTCTTATTCGTATCTGGCTATAATCAGCACTGAGACCCCAAATATTGGACGACTGCATCTGATTCTTGAGTTCTTTCCTTTTTGTTTATGTCAAAGCAAATTAGCTGGAAGGAGCCTGACGAGGAAATTGACCGAACTGTGGAAGGTCAGGGGGGCATTTCGCTGAAATGTAATATAATAAGTACAATTTAAACAATGACAAATCCCATTCACCTCTTTTGTTTTCTTGAAGTGTTTAGAATTATTTTTAACCTTCTTTTTAATAAATAAAATTGTTCTATTAGTTTGTCATACATTTGGATTTCATTAATTTCAGAACATTTTCCAGGCATCTAAAATTAAACAGATGTCATCAGGCTCATTTAGACCTCAAATAACCCTTGCAACAGAACCAATTATTCAAGGGTCAGCTGGAAGCTGGAATTTTATAATAAAGAAAAGCTAAAAAGTTAAAAAAGAAGAAGAAGAAGAAACAATGCCAATTCCCTGTCCATACAATTGTTAGCTCAACAACTGGAGATCTGTCTTATTGTTAAGGGAAAGGGTGGAGCCAAAGAGTGAAAGTTCAGGAAAGCTGGTTTATTCCCTGAATGCATTGATTGTTCCCTTTCCAGTGGGGATTAGACAAGAAATCTTTATTCCAGCTTTCTAGCTCTGTCATGGGGATGCATAAGAGGAGCAGAGGGACAAAGGTTTGTTTTTGTTCTGAAAGTTGGTCCTGTTGGTCAAAGGAGTTTTCAAAATGTCATGATCGAGCTTGGGAAAGTGCAAGTCCAAGGAAATACAGGGGAGTAGGGGAGAATCTGTAATCTGGGAGTCACAACTACCATGCCATAGTCTAAACAACACTTCCACCTACTGTAAGAACGAAGGGTTTTAATTTTGCCTTGTAAGCACAAATGGTAGTTTGTTGGGGAAGTTTTAAGCAGTGAAAAGGGGTTTTCATCTCTACCAGCCTGTCTGAAATTTCCATCCCTTCAGCTAGGACCCAGTTCCATGAACAGCTGATCTGCTGCTTGGCACAAACGGGAAGGCTAAAATATGCAACAGGCAGGCTGGGGGAGAAGGAAGAGGCTAAGGTGTCCAGTCAAGGACAGGTTGGAGACTGGCTGGAGAACATGGTACTAGAGTGCTCCCCAGCAGATATCCAGGAGGCCAAAGCCAAGCCAGCACAAGTTGCTTGGAAAGAATAAATGGCTTCTGTTAGCCCTACAGAAAAGGAAGCTTAAAAACATGGTAGAAAGCCAGCTGCTTTCCCCTTTTCCTCACCTTGCCAAAGAAGGAACCAAGTTCCCAGCTGTGTAAGTCTCTCCAGATTTACAGGGGTGTGTCTGAGATCAGACACTAAAAATCCAACCATTGTGATTTTTTACTGAAAATTAGGAGCTGTGTTTTACTTTGCTGAGCAGGAGGGAAAATGAAAATTGCTTTTCCTTTGTAACTTGAGAGGCTTAGCTGAGTTCTCCTGCCAGACTACAGAGATCTGCAGTGGCCCCTGCCCTAAACTATACCATCCTACTTAGCTGCCAGCATCGCTAAATGGAGCCCTAGGAAAATGAATAATGTATTGTACAAAAACTATATTACCATGACTTTAAAATCCCACAGTTAAAGGATGAGGATCTCTCTGAAATACCATCAAGCCCAATAGAAAGGGAATAGAGGGCTAGCATCTGAAAAGAAATTTAATAATTGACCTCTGAAAATCACTGCTTAGCTTTTTTCTTTTCTTTTCTTTTCTTTTCTTTTCTTTTCTTTTCTTTTTTCTTTTCTCTTTTCTTTTCTCTTTTCTCTTTTCTTTTCTTTCTGCTGATACTGTAGCTGCAACCCTCAATGCGACCTACTATCAACTTTCTACAAGTTATAATAGATGATTTATAAAAACACCTCTTATCCCCTTGACCTATTTTATGTCTGCTCGAGCCTCCTACACAGTTGTATCCAGTGTGTTCTAGTGGTCTTGGTTAGCTGACTAGACGTGCTGACTTGTTACTTTGGGACTGAAGCTCATAGTTCATGTCATGATAGAGAGAAGTATGTGGCATGACAGACTTGGTGTAAAAATAACGGTGATTAGCACCGGGTAGGAGAAGGCCCTTGAACAACCCAGTCTGTTTTAAGCACAGCTGGGGAAGGAGAAAGTGCTGCACTTTGAAGGCCCTTCCAGACCAGTCTGAGGACTCTGGCATCCAGCCAGCTGAGCTATCGAGGGGATGAAATCCCTAAATGGAGAAGAGTGGCTTACTGTGCTGAGGGATGCAAAGCTATTAGTGAGCTCTCCAAAGCAGCCACATCTCTGCAGAAGTCCTCAGACAAGGTGAGGACCATGAGCATCCTGCCATGTGAGACTCCTCCCCAGCAGCTGACGGAGAGAGCAGGATCTGCCTTTCCTGCTGGATTCAGCCTATGCAGCTGTTAGCACCCAGGCTTAGGTCTGGGCTCAGGTTTGCAAAGCCAATTGACCTAAACCGATGGCACCTGATCGCCCTGATGGAGCTTCCCTGCCAGGCAAGGCAGTGGGCTTGCTCCAGGGAGCCAAAGGGAGAGTCAAGCCATAGGCGGTGTGAACGTAAAGGCAACTGAGCCGGTATGAAAGTAATGTAGGTAATATAGCAAATGTTGTCCTCTTGCAAGCAGCACTCTTCCTCCCTTGTGTCTTTCTGCTGCCACGCTCTGTGGAATCAGGGACAAGCAGGTTCAGGCACTCATCGGCCAAGGGCTATTCCCCCGAGTAGGCTGCCGTCCACAGCGTTACAGAGCTTAGGTTATTTCAAATCTCTTCAGCCACACAGAGTCACAATGGAAAGTCAAAATGCTATAATAATAATAATAATAATAATAATAATAATAATAATAATTGCTGCTTTTGGGCTGCTCTTTTTTGCTTTTGCAAACACAAAGAAACTCAAATTTGGGCACTTCTTTTCCTTCTTAAGGGCCAAAGAGCAGAGAGGTATAAGGCAGATTTCACAGACCGGGCTCTTGGGTGCCTTTGGCGAGCTCTCGCAGGCTGCTGGTACCTCGCAGCAGCTTCTTCTCCCACTGGCCGGCCCGAGCACTGCAGACTATAAGTCTTTACTTAGCACAGCTCTAGTCAAGTTATCAGCCCATTGCTTGTAAATAACCTCAAATAACAGACAGCAGCAAACCAACGACTACCATGAATTTGTACTAAATTTTCCTAACAATAAGATTACCAGACCTGCCAACAGTTTGTTGCATTTAATGGGGCAGATGCTGTTACAGATAGAAATGCTTTGCAGTAACTTCAGCCTTCACAGAAAACAAACATACCTCTTTAGATTTCAGTTTTTTGGTACTTTTTTTTGTTTTTATGTTTTCCTCCCTCTTCTTCTTAGTGCTTTCCAGGTTTAAGAAACAAAGGCAGTTCATGGTGGAGCAATAGTGGCTTTCATATTTAATAACTCTTAAATCTTGTTCAACATGTGGCAATTGTTAGGTAGATTTGAGCTGCAATTAAAGAGGCACCCTTCTTTCTCTTCAGCAACAATATAGGCTCTTAATCCGACTAAAACCATCATATTTTAAGAGCTGAGATCATCCTGAGGCAAATGGTATCAAACTTAACATGGATCTGTTTTTCATAGGGAAGTTTCAAAGTTAAAGTTCACTTTCCTAAAAGTCTTCCATTAAAGAGACGGCAGCTCTGAGCGCTCTTTTCAAGTATCCACAGGTACCTATATCATAGAAAACAACATCTGGGGGACGCAGGGGAGCGGATAATTGCTGGAATGCCTTTGTGAAGTCCCTTTTTCTTTAAGAGCCTGAGCTGGGACTCGAAATAGAAGTGAGATGAGGGGTTTTGTTGCCTGATCATAGATTTGAGTGGAGATAAGAGTACTACTTGGGTGACTCAGCCCTTGCAGTTCTCACAGGTCCGATTTGGATAACTGATAAAGACTGCGAAAGACAGGAATAAACAGTGACAAAGCTACCGAGTGCAATTTGGCTTCCAGCCAAAACATATGTTTAATAAAACCTGCACAGTTCACGGGGAGACGTTTTTGTTGCCTTCTGCGGTGCTGAGGTGGCTGTGTATGTCCATAAGGAATCTGGGCTAAAAGCTGGTAATGATGGCGATGCAGTTTAGACACAATGTCAAACAGACACCTGGAGAGCCCCAGGTCCCCAGTTTTTGGGCTGCGCCGTTTTGGCTGTGCGGAGTCGTGCAGCGGGGCCACAGCCCGTGTGTTGCGGGGCGGACTGCGGGATGGGGACGGGAACCACTGCGCTTGCTCACGGTGGCAGGTGCCTTGGCTTCCATGCCTCTGCCTTCTCCTTCAAAACTGGACACGTTTCTTCATTGCTGGAGTTAGACAGGGTTGGCCTAGCTGCTTAGGAGAGAGTACTTGCCTGCCAGAAAATGGGATTTGATCGAAACCGAGATAGCTTTCCCCAGTGTAACAGTGGTTCAATGGCATTTTCTAGCAGAAGAAAATAAATGGAAAATGTGTCCTTTCCAGTCTTGTCAACATTTCATGGCCAAGTTCTCCTTGCCACCTCAGAGCTCCAGTTGGGTGCCTCAGATTTGTGTTTTCCCCTGGTAGGTCCTGATCCCTAACCAGATGGTATTCCTAGTGCCCTACTCTCGCTTTTTCTCAGACACTGCAGAACATCAAATGATGTTTTTTGGTCACTTTAGTGTTTCTGAATTAATTTCTGTCTTAACTTTTCATACACAGACATTTGATATTTTGACTTCTCACCCAAATTTAGAACTAAAAAGAAAAATCAGTCAGAACCCCCCAATTTCTTTTTCAGGGTAAATTCCACTTTTAATCTGCTGTTACAATGGGATCAGTCTGGCTGGGGAGGGACATTGGCCGGGATAAAACTAGTAGTCCCTCTCATCCACATCCTCTCCCAGTGCAGACCTCACACCCCAGAGCAATTTTTGCAAGAGGCATGAGCCCATGTCCTCATTTACAGCCTGCATCTGTGCAAAGGTAAGAAAGTCATCGTGACAGTAACAGCGTCTTTCAGGGGATTTGTGCCAAAAGGTATATATTAATATCTGTTAGCCGTGCTGCTAAACCCCCATGTTCTCCTTTGAAAAAGTAAACCTGTACAGCAAAGGCTCAACAAATAAGAACACCAAGGGACGTTCCTCATTTGTAATACCTGCAAATGGCTTGAATGAAAATACCTGCACAAACCACCAAAGTTTGTGGAGGGCACAGAACTGGAAAGGGAACAAATAACGAGGAACGAGGGATTTGAATCTACTGGTTGCCTAGGCCGGTGAATGGAAAATACAATTTAATGTACAGAAACATAAAATAATAAGTCTGGGGCGAACAAACCAGACAGAAGGATATTATACTGAATGGTGATGCATCGTATTGACCAGTGAAGGGATTTAGAGGTCACTGCAGAAAAATCCTTCAAGCCTTAAACTTGGCATACAGCTGAAATGAAAATAACTGGAGGAAAGGAGCAGAGCAGTGGAGGCAGGGCTCTGAAGGGAAGGGGCACAGCCTTCCTCCGCTCTCCAGGCAGGAAAATAGCACCAGAACCTTCCTCTAATTGGCGCAATACCCTCTCCCTTGGGAAGCATAGCATGGAGGCACTCGGGTCACCCACTCCCAGTGTAGCTCGCTTATCGTTTCGCGGCGATGTGCTGCCCCTACGCCTTGCCCTCCAGTGCACGTAGAGGAGGAGGCAGGCCGAGGGGTACACTTGTCACTGGTAAAGCACCGGGGGAAGCTAAGCAAGAGCCCTGCAAAGTTTAGCGATGCCAGTATGCAGGAACTGCTAACGCTCGCTCGTTTGCTCGTCGGCTTGTTCTTTGCTTTTGGCTTTGAGGAGCGAGAAAAGCCAAAGCAGAGAAATCCCGGGGGCCCCAGCGGGTGAAGCAGGGTTGTCAGTCTGAACACAGAAGAGCCACTCGCATCCCCGCTGCCAGCCCTGTGGACTGAGGCGCTGCCTAACTGTATCCATATGACCTTACTGGCATATTTGCCATGACCTATGGCAAGGATAAAGTGGAATAGCAAAGGGTGGGGAGAAAAGGAGCAAAGAAGACTGGGCAATTCATTTTCTTCCCCATCTCCCTAACAAGCAGTTGCATTTTGTTATTTTCCTCCTCCCTCCTCTGACAGAGTATTACATCCTTCTTCCCCCACCAGCTTTGCTGCAAAAACATCAGCCAAAACAACCTTTAACACCTGCTGCCCTCCAAGCTGATTCCCTGTTTGAACCTGTACCTTCCCCCCATTCCCTCCTCTTTCACTGAAAACACGGGGAAACAACCTTTAATCTCCACTGAGCGGGGCTGCTGGCAGCCTGCAGGGGAAAGGCTCCGTAAGCTCATTAGCAGTATCCTGGGAGTATCCTGTTCCCCATAGGTGATAGCTCGGGGCGAATAGGTGAATATGTATTTACATATGATGGAAGATGGCAAGTAAATTTGACATCAGTCTGAATCCACGATTCGCATGCACGCATGCACGTGGACAGAAGGACCAGGCACCGAAATGTCTTCTCCGATCTTGGCCTGCTGGACAAGAGCACTGTACCTCTGCGACTTGCTCCTGAGTTAATTCTGTTCTTTCCCACCTGGGGGAGCAGCCGAGATTCAAAGCCATACTACCAGGCTGACAGCACATACCAGTCTTCCACGTGAGGCTGAGACATAGATAGGAAACGGTAAATATCCTTGGGAGGAAGGTTATGATGAGCACCCAGCCAGGGGAGGATGCAGACACCTGGAGAAGTCTCCTCCGCGGGCCTCCTCTCCTCTCCCTCCTATACTGTCCCTCCGCAATCTCTGCTCCTCTTCTCCACCGTGGCCCTCTGCTCCCTCCCTGCTGTGACCCCCCAAAGGCCGGCTGAGGACGATGGCCAGGGAGGATGGTGGGGTGCAGAGGTGGGTGCAGAGGTGCCGGCAGCTGAGCAGAGCAGGTACCCCGGCTTGTGTCCGGCTGCCGGCAGAGGAGCCGGGATCCGAGGGGACACAGGGCAGGGGGCGAGGGCTGTCGACCGAACGAATGTCTGGCTGGTTCGGCGACATCTGGCAGTCACCAGCACAGTCTGCTCTGTGGCTGGGCCGCCTCTGGCTGTTTTCCTGTATAAATGGATAGATAATCTGGACGTATTCCAGCTGAATTAGCGTGCATGCGATGCTCAAAATGAACCTGGGGATAGAAATACATTACCGACCTATTATGATGCCTAAAATACAAGACTTGGAATTGCTTCCAAGTTCCCGGTCCAGATGCATGGCCTGGCTGTCTACCAGCTCCGTGGCAGGTGAGACAGATGTTAACACCAGCTTTCTTGTGCTGCTCCCTTGTTTCCACGGGAAAAAAACTGGGCACAGGGGCCAGAGAAGCCACAGCAAAGTCCCCAGTCTAGACACAAATGTGACCCTGGGTCCCAGGGGAGAGAGACTTGCCCACAGCTGAGGGGGAGCCCCTGTGTGTAACCCCTGGGGTCTGGATTTTGCCATCCACATTGCATGGAAAGTTTAATATATACCAGTTAATAACCCGCTAGTTTGATCCACAACAATTTCTTATTGAATGAATAGGATTTTTGTGCTGTCAGTTGATTTCCTTTTCAAAGGCAGACTAACTTGCATCCTAGTTATGCACAAACATCCAGGAAAGTAAAACGTTATTTGGTGCCAGAATATCCCATCTCTGCCAGCTGCCTTCAGCAATACCCTCTTTCTACTACTCGCAGTATTTGAAAAATATATTCCAGCTAAATTCAAATTTCCTCCCTTTTTTTTTTCTTGTGTTCCCTGTTCAGCAAAGGCTTGTGTCACTAATCCATTGCCACGGATTTCTATTTTTCAAAGCACGTATTAAAACGGGAATCAAGCAAAACAGAAAGCTGTGGCTTTATGCACTCTTCTGTACTCTTCTGTTAGAGATTTTCCAAAAGGACAGTCAGAAAAAACTTAGGAGAGTGCAGATATTTTCTGCTGTTACCACTGATCCCATAAGGAGCTTAAAAACTACCCCTGAAGGTACTTTATTGTCTTAATAAATTCCCTGCAAGAGCAGAGCAAGGATGAGCAGTTTTAGCTCCCCTTCTTCCATTAGTGTACAAACTGTTAAAAGACAAGAAAAACTACAATAATAAACATGAGCGAGCTTGCCGCAGCTGTGCTTGTCAGCTCCAGACATTAGTGTGGCTAATTCCAATTGGGAACAGTTCCTGGGCCTGGTGATACATTAATCCCGACTCCGATAGTGTGTAAAGAGTTCTCTATGCATTAGCTGAAACAAAACTTCCCAAACTGCTTGCGAATTCCCCTCTTTAGATATTTTGGTGACTAAACTCCAAAATATTTAGTCTGCTTATCTTTTTTGGATGCAGCGCAATCTACTTTTTTATTTTATTATATTAGAATAGGACAGCTTTCGTCCAAAAAAAGAAATTACACACAGGCTCACGCTGAAATCGCTGAAGTATGAAGTACATCCAGTTGGGTTTATGTCCATTTTCCAGTAAATAAGCCACAAGTGTTTCATAGGAAAAAAAGTGCCATTGAACCCCTTCTGAGAATGGCCTCAATTT
Organism: Apteryx mantelli; assembly: GCF_036417845.1. Taxonomy (NCBI): domain Eukaryota; kingdom Metazoa; phylum Chordata; class Aves; order Apterygiformes; family Apterygidae; genus Apteryx; species Apteryx mantelli. Next base: position 4,234,105 of record NC_089991.1, on the reverse strand, counting down.
TATTTTAGACCGCCATTTTCCGGAAAACCCCGCAAACTGCCTGCAAATATCTGGAAACATAATAGCATTCACTGATTTTTTTTTGCCATGTGTGCCTGCGGTGATGTTGGTCCATTGGCAGCAGGACATGCCCCAGAGGACAAGGAGAAGACCTGCCGGACGGATAAAAATCAACAGGGACAGTGACTCAGCTTGGCAAGCGTCGGAGAGCACGGGGCACGGATGCCGCGGCAGCGGGAGCCCAGGCCACCGGGCATCTCGCGCTGGCTGCCGGCTGCATCCTGCCCTGCGCCATCCCTCGAATTCCTGAGCTTTCTCCCGGACTTCCAAGCTCACACACCACATTCATTGTGCAGTTGATCTTGGTCGCACTCCTGGAGCAGCTCCGGGTTTAAGGAAGTTATTCACCTGGCCGGTTTCATCACGGCCCCGATGAATAGCTTCATTCTGGGGTAACAAATATAAACAGAGGGAAGGCTGCTTGCCACAAGGATTCCTTTATGCTGGGCCGTGAACTGTTGGCCAGTGGCCATTTAGCATTGAAAGGCAGGAGCCACCTGTGTCAGGTGTGTTTAAAGTTCGTATTGACTCCTGCCCACCAATATTTGCATGATGGACAACATCAGAGAAAGGTGCGCTTAGTCATTAATTTTTGTCTGCCGTAGGGAACAGAAATGAAAAGGAGCTCTTTTCTTCCGGGCACGGCTTTTGTTTTCCGGCGTGATCAGTCAACTGCCGGCTCGCCGTCATCCGTTTCGGGGCAAAGCCGGGTCTAGAGCATCGGGGACGGTCTGGCTCTCCTCCCGGCCCGGTGCAGCCCGCCGTGACTCCGCCGTGTCCCCCTGCGCGCCCGCCCCGCGGCCCGGGGCTGACTGCCGACCTCGTCGGGCTGTAGGATCTGCTCAGCCTCGCACAATGCTGCTTGCTGGGAATGGAGTAGGAAGCAAGCAAGCTGTGCGGTGTATTCGTTATGGCCATGACTTCCACGGTGAAAACTGTGACTTCCAGCAGTTTTTGCAGGCTTTGCAACCCCAGTCACTCTGCTACTGACTCCTTCATGAATTTTTACAACTTTGGCTCCGTTCATGACCAGTATGGTAGAGAACAGAGTTTTTTAACGGATTTAAGTTATTAGTTACGTATTACCAAAGGGTGTAGCATTCTTTATGTTGTAAAATAAAGTCCGTTTATCTTTTCTCCACTTCCCACAGCACGCAGTGTTAAACACAGTGCACCACTGTGGTTTTTTCCCGTCTCTCTGAAGCTGGCCGTGCGGTGTGTCGAGCCGTGCCGGCGCACCAGCCTCCGCCGCAGTGATTGCCGCGGGCCGGCGGATGCGACGGTCGCTGCCCGTAGGAGACCTGGGGGGCAAGGACTGGACGGGGGGAGCTCGCCGGGACCCTGCGCTGGTGTCTGGGCTCACGCGTTTGCCTCCGCCGGGAGCCTGGGGGATTGCAGAGAGAGAGAGATCCCTACGGAGATCCCTTTCCCGTGAAAAAGGGGGGCCGTAATTAGGGAGCATCGTCATGGCACAGCCCAGCCGGGAAGACTAGAGGGATTTGCAGAGGGTTTTGGAGCTGGTGACTCAGGCAGGGCAGACGCTGCTGCAGGCTTTACGGGGTTTGCTCTCTGTTCCCTAATGGAAAACTTTGCCGGGGGGAAAAAAATCCATATCTCTACGTATGTTGGTGCACCTCTCCAGTGACCAAAACTTATCTCCTGCCCACACACACGCTTCCCAAGCGGGATCCGTTTGCACTGCCTGGATGCAAACTTGGCAGTGGCCTTTGCACGGACGTCGGGGAGGGCAGAATTTGCTTGATTAGTACAAATACCATCTGCATGCGTGGCTCAGATGAGCGCAGTGTTTTAGAAACAACCCCTTTTGCTTACACAAGGCCTAGCAACATAGCCAAAATCTGCAGCACAAATCTGGTTTTCTCAAGCAGTTATTGGTTGGTAGCCAATATTTGTTACTTTTCCCCGGAACGATGAGTAAACCGCAGCACAAAAGGCAACGGGCCGCTCCGTGCGCTAACCTCCGGCAAGAAAGCCCGTGCTCTGTTTAAATGACTTAACTTGTCTCCGGTTAAAAATTAGAGACAGGTAAGAAAGCACTGTTTAAATTATGTCTAAAACCATCCAAAATATGTTTTAATTTTGCTCTCCGCTGGAGAGGGGCGGTAAATCCGGGTCCTTTCCATAGGCGTTGTGGGTTTCCTTTATAACTGACGCAACTCCAAGATTTTTAGAATTATTGCTCTGTTGCATTTTTTCCTCAAGTAGGAAGTTCCTCTTCTATCTAATAACAGCAGTTTAGCAGTTGTTCCAAACCCTTATTCCTGAACTCAGGAAAGTCGAGGGAAAGACCCCTTCAGCCTCCCTACGGCTTCTCCGCAGGCATCCCGAGCGCGAATTCGGGCCTGGCGGAAGCAGCAGAGACCCGCGAGCACGGTGCAGGCGCAGGGCTGTCGTCCGTCTGCCACGCGCGTGGCCTGCGGGGACGGAGCCTCCCACCTCCGCCGTCACCCAGAGGCCCAAGAGGAGCGACCGGCACCGGTGACGCTTCCTCCCAAATCGTTCCCAGCCTCATCCTGGAAGCGTTCCCGCCGGGTGGGGTTATTCCGCGGAGCAGCCACGCGCGGCTCCTTGAGCTGCCCTGGGAAGCCCCCCGGAACGGGGGCGTTTGGAAAAACCAAAGCTGATCCCGTCAGTTCCCGGGAACGCTCTTTCAAGGAAAGCCGGGCTTTTGCTTCAGGAGCTAAGTAAACACCCCAATCCCATCCCAGTCCTGCCCTGATTTAAGTTAATTTGGAGTTTTACCTGGGATCATTAATTGCACTCCTCATTCCGGGTTTGAAGGAGAGAAATTTTATCCCCAATATTTCCAAGTTTACTCACGTAAATCTTGTATCTCTACTAAGGGGAATTTTGCTTGGATCTGGTAGTAAAATGAGAGTTTTTGTTTAATTGTTACATTCTGCATGTAGCAGATTGTGAAGTGGGGTGAAGTATTTGAAGAAAATACCTTATTTTTCTTTGACGAGTCCAAGGATTAAGCTGGATGTTTGTTACAAAGTTGGGCAAACTCCACAACAACATTCTTGCTTCATCTTTACTTGAGGTTTATAACAAGTTAATTTGTGCACTCGCCTCTTCTGTGCCGTAGTCCCCTCACTGCCTGGCACATTCATGGAAACGATGGATCGTATGCAAATGCTACAGGAAAAAAAAATGTGAAGAATAAATTTCTGAAATCATATTTGCACATGGAAACCAAAACAGCTTGAATCTCCAACAGTAAATACTGGGAATAAATCTGGGGTGGGGGGGAGGTTGGCCCCAAAAAAAAAAGATCACATAATAAATTGATTCAAGAAAATCGTGTTTTATGTGCACCAAAGAAGACAAAACCCATGAAATAAACAATATTGAATTACTCGCTGAGATCTGATTTTTACTACTTCTATATCCCACAGTCCTAATACAAGACTTGTCCTGCAGTAGCAGCGTGGAAAATAGGTCATCATTCTGAGCGGTATTAAAAAAAAAAACCTTCCTTTTAAATAGGTGGTTACGGATCTTGTTTCTGTATAAAATTTCATGCTTTTATAAAAGTAAACTCGCACGCGAATGTAACTCTTCAGCGCCACGATGGCTCGGGGGTTTGTTGCCACCCTTGTTGACGTGCCTGGTGAGCGCCAGGTCCGGCCGCTCTGCTCGGTCTCGGCTCCTCTCCGGAGGCTGCTGAGATTTATCTACAAAACAGGCGGCTCTTCGGCTCTGCCGGCAAATAACCCTGCGGGTCCGCGGGGCGGCGAGCGGGCGCCCTGCCTGCTCCCGCCGCCGGCCGGGACGAGCCGAAAGAGCAGGAGCGGGAGCTGCGAGCCTTCGGCTTCGAGCTCCGAACGTGGGGCCGTCCAGCACGATTAAAGCCTTCGCCGTTGATGTTTGCCCGTCGGGAAGGGCGAGCTCGCGCCGCATTTCAAACGCGCTCCCTGGTTTTAACAAGGCCGATGCGGCGCCGGCGTCCGCTTCGCTCCCCGAAGCGCTGCAGCAGGGCGGCAGCAGCCGAGCGAGGGGCTGGAAAAAGGTCCCGCGCTCCGCAAAAAGGCACACGGTGGGGATGTTACACCCTGGGACTTCTGTACAGTAAAATAAATTATATAAAGGCATTTATATAAAAGTAGAAGCGTCGGGGTCTCTGCTGGGGGAAGGCACAAATAAAATCACTTGGTTCCTGCGAAGTGCAAAGAGAAACCGGTAGAAAGCGAAGCAATGAAATAATTCGTTAGAAAGGGATGTTTTCATTAGCCCTATGGAATTCCCCAGTTTGTTGGTAAATCTGTTTTAGCGGCATCGGCTGTGCTGCCGCCCGGTGCGAACAGCCTGGACTCGGGAATGTTTTGTTTGCAAGTGATTTATTCAAAGAAAATGCTAATTCTGTACTGATTCCTGTATTCCCAATCAAGAATTTGTCCGGCCCGTGGAGAGCAGCACGGAGAATACAGGCTGTTTTCTTCACTAAGTTTTCCACCTAAATCGAACTCATTTACTCTTACCTGCACAATATCACATGAGAAAACACGGAGGGAGAGTTTCGGCTCGGCTGCCTCCAAGTGCAGCGTCTTCCTCCCCCGGAGGAACATAAACGCGGTGCAGAACTGTACGACCGACGTGCTTGGGATCGGCTCTCCGTTTATTTAGCGTTCAGAAACTGCAGAGTTCAGAGAAAAGTAGCCGGGAGTTCAGAGGGCTTGGATCAGGTCCCTTTGTTCTATGCACGGTTGCTGTCCTCTGAAATGCATAATTATCCAGCACTAAATCGTTCACTATTGAGCTAATCGTACAGAAATTGCAGTCCGCAGCAAAGCCGAAAGCGCCCTGCAACGCTGGCAGGCTGATGCTTCATTTTTGTCAGCAAGCAGACGAGAGCAGCTTCGATCAGAGCAAAGCGCACAGGTTAAAGCCAGAACATCGTGCCGAAATTTCTAAACTCAAGAAGCCGTTGTGGGAGCAAAGGACAGGAGTTAAAGCAATATTTTCTTCCTCTTAACGTTTGTGAAAATAGCCTCACGCTTTCTCCTTTCCAGCGTGGGAGTGCAGAACCAGCACACACGTTTATTTTCTACTTAAAATTTAAGGCTCCTCCAGGAGGGTGGTTTATAAAATGGAAGAGAGGAATAGTTAATCTGAAAATATAAAACAAAACTTTCTTTTAGGAAAAGAAAAAAAAAAGATTATTTTTCTAAAGGCAAACAAGAGTAGTTAATGGACATTGTTTGCTTTTAAACATGTGTGTTGATAAGTCAGAGCTGATGGAGACTGCATGCGATAAAACCATGTAGCCAAGATCAAAATAATGGTTTACTACTTGAGCCGATCCTTTTTAATTTACCCCGACCAGCAGACACGGTGACTTCGGCGAAATTACTCGGGTGAGTAGAACACGCAGCTAGGGCTGACTGTTAAGGCGTACGTAATTTTCTACAAGTACCTGATATTATTTTGAGAAAGTGTAACGTATTTACCTGATTTTAACTTAAAGCTTGCGTACACATGCCTGCGCACAGCTGACTGGGTATTATATTTAAGCATTGGGTGACAACTGCTCAAAAATACTAGCAAAGCAATTACTTTAAATTGTTCTGTCGTATCTGTATCAAAAAGAGCTTGCTCTTGCTCCCACCGGGGCTTGTGCCCCGTTGCCTTCAATGGCAGCAGGAACAGTCAAAAATATACAAATATTTGCATTGTGCTGCTGCCTGCAAAAGTCCTCGGGAAAGGTTGCCTGTGTTACTCCATTAGTATTTTACGAAAGAGCTGCTGTTTGCTCTGTAGGAAAAATACGTCGGTAATTAAAACCAACAAACGTATGTTCTAACTTTAGCCAATGTTTTTCATGACCAGAAATATGTAAAAAATAAATAAATGAAAACTTGGTTGAGAGGTTTAATTAAACAAGCAGTTAAAGATGCCCACACTGCAAAGCCCTTTTGTATTGCTGATATTTATTTTTCTCCAGGAGAAGCCTTTATTTTCCAAAGGTTTATCTTGCAGAAAATCACTGCCTTAAATTAATTTTCCTTTCATCAGATGTTACTTAAACCGCCGAAGATACGGTTGTAAAACGACATCTCGCGTGTGGTTTCAGAAATATATAGCCTCGTGCCTGGCTTTTTTTTTTTAAAGGACCAGTTTCAAATTTATTTAAAGGGAAAAGGGGCAGATTAAAGAGAAAAGGGCAGATTTATTTAAAGAGAAATTTTCCTTCTCAGAGAAAACTGTTTGAAAAGCTACACGCACGCACACGGAGTCCTTGTCTATCACAACACGCCAGGAAACTCGGCGGCGGTTCGAGCTCCCGCTTCTTGGCGAGCTCCGGAGTTTTAAGGAGCTCTCAGCGGCCTGATCCCGTTAACGCGCTCGCAAGTAAGTAGCTGCCTTGGGTGATATTGCTTCCATGGCCACCGTTCCTAGTCGGATCAGAAATTAACTGCAGCCCTTTGGAACGATGTGGAATGTTAAACCGAACTTTGCACAAATTTCCTTTAAAACTAACGGCACCGTGGCTTTAGGGATCGCTGGAGAGTGAAGATCTTGCCGAAGTGGACAGGGGTGAAACCAGCACAGCTGAGCACAGATCGTATCAGGATCCTGTAAAATTTAACTGGGAATGGTGTCTCTCCTGCAAGTGTTTAAGCTTTTCCGTAGAAGTGTAACAGTTGATTTCCCTGCAATGCAATTTTTAAATCAGCTACGGAATTGTACAGAAATCTGAGTTCAACTTTCTTGAAAGCTATAGGGATGCTTCAAGAGGGCATTTGAAAGGACCTTCCGTATTAAAGGTCCTCGCTGGAGACGGGTTTTCTTTTCCAGATCTTACAAACCCTGGGTCACCCGTGAATTCCTTCCTCTGAGTAATCCCATTAAGTTGCTTTGTGAAGGGTCAGTCCTGCGCAGATCCCGACCGGTGCACAGCTCAACGCAGGGCTGGGAACTTGCACGCATAACGCTCCTTACACATATATGCAAGGTATAAGATCGGACCCATTATGGAAGCTTACTTTCCAGAGTTTAAAAAAAAAAAGAGCCGCAGAAGGTTTCTACATAAAACCGAAGAAACCCATTTAAGGAACCAACTTTCTTCCTTTGGAAAGAAATGAGAGCTGGAGCATGTGGAGTCGGGAAACTATATCTGGCTATCAAAATCGGACGCACAAAAGCAATGTCAGTGCGGCATTTCCTGCTCCGCGAAGCCCCTTTCCCTTCGATGCATGCTCGGTAAATACAATAGTGCATTGATTGAATCTTAAACTCACCAGACTTCAATAAATTCTAAAAGTGTATGAAATTAAAATTGAAGCAAGGGACACGTAGAGTGTTAGTCCTTCTCAAAATACTAATTTAATAACTCTCCAAGAAGTATAGTGGTTTAGGAAAGGCAACCCAGATGGGAACATATAAAATAAAGCTATAAAGTTTCCTTCAAATGTATTTTAATCATTGTTAAATATTTACATTTAATAAGCACTAGTTTTTATTGCAAGAGAGATGTAATTACACTTATCATTTGTGGAAAAATGGAGTTTTAATAGCCTGTACATTGATTTGCTAAGATGAAATAGTGTCCTAAAAATATGTCGCTCTCTTTCCCCGAAGAATGTGTACCATATGTGAATGTAAAACAGATGAGGATTTTTTTTATCAGTGCACAAACTATATCAACTTTATTTCTCATTGTCTCTGGTATATTTAACGTAAGTCTTTACAGCCGGTGTTTTGCTAATGAGAAGGGCCGTATCAGGCTTTTACAGCCCTTACTAATAAAGCTATTTATTTAGTAAACATGACTAACGGGAGGAGTAGCCACACCTTGACGTTGACTCTACGGAAGCTGTTGGTTGAGGTTAGGGCTTCACACGACCGTATATTTTATTAGAAGCGAGGCCGGTCCTGCAGGCTGCAGCTCCTGCGAGCTCAAGGACGAGCCCCGTGGTCCGTGGACGGGTCGGGTGCCTCGGAGACGAACAAGGTCGTCCCCGAGCAGCTGCCGGAGGACAAGGCACGCGCGGGCTCCGGCGCGGCACCCGGGCACGGCGCGCGGGTCGTCTTCAAAGGGGCTGCACATGTCCTTCGAGTTAAGCCTGCGCTTTGCCGAGCCGGGTCAAAAGAGGAGGAAGGGAAAAAGTCAATTAGACGCAATGAATCAGAGAAAATTGTCCCTCATTTTTATATTACCATTGTTTATCCGCTTGCATGGGTTTTTCCTCTTCTCTTTTTTCCTTGGTCTTCCTGCTCGCAGCCCTCGAGGTTCGCGCTGTCAGGAAGCGTTGTGTCAGCTCCCCTTAGCCCGTACAACCAGATCACAGCAGCAGCCTTCCGCTTCAATCAGGCAGCACATCTGCAGCTTCGTCCCGGCAGGGAAGCTGCAGCCCTGCGACGGAGAACGGAGTCCGTTCCCCAGAATCACGGTTTCAGCCGAATTGTTGCTAGTTTTTGCTGTCTTGAAAGCTATGAGCATAAAAAGACCTAATATTCTAGGGGGGGAGAAGAAATAGCCGCGTGTAGAGAACACCCATATATCAACTGTACATATGAGGATTTATTTTATAAATGTCAGTTAGTGACGGTGTGGGCCCGAGCCCTTCGCCTTGGGAGAGTCGATCCTGTAGGCAGCCATGAAAGTCTCCGTTAGGCGCTATTTTACAGCACTGACAAATTAATTGCTTTTCGTTACAGATATAAATCATGGCTCTTCAGGTGAAAAGAGAGAGAATTGGCTAAACCATTTAGGAGGGATTTGTTTTGTTATGCCACTTGCGAGCTCCACGTTTTCCCAGCAGAAGGCTACTGCCATAGAAACAGCCTGGCAAGAAACGCAGCGGGAGCACGTAACTGCAGAGAAAAAGCGTAAGTCTTCAAAAAATAACCGTATCAAATGGTCCCTTGGATTCCCCCCCCCCAGTACCAAACCCACTCAGGTCGGTGACGGATGAACGATGAGTGGAGTGGATCGCCTTGGATTAGCTGGGGGTTTTGTTCCTGTCCTTTTGCACAGGTGACCACAGCTTAGCGGAAGCTTCATCTTTTACCCTAACCCCGCAAGGAACCAATCTGGGAACAGAAATTCAGTGCTAACGAACGTGCCGATCGCGCTGCACCAGCGTGCTGCTAACTGGGGTGCTCCCCCTACGCTCTCACCTGCAAAGGAGCCGTTTGCTGCGTGCAGCGGCGGTGCCCAACCTCGCACACACCTTATATCCCCCCGGATCCTGGCCCTGCCCAGCGTTTCTGGGTAGACGCAGGATTTCAGTGCTCTGTACCAGAGCTGACCGCAAGCCGTGCTAGAAGGTAATGACACATCAGAGCACGAAGCTGGATAGGCAAGTGCTGGGCTTTGCATGCGCTGTTACTTCTGCCTGTAGTGAGATACCATCATGTGGAAATATTAAACAAAATAGACTCATGCTCGCTCTTAAACGAAGGTTAATTGTCCCCGTTGCAGCTGTCCACATGTGCTAGCTATTACGGCCTTGTTTTGTCCGTATTGCAATGGTGGCTGCTGCAGTGAATTGAGGAATGGCTGCCAGGAAATGTCCTTTTCCAAATGACATAATTAGGGTATTGGGGAGCCTAGTGGAAGCAGATTAGGGGCATCACTGCTGTCCTTGATGCAAGCAACAATTCAAAGCACATAAGCAAACACTTAGACTATGTGGATGATTTAATATTGATTAAACTCTGATATCTGAGACTACAGGGAAGGCAGGTACAGCATGTTGGAAGGAAAACAAAGCACACATTTTGCCTTCACGTTTTGCATTAGCTAAGAAATGAAGTGTTTTCATTGACCTCACTGACCAGAAATCAAGAAATAGAGCCATTATCCAAATTAAAGCTATTGGCCTGGCTAATTAAAATTACTGGACTGCCTGATAAAATCAAATGATGGATGGTTAAGTAAATTCAGATCTACACTTTCTGTTTTATTTAGGTGTCCTCGGTTTCTCTTGACATTGCCGAGCGGGTCTGGGTATAAACGTAGATGAGGCGAATCGCAGCCGGTCCCGCACCACCAGCCCGGCTCCCGCGACAGGGAGCTTTCGCACCCCTCGGCTGCCGGGTCTCTGTCCCGCAGCGCTTTCCTTGACGGAAGGACGTGGCACCTCATCCGGGGAGGGTTCGGCAACGCACCGCGCGCGCTTCTCTTCCCTATTAGCACGGAGGCACGCTGATTTTTCGCCAAACTGTTCTTCCCTGCCTGTATTAATCATTCCCCTCCGGCAAGAAAAACACATCTCCTCATCTAACGATGGGCCGAGTTTTAGGTGGCGTAAATCACTGCTCCGCTGAAACCAATAGGCCCTGTAAATATCAGGCACCGCGTTAACTCTGCTGTGCCACGTAGACGCATCGACTCCGGCGGGACCTGGCCGTATGACTAAGGAAACTTGCTCAAGGGCTTGCAGGACGAGGACCTGCAGCCCTCGTGGAGCTTTTAACCGACCGTCTTTGCTCCTGTGAACCAGTCGTTAATCACGCTTCCTCCAGCCCGTGAGCTGTTGCCCTCGCAGTCCCGAATTCAGGCTTCTCTTTTCACTGTCCTGCGGATTTTTTCTTTCGGTCCTTTAACTAGACGCATCTGAGGCACTTGTGACAATATGGAAAATGGATATATGCAGGTACGGCACGGTTCGCAGTCATTTCTATCCGCTTCCAGCGTGTGGAAACTCTGGCTCGCGTTCAGCGTTCTTGGATGCCGTGGTGATATAAAAGCCTTGTAAAATATGATTTGTTCTTGTTTTAAACGAGCGTAAGTGCATAATGAAAGATCAGTCTAAATAAAAGCGGATCACGGAGGAAAGAAGTCTTTGGCAGAACGTAAGACACAGGATACTTTTGTGTGCACTTAGAGAGTTGCGATAGGTTCGTAATACGCTATAAGATATAAACGTTTTATGTCACAGCTTCGTGCCTGCTCTCCCTGCCCTCCAACGCGGAGCGGCGAGCGGGGACGCCGAGGCGCGGGCGCCAGGGCCCGCCGGGGCTCCCCGGGAAGCCACGCGGACCGGCGACTTCTCCCTCCTCATCGCAGCCGTCCGGGCTGGAGGGGCCGCGGCCGCCGCTCCGGGAGGAGGTTAAATAGCCCCCGAGCGGTGCGAGTCCAACAGCGCCGGCCGCGAGGGCGGAAGCGCGGCAGCCTCTCGGGGAGCAGACGCGCCGCCTCCGTCCTCAAAGCTCAGCCGTCAGCTCCGGCCGCTCCGGCCCGTAGGACGTACAGACAAATGCCGTAGTCCGGGGAAAGCGTTCGTCCCCGGACGAGCATCTCCGGCAGCGGCGCCGCGCGGTGCAGTGGCCTCGCGGAGCCCCGCAAGCGGGGCGGCCGCGGAGGTTAATTAATTCCCCCGCCAACCCTCGCTTTGAACCGCGTCTTTTTATCACATTCCTGGACACCGGCCACGTTCCTGCAGCTTCTTCACCCTTAATTTTACAAGGGGAGGGAAATGGAAAAGCAGCTGTAACGGCCTTGGCAGACGCTGCTTCGCGGTAGCTCGGTGATTACAGTATCTCAGCAGCGAGACGGCTGAAGCCCTTAGCTTTCGCTCCGGTAGTAGCCAAGCGGAGCTCTCCCGGGATTCGTCCCGCGCCTCCTCCTGCGTGCTGCCTGCCGAGCGGCTCTGAGCTCCGCGGGAGCGTGCGCGAGGCGGCGCTGGCCTTCGCGCAAACCCCTCGGCTCGCGCGGGAGAGCAAGCGGGAGGTTACGCGTGGCGGCGACGCCAGCGCCCGTGTCACCGCCGTTCCTCTCTAAGGCCACCAACTGGTGACCAGAGCTCGGCTGCAGGATTCCGGATTAGCAACAAGGAGGAGAGAGGAGCCTGGTTTGGGAGCTGGCTGAGAAACGCGCTCGCTGCCTGCAGCAGAGCTTGGAGAAAACGCAAGAGACTTTGCAGTGGGAAAGAAGTGCCCCGCACGGGCTTTTCCCTCGTCGCGGCACAAGCCACCGCGGCGGCTTGCTTTGGACCCGCCGTCTTTCCCCCATTGCTGGTGGGCTGCAGCAGCGAGCCGCGCGCCGTACTCTGCTTGCGCTAAAATTACTTTAAGTGAGCACGGTGAAACGGGATATAATCAGCGATGTTAAGAAAAGAGCAATAAGACATAAATAATGCCCAGCGCGCTTCCCTAATGCCTTGCCTTTCTCGCACACTTCCCATGGTACAACCCTTCCTTCCAGTACGCTTCTGGCTCGCTCTATCGAGTTTAGCTCCAGATACAAAGCGCTGATATATTTGGCTGCTTTCCACCTATCCCATATGCCATCCCTGTTAATTGAATGCAGCGGCATATCGATGGCTTATCTGACAGAGAGCTATTTAACACTTAAAGCCCTGGAACAGATTTGTTATAAATAATCTATTAGTCTCCCCATCCCCTGGCTCCTCGCTCAGGCTTGGAAAGCTGGGAGGGGAGCGTACTGGGAGCGAAGGAGATGTGCTGGGAAAACAAAATGGAAGAGAATTCTCTTGAGAGGAAAAAATTGCATTAGCAACATGAAGGGATTAATCATCAAGCACAATAATATCTACCACTACAACCAATGCAACCCGAAGCACAGAAACCTCTGAAGCTCAGGTCTTCTAAAGTTTCTGAGAGGAGCTTGTAGAAGGCACAAGCCACTTTTTTCTTCAGCCTGGTGACAGTTAGACTCAGCCGAAGCTTAACAGATGCTATTTGATGCTTCGCTTCAGAGGAGTCTTGATTCACTTTGCATGCCTCTGCGATTTTTTTTGGCCCCTCTGTGCAGTTACCTAATGTTGAAGGACGTTCTGCAAGCAGGCTCTTGGAGGCGATGGCATCTGGAGCTTAACCAGGGCCTGTTTGCTCAGGCAGCGAAAGCTAGCGTTGGTTTGAGCACTTCAGTACACAGATCCAAGTAGGACTTATATAAAATAAATGGTCTGAACGAATATAGCCTCATTTTAATGGATGATCGTTGCATTTGATCACTGAACTCGCCAGTCAAACTTTCACTATGTCAGGGAATTGCAATATAAGCGCTAGGAGATCTGGTTGCAGACAGAACAGTGCTGTGGCTGCTCTACTTTGCATCTGCAATTTTTACTGAGCTTTTTTATTTTTAATTTCTCTGATATTTATTATTCTTACGAGACGTGTTCAAAGCAGCAAATCAAAATATCCTTTTCTGGGGAAGTAAATCTCCCAAAGCTTAATTTATCATTTCGAAGTAATACAAAGCTTAAATTTGTCTTCGCTGGAACTGCATACAAAGTATTCAAGCATAAATAAAGAAAACATAAATAAAGTGGGCCTGACTCTCTTTCACCGTGTTATTAAAATTCCATTGTTTGTTCTGCGGGAAAAGACCTCCCAAAATGACAGTGGTAATCTGGGCAAAAAGAAGATTGTTGCCAAAGGCTTCAGCTCTTAAAGGGGGGAAGCATTTTAAAAACTGCCAAGGAAAATATTTTCATTCATGAGTTCACCCAGCCTAAACATGCATCTAATCCTCCAAAACTGACAGTTCAAAAAGGCAACCACAGCGGAGACAGGCAAAGTGTTCAGTTCAAAGGCAAAAAAAAGAAAAAAGGGGGGCCGGGGGATTATCAGCATTATCACTTTATCATGAAATGACCATCGGCTTTGGAAGCCGAGAGCTCCACCTCCCCTTCCCGAAGCGAGGGCCTTGCTCCTCCTTGCACCGGCAGCAAATCCGTCCTCAGCGACTCCCCACGGCGAGGAGAGGAGCCAGCAGAGGGGTTAGGGCTTGCGCGTTTTGTAAAACGCAAAGATTGACATAGGTCGAAGGGAATTGCCTTGAACCTGCAGGATGTGGAGAAGAGGAGTAAATCAGAGATGCCAAATGGAGCCTCTTGTCGAGCAACGTGGCCTCTTCCGGAAATACTCATAGCACAGGCTGAAAGACAAAAAAATCTGCGCTAACTAGCTATGTAAATCTTTGCTCTTTTAACAAAGGAAACTGCCCCTAACTCCATTTTACAGAGGCAGAGATTAGGAAATACGAAACGTCTTGCCCACGGCTGTGTGAGAGGGCAATAGCAGAGCTGGCAGCAGAGGAACCAGACCGCTGAAAAAACCTGCAGCAAGTTTAAGGCAAGTCCCTGGGAATCAGCAACCTTCACAAGAAACCAGGGAGACGTCACTGTCTTTTTTGCCTTACTTCCCACAAATATTAAGGAGACTTCCCAGGGCGGTGTGGAAGTCACCAGCCCTCCCACTGACCAACCTATTTCTCATTCTTTTATCAAACGCGGTTGAGATCCAACAGATTTGACAAAGCTGTTGAGGTCTCAATGATGCTCAGTTCCTATCAATTCTGCGAAAATGCGCATATAGATCTAGGAGAGACTTTAAGCCATTGGAAAAGGCTGAAGTGGGAGTTCAGCTGTTATAAGACAGCAGAATATCTGCATGAGTCAGTTATGAATACCCCAGTTGGTGAGCAAACCTCATTTTGAGTTAGGTACAGAGCAATCCAACCAAGAGAGACAAAAACTGACTTCAAAAGTCCCATTGCCCCCAGATTTATTTGGAATATCTATAAAAGTTGGGTCAAAAATCTCTCTCCAATTTTTTCTCTGCCTTCAGCTTCAGCCTCCTCATTATGTGGCAGTGCAAATGCCTAACAGCACTTGCGCTTGTTGCAAAGACACGTGGGATGGGGGACTCAAGGGAAAGAACCATCGGTTTTCAGCCAACATGCGCCTCTGTCCCCCCATGGCCGCTTCCCCATGGCTCAGGAGCAGAGAGGTGCAGTCTTGCTGCGGGAGAGGCTCGCCGAGAGCCTGCAGCATGGCTCAGCTGCCAAAGCCCCTTCCTCCTTCCTTGAGGCCCCACCATGGTTTCTCCAGGGCTTTGGTCCTCAGGCCTCGCACGCTCGGCAGCCAGTAGAGGGGGCGTAAGAGCCGGTCGTTTCCTTTATCAACAAAATCTCTCCATTTCTGGCTTGTGAAATAGATCATAGCAGCAAAAACAGCTCCCTGTCAAGCTTAGAAAACAAAAGAATTTGCTCAGTGTTGCTGTGTCTCCTGAACGTGCTTTTCAAGTTTGGGGCTGGGTTACCTGCGCGCCAGAAGGCAGCTGCCGCTGTAAAGCAAAGAGCATGCACATCTGAGAGCATCTCCAGCGGTGTGTGCATGGCCAACTCCGGAATATTTTTTTTGGCTTCTATCCTCAGATGAAGCTTTCCTAAAAATCCTTCCCAAGTTTAAACCACAACACTGTGTGCTTTAAATATTGCCAAACATGCAAATGTCTGACTGGAACCCACGAAACCAATGGCCGAGCAGAAGCCGAAACCCCGTTCTGCGTCCAGCCGCTGGACTGCCGCCGTTCTGCTGGCTCTTCACAGAAATAAGGGAATGAGAAGCCAGGCAGGATCTCTGGAGGACTCCCCCCGCTGCCAGGAGCGCCCACAGTGCAGGGTGCTGAGCACTCGGTGCTGTCCCTCACCTCCCACAGCTCCATGGCAGCTTCCCTGCATGGGAGCCATGCAAGGACATGCCTTGGAAAGACAGAGGTGTCTCCCCTGCAAGTCCCAAGAAAAAGCTCTTTGCTCCAAGGGAGGACGCTGAGACTTCAGGTTAAGCCGAATGCCAGTGCACATCCTCAGCCTTTTGCAAACATGCACAGGGCAAGTCGTCAGAGCTGCTCCGGCATGGCTCAATCCCGCACCCCAGGACTCAGGGAAAAGTTCCCGCTGACCATGACAACCCAACAGCTCCATGCAAAGCTAAGGTGCCCTCACAAAATCACGTGCATTCACACGAGGCCATCTTGCCCCGGTAAATGGTCGTCTTCAGCGCTGAATCCCAACCCATCTATCTGTCTGGTTTGCCTGTAAAAAAAGTCCAGATCAAGTGGCAAACACTTAGCAGCCCTGTTCCCAGCTGCGTTTTCTTTCATGCTCCTTAAAGTACTATATTAAAAGGTGAGCTTAACACAGGCAATTAGCTTCCTCCTCAGGGAGCCTTGGGGTTCTTTTGTCTGTTTTATTTGCATATATTGGTAATGATTTATTCAAGGGAAAAATAAATGTCAATGAAAAAAGCTGTAATTGCAGCACTGTGTGCAAGAGCCTCAGCTGACAGGAGCAGGGGCTCTGCGGTGCCCTGAGCAAGCCGGTGGCCAGGCTGCTCTGCCCTTCTCCAGCGCAAGAACTGTGGGAGCTGGAAAAGAGCCAGGGGCATCACTGCATTATTCGCCAAATGTTTGTTTTGTTTGAAAACATAAGTGAAATATCCTGCTAAACACTATCAGGCAGCTCCAATCTGTAATGACGGCACACACATAAGACCTCTGCGCAAGCTCCCTTTGGGAAGCCGCTGGCCAGCAGCGCCCATGTCCTGCTGGAAGCACCACCTGCCCCAGGAGGAGGAGCACCAGCCGTGGTCTTGCCAAAATCGCTCCCTGAGGTATCTACTGCCAGCCAGCAGCCATGGGCTCCTTGAGGCTCTCAGCACACACACACACTCAGCTCGTAGCTGCAGCAAGCAAGCGTGTCACCCGCTCTACCTGGGGAAACAAGCCTCTTACACCAGCATGACGCTCGCAGCGCTACTGCTCAGCAGGCGCGCACAAAACCCACACATTTCTCCGCAGCTCGAGACCTTAAGCCTCTCATTATGCAACCGCTGGGTTTTTTTTTTTTCCCTATCTGAAAGTTAATTCAGATGACAACAGGATTAGCCACTGCAGAGCTCCTTAACCATGCACTCGCAGCCTCGCGATGGGCAAATGCTGGGCTGCTGCTTGGTAGGAACCCTGTTCTCACCTGCCACGTTTGATACAGATGAACGCTGTTTTGACCGCCTTTACGCTGTATCCATGTATTATGATAGTATCAGATTATCTGTTGCCTAAGATGAGTTGTAACAAGGGAATATTTAGATGAGCAACCCACATAACAACACTAGAAGTGTTGCATGGTTTGGTAAACTCTGGGGCATGCTTATAATGAAGGATACCAGAAGATAAACAGATGGGAGCAGAGCATCATCTGCTTGATCTTGGGGATTGGTTTGAGTCAGTTCAGTACAGATCTTGTAAACTGAGGTCAATTTTATTGTTTCTGTACTAATTTTATCTTTCTGCATGTAGGCTTGTAGTTATCAACCTTTCGCAGATCAAATGTCACCAACCGATTTTTTCAAACAGTATGAGCAACCAGATTTTCTGCCATTTAGGAGAAAATGATGTAGTAATTGAGATATCTTGCTTCCTTCATGCTCCTTGACTAAACTTTTCTGTAGCATTGAACAGAATATCAGGGCTGTCTATTCACAGCTTTGAAAAGGCACATAGACGAAGAATAAGCAAGCAGCATGTGTACAAAGCGGAAGCCCATAGGCCTGGCTTGGATTCGTTGATTTTCCCAAGACTTCATATTAATTTGGGTGAACTGCTTAATTTGTCTGAGCCTCAGATTCCCATTGTAAAAGACCTTTCCTCCAGCTCTTTTCAGTTTAGATTACAAACTGTGTAGGGCAGAAACAGTCTCTCCTGGTATATTTAGGCAATGTACATGCAGCGGAGCTTTACTTGAGCAGTGTTACCATAATACGAATCATAATGATTGTAACATGATGTCATTAAGTTGTTAATATATTTTCTGTCAAAACTGATTTTATTGCCTATTAAACTCCACGAGACATTAGGGCAGCCCCACATGTGTTGCCCCATGTTGTGTGTGTCTCTCTCCTTCCCATACATGCACCCCTCTTGCCCACAGCCTCACGGGATGGACATCATCTTACTGGGTTTATGGTGCAGCCAGGGCTCAGCAATAGCACAACAGGGCTTCTGAGGATCCCAATTTTGAGCATAAGTGCGAAGTCCATCTCAGATCCTTTGCAAACTTTGCCCTAGCTCCTACATGCAGAAATCCAATTCATAGAGGAGAAACCGCCATCAGTGTTTTCCTTTCCAGGTCCTCCTGTTTCCATTTGCCTGATCCAACGAGATGTTTTGGTGTGAACAGAGATAACTAGAGAGAGCTCAGGTACGAGAAATCTTGAGATGGGCACTGCTATGACCTCCGGACTGCTGGTCCCTCCAGTGCCTTTTAAATCACCACAACCCTGAAAAAGGTCTGTGGCTTTCCAGAGTGAAATAAGAACATTTGGCATCTGATTATTCTTAGTATGTCTCTCTAGCTCTTATGAAATAACCAGTCACTTGAAGAACTTGTGACTGGCTCAGCCTCTCCAGTAGTCATTAGTATTTAGTGCTGAAATGGGAATTGAGCACTGGCGATACAGCAGAAGATGATTATGAGAACCGCTGCTGAAAGCACGCCCAGGTTCCCGGCTCCGGCTGGCCATCAGTTTTACCTCATCACAAAACTGCGCTGAAATCTAGGAAGCCCTAAAAGCAGCACGTTGTGTGGAGCTTGGAACATCTTTCCCCATGTGACTAGTGAGGTCATTTATTGTCTGGGCACACAAAACCCTTCTGCGGTGACTCAGGGGTTAGTCACAAGGACCTTCAGCCAGACACCCTGGAGCAGCTGGCCGCAGGCGTTTTGTTTTTAAAATCCACTCAATGGCTATGAACATGCAGGAGTGTTTTCCCTGTTGCTTAAGCCGGTTCATGGCTGAGCTATCCCACCATTTTCAGTCACTGCTGTGATGAAAGACAGTCAGAGCTGAAGAAGACCTTGCCATAACTGACTGGGGCATTGCTGCTCTGCAGCACGTCACACGTGACAATTCCCCAGGAGCCGCCGTTGGTGGCTGTAAGGGGCAGCCAGGATTTGGGACTGATGTGGGGACAGCGATTTTCAGACAAACTAAAAACCTCCTAACTTTAAAGCGCCTATCGTGGCAAGCGTGAAGGTGCTGATTGTGAAGGCTGCTTTCCAAGAAGCGGAGAAGGCAATGCACTGTGATTTTTTTGGTGCCGATTTGTTTCAATAAATGGACAGAAACTGCTCCCATACCTCAAAAGGAATTGCAAAGAGGGGGAAAATGAGGCATGTTTCTTATGCCCACAAACTGGAAAGAAATGAAAAATGTTCCGTTTTTGGAGATGTGTTCCAGAAAAGTGGGTTGAATATTTTCAAGGTTTTATGGGGTTTGGGTTTTGGACTCTTTTCACTACAAGTATACGAATACTTCTGAGAATGACTTTTTTTTTGCATGAAAAAAAATTCTAAATTAAAAATTCAGATGAATTGCAGCTGCAAGAAAGCAACAGAGTAGGAGACGACAACAGGCTGATGCCAGAATGACTCCTTTCCCTCCTCCATCCTGGCCATCGCCTCCTGTCCCAATCAGCTGGAGGCTGCCGTCTGAAGTAGACAGATTCCTCCCCAAAACTACCTTCATCCTCGCTTGTACCACCCAGAAAGCACAGGTATCACCGTGAAGGCTTGTGAGGACACCCAGGCTGCAGCTTGGTTGCTCAGTAAAGGACTGCAGGGCTGAGCCTAACCCAGACAGCTTCCCCCAAACCTCTTTAGCTCTTCTGCTAAGCAGAAGTCTATAGGCTAGGCTATTAAAATAAATGAGAAATCACCATCGGTCTCAGCACGAGCAGGATTTGCCCAGGTCTGAATGACATGAAGATGGAGATAAAACACAGTCATCTATATGAAAGTGAGGTTGCTTAAACAATGATTTTCCTGGTGGTGCCCATCCATTCCTCTACTTTCTAACATACTGCTTTTCTTTTCTCACAGGATAAGTACAGATCTAGGCAATTTACATCAAACTCGTTCCCCAAACCTGACACTGGTAATTATTCCAAATTACAAGACTTGACAGGAGTCTGAAGAAGTGGCACTTAACTCCACTATAGCATTATGTCTTTTTCTTCCTTAATCCTCTTCTTAAAAGCAGAAAAATGATATAGCACTCTAGGTCAAAACGAGTGACTAAAAATATAACGCTTAAAAATAAAAACATAGCCATCAATATCATTTTACTTTGCTGGCAAACAGGATCGCAATTATGCATACTTTGAATTTTCTGATGGTCCCGTCAGTCCTCTGCATGCAGGTGCCTGGTTCCCATGTTCGAATCCTGCCGGTGGAGCCCGCGGAGGCAGGAGATGCCGAGACTTGCAGGCAGCCCATACCGTCCAGAGAGTTGCAGATTTGAAGATGGGGCTGAATCACTCGTCTCGATTCCTGCAGGACCAGGTTTCCACCTCAGGTGCTTTCTGCACCACTTTCTCCTCATCATGGTCACGGAAGGCAATGTAACATGGAAACTGGGAGGCAATGCAACAGCAAGCAAAGCTGTGACTGTGGCAGGCGTGGGCCATCCTGGTGAGCTCAGTGTCTTATTCCTTAAATATTCCTTAAAATTTTATATCAATATTCCTTAAAATTCCTGCAGTTCATCAGTGGGAAGTGCAGGGGAAGCTGGATGACACCAGGCCGAGAGCAGGACCATCCCGGGTGGCTCCGGACTCATCGCCCATGGCTTTTGTGCCTGAGCACCACAATACTGGGGTACTATTACAGCAGCAAATTGGCCCATTAAGCCTTAGGAATAATGACTGCTGTTGGTAATTACCTCTAATCCACTAATGAGCCATTGTTTGCTGCAAGCATTAAGTGTAAGCTTAATGACGTGAAAAAGGCAAAATAGACTTGCCCCAAAACTGCTAAACCAACTTAATTGAACAGATGCTTGCTTAGCACCTGTATTGTCATGTGGATTCATGGAGAATTGTTTTAATTGCAAGACGATCTTCAGTGGATCATGTTTCCTTCACCCTAGGGTAGGTTCAGAAGTCACAAATAGGAATTGATTAATTTGGTGGCATTAGTGCTTAGGTTTATCGCACGCAGTGTGGCTTTTCCTCCAAGTTGAACAACACACGTAGGACACGGACCAATAGCAGTGGAAAAACTCCGTGGCAATAATAGGAGAGCATTAAAATCCCCTAATAGGAACAGCAAAATTGAAACCAAGTGTTGTACAATTTAATTTCTGTCCTGTATGAATTATATTCTTATTAAGTAAAAGAAATGTTAAATGAAATGTATAAATTATTATAACAGCAGTTGTGTAAAACAGAGTTTTGCTTTGTAAACTTTTGAATGCCAAGATTGATGGCTTTCATGACTTTCCCAAGATCTTGCAAATTTGGCTGAGGTTACTATTTTTGAAAAATTTAGTCAGTGAATTTATTACTTACACAGCAAAATCAGTGCAGTTCATTACCAACAGAAAAAAACTGCAAACATGTTATGAATTAGGTGAAAACAGCTTTTCCTAGAAAAATGGTGCATTTATGCTGTTTAAACATGACCTTTTCTTGGGGAAAACCACAACAAATTCAAGGTCAAAATGCAATATTCCTTATTCTGCACAAAACCACTAAAAATTGCTCTATCAGCACAGGACAGAGGATATTTGCACCCCCTCCCCAAATATATATGTCAAAATTAAATGCTGCAATTGTACTCCAGATACCAAAAGGGAACACCACAGTTTTCCTTCAAATACTGTGTCACTGAAGATATTGTTCTTGAGTAAAGCTTTCATAATTTTACCTGTAGCAATTTCTTAACTCTTTTATGCATCGCTTTGAATCCCCAGCAACAGTGAAAGATGGTGAAATGTAACGAAAAAAAAAACATGGATAAGAAAACATGATTTATACCTCTAAGGAGAGCTGTCCCCTGTAGAGGCTGCGTCGGTCCTTCCATGGGAAGCCCCACGGCGGCACGTCTTCATTGCTGGAGCTCATATGCTCTAGCACATTGCATACATATAGGGGATGTTCTACTTTTTTTTTTTTTTAATTGGCTGAAATACATTGTTTTGTTGTTAACATATAAAAAACTAAGCAAATGTTGTTATGTGAAAGATAATCCAAATGACTGCTGTGGTTGATATTAAAATATCTTATGGGGATGTTGCATGCCCATTTCTCCAAACTGACACAGCACTAAGCAAGTTTCTCAATAGCATCGTTCATGAAATGCACTTTATGTACATGCTTTCCTTTTCACCACAGGCTTGGGATCACAAAATGATTGTTAAAATCTTATTAAGCGTCCTACAGAGAGTACTTAAATTACACGCTCAAATAATACGAATTCATATTCTTTCGCCATACTGAGCCCACATGGAGCACTTGCCCCAGAAACGGGCCAGGACTTTCCCATCTCTCCCCTCGGCTCTGGCAGCTGTACACCTACAATTTCCAGCCTTCGCTCTGCCAGAGCTTTCTCCTCTTCCTCAGGCTGGGATTGATGGGAATGTTTCCTCCAGGGAGGTCAACAAAGAACTACAGTCAAGAGCAGAGATGCAGCACCAGCCTCTCCCTCGTCCTGAAACCTCTGCTAGAAATATTATCCTGCCACTTTCTGTGCAACCTCAGCCAGGCTGAGGTCTTCAAGATTGTTTTTCTTTGAACCAAAGGCCAAGTCCTCAGCTGGTGCTTGGGGCATCACACCAGCAAAGCCGGCCTGTAACTGGGATGATAATCACAGAACCGGGTTTGTGAGGGTGAAAACGGGGTTCTTCGGGCAGATACCTCACTACCTGTGAAAATCACTGCTCTGCTTCTAGCATTGCTGTCCCCAAGCCTCTTCAATGACTCAGAGGTGGAAAAAGAAACTCAACCCGTGAAAATGTGCTTTCTGAGCTGAAGTGCTCAGCGCCTGGTCCTAGCCAGGCAGGTCTCCCCAAGGGCAGTGCTTAGCTGCCTCCCTCGCAACACCCCCGGGAGGTCGCGTTTGGTGCGAAAGCCAACTCCAGCCCATAAACCAACAGCTCATTTGTCTGTATTTACCCAAAGAGAGCCTATAAAAAACCCAGCAAACCTCGTCGTCTCCAGTGTTAAAATCTGAGGAGTCAAAATCTGAATCCAAATCCCTTGACACTCTATTACATTTCTGATCTCTCAGAGAATGGCCAGTGCTTGACAGCATCATTCTTTACATTTTTGCCCCCGTTTCCTATCCCTTTCAAGGATTTTTTTGTTTGTTTGTTTGCTTCCTAAGCATTCAGACCACATGGGGAGCTGGATGCATTAAACTGCGAGATCAAGCAGCCCGTGGGGAGCGCGCTGAGCTGCCGACCCAGCGGGCTGCCGCGCAGCTCCTGTGCAAGCCCCCCGTGCAAGTCCTGCTCTGCCATCCGCCCCGGCACCAGCCCTGCGGCCCGGGGAGCCAGCATCAGCCAGTGAAAAGCCAGATGCATTTCACCAAATCACCCTGGGAGGAGGCGTTTTGGGGGTTGCCCTTGTCACCCTTTAAACATGAGGTAGCAACCAGGAAAAAAAGGAGAGGTTCCCAGCAGAAGTGCAGCCTAGAAATAAGATGTTCTCGGCTGAGTACCCAGCACGTGAGTTTGGATACGTGCGGGCATTTTCTTATGAGGATGATAAAGCTCACTGCTTACAGTCATATAAAATAGGACAAATACTGGGTTTTGCCCCATCTTTGGGAATCACTTGCTGCAGACTCTCTCTGACGCCATCACATAGTCAGGGACTCGATCTACCAGCTTTGACCTGTATCTTCTTTCTCAGATTCTTTCAAGGACCCGAGACTTGATTCCTACTCCAAGAATAATCACCATTAAACCGAACAATCTCAGAGAAGCACGTGAAATAAAGGACTTTGTGGTAGCAGGGAGTGAAGGAGGGAGAAATCTTTCTAAAGTTGTGTTCATGGCATCTGGCTTGTCCCTAGGTCCAGGTGCAGCGAGAGCTCAGTGTGAACGAGGGAGAGGGGCTGAGCTGCCTTTACGAGCGGCGTTTCTGTGAGCTTTTCAGCCCTCCGGCTCCCACCTCTCCCTCGCCCGCGCCTCGGCAGAGCTCCCGTGCGTAAACCTGACGTCAGACCTCAGAGAGCACCGAACTGAGCTGAAAAACCAGCTTACACATCTCTCTTCCTTAAATTCCTTCCAAATCCCCAGCTAAGTGCTAAATATCCCGGGCTCAAAAATTTCACCCAACTGTTATTTATCTGGCCAACATTTTGATGCAAAATGTATCCTACGATCGTGGAACCTTCTCTTCTCATTAAAACATTCCACGCCATCATAAATCTGTCTGGTAGGAGCTAATTTATGTCTGAGCAAATGATTTCGCTTTTTTTTTTATAATATAAATGTTTAGTTTGCAATGCTCTCCCCTCTCTGGAGATTCTGTATCTACAGTCATGGGAACAGCAATCTCACTAACACATTTTCTTGTATACTACTCTTACTGTACCTTGCTGCCCAGGCCAGTGGGCTCTTCAGGCCTTCAGGACCACTTTCCAGACCACACCTACATCTGATGGCAGACAGACATCACTACAACAAAGATCACATTTATGGAGTTTGCCAGGCGAAGGAGCGCTTTTTGCTCAACTGTCTGGAAGGGCAATTGTGCCCTTTCATGGAAATTGGGAGAAGGAAGTTGAAACGGAAAGGGTGGTTCAGGATTTTTGGAGGAAAGGGCCAGACAAAGGAAGCTCACGTGATAATTTCTGCATGAAGCTCATGCCGTCTATTGAACTTCTGCACGTGTCCTTGCTGGGGACCGTGACCTCTGGTTACAGCAGAGCACACTGGATTTTAGGTGCAAACTAACACAGACATGGCAATGCTGCTCAGCTCCCAAAGCTGGGGGGAGATGTTCTTTCTGGGCTGATGTGAAACTCCTCAATAAGGCTGTGCATGTACCTAAAGACACCTTTTCTCATGCATTTTTCCTGCCACGCTCAGCCTTGCTTCAGCCCCATGTCCCCCAAGCGTGATGTCTCCTCTAGACCCTGTTATACGTGGTTACTCCTGCTTTAGATCTTGTTCTCCCTGCCCACGACACGGAGATGGCAGCGGGGCTTCTCCACCCGCCGGCCAGCCGCTCCAGCACGGGGCTGTTTTGGTACTAACAAAGAGGCTATTTTCTCGGACAACAGATCACAACCTCCTTTTCCCTTTCCGAGGAGATTTCCCAGCTAATAATACTTAACTACGAACAGAAAATTGTGTGGGATTATCAAGGATTTTTAATTCATTAATTTGGATACATTTTATGTGCAGAATCACCATGTGTTCAAGCCGCGACTGAGCTAGAACCACACAAATATTACACACCGCCTTGTTAATGCCAGCAAAGCCCTTTTTATTGCATAATTCTGCAGCCTGTCTGTAGTTTTTATTTCATTAATTTTCATCCTGATAATTGGAAGCAGCTTCTCCCCGTGCTTTTTTAAGGTTTAATGAGCTACATAACTTCATGCCTCCCACTGAGGGGCTGGAGGTCGCTTTGCACTCTAGAGAACTGCAACACCTTTCCCCACTTCTCTTTCACTCTCCAGAAACGCAAGACAATGCTTATTGTCTTTCAGCGGAAGGGTGTGTGCGTTCATGCGCACGAGTGCATGTGTCAGACACGGAGGTATGAGCCTAGAGGAACTATGTATTGCTCAAATGTCAGACACGGGAATGATTCCTCATCATGGAGATGACAGCGAGAGAGCAGACATGGGCTTGGAGCAAAGCTAGAAGACCTAGCTTCCTCTACTTCAATATATATATCAGCTATGCTTCGGTAGCAACACCACAGGCCTCACTAAGAGACTTGCAAAGTTACTGGACGTGACACTAAAATCTTGCTTCCTCCCTGGATACTGCTTTTTGCAAAGCAATAATTTCTGCATCACCTAGAGAAATGTTAGCGAAGGCACTCAACAAGGATGGAAGTGGAAGTAAAGTCTGCCTTTCTAGTTATATGCTTATGAAGGAAGATTAAAGAGTTAAATATGAATACCGGAAATTAAAGATGAGAAGAGGTAAGAGGGAAACGACTTGCTCTGCAGTGCGTGACTGCCGGTGCCCAGGGGACACCCGATCCCCTTCTCTGGGCACCTTCTCTTGGTTTGTAACGCGGTGGGTCGCAGCAGCTCGGGGGCTTTGGAGAGACTTTCCTCACATCGGCACTCTTTGCCGGGTTCGTGGCCCGTCCGTAGGCAGCTCAGCAAATCCTTTGGATCCCTTCTCCTGTAACTCCCACAGCACGTGATTCCCCCCCAGCCGGAGCGGGAAGGACAGGCGATCTCAAATGTCCTTGCGCACTCGGCTTGGCCAACCCTCCCTCTTCCCCGAATAACAAAATCTCAAGCCGGTCTGGGGATCCTGGGAGCCTTCAGGTCGTGGCCAGAATCGTAAAGGAAATGGCAGAATTAAGAGCCCACGGTTGTGCCCATTGGGCTGAATGCTGGCTCCGTAATAAATCTGTCTGAGCATGCTGACTGCCTTATTACAGCCGCTCTTGGAAGAACCCAGTGGAGGAAGGTAATTGTGTTACATTTTAAAACCCTCAGAAGCAGACACAGTTCCCTATCTTATTTCAATTTCCAGTGCTAAAGTGTAAGGAATCACATTTTTCAACCATCTTTAATGTTGTATTTGCTATGATTCATCTGTCTTCTCTAACTACTGCAAGGCCTCCAACACCGATGAAAGAAAAATAAGCGGAAGACTAGTTGGTCTGGAAAATTTGGGGAATGGAAACATCATTTGGTAGGTGAAGACAATTTTAAGAAACTTTCAGATAGTTTCATTTATGGACTGACCATTTTTATACCGTCCTTGATGAATCAGTCTCCGTTAGAAGAGACCAAGGGGTCATGGGGAGCCACACACTTTTTCACGTTTGTACGTACAGAACTTGCCACCCGAGTAATTCAAGGCTGCTCTTGTCTCTTTATGGCCAAAGCCCAGAAAACCAGCTGGCGGGAGGGCGAGCACCGCATCCTCGAGTGGTGATAACTCGGCAAAGCAGCTGGCAACTCCAGTAAGAAGAGGGATGAGCAGCCCCGTCGCAGCGCTAATGCAACCCGAAACAAAGCTAGCAATAGAAGCATGGCCCTCCTCGAGTATCACCAAAAAACAGAGGTTTCTAGAGCAGCAGGGAACAATTTGGACAACGGCTGCTGCGCCGCCGGGCCGGGCTGTCACAGGGTCCGAAACGCAAAGCCCTCGAGAGCCTTCCTCAGGGCATTATTTCCAACGGTTCCAAAAACCCTGAGATAAATGGAGACCCTAACAAAATAAACCGCACAGCCGCCGATATTCAGGCACGTAAAATGGCATGCTGAGTTCCCCAAGTTTGTTCAGCTCATCTTTAATGTGTTTACAATGCAAATTAAAAAGCCATCATAGCCTTGCTGGCTTTTAAGGGTGAGTTGCTCTGCACAAGGGAAAGACCATTCGCACCAGGATTTTCCCTCCTAAAAGCACGTTTGTGAAGCAAAGCGCTAAGTGACCTAGAAAAGCACACAATAAACAAGAATCCTGTCTATACAGGAGCTTGGCGTTGCACCGCGGCCCGTAGCTGGATATGGATCGCCTTGAATAGGAAGCTATTTACTTATTTCTGTACATAATTCCACCTAAGATGAGTCAACAGCCAGGGTAAATAAGCGCTTTATTACCATTTGTCACCCGAAAGAACTGCCTCAAAAGCTGTCAGCTGGGTCTGGAAAGCAAACGGGGCCGTGCAGGGGAAAATGCAAGCCCCCGCGCTTTGTGCGCGCTTGGCTCGCGTATAGTTGTCGTCTTTCTTCGTCAAGCTTAAAACTGATCTGCCCGCGGGGCGCTTTGGGCTCCGGCGCTGCGGGGGGTCTTGCTGCATGAAGCCGCCCACGCGGCGCAGGGGCAACACGCAGCATCTTCCCACCCTCCTCCTCCTCCTCCTCCTCCTCCTCTTCCACGCGCTTTCCTCCCGTTGGCCCTCGTTGGAGATGCGGGATGGGGATCACCCAGCCCGGCCGGGCTCGGGGCCGCAGAGCCCTGGCGCAATGAGTTGCCCTGAGCTCCTTCGGGAAAATCCCACACGCATTTCAAAACGCAACGGAGAATGTGAAGGGCAGGTCTTGCAAAAATACACCAAAACAAAGCGACGAGGGTAAGCACGACGGCCGCGCTTAGCTCCCTCGCAGGTCACACTGGCGTCGCGTCTGGGGGGTCTCAGCCGGCGAAGAGCAGAGTCATCACCCGGCCGTCACCACCAGGCGCCGGGAGCCACATAACGCGGCCGGATGAGCACAGGGAAGTGCTGCCACAGCTTCATCGCAGCTTATTTGCTTTAAAATTCTAACTCTTTCATGATAACGACCACGGCCCCAGGACCCGCAGCTGAGATTTTGTGACCTTCCTGCAGGAGGATAAATGCTGCGGAGGAATGAAGCGATTTAAAAATTCCCTGGAACTGCAGGGGTTGAATACTTGCAACCGCATCGCGGAAGGAACAGTAGCTACATCCGAGGAATCTCCACACCCTTGTTTAATTTAGATTTTATATTTCTTAAAAAAATAATAATAATAAAATAAGATCCCGGCCCACAAGCTCAGTGCTTTTGGATTAATAACAAATACTTGTCAGCAAACAGTACATTAGCTGGCTCTTGGCAGTTCATCAAAACACATCACAGAATCGAGCTGCTCGTGTTTACAGAGGAGGGGAAGGGCAGGACACGCGGTATAACGGGTAGCGACTCATTCTTTGGCCCATAGAAATGGGCTAAAAGCCTCCGAGAAACTATTCCGTGAATAAGAGAGAGGAAATATTTCTTCGGTTAGTCAAGATGGTTTATGGGCTGTGATTAATGAGACGTCCACCCGCTTCTCGGAGCGTTGACAATAGCGGCACCCACCCAGGCAGGTTTCCCATCGGAGCCGCCGCCACCACGGGCGCTGCAGCGCCGCGAGAAAGCCGCCTCCTCCCCCAAATCGGGGAGGGTTTTACCCGCCGCCGCCGCCGCCGCCGCGCCAGGGAGGGCGGCAAAGTCTCCGGCCTGCCCTCGCCCGTCCTCCCTCGCGTAGGGAGCGCGCTCGTGCGGGCGCCCCGAGCCCTCTGAAGTCGCAAAGCCCTGCGAAAATGTCGAGCGTCGCTGTTATTGTGTGCTCGCTTGGTGTTCGCTATTGAACGAGGGCCTTAGTGCACGTAAATTGAAGGCATATTAGGGGGGTTTAATTCAAAACGTTAGCCGCTCACTGTAGCCTGAAACATCTTGCTCAACTTAAGATAACTATATACTTAAAGCGGAAAAGCCTGCCGAAAGCCAAAGCCGAAAGAGGTTAGAACAACACCACGCGACGCAAAGGTGAGGAGGCAAACGTGGGTAACCCGGAGGATCAAGAGCGCATGGGGAGAATGGGATGTGGCTATAATCCTGATGCAGAAACATGCCCAAAGGGACTGCTTTTAAAAAAGGGAGGTGTACGTGTTATCCAGACTACAGGAGCATCTTGAGGACGAAGAGCTGCATTTGCTGCTGCACCTACACCGGGGCAAACTGTCGGTCAGCAGGCTCAAAGACCACAAAAATAACCACAGAAATGGAAAAACAAAACTGATGGCAGTGACGATGCAGAAGATGCTCTTTCCCCTTCAAAAGCGCACAAAGAAGGGCTCGCGGGGCAGGCGGGGAAGCTGCTGGCGGCGAGGGATGGGTCTTGCCTACCGGATGCGACCGTCTCGCTGAGCGGTTTGGGCAGCAGGGACAAGCGTTTGCAGAGCATCTCTGGGCACCTTGCACCTCCAGCCCCCTAGTTATTTCCTTATTTCTATTTTCCATTTTCTTAATCTGATAGCTGCCATGCACCCAACGGCTTGAAAATTAATAGAACTTAATATGACAATTTATTTTGTGATATTGTTATATGTTACCACCTGAAGTGAAGTTCAGGACACCCTGAAATGTCTAACTTGCTCTGTTCAAATACCTGGGGGCCAGATATTCTTTACCAGCATCTTCTTGACACCGTAGCAAGTTGGCTATTGCCCTGTTTCTGGGAAGTCCCCTCGCACCTCCGGAGAGACGAGCTGACTTTCAAGCAGCAAGGAACCCAGCAGCGGCTCCAAACCTGGCGTGCCGCTTAAAGAACGTATTACAATTTTTACACAATATTTTGGCTCCCTTTAAGCACCAAAGGGAAAAAGCTGACTCTGGTTACTCCTTCCGGAAAGTGTTTTTCCCCACCTCGTTATCCAGGAGAAATGCAAGCGTAACACATTGTTTTCACCCCGACAGGGAAATCTGTCCGGGCGCTTCACACGACGCTCCTCCCCGAGCTCAACCGTGCCAGTTTTGCAGAGGGAAAAAAATGCACGTGCGTGTGTCCGTGTGTCCCACGCCGTCAGCAGGGCAGCGCTTCGCTGGCTCACGGGGAGCAGCACCCGAAGAAAGCATCTCCCAGGGATCCGGGAAAAGGGAGAGAAGTCTGGAGCATAATTAAACCCAGGGAGCTCAGCAACGAGCGCCTCAGCCCGAGGAGCACCAGCACGGGCTGTCCTTTCCCTACCGTCACCTAGAAAGCCTAATAAATGATCTAGAGCTACTATTTCCCCATAAAACGCATGCAAACCAACGGCCAGCCTGCCCTCCGCTAGCAGGGCTGCATCCCTCGCTCGCTCGCTCTTCGTTGCATCCCTGCTGCTCCCCAAAACCAAATCACCTGGCAAGAAGGTTTAGTCCCTCCGTGTTCAGCGCACCTTCCTGAACTGCAAAACAATTTTAGATAGAAATCGGGACTTGCTTTCGGTTCCATCCCAGAGGGAAGCCAAGTCTTGGTGATGCTTTTCGAGATAAAAGTAGGGGGCAGAGGAAAATGCTGAAATCTAAGGCCCCTTATTTCCGCTCTGCCCGGTGGCTTGGATGGGTTGATGTGCAGGAGCAACAACAACCCTTGCTTTTTCTAGCCTTGGCAGGAAGCTACATGCTGGATTGGAAAAGTCTTCCTAGCAATTTTCTTTTTTTTTTTTGAAATGAGCATGTTGATGCAAAAACAATTGCAATTTGATGAAGCAGAATTTTCCAGCTGACCCCCCCCAGCCTTATTTTATTGGATAGATTCCAGCTGCACTTTACATTCTGGGTTAAATTGGGTTTCTCTTCTATGCCTCTGCCTTAGTAATCCAGGGAGTC
Source organism: Apteryx mantelli (assembly GCF_036417845.1). NCBI lineage: Eukaryota > Metazoa > Chordata > Aves > Apterygiformes > Apterygidae > Apteryx > Apteryx mantelli. The sequence continues at coordinate 4,203,177 of NC_089991.1, read as the reverse complement.
TGTCAACAACAAAAGACAAATTTGCAGAGCAATACCTGGCTGCCCCGCAAGCAGTTTTCCTTCCAAAAAATCAAATTCAAACAGTGGTCCTCTGACTAACAAGCAAAAATAGGACTTTATGGACTAGCAGTTCAGCGGGTATGAATCAACATGGCTCTGCAACTGCAAAGAAAAATTTTCTTTTTTTCTTTATTAATTTTCTTTAACAGAAGATTTGGTCCTAACTGTCCTGAAATGAGATAGAAAATGTCACATTTGCAATTGCTCAGGAACCCTGGCGTTTAGGGGAGAGAGGACAGATGGATGTCACGAGCGAAGCAAGAATCACTGCAAACAGATTTTGTTTTGTTTTTCAAACAGCTGCAAAAATTAATAGTTACAAACCATGTATTTTATTAGGTTTCTACTCTTTTGGGACATTTAGCACTTAACTCTGCCAATGAGATTGTGACAAGTGTTTCCAAGTTATCTACAAAGCAAATCTTTTCTAAAAGATACAGAAACAGAGATCAAACAGACAAAATTCTTAGTCTCATCCCTATCATCTGAAAAGCCAATTTTGTCGCAGGGCCAGAATTAAGAAGTTCAGTCCTTTGAAGTCAGTAATGTTGAGCAGGAAGGTAGATGCAAATGAAAATGCCTGATCAAAGTGGGAAATACATTGTCTTCTGCTTGCAGAAGGGCCATAATAGGTCTATAACGAAGTACAGTTTTACCAAGAACAGAAACATGGAGAAACAAGGGCTCAACTGAGCTTTTGAATAATAATTAATAATGGGCTGCAGAGCCATGTGATGGGATAATCCTTAGCCAGACCACTTAAAGTAATATTCACTAAGACACTCTCTCCTGCTGCTGTAAATTAGTATAGTCTTGCTGAAGTGCTAATATAAAGTTCTGTATCAATTTCTGTATATTTTTCACCCAAATATTCTTTAAGTTATGTGACTGTTCTCTCTTCAGAGATAGCAATGAAAAGGGATGGCCGAGTCCCACACTCCAGGCATTTATTATATAAACAGAACATTCATATTCACCTGTTTTCATAAAAATATGAATTGACCATTTTCCTGGTGCTATATATTTAAGGAAGTATTTTCAATTACAGAAGTTGGCTGTCAGCCCTTTTCTGTATAAAAGACAAATATGTTTTTATCACTGTTGAAGTGCTAAGTTGTTAAGTTCCTTAATATTTCCCCTGAAAAGTAGACTTGCTCAATGAGATTTCACCTTAAACGTCGCAGTATTTGCAACTTATAAGACAACGTTTCAAGAGTAATCCTAAAGCACAATTACTGCAGCCAAGGAGGGCCCAGCTCCATGGTTTGGGCACAGGAACAGCATTCCTGGTTTTTCCCGAGCTTCAGGCCCAGATCTGACCAACCCCAACCAAGTGTTGGAAAGAACAAATAAAGAGAAAAAGTGGTACAAATATGTTAAATATTTTAAGGAAACTGCGGTCACTGAAGAGGAGACGTTATAAAATTCTGGTGGTGGATGAGCCAGATGAAAGCCATATGCAACGTTCTAATTTGGGGCACAATTCACATGGAAACGGGGACGTGATCCGCCGTTTGTCACGTCACGTCACAACGTGCCTTTGCACTTGGGTTCTGCAGCCTGGGAAAGGCGGTTGGTGATCCACTGAATCACCCACGGGGAGTGTTTTTAGCTCGCAGAAGCATAAATGCACGTTCTGCTGTGTTGCTACTGGAAAATCTCATCACCAGAAGTTGCAGAAAACATTCCCAGCTCATGGAGTGAACAAATTACTGTACCGAAACACGAAGCGGTGGTCACCAAGCCGTGCACACAGCTCGGACAAGGTCCAGCCAGGACAGGACCAGGAACACACCTTTTGGTGAAGAGATCCAAAATATCATGCCTCATGAAATCAGGCACATAAGAGTATCAATTCTGCCCAGCACCTGGAAATTCAGGTAATCAGATGCTTCCAGAAAGTGGTAAATTCTCCCAAAAACACTTTAGTGTGTAATCCTACGTGGAAGTTGGGAACTGTCCTCTCAAATCCAAGTATCCTGGGCTATGACACGTTACTAGTAAGATATAAGGCTTCTGACTGTGTTTGCAAAATGACAAATAATTTCCAAGCTGATAATTGTTTAGGAAGAAGAGCTCTCTGCTTTTCATGTTCCCTGTGACCATCATCTCCAGCAACCCGCCCTGTTTCCCCGAAGACGCGCCATTCCCTGGACCTCGCTTTTGTCTTCCCGCTTACGCAGTTTGGTTCAGCGCCGTAATAAAATTGTGTCTTTCATTTCACATAGCTGGGATATTTTGTGGGAGGGGAAGATTTGGGACCAGCGGTTTGTTATCATTTTTGCAGAACATGGCAATAACAACAAAGCAGGACAGCTGATACAAATCATCCGTTTTATAAGTTCTAATAGAGATAATGCAAGGAAAAGAAACGGGTAACAGAAACCAGACCTTTCCGTGTGCCGGCTACATGCCATCCGCTGCCGAGCCGTTTCGGTTCCTTCAAGCACTTCGCATATTTTTCGTTAGGTTTTTAGGGAGACTCTGCACAAAAGCGAGGCTTCATATCCGGCGTTTTGCATTTAAAGGCAAGTTGGTTTCAAACCGTTGGATCTGGTGAGTTGTTGCTACCAGGCTGGTTTTCAGGAAAGGAAGAGGCACCTTCTGGCTGTGACCCAGCGGGAACTGGGCTTTCAGAGCTTGCTCTGGGCGAAAGTCAGTCCCGGGGCAGCCAAACAGCCCGTTCGAGGTGGGGAAGACTGGGCAGCCTCCGCTCCCGAGCATTTCGTCATCTGGGCCTTGCACGACGTCGAATTATCTCGTGAGATTTCGATTTCACCAGGAGACGACAACTTGGCTTCAGCCTGGAATTCAAGCCTAGCCTGAGCTCCGTGGGGCTTTAAACGGCCTCGTCGCTACCTCTAAGCTTTGACCAGCGTTATGGGCTACCTGCAACTGGTGGCTTCCTTCCGGGAAAACATTAATTAGCATCGATTTACGGTTGCTTCCTTCCTAAGCACGTTCCCCTGCACTGTCCCGACAGGGCTTCGCGCGGCTCAGCCGCTGGAGGCCAAGGAAAACCCCCCGGAGCGAGCGGAGCTGCCTGCCCGGCTCCTTGGGCCTTTTTGTACGCAGCTGGGGCAACCGCTGCCGGCCGAGGGCTGCAAGCGCATCGTGTCGCCGCGAGCCTCCGGCCGCTCCGAGCGCTCCCACACGCAGAGGGAAAAAAAGTCCTTACACACCCTCGGTTCAAGGGAGCTGTTTGAAACACCACGGTGGAACGTTTGTTTTCTTTTAAACTTGTTTTTCTTCCTTCCAAAGGTCACCGTCAGCGGGTCCCAGGTTCACTTCTCCCGGCTGTTTTCGAGCCGGGATTGACTGATTGCCAAATCTCAGCCCCGCTGATTGCCTTTTTTTATAACACGCTGATAAAGCCCGTTCAAGCTGCCCGTGCTCCCCCCACCCCAAAAACGTCTCGTTCCTCCCCCCCCCCGCTCGCTCCTCTGCCCCCAGCAGCTGCGCCGTTCCCGGGCCGGGCCTGAAATCTCTGCACCCCACTCTGCCCCCCGCCCACGTCCCCTCCGTCCCCTCCGTCCCCGGCTCCAGGGCAGCGACCTGCCCCAGCGACAAGGGCTGAGCAGAAAGCCGGGTCTCGCCCCGAATTTGCTCCCCTGTTGCTGCTCTCGCCGCAGCAGCCACCCCGGGGTGGCCGTGCGCCTCCGGCTTCCCAGGGCTCTCCCTAGCGCGGCTTTTCGGAGCAGGTGAGGCCAGGAAAATCGGCTTCCGGAGGGCTGGAGAGCCAAAGCGTGGAATTGAGGGCTAAACGCCACCCCAGCGCATTGCAGAAAAGCTGCCCTCCAACAGGGGTTTTTTTTTTTGCTTTTTTTTTTGAGCAATCGTTTTACCAGACAAAAAATTTCCCCCGGGAAAAAATGAGTTAATGAAGGTGAGAAAAGCTGAAAATACTTGTTTCTGCATTTTGTAGGTGAAATGTGTTTGTGTTCCTTTTTTTTCTGTTTTTATTCTTTTTTTTCTTTTCTGGTTAGCCGATCTATTGCAGTTTCAAAAACCTGAGACAAACCAAAATGCTTCGTTTAATCTCAGACAGAACAAGAACAAGAGAAAAGGAGGTTGTTTCACTAGAAAATTAAAAACTTTCCAATTCTAGACAAGTCTAAATTATACACTGAGGAAAATAAAAGTAATCCATTTTTTTTCCAAATAAAATATAAAATTTCCCTTATTCCAAAGTGAAAAGACTTTTTTTTTTTAATTTATGCTCATTTTCCCTTCTTTTTAGAAAAATAAAGCCAGGGTATGGGGTGGCTGAATGGACTGCCCTGAGGGAGAAGTCTTACAGCATCAGTGCCCAAAAGAATAAGTAGGATATTATGGAAATGTCATTTTTCAAGCGATTCTTTTTCTAGCAATCAGGCTATCAGTTAGAGGGATGTAGCCAAATTTCGGCTTAATTCTGCCCACAGAGATTTCAGGTTACGCAAACAAAGAAATTCTTCATTTTCTGTAGTGTTGCCACGTGCTTCAAACTGCCCCATGTTTTCCCCCTAATCAGCAAACAACAGCTGCCGATTGCGGTTTTTTTGTCCATGTTACTCGTTTTTCAGGTAGGCATTTTGTGGAGTTTGTGAAAAGATTTGGGGCAAAATCTTTTTGAAAAAGTCCTGGCCCGATTCAAGTCACTGTAAAAATTCCGCGGACTCCAGTCGAGGTAGGATTTCTCCCAGAGGATTAGAGCAGGGGCATATGAGATCGTTAAAAGTGGGTGAAAACTCCTTAACAAAGAATTCCCTTAGCAGATATCAACATTTTTTTTTCTGTTCTGAAATGCCCAATGAGAACACTGCAGGTTCTTCAAATTTATTCGTTATTTTGAAGCAGTTCCGCAAATCAGTTTGGGCGCTTCCCTGTGCAAGGATTTGCGAGCAAAAGCCATTTTGGTTCATTTCATTAAGCACCTCAATTCGGGGATTTGCTTCTAATCCTTGACTGAAAATATCTCTCAGAACCGAGTCTCTTGTGCAATGTTTGTGTTCACAAACTGAAAAAAAATAAAAAAAAATGCTTGCCAGGAACGTCCGCTGTTATTTACTTAAATTTTCCTATTTCCCTGGACTTTTTACCAGCGTTTCCTTCCCTCGCAGCCCGGCTGCGACTGACCACAGGAGGGATTCAAACTGCACCGAGACAAACTGGTTAAAAAATAATTTGCTCGAACATAAGTAAAAACAAGAACATGAATTTGTCCCGAGCTCGGATCGATACGGCAGTGAAAAATGCCGTTTGCTTGCTCAGACGATTGTAGGAATTGAGTTTCACGGAAGGGCTTTGAACCACGATTAAATCAGCGCTCCGTATAAACCACAGCGACTGATAAGAGATGGATATTTGGTTAGTCCCGAGATTTTGGTGGGCTCACGCCGGGGTACGGGATAGCGCTTCCCGTCGCACCGCCGCCGAGGCGTTTGTATCAGGCGGGGCGCTCGGGTAGACTTTCCACCGAAAACGCCGTTTCCCGGCCGTTCCCCAGCCGCTCCTGCTTCTTGCACCGAGTAAAAAGGGGGAAATGTCCCGTTCGTCCACCAGGTGGCACGAAGGGAATCCCGCCGGAGACGCTAGCCGAGATATGAACGCGTGGAATCGGGGGGCTCCGGGAGGGCGCGCGGAAGAGCCGGCCTCGCGCGTGTCCGGAGACGACGGCAGGCCGGGGGACACGGGGATGCGGGAGCCGGAGCCGCGGCCGAGGTTGGATGGGCGACGGCCCCATCCACTGCCGGGTCGCGCGGGCATCCTGTGGGATCGAGGAGTGAGACACAGGGAACTGATCCAAACGGGCTATGCGGGAAGCAGGCAAGCGGGGTGGCCCATGGGATCCCCGCAGGCAGCCCGGGCGGCTCGGTGCTCCCGATGGAGAAGGCTTTGAACAGCATTCAGTCACCACGAAACGGTGCTGCAGAAGCAGCCGGAGCGTGGAACTGCCACGAGGACCCGTGCACATCCGTGCGCAGACCAAAAAAGAGGAGAAGACACTGCAGAGAGCTTTCAGACTGATCTCAATCCCCTTCCACAAGGCGGGCGGGCAGCCAGGAGGCAGGGATCCGGCCGGGTCCAACGCCCTCGGCGCCTTCCTTAACCCCCGTGGCCTCCACTTTGCCTACAGACCAACGGGAATTAAATATATGCCTAAAAAGGGGACGTTTCCCACGCTGCACCCTAGCGGCATCCAGGCCTCGCGGAGCCGGACACTCGCCCCGGCAGCGAGCGGGGCAGGAAGAGCCGGGCGGTGATTTCGGGAGCCTGCGGGTCCCCTCCGACACTGCGGGAAGAAACGCGGGAGAGCGGCCCGGGGATGGCGACGGAGCGCGGAGGGGGCAGGAGCGGAGCAGAAGCGCGGGCCGCGCAGCGGGGAAGCGTCGGCGAGGTGCAGGGAGCAAACCGGGAGGAGCCCGGCGATTTCAAAGCCATTTCTGCCGTTGTATTAAAATATGTTTACATCTCGGCTCTTTATTAAATATAAGCAATTTTCTCCTTGTATACATTTGTACATCTTCAGTGCAATCTGCTTTGCATCAGGCATCGAAATATCAGTATAGTCTCGGCCGCGTTAGCTCTCGGGTAATATAAATAACACGCTGATATTAAATCTGCTTTCAAAAATAGTTACATTACGATAAATTTGAAGAACTTGAAGGTTTTTAATCACCTCTACTTAGTTATTCAGGGATAGGCCAAAAAAGCAATCTTTTCACTAAAAGACCTAAAACAGGCACAGCAGAAAATTCTTACGCGCAATAATTGCTTTCTCTACAAATATTTACATTGAGGATAAGAAAATATTTTGGAATTTTACAAATATCGGACTCTCTTCATTTTTCCAGCACTTAAAATTTTGATCCAAAGAAACCTCACTGAGGCTGTTTTGGGGGCTTTTTTGTTTTATTTCTTCTACCCGTTTCAAGGGATCCTAAACGATAGCGTTGCGGAGGCGATTGCTGCCTGGGATTAGGCTCGTACAGCCTCATAGTGCTTTGCTGGACCGAAGCCATCGGCAGCAGCTCCCTCTATTGCTTTTGCCAATATTGCAATTTTGCAAGCGCTGGAGCAGTTCTGGCTGCGCCGGGGCGGTGGAAGGGGGCTGCTGCTCTGTTTTGGTTTGCTCCCATGGAAGTGAATGAAAAACAAAATTCAAGACAACCCAGGTGGGAAGGAGCGAGCACAGGCTGTGCTAGGGCGAATGAGAGGGTGACAAGAAGCCAGGATGCTCACGACAGGTGCTGGGACACCAGCAACGGGGACAGGAGGGAAACGCGGCACAAGGAAGCAGTACCTGTACCAACACCTATTAGCCCAGAAGAGCGTGACTCGCATTGCAGCGGTCCTCACCCACCCAATCCAGCAGTCAGCCAAAGCCCAGAACCTCGTCACCTGAACCAGTACATTACGTGTGTTCGATGTAAGAAACTGTGTCTCAAATATATAGCATGCATAAGCACCAGAAATATCATAGCTGGACTCTATGCCATAAACCTCGTTCAACTGTCTTAATTTAAAGGAATATAAAAGCAAATGGAAAAGGTCGTACACCAAGCAAGAAGCTCATTCAGAGGTAAATTCAAATAGCCACTTTCTTATCCTTTCTTGAAAAAAGTAATAACCCTTAATAAAATACAAGTGAAGCAGGTAAAAGTGAGCTACTAACATTGATCCCAGGTTCCCGTTTATGGTAATCGGTTATATTTAAAGTCAGTTTATAAAAAGCTCCGCTTTCTAATTAAATTAAGTCCGAGTCCATCTCTCTATTACCCAACAAGATGAAATCCTTGAAAAATGCCAAACATAGCTGCACACAAATTGCCTTTTCCCAAAGAGGGCTTCAACATCTCGGAACACGTCCTGGATGAGAGCAGTTGTATCCAGAACGGGCATGGTTAATTGGTGCTCTGGAGGGTTTTTACCCTTGGCATTTGAGAAATAATGAGAATCAGAGCCGTTAGTAGGCAGGGAAGAAAGGTGATAGAAATGCTAGCCTGAGCTTTTCTGTCACCTTGATATTATGTTATCTCTGGGCTGGAACTGCCAGGAGTTTTCCATCTGAAGTCCAGTGATTCTCTTCTAAATCATAAACATTTGACACAGCCCTTCGTCTGACAAAGTTTGTAAAAACTGCTCAGGCAGAAAACGGGAGTACACGGATGGTAATTGAAGGAATCTGAGCTACTCCGTTCTTCATAGATCTGATCCTATTAGAGTGGGATCATGCAGATGTACACTAAAGAGAGGGATGAGAAATGTGATTTTTTTTTTTTGGTGGCAAGTATTTTATGCTTTTTTGCATGCTCATAAAAAGAGAAGATCAAATGCACGTGTGAATTTCTGCAGCCTTGGAGATGGGTGGCTGCTTAGCGTCACGCTGCAAAGCGGTCTGGAAGTCAGCATCGCACTACCGTGGTTATCATCAAAACTAATCAAATGCCACGATCCAAAAGTGTGAAACCCTTTCAGCAGGCAAATCAGAAATGCGCCGTCTCTCAGAACCTGAGCAGACCAAACAAGAAATTGCAAACACATGTCTGGAAGCCACTCCAGCTCCACGCGTCCCCGCGACGAAACCCCGAGGTCCCTGAAACGTGGGACACCGTCCTTCCTGCCCTGTGCGTGCAGCCCTTCCCGCAGACTTCAACACTGTTTCCTCTGAGACCGCTAAAGTGGGTCACACTAATCCTAAGAGAAACAAAACAACGTAATGTAATGGCACCGGACGGAGAAATCAGGGCTGAGAGAGGGGAGCGTGTCGCCGCGAGGAAGGCAGCCGTGCTCACAGCAGCGGTGGCCACCAAAAGGAAGGGCTCGACCCGGCGTTGCCTCCAGCACACAAAACACTCATGATGCTTTTGGCCATCCCTTTCTGTGCATGAGTAGCTCCCCGTTGCTTTACCTGGATAGTTTTCATTAACACGAAGCTGCTTCTCCCATCCTAAGAACGGTCAACAAAGCTGTGTCCACACAAACCTAGAGCTGAAAAAATCTCAGAGCCAATTTTCAAATGCCCTGTAGGAGTTCATCCGTTCTCGGCTATCCTGCACGCCTTGTCTTTCTCACCATCACCACAAAGGGGAACAAGCCCATGGATGTCTTCTGCCTGGATATTAAATAGCTGCAGCAAGGCAATCAAGCTAAATACCTCAACTCACTGGACACCTTGGGGTCACGAGTGGAAAGCAGGAAGGTTCAACCCTACTCGTCTAATGCAAAGAGCTCAGTAACTCTTTCAAACCGATGGATGGAAGCACCTGATAACCGAGACCTGCGGTGTTGAATGCACCAGGTAAAAAGGATCCTCCCTGTCAAATTCACTTACATTTTCACTCCTCTCTCTAGGGAGAGACCCTGGAGCACATCCTGGCTGTTTTGCACTGTTATGGTGAATGGTGGCGGTCCGAAACCTTCCTTCCTTGCCTGGGGAAGCAAAGTCCCTGCTCTGCAGGTGCACAAGGACTGTGCAATCGTCCGCCTGGGAAAGAGGCAGACGAGGGGGTGCGAAAGGTCTGTAAATCAGGAGGGCGCAGGAGGGGAGCCGCCGTCGGCTTTCATTCCTGTGCCGGGTTCGGGGAGCAGTGGTCGGGCGCGCGGGCAACCAGCCGGGCACGCGGGTTTAAAGTAACGTCCCTTTTCGACTTGTTTCAATAAACTGAGCCAGCCTGGCATTCGCTCAGAAATCCGAATCTCCGAAACAGAAATGCTGTGCCACGAGGGATCGAGCGCGGTCCGGGGAGCCGGGCACCACCCGCAGAGCCTGGCACGATGCGGAGGCCACGGGCACCGTCGCACGAAACAGCCACATCTGCTTGTGTTTCTTCGCCGAAATGGCGAAGTTTGACTTTAGCTTGACCTTGCGATTCACAAGCTCCAGAAAAAAAAAAAAAATTAACAGAAAACAGCTAAAAAGTAAGCAGGAACTCAAACAAGCTGTAACCTCATGATACAGGAGGAATTAAAACCAAATGAGTTGCATTTCAGCATGTGCAGCTCACGGCACGGTTTTGCTGAGGATGCTGCAGCATTTGAACAATTTTGGTCCATAATATAAGTTTCCTGAGTCCGTCTCTTTACACCAACGTAACCTGACCATTTCAGGAGCCGTAGTCATACCTGGAAGCCCTTGGAGAAAAAGGGTTAAAAATCCCCTCTGCTGGCAAGATTGGGCTTTTTAAAAGCAAGATTGAGACATACTTGTATTTCAAATCTCCCCCAGGAAAAAGTTGTCTAATGCTAATTAACAGCTATTCCCTGGGACTCAGACCCTCGCTGGAGGTTACTGGATTTGTTCCAGGGGATCCAGCCCCCTGGATAACTCACATGACTTAGACAAGGAGGCCAATATTTGATCAGCGTTTAATTACCGCTGCTGATGGCAGTCCCGGGGAGGCCGTGCTGCAGCGTCCCCGTCCCGGGTTGCTCCGGCTCATCCCGGTGTGCTGCATTTTCAGGACACGCTGCACCGAGGGGCTTCGATTTGCCAAACACAGCGCGACCATCAACGCACTCGTCTCCGCGCCACCTCCTGGGATTCGAGGCTTTTTTGCAGCGTATCGCTATTTAGACAAGAGATCATTAAGCCATTCGCTCCGTGTCATCATGTGCGTCGGTGGCAGGGTGAAAAGAGGAGAAGCTTCTGGCTCTGCTCCAGCGCTCGTGATATATGTGCTTCTCACCATGTCTGAGCTACAGTTTGGCCCCAGAAAATGCGTTGCAGATTCGAAATGTGTACGAAAATGAAGCACTGTTTTCACTTCTGTCAGAAAAGGGCCGTCAGCTGGTGAGCATGTCGTGGCTGTGCATGTTTCCCCGAGCAGAGAGGAAGAGCAGCGCCGGCCGGCCCCTCTCCCCCACTCGCTGCATCCTCCCGCGGGACTCCGCAGGGACCTTCTGCCAACCCCACTTTTGTTAAACTTTGGTGGCAGCGTTTCATTTCTGGCTCACATTGTGCCTGCCATAGAGAAACTATTAATGAGCTTAAACCATCCAGCCCTTTGCAAAACCAGGCTCAGTACTACAAATATGTCTTTTAGGATCTTCTCGTCCTCCACTCTGGGGTCTGCACCCTGCAATTACATGGTGCCATCTCCAACAGCTTTCGTTCATATGCCGTATGGCAACGAAATGCCCCTAAAGCAGACTGGCTTGCACACAGAGAAGGACATAGCCCATCAGACCTGCCTGCTTCCATGTCGTCAATACTTCACATACATGTGAAATCCTGTGGCCTTTTCAGGGTCAGGAAAATGATCTTCAGGATATCTGCAGGACCAGGATGTCACCTACTGCTACTAGTCTTAATTTGGGTGCTCCCACGTTAAAAGCCAGGTCCACATTCTCCAGAATTAAGAAACATTTCTTCATACATTCGAGAAGAGGAGCCCAAGGCTGGGCACAATAAAATGTTCCCAGGATGTTAAGCAGCAGTGTGGCAGAAGTGCAGACCAAGGGGCAGTATCAGCCTGCTGCTTTGCACCGTTTATTAGCTGAGACCAGGGCTCCATTTCTTCTCTACCCAAATATTTGCAAGTCCCTTTAAAGAGATTTCCTAAGGATGGTGTGTAGAATATTGGCTCCGTTTCGGGAAAGAGACATCCTCGCCCTGGCTTCCCATAATTTTCCTTTTGGGACTGTTTCTGGTTTTAGTCCATTCTGGAGGTTGCCTGAAGAGGAGTGGAAGGTCTGACTTTCATGGGAGATGCAAAGCCAGTGACCGTCGTTGAAAGCGAGCGAGGCAGACATGAGATTACCGGACGACACAGGCATCATGTAGAGGCACGTGGGAGAAGCGATGCTCCCGCAGAGCGACCGCATCAGCCCCGCGCGGGGATGTCGGTCCAGACACGGTTAATTCTCTCCCCATTCCCCTACCTTGAACTGCCTGAACTTTTGATCTGTCCTGCTGAGTCACGGTTATTCAGCTGACAATCTCTGTCATCCTATATGCAAACAAGCACAAATTGACTAATTAATCCCTGGGGTAGAGCCATTGCTTTCAGCTGGAGCAGCAGCCAAAGCGTAACAGGACTAACATCTTTAATCTACTCTTTGTTCCAGTAGTGCAGCCTTGGTCTTGCCCACAAGTCAAAGTAGACCTCTAATTACATGGATTTTGCTCTTAATCTTTTCTGGTCTCGGGAGATTTCAGTTGCTGAAAATTATGGATTTCGCTTCGGAACTGATGAGGGTCTGTACAACATCACCAAATCACCTCGCTGGCAGGGCTGCGATGTTTTGGACCCCTGCACCAAAACCAGTGCTGTGGACCAAGTGGCTCAGGACCAAAGCTTATTAACCACGGTGCTGCCAGGAAAATTGGATTCCTGCAGACAGCGTCGCTCTCATTTATAGCCCTCAGCCACAGCAAAGCCAGCAAAGCTTCATTGCGCAAAGCGCCAAATTTGGACCTTTCTGCATCATTTCAGAATTGACTTATTGCCCAAACCAGGCTTCCAGTGGAAGACAACGAGCGGTTTGTGTAACATGGAAGTGGACAGGTGAAAATTGGAAGCGTCACCATGTGTTTAAGCAGCTTCATGTGAAAATACATGGCTTTTAAATTACGGTCTGAGCCTTCTCTTCTCCATCATAAGCTTTGCTGCTTTTTTCTTGCCCTAGCCCATAACTTTGTTCACAGCTATGCGCAGCTGAAGGGTTTGTGACAGTTACTGTCAAAGACTAAACAATAGATCAGAGATACAGCCAGGAATCTTAAGGTTTCATTTTTTTCAGAGTGAAAAAGACGGGTTGCAGCTGACAGCTGTCCATAAAAATTGTAACGTACAGATTGTATAATATAAACTAAAGAGAGACCAAAAGTACCACTGAAAAAAAGAAAAATGAGCTTGTTAGAACGGTCTGTATTACAGCTCTTTCCCTTGACAGTTTTCTGTACCCTAATACGCTCAACAAATTGGCAACCTGTCCTTATATATTTGCATCAGGATTCCCTTAAGGGAAATGTCTATATTATTCTGTTTTGGATAAAGGAAGCAGTTTGATATGACAGGTAGGTCAAGTGTTTCTTTAATAAAGCATATGGGTAGGAAGAAAGAAATAGGCTATTGTCAATGACTTGACAAATAGATAGCTATGCCCCCCTTGAGTATAGCCAGCAAAAGCTACTAGAGAAATCGCCCTTGTTATTTTGGTTTAACCACTTCACTGCTGAAAACATTTTTTTCCCAAAGAACAGAGTCCTCGGTAAAGGTCATAGCAAAGATTTCTTTATAAACCGTGTAGAGTGGTATTAGCTCAGGTTGGATTTCAGTTATGCAGAACAAGTTTGGGCCAAAGTTTCAAAATTATTTTTGTATCATGCAGAAGTGTGTGATACATATGTGTTATATAGGGTTATGTTTGTCCTGCCTCTAGGCAGACCCTTCAGCAAAGGTTGTCATCTCATCAGGACCTCTGGAGACCCGCACAATGTTGTCCATGCCATCCATGCAAAGGGACCTGACAGGAGGACATGGAGAGGAACTGAGTTATTTAGAGCCTTTCCGAGAAGATCTTCAGCGTTGAGGCCTTTTGCACATTGCCCTCATCCCAGGGTAGCTGCATTTCTGCGGTGGGTGTCCTTGGCCCTGGTGGATATGGGCCTGGAGGCACCACTGTCCCCAGGCTCACACGGTCCTTTGCACCCGCACAAAACGCCTGCAAAACCAGAGACTGCTGATCTGACCACTGCTTTCCACATCCAACCAGCAGGAGTTGCTCTGGGGCACTTGGTCCAGTGCAGCCAGGGAGAAGCAGTGAGCGCTGGGCACCCTTGTCCTGGAAAGGTGCTTCTTGAAGAGGATGTACCCGCTGCCACAACGTGCTAGGACGTATCTGACCGCAGAGCTATTGCAGCCGGTCACGGGCAAACATCTGAATTGCTTTCAAAGGGCGGATTAGGTAAATACGTATTTAGGGACCTTTTACAGCAGAGAGCACTCTCCCAATTAATTCTAAAGGCCCCCTTGGAGCTGTTAGGGTCTGTTGTACAAACACATGGGAATGAATATTTTTTAAGTTCTTCTTCTTTACGCCAAGGACCAAGGTTTATAACCCTACAACTTGAAATAAAAAGCCTCCCCTTGCCTTCAGCTTGGCAGGTAGATTCAAAGACCAGGAGAATTTTTTTTATTTTTTTCTGAAATTTGGCTAAAAATTCAGATCAAGTCATTTAAACTAGCAAAGGAAAATATCAAAAAAGATCATCTCTGTGGAGATTCCCGATTTGCTCATGCCTAAGAAAATACCACAGGTGTTTAAAATACTGCATTTCTTGGCCACTTGGGCAGTGTTTTTGGAACCGCTCCTGTCCCCTCCGTATTCAGCCATTGCCAAGCCAGCATGAGGATCTCTCCTGCTGCACATCAGGGCATCCTTGAGGAAGGGAAGGTTTTTCTTTCCTCCTCATCTTCTTCTAGTAACCTGCCCTGAGGTGGAGGTGTGCCGATGGCACAGGCTGTCTCTCTGCCTCAGGTTTCTCTTGCTAACAATTCAGAAACGATGCACATTGATATTTTACCCAGCGATACCGTAATCAGTCTCTGCCACTCTCAGGTATTCCCAACCAGGTGATTTAAGACACATGCTGTGCTTCTGCCAGATTCCCAAGACAACTTAATACGAATCCATTTTGTACTAATTCTGAGATATTTTCCAGCTCTTTTTCCAAGCATTATTGTTATTAAGAACTTAACTTGAACTTCTAGGATTAGATAAATGCATATTTAGGGACTTAAAAAATATCATCTTCTTTTTTATTATTTTATTCTTCCCTTTCCACTATATTCAAAGTACTTTTCCAGCTGTAGACCCTTCTGCATGTATAAAGCTGTTATTCCCCAAAATACACTGCTGCTTTCCTTGTTTGCGAGTAGGCACGTTTTCTCCTATTTATAACTAAGCATTCCTATACTGCTGACCCAAACAAGGAGAGGGCCAGAGCTTGGTATTATCTTCTTTTTTATTCTTTATATATGTAGAAAGGAGAATTTATGCCCCTGCTTTGTGGAAGTCACTCCTTTTCACCATACATGGTAGCACACAGTGCTTGGCAGACTGTGTTGTGTTTTCCTTATTAAGCAATACACAAGGTTAGCAAACAGGGAGCTGTTGACTACGCCGGGTGCAAAAATCGGAGCAGGATGAAAAGCTGTGGCACTGCAAGAGAGTTGCATCTTGCCTTTCCTCTTCTCACGGCAGCCCAGATACCAAAAGGCCGGGCTGGTGCTGACACCAGCAGAAAGACTGTGACGTTATGCAGTGAATCAACCCAGTGCACGTTTTTATCATTTATTGCATTACTTGTCTCTATATTTAAAGCAAAACCCATGCAAAGGGCAGCTACACACTGGTGCTTTGCACTCTCTGAGGAGGCTTCCCCTTGAGCCTGGAGACCAGGGACTCCTTAGGCAGCAAGGGCTCAAGGTGTCTTCTCTGAAGTTTTGTGCCATTTATTAACATCGTTAACATTGCCCCTTCTTCTAACGGGACTGCCGTTCGGGGCAGATATGTGAATGATGCGCTGGCGTGCTCCCACTCCGAAGAGCCAGCGCTGCCATTGCCTTGCAGCTGGCTCCCGGGCGCCTTTCCCATGCCCACATTTTGCCTAACCCAGCTCTCCTCTCACAGTTCGCCTTTAACCAAAAGAGAGAGGTTGTGGAGTCTCCATCCTTGGAGATATTTAAAAGCTATCTGGACACAGTGCTGGGCAACATGCTCTAGGTGACCCTGCTTGAGCAGAGGGGTTGGACTAGATGATCTCCAGAGGTCCCTTCCAACCTCAACCGTTCTGTGAACATTGCAGGTAGCAGATAATGGTCCTCACAGAAACAAAAGAAAGCAGAAGCAGCAAAATCTTGTTTTAGTAATCTTTACAGAACAAGAACTCAGAATTAGGGCCTCTCAGTAACATTTTCTGAAGTTTGAAGACCATGGTCTGAAATTTGGGTACTTTCATTTTTTTAATCAATAAAAACAGAAATGCTTGAATAAAAGGAGATTTTCCTACATTCTTTGTTAAGAAAAACAAACCATGTTTCAAGAAAATGTTTCTGTGGAAACTTGCAGATGTTTCTGGTGATATTTACCATATTTTTGCTTTTGGGTTTTTGTTTTGTTTTGTTTTCATGCTTCTGGAGTCCTCATCTGGAGCAGTTCAGGTTCTGGTCACTCGCTTTTCCTCATTTGTGAGCACAGAGTTAATATTTTTGAGTCACCATGTCTACAGATACAAATTAGAAAGCAACTTATTTTGGAATAACATATTGTCTTTATTTTTTCCTTTAATGAAAACACTCCCCTTTCATTTGTATTTTGTAAAATTCTTTCTTTTGACCACTTTTATTTTCCTTTCCAAACTTAAATTTCAGTCTAAACTAAGCTGACATATTCCTTTTAATGTGTTTTTAAAATATGCTTAATGGTGCTGAAAGCTAAGGAAGCTCAAATATAATTCCAAGAGCCTGAACCCACCAGAATCCTAATGCAAACATTATTATAAAAACTCTGCGCTGGTTAGAGGTTTCAAGGAAACCTGGGTGTTCGTTAACAAAATCAGAAATGTTATCTACGAGAGGAAAATGCGTTCTGTCATTTGGCATCTCGACTGCTGTTCAGTTTTCCTTTATTCTACACCCAGAAAATCTGTTTCCAATGTTTCTGCCGCGGAGAATATGGAACAGCGCTAGCCGAGGGAGGGGGATTTAACGATTGTTATTCGGCTCACATCTGTGATGGGCACGCTCCCTTCTCTGCGCATTTCTCAGGAGGAAAACTGTGAATAAAGAGTGGCTCGTACATGAGGGGTGGGAGACAGAAAGAACATTTTCCCGATCTGGGTGGTGTCCCGCTGCCATTTCGAGGTCCAGCACCTTCTGGAGGTGTCACAGCACCTGAGGCCAACGTCCCCCCAGATCCTCCTGCTCCCTCCCGTGAGCTGTATCGCAGCTCCGAGCCCACGGCTTTGCAAACACCGTTTGTCCTGATGCAGGCGGAGAAACGAAAAAGCCTCTTTAACTGCTGGCATGTTCACAAACACCAGTCATTTGCTTACCTCCTCACTGAGAACATCATTGTGATGGCACCTGCATAGCCACGGTGGCAGCAGGTGGCCCGTGCTCCCTGGCTCACTCTGGTGAGCAAAGCCACTATTGTGACTTCCAAGAGAAGAAGGAGCAGAGGTTCCTCTGGATATTTTCTTTTCCCACCTCAGCAGGGCAGGAGCGTGCTGCATTCACTTTTGTACCAAAACCTTCTGGTCACAAAGGGACCTTGGTTTCCACACAGTGCCTTTCCTTTACAGGAAGGGGAGCCAAAACCAAAATAACCTTCCTGGAGATGTGCCGTCAGCACGGGAATAACCCAAGACTTCTCTCCCTGCCGGCCGCAAAGGAAGGATTTCATTCAATGTCAGCATCTCCCTCCTGCATGCATCACGGGGAAAAGCACGTGGAAAACTTAGCCATAAAGCTTCTGCATTTCTTCCCTCCAGGAAAACAATACATTGACATTTTCCTGTAGACACAAGTTGTTGTACACAAAAATGACTGATTTTTGCCTATGCCATCTTCCCACTTACCATCCCTTGTGACGAACCTGGACTGAAGCCTGTCCATCAGGCTGTCCGGCACCTACCGCTGCCACCAGAGAAGGGTGGTGTGAACCCACTCGTGCTGTCCCCATGCGTCTGACGGGCCGAGTAAAACACACCCACTGTGCCATGGGCCTTTGCTATTAATGCACTGTTTCCAAAGGAAGTTAGGCCTGAGTTTGGTCATCCTCTATCCTGTACATGGCCAAAAAGGGGAAAGAAAGGTAGCTGAGAAGGGAGAAAAGAAACTTGGCATGAAATCTGGGCTCCAAGTATGTTCAAAGACGTTGCCTTGCAGGGCACCGGGTTTCACCCTGAGCAGGGAAATGCTGGCCGTGCCCTAGACCCACTGGCCTGTCCCCCAATAGAGTAACCATAAAACATTTCCTCCTTCTAGGGTCTGCACGAGGCGTCATTGCTGCAAACGGGAGCATTTTATGGCAGAGCAGGGTACAGGATTGGGACCTTGCTTTTCAAGAGCACTCCATTGAGCAGCTTAGTGTATTTGGACAAAGCAGAAACATCCTGTTTTGCTTGCATCCCGTCCAAATCTGCCAGCACTCAGCTTCCCACACCACTTCCTGCGCCGATCTCGCATCGTTGGTTTGCCAGGTGTATCCAGCATTGCGCAAAATCCCAAACTCCACTGTTTGGAATTTCGCATCCAGCTGTTTCATGCCTGCTTTCTTACTTTGTTTATTTAAAAAAAAAAATTGTCAGAGGTAGCAATTATATAAAACCTTTTTTTTTGCCTGTGTTTCAGATAGGAAATGATCTTTGTTAGAAAAGATACTTTTTCTTTCCATGGATGTGCTCAGCTGAGTGAATTCATTCACAAGAATATTCTCTGTTTCTGAATTAGCAGCAAAATAGAAAGGAAAGAAAACCTGAACTCAGTGAACCATGATCAAGTAATCCAAGGAAATCAGCATGTTTCTCTCCAGACAGTTCAGAATACCAAATGCTAAGACACAAGAATCCCACTAATATACCTCTCCTCTTCATCCCGGTGAACGTCTGTATTTTCAGTTCTCATCATTTTATCATGAGTTGTCCATATTTACTGGGGAGGGGTGATTTAGAGCAGGATCAGTTTATAACCTAACAACTAAAGCTTTTCTTTTTATTCTTTAACATATTTCTACCCTTCTTGAAAAGCTTATGCGCACGAGTGCTAAACATTCCACCATCAGAGTGCAAATAAAAAGAACCTGATATGGAACATTTCTTAGCTTTAATTTTAAGCCAAGCTCATGATTTTTGAAAGCTTGGATTAAGCAATACTGCTACATGAAAACAAAGAGATGTTCAATGAGCAGAATAAGCAGCATATTGGACACGCTAGGCCTTGATTTTAATTTTTATTTCTGCTTTTCTTTTTTCTATAACTGCGTGTCTAATAATGTCTTTTAATAGCAATCTTCCAGGTTTCACAGCTCAGCACCTGGCTAGCATCATCCAATTGTTTTTCCTCTGTCCAACTCCGACCCTGGCTTCCCTTTGGGTGGATTTGGGTGGATTTGGAGACCCTGCCTGTGCCGCGAGGGATGCCCATGTGCCAGGTTGTTCCCATCACTGCGCATCGCGCCGAGCCGCACCGCGGTGCCCGCGCGGCCGCAGGAGCTGGCACCCACAGGGAAGGGGCGCAGAAGGCCAGGCACAGCCGCTCCGCTGTGATTGCCCCATTTTGCTGGCGGAGAAGGTCGTTCAGCAAAGCCCACATCGGCTTTCTGCTGCGGTGGTGTCCTGGTCCAAAGGAAAGCTGGATGAGCAGGAGTAGTCCCCATTCAGAGAAAAAAAAGGGCAAAATGCCAGAAATCGTATTTAGTCTGCTGAAACCTCCGAGCGATAAAACAGTTGAAAAGACGACTTTATTGATATAACACACATGGAGATCTTAATCAAGCCAGCAATGAGGTCATTTCTGCCAATTAAGTTTCGCTCGTGCTGCAGTTGGAAGTAATCAAGGCGAAGGCAGCGTTATCGATGGCGCGTCGATGGGCTGCAGCCGACGGAAACGCCAGCAGTGCCAGGCCCGCGGGAAATCACCGCTCATGGCGTGCCAGGTCATCCTCCGTTCCCAGCAACTTCCGCGGGACAGCAGGGCTGGACTTTGCTACCTAACTAATGGGTAATACTTTGAATATACCCTATCCAAGCCTTATTTTAAAGCCAAAGGCAGTCACAGGGATAGCGTTAACTCACAGCTCCCATTTGGAGCCGGTTTCCATCTGTCTCCACTCCAAGCTCCCCGGCAGCTCTGGAGCTGTTGGAGGCCAGACGGTGCTGGGAAGCCCTTCTCCTCCCTTGCTGCTATTTCCACAGTTGCCGGTCCAGACAAGGCTCCTTGCACTTCAGCTAGGACTACAGAAGCACCCAGGAGCAGTCAGGACTTGGACTTTCTTGAGTTAAGTTGCCATATGTGAAAGACTTTGAATTAAATTCTCATAAAGGTTTCAAAAAAGCAAAGGAAACCTCATTATTTACCGCTATTCCTACTACTTCGAAAGTGTTCCTTCGGGATTGTTTTTGCCCAGTCCAAGTTATTCAGGTTAATGAAGTTCCATTCATTACCGCTGTTTGAAATATTTGTGTTATGTATTATTTGCCCTCGTCGTGTCCAAATGGTGAGAGTTGTTTTCAAACAAAATAATAACAAGTGCAGTTTGGCTATAAGCATAATGTTTTATCTATCTAACATCAGACACAGAATATCTGGCAGTCAGTGCATAATAAAATGCACGAATTAATTGGTTTGATGTAGTGAGTGATAAAATGTCAATAACAGTATAACTTCATAGCTGTGGGCTATTCAGACCACAGAGTCTGTGGCCAGACTCTGGCCACATGTTAATTTATCCTCCCAACACCGGAATAGCTATTAATATGTTAATTTTAATAAAGAGAAAAGTGAGGCACAGAGAGATTTGTTCAGTGTGGACGCAGCATCCTGAGCAGCTCGCACACTGCTCGGCGACACTAATCCAAATCATTCCTCTGCCATTGCAGAAACAACTGGCGGAGCCAAGAAATCTGCAGGAGGACTTCAGTGCCCAGGCACGAAGTTGCAATCTTCAAACCTCGCTGACCTTGCAGCAGACATCTATAAACATCTGTGCTTTCTGCATTACAGTTCTCCAGATGTCTAAAATTCTCAGCAGTTGTCGGCTCCTCGTGGAGCTGAGCTCGAGTGTGAATCGTGCCAGGGTCCACGGAGGGGCTTTCTCAGCCCACCGCCCTGAGACACAGGAGCCTGGCGCTGTGTCTCCTTGCAGGAGGGCTGTCCTCCTTCGTGTCGTGCTCCATGAAATATCACTGTCAAGCAGGCAAGGGGGGGGGGAAGCCTGCTGCTCACGAAAGGCAGCAGTGCTCCACCCTAGCCCTGGGCTTTCCCTCACCCCAGGGAGGCTGAGGACAAGTCCCAGCAGGTTTTTGCTTTGAGCTCCTGGGGTAGCGTTGAGGCCGGGCGCTGAAAGCTGCTCCAGAAAGGTGGAGCCACAACCCAAGGAGGAGACACCACTGTTCCTGCTCAGGAGCAGCGCTGCAGCAAAGCAAAGAGCGGCAGTTGCACGGCCGCCATGGAGAGCACGTCCTTCCTGATCGGCGTCCCTCCTACCTGGCCTCGCTTCACCCTCGCCACTGTCACTGTCACGGTGCCGCCTGGTACCAGGGCCCGTCCGTGAGAAGAAGGTGCCAGACAGGTATTTCTCGGTGCGGACTTGTTTATTTGCACACAGCATGCACACACACATCGCGCACTGCCCCGGGCATGGAGGGCACCGGGGCTGTTTCCTCCGGTATGAATGTCCTCGCTGCCATTTGGTATTTTGCTTTGGCTCTTGCAAGGTTGGGACGTTGATGTCTCCTGCTCTGCTCCATGAGTCCAGTGGCAGCAGAATTAGGCCTTCGGAAGTAAAAACACAGGCATGAAACAGGAGCACACAGAGTCAGTAACAGAGAGTTTGTTATATCTAAAGTAGGTCTGTTTCCCTTAATTATACATCCTAGACACAGGGCATGCAGGCAACTGAAGGGAGACCATGACCCAACGGGATGAGCACCGCAGCTCACCTCCACATTGGCTCCATGCCACTGAGAAATCAGACTGGGAGATCATCTGAAGCGCTGGTATCACACTTTTAACGTTACACACCCGTTCCTTTCCCCGTGAACTTTCTGAGCATCTGCATTTGGGTTTGCTACATGATTTAGCATCAAGGTGACATGGTGCTCGCTTTGCAAGAGGCCAGAGGAGGGAGGGAGCTCCCCAGGCAGCCCAGCAACGCGAGCCAGCTCACCCAGGGCATTTTACCCTCTCTCGGAGCAGGGAAAGTGGCAGAAAACTTCTCTTTTGATGACTTTGCTGTGGTATTTGCTCGCGTCTTGGTTGCATGAGCCCTCAGAGAGCGGGAAGGGACTCCTAGGAGGGACGTGGAGGATGGACGTGGTGCCCGGATGGATGGGACCTGTGAGGAGCAGCCCGAGGGCATGCAGTGTGAGTGCTACACCTCATTTCTCCAGGTCACCACCATTTCAGGGTAAGTGTTGTTATTTATCTTTTACAGTTGTTCATCTGGGAGAGGCTTTGTGGCGTTCGCCCATCCCGTGGCCCCTGACCTGCATGAGCAACAGCTAAACTGCTGCCAGTCCCAGTGCCAGCTGTCATGCCTCTATTGAATGTCACCTATATTTGGCATTTTTCTTAAATCCCCAGCTGCTGGAGTCACGTGGCTAGGCAAGAAGCTCAACTTTCCTTTCTCCTTTTTCCACCCAAGCTGCCTACAGAAAGCGCAATCCGACTTCTAAACCGAACGCTTGGGATTGCAAAGACAAGTCGTAAACACCAACCTTCCACTACTGGATCAGGAGCTCAATACCTTTAAGCCAAATTCACAGTTTTCTGTGTCCTGATTCCTATTTTTTCATTTCTAGCGTTGGCAATTCTTTTCAGTGGTCCATTTGAACAGACAGAGTGGGTGATTCTCTACTGTCTTGCAAAAGGTGGATGTTTGTATCCTCAAAGAGTGAGTCTGGATCTTTATTGCAGTGCACGACTAGTTAGTGCTACACCAAAATAACATCAAACCAGTTCAAAGGGTGACTCAAGGGTCGTATCCATTAAGCAGACCATATCTCCCTGTAAGCTCACATAAACTTATAGCAGAAATGTATGACTGCTTTTTAAAAATGTTAGAAACTCCAGAGGGCAGGAAGCCATGCGTGTGATTAGAGTGGAAGAGGCCTTTTAATAAAAAATTATTATGGTGACTCATTGAAACCAAACTGTTTTCTAGAATTGAATCACATATTGGTCAAAATGCCTATTGGAAAGGCTGTGTAGGTCCTTGGTGGAAGCTGGTCCCAGCCAGAGCTGTTCGCTGTCCAGGCGATGACATGCTTCTGCCCAACCACATATAGCAATGAAAAGAAATGCAGAAAGATTAAGTGAAATGCTAATTCCATTTTAATTAAATGCTTTATATCAACATCTATCTCACTCACAATGGGTAATTTCCTATTTCCAGGTACATTTTAAGGCTTACTTAAGCTTCATTTGTAAGGTGTTTTATTGACGTACTTAATAGTGGATTTACATTGCTTTGTAATCCATTGTAGTCCTAAACCCAGGTCGAAGAGATACTCTTATGCGGATGCAGAAGTTTACACAGAGCAACAATGAAACCAATGAAACTGTGCTTGAGCTTAACTTGGCCTGTCTGCTGGCATGCTCTGTTGCATCAGGGTGCTGGTGCGGAGATTTCGACCTCTCCTCTGAATTTCTCTGTTTTCTGAACTGCTAGTGAATTTGAAAATTTGGGGTTGTACTAAGGCTTGCTGTAAGGAGTTTCAAGTCAGCAAAATCTTGTGTCATTTGGGCTGGTTTTGCTGGCACCACAATAATGCCAGCACAAATTTAAGGGGAAAAAATTAAAAATTTAAGGGGATTGCACTCAGCACCAACCCTTGAACTCTGTGTTTATGGGACATCTCAGAATACGCTTTCCTTCTGCCTACCTGGCAAAGTATCTCGACGATTGCTCACAGCCGTCACGGAATGAACTGATAGAAATTGTGCTGCTGGGCAAAAGAGAACTGGAAAGTCACTCCCATTTATCTTAAATGTTTGAACCAGGTGCACCTACAAAAAAACCATAAGGTTGCTATTCATTACTGTATTACTGCAATTGTTTGTTCTGTAATTAGTGATGATAGGTAAGCAAGCTGTGAGTAAAGCAAATAATAAGTGAGTAAATGGAACGGCATTTCATGTGGGAAGAAAAGCAACAAAACGAGACCTGAAAATGACACTGTAAGGGTAGGCTAATCTCTCTCTGGTTATTATTTCATTAGCACCCGATTTGCAGATCAAGGGCTTTCTACCCGAACGTAGCAAGCAGGTGGACTTCCAAAATCAGCTCCGAGTTCAGGTACGCAGCAAACTGCGTGTCTGCACCAGAGCGGTCTCACAGCATCAATCAGCAGATTCTCAGTTGATGGATTAAAACAGCAGAAAGGCCTTACCCTACGTCACATGGCAAAAGGAAAACAGAGTGGTTTCCACTGAATGTCATGCCTGGGGTTAGTGCTGGTATTGCTGAAGCTCTTGAAACAGTTTTGCTGTTTAAAGAGGGGGAAGGGTTTCCTGGGAACAGTTTATGCGAGATTGGAGGACTATCAAGCAAAGAGATTTAGAAGCCCATTTCCATTACAGATTGCATAACGCTTGAAAGCCTAAAACTTCAGCTTTGCAGAGAGCTCTCTGCCGTTTTACAAGGACAAGGGAATAATAAAAGGGGAAAATACAGCTGGGTTGCATTTTGGGAAACAATATCTAACAGGGAGAACTGTGGTTGAAGCCAGTGACTCCTGTCTTCACCCTGCCGGCAGCTCCGTCACTTTTACCTGCCACTGACCCGAACCATCCCCACTGCTGCCCTACCTGTCACCGTCACTCTCCCTGCCATTGCCTGGCCCCCACCGCAGTCAGCCCAGCTCCTCCAACCCTCTTCCAGCCGCACGAGCCAGGACATTGAGCTCTGCCCGTTGCACATAACTCTGCAAGCTGAACCAACTCCTTGCAGGACCCCAGCTCAGCTCCCATGTCCACTGGAGATGAGCAGCAGTGGTTGGTGATCTAGAAAGGAGATGAGGGTTGGAAGAGAAGAGAAGAGAAGAGAAGAGAAGAGAAGAGAAGAGAAGAGAAGAGAAGAGAAGAGAAGAGAAGAGAAGAGAAGAGAAGGGAAGGGAAGGGAAGGGAAGGGAAGGGAAGGGAAGGGAAGGGAAGGGAAGGGAAGGGAAGGGAAGGGAAGGGAAGGGAAGAAAAAGAAAACATGCTACAGTGATTTGAAAGCACTGGGCTGTGCCCACGTCACCATATCGTCATAGCACCATGTCACGCCAATGCCTGCCTCTGTTTCATTGCACGCGCATTTCCCATCATTCTCAATCAGATCGCACGTTCTTTGGGGAGGAGGTGCAGGTCAGTCGTCAAAATTATTTAGGCACTGAAAGATGCAGAGAGATGCTGTGGGTGATTTCAAGACTTTCTAGAGGCTGGCTTTTTACAAACCCTGATTTCCTATCAATTTTAGTTCTGTCCTGAGGACGTGTATTCCGTTGCCTAGAGTGCACTTAAATAGAAGATAGGTTTCTAATAGCATCTTTTTTTAAAGTTCATATCTTATCTGCATCTTTAGGTAGTTAAGGAGCTTCACACCTCGTCTACTTGGGCCCCGAGGATTTGCGAGGGCTGGGGCTGCACCCTGGATATGTCAGTGCCAAGCGGTGCTAAACAAGGGAAAAGGTTCAGGCATGGAGAAACCTTCACTGGGCAACCGTCCCACCTCTCAGCCATCGCAGCAGCCACACACCTCTGCCGCCCGAGGAAATATGAAGAAGCCACAATGCTCTCGTCATCTGGGGACACAGGAAAGTCGACTGGGAGCTGGAGTATTCACCAGCTTTTACTTTCTTTTCCCTTCATTTTTGATCTCAGCCGGACAAGGTCCCCAGCAGACGCTGCAGGATGGCTTGACAGCGACGGCTATTCCCGAGCTCCACCACTTGCTTTGTTAGGGCTTGAAGAGAAGTTTCTCCTTGCTAATTACTCACAGCAAAAACAATCTCTGCAGCGTCAGCTTTGTCAGTGACAGTCCTGAAGGACTGTCAGCCCCTCCTAGGTCACCTGGTGCACAAAGCATCATAACCCGATATAATATGCCATTAAAAAAAAAAAACATCCAAGGCCCTAATTCTATTGTGGGGGCCTTGTAATTAAATAACTTTAAATGGGCGGCCTAGGAATATCGCACAAAGAACCGAAAAAAAGCCCAACAAAGTGATAAGATCACTTATTAGTGCCAAACTTTTGATTTAATTATATATTCCTGGAGCCCTGTTCTCAAGGGAACTGCTTACACAACCACATGGTGAAACAAAAGAAGGGATTAAAACCTGTGGGAGAGAAGCTGGAGAATTCGCTGTTGGTTCACAAAGAAAAATCTTCGCACATCTGACCGAGGAGAACTTGAGATTAAAGAACCGAGAAGGCTAAAAGAAAAGGATTTTCTTCTTTTTTTAATGATAGGGAGGTAATAAAATACGCGTTATCAACCCGAAATGGAGAGTCTGCTGCAGCACCTCCCTCGTTAAGAGCGTTAATATTCACACGGGGTGCACCAGAAGGGCAATGTCCCCTTGAATCACCATCTCTCAATTGCACTTTTATTTTCAAGCCAGTTCCTTCACAGTTTGTCTCCACATTTCATTTTATCCTGAGTGCTAAATTCAAGGTAGCTGGATACTGAAGAGCTAGAAGGATACTGAAGGGCTAGAACCAGTCAGCCCACGTGGGGTGATGTGAGGGTGAAAAATGCTTTATTCCATCTTTTGTGACCAAATCTTTGGCCTGTTCACAGGGTCCAAGAAGTTTCCACCTTGTTTGTTTGGGAGTCCTGCACCTCTCCAGGAGACGAACCACCTCTGATCAATCTGCCGTCGCAAAGCCTTTAATTGAGCAGTTAACTGTGATTAACATCTCACCCTTGCCCACACACTTTGGCTATTTCAAAACCTTTTTGTTTTGCCGTCCATGACATTTCTGTGACTTTTTCCCCTCCCTCTATTAGCATAACCAGAAGTCCTGTTCAGGCCTTATCTTTTGCCATCTTCCTCATTCAAAGCCCAGGCTTTTTGGCTTTCCTGATGCTTTTTCACGACTGGATCTGCTTAAACAGTGCCATCTCCTGCTCGCATCGCTCCCCTTGCAGTCCCCCAGGAACCCCTTCTCAGGTGAACTCTGGCTTCTTGTCCTGGTCTTCACAGGACTTGTTCCACATGACCCTTGCAGAGAAGCCTTAAATAGACCCATAAAAATCACTATGTCAAAATTCATGCATCTACACAGATTCAGCAAAAACTCGTGTGTCCGATAAAGTGTGTCACAGTCCCAACATGCCATAATTGCTAGAACCCACAGTCAAAGTGGAGAATGACCTGAGAAGCTTTTTCTCTTCCCTTTGCTTTGCCCAATTCCGGCGTGACAGCAGCACAAAACATGGTCCTCTCAGTGGCCAGCTAAGTTGCACAAGCTGCCGGCTCAGTGCATGAGACCTGGTGGAGGCACTTGTCCGCGCGAGGCGATGGCGAGGGGCAGCAGAGCCCGGCCTCTCCCAGCACGCGGCTCCTTCTCTGCCCCGGCGAGGGCGAGGGCGGCCGTGGCGGTGCGGAGATGACTCGGGGCCTGTCCAACATAATCCTATTCAAAGCAGTCATCTGTTAAACAACTGGGGACGGGCCAGCCCACACACTGCCGATCTGAACCTGAATTTTCCCAGAACTTGCGGCAGGAGCGCAGGATCAGGAAATGTTTTGAAAAAGAAGCATCACATGAGACGGGAGAAAACACTGAATTGCTGTTAAAAACGCGATCGCCCAGCTACTGTTTATTCGAGAAGTGTATCAATGCTTTTAAAAAAAAAAACGCCGTTTGCGTCTACGGGGGACCTTTCTCCACCCGCGTGCTTTATTGACAGCCAGGATTTGGGCCAAAAACTCATACCAAGGACCCCGGTGCAGACTGACCCTGGAAATATCCCCCCAACACGCCCAATCCGAAAGTAACCTTTGGGGCGGTTGTTTGGATATTTAAAGGAAAAATTCAGTGTTATGACAAACGGACAGTTTTCCCCATTTATTAAATGCTCATAATTTGTTTTAATGGTTTCTCTAAACAAGCAGACTTTTTTCTCAGCTCTTTGAGCTTTTAAATGACACAACTGTTTTGTTAAAAGGGAAAAGGGTGATGATTTACATGTGGAGCGGGGCGGGGGCGGCCGGCAGGCAGGGGGACAGCTGCAACCCGTCGGACGTGGCTCTGCTCCGCACCGCCGGCGAGCGTCCGCTTCTCCCGCCGCGCATGCGCCTCCGCCCGCGGGCCAGCGCTCGTGCCGCGCTCACCAAGGGGCCGACCCGGAGCGGCGAGCACCAGGTGCCGATGCTCTCTGGCAGCTCCTAAAGCTTCGGTAAGCTTCTGGGGACGAGCAGTAGCTGACATCTTTGGCTAATACCGACATCTACCTGCAGCCCCGGGGGATTCAGTGAAAAAAATCAATTTGCTGCATACCTCTTTTTTTTTTTTTTTAATTCCACTCATTATCAAAAAATAGTTGGTGGGCCTGAATGCCCGTGGAGGTAGCATGACCAGCAGAAACCTTGTGGAAATCAGTGATTTATACAAAAGTACCTTTTACGGATGTTGCAGATACTTGTAGATCAGCCACAAGTGGCAAACAAACAAATCCCACTTGCTTTTCCTTTATGTATAAAATTCATCCCAGGACTCCCAGCCATCTGTGCCAGCTGGAGTGCTTTCTCCTCTCGCCGAGCTCCCTTTCTTGCTCTCTTCTTAATCTCTTTTCCTTGTATCTCTGGAGATTGTTCGTCTCGCTGTGGTGAAAGCCGCAAGAGGTGATTAAACAAGTTTGGGTGTGCAAGCCCCAGAAACGATTTTTCAGGAAACATCTTTGGATAGCAAGCACCTGACTCAGGCTTTTCTAAAGCCGTAGAGCAGGTTGGGTTATCTGATCACCCACAGGTATTTGGGTGGCATCTGCTGTCATTATTTCCTTCGTATGTACATAATCTGCAGGAAGCATGGAGCTATTCAGCCAGGGAAAGATTCCAAAGAATATACGTGAAAGAAACAATATGTCATATTCATTTACAGCATAGAGAATAGGAGTTTCCTCATCTCCCCAGAGTTATAAAAAAAGATGTCAGCTTGAAGCTCTAGACGGTAAAGCAAAGGATGCACAGAACCACTTGAGAGCCGATCACCCTGCTCCTTGTTTTTCTTTTTCTCCTTTTGACTCTGATTGTTGTTTCTCAAAACTTTAAAATGTTTGTACAAACTTCCATCTTGGAAGCCCAGCAGAATAAACAAGAATATACATGAGCTGAAAGAAAATCCAGCAGACGGGAAAGAGTTTTTATTTTTCAGCTTATGGGTGTAACCATTGTGGCTATTGAGAATATGCACAAAAATAACTATAAACCACACACACAGCAGTCACTAAAAATTTCCACCTACCCATACCGGAAACTCAGGTACCCACTCAACATGATCCCAAGAAAATGTAACACTGAATCCTCAGAAAACATTCAGGAAGCCAATAAACCTGGATTCTCTCAGATTGAGGGGCGAGCACTTTTCAAAGCCAAAGGCTGTCCTCAAAATCCGTCAGGGATTGGACCAAATTAGTGAGTCATCCCAAAAATCCCATCTGACCTCAACATCTGCCTTGGAGCACAAAAAACAAGGTGCTCCCTCAGAGAAGAGCACCGAAATCCTAAAAGATAGATCATGTATTAAAATGAAGACCTGTAAATGACTGGGGATTGCTGCAGTATTAAGAGAATGAGGACTAGCTGGACAACAAGAATTGTATTTGGCAAAAAAATATGAAGTTTTGACAATGGGTTCTGTTCCAAATCAAGACAAAACTAAAAAATGAGAGAAAAAATTGATGCACTGGCCCAAAGCTGCAATACAAGGGAATGCTTGTGTTTCCTACTCAAACCACACAGAGTAAACCATGAGGTTGGTTGAGC
The DNA here is from genome assembly GCF_036417845.1 of Apteryx mantelli. Classification (NCBI taxonomy): domain Eukaryota; kingdom Metazoa; phylum Chordata; class Aves; order Apterygiformes; family Apterygidae; genus Apteryx; species Apteryx mantelli. The sequence goes on along the minus strand of NC_089991.1, from coordinate 4,173,425 downwards.
AGAGGTAAACGCCATGACCTGTCAAGTTGTTTAGCCTTCTGGGCTTTTTAGGTATTGGAAGAGAAGTCATTCTGGTCCTGAGAGAACTTTTCAGTGCAAGTTACTTAAAAGATGATGCATTTCTTTTAAAAAAAAAATGTTCTGGGTTCAACCTGTTGTTGTGTTCCAAATTTAAAAAAAATTCTCATCAAAAACCATTCCCAACCGGTTGTAGAGGTTTTACAAACCATATACAGAAATGCAAGCTGTGCAAGGTACTTCTCAGAGGTGGACCTTGAGCCACGTTGAGGATCTGCTGTGCCTCTGCAGTCCTCTTCTGCTAACCACCCTACGCAAACATATCTGTCTGACTGGTCCTCGGTGGTCTTTAGGAGGAGCACCATGGATGGCTGGATTGCAATAATCTGCTCTGGAGCAACCACAGGGGCAGGCAATATGGTGGCAAGATCTTTATGCTGAAGAACAGGTTGCATCCTCATTTTTCGGGCCAGTGACTGGATCTTCCTCTGCAAAAGAAATTAGACATTTTTACCAAAGCAGTTTCCAATCTGCAATCCAAATAAATATTGCAACATGCACCAAAGCTAACAATTATAGAAGCATCCTGGTTCCGGCATGTAATTTAAGAGTGCTAACTGTGCAGAAGACTGTATTCCCATGAAATCTACCTATTTTTGACACAAGAAAACACCACCAGACCTCTGCTCACACACCTACCTTAGCCTTACTATCAGTACAACACGGTGACGGCATTCATGTGAGCGAGATACAAAACCATGAGCAATAATTACCTCTTTTGCCAGTATTTATTTGGACAAATGCAAACACCATTGCTCCCATCCACACTAAAATAGCATGTGTAACCTTGGCCTCACTGAAGTCAGTGGAAATGTCACCCTTGGTTTGAACAGGGTCAGGTTTTTACCCATCTTACACAATCCGGTTGCTTCATACCCAATCTTCCACCCACTCACAGACACTCAGGATCCAGATGGTCCTGAATGTCACAGCTTGGGCCTGCTGCTAAGGAAAGTTCACCTCTTTCCCAAGCAGCATATTTAAATTGCCAGCCCGTGATACAAACAGAGTGAGAAATCTAGTCGCTACTGCTTGGTGTGCGCTATTCTTCGGCTAGATTAAACCTGGTTTATAGTAGTCCTTTCTGGAGAAAGTCTATGTTTGACCAACTTTCAGTAGCTTATAAACAAACCAAAGCAAAGATGTGCAACGCTCCTGAGGAGAAAGAGTCTTTTATAATACTGCAGGCGCCTATCAGTAGTTAAACTGGAATCAAAGCTAATCCCTGGATTTCGAGCCTCACATGGCTATTAGGGTGCACATTAAAGTTTAATAGAGCAGGCTGTATGTGTTACAGCTGGAGTGACAGGCCAAGGATTAGCATTGCAAATTATGAGTTGTGATTGCATCCAGTTTCGAATTTCCTGTAAATTATGAGATAGCAAAACAGATAACAGCATTGCAATGAGAAAGCCAAAATCGGTGTGTGGACAACAAAATGGTATTTTAGCCAGCAACCGAAGTAGGGGCGTATAGATTACTTGCATCTTAGGAGTGAAATCAAAGGTACTTTGCAGTAAAACAGCTTGTTGAGGCATATTCACAGAATATCCAGGCCTTTGCAGAAACAGGAGGTACTATTCCAAGAGAACCAGCTTGGGATATGGGATACTATTAGCCCCAGCTCTGCTGCTGTCTCACTTGGGCTTTGGGGTATGTCATTTTAGGATGCAGATTCCCTAGGGGCCACAGGGATTTCGGTGTCCTGGTCACACAGGCTTTCACAGAATGTGAACATAACTCCCCAAGATTGCCCAAAAACCTGAAACTTCAACAATGCCTCTGTAAGAGCATGAAAAATATTTCCATGTTACCTATATACAGTGTATATACAGTGTACCTATATACAGTATTATTCCATAATACAATTGATGCACTCATTATGTCTGAAGTGAAAACACTTCGCTTCTCAAGCTTACAACAGTGTTTAATAATAAACAGGTAATTGCCCAAACGAAGATTAATCAGTACAGGAGGCCTCCAAGTGCAGGATTGTTTCTTTGTCTGTGTTTGGACAATGCTCGGCACGAGGGGACTCCAGACCTAATTGCGGCCTTGGGGCGCAATAGCAAGCGCAGTAAAACCAGCCATGCTTTCTCGCAGCGATCATCCCGTTTCGAGCCCCGCATTTCCTTCCAACATTTTAGAAAAAAATACAAGGGTCTAAATTTATTTCCTGCTAAGAAAATGTTGCACAACTTTTGGCTGGCTCCCGCCTCTCCTTTGAGTAGCCTCGCAGAGAAACTGCCTCTACTGATCACAGACACATACACGAAAAGCAGAGGTGGATGATTCAACTCAAAAGGCCAAATTTATCCGGAGTGCAATTATGCTGTCTTCCTGAGTTTTCAGCTCAGACCTGCTAGACGGGATACAAATGCTGCAGCCTTTTTGCTAGGTTTCACTCAGGTTTCACTGGATTTTAAAACTGGCATTGGGCTGATGGTGCCATTAATGGTCTTTGGGAGGATGGCCCCGCTCCGGTGCTTGTTAACTAATGCTTTCCTCACCCGGACAACTGGCTGACTCAGGAAATGGGCAGGTAAAAAAGCAGACACTTTTAGTAAAAAACAGTTTCACCCCGGTTCCCTCTTCCCAAGCACAGGCTGACATATCAACTTAGCTTTCCAAAGTGCTAAAAAAATCCAGATTAAAATTCTTCACTTGCAAAAGTCTTTGCTCACGAAAAATTATGAAAGCAGATTTTAGAGTCAGTCGGAACAAAATATTTACAGCATTTACAGATGCCAGAGCTAAAATACAGGAATCTTAAATTAGCTTTCAAGCAAGTGGAGGTCCCATTGGCTGCTGCAACTAACACTTCCAGCTTCTTTTAGGTCAAGCAGATCTAAAGTCATTCCACGCTTGAAAATCACTCTGTTTGCAAAGCTAATTCAGTATTTATTAGGATAACCCCATGTGAGACAGCCAAATTTAGCATTTTTGGACCAACTTGTCTGCTCTGTGATCAAAGTTGTTTAGATGTCGTTATGACTTTGGAATATTATTATCTTTGGGACAAGAAGATAAATGCCGCACATGCCAAGTTCCTGGATGATTTAATGGTTAAATTCAAATTTTTTCATCTCCACCCATTCCACAGGATTTTTGGACTATCTCCAGACTGAGTTCATTCCAAAGTGCTTCCTCGTTTTAGTTCTGTTCTTCTGCAGAAAACTGCACATCCCAAAACCATAACAGAGGATTTGGCAAAAATCACTCTTCTTGTTTAACATACTCCCCAAAACTATAGGCGAGTTCTGACTACACACAGTGTGTTTATGCAAACATATTTTATAGAGGAACTTGAAAACATTAATGTATTTTCCCTTTGTCAGTCCCATATTTTCCAATGACTTTATGGACACTTTTCATGTTTTTAACACCAGAAAGATTTCAAAAAAATAAATATCTTTTTTTAGTCCTTTCCCCAGACAGAAAGGTTGTATTTAGCCTAATCTGTTCTCATCAAAGCCCGTGACAGCAAGAGTTACCCATTACCTGACAAATTAGTCAGCTGGAAAACAGTCCTGAGCCCCAGCCTGCCCACTCGCGCTGCGCCGGGATGGAGAGGCTTCTCTCATCCCATCAGCAATCAGCAGGTTCGATATGATACCACACAGTATTTTTTAAAAGACAAAAAAAAATCACACTATATAAAGTTATTTTTGCTTTGGAACTTTTATTGGCCTGTAAAATATTTTTACATTTATTACACTTTTAATGAGAACTCCTAGAATCGAGGCTGGTGTAAATAATGAAAACAACACTAGTAAATGTCCCAATAAACCTCGCACCAACCCTTTGATGCTAATTTGCAGGCCCCGCGCCCGTCCCCTCCTCCCCACCGCCCTCTGCAGCGCAAGCCGAGGCTGAAGGCAAGATGCCATGGTAGCAAATAGGAAATGCGTCCCCAGGGATGTGGGGAAGGTCCCAGGGGACGATATTGCTTTTTTGGGGGGTTGCAGGGTGAGGGTCTGCCGGTGGGACAGCGGGACCCCTCGGCTCTGCAGGCGCTGTCCTTTCCATCGTGGTGGGGCAGCGAGGACGCGTGGTGTTTGTCACCCGCAGGTGAAATATGGCCCGGTGAGCAATTCGAGACACCCGTTCACTCACCTGCCAGGTTTCCATCACCTGCAGTGGTGGATGCAGGACCCTTGGCGTTTTGGAAAGTTGCGTGTCACTTACTGAGTCATTTAATTAAGATCCTTAGACAAGTCTGAAAATCTTGGAAGTGTCTTTACAATTCCCAGAGGCTCAGCAGCAGCCAATTGCATTTACACATCCCTGCATTTTTGGCTTCGGTGTCTTTATTTTTTCCCTGTGTGATACTCATAGGTGCCACTTGCAAGGACCACTGACATGTCTAGTAAAAGGTTCCCCCCTTCCAGGTATTTCATTCTCGTTAACAGATTTCCACCATCACCCCAGATTTTCTCCATATTCAGGACCACGATTTCAGTGCTGCTGACTCAGCTGTAACCCTGCGAAGTATCAGAGAGCTGCACAGGGCAGGCAGGTCCGCAGGCCTGAAGCGCGCTTTGTAGGTGATGTGCAGAATTGACACGGGAAAGAGAAAGGCAAGTAACCTACCAGGCGCCTAATGGGAAATCCCGGTTGTTTTTTGCATGTGAAAAAGTGCTTCCATTTCTTATATTTAGCGTGTTTGCTTGATGTTTTGTTCAGTAGCAAGATCCTGCACCACCATCCATCTCAGGCTTCAAGACGTTCCTCCAAATATCTGTAAATCAGCTTAATACCACCACGCTCCAAGAAATATCCCCAGGACATAGGAGAGAATGGGAGCTCAGTTAGGTTGCAGACTGAGCCCAGAAAACCTCTTGAACTACGAGGCTATGGAACCGGACCCTGAACTGGTTTCAAGATCTGTGCTGAACCACCAGACCATATTACGGTCTTTCTTCTTTCCTGTAAGCCTGACAACAACATTGTTATATTTTGGGTTAATTCCAGTACCAAAAAGTGCAAAAAGTTTCTGGAACAAACCCTGATGGCTTCACAGCGAGAAACCTCAGACAACCCCTCTCTTAAAGGACAGCACCTTCCCAACCCGCCGGTCAATGATGGTGCGCCTGCCGTGGCTCCCACCTGGTGGGCATCGCTAACGACACGTCGCTGAAGATTCGACTCCTGAGCTGCCTCTTTGTACGCAGCCCTGTGGAAATGGCTGACTGCATGCAGCGCTGACTCAAATTCCAGTTGCTACAAGAACCATCATTTCTGTGTGCTATCAGTTGCAAATAGCACATTAGATTTTCCTTTGCTATTTAATCCTCTCGATTCCAGGGCCAGATCCCATAAAAATTCCTTCCAGTATCTACATCATAGAAACTCACCCAAACCTTAACAAATCACTTTTTGCAGGGCTTACCAGCCCTGCTTGCTATGGAATATTGTACGAATTCTAGTTTGGGTCAGTATATTTTGCCTTCCTAACTTTGCTATGACATTCGGTTGAGATTATCTCTCTTCAATTCCTGTCCTGAAATACCATGTTCCAGTGTAATGCATGTTCTTTTAATTCAAATCAATGCATCTCACCCTGAGTCACCCACATGTCATCAGGAAGCAAAGACAAATAGATAGAGATCTCAGGATCAAACTAATTCCATATTTCAGTTTTTCTTTTGGGAGCCTGTTAGGATAAAATGATCTCTTGAACAATCAGGTCTCTGATTCATAACTAATGATCATTCATGAACTTTCGCAAAATGTTATGTCATAAATAAAATGGTATAAAAAGCTATGATAATGCATCATGATACATCATGTTACATGACATATTAGCACAAGCCTGTAGGAACCTTTGAAAAAACAAACACAAAGAGAAGTTTCAAAGCTGCAAGACTTGAATATGGCATTTTACATCCTCAGTGAGGTAAAGGAAAAGGAGAAAGATCATTGAAGCCTGCGAGAATTACCCAGGAGGCAAGATTAACAACACGGGGCATTGGTATAGTCCATATGTATGCACACTAGCAATGCCAGTGCACTCCCGTGAATACAGCCCTCACAAAGCATTTGAAAGAGGCTTTACACCATACAAACTCCCAACCTGGCCCTGCCACCCCTCATGATGAGGGACAGAAACCTCCTCCTACCACGTCAAAAATCTTTGCTTTGTTTTTTTTGCAGTGCAGAAAACATACCCGTCTCTTCGGTATCGTTTTCCCAGTCTTCGATCATCAAGAAAGCAGTGTACCCACAAACCAAGGCATTAGGCATTGCAAAATGCAAAGGGGTTTCACGTTCCCTGGCCCCAGCCCAGCCAGAGTGGGCCAATGGAGAGGAGAGTGTCTCTCCTCGTCCAGATGTGTCCAATAAGGGGCAACGTAAAACTCTGCCTTGGTGGGATCCGGCTTTACCCTTAAGCATTGGCAGTATTAACCATCGTTCTTGACTTCTGCGACGGGAATGCCGCTGCTCTTGCCACATAAATCAAACCCGGCTGAGAGATCAGAAACTTCAGCAGAACCAGATGGCCGCATATGGGGCAGATAATGCAAGTGCTAACCGTGCATGCAGTCCTTCTGTGTCTCTTCCAGGAGTGGAGACAGGGCAAAAACCATCTCTTCCTGCAGACTTCCCCAGCCTCTGCTGTCTGTAACACCAGCAAGCCTGTTGCAGCAAAACGGTTGCACTCAGCGAGAAATTCAGCACCAAAGTGCAGGCTGAAATTTTTCAAGTGCTGTGATTAAAAGAAAAAGAAACAGAGAGAGAGAGATTAGGGATGACATGCAGATTCAGCAGTGCAGTCTTGCTAGGGATCTAACAGTTTCTGTGGCTACGCAGTCTGCAATGAGTCCAACTAATTCAGCTTCTGTTCCTGCTTGTGGACTAGCCCCAGTGAGAGGACAGCCCTTGGTTGGTCGCTGGCAGTGGAACCGATGAATCCTTTCCTTACACCGGAGGGGTGAGGTCAACCTTTAAGCAGTGGTGCGCAGTGCCAGCTGATGTAGATAAGACATCTCCCACCACCTCTCTTGCTTAACTAGGTAAGGGCCTATGGCACAAGTGCGGAGGGATGCACATTTCGTGCTCGAGCACTGCGAATATTTGCTCAAACAGCCCAGAAGCGTCCCTTCCTTGTATGCTTCCAGCAGGAAAGATACTCAGAAAATCATTGGCAGATAGATCCTGCAGCACCCCTTTTCCCACAGTGCTTTCAAGAAGTTGCTGAGTAATCCTCCAGGTTTTGTGAGACTGGGCAAATGATGACATCTTCAAGGATATTTAGGCTCCTAATTCCCCAGGTCTACTGCTGATATCCTAGAGTCCGGGCCTCTGTCCTGCTTGTGTCTTAGGCAAGACCTGTGACACTTTGGCACTTGGAAAAGTAACAAATGAAAGGAAATAAATAACAGCAAGAGATGTTCAGATAACCTCAGCATGCAACCCAGCAGGTAACTTTTAGATGACAAATTGACTGTATGATATTTTCACTGCCTGGCAAGGGCCTTGACATGTATTGAGTCACCGATGTCCCAGTGATACCAGGAAAGATGCAATCAGCTCGAGAGACCCGTCTGTGCTCTCTGTGCCCAGCCTGCTGGGTGCTGTGCCACCCCAAGTTCTCTATCTGTACAGTGTGGGTGGGGTGGGTGCTAACAGTGGGTCACACACATCAAAAAAATATGTTTGAGATTATGACACGAAGACACATAGACCTGTTCCTGCCTTGAAAGCTTCCCTGGATATGTCTTCTTTTGCTTCTGAGCCATAAAAAGGAACAAGCAAGGGCTTGCCTCTGGCATGTGGTAATGGATGGTTTAGGGCAGAAGCTGCTGCAAAGGATGAGTGACAACCTCCCAGGATGGGAAGCTCATGGAAACTCCATAATTTGCCAAGCTATACTGCAAGAGAGGTGGTGTCACACAGCAGAGCAAGGACCACTTACAGGCAGAGCTTGATTTCAGCAGGTCCAAGTAACAGAAGTATTTCCTAGAAAAGTCTAAGTTTGTTTGCTGAGAAATCGTACCTTGCATCAGCTTTGCCACTGACTTTCCTTATGGCCACCCATGGTCTACAGAGAGCTGCCTCAGTTATGCCTTAGAATAACCTGCAGCAGGGACACGAGTGCATCGCACAGCATGATCTTGTAAGAGGAAGGCCATGAGCTTGCCAGCACAAGCAACGGTTGTGCTCTCAAGCAGGGCTTGCAGGAGTCCACACTTCATTGCGACTGCTTAAAGCATTGTTGGTGTCTAATTTACTGTCTACCGAACTGTGTACAGCCCTTTAAAAAATGACGTGCAACATCGTTAAGGAAAGGGCAAACATTCACAGAGAGCATGGGGATGGCATTGATTTACTAACAGTTAAAATTCCAATTCAGACTGATTTCCATAAAACATGCCAAGGGTTTTTTTTAACTGTTTTTTCCTGAAAAAAGATCTCCTCCTCCATGCCATGCGAGCTCTAAGAAATTCACCACTGAAACCAAGAACAAAGAATAACTATGCTTCAAAGTTATTTACTTCACGTTTCATTGCAGAGCTATTTAACTTGTTATACACAGGAAATTGCTTCGAACATTATTTCTTTTGTACCACTTTCTTTAGAAGACTGTTGAAGTCACATTAACAAAGCAAGAAAATGCGTTCGGAACAAGGAATCTTCTGTAACTGTTAGGTGATACTAAAAACAAACTAGAATAAATTGCCCGTACTCTTTCCCTTACACCGCGTGTGGGCACAGACGTCACGTCATAGCCCCAGCCATACAATGCGCTCAGCCTGCATGTCCACTCTTCCTGGAAGAGGCTCTTACGATGACTTACTTATTTGCCTCCCTTTCCATCCTCAGACCACAGCAGCAACAAAACAAGGATTTCAACATAAAACACACTGTGGTTCTGGAAGGCTGGTCCCTGCTCAAGAAAAAATATAGTAAATTTTTTTAAACACCACCTGAAACTGTCTTTGGTCTTGGTGAGTCATTCCCACATGGCAACGCCAAGTCTGACAAGCAGCAAAGCTCGGGACACAGCCTGGAGAGGTGAAATCCAACAGCAGTTTTACTGAAGATGTTCATGTACCAATCCTGAGGGATTAATTTGTTGCCAGGTGAATGCCACCTGACCTGCAAGGACCGGATAAACACCATTCCTTTCCCCATCACGGGCACAGGTGACACAGGCAATGGCACCTGCAAGGGCGCAGCACAGCCACCTCTCTTGCTCCTCAACAGAGCTTCCCAGGAGACTGGTCCTTGGGGCCACCCCAGCCTGTTTCTAGGTGCTGATGGTTTTTCGTCTCTCTGGGAAGGAGCATTTTTGTTCTTGTGCTTGTTTTGGGGGCCAGGAGCACATTCAATTTCCCACCACCCAGCAGAGGCAAACCTGGAACCATGGACAGCCAAGGTTTAACAGCTCTGGGAAATGCTCATTTAGAGGGAAAAGAAGGTTTCTGGAATGGAAATCCTTCCCCATTTCTTACCTTATTATTTGACAAAAACTTCTGATTCATGTCTATTTCAACTTTGCTGGCACTCTCCAGAGTCATGTTATCTTGAGGTCATATTCCTTGGAGCATTGTTGCAGTCTTAAAATCCAAAGTCCTGCCCCAGCAGCTTTTCTTCTCAGTTTTCTAATCAATAGTTTCCTTGAAAATGTTGCTTTGTAAACATTTGCCATATATCATTTGTAATGCATATAACAAATGTGTGTGCTCATTTCTCAAAACCCTGCCAAAGTCATCCATGGGGGAACTCCAGATAGGCAGATACGGGAATATTTAGCTTCCTGCTTCCATGGAGTTTCTTCAGCGACTTTTCTTCTTACTGCCTCTCTACAAAGTCTCATCCATTGCATCCTGACTTGAATTTTAAGGAACACTCTTCGCTGTGTCATGTTGCATGTCCATATGGCACAAATATGCCAAGTGGAAAACAGTAACACATCTTTATTACCGTGACCATCACTTCAGAAGAACACAGCTAACTTTATTAAGATCCCATTACAACATTAAACACAGATAGCTCCTGTACAGCAGGAAAGGAAGAGAAAATGTGTAGAAACCAAGTCATTTAATTGAAAATGCATTATCTGATTGAAAAAATATGTTTCTGCAACAGCCTTTTGCACACAGGTTGAGTTAATGAAAAGAAGGTTCCTAGCGTACATGTGTGATTCTTTAGGCAACAGTAATCAAGCCAGGGTGCATTTCCTGGGGATTGGTAACCAGCTGAGAGGAGCTGATGTGCCTCGGGTCATTAAGCCCAGCCAGCCATTTATCGAGGGCACCAATATCATTACTGCTAATATCTCCAAGTAGGAAAAACATTGTCAAGCTCAGAGGGGGAGAGTCCCTGGGACTTTGCCCCTTACGGACTATTTTTTGAGCTCACAGGGTGTCAGGAGCTTGCGTTTCTCAGGGTTGGCACGCGCCTACCTGGGTGATGGAGCGACCCCTCCCAGCTGCGCTGCACACTTCTCATGGTGGCAAAAAAATCTGCAGAGCTGGGTGTTTCACCAAAATAAGCGGTTTGCCAAACTGAGGAATCCATGGACCGACATGCTTTTCTTTCCCTGTGGCCACTGGAAAACTGTGTTTGCTTTCACTGTCCTACAGCCAGAATAACGCGGTTTGTACATCACTGAGTTTCTTCCCTTAAAGAAGTGCTGTAAGAGCCTTCAGAAATGGTGTAGGAGAGGCGGTGATTGCTAATTTAACTATGCTTTTTTAGTAAATACCAGAGTAAATAGACATAAATGTGCAGTGTTTAAATAGCAGCAGCCCTAAGGCATAAGTAAATCATCTTTATCCTCTTTTAACTAAATGGTTTCTGAGGGGTAGGGAGGGTTTTTACACATAAATATGCATCTCAACAAATATTCAGCACAACCCTTTGAATTTATGTCCTGCTTATGCAAAGAGAAAAGGAGTTGTCTTATTCCCAAGGCTTTAGGAGACAAGAGGAAGGCCAAGCAGTGAGGCTGTGTGGCAGGAAGGCTTCACACAGAAAATAAATGTTTCCACCAGTCCCAAAGCGACTCTCGCTGAAACCACGGGAGGAATTGAGGGCCATGTGCCACCAGTCCTCGACTCTGCCATCCGTGTCGCTCAGCAGCCCACAGGCACGTGGAAACACGGGCACCGGCAGTGGCAGACCAAGGTTGGAGGTAGGGGCAGATATGGATAGGACTCAGGTGGTGGCATGGTCCAGAGTGGCTCACTTTGACAGACAGCACCCAGGAAGGACTTTGCCCTTTTCATCATGAGGACAAGCAAACCACAACCTGTTCAAGTGTTGCTACAATCCAGGAGATCGAAACCAAAGAAAAATGCTCTACTAAAACCCTGAAATGCGAAGGGATTTCCCCCACAGCTCTGGCTCCCATGCCGTGGACAGCAGATCGGCCGCTGCAGACGCACCTGAGCAGGAAACCTCCTCGCCGTGTGTGCACCTCTGTGAGGTTGCCTCTCCCGTCTGTGAGCTATGCCAAATCTCCAGATCATATCAAAATATGTAGCAGTTGTCTATCGGTGTGAAATCTAACATGATTCACAGCCCAAACATCACTCCTCAGGCTATCATTAAGCAGAAGTCTTGCTGCTCATTTACCGTCTGATTTTAGGAAGGGGAATGAAGAGATCTGAGGGGGGGGATTCTCAGAGGTTGTTAGTGGCTTTGGTGAGAGCACAGTTAGACCAGCATAATCACGTCAAAATCCTGCAGGACCATAGGGTTTCTTAAATACGTAAAGCCATTTACACTCACCTGAGGCTTGTTCTTCTTTTACCACATTTGTATTTAAGAAAATAAAATGATGATTCACAAACAAAATTATAATCACTACTACTTAAGCAACTCTTTTGATCCTGAAATCTCCCCAAGCGTTTTCCCCACCCCGCTGCTCCCAACCCAAACTCCTTATGCATGAAAAGCAGCAGGCACCTATTGCAATGCAAAGGGGTACTGGCGCCACACCATGTCCTGGCCCCAAAGGGATCGTTTTGGTCATCTCTAATCTGAGGATCTCAGCGCATCTGCAGATGCTGAGCGAAGGTTTACACCAGCTCTTCAAAGTGGGTCTCTATTATTAGCCCCGTCACTTGCCTGGGGGAGCTAACTGCAGAGATGGTGAGGTTTTCAGGGAGGAAGTTCATGGGGATTTCAGGAAGAGAACCCAGGTCCTCTAACTCTGAGCCTTATTTCTGTCCTTTGTAGAAGTTGTTGCCATCACTTTGTGGTTTCTCAGAGAAAGGCTAACTTCAGGCATCAAGGCTCACTTCTGCCAAAGGATGGTCGTTTCCTAAAGATCTCTCTGCAGACAGTGCATGGAGACCTCTCTGGAGAGCAGCTTTGAGCAGGAGCTGAATTAGCTCTCCCAGGACCCTGACTCTCTCTGTGACTGCAGAAGGAGCCTAAGGCATTTAGTGTTATGAGCTAGACGTTAACCTTCACACACATCCCTAGTTGAAGCACAGATTTCTCCATGCTTAACACAGCAGGCAACATTAATGGCCAGGGCTCATGGAGAGGTATTAAGGAAATAGATGCCGAGCACCCAAGGAACTGCAGTGCAGTGTGGGGCACATGGTGCCAAGAACAAGTGAATGAAGAAAATATCTGAGCAGAAAGAGTGAAGCAGTCCAAAGCCCTGTCAGGTCTAAAACTCTCCACAAATGTGAAAGGCATCCAGAGGAGATTTAGTAATATGGGTGCTGACAAAAAGAGAGAGAGGCAGAGGGGAGCTCTGTCTTGGAGAAGACCTGGTTCTGCAGCACTTGGTGTGAACCAGGGCTCCTGGATGCTCCCTCTAGCTCTGCACCCAAAATCCGAGTACTGCATTGCACATGAAAATGAAACGCGGCAACCCATGCCTATCACTGGAGAGCACATGGAGAGGGGCCCTGACAAATCAGTCAATGAAATCCATTTTCTTTCTGGAGTTCAGTAATTGCTATGCTTTCCCACTATGCCCATGAGAACCGGGCTCTTCATTAGCAGCTCGGGGAGCCAGGAGGTGTGCAAACAGGTGTAGCTGCAGACTTTCCTACCGGGTACACATCTGAGGAGGCTCCAAAGCATAAATCACTCTTTCCAACGTCAGTTTTAAATCACACTCCCTAATAGCCATCTCCTGCCCTTGATCATTGCTCCTAGGATGGCAATGGAGTTTCACATATGGTTTGAGTGAAGCGTGAGGCCTTCAATTGCTCCACATCCACCTGTTTCAGATTGTGTCATAGGTATGTACTTAAGCATTTCATTAGCATTTCCCCTTTTTTAACGTCAACCCAAGCCATGCTAACTCTGCATATGTGGCTAGAGGTTTGCAGCAGAAATGCAGCATGCATCCAAACCTGCTGCGTTTTGGAGGCAGCAGAGTGCAAAGCCTGCAGGGGAGTGAAACCACTTCTAAATATTTCTGCTGGGAACTAGATGTTTGGTGCCATTCAGACAAAATGGGAACTCCACGAGTGAGTGTCCTGGGCAGCTTAGAAGATCCAGCCCTTACTGTATGGCTCTTTGGTATCGTATAATTCCCCCATGTGAAACACACACTCCATTTGAGGATCTCAGCCGTGTTTAATCTTAATTTATCCAAGGGCACATCCGCGTTATTGTTTCTTCCTCCTTGGAGGAGAGCTGCACCCACCCCCCCGTGTCCTTTCTTTTGTAAGGTGAGAGGATCCTTGCTGTTTTGCAATTACTTTAGGAAAACCAATACGGCATCTGTGACTGAAAGAGCCACCCATTGCCATGCCTTTGTTTAAGTTATAGGGTTATCCAGCAGCACAGCTCCAAGGCCCGACTGGGAGCAGGACAGGTTTTAGCATGTTTTTTCATCTCATTCTTTCTGTCTCCTTTCAGTTGGAAGCTCAACTGTCAAGATTAAACCATCCACCTGTGTGGCATACTCAAGCATGGCTGAACTTGATAGATCTGCACAGTTGGATTCAGCAGCAAAGATCACAGATCCGAGACGCACACATTGAGAATAGCCTACTAATCTTTCCTCCCTCCACTCCACCCCCCTCAAAAAACCCAAACATGTGTTTTTCCTTACAGTGCTTTCTTCTTAAGGTGTCTCCTGTCAGCGATGTCATGACGGGAATTCTCAGTGGAAGCCTTTGCAAAACTGTGTTTCTATCATTACCTTGTGGCTTACACATAGTGTATCACAGCAACTGAGGACAGAAATGTGTAAAAAAATATTTGCAGGGAAAAAAAGAGAAAAGTCAGCTATTGGAGACATGAGCAGGGTGTTCCTGGCCTGACAAGTACAGTGCAGCTTGGATAGGGTGAACTGTCACCCAGAGAAAGGAAGGAAACACAAGAATGGTGCAAAATTAAGTGGGCCTAAGCACAGCCTTGTCCTGAAGTTAAACCTCGAATGTTACCAACATTTGCTGGCTGTGCCCTGAGCAACATCACCAAGGCAAATGGAGCCGCTGGGTTCACACGTCTGCACTGAAGTTGTAGCGTTTAAATATTTTAAGTGAGACATGCACCTGCAAACCACTGCCTTCCTTCCAAGGGAAAACATAAAGGAAGGACAAGCTATCTTAAACCCTTCCTGAGAGAAACCTTGACATTCAGCATCCCCAGGTCAGGGCTTGGAGTAACTCGTGTGTCTCAGCCATTTCCTCCACGAGGTGTTTTTTCCTTGTTGCTTCCCAGTGTTGCTACCATACCACCTGTTATTTTATTTTAGTTGTAAATTCCGGTGCATTCAAGTCCACCTTCAAACTTATGTTAGTCTTCCATGGCATCCAGTTATGTATCCGATCTTTCCATTCCTTAAACCAGGCTGTCGTCCCTTTATCTTTTATTCTTACCTCATCTGTTGAACAAATGTCACAGCCACAGTTATTAGAAATATTTGAACCTGACAGCTGCAAATACTCAAAGGCAACTATACGTGTGCAGGACTATAATTAGGTGGAGCATTTAATTTTGTTTTTACATCACTGAGATCCAGTATTGGAATCTCTGCAGACATGGACAATCAACACAGACAGTGTGACTTAGCAAACTTTATGGTCATTTATTTTCCATGGATGCGAGGATAACTAATACACCCTGCCTACAATGACATGTATAGTGCTCACCCAGAAGGGATTTTGCCTGGCTAAAGCTCAGACTATGATACCTCCACTCATGCTGACTTTAGCACTGATACTACACTGACTTCAGCAAAATCAGGAACTGCCCCTTAGTGAACAAGGTCCACAGACTTGGGCTGAAAAAAAATAGCACCTAATAATTGCTCAGTGCTTTCTGCAGGATGCTTTAAAAACATCAGCTGCAATCTCTAATGTTCCTTGAAGTAGCTTTCTCTCATCATCCCTATTTTATGGATGGAGGGCCGAGACATCATAGGACACCTGATTTGCTCAAAGACATCAGCAAAGGTGGGGTTAGAGTCTACAAGTCCCAGCCTCCTGCCTCATTACTCAAACCAGTTAGTTTTTCCTCGGTATTTGTGTTAAACAATAATTTCTAACTTGTTTCACCTCCTGCAGTTTCATTTCCTCTCATCAGATACAACCCTGGGAGAGTTCAGAGTGCAAATCCATCACCTGTGGCATTCAGACTGCCCAGTCCAAAAAAATGAATCTGAAACTCTCAACACATGATAAATTTGGGGAAATCTTCACTTGCCTTCCTTCTTCTTTTTCAGAGGTTCCTGGTATTTCAACTTTCTTCCTGGCCACAAGAACAGTAATTAAACTCTCAGAGACATCAGGCTTGCCGGCACAAGAGTGTCGGGAGGTCTCTGCCTTCTTTTCAATTTTTTGTATTAAAACAGCAACGGAGATGGGAGGTGATGCTGGTGCTTACTGGGAGCTGAGGGTTTTAGCAGAGGAAGCAGCTCAGCAGTGCTCAGAGACGAGACCTGAGCTGACCAAACTGCCTGAGCACCGGTGGAAAAGTCATGCCACAAAAACACCAAAGAGCCATCGAAATCGTTAAACTACCAAACTAACAGGGGAGAAAAAATGTGGGACAGCTGACCTGAGCGCTCACTGAGGAAGAAACAGGTTGTCCCATACTGGTCGGTTGGCCTCTGCAGTACATTATCGGCCCCGAACAGCTTGGAGCTGCATCAGGTGCACAGAAAAGATGGGACAGGCCCTGCATCTTCCCAATTTCACTGCTAATTAAATTTGAACAGTGGAGGCCATCCCCATGCTCATGTTTTAATCTTAAATGTTACTAGCAGACTCACCTCTGGATTTTGGCACTGGCCGAAGCACACTGGAGGCTTGGTGACCAAGGGAAATCTGCGGGGACCTGCCATGGGGAAAGGTCCTCCCACGGCCAGGAAGAGCAGAGATGCTCCAAGCAGGACCTCACCAAAGAGCCTGTCCTCACCACCCAGATCAAACACAACAGGAGCCCCCAATTCACTCCCTAATTCACTTGATTCCTCTTTTTCTTGTTGCTTTTCAAGGAATCATTTCGAAGCTAGAGCACTGTGAGTAAATAATTGGTCATTTCTGCTTCTATCTTCCTGAATCTTGTAGCCACGTACGTTGCGCAATGTTACTTTGGGTGTCTAATTGTGAGATTAATTAGTTTATTTGAAGAAATACACTTGGAGTAATAAAAGAAAGAAGACGAAGAAGCAGCAGCATATAAAATCATTATATCCTAGTAGTTTTATTGATACGGATTAGGCGAAATAGCTGGAAGACAGAGAAAGAATCATATTTAGCTCAGGTAATAAAATTATATGAGCTGCCATTTTCATAATGTTAAACAAGACCTGAGGGAAGCTTAACTTAAAAGATTACACAAGTGGATTCTTTTTCTTTGGAGAACATGAAAGATTATTGTAAATGTCTTTTTGTGCAGCCCGCCTCTTCAAACACAGTCACAAGAAATTAGCCAAACACTGATTTTTCGCGAAGCAGCCTGGCTCGCACAGGCTTTCGCTGCACACCGAAGCGTTGCCGTGGTGGAGCCGCTCGCAGGGAAGCGGCACGAGGGTTTTGCTCCAAGGGCTTCCCCATGGCAGGTGTCCCCGTGCCACCCACCGCCATCCCCAGCACTCGTCCCGGGGACCAGCACCTTCCCGCTCCACACCTGCGGAACGCAGGCAGAGGAAGGCTGCACAGCACTCGTTAATTAAATTATTGCAATCAGAGGAAGCCCTCAGGGCTCCCCGCGGTGCCCGGTTCACGGCAGCAGCCCCTGGGGTGGCCCCTGGCGCAGGCATTGCCCGGAGGAGGGGAGCGAGCCCTTATCGCATTCTGCTAAAATGGTCAAGTTCTGAGTTTTGGTATCTTCGTCCTTAGTTTAGCAGAAGTCTGGCTCTATACAACACTTGGAAAGCGAGCAAGTCTCGCCTGATCTTCATCTGAAAGATGAAGCTTATAATTAAAAAAATAAGGTGAGGAAAAGAGCAACTTTTCCGGCTTGCAAGCAGGACACGTTCCCAAATAATCAGGATGCTGGGCTCGGGAATTTGTTTTGGTTTTTACCTTGATGTTCACTAGCTTAAAGCAAGAGGATCCAAAGACTATGATGAGAGCAATAACCATTCCGAGACGTTTATAAATGACCCTCTTAACTGTTTATGAGACATTATCTGAGGTAAAGCAGAGTAGGAGAAATAAACTTGAAGTAGGAAGAGCTGGCTTGCCTCCCAGATGGAGCATGATAAAGCACCAGTGTCAGTGTTTCTTCTCAGTTTTATGGCAGCCTTTAACTGCTTGGTGTTTAGGATTTTTTATCAGAAAACGGAAAGAAGAAGGAATGGATCCAAAGCAAAGTGGTTTTCACAAACAATATTCTCCAAATGACTTTATGTGAGCAGATACTGTGTTATCTGGCTATCAAGATAACACCATTTATTTTTTAACTTGCCACAACAGCCTGCTACTCAGATTCCCAGTCCTGGTATGTCCAAGGAATTCCTGAGCACAGCAATAAATTTTCAAAGGGGTCTGGGTGACCCCACTGCTTCTCTCCTATTAGAAAATATCTTGAACAAAGTTAATCTCTGGTCAGATTTAGCTCATTGAATAGATTTCTATTGTCTCCCTTGAGCAGCTTGTTTGTTTTCCGTTCCCGTATTTAGCAATGAATATCATCATTACTTTAAGACTCTCTGAATTTTCTTCATCTCCCTCAAAACACTAATGAATGGCTCTTGGTGGAACCGTGGAAATGGGATAAACTTGTTATACAGAATGCTCTCCTGGAAGATGAAAGTACATAAAAAACTACCTTATTTCTTACTCTTCATTAATCCAAAGCATAAACCATCTTAAATCACAAATTTTCACTGCCCTTTGGAACAGCTTTCAACCCTGCTTTGAGAAAAAAGAGTAAAACCCAGTTGCTCCAATTCATTAAACTTTTAAAATGCAAGATACAAACTGAACAGTAAATATGCTGGAACCAGACCTGGAGGAAAGGTAAACTGAAAAGGAGAGCTCTAAACAGAGATTGCTGCTTTTAACTATCTGCTTTAGGCACCTACTCAGCCAGGAAGTGCCTAAAATGTGCAGCCAGGCTCCAGATAATGAGATATCAATGAACTGTAGGCATTCAGCTCTGAAAACAGGATCTAGTTTGATATTAAAATAGAGCAGAGTGTTATAAAGAATATTTTTATCTCCATAAAAACAAATTACAGATTTAAGCAGTCGGATTTATAAAGCTGGAGGTTGGAGCTTGACTGGTTTCTACTGCTTTATGTCTCTGGCTTACTTCTTGGTTATGAATTAGCAAAGCCATCAGTTTTATCCAATGCCATCCCCCACAAAAGAGACAACCAGTCGGGTCTAATAAAAAGAAAAAAGAAGGGAATAGTGCTTATTGAGCAATAGCTTCTTTCTCCAAAACAACTCACAAGGGAATTTTGCTAGTTGTATTGGACATATTTATATTGGATGAAAACCTTCATTTTATTTTTCAAAATATTATGAAGACTTTATTGAAATGGTTGTCAGTGCTGGAGACAGAGCAGAGTTTGGTAAACAAAAAATGTCTATATCCATTTAAATAATATTTTTCTCATGCTTCTGCAAGCATGCAAGCTTCTGGAAATGCGTCAGACAAAACTCACGAAAGAAATCTGGCAAGCGGGAAAAAAGTCTATCTTTTACATACTTCAGAAACAGAACAGCTCCGACTGTCTTTTGTGCAACAGATGAGGTTTTACTTTTCCCCAGTGCTCACGGCTTCCCCCCACCACGTGCCAGGCATCCAGGCAGGACCAGGGGATGCGTGGGGCAGAGCGGCCGGCTGGTGAAGTGCTGCAAGTCCTCCCCGTCTCCTCTCACGGTGGCTGAGATACTTTCACGAGGACAGAGCCAAGGAGCTGAGGAAGCGCCGTGTCTCATCCCCCACAGAGCCAATTTTCTGTTGGATCCAGCACTGTGAACTTCTGCCAAGTCCAGTATAAATTTATCATCAGTTCTCTTGAAACAGGGCTTCCTCTCATCCCTAATTGATGGATTCGACTTAGCTCCCCCAGACCTAGCTACTATCCCCAGGCAAAAGCAGAAGTGGGAATCTTTGAGGATTTACCTGAGAATAACAGACTTTGTAGGCTGTTGCACCAAATCCAGGAGGTCCAGGAATAAAAGACATGGCCGTTCCCGTGCTGTTAATGCTCTCAGTCATTGAGTCTCGGGCAGCAGCACCACAACCGGCGTTGGCCACATGTTCCCAGGGTTGCAGCAGGTCTCTGGGAGCAAAGGTGCCCCTGATTTTCCCTGGGTCAGCTGAGCTCAAGCTGCAATCCGATAGCAGTGCAGCGGCCGTGCTCCCAGCACGTGTGCCGGGGTCTTGGGGCGCTCCCGGGGCCGCCCGGCCTGCACGGGAGCTCGAGGAGCACGTGCCAGGGACAGGCAGACAAAGCCACTGCTCCAGCCAGGCCCCAGATGCTGGAAATCCTGGATAAATACATAAAATCCCCTAATTCCACCAGTATAAAATTTCCAGGCAGAAAAAGAGGACGTGTCCAGGGAAACCGTGCAACAGCCTGAACATCAAGCTTTCAGTTCCAAGGATTTCGGAAATCTCTGATTCAAAATTTCCACTAATGGTGTTTAAAAATATACCTACCCAAGCCAGCAGGAACCCAAATGGAGAGTTGAGCGTTACTCAAGCCCACAGCGTGCAAAAAGTCACAGCAAGGCCCTGGAGGACCGGGTTGGCTTTGGGTATCTGGCAGAGGAGAGTGATGCCGTCCCCACAGCGGTGGGATGTCTCCGCAGAGCTGGGATGCGGCAGGGCTCCACATCTCTGACCTCTCTCTCTGTGCCAGGAGACCTCAGCTCTCCCCCCCATGTAAGACCTCGCTGGAAAACTACACGTTTTAAGGCACTTGAACTTCTCTCCCACTGAACCAGAGATGCTCTAATTCACCTTAATATTACAGCACTACCCTCGGTGACACTCGCTGTTTGATCCCTTTTATCTTTTCCATTTTCACCTTCTAGTTGTGTTTTTCTCCAGGCAAGAATACTGTTCATGGAAATGGTTATGCACTCTACTTCAAACAGAAGAAACTAGAAATGCCCATTTCTTGCACACTTTTTAGCTTCCTGACCAAGGGAATAGGTTGTTCTTCTGAGACCAGCCCCCCTAAGAAGAGATTAAGCACCAAACTCTGTAAGAACTCAAACTGCAATTCTGCTGCTTTCATTATTTACTGGAAGAACAAAACATAGCATTCAAGTGCAAAACCAGGCAATAAATCCTTTCACTTAGCACCATCCCCTGCAGATCCCCCAAGATCTACACCACTTTTGAACACACCCCAATGGTTGCAAACATTATTTTAAGCATCTTGCTTCATCTCCAATGAAAAATGAGGTGCTTTGAGATTTCTGAGTTTGCTCCACATGAGCCAAAAGCTCTATAAAACACAGCATCGCACCCGACTGTCGCTCAGGGACCAAGAGGATGATGGTCATGTTAACACAGCATGGAGACCTAGATAATGCATTTGCAGCAACGACACACCATCCGGCTCTGCTGCTTTTGCCTCGGGGTTGGCTCATGCAAAGCTAGCTTGTGGATATCTGCACCACAATCCTTCTCACAGACCAGACGTCTTTCCAGATACAACAAAGTTAACCCCCGTAAAAAGGCAAAGGATCTAAAATTTGTTCCACGACACAGCTGAACATGTACAGATTTTGACCAACGTCATCTAGGACAAGCATAGACAAGGATTTTTGGACATGAAAGTCTTATTCCCCATTTGCCACTTAAAAGCAAACGTGGAAGGAGAGCCCATGAGGTACTGTGCTGCTCGCAGGTTGATGTAGAGAAAAGTACTTTGTAAAATAAAAAAAGATTGCTTGACAGTGGAATATTTGAGCTGCCTGAAGTAGATTTATTTATACTTTTTGGCAAAGATCACATTTTAATTGGGGTTATTATTCACATGAGCCAGGAACAATATAATATTATCCAACAATACAGAGAATCTGACACCAAAACATGTCACAGCACACATTACATTTGCATTTGCCAGACATGGAATCCCATAAATTGTTATGTCTGATAATGGTCTGCAGTTCAATGGACAAGACTTTAAACAATTTGCAGGGGATTATGGATTTCGACATACAACATCCTGTCACAGTTATTCGTAGTCAGGGACTAAGGAGACAGATCTTATGGCAGTCGCTCATGATTCCTATAAAGTTCAAGTCTCAAAAGGAGAGACTCTCGGGAAGAAGCAAGGGGCAATCGCAACTTATTTCTCTGGGAAGGGGGATGTGAACTGGAAGATAAGATTCAGCAGAGCCACTGAAAGACCAGACAACAACAACAGCAACAGAGGCAGAGATGCTCCTCAGGCAACTTGGGGGCTCAAGTTTCCTTCTCATGAAATACAGTTGTGCTGAACCTCTGTTCCTAATGGTCTTAATTAGGCATTGCAGGCTGTTGCCAGGGACATGTGCAAAGAACCCAGTAAAATCCAAATGCTTCAAGGCTTGGAATTGTGCAGTCCTAGAACATTTCAGGAAAAATACATCTAATACATCTAATGGAATGAAATGCAAGACCCGAAAAAAAAGCAGGTGTGCTTTTATGCAGGTCTCTGCACAAACAGCAAGCAACGAGCAGGATACCGGTGGATGGGTCTATGCATGGCATTGTCCTTGGAAATGAGGTGTTTAACTACCTTTGATAATCTTTGCCTTGGTCCATTGCCTTGGAGCAGTACAGTAGAGCAGCAAAAGCACATAGCCTTGGAGATCTTGAATGTCAGCCTGGACACCAGGGTTACGCTCAGTTCTTTCCAAAGTCTCCATGGGATCATTATCCTTTCCCCCCTCTTTCTATGCAGAGTGCTGGAAACCACTTAAAAGAGCGTGTGCTGAATGTGTGTGATCTGAGCAAAGCTTTCCAAGTGAACTGAGCGTTGGCAAAGCAGTCCGGGTTGGGAGCAGTGGGAATTGCTGTGCTCCATTTAGTAAGAGTACGAGAGCAGCGCATCTGTAGTATAAACAGCTCTGCGTTGCCCTGCCAGGAATCTCTGCAGAATAACGCAGGGAAGGAAGGAGAGGCTTGAAAGGAAGGATGCACACACACTTGTTATGCTCTGCCAGGACTTGCCTATCCGGGGGCATTCAGGAGAATGCAAAGTCATCAATGTCAGGCCCGAAATCCTTGTGTGAATGTGTTCGGGACTGAACACACTTTGACCTTTGCGCAAACACTTCCCACTTGCAGATGATCTGCCTTAACTTTCCTGAGCACGTCTGTGAAAAAGGAGGTAAGAAAACCAAGCCAGGTCTGCAGCCACCCTCTGCAGCAGCGTAGCAGCTGAGAGCATTGAAGTTATGCCTCTTCATGCCAGCTGAAGAGTCTGGTTCAATTTGCTTTATGCTATCCTTCATGAAGTAAAAAAGATAGTACTTACAGGTTGGTCTTCTTTCTCTCCTTGTGCAATTTCCACCCTTTGCTTTGAAAACCTTTCAGAATTGCCCTGTTCAGTACATAACTTTGTGCAAATAAGTAAGAAGTCAACAGGTAAAAAGCCAAAGCACCAAAGACATTGCAAGTTGGTAGTGTTCAATCACGCTTTGCACTTACAAATGCTCAAAAAGTCATACTAGCCAAGCTTTATAATTTTCATAAGCCTTCTGATTTAAGCAAAGGCAAATTTTGGCTTTCTGTCCCTCGGAACAGTTCCAAAATACCGACTGTTATGCTGACTAGCTTCAAAATTGTAAGGAAGGAGAACTACTGGTTTTGCTCTGCATGATGGCAAGAGAAAAACAAGTGCTAAAAAAAAGCCACTGAACCGCTTTTTTCTAGCAACAGTAAAAATCATCTTGCTTATGTTTTGCTATTCAAATTACACCACACATATGTGAATCCTCTGATGTTAGAGCTGATGTTGTTCACTGGGTCAGCTCCAGTCTGAGCCACAGCTAAGGTTTTAAGTGGGGCAATTGGAAATGAAAGTATATTCTGATAAATAAAAAACTGCATGCTTTTATCATCCGAATGAAGAAATGAATCCAGTGCAAGAGACTCCTGTGAACATTTTGTGACACCAGCACCAACTGTCCCAGAACGTTTTGGACCAAGGTGTGACAACATCCATTTTGCTGGGCAGCTCCCAGGGCAGAAAGGCGTGAAGTGGCTCTCCCACACTCACCCACAGACAACTGAATCCTGTGGAGCTTTGCTGGTGCAAAAACACCGCAGAAGAGATTGGCACATCCTCCTCATGTTCCCAGAGCTCCTACAGATGTTTTCTGGAGCAGAGCTGACATCTGTGTAATTTCTATGAAGTCGAGAAAATTCTCCTGATGGGAATGAAATTATGTCAGTATTAAACGAGCATTGGTGATATCAGAATTAAGCCTTGTAGGTAAAGGATTTGACATTCCTATTACTGTGCCACCTGTCTGTTTGTAAACCAGCGTGAAGATCTAAATGTTCAAAAACTATGACGAAATTCATTTTTTAGCCACATTTGTCTAAAAGTTTGAATTTTAAATAAGAAATATTATTTCTATGAAATGTCTAATGTAGGTCTTCCAAGTAGTCGTGGAGCTAGTGGCACATTTTTCCAAATACTGATAGTGATTTTCACCAGGATTTTGAGCTTTCCTGGAAAATGGCTTAAATTTTCATGAAATACGAATGACACTAATGAATATGAGTACACTAAACCAGGCAAATACAGGATATGATCTTGGAGAAAAAAAGTTAACTCTCTGATTTTAAGCTGCTTGAATGGTTAGGGCACAGCCAGCCATGTCAGAGTTGAGTGTCCTTCATTTGATGTCCACCAGACCTGATTAGGAGACAAACCTTGAGGATGTGACTCAGCCCAAGCCTGGCTACGGCTTAGCCGAAATCTCCTTCGGTGTTAGCCAAGGGGAAAAGGCTGTGGGAAGGAAACGTGGCTGTCAGGAAGAAGGTCGGTTGGGGCAGGAGAAGTTCCCTCCACCCCGTGGTGGTGATGTGGGTTGGCCCCACCACTTGCAGGAACGATCTCCAGACCCATGAATTTTGGCAGAGGGCATTTCATGTTCCCGTCTCACAGCCAGTGGGCTGAAGTTTGGGAGTTATAACGCCTCAGGCCTCCCTGAACTCGGGATCTGTCCGCTGAGCCAAGGCACCCAGGAGCTGCCACGGCTGCGGTGCCTCCCCGCCGTCGCCCCTTTCCTTACATAAGGTTCTCCACTTTCAGCGTGCATTCAGCCTGGGACACAAAACTCATTTCCAAATTGGCTATATATCTCATTTCCTTATTAGCGCCCTAACAGCAAGGTATTCCTTACGGTACACTTTTTTTTTTTTTCTTTTTTTTTAACATTATTAATTGTCCTCAGTGACAGTTCTAAACGGTTGGTTGTTTTTTCCCCTCTGATAAGACAAACATGTTTAAATCAAACAAGCCTTGACAAATACTGAGGTTACACACCGCACTGAAATAATGAGGGAGCCTTTTAATATAACAACACAATATGTATGGGCAAGTTATTACATTGGAACAGTATGAGCTTGTCAGATCACAGTGAAATGGTATTTATTGAAAGAATAAGTAAGAGGAAGAATAGTTGAAAGTATTCTACTGTACAAACAAGCAGCTGAGGAAATTTTCGGAAAAATAGTACACATGCAACATTGAGCCACTTTCTACGCAAAACTCCCTGACGTCAGTAAAATTTCCCACAATAAATTAAATCCTTTCATGCAAAAGAGAAAAATGCAAATTAAGTCTCAAATACAACTTAGTCAGGTCCAGATGCATAAAGCGAAGAGAGGAGGAATTGTGCAGGTCAGAATTGTAGGATCCTGACACCTTTGGTGAACATGCTCAATGGCCAATAGTGCAGCAACTCATGCAGCAGCCCCTCTCTAACTATACAAAAACATGTGCCTTACTAACACATATCTCTGTGGTGAATCAATGGCTATTGATGTATTTGATTGCAAACTATAAACCTGGAACAAGCAAACAAATCGGTTATAGAATGAATTTTATTAAAGTGCACAAGGTAACAGCAAACTTAGAAACGTTCCAAGTTACACTTTCCAAACCAAAGAATTGCTCATGTGATTGCAGTAAGCAGTATTATCTGTTTAACTTGTGTGCTTTCCTCATATTGGTTTGCTAACATCAGGAAAAGGAAAGTACGAAAATAGCCCTGCGCCCTGGGCATGTGTTTGAATGCGTGCGTATATAATGCAGGCAACCGATTTTGCAAAGCATACAGCAGCATGACTCATACTGTCAATACAACTCCCAAACTCCACATTTCTAAGGAGGTGCCAGTTTCATGCTATTCAAAGCATATTTTGAAAGGTAAAGCACTCTCTGGTCCGCCAGCTAACCTGCCTGCAACACTGGCCAGTCTGTGTGGAGCTGCGCGGGCTGCCAAGCGCCGCTGCCGGCCGGGTGCATCGCGGGACAGCGGGCTGCTTCGCGCCTGGCCTGGTGCTTCCTCCTCCGCCACCCGCGCCGCGGCGGTGATGCCTCCACGACGTTTCACTTTCCTCGTGCTTCCAGTGGCGCCTTCTCCTTGACCGGAGATACAATCCACACCGCTGTGTGCAGCCCGTGGTACATTTCCAGAAACAGGCTTGGAGTGAGATACTGCCCTTGCTTGCAGTTTGCCAGGCAGCATGACAGCTGAGCGATGCAGGGCAGCAACGAAGCCTTCTGAGGGCACCTCTTGTCTCAGCTTCTCACATTTAACGTAATTAGTTCCTATGCCGCCGTCATGAAAGTCAATGACAGCAGGCTGCTGTGCTGGAAAGAAGGCCAACCTCTACATTTCTCCTCATCTTGGCAAGGGAACTAAAGACATGTAGCCACTGTTGTCAAGAGGAGGTGCTGACAGGAGGGATTAGATCTTCCTGGAAGGAAGGTTCCTTTCCAGCACGCTGGCTGGAGACATCAGCGGCACGAGCCCTCTCTGCCCCTCAGCAGTGAAGGTGGTGGGCAGTCATGCATCCTCAGAGGTCCCCACTGGCCTGGTTTGACCAAATGACTGAACCTCCTGGGTTTCTGCTCTGGGCACCAAGAGCAGCAGCACTGTAGCCCTTACCAGAGTGATGCTGGGCAATCGCCACTCTGAGCCTGGACTCAGACCCAGACGAGTGCAGCCATGCAGCTTCCCCTAGTCAAACCGAGCTCCTTGACGGCCCTGCCCAAACCGAGCACCCTGATGGCTTCATGCAAAATTTGACAGTCTCATCTCCAGAGACACTTGCTGGAGGGCAGCCAGCAAGTCATTTGTAGGCAACGCACAGCACCCACAAGGTATGACCTTGCCTTCGGGCCTCCTAACCTGCCCCAGCATGCTCCTCCCATGCATTGACAAGGAGGGTTTGGATCCTCCTCACGCATCGAAGGGGGAGGAGGACAAAAAAAAATCTCACGGCAGTGAGTACAACACTGCCGTTCTCACAGCAGTCCTGGAGGGCAAGAGCCTGCACGGTGAGCCATCTGCCCAGCTCCCACCACGCAGGGGGCTTACAGTCACCTGCTTGCTTTCGCGCTTGTCATTGCTGCAGGCACCGTGCGTCAAGGGAAGATGATAGCTGCAACCTAACACAGAAATAATTAAGTGAGGTGCACCGAGGGGAAAATACCATGATGGCTGCGATGAGCATCAACAGCCCGCAGCCCCAGGCGGCACGAGTTGTCAGGAGCGGGGAGCAGCATCCCCGAGAGAGCTGCCACTCAGCATGCTAATTTGTAGTGGCCGGGCAGCCCTCTCCCTCCCGGCCCTCAGCCCGCTGCCAGAAAACAGCACAGCATGTAAATTTACACTGCAAGGAATTAACGGTCAGCTCTGGAGGGAGGCGTTTCGGGTTACACGGCTGCAGCTGGGTGATTGGATCGGGTGTGAGAGGCTGAGCGCTGGGGAGGAAGGACCTGCCACCCCGCAGCATCTTCTCGTGGCGCTTGCCAAGCCCTCTCAGACGCGGATCTGGTGGCTCTTGCTCATTGTGAATGGCTTATCTGCTTTTAACTTCTCTTCTTGGTGAAACTGGGGGGGGAAAGACTCCAGGAATGAAAGGCAGAGCAAGGTGGGATCTCTCCAGGAGCTCTGGGTGTCCTGCTGCACGGAGAGGAAAGGAAAGCATCACAGAACATCACAGAACAGCTGAGGCTGGAAGGGACCTCTGGAGATCATCTAGTCCAACCCCCTGCTCAAGCAGGGTCACCTAAAGCACATTGCCCAGGACCCTGTCCAGACAGCTTTTGAATATCTCCAAGGATGGAGACTCCACAACCTCTCTGGGCAAACAGCTCCTTGCTCCTCTTTCACTGGGACAAAGGACAGGAGCTGAGAAAGGGTCTGGAATAAGAAAGGGCATTTGGCTCCCAAGGCCGCGGGAATTTTGCACACAGCAAGCGAGGCTCGGCCTTTCCCAGGGCGCAGCCATCGCGGTCGGCTCCATCCGAAGGAGCTGCGGAGCAAAAGGGTGACAGATCTCAGGGGGGCAGAGAAAACAGCCGGTGCCCGGAAAGGTTGCGTGCGCAGAGGCCGCCGGGAGCAGCCCTCGCCTGCCCGGCGCTGATGGGAGCTGTGCCGGGAATGCTGCGTCCAGGTCAGAGCACCTCACAGCAGGAAAATATGGAATAAACGCTGGGGAAGGGTTTTAGAAGAAAGCAGAGAACTGCGATAAGGCGGCTGGGCTGGAGGGTGTGGGCTGAGCTCTGCGGGAAGATTAAAAGAGCTATATACATGCAGCGGCGCTGGGAGACGGCTAAGGGACCATGATAACAGCCTGCAAATATTTGGATGCTGTAAACATCAAGGAGGGAGAGGAGTTATTTACGGTTATACATGGGGCATAACTAAGAGTAATGGGATGAGATTAGGAAAGGAAGGTTTTAGGCTGAATATCAGGAAATATTTCCCAACAATGTAATGCGTTAGGCTGCAGAATAATCCTTCCAAGGGGGCCATGGGAGCACATCAGTGTAGACGGTTACAGCTACCCATGACTAAACCCTGGGCTATGTGCTGCCAGGCCTAATGGATAATGTAATTTCTCTCTCTGGCCTCCAAGGTTATTTCCTTCCTGTCTGTACAGGAGGAATATCTTATCAAGCTATACATGCTTCTACCATGATGCTCCTCTCGTCGGAGGCACAAGAGACTCCCAATTCCCTGTCCTGCAAGGAGTCAGAGGATTTGGCATGTACCCTGCCTTGTGGGGTCACACCTCTTGCCTTTAAGGCACAACCACTTCTCCCAAAATTCATCCAAAATGGATACAACCTGCGCTGCAAAAAACAGATGGAGCTGGATAATTTTTCACTGGTTTTAAATTTGCAATTAGATAACATGCAAAGGAGGAATGTAAAAGAAAATGGTCCACGTGGCATGAAGAAGGGAATGGGGCAAGGAGAAATACACCTTGTATTTTCTGCATACAGGAGCCTTAAACCTTCACAACTAAACTGTGTTTCTCCTGTTTATTTACAGAGGACAGCAGGAGAGGTTTGAACCTCAGGCTGACATGGAGTCCCCACGTAAGGAGGATCGGTTAGGAGGCAGCTTGGTAGAAGCATCCTTACTGAGGCTTTCGGAGGAGACTCCTTTCTCTGTCACGCTCTCGGGCTCCTCACTGAAAAGCCGGCCAGGCAGGGGCACGTTTAGCCCCAGCCAAGCCTACAAGACACAAGGCAGAGCAGCATGAAGCTGGGACATGCTGGGAGGAGGGGGAATAGGGTTCTCTAATAAATAAACAGCCTTTAACACTGAATCCCATGGATAATAATCCATCAAATCCTAAAGGTTTGCCCTGAGCAACCACCCAGTTTGTGTACAGTGGGTTACTTCCTTCATAATAATCTTCCATGCATCCGTATTTCCCATATATTTTTCCACCTCATCCTATGCCTTGCAATCTTGGCTTATAACGCATTTTAGAGTTATTGTATGTCGCATATGGGTTTATGTTTAAAAAAAATCAAACCACAGCTCAGATCAGACACACCGTGGCCATAGGAAGAGTGGTTAAAAATGCTGAGTAAACCTAGGGAATATATTTTCCACCTGCAGTCTTTAACTACCAGTGACTTCCACGTGCGTAAGCCGTGATCACAGACCCCGGCACACTGCGGAGGAGCTATTTGCAGACATGCCCATGTGCAAGAGTGGAAATCACGGGAGGTGCCTCACGGCAGGCTGCTGGCATTGCCGAGGCATGGACAAGACCGAGGAGCCAGCAGGTCTCCAGACACTAGATTACGAGGCATTGAAGAAACATTTCTAACATGCCACGCTGCTTTAAAACTAAAGATGCGAAACCCAAGGTAGCAGCCACCAAGTCCATAAGAGGGTCCCGGCTTTCCCCGGGAAAGGCGGACGCTCTGCATGGTTGCAGCCAGCCCAGCAGCAGCGTGCACGGGTGGCCGGTGAAGAGGAGAGCTGTACACCGCCGTTCGCCCACAGTGTGCACGCTCCCAGCGCCCTGGGACGGAGCATCGCCCGCTATCAGCTGTGAGTCACCACCAGCAGCAGAATACTAGACCCAAAGAACCAGAGGTCTTATCCAGCATGGAGGAGCCCAAGTTCCCATGTTTACTTAAGCACGAAGCAGAATAAACTCTGGTCCTTAAAACTAAACATTTAAATGCACTCACTAATCCCTAGACATACAGAAAGCAATTATACAAACACACCTTAAATGTTTTTGGCAATTTTTGCAGCTCACCCAGAAATAAGTGTCATCTTTCAAAACAGGAATCTCCAAGTCGGCAGGGAAGTGTCCTGCTCTTCTCTTGTGCAGGTACCAAAAGGTGAAACCAGGAAAGCCCCAACCAGGCGTCTGTCCTCACTCAAAGCAGACACCAAGCATTGCAAATGACACAGAGCAGAAAACACCTCTGTGTCTAGGAGGTGCAGGTGGATCATCCCTGCAGGCCAGGGAAGACAGAGGAGAATTCAAACGTCTTTCATCGTCATGGGCAGCGCTCGATTTTATGACCGGGAGGCTGAGCCTACAGCTTTCCCTCGTAGCCATGTGTAGATCCCTTTTTAAAAAGTGGCTCCACTCCAGCCGCACCATTGAAACACTGTTTAAATAGTTTCTGAAATATTTTTTTCATTTATATTCCTCTTCCCGAAAACATGAGTGGTTGCTATATTTAATGTTTTGTAGAGTAAAACCACAAGGTTTCGCTCAGTCCTCATCTATAATTGTGGTAGACACTAAAAAATCCCTTGAGAGCCCTTGCACACAGGGAGCCAGACCAGATCCTCCAAGTTTCCTCCACACGCAAATCCTGCTAAATAACAAATATTAATATAGAGTAAATAATAATTGTGATACTTAGCACTTTCCAGCCATAGATCTCAAGGTATTTCATGGAGCCGGATGAGTATCTTTATTCTCTTACTCACAGGCAAATGAGGGCTTCTCTTCTGCAAACAATTTCCACACAAATGTTTAATTTTAACCTTGCACCTAGTGCTGGTGATTACGCTGTGGTCGGAGCAGCCGTTGGGAGAACTCCAGGTCAGTCGTCTGCTGTAGACATTCCCTAGGGAAACAAAAACGCTAAAGGTGTTTTCAATACATACACATGGACAATTCAGCAGCTTTCCAATTGCCAAATATTTGCACCCAAACTCATTCATTTTCTTGCTCTTTCATTGCTATGAGCATTTTTAGTTTAGTCATGTTTCAGTGGGAGAGAGCTCAGCCCTTTCATACCTTTGGAGGAAATCTGTTCACATCATGCTCCATATCTGCAGAAGCCACAAACGCGTTTCCCTGGCCTCACCTGGGCCCACTTGCTAGTCCGGATCGGCACCGCCCAGAGTCCCAGCCCCGCTCCAGCACCCATGCAGCTTTTGTGCTCTCCAAACAGAGTACAAAAAATTTCCTGTGCCCTCTGGCATTGACAACTTGGTTTCCTGTAAGAGGTCCATCATCATTTTATCTGTGCCATTCAAATAGGCACAAAAAAAATCTTTCATCTTTTCTGCAATCATTTAAAAACTTGTATTTGTTTTGGGGGAGTGGGGGGCGATTTTCAGAAGAGTGTCAGGATAAGGGGGTTTGAGGGAAACAGAAGGAGGATGACAGCCTCATGAAATGGAAAACAAACTTTGGATGAATGGAGGTCTAAAACCAGCTGAAATTCTGAACTGTCTAAATCTGCAGAGTAAAAGCCATGAAAGAGCAACAGCTCTGAGCCCCGCTGGGGAGGGGAGGCAGGAGCAGGTCAAAACGTACCTGCTGCGTGGAAGTGGACAGCTGGGATCACCACCATACCTTATGGCACTGCACGCCTCTCCCAAAGCACAGTGGAAGCAAAGGCTTCGGATGAATGCCTTAAATAGCCAACAGCACCAGAACGTATCGTGAGAATCTGTAAAGTTATTGTTTTCTTAAAGGCACACCATTGGCTTGGAAGGCAAAGGGAGGGAAGAGAGTAAAAACACTTTGTCTGAAGGGATATGTGCTACTGAGTTTTACTGATGATGACGATCATGGTAAACCAGAGATGGAGACATCAAAAAGGTAATGCGGATGCTGTGGGGCAAAACGGATGCTCCGGCAAGCTTCGGGAGCTGGGGAGGGTGGAGAGCGCCCCAGATCCCACACAGCACGGAGGCCAG
Organism: Apteryx mantelli; assembly: GCF_036417845.1. Taxonomy (NCBI): domain Eukaryota; kingdom Metazoa; phylum Chordata; class Aves; order Apterygiformes; family Apterygidae; genus Apteryx; species Apteryx mantelli. The sequence goes on along the minus strand of NC_089991.1, from coordinate 4,141,275 downwards.
AAAGCTGGTCTGTCAGCTTTGAAACAGTGGCCCCAAACATACAGAGGTCCCCAGAGAGCAGAAGCACAGTGGTGGGGCCAGTCTTTTGGCAGGGTCCTGTTCTCCGGCACATGGCGAGCCCGGGGGGATAGCCGGGCGCTGCAGGACAGGAGATGAAGAGCGAGCTCTTGGAGGAGCTCATGCAGTGTCTGTCGGGCAAGCTTGGGCAGAGCAACGTCCACCAGGTCTTTACATGTGCAGCTCCCACGTTCACCTCGAGCATCTCCAGCACGGCGCCTAGCTCTACCGTAAAAACACACAAAGGCGTATAAAATGATGCTTGTCACGTTGGCTCCGCTGGCTGCTCTTGGGCTTCCTCTGAAAGCCGTCTCTCATTTATGCCTCGCTGAATTCAGCAGACCTCGGGGATAGGTTTGGCAAATAAAGAGGTCATCTAAATACAGCCTTGTGCGAGACGTTCATGAGTAATGAGATGCATATTGAGAAATCAGTGCAGAGTTTGTTGCATCCTCCCATGTCGCTGGAACCGCACGGAAAGTGCAAATTCCCTAGGAAATGCCACCTCGTATGCAATGCGAGCCCGTGTTTACCCCCAGCGCTGGCCTGCCTGGAGCCAACTTTGCTGGCTGGTGTGTGGGCAGGATCACGGGTGGGAGGAGACAACAGGGGACAAGGCGGCATGTGAACCGCTGCCTGCACAGCTGTGCAGGACGCGCCGGTGCCGAAGAGGCTGAGCACAGAAAGCGGGAGCAGGAGAGGAGCAATGCGGCCCCCCACTTACCCCGCACCAGGTGACAGTTCAAGGCTAACACATGGCAGCCTCTCCCAGAAGGAGCATGCTCTCTTCAGTTTAATCCATCCCTGCAATTAGGAGGTAATAGCTCTAGTGGGAAAATGTAACAAAATATTAAGCCATCAGTTTTCATTTGTATGAGGCCCTGCGTATGTTGCCAGAAAGTGCTGTCCATCTCCCGTTCTCCCCTCTCTGATATGTAATTCCTGCCAAATAATGTATACTTACCTCATTTCCACTCGCAGGTCAGCATGGTGACCTATAAAAATTAACACTTGGGACCCATGCGTAGAATGTGGATGAGTTTCAAATGGATCATAAGGCACTTAAATAGCTTTAGAACAACTTTGGAAGTCATTAATGGTAATAGATACAGGAATGCTAATGCAAGATGGAGACGCTCCCACAGGGCTAGGAAGGAGGCCATCCTGGCTCTGAGAAATTCTCACTCCCCAGTGCTGTTTAAGGACGTAACATAAGGGAGGAAGAGTGGCCAAGCCCAGCCCAACCACAGCCCACTCTCCTGTCTCTGACCATGGCGCAAAGCCAGTCCCTGGGGAAGAGTCTGGAACAGAGTAAGCACACGGTGACAGGTCCCCGGAAGACCTTTGCTTCCCCAATAGCGCATCTCAGGGATTTGCCAAGACAGGGTGGACTTTCTGGGCTTCCCTGCCCTTGGTGGCCTTTTTTCTTCCATAAATTTGACCAGTTATCTTTTGATGCCATGCAAACCTTCAGCGTCCACAACATCCTACAGCAAGGAGTTCCACATAACCAGATACAGCATGAAAAACACCTTCTTTTGTTTTTTTTGAGATAGCCACCTGACAATTTCATGTAATGGTGTGTAGTCCTTATCTTAGAGAAGATACTGAATGATGATTTCCTGTTCACCCTCTTACACTATTCATGATTGCATAAATCTCCAGACATATCTCAGTCATCTCTTCATGAAGGTATGTGAGCACAAATGTACCCTCAAACATGTGCTTAGTCCCTATTCAAGCCAAAACTAAATGCTTCCCAACTAAAGGTAGAACTGATGGTCTCTATTCATGTGTTTTTTTCTGCCAAAGCCTAACAAGGTGGTTTGAGCAAATGCCAAGGTCTAAAACATGGCACTGTTGCGCTGTCAAGGCACAAATACTAAACGCAGTGGAGTATTTTGAGTCAGATGTAATGTCTACCTTGTGAAAACATTGGAGGCATGTTAGTTTTAAGGTATATGTGCCATTTATCAGTTTCCTTCAAAATCTATAGTGCACAATCAGATATAGCCTGAATGGATTGCCATGGAACAAAACAGCAGTAGAGATACTTGAATCAATGTCTAGACCTTAAGTAACTTTTCACTAACGCCAAAACCCCCACGATCCTGTCCTTTGGCAGCAAGTCCTCAGACAGATCTCTATAAAGTCGTTAAATGTGTTGTGATTTAACTGGCAAGTAAACAGCTGACCACAAGCTGCAGAATCAAAAATACTGCTAGCACAAAGATGAGAAGGACATCAATATTTCATTGATTGAGATCTACTCCAATTAATGTCTACATTGTATAAGGAAACATCTCCAAATGTCATTCTTAAAGAATAACAAGCAGTTTTATTGGAGTAAATGTGGCCTTTCCAGTTGTCACAAACAGGGCTGTAATTATTTTCAAAAGCCTAAGAGAATTAAACTAAGTATTTCCACCCTCTACAAAACTTTGTTTGTTTGTTTTTGTTTGTTGTGGGTGATCTTTGGTTTGCAGCTTGTTAGCAGCATGTCACCAGGGGATAAACACAACCACGCAAAAAAACCCTCTTTCCCAACATCTTCTTTCAGAGTGCTGCACGCTCAGCACGCTGCTGTCAGCTGCCTGTGCACACAACAATTGCTGCAGTTTTTTGTTGTTGCATAAATGTCGCCGTTAACAGTTCAGGATGCATAAACATCGAGCTTGTTTGTTTTGTCAGGGTGACAATGATGATCAGTTCCATGATTTAAAAGGAGTCAAGGGATTTCCTTGCCATAACAAGGATTTTCCGTGCTTCCAGCTAACAGGGAAGGTAGCAATGTGCCGCTCATTTTGTCCACTAAGCTATCAGGTCTTCCATGACCGAATCAGTGTGGCTGCACTGGCCTCTGCCCACCGCTTTCACGAACCTGCTCCAAATGCCAACGTCTTCTGCTCTTTTACAGCTTCTTCCACCTGCTGGGACAAAGCTGGGAAGAGGACTTCTCCTGATCCTCATGCTTCCCTGCCATGCTCCCAGCACGCTCCCATTCTATCCTCCGGTGGGCTCCAGCGGCTCTGAAGGATCTTTGACCCTCCGTACTTTTTTTTTTGCAATTATCTTCAAAAACTCATAGCTACATTTTCCAAGTGCCAGAGCAGCTCTGTCCTTCCCTTCACTGTAGTTCTGGGTGTCTTCAGCGACAACAGGGGCCAGGGGCAGGGACAGGCCCGGGTGCCCTCCCGCCGCACTGGCCATAAATCCAGGGGGAGGGCTCCTTTCCGTCTCGCTGCAGCGGGGAACAGGAGAGAAGCAGGGAGGGGAGTGAAGCACTGGAAATATTGCAGACCTTGAATGGATGATCTTGCAGGTCTGACTCACACAAACCTCCCAGCGGAGTGAATGGGAGGGCTGCTGGGCTAGGATTTTAAAGGGAAAATTTCAGCATTTGCTCCCTTCCCCCCCCCCCCACCATGGTTAGGTCTGTCTTGGGAAGGACAATATTTTCCAAACAATTTGTCATTTTTTTTCTGAGCTCTCCTTTCCATTTGGCTCCAAAACAAATGTGCGTGCACAGAAAGAGGCTTATTCCTTTATAATTTGCCTCTTCTGGGAAGTTTAGAAATGTTACAATCCACTCATGTTCCAAACATCCCAGTTTCTCCCAAAGAAGCGTTACAGCCTCTTAGACACTATTCCAAAGATGCACTAACAGGGAAGGCTGAGAATAAAGGCATGGGAGAGCTTAGAAGAGTCATTTCTTTGCTATATTTGGAAATACAGAGAGACTTTATTTTAATGAATGTTTGTGATGATTAAAATAAGCAATTACAGAGGGTTCTTCTGTTTGTGTGGGAACAATTTGTGCCACCATCATGCCGAATACTAGACTCAGTTTGGATTGGTTTTGGAAAAAAAAACCTTTGTGGAAGCTCTTTGGGTTGGAAATGACCCGATGCTATGTTGGTTGGCAGCAGGAGGCTCGCCTGGGTGCAGCTTTCAGGTGCCCAGCAGCACGTTGCCCTTGCAGACGGACCCACAGCGATGTTCTGCACTGCCCCGGTGCCTTTTGGGCACAGACCCCCATGTGCTGTAGGCATCTGAACCTATCTGACTGCTTCTCCAGGTGGGAAGGCTCGTGATGGCCATTTCTAAAGGGGGAAACTGAAGCACAGGCACTATGACCAACTCATTTGCTCTTTGGATCAGGCACAAAGGAGACAAAGAGACTTGGACACCTACAAAGAGATTTACACACATTGCTTCTGCTTTCATCTTATCTCATCCAAAAGTTCACTCCCACATCTTACCTCAGAGGTGCATTTATTCTGCTAGTACCTAGAGCTTGATGTTTGAGCATGACCAGAGGTGTCTTAGTCCTACTGACCTATATGAGTCGCATTCTTACTTTATGGTGAAGAGCTTGGACATGCTCACAGACCAGAATAACTGTTTAGAGAGCATAGTCTCCTAGGCTAGGAGGGACGGGGTCTGTATATAATTCCCCCTTGCAGAGAAGTTTCTGACCTCTCTAGAGCTCTTCCTAACCTGTCTGAAAGGGAGATCACTCAGAGCTTCACAAAGAGAGACTCCCGGGTAGGGGGGGATATTCCTGCATGCAGGAATGTCAGCAGGTTGCAGATGTTCTGATCTTTATGGGGGAAGGATCCTGGTCGCCCTGATCTGCCCCAGGAACATGGGCAAGATGTTCTCCATGTTTGCCATATTCACCTGCCCATAGTCACTACTTTAAATACTTTAAATCTTTGCAGCAATTCAACATCCCAGAGGAGTTTCCTCAGCACCCATCTGGGCAAGGCCTTTCCCAGGAGGGGCCCCGTTTCCAGCAGGCCGGGGGGGCAGGTCTGCCATCCCCTAGCCAAGCCCAGCCCCAAGCAAGCAAGGCCCCTCACAGAGCTCCTGGCGCTGGGACCGCTAGGGCCATCAGCCAGACTGGAGGGACGTGGGGGTGTTTTCCCCCTGGTCTCCTCCTCTCCGCTCCATAGGCAAGCAGACAGCCTGGGAAGCTCCCCTCCATCTTCAGCATGTAAACATCTGCTGGAGGAAGACTTTTCTCCTAATAACACATCATTAAACATTGATTTAAAGACAATCATCTTCCCTCTCTTTAATTTCACAGCACCTTTAAAACAGCTGTTAGGCTGCAGCGGGGACGATCAGCCGAACAGGAAATGCATTGTTAGCTCCTAGCATTAAAACAGTAGAATGCATTAATTTATGAGCTCCTACTCGCTCTCCAAACGTTTTATTATGTTAATATCACCTTGATGTGCTGGTAGGCCCCGGTGCCAAAGCCTCTTTCACACAGTATGTGCCATCCTAAATTACAGGCTGGGCGCCTCCTGGAACTGCCTTTGGAAAACTGGAGTAAACCAGCACTAAAGTTAATATTATCTTACAGACTAACAACCAGCTAATGCTCGACATGTGAATCCCATTTACTTCTCCTCTCTATAACAAATGGCAAGTGTGGGACTGGACTGTTCCTGATTTTATGCTATTTATCTTTCTGATCCATTCCATATTCGTTGCCCTTGTTTTGCAGCTACAGCTATAGTATGTATGTGTGTGTGTGTGTAAAACCCAGTCTGCTCAGGAAAGCACAAGGCATGCCCCGCTCCGGTGTACGCACGGTGCCCAGACGACTCGCGTGTTTTTCGCTCGGGGGGAGACCTTCAAAACGCCCTGCCTGCTTCGGTTCTCAAAAGCCAGGGAGGAGGGCAGGTATTGGAAGTGTGTGATGGGGGAACCTTCAGGCAATTCCCTGGAAAATTAAACTGAACTGCGGGGCTGGGTGGCTGGGGGCTGGGGGCATGGCCGGTGAGCCACGCTGCGTGTCTGTCCGGTGTCCCCTACCCGGGACCGCGTAACCTCCGCCGCGGGGCCGCCCGCCCCTCCGGCTGCTGTTGCTGCCTGGGCAGCACCGGGCGCTGTTTGCTCCCTCCCGGGAGGTGCTCGGCGCTGTGCACCCACCTCTGCGGGGATGTCCTGAATCAGGAGCATTTCCTAAGGCTTCTCCTTGGGGGCAAAAAAAAAAAAGAAAAAAGAAAAAGGCTATTGCTTCTCCCTCCCCCCTCAAACGAGAAAAGCGGCCAGGAGGAAATGAAGAGGGCAGGGGCCATATAACCCGGAGCGCACAGCAGCCCGGAGGGCGGCCGATGCGGCCGCCGGAGCGGAGCGGGCACCCGGCGGCGCTCCCGGGTGCCCCGGCCGCGGCCCGGGGATGCCTTTCCCGGGCGCCCGCAGGGAAGGGGGCCCGCGGGAGCCGGCGCCGCAGGTCTCCCGGTGCGGGCGGCCCTGCCCCCGGCCCTGCCCCGTGTGCGGCACCCTGGGACGGGGCTGACGTCAGGACGAGACGGGGAAATCTCCGCAGAAAAGCCCGGAGCGGCGGCGGGGCGCGCACAGCGCCCGCCGGGCCCGGCTCCCCGCGCCGCCGAGCGCCGCGCCCGGTAAGTGCCCGCGGAGCCGCCGCCGCCGCGCCCCGCGCAGCGCCGAGCACGGCGGCGGCGGGGGCAGCGCAGCGCAGCGCGCCGGGGCTGCCGGCCGCGGCTCGGGGCGGCCGAGCGTCGCGCAAAGCCGGGGCGGGCGCGGGGCGGGCGGGAGGCGGCGCTGGCCTCCGCGCCCGCGGAGCCCCGGGGGCGGCGGGCACGGCGCGGCGCGGCGCGGCGGCAGCGCGCTGCCCGCTCCGCGCAGTCCTTGACATCTTTATACCGCGTATAAATTCTTTCGGGGCCTCTGCGCTTCGTCAGCTCTGACAAATGCGCTCGGAAATACAATTCCAAAGGGGTTACCTCATTTTTTTATTTATTTATTTTTTTAAACGCGCTGCACAGTTTGAAGCCCCAAGCCCTTGTGCTCGGGGCTCTCCCGGTGCGGGCTGGCCGGGCTCTCCGCGGCCGCCCCGGGGCTGCGCGGAGCGCGGCGGCGGCGTTGCGCGATTTTCCTTAGAGGCTGCAGCAGCTTTGATGTGCATCGCGGTGCGAGGCGGCGCAGAGGTCCCCGGCGAGGCCGGGGCTCCCCGGGGGCGTTTGGCAGGTTTGGGGAGAAGGGGGAGCGGTGCCGACCCGCCGAGCGGGGCCGCGGCTGCGCCGCCGCGGAGCAGGCGCTCCCGCCGCAGTCCGCGCTGCTCCCGCGGCCGCAGCGGCGTGGGGACAAGGGGAAAGCCTGGGCCGTCGATTATTTCCGTTTGTAGAAAAATAACGTTCTATAGCCCCTCTGCTTTTTTGTTATTATTATTATTTATTTTCAGTCTAATTTTAAAAACAGGCACCATCTTTAGGAGCTCTATAGTGCGCGAGCGTGTCGCAGCACGGCGCGGGAATAGCTCTTCCGACCAGGGGAAAGAAATTCCCGGAGTGGGACAGAAAAACAGACTTTTTTTTCACATGGTAGCCCTGCTAAAATGGATGTAATAGCTTCCTACTAACGGTATCTTAGGAGGGTTTTTTAGCTGTCGTGTTAAAAGCGTGTCTTTAGGCAAGTTTTTTACTATTCCGTCCTTTTTGCCTAAATTTTTCCAGCCACACTGCAGGCGAAAACAAAGTCCAAGGCACGAATTGAACATAAATAATACTGTTATGCATGAAGCGACCTCCTCCAAGACGTCGGTTTCTTTTTAAATAGCAATTTAAAAATATATAATTTCTACTTAACAAACCAAGGTACATGTTCTCTGGGTTATTCCGTGCGCCAACTCGAGCCGTTGATCTGTAAATTGACTTCCAAATATTTATTGAAACCTAGTTCACTGGGAGAATCTCTCCAAAAATCCTTCATTTGCTTGAAATATGAACAAAGTCCCTGGAAATGTCGCTGTTAGAGCGGTGGCAACATTTCCATGGGGAAGTTTTAGCCGAGTTCGACGTGCCTGTGACCGAGGCGGATATTTCCTACCGAAACCCGCCACCGAACAATAACCTGGCGGGCTCCGAAGCCTTTCGTTTACAGTTGGTTTTATTGTTCACGCAGATTTTACTATGAAATTGTGTATTTCCAAGGGTATGCCCTCCTTTGGGGGTTTAGAGAAGAGAGCGCCTTTCTCAGAGAAAATGCCTGTAGACTGAAAGATGTCTTATTTCCCTCCTGTGATGAGTAGCTCAGATATATGTTGCTTTTAAGCAACAAAAGGGGAGGAGAAAACATTCTCTAGTAAAGCCGAATTCTTTCGTTAGACCGCCTCCTAAACGTGCTAATAAAACTAATTCGTTTTATTTGCCCTGAACTTTTATATCTAACCCCGTGTGCTGATTAGCACAGCCCTCTTGAAGGCAGCGTTTTCCTACCTCTCCGCGAGATGTGCCCGGCAAGATATTGTTGTTTCCACAACGAAACTGGAAGGAAAGTGTGCCGGTGCTTATCTCGGCGGTGTTTGCGCGCCGGGCAGCGGAGCCCAGCGGCCAGAGCTGCGGAAAAATCGCGCCGAGAGCAGCGCGGAGCCGCCGGGGCAGCGCGGAAAATACAGCCTTTCTGGGGAAGAAAAAAGGAAAACAAATAAATAAAGAAAAAGGAAAACAAAAAAAGAAAAGAAAATAGAAGGGAGTGAGCTGAATACACACAAAGGTTAATTGTTTCTCTGATTTTGTATTTTAAAACAGGAAACATACTGGCTCTACAGAGATTCAGTGTTATTCTGAGAACATTAAAGAGCCCGGCACATTATTAGAATATTTCAGCCTTTCAGGAAATGTCCTGTTTAGGGGAAATGTGTTTCCCCCATCAAAATTCTGCAGCAATTAAGAGGTTGCTCGCCTGAAACAAGGTGAAGGAAACGCGCATGGGAACATAATATTGAGCGGTTCCAAACGCAGCTTCTTTTTCTGCTCGAGAAGAGTCCCAACAAATGCTAGACACGGAGTTCTTGGGCCTTTGATTATTCTGCATCAGAGGCATCTTTTTAGTCCACGAAAAAGACACATTTCGGGTCTAAAGATGCACTGAGTAACATGAGCAGGCTGCCTAGCAAACTCCGGTGCCCCTTCCTCCGTCAATTAATCAGAAAAGCATGTTCGCTGTGCTCCGAGAGGGAATTGTGGGACTATATTGTACTTTTCCCCTCTCTTCCTCCCACCTAGAGAAACAAGCCCCACATATTCCTGAGCCGTATATCTTTCTGCGTTGTCCCCGTATAGTGCCGGCTCTCCCTGTCAGATCAGGCTGAGCACGGCCAGAGCTAAATCCAAGCCACTGCTAACAGCAAATTAATATTTTCTTAGCGCATAATGCAGCGCCTGTGGTCTGAAGGATGCGGAGAGGCCATGAAGCAGCTCCGGGCCACGGTGGGACTGTGCTTCCAGACACAGGCACTGGGGAAAAAGAGTTGTCACAGGCCGGTGACAGACACCAAAGAGCGAGTTTTATTTTCGGGGCGAGAGTCGGGGGAGGAGGGTCGAGGGGAAAAGCCCGTCTCCTTCCAACTGCAGAAAACCTAGTAGGAAAACCATTTCTCCAGCCGTCAGTCGCTGCGTTTCAAGAAAGCCTTGGGGTATCATTTGTATCTGTCAAAAAAAATTACGCCTTCGAGTTTTTCATCCCCCGTTTTTGCACGCTCGCCCGGTGCTGCGGGGCCGGCGCTCGGCTGCAGGCGCGGGGCGGCCGCGGGGCCGCGCAGGCTGCGCGGGGCCGCGCATCCCCCGGCCCCCCCCCCCGGCCGGTTGTAACGGGGGGGGACAAGGCGGGGGATAAGGCGACAACAGGGCGGTGGGACCGGGGTCAGCCCCAGCCAGGGGCACCTCGGAGCCGGGCCGTGCCTGGCGTTTGGTGCGAGCACAGGAGGAGCCGGGCGGTCCGGCAGGGTGAGGGGCTGTGCTGGGTGCTGGGAGGCCGTAGGAGACGGTGCCTGAGCACCCGCCCGCGGAGCATCCGCGGGGCAGCGCTGCGCGGAGGGGCCCTGCGCGCCCGCGCCAGCCGGGGGCTCAGCTGGGCCGCCGAGCGACGAGGGCTGCGGATCCAAGAGGGGCTGATTTCGTTTCGCTCAACCCCCTAGGAAAATTGCTTTCCTGGCTGCGCAGAAGAGCACAGGCCGGCTAGGAGCCAGCGTAATTTTCCACCTTCCTTCCCTGAGCGATTTAACATGCTTTTTCGGCTGGGTTTCTTTCCCCCCGGCTCTCCCTCTTTCTGCTTCCCTCTCCCCCCTCCACCCGCCCCGGTGCGGCCTCCGGGGCCGGGGGGGGTCCCAGCTCTCGCCGTTGTCGCCGTCGCTTGGAGTTTGCTCCGTTTCCCCGCGGTGCCGGACCGGGTCCCCCCTCACCCCCGCCCCGACGGGCCCCCACTGCCCCGGGACACTGCACCCGCGTTTCCCACCCCCCCACCCCTCGGCGCGGTCCGCGCTGTCCCGCAGACACGCGTGTGCGCCCCCCGGTTTGCTCGTTCCCAGCCCGCGTGGGCGAGAGCCGCGCACCGCCGGTGCCCGACCAGCCGGGGAGCAAATGCCGGCAGCAGCGGCTGGAGGCCAAAAAGCGACCGATCCGCCCGCGGGAGGGACATTTTCAAAGAAGGAAGCTTTAAAAATACCTCTGCGCTCGGGCGTGCAGCAGAGCTGCGCGTTTGCAGCCGCTTTCGCCTCCCCGTCGATTTTTCTTGCTTCAAAGAGTGGCGATCCCCCCTTCCCCAGCCCCACACATCCCCCCAGCCCCACACTTTCAGGAGGATTTTATTATTAATGCTCTTTTCTTGCAGCAAGTCCTGGCCGGGCTGACCCCGCGGGGGCAGAGGCAAGGCCACATCCCAGCCCACAGGGCATGGAGCTGCATCCACGTCTCGGTGCCACCAGAAACTTTTCTGGTCCCCAAACCCGCCTTTGCCTGGAAGGGTAGCGCTCTCCACAGCCTGGTCCTGGCAGCCAGCAGGACCCCATCCATGCCAGTGGGACAGGTCTCCCGTGATAAAAGAGCAAAGGAGCTTCCTCGCTCCTCCGCTGCCGGGCGAAGGTTGGGTTTGCTTTGCTTGGGTTTGGTTCGGCTTGGTTTGGTTTGGTTTAGATTCGTTTGGCTTGGTTTGATTTGGTTTGGCTTGGTTTGATCTGGCTTGGTCGAGTCGGGCTGGGTTGGGTTGGATGGGATTGAGTTGATTTGTGTTGGCTTGGCTTGGGTTTGGTTGAGTTTGGTTTGATTTGGTTGTGCTGGGTTTGGTTTAGTTGGTCTTGGTTGAGGAGCCTCTCGCTACTCCCCTGTCACACTACAGCTCTTTTTCTCGAAGGGTTTCCCTTTTCTTTCGGGCGGGGACGGGCTTGGGAGGAGATCCTTTTTTTTTTTTTTTTTTTTTTGGTAACAATTCCTAATAATTTATAGACTGAATCCGAGTCTATACAATGCTAATAAATTTGAAGAGGAAAAGCTGGCAGAGACTTAACTTTGCTGCCTGATATATGGCCCAGGTGGTTTTGTGTTGGCTACAGATGCCGAAGCCTGTCGGGGGTGGGAGCTCTCTTCCCAAAGCAGACCCCCCCTTTCCCGGTCCCGCGAGGGTCCCAGGCGTCCGAGGGGTGGCACGGCCCCGGCCCGGTGCCCTCGGCAGCCCCCGGCCAGGGCTTGTCCCCGGGCCGGGGCTCAGCGCAGGCTTTGCGGGTGCCACTTGCCACCTCAGCAAACACGGGGCTGTCCCAAGGACCAGGGGACCGTCCCTGCTTCGGAAGGCGCTGGAAGTCCTTCTCTGAGGTAGACGTTTCTCGTCTTCTTCTTAACGGGGTTGTCACTGGCGTGGCCAACGCTGATGTATTTATAAGCGCCAGCCCTCGTTCTTCTATTATTTATGGCCGGTGGAAGCGGAGTGGTTTATCTGCGTGTCTCCAGCATTTTTACAAAGCCTTGAAAGCAGTTTCTCTTCTTTTTTAACGCTTGCAAGCCGCCACCTGAGGGGTCCGGGGGGGTGGGGGGGGGGCTCTGCTTGCCGGCCCGCTTGCAGGGCGCTGCGGCGGCGTTACCGATCTGTCTAAACCCGGCGCGCCCCAAAGACGAGCGGGGCCGAGTCCCCGCCGCCCCCCTGCGCGCCCTTCCCACGCCCACGCGGGTGGCGGCTGCCGGGCACGGCCCCGTGGGGGGGGCCCGCAAGCCCCCGCAAGCTGCCGCCTCTGCTCCCTTCTCCCGGGCGCCTCCATCCCCCGGGACAGGCCCGGGAAGCGGGAGGGCGGAGGGGAAGCCCGGGGCAGCAGGAGCGGGCTGTCTTGGGCATGCCCTAGCTCGAAGGCACAGCATGACGTCAGGGGAGCTGGCGGCCATGACGTCACGCGGGTGAGCCCGTGACGCAGCGCCTGGCGTCGGGGGGATGCCGGGAGCGGGGCGTGCCCCGGCACCTTGTCTCCCGTGCCCCGAAGCCCCACCCGGGGTGCGGGGAGCGGAACCGGCCTGGCGGGACGGGAGGGGGAAGCGCAAAACCTCCCGTGTGCTGTCGCGACACGAGTTGTCGTGACAAACTACAGGTAAAGCCGGTCCGGGTTTGCTCTGTGCAGGAGGAGTTCTTTCCCCGCCAAGGTGCGGAGGGAAAAGATGCCCTGGTATATGAATGTACACACACACACACGCACACACACACACACACGCACACACACACACACACACACACATATATATATATATATATATATATACGAATAAGCGCACGCCTGCAGCTCCTGGCGCGTGTGCGGGTATGCGGTAAATGCACGACATCGCGCCCTCGGCCCGGGCACTGACACGCGTGGGTGCCTCGGGAGCGGAGGAAGCAGGAGGAAGCCGGGCGCTCTCTGCCCTTAGCGCCCGGAGCGGGCCGGGGGAGGGTCCTGCCCCGTCCCCGCCTCCCGAAATCCTCTTCAGACGCCCGGGATCGTTAGGACCAGCCCGTTATTTTCTCCTTTCGCTTAGTCTCCGGTGTTTAAGGGCAGTTCCCGGGACAGTTTTACCCCCACCGGGCGCGCACCCTGTGCCCGTGCCTTGTCGGGTCTCGAACCGGCAGCTCCCGGGTCTGGCCTGGGCCGGCCCTGCGCGCCCCCGGCCCCGTCGGGTGCAGGGACGCGGGGCTGCCCGGGCTGGGGCTCGTCCCCGGTGCCCCGGAGCGGGGAGCCCCGCTGGGCCGAGGCAGCGCGGCCCCAGCAGCCGGCAGCCCGGGGGGAGCCCCCGCACCCCCGCCCGGCCCCGCGCCCTGGGGACCCCCAGAAAGAGCCGGGGGGTCCGTCGCGGTGGGAGGTAGCTGGAGCGGGCACTGTCGCGATCGTAACTTCGCCTCGATGAAAACACGCCGGTGCCCAGGGCCCAGCCTTTCTTAGCGCCCTGAGGAGAAGAGTTGAGCCTAGAACGAATTTTCAAAATATATTTTATAGAGCAGAACAAAGACTGTAAATTAGGCACATTAAAAAAAAAGAAAAAAGAAAAAAAGAAGAAGAAGAAGAAGAAAGGAAAATCCCGCCTCCAGTTTTAAGGCTGCTCTAAGCAGTAGGTTTAAAATAGCCGGATTATAACAACACTGCTGTTCGCACTGCCCTACCAGGACGGCTCCCGCCCAGGAGCGAGCGGGGGGCCCCGGAGAGCTGCCCTCGGGCTGCCCGGCTCCCCACAGCCCGGCCTGGCCGCAGAAACCGGGAAGAGGAGCAATAACGGGTCTGGGCACGCTGCACCCAGCAATCCGGTCACCTCAAGAACAAGGCCATCAGCGCCTCCCGGGAAGGTCGCGGTCCCTCCGCACCGTGGGATCCTGCCTCAGCTGAGCTCGTTAAAGTCAAGAGGCCCTCGCTGTAAATATTTGCATTTTAAACCATGTCCAGGTTTAGCAGCCCCGAAAGTGCCTGGTTCACCTCTCGTGCCCGAAATTCCCCATCGTAGTCAGGCTCCTGAGTCGAGTCCCGTCGGAGAGCTGTGGACGGACACAGGGATATTAATTTGCCATCCAAAAATAAAAATAAAAATAAATAAGAAGAGAGAGACCTGAGTATGCCAGCACCTACCTGTCGCTACGCTTAACTGCTGCAGAAGTGAAGCTCAGAAGTGCAGGGGCTGCGGCTGAGAGCCCTTGGGCGCCGCGGGGTGCGGGCAGGGGTCCCTCCTCCTCCAGCCCCCCGGGCTCGCAGTGCGCTCCCGGGCGGCGGGGGGAGCCCGGATAAATCCCCCCGCGCCGGGTAGGAAAAAAGCTGCAGAGCTGGAACGTTGCTGCCATCCACTTTCCATGAAACAGTTCAAAAGTTCTCTCCCACATCTTTACTTGATTTGAAAGCAAAATAGAGTGTCAGGATGGATCAGTGAAATCGAGCAGAGAAAATAAAGAGGAAAAGGTCCTTTCGCTGGGAAGAGTTACACCCAGGGTCTCCCACCACCCGGCGACACCCCCGCCGGGACGCAGGGCTGCGGGACCGGCCCTGCCCGCGCAGGGCGCAGCGCAGCGCAGCGCAGCGCACATCGGCGCCGCTGGCTCCGCCGAGGCGAGCGGAGCGCGGCCGGGGAGCCGGCGCGTTTCCCACGCGTGTCTGCGCCTCTGCACGGCGCTTCGTGCTTTCCCCGTGAGGCTTGGGCTTTTTTTTCCCCTCTGCCCCGGTGGAAAGCTCCGAGGCCAAGCGATTCCTTTGAGTTTTTCTACCCTCCCCCCCCAAAACACCGAGGTGTTTCCTTAGTGCCGGGGAAGGGCCCCAAACGCCACGATAACCGCGGCCTGCGCGCGGCGCAGCGCAGCGCAGCGCAGCGCGCTGGGCACCTGGAGACCTGCGCTGCTTTAACCCCCCTGGCGGGACAGCGGCGCTCCCAAATGCGCTCGCGTTTGGAGGCTTTGCTTCCCGAAGGGCCGCCCCACACCTGGCCGTGCGGAGCAGCGCGCACCGGGGCACTGCAACGGGACCAGGCCCCGGGGCCGCCCCCGGGCCTGGCGCACTCGGGCTCGCCCAGATTTGGGGGAAGGGGGGGGGGTCTCTCTCCCGAGGCCTTCCTTACGGATTGCCCCGGCCTCCGCGCTCGCAAAGCCTCCCAGGGCCGGAGAGCCGCAAACACCCCTCCGGAGGGTCACCGGGAGTTCGCTGCGGGAGGAAAATTATTTGTTATTAATAACGTGCTGAAAGATGATGTGATGGGAGCGCTCGCGCTGCAGTTGTTGCTCAGGCACAAATCTCGGCGGGCCTCTGCGAGCGGGGCACGGCGGATGGGCCGGCCGGGGCAGAGCTCCTAAATATTTTTATTATTAACCCATCAGTGAATATTATATATATTTTATATACATATACAAAAATATATGTATAATATATGTATAAATATATGTATAATATTTATATATGTATGTGTGTATGTATAAAAAATAAAAACAGTTCACACACAAAACCCAGGAGGCGTCCGGAAAATAAATTCCCTCCAGCTCGGAGGAATGCGCTCTCCGCGGGACCAAAACTCGCGGCGGGGCCGCCCTGCGGCGGCGCGGTCGCGGCGCTGCGCGGGGCGCGTTGGGCGGCGTGCGAGCAGCGCATCCCCGCGCAGCCGGGCTCCGGCGGGGCTGGGCAGGCGGGATGCGCGTGGAGATGCCATGCTGCGCCGGGGCGCAAACTGCGCGCCGCTGCCCCGCAGCCGCGGGCAGGCCCCAGGGGCGGAGGAGGGAGGAGGGAGGGCTCGCGTGGGTGCGGTGCCCCGCGTGGGGGCGGGGGGGGGGCGGCTGGCACTGCGCGGGGGCGGGCAAGGGGGTCAGCCCCCTCCGCGCTCCTCCGCGGCCCTCCGCACCCCGCTGAGCGCGGCCTCCAGGGGGGAGCCGCCTCCGCGTGGAAAAACGCACCAGCAGGCCGGGGGGGGGGGGGGGACGGACGGACTGTGCGGCTCGTCGCCCCCCGGGCTGGCGGCGGGCGGGGGGTGCCCGCGCTGCCGCCCGCAAGGCCGGGGAGCGTTTTTTACCTTTCCATTCGTTTCTGAAATATATATATGTTTTTTAAATCGCTGAGTACAGGCTGGGGGGGGGTGGGGGGGAGGGCGGGGACCCCCTGGGCAGAAGGGCCGGCGCCTGCACGCCGGGCAGGGCGGGTGCCCGCCGGGGGGCCGCGGGCCGGGCCGCGGCCGCGCAAGGCGCGCACATCGGCGGGGAGCGCGGAGGCAGGTCCGCCCGCGGCCGGGCTGGGCGAGCGCTAGATGGAGTGATGCATTAGCGAGACGGGGAGGTTTTAACCTTCAGGGGGAGGAGCCGCGTTTAACTACAGGCATTTGTTCTAGGGCAGGTCACTTTAATCTCTTTAGCTTTAAACTGTCCAACTCGCAACTCGCGTTTCTCTATAAGGGATCTTTACCACTTTCCTGCCTATGCGGCCGGACTGCCGTGCCTCTCCCCGCGCAGAGACAACCGGCTTCGAGGCATTGCCCAGATCTCTTCTTCCGAAACCCTTAAAATAATACTGTTAGTAATAAGTGGATTTGCTTTTGTTTTCGTTGTTTTTTTTTTTCCTTAAAAAAAAAGAGGGGGGGGAGCTCCTTGTTCCTTTCTGTGTGGAATAAACACCTGCAAAATCCCCCAGGCAGCCCGGCGCCCCTGCCATGGATTCCTTTAAAGGTGGAATGAACTTGGAGAGACTGCCCGAGAGCTTGAGACCCCAACCCTCCCATGACATGGCTTCCAGCTTCCATTTGCAAAGATCCTCGGAGCCCAGGGACCCGATCGAGAACTCGGCCAGTGAATCCTCCGACGCGGAGGTGCCAGGTAACCCGCGGCCCGGCCCGCGCCCCCCGCCCGCCCGCCCGCCCGCCGCGGCCGTCGCCGCCGCCGCCCGGCCCGCACCGCTGCCCCGCGGCGCCGGGGGGGGCAGCAGCCACCGGCTCTTTCCCTAATGAGCGCAATTAATTGGAGGCGAAGCGGAGGGGGGGGGGAGGGGGGCGCGGGGAGCAGCCGCCTCCGCCGGGCCCCGCGCTGACAGCCGCGGAGCCGAGACACATGGCTGCGCGCCCCAGCCCAGGAGCGGCTTCTTTTCTTTTTTTTTTTCTTTTTTTTTTTCTTTTTTTTTTTTTTTTTAACAGATATTAATTGATCGGGGAGAAGGGAAAGGGGGGGGCTCTTCGGGGACTGCGGTTTTGCCGGATGTTTCTGAAATAATGTCAGCTTTTGCTCGGGTTTATTTTCCAGCTCGGGTGGTGCAGACATGTAAAAAGATCTCTCTGTCAAAGGAGGGGGAAGAGAGGAAAAAAAAAAATGTCCCGCAGAGGAAGAGAGGCGGCGCGGGGCCGCGGCGGGCCGGCGCAAGCAGCGCGGGCCGCCGCGGAGGGCTGTGCGCGGCCGCAGCGCGGCGGGGAGAGCAGGGGGCTCGTGGCGGGGCCGCGGGCTCTCCGAGGGCTCCCGCACTCCCGGGCGACGCGTGCAAGGATTGCAGGGAAAGCTGTGGTTTCCCAGTTTGTATTTCATTAGAGCAGCAACATCTCTAGGATGACAAGGCAGGCTGCGAGGAGGAAACAAAAGCTGAAGGAAAGAGCGTTGATGTCTGCTCTCCACCGTGTCTCTTGCAGGAGACGCCTATATCTCACATTATTTTTTTGTAGTTGCTGTTGTTTTCAGTTTTAGCAGGTCCTATAATCTCTCGAGTGGCCGCGGCACGATTCAATCCCAAAGTGGCACACAGTGATAAACAGGGTCTGGTTTGTGCCTCCCTGTCTGATTCGCAAACAAAGTTAGGGAGCGTTCAGCCCGGAGTCTGGAAAGGACTCCGAGATTAGAGAGGATTATTTGAGATTAGAGAGGGAGATTTGCTCCATTTTGCCGTACCCCTATATGTGACCCCTCCGTGCTGGAGGAGGGCTAAAGACCTGCCTACTTTTCTACTCCGAGAAGTTGCAAAACACCTTTCTCATTTTCTTTTCCTTTTTTTTTTAAATGGGAAAAAAAAAGAAACAAATGCCAATTAAATCTAACGTGTGTTATGATTTGAAATTGTACCAGAGCCCGGCTCGGTGGCTCGATTTTTAATGAAATCATGGCGGGGCTAAATCCGGAGGTTTGCAGTCGTCTGGATGGATCACCGCTGCGGCTGCAATGGTGTTTCCTTTCACCTCCCCTCCCCGGCTCCCCCTCGCCCCAGTTTCGCCGAGCGCTTCCCAGCCAAGAGAGAGAAAGGAAAAAAAAAGAAAAAGAAAAAAGCGTATCGAGCAATATTTGTATTTTCGGAGAGCACCTTCAGTCTGTTTCCGCGGCCCTGGCCGCGGAGCCGTGCGGGCTCGGCCGGTCCAGCCGGCCACAAGGCCGGGCCCGGCGGGGCAGGATCCGGGCAGCAGGGAAATCCTAATGGGGTTTCTCTCGCAGGCCTTGTTTGCTCTGCAAACCACTTACTGCAGATAGAGGCCATCCGGGCGGCAATAAGCCCCTTTACCGCTTTGGGGTTTCCATTTAAGCGTTTGAGCTCGCTCTCCCTCCCTTTTTATTACGGAGGGTTCCCAGGCGAAGGCCGATTAATGGGTGACTTTGCAAGGACGAGCCCCCCGCACCCACCGCGCAGCGGGGCTTGCGTGCGGCCCGCGGGTATTTTAGGCTCCCGGTTGCCTCGCCGCGGTCGCGGCTGCAGAAATGCGCCCGGGCCCGGCACCGCCGGCCGCGGGGCAGCGGAGGGGGCAGGAGCCGAGGCGGCGGGGCCGGGCGGGCGCTTGCGAGCCAGGCGTGCGCGGCGCGCTGCGCTCCCGCGGAGCTTCCCTTCTGCCGCCGGCCGGGCCGGGCCGGGCCGAGCCGAGCCGAGCCGAGCCGGGACAGGTCGGGCCGAGCCGAGCCGAGCCGAGCCGGGACAGGCCGAGCCGAGCCGAGCCGGGCCGGGCCTGTGCCGCCCCCGGCCCCAAAAGCCGCGGCCGGGGCCGCACCTCTCCCCGCTCCCGCCGCCGGGCCCGGGCTGGCGGGCTCATTTCGTTCAGGCCTTTCAGTCCCTTTCCGGGCGTTCAAACCGGGCCAGATCCCACCGCGGCTTTGGGAGAGGAGTGCTGGAAGGGCTTTTTTCGAAACGAGAGCGGGTTTTTTTTTCCCCCGTGGCTGCGGGGTCGGGGCAGGATTCCTGCCTCCAGTCCTTGCAAATCCCGATCACTAAAACGCGGCTGGGCTTTTTTGCTTTAGCTCTTTCGATACGGTTTTTGTGGAAGGATTTCGCTCAGCTTCGGGTTAAAATAAACACTAAAATCCTAAAAGCAAAGCAAAAAAAAAAAAAAAGAGGGGGGAAGTAGAGAGGTAGAGAGGTAGAGAGAGAGAGGGTGCCTTTTGCAATTAGTTACTGCTGGGTTTTACACCCCTGTCCTTCCAAAGTTTCCTGTCGCGGCCGAGCACAACAAAGACAATGGAGCAAAGATCGCGCCGTAGGTTTAAAGGAGGAAAAAAAAAAAAAAAAAAGGGAGCCGGGGAGGGGAAAACAGGCCGATGCTTCAGGGGATCCGCTCCCTCCGTGGCTGCCCTCGCCCCTCCGGTCCTCTTCGGCCCCGGTGTCCCGCAGCCTCCCCGCCGGGCTGGGGCCGAGCAGGGCACCGCGCTCCTGCCGCAGCTGCGCCGGGAAACGGCGGGTCTCGCTGCGGGGCTGCGGGGCGGCTGGCGGGGCCCCGCGTGGGCCCTCCCGCGTGTCCCTCCGGCGGGGCGGGCAGGGGGCTGCGTGCCTGCCTTTGTGTGTCTGTATTTCTGCTTGCAAAACCAAAACAAAGCAAAGCAAAACAAAACAAAAATGCAACAACAACAAAAAAAAAAACAACCGACACTCCACCACAGAAAAGGAGCGAAGCGGCGAGCAGAAAAACGAGGACGGGGCCGCTGACGACCCGGCGAAGAAGAAGAAGCAGCGGCGGCAGCGGACCCACTTCACCAGCCAGCAGCTGCAGGAGCTGGAGGCCACTTTCCAGAGGAACCGCTACCCGGACATGAGCATGCGGGAGGAGATCGCCGTGTGGACAAACCTCACCGAGCCCCGAGTCCGGGTAAGAGGGGCGCGGGACACGCCGCTCCGCGGGCCCGGGGTGCTGCGGGGATGCGGCGCGGGGGCAGCTGCCGGCGCGGGGTCGGGCTGGGGGGGAATCGCCCCTCTCGGGAGCGCGGGGCCGGCGGGGGGGTTATTTTAATTGCAAAACTTCGGGTCCCGGCCGAGGAGGAGAGAGCCATGTCCCGGCCGCGGGGCTGCCGCTCGGAGCGGGGCCTGGGGAGGCCCGGCCGCGCCAGGGGCTCCGCCACGTTATAACCATAGTCGTGATAATAATAATATTTCAATAAGCTGCTGCTTGGAGCGCTGGTGGCCGCTGCATCGCGGCTCAGCCTGCTCGGCCCCGTCCGCAAGGCCGGGCGGGCTCGACGAAGCCCCCGCGGCCGCGCATCCTGCGCGCCCCGCGGCCGGGCACCGCCGGGCCGGCAGGCCGGTTGCTTGCGGACGCCGCCGATGGACAAGCTGACGGCCAAGGGCCGGGCGGCGCTGGCACTGCAAAGTCGATAAGCGCGGCGGCCGCACGCTTGAGAGGCGAAGGTGCCGGGTCTGGCCATGTCTCCGCGCCGGTGCCACCTCGGTGTATATATATATATATAGCCGCGACAGTCGTTTAGGGAGGGAGATTTACGCGTGCGATAGGTCCGCAGCGAAGGGCCAGGTCGGAGCCGCTCGGGCTGGATCGATCCTTAGACTTTCCGCCCGCCGTGCCTTGGCCGGCCCGCTTTGCCCGCCTCCCCCCCGCCTCCCTGCCGGGCTGCTTCCGCGGGTGCCGGCGCAGGGGGCCGCGCGGAGGGCGCGGGGCGGCGGCGGGGCTCCGCGCCCGCACGGAAACTGCCGGGAAAAACGGAGGTGCGCGAGGCTCTGGCTGCCGGGCGCTGCAACGGGCAGCCCCGCAGCTGGGAAAAGCCACTTTTGTCTCGGCAATTAAACGGCGAGTGACCAAATCAGATCGCAGAGATTGTGTTTTGAATCTCTCCCGAGTAGACAGCCGCTGCATCTGAAAGCGTTGTCTTAATTGCATTTAAAACAAAACAAAGCCAGGGAGAGGACTGAGCTGCATTAATATTGCTGGAATACTTCAGGAAGCAAATAAAACTAATATACGAGTTGCCATTACCATTATTTCGTTCTCCCTCTGTATGGAGATGTTTTGGTTTGATGTTCTGAGATTGCAGCTTGCAAATCTAACCTTGATTTGCTTTGAGGGCCTTACTTTAAAATGTCTAGGAGCCATAATTAAAACTATTACCCTCATTTTCAGGAAATTCCTGTCTGGAAGCACCTTCCGAGGAGTGAATTACAGGTTTTGAACATGCTGGCTTTCGTTTCCTCTTCATATTTATATGGGATTTTTTTTTCCCTTATTATTATTATTTTTCCAATAGACCTCGCCATTCTTTCCCTCGAAGTTTCCAGCCCTGCCATCGGGGTTCACTAACAGTTGCGCCATTCCTGTGCCGGGAGGCGAGGCCCGAGGAGCGGCCCCCGGGCCGGCTGCGGCGGGCGGCGCGGGCTGCGGGCGCGGGGAGCGCAGCCTGCGCGGGG
The DNA here is from genome assembly GCF_036417845.1 of Apteryx mantelli. Lineage (NCBI taxonomy): Eukaryota > Metazoa > Chordata > Aves > Apterygiformes > Apterygidae > Apteryx > Apteryx mantelli. Next base: position 4,119,866 of record NC_089991.1, on the reverse strand, counting down.
CCGCGCGCGCCCAGGGGCCCGGGCTCCGCAGGGGGATGCGGCAGCAGAGGCTGGCGGGCCGCGCTGAGCCGCCGGGCACGGCGAGGCTATTTTTTTAACCTGGAAAGAGAATTTGGGGCTGCCCGGCGCGGGCGGCCCTTCTTGCCCCGGCTCATGGCTTCCAGCACAGGGGACTCAAGCACTTTCCTAAAGGGCTAAAAAAAAAAAAGAGAGAGAGAGAGAGAGGGAGCGAGAGGGAGCGAGAGAGCCTGGATCAGGTTTTTGCATCAAACACCAGGAGCGGCCCCCGCTTCTCTGTTCCCTAGTCAGGGCTGTAAATTCTCATTAGATATAAAGGCAGAGGCTGCATCCATCCAAGGGCGATGCAGGGACCGATTTTTTTTTTTTTAACCTAAACATACTAATCCAATCCCCCTTTTTATGATCTGTAACAGGGCACTTTTATTACACGGCATTAGCATGGGGAAACACGGCGGAGCCGGGGCGAGCCGGCCCTAATCAGCGCGGTCCGCGGCGTCGCCCCGCTCCTGCGCTCGGCGGAGGGGAGCGGAGGGGCAGCTGCGCCCGGCGCCGCGGGGCCGGAGACCCGCTCTGCCGGGGCAGGGGGCTGCGGGAGAGGCCGCGCAGTGCCGCTTCCCGGCGCCGCATCCTCGGCCCCGGCCCCTTCCCTGCGCCCGGCGCCGTCCCCGGCCCCCGCGCGCTCCGGGACGCGGTGCTGCCCCGCGCCCCGTGCGCGCCCCTGCGCCCCCGCGGTGCTGCTGCCGCGCGCGCGGAGCCGTGCGCGGCTGCGGGCAGGGCAGGCAGCGGAGGGAGGGAGGGAGGGAGGGAGGGAAGGAGGGAGCGGGGGCGGCGGCGGCCCGCACTCACCGCGCCGTGTCGGTGCCCCCGCAGGTCTGGTTCAAAAACCGGCGAGCCAAGTGGCGGAAGCGGGAGCGGAACCAGCAGATGGACCTGTGCAAGAACGGCTACGTGCCGCAGTTCAGCGGGCTCATGCAGCCCTACGACGACGTCTACGCCGGCTACCCCTACAACAACTGGGCCACCAAGAGCCTCACGCCGGCGCCGCTCTCCACCAAGAGCTTCACCTTCTTCAACTCCATGAGCCCCCTGTCCTCGCAGTCCATGTTCTCGGCGCCCAGCAGCATCTCCTCCATGAACATGCCCTCCGGCATGGGCCACTCCGCCGTGCCGGCCATGGCCAACTCCGGCCTCAACAACATCAACAACCTCGGCGGCTCCTCGCTCAACTCGGCCATGTCGTCGCCGGCGTGTCCCTACGGGCCGCCGGGCTCGCCCTACAGCGTCTACCGGGACACTTGCAACTCCAGTTTAGCCAGCCTCAGACTGAAATCAAAGCAGCACTCCAGTTTCGGCTACAGCAGTTTGCAAAGCCCCGGCTCCAGTCTAAACGCCTGCCAGTACAACAGTTGACGGACTTGACGCGAGCCGCCTCCGACAAACGCGCCGGCGAAGCGAAGCAAAGCAAAGCAAAGCAGAAACAAAGCGACGTTTAACGGAAACACACACACACACACACATACACACACACACACACACATACACACACACACAAAAAAAAGAGAGATGATAATTAAAAGCAAAACCCGAGCAAGCGAGAGAGGAAAAAAAACTAAAAACCCCAAAAGCTCCGCGGATTTCGATTGCCTAGAAAAAAAAAAATTAATGCAAACCAACGACACAACCAACAGAACAGCGGTTTTTGTTTAAAAAAAAAAACAGAAAGAAAACATCGAAAAAACCGTAAACGGACCAGAAATCTTTTGCAAGAGACACCGAAATCTGGTACATGGATGAGTTGCAATTTTTCTCTGGATTATGCGGGTTGTATGTGTTTACTTGAACTTGCACAGGAGTTTTTAACGCGTCCACTTTCCCGCGAGGAGAGTGGCGAGGGAGGGAGACGCCTCGGTGGTGAGAGCTGGTGGGACGGTTCTTGGCCGCTTGTCGCACGGGAAGAGTTTGGTTAATGTTTACCACTGAGAAACAGAAACACACTCAAAAAAAGGGAGAAAAAATATAATTCGCAGAGTAGATTCTGCGGGAAAAACGGTAAAAATATTAGGTATGAAACTATTAAAAAATAATAATGACAAGGGTCAACCACTTATATAAGGTTATATTTATATCTGCCGTTACATTGTGCCGGATCATTGTCCTTGGCCGTTGAATAAACTGTTTTTAAAATGCATGATTCTTGATGTTTTTTCTTTAGTTGGAAGCTATAATCCAGTCATTCCTGATACTAAGCAGCTCCAGGTTCCTACCTCTTCATCCTTTCCAAAAGACTGCAGTATCCCCGGTTGTGAGACTAGCACAAATATCCTCCAGCGATGCAAAAACTGTTCAGCATTTTCCCCACCCAAAGTCTTATCCTGATAATGAAATTATCATTCATCTTTATTTAAATGCAGGGGAGGGGGTTCAAAAAAAAAAAAAAAAGCTTTTAGAGAGTCTAGAAAAAAGACCTAAAATGGTCTGCTATGAAGTGAATCCTGATACTGCATCTCTGCTAGAGAAACAGCGAGCCTCGGCGTCCGGAAAGGTTGCTTAGCAAAGCTGAAAGTGTTCCTTGGTTTTCTAGCTGTGAAGGAAAAACAAGGAACCAAAAATGATCTTAAGGTGTTATTATCTTAAGGTGTTATTATGTAAATGTAGATACTTTAACAAGTGCTTGTTGGCAAAAAAAAATGGAAATGATAAATATGATCTTTATTAATACGCATACAAAACGCATATGAAGTTTAATTGCAGGCATATTTGTTGCTTATTTTTGTCGATACTTATTACCTGTAGATGACAAAGAAACATAATATAAAATGCACACGGTACTTCTTTCCCAGTGTATTTCACACCTGTGGTAAACGTTACGCTGGATGTTTCAATTATGCTGTTGTGGATAAGGATGCAGTATATATTGTTTTATAAGTTATGTTTTGTGATTTTTTTTTTCAAAATTAAGAGCATGGGAATAAAAAAAAAAGACAAAACGAAATCAAGAAATGCCTTTAATGTTCTTTTTCTGGCTGCGGTTAAGAGATCGACTATATAAGAAGAAAATCGGCTTTCTGCTCCCCGCCCCGCGGGGAGGTTTCGGGGAGGCCCCTCCGCTTCCCCCGGGACTTGCGCGGCGCCCCGCGGCCGGCAGCGCCTTGCTCCCGGCCGGGCACATCCTCCGCGCTTCGCGTTTCGTGGCAGGCTTTTCCCGCGGCTCTTTCGGTGACACGGCAGGGTTTATGGCCGCAGCCCTCCTCGCCGCCTGGATTTCTGCTCCGGCGGAATTATATCACCGCTAATCGTGGGATTTTTTCTTTTTTTTTTTTTTTCCACCCCCCCAAAAGAGCTAATCCGCGCACCTCGCAGCTCCCTCCGCGTGTTGCAGCCCTGGGATCGCTCCTTCCCGTTGCACCTTTCCCCCCTCCCGGCGCTTCGGCGCATTTTTCCCCTTCTCCTCCGCGCAATCCGCTCGGGCCCGACGCGATATTCTCAATTTAACGGTTATTCGATTTTGATTTTTTTTTTCGTTTCCAAGCCGTTGCGAGCACCGACGACGCTGATCAAAAAATGTTGTTTTATTAATTTTATTATGATTTTGTGGAAAACGACAAAGTTCAACCAACGAACCGACGCGGCCGGGTCCGAGGGCCGCCGCCGCCTCCCGCGGCCCCCGGCGGCGAGAGCAGCCGCTGCCGGCGCCGCCTCCCCGCGGCCCCTGCGCGCCCGCGGAGCCCCCCCCCCCGCGCCCCTCCGCCCGCGCCGGGGCTGCCGGCGGCGCCTTTCGGGGCCGGCTGAGCCCGAGGGCTCCCACCGGGACCCCCCCCCCCCCGGCACGGACCTTTTTGGGGGGACCCGACCCCGGCCGTTTGGACCAGGGCGCTGTTGGACTGCTTTGAGGTTTGCAACACTTTTTTTTTTCTCTCCCTTCTGCATGACCTAAATCGGGGGCTCGGGAGAGAGGCGTTCAGAGCCTGCTCTGTTACATTATCACTTATTATGACTTATAGTAGCGCACACGTCAGAACAGGAAAATTACTGGTTTTGCCCTCCAGTTTCCATCTGCCTGCGAGGGTATCTGAAAGCCCTGAGCTGTTATTTTACCCTGGATTTTCAGCGCTCATTTTCCCCTGTTCCTGGAGGTAGCACTGTTAGTCCTAAGTCAGAGGAGCAACTGCAGTGCTCATGTTTAACCAAATCCTGCCGCAGGTCTGAAACGTTGTCTGAGACCTGAAACCCCCGAGCCCCGCGCGAGCGCTGCGGCCCAGGGATGCCACCGGCTTATGCCTCTGTGCTGGTAGCTGCCCTCTCCACCCAGGCAATCCACCAGGGAAAGCTGACGCAGTGCTGCTGGGCGAAATTTGGGCGTCTTGACACATTTATGGCTCAGGGGAAACAAAATGCCAAGGAAACGCTGAGCAGAAAGCAACTTCCACACCTTTTCTGTGCACATTAGGTACGTTCTGCTTCCATCAGCTTTTAGGTCTCCTCCACAATGGTTTGAGCCCAAATTATCTGCTCTGCTTGAAGCATTGCTTGGGACCACCTTGCCTAAGTGCAACTTCCTCCAGGAGATGCTGGGGGACAAGTCCATCTCCTCCCACCGAGGTCTGCCTTGGAGACCACCTCTACACAGAGCTGGCGAGAGCAGAGTGGCTCTGTCGTTGCATGGTCCATCCGCAGGCAAAGCCCCGAAAGGGAGGTCCCAGGTATAAAACAGTTGTTTGGGAGTTTCTGAACTGCCTTTGCCAACGGCTCGGTCGTGCATGTTTCCACACACCAGATTTTTTGCAAGCAGTTTCCAGGGCACAGAGATCACGCAGGGGTTTCTGAGGCTGCATCGCCTTAGACCCACCGTGGCTCCATCCTGGTGGGCCTCTGCCCTCCCCAAGGTGCCCTGGCCCTAGACAAGCTCCCAGCCCTCTGCCCAGGGACTGCGGGCTCCTGTTGGTCAAGGCAAGCAGACACTTTGAGCCAGGGAAACAGCTGAATTGCGGTTTCCATTCGTTCTGGGCGTGCTGGCTTACCTGGTGGCACCGAGGGCAAGGCTGCCTGGGGAGCACCCGCATCCCTGCCCGGGCTCTGGGCTTGCCTGGGAGCGCTGCACGCTCTCCCGAGCTCCCAGGCGAGCAGCGCACGAGTCGCCGTGCCGTGGAGTTTCCCATCGCGCGCCAGCCCAGACGAAGTTCACCAAGATTTTCTGCCTCAGACTGTGCTGCTCATTTGAGATTAAATGTCTTCCAATAAAAAGCTGTGGTCAGTTTAACTCCAAACTGCATACTTTCCTTTATCTGTGGCCTGGAACTCAGCAAACTATGCAAAGTCCCATTTAAATTAATGGGATGCTTCAGTACTGATTTTAATGGGATTTTGTATAATAAAAATAACACTTAGAAATGCCCTAATGTTTTGTTGCAAACTTGCAACAAAGGTCTCTGGAACTGGGATAATAAAAATACAGGCTTGATTTGAAACCTATGAGGGTTTTGTCATTAATTTCAATGGCACCGTTTCAGGCCTTATTATTTTAGTGTACCATTATATAAGTAAAAATTACTTTACCAATTAAACGAAAGTTTGTGACAACTTTTCTGACCCAGTCTGGCACCCAGTATGCAAAAATCTAGTTTGATATTATTAAAACAGCCAAGATATTCAGACCCATAAAACAGCCTTTATACAAGGACTGAAAACAAATAAAAACAAGAAACTGCACATTGTTTTTTGCCAAATAAGAGTTTGTCCATCAAACAATATTAAGTTGTTACTTCTAACAAATACTTCAGGTCTCTCTTTTAATCTAGCCAAGAGAATGATTTTCTGCTCACCTTCATAGAAAACAGTAAAAAACTCCTTCAAAGTAAAATATGTTTTAATTAACAGAGCTGCAAAATAAAATCTAGAGCTGTGCAGCAAGGCTCCTCTGCAGCTCACCACTGTGCGAGCCACGCAGGCAGGCTGCACTTATTAACAAGCTACAGGCTACGCTCTGCTCCAAACTGATTAAGCAGGAGAGCTGCAGGCATATTTTCTATCAAAAATGTTTCAACGGCAGCCAGCCTTTTCTTTGCGGCATGATTTTTTTTTTTTTTAAACAGGAAAAAATAATTTGTTTATATCAAAACTCCAGTTTCTCTAATGAAAAGAAGCATAAGACAAGAATTTTATTTAACGAAACCTTCCCCGCAAATAAAAACTCCCGTAGGAAATAAAAAAGAAAAAGAAAACAAAAGAACATATGCATTTGATTTTTTTTTTGCCCTTCTTCACCCCAGAGGTTTCCTGCAGAAGCCCAGGTAGCAGCGCCCAGGCTCGGCGGGCGAGGAGCAGCGTTTCTGCCAGCCCTTGCCAGGCGGCGGCGGAGCGGCGCGCGGGCTCGTGCCCACGGGCGAGCCCCGAACCAGCTCCTCCGGCCAGCTCTGCCGAGGCAGGCGGATCACCGACGGCGATAGGCGATGCCTCCGTGGAATAACATGCAAACCAGCAAAGTTCAATCCAGGTTGTTAATTCCAGTCTCGCAGAGCAGCTCCAGAGCTCCCCCCCCCCCCCAAAAAAAAAAAGAAAGAAAAAAAATCTATGTGTTAATATGTAAGAAACAAAAATCTGACTTAGTGTGAGCAGGGACAAAGTAGTTGCTGTCCCGCAGGAGCGCAAAGTAATTTATTTTACAGGCTTCAAAGTGATACATGCCTGGGTACAGGAGATTAGCGGTGGGATTTTTCGAAAGCCCTGTGTGAGTGAGGACCAGATTTAAAAAAATGATTCAGTGAATCGGTCCTGGTGTGAGACTTCCTAGAAGTGAGTTAGGCACCTGGGATTTAGTCACTGAGAGTGAGATTTTTAGAGGGATTTAGATGTCTAAAGATATAGTTCAGTGCATAGTGGGACCTTTTAAAGCACCCAGTGTCTGCGTGTGCCAGAGGTACCTGCACCAGCCCCTTCGGAAGCTCCCCGACCACCTGGGTGAGCCTGCGGGAGACCAAATCCCTGCCAAAGGCTGGACTTAGCCCCCCCCGGGGTCTCGGGCACCTTGGAAAATCCTCTTTCTCCCCTCATTCCCTTCTTTTCCTCAGCAAGTTTAAAAGACGCTTCACTCGTCTGCGAGCTAACTCAGGAGCACGCAAGGCGCTGCCCAGAGGACTGCAGGAGCGCGGGATGGTGCCGGTGCCGGTGGTGCCGGGCCGCAGGGCTTGGCCACGGCTGTGCGGGAGCCGGGAGCGTTTGTGCTCAAGGCCAGGCAAGGCGAGGGAGCCGAGCTCTGCAAGGCGGCGTTTGAAGTCAGGCACTAAATTTAATCCTACGCTCTCCCAAAGCAAGACGCCGCTCTTGAAAGGCGTTTTGGGGGGCAGGTTTCGAACCTCTGGAAGCCAGCGTGGAGGGCGAGCGAGTGCAATCCCTCTGCCTGGCGTGGCAACGAGCAGGGCCGGATCCTGCCCTCTGGACATTCATCCCGGGACCTTAAATCCCCCTGGCTCGTGCTCGCGGCCCGTGTCATCCTCTGGGTGTCTTCAGCCCGTGTCATCCTCTGGGTGTCCTCGGCCCATGGCATCCTCCGGGTGTCCTCGGCCTGTGGCATCCTCCGGGTGTCCTCAGCCCGTGGCATCCTCCGGGTGTCCTCAGCCCATGGCATCCTCTGAGTGTCCTCAGCCAGCAAACGCCCCTATTCCACAGCAGGCAGAGTGGGGCCAAAGCACATTTTGGAGGCCAGGGGAAGGAGACGTGCTGAGTTTTCCGTGCATGGTGGGGACGCAGGGTGCTGCTAGGCAGGAGGAGCCTTTCCCCGGGCCCAGAGCCGTCCCCATTGCCTGGGTGCTGGACGCGTCCCACCAGCGCCGCGCTGGGCACATCTGCCTTGCGGGTCGCCCTCTGTGTTGGCAAAAGTGAGAGTCAGTGGCCCAGTTCCCAGGACTTCAGAGAGACCTCTGCAAAATGTTGGCCTGAGGGCGACAGGCTAAAATTCATCAGATGGGGGCTGGCACCTCCGCTGGTAATATTTTCAGGGGTCACAAGTTGAAAAAGGCCTGCAAACTGAAAAAGATCTATAATCAATGTCTCCTCCACTGTTGTCCTGTCCCGTAACTGCTCAGTCACCTGTCCTCCCTCTACATTGCAATAAGATAAGACAACACACATACATGTTTATTCAATGGCTCCCCAACTCTATGTGTGTTCACCTGTGTCATATTTCTTCTTCCCTCATTCCTTATCTATCCCATATAAATACTTGTCTACCTCATGCTCACCTACCATGCGACATAGCCACCCAGTCATACTTATCAGTCTAGTCTATACATCTTCATCTATCCGATCTCTGATCTGACTTCACAAATATGAAATACTCATCTCCTTACTTGCACACTCCCAGCTCTGATTAACTGTTCTATGCAGACGCATTTAATTTGTCCATCTCTGCCTTATACCCTCTCATTTAGCGAACCTTCCCACCAACCCTAGCCAAAAAATACTGATATTAGCTCTATCTCAGACATATTTATCTAATTTTCCTTCCTTTGTTTAAATTGCAGTTGGAACACAATTTAGTATCAGCTAAATACAAACTTATCATTAATTTCTAGATGTTTCTCTAAGGTGCAAGGTTAAGATTAAGTTTTAGGCTAGAGTTTGGGATAGGGTCAAGGATTACAGTTTAGAGTTAGGGGCTGGAGGTGGTTAGGGTTAGGGTTGGGGCTGAGATAGGTGTGGGGTTAGGGATAGGGTTGGGCCAGCATTTAGGTTTGGGTTATGGCTGGGATAGGGCAAGAGAGGGGTTAGGCTTAGGATACATTTACGGTTAGTATTAGGGTCTGCAGTTGGGTTTACCGTGTGTTAGGGTTAGATGTCAGGTTAGGATTTGAGGTGAGGTTGGGGTTACAGTTAGTGTTGGGTTATGCTCAGTGTGGCAGGGTACTGTTAGGGGTTAGGTTAGGCTTAGGGTTGTGTTAGGGTAAGGTTTAAGGTTAGGGTTGGGTTTGTATTAGGGTCAGGGTATAGAGTTAGGGTTAGTTTTAGGATTGGTTTGGGGGGTCAGATTTCAGCTTGGAACATGTAGTATCTCCCTGTTTATTTCTTGTGCAAACAGATCTATTCTCTTCCTTCTCCTCTCACGACTTCTAATCACCTATTTTTCTCTCCCACAGGTCTATGTAGGTGTTAATAGTCGAGTTTCATAACACTTACCAATCCATTTTCCCCATATATTCTCATTTACCTGAACTATCCGCCTATTTTGCATGCATTCCTGTCTCACACATCCAGTCTAGATCATACCTACTAATCACTCTAGTCCTTTCTTACTGAACTGATGTATTCACCACTTCTACTTTTGCCTGTCAAGCCTAAGACATCAACACAACTAATGCCACAATGAACCAAATTTCTTCGCAGTCTAATCTATTTTATACATACTCATTAAACTAATGTCTGCAACTACTTACCTATCTGATCCATCTCATGCAAATTCTAATTAATCCCTCTGTATTTCCATAGCACCTGGTAATCTGTGTATCTCCATCTACCTCCCCGTTCCATCCATATTCATCTTCCTGCTTGCCCATACCCACTGTGTCGAGCTTCCTGGTACACACTTATCTGTATGCGCATCCCCATACTTCTTCATTAATCGTCCTGTCCAGAATTCACCCATCCGTTTAACATCCCTCTAATTGCTACTTGATCATCAGGCTAATTTCTCAACACTCCCAGCTCATGAACGCTCCTCTGTCTCCTTATCAATCCGATGCCCAGTCCAACCTGTTAGCTAGCTAGTCATCTCAGGCTGTTTTTTTCAACATAACCACTCTAGTTTGTATGGATTTTATATGTAATCCTATCCCATGCCTCTTTTACCTAACTATTCCTTATGTGTTTTTCCTGTATCTACTTTTACATTTATTTTTTTTTTATGCACCTAACCAATACCTCCTTCACTTATCTGTGCCTTGTGAGTCTCCATTTTTATATTTCTCTGTCTTGGTGTCTCACACGTAGTCTAGCTAACTCTCTACCTTCTCTGTGGGTGTTATTCATCTATTACTCTATTAACTACTCATCTATTAACTCTGTTATTGCTCTTCCATTACCCATTCCTCTCTTCTCCACATTCCTCATAATGAATGTATACCCTATCCACCCTATCTGTCCACTTTTTTCTGGCCGTGTTGGTCACGTACTTATTCCATCACTGCAGCTATCTTTCTGTCCCTTTACCCAGACAACTCGTGTTTCATCTGCCATAAACCCACCCACCTCAGTCTAATCTCTCTCTCTCTCTTTTGGCCTTTAATTTATTAACCTACCCTCTGCATGTTTATCTAGTCAATCTTTCTCGCTCAAACAAGCTCAGTTAATACTCTCTTTACTCTGTATATACACACATCTATTCACCCCTCCATCCAGTTTTTACTCAGCTGACCTAACCCCAGAATATCCTCCATATTTATAGTGGCTCATCTCTTTCTCTATTATATCCATTTTCCCATTTTAGGTCTGTTTGTGTCATTGCTACTCATCTCACTTTTATTTTATCTATGCATCCCATAACATCTCTACAAATCTCTTTACATAAACATATTGATATATCTATCAATTCATGTCTCCATTTATTCCGTAAGTCCTGCTATCTTTTCAGCTGGATCTGTACTTATCTACCTGATAGGTAGTATATCTACATACTTATGATACCTACTCCACATTTCTATATTTTAATTTATCCACATTATATCGATTTTACTTAACTTCCCAACCATCCAGCAGCCACTTTACCTACCCAGCCTAGCTTTCTCTCTTCCATATTTATCTATTCCACACCTATTCAGCAAACTGACATGTGATATTTGGATACCTATTTGCTCATTTTATCGTGGCTATCAGGCTCAGATATACTGCTATCCATCCCGTGCATGTTTATCCAGCTGATTTCAGCCTCTTTCTAAGCTTTATATGTTACACACTGTGGTCTGATTGATCTATCACTTTGTGTACAAGCTCATATATCTAACCTTTCTTTCTACTTTTTCCCTCTGTAGTTGTCCCCTACCTAATTCTACATTTTTGAATATTTCTATCCCACAGCATATCCAGCCAACTCCGCTTTTGTCTATATGTTCATCCCATGGAGTTGCCATCCAGCCCGTGAGCCACCTCACACCCAGTTCCACTATCTGTCCGGCCAGCCAGCTCCTGCCTACACTACCCTCCCACCCAGGGCACTTGCTCCAACAGAACATGTCCTACCTCTATTCCAGTTATCCCCTTGTCCATCAAGCCCTAACTAAACCCCTGGCTAGGCCATCCAGTGCATGTCAAATACACACATTTTTCCCTCCATCCCAACGTTTCCATTGTATTGCTATCAAATTATCTGTCCTCTGCATACACATTGTCGGTACCTATGCAACGATGCCAATCTATTCTAATCTATCCACCTTCCATGCATCCATCTGTACATCTCCACCCATTTATCCTTATACATCTGTCTAAACTGTCCATCACTTCAAGCCATAAAGTTTTGTTATATAGCCATGCAGCTCCACATCTGCCCGCTCCCCCAATGCTCGTCTTTCCAAGTCCGAGCCCACACCGACCTGGCCGGCTAAGCCACCCACCATTCCACACCACCGTCTCTTCTTCCCTACCAGCCCATGGGGCCATTTGCTCCGTGTGCCCGACGTGGGCTCGCCCTTGTTGTACTAGAGGTGATTCAGTTCAGAGTGACCTTTAGCAGTAATACTCTTATCGCGCTCGGTGACCTTGCCTTGCATGGGGCCAAGAGGTACAAGGATATGGAGAGCAAGAACAGATATTGTCTGAATAAAATGTCATGCAACTCCAGGTGTCTCAAAGCACTAATAACAGCCAGTTGCAAATAAGTAGTTTGCTCCCAGCACGGTGTGTGTATGTGGCGGGGGGAAATAAAGACTATTACGCCAATAAGCTGAAGAAAAGTTGACATTATGAACAGACAAAATACTGATCTCTGTAACAGTGAAATGTGTGGTTTTTCATGATATCGGACCAGCTTCTCCAACTTCAAATATCTGCTTGGCTGTGGCAGCTGCACTGGTGTTAATGTAGGTACGTGTTTTGTCATCCTATATAGCAGATTAAGAGAAGTGGTATCAAATTTTCCATCTGAGCTTTCCATTCCTCTTTTAAGTCCTTTTAAGTGTAATTTCCTATCTTTTGTTGGTGCTCCAGCATCTTTCCCTGACCAGGCAACAGTACCTCTGCCCGGAACCGTTTCTAGGGCGATTTCCATATTGCAAAATAGAGATCACCCTCTTCTCACTCTTAAGCATTTGTTTTTTTTCCTGCTAAAATTCTCGTTGCTGACCGGGGTTCAGACAAGAGCCTGGCAGGGTGAACCTGCATGTCTGAAACGGCGAAACCTTTCCAACCTCTGAGTTTGGAAGTGTTCACATCCAGGAACTGGGATTATCGGAGCAACACCGCCGACCCGCGGGGTTCTGCTTTGAACGCCTTGCTGTTGTTTCATCTATTCTTAATTATCCTGCAACCCCCCCAAAAAAGTACCACTTGATGCCTAAAAACGTTGGGATCTGTGAATCACCGGGTGGCAAAAACTGCGGAAGCAACTGCAGCAAGCGCGTGGCGTTACCCTCGCGGGCGAGCCGCAGAGCGAGGCGCCCGGCGTGTTTGCCGAGTCCTTGCAACTCGCAGACGCAGCAAGAGCTGGGGGAGAGGAGGGCAGGAGGCAGGAAACTCTTGGGAAAGTGTCATAAATACCTCCCGGTATTCCTCTAGATAGCAGAGCCCGCACATGCCCCGCTGGCCGCAATCACCGGCCTCTGCGCCAAACTGTTTGTCTTGGTCTTTGCATTAGGTAAATGCCCAACCCAAATTCACTGATAAAAGCAGACACCCCCCCCCCAAAAAAAAAAAAAAAAAAGGAAAGAAAAAGAGGAAAAACAACCCAGAGACAAAGTCTCGGAGGCCCCCAATCAACAACAAAAAAGGCAGCAACCAGACAGCCATTTAGTGAGCATCTCAAAGCTATCTCCTGTCTGCTGGAGGGGCTTTAAAGACACCAGATTTGTGTGCTTGGCCCAAGTCATGCGAATTGCAGTCTAAAGCTTTTCCTTGAATTCAAGGCTGTGTTTACTGCAGCCAGGGCGAGGGGAAGGAGGCAACCCCAAAGCCCTCCCTCCTCCTCTTCCCCCACCCTGCAAGCCCCAGGCTTGAAACTTGATTTAAAAAAAAAAATACAAGATTGAATTTCAGTTTGCAGGATTAGGGAGACGACTTTTAGGGGCTGCTTGTTGGAAAAAAAGCAAAGCAAAGCAGCTGGGAGGGATTAGGCTGAGCTGGCGTCTGCACTTTCAACTGATTCAATTTTGCTCCACAAGACATTGTATCTGAGCCTTTCTGGAGACTATTCAAAGCAAATCATTTTCATTTTACCATTTGGTAAGTGATCAGAGTCTATTTTTAGTGTCTTGGAAGCGTCGGGTTTTTTCTCTCTCTCTCCTTTTCGTTTTGTTTTGTTTTGTTTTTTTTCCCTTTCTCCTTTTTCTTCCACAATTGCCTATCTGCATTTGGGGTATCAAGAACAGGCATGTTTTGCGGGAACGTTTACCGCAGCCAGCAGCTTCAATTTATTTTATGCCTCACTTGCAGAAGAAAAGGCACCCGAGCGAGCGAGCGAGGCGGGAGCTGGCAGGGCTGGGACGCCGCCCCGGGGCTCCGCGCCCCCGTCCGCCGCTCGGGGGGCTCAGGTGACTCCTTGCGATTTGGGCAGAGGCGGCGGAGGGGCCGCTGCCGCAGGGTCCGGCAGCCCGAGGGGTTGGCGGAGGTCGGCGGTGGCCCCGGCCGCGCCGGTGACGGGCTCGGCCGTGCCGGGGGTCGCGCCGCGGCCGAGGGTCCCAGCTGACGGTTTTCCAGGTGATCCTTTTTTTTTTTTTCTTTTTTTTTTCCCCCTCAGAGGTTAATTTGGCAGCACTGTATTTTGCAAAATGTGCGTTGCCTTCCCTGCGTTTTTCGTTGGGACACAAATCAGAAAACCTTTTTAAAAAATGCCTGCAAGAAAAAAAAGGAAGAAAAAAGCCTGTACACAGTTTGTGTGTGGGGGGGGGGTGTTAATACAACAAATGCTTTTCCTTGCAGTTTAAAATTTTGCTAGATTTTACTTTTTCTTATATTTCACTTCACTGAAAACTGGTGGGCTTGGGGTGTTTCTTTTCTTGCCTGTCTTTGCATTTTTGGACCTGTTTGGTCCAAAGCTGCACAGACCGAAAACCCTCCGCAAAGGGGGCAGAGAGCGACAGCGGCGGGGCAGGGCCCCGAAACAGCACCCCCGGGTGCTCCGTGACCGCAGCAGCTTCCTTGGCCTCCGGGAAGGGCGAGGGGCCGGGGTGCCTGCACGGACAGCCCGGACTCTCACAAGCGAGGGCTGGAAGCAGCTGCCTCGCTGGCCCTGCCGCAGGCTGCCCGTGTCCCTCCAGGGTGAGTTATTTATTCCCTTTGCATCTTGCCTTATGCAAAATGCCCCTAGCGTGGAACAGAAAATGATGAAGCGCGAGGGCGTTTTGCTCCCCCGACCGTATTGCAAAACAGCAGCTTGCTCCCGGAGGCTCAAGTGCCATCCTGTGCTAACAGAGACGGACAAACAGCGCGATATCCAGCACCACATCTCCACACCAGAAAGCCCATCTCCGGAACAGAGTCCTGTACAACGAATGCCGTCTTCCTTCTTCTATTATATTCTTCGGGAGGTGTTTTTTCTATTAGCGATGTCTATAAAAGCACTTATTTTGTGTAACAGCCTGCAGGCTGCATCCCAAATAAACCGGACGAGCTTATGCGGTTTAGTCGGTCTGTAAAGCTGGGATGAAGCATCGTCTGTGCCGAATTCGCACCCCGCGGCCACGCGAGGCGTCTTGGCGAGGCAGCCCGGGCCCTGCGCGCACCGACCGCCGCCGGCGTCCCCTGGGGCCGCGCTGGTCCCCGCGGGGGTCCCCGCTGCTGCGACGCTGCTGCAAGGAAGGATTAAAGCGACACGGAAGAACGCAATAAAACTCTGCCTCAGTGCTGGGCAGCGGGGGAAGCGCTGAGACACCGGATCCAGGAGCGAAGCGGGGGCCCCGGGCAGTGCTGCAGGGTGGGAGCCTGCAGAGACGTGACCCCATCCCAGATGGGACCTTTAGGAAGGATGCCATGGTACGGGGGGAGAGCTGGAATCAGCTTTCCCTTAAAAACAAGGGAAAAAAACCCTCTGCCCGGTGCTTGCCGCCCTGTGCCGCGTTTGCAGGCCGGACGGGTGTTTTGCCAAAGCCTTCCACTATCCAGCAGAGCTGGGCAGCAAGAGCTCCCAGCTATCGTAACGGCAACGACGATTCATTCCCGAGCTGGAGCAAAGAGGAATCTGCAAGCAGGGGGAGAGGAGGGGGAGCAAAGCACAACCTGATCTTGTAAAAAGGCGCCTTAAAAATACCGTGCGCCAGGGTCCTTGCACAAGCTTTTTATTTATCAATCTGCAGTCAGAAGAGGCAAAGGCAATAACTGCCTGGCATAGAGGGAAATGGGGGCAGGGAGGGTGGCTTATAATAAAAAAGAATGGCTCTGAACAAAGGAAAAGGTTCTGCTAAACTGATGATGGCAGATGGCATCAGCCCCACCATGCTCCCCTTCAATTGCGGGAAAATACAGTAAAGCAATTTAATGAAAACGCTTAAATAAGCAAACAGTGCAGTTAATTGAACCCATATGTATTAGGAAGGAAATCTAAAGTATACTGATTCATTAAGTTTTATATAACTGTAAACCCCCAGAACCTAAGAAGGAGTAAGAAGCCATGATGAAGTGCCAACTAGAAGGAGACCCTCTACCAAACTTCACTTCTCTCTGTTTTGTTATGACAAGAACAAGTGGTTTTAACAAGTACACCATAAATCAGGAGTGCGCACTCCAGCCTGGAGTCTTCCAGGTACCAAACTGCGCTACAGACTTGCATGCCTTTGGTTTCTGGTAGGTTTTTTTTTTTCTTCCAAGACACAGAAATAACTGGAACTTGGATGCTGCCATATACAAAGAAAACAGGTAGAGAAGTCTCTGAGGTCTTTATTTCTTTATTTTATTCAAGCAAAACTTCCAGTGATATGTAGAGGATGTTCCTCGAGCCATGTGTAACTGGTGGCCACGGACTTTGGTCCATCTTTCATTCCTACAACAAAATCTTCTCTTTTGCAGTGAGCATGCCTTGCCAGTCATGACTTTTTGGGTGGATAATTGCTCAAGATGGAAAATCCAGGCTGGGAAAGGCTCGGCAGACTTGCTGTCAAACAGACTGGTTTGTTTGATAGAGTTTCTGCCATAGCTTCAGTTTAAAAACTGTCCAGAAGTAAAACATTAGGGAGAAAGCAGTTATGGTCCCATTGAAACAAGTGCAGAAAAATTCCCTTTTATCACAGCAAGGCCAGAATCTCCCCTGCAGATGAGGATAGCTTTGGAAACGCCTCGTTTGGGATTCATTAAGTGCGTTTTGGGGCTGGGGTTATATCACATTTGCTGCTTGCTTTTACTGGGCTCTTCTTGGCTCACGGAGCAGGACCGGCAGCACCTGCTCCGTTTTCACAGAAATCTGGGTGACCTCAAACAAAAGCCAACAAATGAAAGATGAGGATTTGATCCCAAATTATGGAAGGGGTTGAGAGCTGGGCCTTGGGGGTTTCCAACAATGCTGATTTCAAGTGCCACTGCGTGACCACACCAGGAAGCCTTCGGCTGGAAATGAAGGTGGTCTACAGCCAGGGCGCAAAGTCTTAGGCTATGACTGGAAAGGCGTTTCAGGGCACCCAGGCTGGCCAGGGGGGTCTTCAGCAACTCCTGAAGACCCAAAGGCCTTTCCCACTCGCGTGCACGCAACACGGTGCATGGGGGATATAACCGGAGAGACAGCTGCAAGAGGAAGCAATTACAGAACTGCATTTTCATGCGTTAAGGTTGACCAGGGAGGCCACATCATTGCACAGTGCACCTCTTGGTGCTCAGGACTTGAAGAAAAAAATAATAACACAAAAGCACAAAAAAAGCAAGCCTCTCTAATGAACATACAAAATATTACTGAAAAATGTCTCAACTTAAAAAACAATAAGAATAAAGGCACCAAAGGCTTCTCAGCTCGTCCCTCCTAGAGGGAGCCCCACGTGACCGTTTCTCAGCTTCTCCCCACCCCAGGGACCCGCCAGGGCTCGCGTCCCCGTCGCAGGGGCCTGGCCCCCGCGCGGGCAGGGAGGCCCCACTGCAAAGCCGCCGCAGCCCCCCAGGGGAGCAGAAACGCCCCCAGGTGAACACCGGAGTCCCTGCTTGACTTTCCGGGATGTCAGGCACGGTTGGGGTTAGAGCACGTTAGGGAGACGGCGGGAGCGCTGACGGATTGGCCCCAATTCAACAAAGCACTTAAGCGCAAGCTTAACTGTAAGTACGTACTTAAGTCCCTCCTTATATAGCAGGACATATGTTAACGCCCCGCCGAAGTCAGCGTTAAGTACATGCTTAAAGTTGAGTGTCTGCTTAAGTGCTTTGTTGAATCAGGGCTGCTGTTTACTTCCAACAGTTGATGTCTCCTGGAATATCCACATTTCTGGTTGCGAACCTGACGCATCTGTTTTCTCTTAGCATTATTAATAGAGCCATCCTTTAAAAAAATACACGACTGCACGATCTTTTAAAATCTGCGATCGCTGCGTTCCAGAAGCGCAAGCGATCAACAAGTCCTAAGCGTTTCTATATAGACCCCGTGCGTTTTCCTCGTATGTGATACTTCCATTTTATTAAATCTAGAGAGTTTATAAAGAAGCGACAAGGTTAAAAAACAACGCGGAGTCGCGGAACGTACAAATGATCGAATTTATCTTGACAAGAGAAAAAAAGCGTTATGTATGTTGAGAAACCCTGAACTGGAAAAAGATTGCTGGAGTATAATCTTGTAAATTAAAATGAAATTCTTACTGTAAATAGGCATTAAATTAATATATACCTACATGTAAGTAACGTAAATACAGAATTCTTATCATAAATAAAATAGCTGTGTTAAGAAATCGCGAACCGGGGCAGATTATTGGAGCGCAGCCCAACACCACCAGCAGGCAGCGGCAGGGACAGCTTACCGAAACGAAGGCGACTCCCAGCTTGGGGACACCCCGCCGCCGTGGAAATCACGCTCCCCATTAAAGCGATCACCGAGACGCGTCCGGGAAGGAACCGGCAGCTGTAAGAGACAGGTGAGGCACGGGACAACATCTCACGCCTCTGCTCAGCGGGGTTTTTTTTGCATCCTTAGGGTCTGTGCTGTGCCGCTCGCTGCCGTGCCCGGAGCCGGTGTCCCACCACGGCTGGGGCTCTCCCAGGGCAGGTGTCGGCAGCGGCCGCCCGCCGCGGGTCCTCCCCGGGGGCCAGCCGGGCCGTCGTCCTGCCCTGCTCCGCTCCCATCCGCGGTTCGGCCATGGTTCCCTGGGATCCCTCCTCAGCCCCTCCGCCCTGCCGGGCCGGAGACTCGGACCACAATTGAAGGAAATCACTAAACTGAATTGCTCCGAGTAAGTCCTCAGCAGGGTTTGACTGGTAAATGTTTAACAAGGAGAACTCCCTGTCCTCTCCTGGCACATATTAAACTAATACATTTATTTTAACAAGGGAAACGGTTTCCCTAAGCTCCTGCTCAATTTGAGCCCTTGACTTCTACAAAGGACTAAGTGAGGGAGGCTTCCTGGGGCTCGGTAATTCGCTGGGACTAAACGAGAGATGGCTCCGAGCCACGACGGCGGAGCCTGGAGGCGGCAGGACCTCCCCAAGGCTCGGGAGCGCTCGGCTCCGGGGTCTCCGTCCGGGCCCGTCTCCAGGCGAGTCCGATGCCCGCCTCAGCGCATCGGCTCTCCGTCGCTTCAGCCGTCCCGCGGAGCCAGGTTGCCCATAGCCCGTCCGTGGTTTGTGCCGGGAACGGTCCACGCATCCCGGCTCCATCGACGCCCCTCGCCCGCTGCCTGGCGCCCCCGAGCCCCTCGTGCCCAGCCCGTCCACCCCATCCCCAAAGACGCCCCGTCCGGAGCGGCCTTGTCCCCCGCCGCTGGCTCCATCCCGCCGTTCCCACGCCGAGCCGCGCGCTCCCCCAGGCCCGGACAAAGCGGCGCTGCTCGCACCTCGGGTAATGTCCATCTCTTCACCCGCACAGGCGATCCCAGGGTTTTATCCGGCTCTGCTCCACTGCATAGATGAAGGGGGGATTGGCAGCCCCCGGGAGCCAAATGTTCATACGCCACCGAGGGGAGCAAAAGCTTTAAAGCTGCTCTCGCTACAGCAGACGCGGAGATGCCCCGTGCCTCTCGTCCCCGGGACGCCCCGCCTAGCCATCTCGCGGGGTTTTCCTACTTAACCGGGGCCCTCCTTCCCACGAAGGCTCCCTCGCACGCTGGGGACGCAGCGAGGCACGCGGGGGCTCAGGGCTCCCTTCACGCCTTGCCCGTAAGCCGGGGAGCTCGGCCCTGCCGTCGCGGTTGCGACTCCGGCGCCGGCCGAGCCCTCCCGGCGCTCTGCCAGGCAAGCGCCACCTCTGCAAGACCCGGCAAAGGCCCCGGCATGCTGCGGATGGTGCCCGTTAATCGCGGGTCGCTCGGCACTTTTCTGCCACCTCGGCTCTCCGCACGCTCCAGGGAGGCCCCGAGGCCTCCGCGTCGGACCCGGCTGGACGCCCGCCGCCGCTCCGGCTCCCGGAGGCAGGCTTTCGTGTCTCTGGCGCTGCCTCGGGAGGCCGGAGCCAGGATCCGCGGCTCTCTCCCTTGCTAATGGTTTTCAGACTTGCCCTCAAGGAAAGGAGCATCTCTGCAAGCAGCTCCCCGCTCCGCATCTTTGCTTGGAGCCATCCCCTGACTCCGGCACCTCCGCTCTGACTCACGGGCGAGAGGGCAGGTTCGAACAACGGCGGCCGCCCCTGCCAAGGCAGCTCTGGCTCCCGGCATCACGGCCCGAAAGTCTCTGGGAAACTTTCTCCGGCTCAGCCTGTGCCGGCTGCCGTCAGAGCAGCCGAGGCTCCAGCCCACGGCAGCCCGGGGTGATCTGCGGCGTTCCCAGGACGGGGCATGCGTCGAAGGGCGCAAACAGCAGACGGAGCACTCTGGCTAATTTGGAAACAGCTGCCTGGCACCACAGAATGACTTTTGCCCCATAGCCCAGAGAGCACAGATACTGCTTTTGCACTTCCCGCGGTGCCTCGCGATCACATCGTACTGGGAGATCCCTTCAGAGAGGTCGAACAAGAGAACATCCAGCAGAAACCCACCTCAGCCGGATCACCCGATGCTTTTTCTCCTGCCACCGTGATTCCACATCACGTTTGCTGACTATCACCACCAAAACTGTGAAGTGTCTCGCCAAATATTCCTTCTCCAAGCACTGCAGTCTGCCTTCAATTCTTCTTAAAGTTTAATAAATTTCCCTCTCGCAAAGAGCCGAGAAAAATATGAAACATTTGCAAACATTTTTCTCACCCTCATGAACTAGCAGAAACACAGTTCCTCTGGCACTCACCTGCCCGAGTCTGGCGTCAGGGCAATGTGTTTCTCCTACAGCTGATAATATCAACAGGAAAATCCTTTCCACTCCTTACGTTTTTCTGGGGTTACGATTCCAACAAGTCTTATAGCGGCTTGGCAGTACAGTAAATAAGAAACAGATTTCCCAGTGTTTTGCTTTACCACTTTCTTTTTTGTAGCATCTAAGTGCAGAGACAGAGGTCTGGACTCTCAGAGGTCTCGGTTTGGATTGCCCGTTCTGGACCCACAGGTAATAACCGTGCCGTGAGGGAGCCACCAAGCATGGGCCCAGTTTGCTAGGCAAATATCTCCGAGGAGAGTGTGTTATCTGCACTGGTAACTAATTAGGACAGCAGAAGTGCACATGCAATTTTTCAGAAGTGCAAATCTTGATGGAAAACTGGGTAGAAAGTAAGACCTGTGGGGCAAACCCATGTCACGGATGGTAGCAATAGGTCCACTGAAAACGCTTGTTCTTTGAGCCAGAAGAAACAGCCAGTTTCTGTGCTGATTTGAGATCTTGCCTTGCCTCCTACCACTGTTGTCCCCAATTTTTTCCCGTGTGTTCATAACAGCATCGGCAGATGATGTAACGCAGAAGTGGAACAGCCCAGCCTTACCTTGCTGCTTTTCGCAGGGTTTCCAGAGCTAAGCTACAGTCTGCAGGCATGAGCCTCGAATGAAGGAAAAGGCATTTCTCTGCAGAGCTGTTGCGTTTGAGAGCCTGCTCACCTCTGTGAACATTAATGTCATGTCTCAAAACTCTGGGACTGGTTCTCTTCCCGTGCCAACATCCATCCAGAACAGCTTAATCAATTGGATTATCCCCGGTGTACAGGCATGCAAGAGAAGCATGAACCAAATGATTCATCTTTTAGCCAGGTAATTAGGCCTATTACGACAGAAATCCCATTTGCAGTCTTTGCTTAATCTCCTAACTGGACTCCTCACTCTTTGAACTCAAGGACGCTCCCACTGATTTCAAACCCTCCGTTACAGTATTTCTCGCAGCTGAGGTGGGCAGTGGAGGAACGGTCTGGGCCTCGCGATGTCTGTGTGTCAGAGCTGGCTGCTGCCTACCAGCCTGGTATCAAATACAGCGTCAGTCTAAAGCTTACCTCTTGTGCAGGAAGAGGGTGGACTCCTCGCAGTATCACGTTCTGGGAACCAATCTGGCGTCTTTTCCAAGGAAAACACCCCTAGGACAGGGCCACCTTGCAGAATAGACACTGGTCTCCCTACCTAATGCAGACACGCGATGGCGAAGCACGTGAAGCGTTTCTCAATCAATGATGTTTGTTACTCAGAGATCTTTTATCTAAAGCCACGTCCCAACAAAGCAAAAACCCTATGGCAACCAAACGATTACAGATGGAAGCAATGCTAGGGCTGGCCGCGGGTACCTGTGCTGCTACCTTACCTTGCCTCTCAGCCACGCGGTCATCACTGAGGTCGCTCCTGTATCCATGTCCCACTGTTAACGCCGATATCCTCATTGCTCAGGGTCTGCAGCTCTGGAGGAAGCCAGTGTCACGACATCTCCAGGGAAGCCTCTGGAAAAGACCAGTCTCTGGTATTTATGTGAAAGCCTCCAAACTTTGTTATCCTCATAAATGAAGATTCTTTTTTAAATACAGTGTTTCACTCGCACATTGCGCATTTGCTTTTAGAATACATCAGAGTCAGTTAATGAGGTTAGATTAGTCCTGCATTTGTTTCAGCGAGAGCCAGCAGTGGCAGTAATAACAGTGATCCAACCACTAACACTAACATGCCTTTAAGCGCCCCTGTAATCTGTTGTGTAAGGTTGACTTGCAAAGTAGGCAGATAAATTGCTTGCTTACGCTTATTATAAAATTGCTGCTCGAATGTGTACCACAGTGCACGGTAATTTTGGAGGATCACAGAGGCAAAACAGAAGCAGGATTTTGATTGGAGACTTTCAAAGGTGTCTAGAGGCTTCAGGAACTGATGCTGGCATAGACTGAGTTCCCAACTATCATTTTATCTACAAATTTGCTTTGCTATTAGAGGGCTCCATGTGTAAAACCGGGCTCCCGGGTGGCTCCCTGGCCGCGGCACCTCTTGGGCAGCCGTCGCGCCAACCTGCTGGGGCGCGTTGGAGCTGGGCCACGTCTCTGCAGCGTGAAGGCCGGCACGGGCACAAGCTGGCAAGCAAAAACGGCCCAGGCAGCTTCAGAGACCAGACCAATGGGTGTCCGAAAACTAGCCCCTCTCAGAGCTTGGAGCCACGGACACATACACATGCAGCCCAGGACTGTATACCAATGCACATGGAAAAGTAAGTTATGGCAGGGGAAGGTTTTATATTAAATAGACAAAACCCTACTGGGCTATATGACAAAATCAGCATCACCCTGTCTAGTAACTTAGGAAGTAATTAAGAGCAGTTTTATAGGTACAAGATCCCGCTGTGCAATAGACTAGTAAAACCGCGTCCGAGTCTTCTGATCGAAGCGTGCAAGGATGCGTGTGACACGGGGGCTGAGCTCACACGCAGGCGTCTCATCCGCTACCTCCACTGGTTCGAGAGCCGTCAGGACACGTTGCCTGGGACCGACTCACCTCTCGCGCCCACCCGCTGCACCTGCGGGCACGACTCCCTCCCTTTCAGAGGAGCAAAGCCTGGTTCATACGACGTCCAAACCAAAAAGCAGGGCCAGGCTCCCAAACAGCTAGGTCAAGATTTGCTGGATTAAGCTGGATCAAGGCTCCAGAGGCCTCCTTTGAGACCTGTCTATGGAAAGGTGCTCAGAGGGTGGATATACCTCCCCGACCCATGGTCCGGCCATCTAAAATCTCCAAGCTCAGCATTCGGAAGTGAAGGCAACCAACAAGAGCTGGGCATTTCTCTGGATCCAGACTTTTAATATTTTAACGCTAGCAGAACAGGCACGAGGCTGTTCCCAGGACGCCAGAATAAAAGGCAACGACAGAGGCCACCAAGCCACAAGATCCTTGCTCCCTCCCTGCAGCACAGCCGTGGAGACCAGCGCTTAGCTAGACCGGCATGGGGTGCTCAAGATTTGGCCTCATGTTCGCAGAACAAGGCAACAATTTTACAATGCCCGTTTAAACCATTAATAATAGTCTGCGCAAACCCTTGCAAGCTTCCAAGGCTATGTAAACAGAAGTGAATTAAAATTATTTTTTCCATCGCTGTTTAAAACGTGTGATGTTTTTTCTAAACGGCCCCACGAGCAAAAGAGAGGGTGAGTCTGAAATGACTCCCTGGACTCAGGCCAGATCCTAGCAAGTACTTTATATTTCACTCTCAAGATGGTCAGAGCAGAGGTTTAAGAGGCTTTGAACACAAACAGCGTTAGGTTAGCTAAGTCCTGCTTTGACCAGCAGCGAGCGTTTGAGACATAAACAGATTTCACTTGAACCGGGCTTAATGTAACTGGGTTTACAGATTCACAGCTGATTCCAACATACATCAGGAGTGTTGTATACTCGGCACGGCAGCGTGGCCCAACGGCGAAGGGGGGACGGGGCAGCCCGCGTTCGTACCGCAGCTCCGCCGCTGACCCCCGGCGCAACCTCTGGCAATCGCGGCAGTTCCTTTATCTGCAAAATGGAAATAGCTGACCTACTTCACGGAGCGAACCTGGAATCAATTAATGTCTAGCCTGCATTTAGGAGAGGCAAAACACTATATAAACATTATGTATCATTTAGCTCCCGAGGAAAAGCCATCGCCCGACAAAAGGGGCCTCTCTCTTTACGAAGCCCAGTTCACGCTGGTGCAGCCCTCCCGACTTCTTCAGCCTGGTGCCGATTTACACCAGCCCGACTGCAGGAGAAGCAGGGGCACAAATACAGTAATTTCCCCTCACTGACGCGTGCAGGCCTCTCCGTGACCATCTCCGTTCCATGTTCGGTTGCTGACCCTCCTCAGGGCGACGCTGAGGGACAGCATCGCGCCGTGCCTTGGGCACGAGAACGGGCCAGGCTTTCCTTCCCGGCTTTTAGCCCTTTGACAAACTAACTGGGGCCGTTCTTGGAGAGGAGGAAGACGACCCAAAGCCTGCCAGCCAGCAGCAGCACGGGATCAGAGCCAGCCCTCGACGCAAGGAAGGAGAGGGGTGAAGCCACCAGCACCCGCGAGCGCCCTCGCCGACAGAGACCTTGCAGCTGAGGTGCTGGTTCTCACCTGGCGCTGAGCCGCAGCTGGAAACGGGGAATATTTTTATAGGTTTTACCTGTTTTCCTGCTCAGTCTGTCCGTGTGCTGTTACACTTGCACGCCGGGCAGCACCCAGCTCTCCCAAACGCTGCGGGAAGGCCGTTGGCCATGGAAGCGACCCGCCTGCTTCCCACGGCACACGACTATGCCCGACCCGCTGGAGCTCTTGGGGCCGTACGCAGGTACGCACCACTGAAACGAGAGCAGCGGAGAGGCTACTGCCAAAGCAGCGTTATTCCTGGTTATTTCCGACAAGCCCACAGGTACTTGAAGAAAACTGAAAAACTTGAGGATGCTTTGCCATCCAGATGAACCAACCGGAAATTGGAAATTCGTCAGCAGGGACAGAAGATTTCTACCATTGTCAACGTTTTTGGTTGCTATCTGTAATTCCTGGCCTGTTCATCTGGAGTTACTCATGAAAGTCACCGTGGCAGTTTCCCAGCATTAGAATTTTATTTTTGGTTAAAACATATCCCAGACCATTGCAGGCTGGTTGCCATCCTGCAGTTCCAGGCTATCAGAAGAGCTCTCACAAGCGAGTTGCTCAGCCTGAGCCTTTCCTACAAACATGGGGAGGGGGAGGATTGTTTTTCACATCACACAAAAGTTTTGCCATTAAAGTAATGAAAACCAGGATTACCGACAGCCCACTAGCTACGGTGGTACCTGCCGGGACACTGTTGCAGGAGCGGTGCTGGAGGGTGCTGCACCCGCTGCGGGGAAGGGGCACCCGCAGGCCGGGCCGTGGGACCCCTCTGCAATCCCTCGAACACAAACGCCGGAGGAATCGCACCAATTCGGCGGCGCCTACTGCAGCCTGACCCGACTACGCGTGACACTGTTTTATTGATATCTCAGCTCATGCTCTTCATAGAGGAAGAGAAACTGGTTCAAATGAGCAAACTTCCTTTAACCTTATCATTATTAACATGAGAACCTGAAGAAATAATTTCTGGGATCTGCGTTCACTTCCCACAGCTTGGCTCTGCCAGCACAGCAAATATAGCAGCGGACCTGTGCTCCGAATAAAATCCCAAGGACTTTTTTCCACGTCCCCTGGAGGTGTGGTGGGGGCCGTGCATGAACTGGCAACAGGTACAGAGCCACGCTGCCACTAGAAAAAGAAAGGGGAAAGGTTTAAATAACAGATTAGCAGGAAAACCTACCTGGCGCCCGGGCATGAAAAGGCATGCACGCCGTATTCCTGGAAGGGCGAGTGGCGTAGGCACGCTCGAGGGCAGCTTGGATACCCCACACTCCTCCGCTTGTCCAGCTTACCGGGAAGCCTCCCAATATAACTGTCAGAGAAAAGCAGGTTTTGATCTAATTTCTCCATGAAAACGGTCGCAGAACGCATTATAGCGCCACATGTGTTTCCATCATGTCAAGGAAGTTTTCGGAAGTATTCCTCATAAAACGCAAAACTGTTACAAACAAGAACATGAAAAACAAATTTAGTAGCAACTTGTGTCATTGGTTTCTCTCTAGTCCTTTTATGAGGAGCTTCTGCGAGCAGCTGCAAAGCCCCTCGAGAAGGACCGAGGGAGACGGCTGCCGCGGCCGGGACCCGGCGGGGACTCGTGCCGGAGGGAGCGCCCAGCCGGCCGGGCTGGCAGAGCCTCCCGCCGTTTACTCTGCTGTCGGTCACGTCCCGAGCAAACAGCAACAGCGGCGTGGCGAGCGCGAGGCCGGCTTTGGGGCACGCTAACAACACAGAAGGCAATTCCAAGGCCAGTATGTAAAAGGCAAGTTCTAAAGAAATACAGAGAGGAGTTCGCTGTTGGAGTAACAGCCAAGCATGGAAATCCAGGCTGGAGACGTTCGCGTGGTGCGGGGAGGAACGGCAGTCTGCTCCGCGAGCCCAGCGTATCGTGGGCAGCAGTTCCCCCCTCTCTGCAGCGAAGCATCGATAATTTTGATTTGGATAATGGTCAGGGCTGGTTCTTGTTTATTTTGCTGCCGAAAGCCATAGCGGGATGATATTTCCTAGGTATTCCTCTGAACAAAACTGAACACCTAGTGATTACAAGAACGCTTATATAAAAGTTATCAAGATTTGGAAAAACTCAGCACCCAATATTATACCCACAGTGCCACCAAAGGTGCAGCCTGCAGCACCCTCGTGTCAGCGACGCAGTGCAGCACAGAGGCAGCCAGACCCTGACACCCAACACCCCGCTTGCACTTTCTTCCCTCTTGTCATCCTCCGACACTAATTTCTTGGTTGCCGCCGCTGTGTGCTAAGGGAGGGTACTGTAACGGGTAAACCACGAACGGTACAAGCTGGTACGGCTCCGTTAATCCCAGCTGTCTGTACAAGCAGGGACGGGTCACGGTGGCTCTTTCTCCATTAGCTCACGCAGGTGGCAGCAGCTATTGCACCTGGGCGCCTCTGCGACACCTAAAACCGGGCACCATCCATGCCAGTACACCCTGTGCCACACGGCTGCCGCTCTGCAGGTTTCCTGTTTCTTTCTCCAATTACCCAAAGCGGCGTGGGTGTGTTTGCATTAAACCTGCCAGACACATCCGAGCGGGTTATTCCAAATCAGCATCAGAGCACTTATGAACTGCTTCATTTTAGAGATATTACAATCCATGTCCTCAGCACAGTTCATTTTTCTCCAAATGAGAACAGACCCTTAGCTACGTCAAGTCCGCTTGATCTTAGAAAGAAGGGACTGGCAGTTCAAGCACCCGAGGCCTGGGGTCTAATCCCAGCTTTCTCACAAGGTTGCCAGGAAAAGGACCTGAGCTGTAATCCTTTGCTAACACAGTTTCTCCAGTCTAAACAGCGGTGCGCTTCCCCGAGTCAGCTGCTACCTACCAGGTGTGTTGGGGTCTGTATTTGCATCCAGAATAGTCATGTCAGGAAATGAGCCAGCAAGTGATCAGAAGGGAAAGCTAATCTCTTCTGAATTATTTTTGATTGTAAATGTTTCTGACCTATTTCAATAGAGGTTTAAAATAAAGATTCTAGACAGAGTTCTGACAGCCACCAAGGATCACGTTGCCCACAACAAAACCTTTATTTTTGAATCTTCTCAGGAAGTGGCAGAGATTTTCCTTTCATGTCTTGCAAGATCATGCTCAACGTGCCAAGAATTTCACAATATAGATCTTGTAATCTGCAATGAGAGAAGAGCATGGCAAAACCATCCCACTAGCAGGCTAGATCACTTTCAAATACCATGGAAAATGTGGAGCAACTTTTTAAGAGGCATATAGAGTACAGCATGCCATTTAATCACCCCTCTGTTAACCCAGTAGGTTAAAGAGCAATGAAAAGATCCCAAGTATTTTGCATGAAGTTGACTCCCCTTTCTGTGCAGGTTTTCTTTAACATCCTTTTAAATATTTTTCTCCCAAAGATCAGATATGGTGAATGGCAGAAGTGCCATATGGGACTGGATCAGCAATGTGCACCATGGGCACAGCAAAATGTTTTCAGAAGCACTAGTCCTGATCAGCGTATTCAAAATACAGAGAAAAAACAATGCTAAGACTCCTGAAAGGATCTCTGGTCCCTTGAGGAACTGGACAAAAGGGAATTTTCAAAATAATAAGTCTAGGCCAGCGGTCAGATCTGTGGTCTAGGAGTCTGCAGCACTCCATAAATCATTTCCTGGTGCAAGCTGGAAGAGATGTGGTGAGCTACACTGAACCAGCCATTTGCATCTCTCTCTTCCAAAGCGTTCCTCAGCGTGAAAAAGCTGTAGGACTCCAGACCAGATCTAGGGTTTTTTAAACAATAGGTACCAAATGTGATCATAGGCTTGTATCACATTAAGGTTAACCTAAAACATGTAAAACTCAGCAGTCTTCATTCGGAGGATTTGTGGGAGGTTTTTATGGTTACACGGTTTAAACTAACTGCCTGGGGTTAGTCATTTCCCTGAACAAGATCCAAAAAAGTCCATTGCTGAGACAAAGCACAGGTCAGCCTGGATTACTGCTATAACAAGGAAGGCAAGTGTCCTGCCTCCTCTCCTTCTGAATTTGGGTGCAAACAAATCCTCCCACCCCCTATAAATCCAGGAAGCACTCTCCCCTCTCCCAGGGATGCTGCGAGGCAAAACACGAGAGGCGGGTGGAGGATGGACACTCAGCTCTGCGGGACACCCAGGGCTCTGAAAACCCCGTGACATGCCAGGGCTGGGGAGCCCAGGGCACTTGGACCTGAGATAAGTGGCGAAGGACAACAAATTTGCTGCCAGGAAATTGAGCACATTTCTCATCGACACAAATCCAGCTCACGCAGCAGATCCCACACTGGCGTTGCACGTCCTGTGGCTTTCCCTGCTGCTAGGAAACGTTGTCAACCCTCCTAACCGGGGTCTATTCCTCCCCTGCAGCATCAAACGCTATCGGTTTTCCCGATAGGAAAGGAGGAGATGGGGGGTACCGGGCCCCTCGATGGCCGGCTGGCTGGGCGAGCTCCCTTGGGGACAGGACGTGCCTACACAGGGCCACCTCCGTCCCCCACCTTGCACAGGGGGAGGTGGCGTTATCAGAGTCTGGCGGCACAGACCAGGGATGCTACTCGCTCCAGCGAAGTTTCTTTATGTTTTGGTTTGAATGCATTAGAAACCAGTCCCGTTTATAGTGCGTGTTGTGTGTTGGTACCTTCCTAAGCTCTCAGCACTGCTCATGCTGAGAACAGCAGCATTTTGCCCAGGGAGAGAGGCCACAAAATGTCCACACATTCCATGGAAATAACCCAGTACATCGAAGGGGCATTTTACATCTTCTGTCTTGGAGTCTCTCGCATACTCACCACCTCCATGGTTACCAACCTGTCCACTGTGTCATCCTGGAGGTCCAGGGCTGTCAAATAAAGATCAATAAATGGGATGCTGACACAAAAATCCTCTACGATGATCAAATCAGAGTGGCACAATGTCTTTTTGAAGTTATCCACCAGCTCACTGAAGGCTTTGTATTGAATGGTTTTCTGGTGTGAAAAAGAACAAGGCCAGGAACAAAACACTGTTAGCAAGGAGAAGGTGTCGTACGGAGACCGTCACTCTCCAGGCACCTCCAAGGGCTTTGCGCTGGCTGGCGGTGGTGCACCGGAGCAGCACCCCGGGGGCCTCGGCTGTAGCCCGGGTGCAGCCTCGCACCCTGCGCCCGGCCCTGCCACCCAGCCTGCTGCTGGCACCAGCAGTGCAACGAGCCCCTGGGCACACACCGAGCACCTGCTTGCGCCAGCCAGAGCAAAACGAGAGACAGGCTAGAAACGAGGCCGTCTATAACTTCTGTTTCCACCGCGCTTTAGGAGCGTGGGCCAGGTGTTGCACACCCTGGCACCGGCAATCTGCAAACGCCTCTCGAGAGGGGACAACAGCCCAAGGAGACAGGTCCTGCCACTGTACAGCTATTGCCACCCCTAGTGCTGGGAGCGAGACTTAAATTGCTGACTGAAATCAGTCACTCAACATAGTACTCGGACCAGTGATTTTCTGGCCCAAATGCAAGAGCACTCTCAACTGAGCCATCCTGAAATGATTAAATTACATTTTCTAACAAGAACGAGCAGAAGAGTTGGGGGAAACAGGCAGTCACATTGCTCTAATCATCTACATTTCAGTGACAGCTTTACTGCATTTATTTCAAGTCAGCTTTGCAAAAGCCCTTTATCAAGCAATGCAAAGCACTCCTGCAGAATCTGCAACACGAATTTCAAGTCCGTAGTAACACTTTGGAAACTTTGCAACAACAGACTACGAGAGAGCAGGAAGGATCGCGACCTCCCTCGAGCACTAGCTGAAAGTGATTCCAAGTCATTTCTGGACACGGTTCCTGGCTTGACATGATCTGAAAAGACTTCTTTTTAATTTCTCTTTGAAGTTAAACAAACTGAGACAAAACACATTGAAACCTGTTCTAATACCTTTACCATTAAGTTCCATTGTAATACTTTTAAGTGCTGATCCCACCAAAATTCTACCATGTGATGATCCTACCAAAAATGCATACAGAATCTATAGCCTAAATTATCACAAAAATGGGGGGAGGAAAAAAAGTAAATTATTCCTCCACTGAAAATGGCTCATATTTTTCTTACCATATTAAAGAGCATCTAATACATGCAGTTCTTGCTATCCACCCAAGGCCGACCACAGCCTAGCTGGATTGCTCACCTGCTGATGTGTGAGCTTTTTCACTTCCTCCTGCTGCTTTTTCAGGATTGCCTGTTTCTTGGCCCAAATTGCAGCCTTCTTCACTGCTTTGCACTCCCGTTCGTACTTCTGAGTCGAGTCCTACCAATGCCAAACCGCCAGCATGAGAGCGAGTCCCAGAGCACAGGTCACAGCTGATGCTTCGAGGGATCAGTCAAGGAGACTTGTGCTTCAAAACCCCTGGCCCAGATCCAGCCCCACGCAGGAGCAAGAAAGCTGTTAAGTCAGATCAGCTGCGGGCTGACACCCTACAGCTGTCAGGATGCAGGAGGCTCTTGCCATAGGATTCACCTTATTCCATGGGCAGATTCATCCCTGTAGCCCAGTCCCTGTCTCCAAGCACTGACTTGTACCAGACGTGTTAGAGGCAGCTACAAGAACCATGAAATCAGCCAGGGGTTGAACAGACGCAGAGTCTGGCCTTGGTTCAAAAGCCCTTGGTGCAAAGCGTACTTCCTGCCCAGATGCAAAGGGCTGGTTGTGCTGGAGAAGCAGGAGGTTTTTGACTCTATTTTTCCACAGCGGCTAAGTAGAGATGTAAAGATGACCCAAACCGGGCAGGGTGGGAAAGACATGCTTATTCTGTTCAGGGACAGAGGACTTCTGCATCCAAAATGTTTCTAGATGCACCAGGAGCCAACTTTTGCAAGCAGCCAAACGTCAGTTTTCCAATAAAAGCCTGTTAGCTAGTAGCACGCACACCTAAACACAGACGCGCAATGCAAGGAACCACTATTACCTGCATTTTGATAATCACAACTCCAATGAACATATTGAAGAACACAAAGAACCCCAGCAAGATGAACACTATTGTGAACGCGTGGCTGTTTGTAAACCCATGATTCTCCAGCTTTTGCTGTAAGTCTGTCCAGCCATCAACCTGCAAATGCATTTAACCAGACCAGAGAGTTAGTTCCAAACCACAGCATAATTCACAAGCCATATGAAATCTTGCTCTTCTTTTTCTTTCTTTCTTGTATTTTTAAATTGAATGCAGTTTCTTCTGTTTTTTTAGAGTTCCAGGTTTAAGGCAGCTAGTAAAGATCTCATTTCTGGCAGCTTGCGAGATTTGCCCCTCTGAATAGGAAATTTATCTATCAAATCAAATTTTCACAGAGATCTGCAATACGATCTCACTAGAGAGCAGTTCACGCTCTCCCCAGTGCAGTCACAGGTTAATTAATGGGCTTCTTCAGCAGCACTCCAAAATCCACAGTTTGTTATTTGGCTGACACGGACTGGAAAATGCTGCTCTACTTACAGTTACCAAACTGAAGAGTGTGAAGAAGGCAGCCTCCATGTTGCCCCAGTTTTCAGTGTCTCCAGTTTCAGGATCTCCATACAAATCATGTCCCAGAATGGCAAATATAAACATCAGCAGGAACAGCAAGATGAGGACATACATCACTGTCTTCACCATCTGGCCAAGAGCCTTTGTGAAAATCTGCAGAAGGGAAAACAAGCGAATGCTTCTTAGGAGAGGAAGAGGCAGCCCCAGGTAAAGCAAATGCTTGCTCAGCAGGGATGAGGGCAGGGAAGCGGGCGGGCGATTCGGTAGGTGACAAGCTGCCGAGACCAGTTCTGAATCAGCTCCCTCACATGCACCTGCAGTGTTGTACTAGGAATTAAGGAGAGGCACAGGGCAACCACCATTGCGCACAGGAGTGCACAGTGCTACAGAATCCAGAGACTCTGGTCACGCGTGAGCCTCTTGGACTGGGAAATGCCCCTTGCAGGGCTCAGCAGTAAGTGTTGCCCAGAGGCAAGAGCAAGGGCCATTCAGTCCCAGAAGGATGACTCTCAACACACATAGGTTTCTCACTCCCTTCTGAAGCACTGTTTCACCACGACAGGTTACTAATGGAGTAACGGGTCCATGTTCGTAAAGGATACAGCTCTCCCTAACCTACGCAATCCACTGAACAAAAATGAGCAGTGCTATTAAGCCTCATGCCTCAGGGTCTGACCACAAACTGGAGGCAGGAAGATATTTCTGCTGCCCTCACTGTCCAGCTACTCCTCATCCACTGCTGTGCAGGAAGGGCCCAGAAACGGGGAACTTCTCTCTCAACCCTCCTGTGACTGCTCTCCTAGAGAAAGTCCTGTGCAAAGCTTGGGTTCACCAAAAAGAAACAGAGTACGGCCTCTGAGACAGCTTGATTTCTTATAAAGACCTACATATGACACCAATATACACAAAAGACACTCTTGGGAGTTGATGGGAATGCTGGTTGGAGAATTGAGCTTAGGCCAGATCACTGGTAATGGCTTTTAGCCAAATGCAAACTTTTTTGTTAACTCCAAATTACAGAAGACTACATGCAGCCTCTTGCATCTATGTTATATTCCTCTAGAGACCAGAGGCCACATGGGCTGGCTGCCTTCCTCTGGTTACAATAAGGCTGCTAACGCCAGAGGGTTTCTTATGCAGTGCACTAGTTCAGGGACTATCCATTTATCATTTCCTCTTTGGACAATAGCTCTGACTGTCAACAGCATCTCAAGTTAAAGCTCTGAAATCTATCCAGTTGATCTGCTCAGATGGTACTTCCTGGTGTAGACATTTGTGCAAAGCTAGCATAAGACGTTCTTTCCAGTCTCCTCTGGCTGCCAAAAAGCTGAGCTTGTTATGATGGATTAAGGACTCCCACAGCAGTTGCCTGAATAGGTCCCTGTTTTCGCAAGGCTTGTCTACTCTAGAAAACGTACCCACAACACTGTATGGCCAAGTGTCCCAGGTCCTTCTTTTGGCCACTAGTCACCCCTCAGTCTACATGGACTGAATTTCTTGAATCTACCTTTCATCCAGCTCAAATATAACAAGGCAACAAAGACCTATGCAAAGGTAGTGCCTACCTTTTTGTCCCTCTAAAATTGCCAGCTCTGGCAGCTTTGCCAAGAATAACCTCAGAGGAAAGAGATAGTCCGGACTCACGGCTGTGTTACCCAGCCTTGCTCAGAGAAGGGTGGCAACAGCAGAGGTTGCCAGCTCTGTGCCTGCACCACAGAGGCCCAGCAATGGTGCCTTAGATACTTTCAAGCAATGACTTCTGTAATCAGCTCTTTACTGAAACCATCCCAAACACCGTGCGTCTCTGCCTACTCTTAAATTGCAGGTATATTTAGCAGCTGCTTCGCTACTGCTCTTTGCAAGCTGAGAGCATACAGCTTGCTTCAAAGCAGGTCTCAGTCCCTGGTAGAGCTAGCCTCTAACCTGGACACATACTCGTCAGTCAAAACTCAGGTGAAGTGAGGTTAAAATATCTCCTCTGGACCAAAGGAAGCCGTAGAGCATCCCCAGTTCATAGCTTATATCCATAAGCAGCATCAAGATTTCCTGAGCCTGGACTCCACTCCAGGACAGGCCAAGGGAATAAACTGGACTGCGCAACCTTGCTGAGCATTTCCCCAGATGGGGAACATCCCCAGGTGGATGCTCTTTCCCTGCCAAGAGACTGAGGTTTCTAATTGCTCCTTGCCTAGGTGCACAGCTGGTGCCTGCACTCTGCCACGTGAGCCGCGTGATTTGCTTGTCCCCTGCTGCTTTGGGTTTTGCTTGGAGGTAAATCAGGTGATGGGCACTCCTGGGGCTTGTGCTGATACAGACCACAGTTTCAAGGACAAACACTGATTCTTGTCAGTCTGTCACACACCTCCCTGTAGAAAGTCTCTCACGCAGACAAAACACCAAAAGTGTCCAGACAGCTGCCACGAGCCAGGTGGCAAATCTCCTTTATTGACTCCCCCAGCTTGAAATAGTGGTGGGTCAGCTAAGGATGAACAGGCTGACATGGTCCTCTAATATTGCTCTCATTTCTCTTTCCTGGGACGTCTCACACCCACAGGATGCCAATGCTCTTCTGTCTGCTTCCACCCTGGAGCAAACCTGCTCCAAAGACCCTTTCACCAGCCTTGGTCCACCCTACTCGTCCCCAGCTCTCTGCACTCCTTTCCTGGTAGTTCAGGACAGTAGGATGCATAGGCTGAGTGGCACTGACAGGCTGATGGATTGCTGTGGATTTAAGAAGATAAATTGCGTGCTTAGGACAGAGAGGCTCTGGGCCCATTGCTCCAAAGAGCGTCAGGATTTGCACCTATTACTGGCAGCTTCCAGCAGGGCTCTGCCACCCAGCCAGCAGATGTGGCACAGTTATGCACTCGTTTCATCAGCCCCAGCCTCCTTTTTTCATTTTTACCCTATTCTGCACCATTGCACGAGATGTTGGTGGACACCAGAACTGAACACCGCTTGGCAGCAGTAATGCAGCATTCTCGGCCGCAGGCAATAACGGGCAGCAATGTAGCACACAGAGCAGTTGTGCTGGGCCCAGAAAATACAGCCGCGCAACTGAAAACCAACACCAAGAGACAATGTGCTAAAATCCCTGAGTCAGACAGAGGTGAAAGACAAGACTGCACTGCAATGCAAACACTGGCTGCATGACAGCACGACAGAGAAGGGCATGGAGGACAGCAGGGAAGAGCAATAGCAAACGCAGAGAAAACATCAACAGTCGCGTTGTCTGAAGAAGTCTCCCAAAAAGCCCAAGCTGAAACGGAAGCACCAAAACCACAGAGTTTGGTACAAATTCCTAATGGAAGCAGCATCCCCACGAGAAGGAACCAGAGGGAGGTTTCCTGGTGTTTCTGCAGGCATGGGATGTCTCTGGACGCTGACTGCAGGCTCACGCCGCACACACACATGTACGGTCTGTCCTGGAGGCTGCAGCCAGGGAACAAAAGCCATTCAACCCAGAAATCACATGACATTTTTGCCAAGTTATGTAATGGCGTTCAGCAGATTTGGGCTGCAGCACATGATCATAAAGAAAAACAACCACCCATAGCTGAGGGTAACAAGAGGGCTGTAAAAAGGCTCACAGCAACTGCAGGCTGGCAAGTGCCTCCTGCGCAGGAGCATCAAATAATTTCCAGTTGCCATGGCATGTCTTGCCTCTCCGGCGCTCTTTCAGGAACTGCTGCGGATTCCTATGAGCTTTTATTAAGAAGGAGCTTTGTGCTTCACAGTCTGCACAGGTAGTAAACTACATTGAAATTAATCCCAAATATATTTTTTAAAAAAGCAGAAAAGTCAATTTTTTCTTTAAGAACAGCCTGGCATTTTTAAAGTTTATTTTCAAATTGAAATAAAGATGAACGGGGCCTACATTAAAACAGGAATTGCAGCTAACAGAACGTCTCTGTATGGAATACAACAAGGAAATTATTTCCTCAAGGTGGAAATTTATTGCTCCAAGGTGGAAGGCAGAGTGTTTTAAAGAGGTTTTTAATTAATAAAGGGAAACGTGCCAAGAATGTGTTGCATGTTTGAGCTCTCTGCATTAAATACTGCTAACCTGTCGAGGGCTAATTTAGACTTCAATTAATAAATTACAATACACACACAGGTATAAACAACCTCCCACACCCTCAGCAAAATGCATTTAGACAGCCCTATCGCATTTTAAAACAACTTTTAATCAAAGAGGTGTTGTCTCTTGGGATGTCAAACAGCTCAGGGCACTTGTCCCTTCAGGTCAGGATGCAAAGGCAAGTATCATATGCCCCTGGAAACGGGAAAGCAGCAGCAAGGCCGGGGTTTGTGTGATATTTATAACAGCTCTGGGACAGGAAGGGACTGTTAGAGCCTGAAGAATTTTCCTCTTTGGATATTTTTCCCCCGATAATGCCATCTAGGCACGCTCACCCAAAGTCAGGATACAATTTCCCAGTGGCCACAGTCCCTGAGGTGTTAAGTCTCACCGTCCTTCATCAAAACAGAGATTTGTACAGGCCAGATTTTCAAAGGCATTTAGGCTCTTAAAGTTGCAGATTTGTGCCCAGTGGGATTTTTCAAAGCACCTCAGCATTTAAACGTCTCATGGGAGTAAGGTGCCAAATCTTATCCTACAGTTTTTCTTGCTCTTCGTCCCCAAACAAGGCATCTCGTGGCAGTGAGTTCCACAAGTCGAATGTGCATAGTGCAAGTTTCAAACAGACAAACGCAAACTCTTTATCGGCTTTAAATGTCGGCCCACTTTGCCACGCATCAATTTGTTCTTTTATAATCATCCAGACAAAACACGAGCATCTGATTCACCTTTCCTAAATCATTCGTTATTTCATATGCCTCTATATGTTGTCCCTTCTCCCAGCAACACAGAATAATTAACATATAAAAGTCTGGTGATAAGTGAAGTTTACGATCCAAACTAGAGGAACGAAGGCTCAGAAGTGAACATTATAAGAGCCCTGCGCCCATAAACATCCCACTTCTGGTGGGCTACCCTGCCAATTAATTACATGCAGAAACGCTGGCTGAGCATTCATTGCCCACATAAGCTCCTTGCTGAAAAACAAACCTCCAGAGTCGTCAGGAGAAAACTAAGTAGGAGAAGGTGTGCTGCAGAGAAAAATACACACAAACCAAGAACAGTACGTGACCTATATTTTACAGGGATTTTTTTGTGTCTACTCTGCTGTAGTAAAAAGAAAATCCCTCCACCCATTGCAGGGGGGAGCAGAAACAGGGAAAAAAAACAATGGCCATGCCATGGGTGTCTTAAAAAAATCAGGAACAATTAGATTTCTCCTTCCCTCACAGGCTACCGTAATCATCAGCCCCGTTCGGGGCCAGGCGGCCCCCCAAGACATCCAGCACATACTGCAAGGCCTCCTCCATCTCTGAGCTCGAGGGCACTCAAGAGGTTATTTATATTAGCAAAAAACCAGCAAGAACTGGGATTGCTTGAAGGATAAACACAGCTTGCTGTTTTTCCTCTGACACCTTGGGGTACTCTCCCCGGTGCCTGGTGCTCTCCCCTGGCCAAGCCAGCCGGCGACGCCAGGGCCGCGGCGTTGCGGGCACCCTTCTCTCCTCCCTGCAAACGGGCGGGCAGGCTTTGAACCCAGGTGCGGATACCAGCTCCCTGCCTGAGCCCTCTTACCAGCACCCGGAGTCCCGCCGCCGGCAGCCCCAGGAGACCCAGCTCTGCACACCGATGCTTTGGTGACGCAGGACCGTGACAAAGAAATCCGCCGTCCTGGCAGATGCAGCAGTACCAGCAAGAGCCCTGATGCACACCCAGCACCGAGTTTTGCTGGATTTCCTTATGCGAATAATTTTAGCAGGAGAAATAACCCCCCATGCCCTGCTAAAGCATGTTGGCAGCACAGTGATGCTAGTAAAGGGGGCTGGAAATTATTAGGATCCCCAGCAACAGGGGGTGCTGGTGGGGACTGAGAGGGGGCTCTCCCGCCACGCTCTGCCACCCAAGCGCTGGGCACCCTGGCCGGCAGGACTCAATCACACTAGCCTGAAAAGACCCGAAAAGAAACTCTTAGCCCAAAGGGAAGGGAAAAGCCACTGTGACCTGACCGGAGAGCAGTGCTTTACCCTCATCCCGTTGCTGTACTTGATGAGCTTGAGAATCCGGAGGGCCTGGAGACCTTTGGCAATTTCCCAGGAGTGGAAGTGCAAGGCGGCCCCCGAGCCGGAGGCGTAAAGGATGAACGCGATGAGCAGGATGACAGCGTCTAAGACGTTGTAGCCGTCCTTCCAGTAGGCGATGGGATCCACGTACAACTTCAGCAAAAACTCGCTGGTGTAGATGGAGAGGATGAGAGCGTCTGTGAGCTGGAGAGACAAGGAGATAAGCCCGGGCAGCTGCCCTGCGGATCCCCACGTTTCCCGGGAGCCTGCGCACAGGGGCAGAAACGCCAAAGGGACACCCGGGAGCAGAAACACCGCAGGGACAGCCCAGCCCCTCTTTCCTTACTGCTCTGCCACTTGTGTTTCACCCCTAAACAACCTGACTCTGCCCTTGGAGACCAAAGTGACATGCGAGGGACCTTTTCCTAACGGGCTTCATGCCTGTCACGTGCCTTGCCACCTGAGATAACGCCTTGCTGGCCTGGGAAATGACAGTTCAACTGGTATAACCGCACCTCTGGGGAAGTGGGAGCTGAGCTTACCCTGTCACACAGACCATCGCAGGTACCAGGACGCAGAAACACCACAGTGCAGAACAGACCTGGCGTCTAACGGTGCTGCTGGCCCTGTGGGCCACCACGTTTCCCCTCTCCAGGGGGATTCCTGGGCCCCTGCTCCCACAGCTCCTGCAGCAAACGTGGGCGGTGGGCCCCAGAGCAGCGTTAACCTCAATAATAACCTCTAAAGGGCTGTGAAAACCAAGGAAACAGCAGGATCTGAACCAGGGCACTGCACCACGGAACAGCACCTACCGCTCTCCAGAGCCGCCCCAGCAGCGCAACCCTTGGCTGGCACCGGCGGGCAAACCGCTGTGAGCAGGGAACAGGGAGGCGAAGCAAAGCAGATGCCGTCCACGTTACAAATACCCACCGGGGTCCCCGCGGCAAGGGACGCTGCCGAACGGAGAGGACAGAGGACCCAGGAGGCTGCGGGTCGCCCCGGATCGGGCATCACGTCGCACGAGGGTCCTGACCGCGTCCCAGAGCATCGGACACCTTGCCAGCCCCTCCGACCGGGGCGCGCACCGCCCACTTCTCCAGCACAGAGCCTGTTTCTGGAGTCAGAGTTTTCTAAAACCTCTAAAGCTTGTGACTGAGTTTCCTGACATTAGCCAGGCCTGTCTATATATTACCGGGATATATAATTAAGGCTCAGAGGTTTGCATACAGTAGCTGACTTGTGTAACACAAGGAAATCAAGGAGCGTGACCAAGAGGGATTTTCAATGTGAAAATTGAATATTAAAAGGGTGCTTAAAGTTAGCTGTGCTAAAAGTACGAAGGGGAAAAGAGTTGCCATGGAAAGGACCTAACAGTTGCATTTTAAGAACCATAATTACCAAGTGAAGGGATTTAAAGCTCGCCCCTGAAATATGTTTCCTGGCATATCCCCACGATAGCGAGGCCCTGGGCTCGCGCAAGCAATCGTCACGCCAGGTGCCTGGTGACCGAAGAGTTAGTCATTTGGGCTGGGCCTCCGGTCCTCAGTTATTTCATCGCCCGAAACAAGACAGAAGCCGCCTGCGTAGGTCGGCCACCAGCTCCCCCTCTCAGTACACAGCAGCACGAGGAGGCAAAGCCACACCACTGCTTTGGTCACGTGCCACCACCACCACCGCGCACCCGGCCGGCCCGGCACCACTGCAGACATGCTGCTGTCCCGGGGAGGGACAAGGGGGTGCGAGGGGCTGCAGCCCAGCAGTGACCCCAACCTGCTGGGGCTGGCCGGAGACACAGGACACCGGTTTCTCCCATCCTCCCTGGAGAGCCCCTTATCTCTTGGTTCGTCTCCTCTTGGCTGCGCCACGCGGGACCATTAGCCATGCCTTACCACAAAAAAGGTACTCGAGCTTAATCTGAGGCGGTAGTCAGTCTCCACAGCCAGGAGGATGGCGTTCAGTGAGATGCTGCATATCATGAGGAACGTGAAGACTGGACTGTTCAGCAGTCTGCGTAGGTAGGCACAAAATTCGGTGTCCTTTCTTCTGTTGGTAAAAACAGAAGAGCTAGAGAGAACCAGGGGCCCACCACCAAAGAAGAGAAAACAGATGTCCCCTCACCTGTGGGTGTCTTTCAGTGTCAAGTACAACAGGCATCAACAAGCCCAGCTTTCCAAGCAGTCCCAACCACCCTGAGCAGTGGAAAGGGCTGAGAAGTTTGGCTCAGTTTGCAGCTGAGGCCAGCTAGGGGCGGGTAAGCAGGTATTGAGCAGCCTTGTTGCATGTACCTTATCACCGCTGGATTTTGTGATCATGCCTGTGGACATGCTTGGTGGGTATGAAATCGAACCCAGATTAAAAGCATGTTTAGAGACTTTGCAATGTGTCATGTAGGGATACCATCACTTGGAGCTTGCTGTCCTTGTTTTAAAATATCTGCAATCTCATTCAGGCAACAGCATGGCTCCTGATGATGTTTAAATTTAATACTGCATAGAAAACACACAAAACATCATCCTGAGTAGATCTACTCCCATGCAGGTTATTGCAGAGTCAAAGGCACAACCATCCATTTCTGCAGGCTGCACAGTTCCCGTGATCAAACCCAGCAGCTGGGCCCTGGCCGTAGACCCCGCTTTATGTGAATTCTCAGCTCGTTCGGTCCAAGTCAGACCCTTTCACCTCGAGCCCAGTGGGTAGAAATCCACACACTACAATCGTCTTTCAATTAGGTCCATTTCAGGTAGGTGAAACAGCCACATAATTCTGTAGTAAACAGGGACAGACATGTCCCCAAGGGAAGGACTGCTAGGGTATGTTCCTGGTCGGGAAAGACACGTGAAAAACATAGACAGATGTACCCTGTTCTCAGAGAAAAGAAATGAGTCAATAAGATACTCTCATTCCCCTACTTTTGCCACTAAATGTCATGGCCTAGTAAGTACCGAAACTGAGGAAATCAGTTAATGGCAGCGAGGAAAAAATGTTTAATACTTAGTTTAAATGCATACTTAAGAACAGTCTTATTTGTTAAATATTTGTAAAATAATAATTGAAATGTAACCAAAGCTAACACAAAATCCAACCCTTTGCTTTCATTCAAAATAAATACGTACCGACTCAGTCAGTCATGTACCAGGTCCCACAACATAAGAATTACCTAGAGGGTGAATCTGATCACCATAATCAAAACTTAACTCCACATTAAAAAGACTTTGCTATGTGTGTACCTGAACTGCCAAAACACGGAACGTCTTGTATCAGTTTCTGAGAGGGACTTCAAAGATTTCATCAGCAGCTCTGACGCCACTAGCGTCCTCTGGGAAGGCTCTACGTGCTCCATGTGCAGGCTCTCCCAGTCGCCCCGCTCAAGCAGCCGGGGCGCTTAGCTTTCCCAAAGGCACTCGGGCGCCGCGGGAGGGCGGCTGCTCTGCGTTGGAGACGCTGGAACCTGCTGCTTGACATCGCCGCTTTATGAGGTCGCTTCCAGCTGAAGAAATCAGCCAGGCAAGTGTCCGAGGCCAAGCCCTGCATAAATAAAATCCCCGCATTAAGAGAATAACGAGCAGACGTTGATTATACTTAACTAACTGGTTTTGCATTGCTGAGCAGTTTAGGCAGAGCGTACAAGTTTTGGCTACAGATTTATAATAATCTATTACTGACAAAACGGCTTTTAATCCAGCCCAACGCAGCTTGGACTCAGGGCTGGTCTCCCAGGGCAGATCAGTTCAGAGGCACCGCAGCCTCTCGTGGGCTCTGTCTCCTCAAGCCACAGGCATATTTTAGCAGAACTTCAACTTTCAATGAGAAGAATGCAAAAGCAAAGGAAAGCTTTCATGAAGGGAAGCTAGATCATCTCTTCAAAGCCCTGGCATCTGCCTGAGCCCGCAGACAGCTTGAAACACCCCCTTTACGAACCTCCCCCGCGCCTCAACAAGCGGAAGCTGCTGCTGTTCCGCAAGGTGCAGCCAACACCCGCCCGGCCCCGTGCAAGCCGAGCAGCGCGGCAGCGTGCAGCCTTCGGCCCCAGGAGAAGGCCCACGAGGCCCCGCTCTCACTCGGAAGAGGAGATAACCGCAGGGCTACGCCGCTCCAGCACCCTGCGCCAAGGCGGCACGGGGGCCTGGCCCCTGTCCTACCCACCTTCCCCGGGGAACGTCACACCTCTGCGCCGTCGTGGGAGGACCAGGAGGGAAAGCACTGGAGGGAAGTGCTCCAGGTCTCCGGCCCCGCGGAGGCAGCAACGCACCGGCCGAAACAGCGGAAAGATTCCTATGGCTTTGACGGTCCAAAATAACGTGAGCAATCCACGCGAGCCGCTTTGCTCTTTGCTCTGTTTTAACGTATTATTTTCATCCTGACAATATTATCTTTAAAAAAAAAAAAAAGAAAAAAAAATTACAAGCGCTCCTATGATGAGGTGAAATTACATTCATTTTTAGTGTTTACATTCTGCAACGTGCCAAAGTAGTGGGCGAAAGGCATTTTTATTGCTGGACACTGCCCAGCTCCTCAATACAAGCCACACAAACAGTTTTTTGCAGTAACACTTTCATTACTCAGGAATGAGGAAACCAGGAAAAGACTCTTCCTTTGTGTCTGGGGGGGCCCCCTTCCAGCGCCCGTCGCTTCGTGCCTCGCTGCAAGCCCGGGAGCAGTTTGGCCACAGCCTGGCGGAAGCGGCTGCGTGCTCCAAGGTTGTTTGGAAACAGCCCGTCCCACTGCCCCAGTTGGCTCCATTTTCTCATGCCCTGTCCCTCAAGCAGCAAATGCTCACCCCCAGCTCACTTTTAAAGGGCATCAGTGGATAATGCAGTTTAGCTGTGTACATCTGAGCTTTGCAGAGGGCAATCCTTCTTCGTGCTCCCCCCAGCTCTCTGGAGAAGGTACAAGGGTCCCAGGACAAATCTCTGCTCTTGCTGCAGGCCCGCGCAGCCTTTACTGCCGGCTCCAGCGTCCCTGCAGCCAGCGCAGGCTGCAAGCTGGCCTGACTCTAGCCAGAGGAGTGCTGGCAGCCGTGGCTGGAGTATTTCCAAAGTTTGTTTGCAAACGATTGTCAGTTCCTCACCAAAGGGTCCAACTCTGCAACAAATCTTCAGCATGAGTAGCGCTGACATCAATACGGCCTTTGATGTCAGTGGGATAACTCACAACCATATTTGCTTTTTGCCTTGTTTCTTTAGGAAAAATAGCATGAGTATTAACAATTGCTAATTTATTTAAATTAGTCAGCATCTCTGGGCTTGCTAGTCTGGATGCTCTGCGAGCACTTGTTCCAGGACACACGTTTGGCTAATCCTGAGGCACAGCTTTGAATAAGCCACAAATATTTGTTTCTTGGAGCAAACAATTGTGAAAAACTGAAACTAGCTTGTGCAGAGGAATTCATTAGTTTGAGTTAATTGGCAATCCCTTCATTAACCTGAGGTTTAAAGGGCCGGCAGAGATGCACACGTCAATCAGAAGCTGCAGAAAGCCTGACGCCTTCGAAATTGTATTTTGCATGATTGAAAAGCACTTGCAGGCAAGGAAAAGGCAGAGCAGGGCTGAGATCTGGCACACAGGAGGAGTGAACAGAGGCCATGTTAGAGCAAGGATCTGTGCAAAACCAGAAGTTATTTTAGCCTTCAAAACCTGGGGATGCTGCAAGCATCCATAAGCCAGGACAGATTCAGTACCGTGACAGTTCAAACTGTTGCTCTGGTCCCACCTTTCCCTAACACCACATCTGCCCACATCCTCCTTGGTGCTCTGACCTGGGGCCAAGCCAGCCGAGGGAGCTAAACCAACAGAAAACTCAAGTCCAACTAGATCTACGTCGTTGCTTTGTTCTGTTTAACATCCAGGGCTTCAGATAGGGCAGATTCACAGACAGCCAACACCATCACACCAGCCTGGACTCATCCCAGGAGATGCTACAATCCCTTCAGGCTCATCCTGGAGCAGAGGATGGGTAAGGATGAAGTGTCTAAAGAGAACAGAAAAGTAATCATGTTAATTTTCCCTCCCAAACTGGAGAAGTAGCTGGGTGAGGACACTTCCTCATTAGCTTTTTTTAGCATCTGAAATGCCCCTGTTGAGAGAGGCTAATTAACAGAAAAAAACCACCTTTTCTTCACAACTCTCTTGCCAGGTCTGAGCAACGAGGAAGATGATGAGA
Organism: Apteryx mantelli; assembly: GCF_036417845.1. Classification (NCBI taxonomy): domain Eukaryota; kingdom Metazoa; phylum Chordata; class Aves; order Apterygiformes; family Apterygidae; genus Apteryx; species Apteryx mantelli. Next base: position 4,075,328 of record NC_089991.1, on the reverse strand, counting down.
AAGGACAGGAGGAATCCCACTGTGATCAGACTGGATGATAACTCACAAACCAAGACAGAAAAGTTTGTTTTCTCACATGCACCTGCAGACCTATCCAAGGGACTTATCCATGATCCGGCTACCTTCTGTCCCCAGATCCACTGGGCTGAGTTTGATTTTGCTGAAACCTCTTCCCAGTTCTGTCTTTGACTTTTCCCTGAGTATTTTGTAGGATTGTCGTTGGCACATGCGCACGCACACATCCCTACCTTCTGGAGAGACAGGAATGTATCTATCAACTCCTGACAACACACGACCTCAGTTTCACCCAGGCTGAGAGCAAACACGTGCAGAAAGATGGCCTTAGCGAGCAGAGTGGCTGTGACAGCAGGTGGTAAACGATCCCTGTGCCAAGTCTGCAGATAGTTATCTCCTTGCTGTATCCAATATGATTTTTGAAGGTTAGTGGACCTGGGTTCCCATTTTAGGGAAAGGGAAGGATTATTTGCTGGATGTGTTTCAGAGACCATCCTGTAAAGGTGTGATCTCTGCTGGTAGCTGAGCAGTTAGCAGTCCCCAAACCCCACAGGACCCAGGCAGTAATCCCAACAAAGTTGCATGCTGCAGGCATCTTTCATACTTTGCTCTCTCAGCCTCAAGTTTTAGCTTTTTAATTTCCTGTGGCCACAGGGTCTCACAGGGACTGTGTTTCCCACAAGTCATAGATTGGGTTGGTGGGGGGGACACATTGAGTTAAACTTAATCTAGATGCAGGAAAGCTACTTTCAAGGGGAAGGTTGTTTCATGATGGATTACCCAAATACTTAAAGCCACAATCAGTCTTCAAGCAAAAAAACAAACATTCCAGGGAAATATTTAACCTGGTAGCTGCTAGCCATGAGCCGAACCTCACAGTAAACAGGGAAGTGTTGCTAGTTTGCAAGAGAGGCGCCATCCCACATTAGGGTGCAACCCTGCAGGCTAATGGGGAGCAGGCACCAGCCCGTGCACATCTACAAAACCTACCCAGAAGAGAAGCCTGCGCACCAGAGGAAGCAGTACCTCAGGCAGCTGTTCAAGCCCATGATGTAATGTAATGGAGCAGCATGACTGCAGAGATGCCATCACCTGGAAAAGATCCAAAACCTGCAGCCTGGCTACTTTTGTTCAGAGCGGAGCCAACGATGCTCTTCACAAGAAAGGGCGTATTAGGCAAAGTTTCCTGGCCAAAACCCAGTATCTGTCATTACATTCTTGCTATATAAGTTTCCCATGAAGTTTCAGCTTGGCCCGGGAGACGGTGCTCTGCTGCACAGAGCCCTCCACCCAGGGAGCTGCGCCCCCTCCCCACCTCCCGCAGCATCCGTGCACTCACCAAGCAACAGCCGCTTCAGCACTCACGTGGAGAAGATAGCTGAAGAGACACAGGAGCGTAGACTAGGGCTACGTTGCTCAGGTTTGTCTGGATGGCTTAGATTATGAAGGGAAGCCAGTGGTTTCTCAGCACACTTCGCATGGGCTGCGGTTCCCTTGCCCTGCTCTGCAGAGAGTGGCGAGTTTGCTATGGACATTAGATATGCTGCTGGAGAGAGGGAGGAGGTGGAGTTCCATAGGGGTTCACCACGGATTTGGGATGCAGTTCTCCCGGGAATTCTGTCAAAAGCAAAAAAAGTGCAATTATAATGAAAGAGGCACCTGGCCCCTGCATGGCAAAGCAAACCCCGGGAGAACAGCATTGCTCTCCGAGCTGAGAAGTGCAGGTACCAACCAGCACAGGAAAGCAGCCAGCAGCAGCTTAACAAAACGATTAAAGCGGGACTAGAGGAAAGGATATCACATGAGAGCCCAGGGTGAAACTTTGGCTTCAGCGGCACGACGGCAGAACTCTCCGTGGCTTTAGCGGATCCAGGATTTCACCTGCAACTCGCTTTGAAGTCAACATTCACTGGAAAAGAAAATGGAAGCAGTTTATTCACTGCTATTTTTATTTCATTATTAGTGCTGCACAGCAATACTCATGAACGGCACTCGCAGGTCTTTGCAATGCTCCGAAAGTTAACAAGAAGTTGTATGGCTAAACAAGCACTAAGCTAGAAACTAGGCTGAGTTCCACATGTTTCAAAGTAAGGCTCCTCTTTTCTGACTATTTTGCCTCTTCTCTAGTCAGAGCCTCAAAACACCGCAATTGTACAGCACTATAATACCATAACCAGACATGGTAGCTCTGAGAGCTAAATTAGTTGGTGGGGTTTTTTTCCTGAGAGTATGTAAATAAATATCAATATTCTAAACCAAAGACCTCCCAGTAACTAAATATTATTTATCTTAAATTTATCTAAAAGATAAACAGCTTTGTCACATATGTATAATAACAAAGAAACAAATTACAAAGAAGGAATTTGATTTTATTGGTTTTATTCAAAGCATTTGCATTATATATCAATTTCTAACAACAGTTTTCACAGTTCATTAGAGACATTGTCAAAACTTTGGGCAAAGCTTTGTTCATGTCCCCGTAACAGAAGATATCGCAGCCTAGTTGTTTGTTTTAGCTTTATTTATTCCTTGCAACAGTGATCATTCTCAAGCCATATCAGGGAAATCCGCTGCTTCAGTGGGGAAAGGCACTTTTAAGGGAAGAGCATGTGAACACAAAGTCTGAATGGGGTCTATTTCACATTTTTATTTGGTAACTTAGGTATAGTTACTGGCAATGAACTCCAACATCTTACATATTCATTCCTCTTACCAGTTAGCGCATGACAGTACACTTGCTAAGGATTAACAAAAAATTTATCTTTCTTATTTTATCAACAGGTATATTTGCTTGTCAGTTATTGGCATTTTGCATCCAAAATATTTGAGAGACCACACACCTAACACACACACCAGATATAGATTTTGGCAACGATTCACAAGTCAGTACGTATCTCATTTCTCAGTAGTTTGTAACTGTGCCTTTGGTGTCATTCTAACTATGTATTTAGGCATTTATAAAGTGTCAATCTTCTGGCAACTACGCACCAACAATTACTTGCGAGGCATGACTGTGCATGTTGGGGACAGTTAGCAAAGGGATTGCAGAGAGAGAGGCCCACTTCTGCCGTCCTTAAGCAGGCTGAATTCTCCCTGCTGGCAGAGGAAATCTGCCTCGGTGAGGATCACAGGATAAAAACAAAGACTTTGAAACCACAGAAGAAAATATTTTAAAATTCACTGGTGGGATCTACAGCTCTTGGAGCAACATTCGCAACGAATGACTGTGATTACAAAAAAGGGTGTCCATAGCTCCAGCCTAGCCCAGCTTAGCAGGAGAATCCAGCTAACGCTGCTTTCTTTACTGCTGGCAGCTCTTGCCGGTGTTACAGGAGCCTGGCGAAGCCACCCTGACCTCTCCTACAGGTACGAGAATGCCATGACAAAAATAACGGCTTGATCCTGCAGCGTGCTGAGCACTTTGACTGACCCAGCAAAGTACTTAAAAGCACATGCTTCATTTAATTACGTGAGTATCAAGAGCTCCCTCGGATTTTTGCATATATGCTGGATGAGAATTACAGTTTCCAGCAGCTGTAGGATCCAGCTCTACACCTCCTCAGAAAGGCAACAATTCTCAAACATACAGTATCACTTTCAGCTGATATAGACGCCAGGCTGTGGATACCAAAAGGACAGATGGGTTCCAAAGGCCATTAGACAAACACACGGAAAAACATCTACTGGAACTTTTTATATACAAGGTCGTAGCTGAGCTGCAGACTGCAGGATCTGCCGACTCAAGGCAGCACCGCTAGCTGCTTGCCCTGCTCTTCCCGTCTTCCCTAAGCGCTTGCTACCAGTCACTGTCAAACAGGATGGGAATGACCCCGTATGGCTGCTATTACATCCCTGGAGTAGAGACGTACAAACCTATCAAACGGCCAGGCACGAGGGCACACTCACGGGGCAGCTGCTCTCCCAAGGGGGCTGCAGGGCCCGTTACCCACCTGGACTCCTGCGGGCTTGGGGAGCACTTACAGCTCTGGGTGGGGTCCAGCATTCGTTCCAGCTTTTTGTTCTGTGGATACTGAAGCATGCTCCCGGGTTTGGTTTCTAATATTAAAATCACTATTTTAATTTCTAGAAAAGGATTGTTCAAAATGAATTTTTTGCTGTTTTATCTGCTGTATCCTCATGGAGCCAGCAATAACAAAGGATAAGCCCAGGCTTATTTAGAGGGGGGTCTCTCAGACTGAGGTCTTAAAGGCCGACAAGGCTAAACCAGACTTTTTTTTCTTTTTACTAAGTATCTTGTCCTCTGAGGGACTTAGCCTAAATCAGAGTTACAATGAATGAGTGATACTATTTAAACACAAAATATTGGTAGCAACTATATTAAAACATTTCACATCCTTATTACACTGAAGCAGCAGCTTTGTCAATAAACTGGGCCAGCTTCACATCTCTTTTGGTCAGTCCACCGCAGTCATGGGAAATAAGAGTTATCTGAACCTGTAAAAAAGGAAAGGAAATGGATTAGAACAGCCATTCTAATCTTTGCCATGTAGGCTGATCAGAGCTTAATCTAAAATGCTGCATGTCTCTCAAGAGGAGGGCTCTGTAGTGAACTGCTTTTACAAAAAGCTCTCAGCAAATAGTGAATTGGAGTCTCACTGTTCATGTAAATAGAAAATACTGTAGGTAAGCAGGCTTAACAGAACCTGAAGACTAACTGAAGAGAATCCCTTTGCAGAATAAAACAGGCTTGCATTCTTGGATTTCATCCAGAAAGAAGTGTCCGATTGAATAACTCATTCTTTACATTTAAATTCCACATATCAGTTTCACAAAGAATTTGGGCCAATGACTAAATTGTATACAGCAAATTCAATGGCCCAAGTGTTTTGTTAAATCAGTTGTTAAAAACCAGTACCCCAAAGGTGAAAAAACTGTTGAGCTCGCTGCAGATGAATTTCAAAAGGAAAAACAAACAGACCGGTGCATTTTGTTCTGACGCAGCTGCCTGCATCAGTTTGTTTAGACTAACACAGATGACAAGTTGGGCACTACTTTCTCAAGTGTTTGACAGAGATTTTGGAAAAAGGAACAAGAAAAAAAAGAGGGAATTCAAAGCCTTCTAGAAAGTCAAGAAAATCATCAAGAGTAGATGTTCACGACTTTGTCCAGTCCCCATTTAACAACCCCTTAAACGGGGTGACTGGAAGGGCTGGTGAGAACGGGTTTGTGGTAGGGAGCCGCAGATACGGCTGGGACATGAAAACATGTCCTGTTCTGTCATTCCGGCTTTGGAGGTGGTAGTTCCCAGCAGAGGGGAGTGGCAGGCTGCTGCAGGCAACGCTTCTTAAACTGCCACAACACAGCTTGTCTGTCAGAGTCTTAAGCCTGCCATACTGGCTTTGTTGTTTAGGGCTTTTTTAATTGGACCACTCTGTGTCGATTAATCCCACCTTTAAGACCATGCCTAGCATTCTGTGTCTGCCACAAAACAAACTATGCTGAACAGGTACAATCACGTCATTTGTCCTTCAGTAGATTGTTGGTGGGATTGGTATATATTATGCCAAACGCTAAAACAAACAACTCGGTACAATGCAATGAGAAGTATGAGAAAATAAAGGGAGAGCAATAACTCCCCCATACACATCCTCACATAGCACCTTTCATTCACGGGTTGCAGTATACTTTGTAATCCTTGTAAATATGAGACCACCATCAGTTGAGTAATATTATAAACAAATTTTATAAGCTGCTATGTTGAGGCACAGGGGCCCACATTTTTTAAAAAAATCAAGTCTAAATTTAGAATTCCAGGCTCTCATTTAGGTACCTACACATCAGTCTGATCTCCTACACCTCTGGGTTTCTAACTTGTTGCACAGAAAGGAATGAAAGTTGGTGAGTGTTCAGTAGTCTCAAAACAGTCATTTATTCAGGTTAAATAAAGAAGGGTTTAAAGGGTTCTATTTAATTTTTAAATCTTGGCCAGAAAGGTTAAGTGACAGTCAAAACCATGCAGCTGGTAGCAAATAATTGCAGAGAAGAACTCTGTTCCTGGTGCCATCTCACCACTGCAAATCTTAGTACCTTGTGGAATATGTATTTTTTACTCCTTGGAAGAACACAAAGTTGGAGCACTCTGGTAGAATGTCTAACAAAGTTGTGAGAAAGTTCTTAAAAACAGGGAGGAAATAGCTGGAGAAAAGTATGCAGAACAAAAGAAAACTAAAATACCAATCTATTCTATCCACGAGGAGAATGGGGCTATGTTTGCAAAGATTTTCTTTTAAAAGCAACACAACCTTTTTACATTTCCCTATTTCTTCCATCATATATAAGCTAAAAAAAGAAAGGCACAGAGAATGTGCCACTACGACAATGTTTTGGTCTACTTAATTCGCAGTGACTGTAACTAAAGCTAGTGAACATATTACCTTGCTGTAGACATTAAACCATTCTGGGTGGTGATTCATCTTCTCTGCTTGTAGAGCAACTCGTGTCATAAATCCGAAAGCCTAGGAGATAAAGAGCAAAGACAAAAATACTCATCCATCTGCCAGGACAACTGACTGAAGTTACTCTGGCATTGAATCTGCAAGATTCACTATAACAATCTCAGAAACTCCTAGAGATGCTCCACCATCCTGAGCCTCATTTTTGTGTGCACGCTAAAGGAGCATTTCATCTTCTCATGCCACCAAAGCATTTCCTGACACTGCAGAAATTATCCCCTTCAGATCCTGGTAAACCATTCTGTTAAATGCTTCCTACTCAGGCATTCAAAGCCACTGCATGGGGCAATGATTTTACCTTTGGCATCCAAACGGTATTTTAAACATCCATCCCAACACTTCTCATCTCCTGCATCCTTGCCAACCTGCCATTTCTAATTAAGCATCATGCCACAGTGTTCTTATACTAGACAGATATCAGAAACACATCCTTTTGCGTAATTACTTTGCTATTTATTTTACTGGGGGAAGAAAGGCAGCAGGTGGGTTTGGCTCTCCGCTTTATGACCTCATATTTTACCTTAAATGGTTAAAATAGATTTCCCAATCCTCTGCCCCTATATTCTGCACTGCACATTTCTCCAGGATGCGGGTTTTATCACAGGCTCAAGAAGAAAATAATAGGAGAATCTTGCCAAAATACTTAGAGTAAATCACTACACTACAAAGAAAATTAGAATGTCCACGCAAATCAAGAATGCAATTATACAGTGGGGCCCAAAGGGCCTCAGTGCATGAGCAGAATGCCTTTAAGTCAACGGCCTTTGCTCATACTGTGTTCCATCCATCAGGGTTCGGGACCTAAATTAACATGCAAAGCAAAAGTCACATCCATCTCTGTGGTCTGGTTCATATTACAAAACAACAATCTCAGCAAAAACCTACCTGATTTAGGTAGTTTTGTAGTGCTAATTTATTGAAGAGAACGTATATAGTCCACATTCCATCAAGTGATGGCCATTTCAAACAAACATGTGGTCAATGAATAACATATAATTGTTGATAATAGTTTCAGTCTTTTTGCCTCTCACAAATTACAAAAACCTTTAAGAAAAAAGAATCAGTGCCTGGATGAAGTATGACTTTGTTAGTCTCTTTGCCAGTCAAATGAATGCAAACGTTATAATCAGAGAAAATCATTCCAATGAGGTTTGTCATTTGGAAATCACCAAACTGTCAGCAATTAAAAAGCTTTTTTCTTTGACCCAAGAGCATTCCAAAATTTGGGAAATCTAACTTCCCTTGAAGCTCTCATTTGGTTTAATTTTACTTGGAGTGAACAATTAAGGTTAAAAAATTTCAAATGTTTCAACAACATGCTTTGAAGCAGAAAGCAGTAAGTTGTGCGCTAGACATTAGTGACAAGTTGGAACACATATGCATTAATAGTTCTGAAACATATTTTATTTAAAGTTTTTTAGAGTTCCCATTGGCTTAACCGGAGTGTTATTTCCAACATAGAAACTTATATACAGAATTGTCCCCAAAAGTTTGAAACAGTCAGCAATACATCTGCAATTAGATGGCCTTTGTACAAACAGCAAAGGAAAAACTAGATCAAATTTATGAAAAACCCTACCAAGTTCTTGCATGCACTACCAACGACTATCGGTCAGAGTAACCCACCCACATATGTACATACGCAGCTTATGTTACACATGCATGCTTCATTTATTGCATGAACATAATCAGTTGCTCTGCGCTCAGACGGAGGGAAGACAGAGCAGACTACCCCGCAAACAAACTAGCCTGAGAGACTAATCTGTTCTGGAGCTCTTCCTTCCCACTTTATGACAACAAATCCTCACCAATTAGTGCACCACCAGGCTAATCTATTCTCTCCTTCCCCTGCAGTCAGCAAAAAGCCTCCCAGCTGGATGAAGTGGCCCCTCTTCTTAAAACTGTTAATATTCTTGAAGAGCGCTGAACTTGGGGCTGCTTGTATCATGCAAAGGAATTAATTTCAGAACAGAGGACCCTCCCCAGGCCAGGTCCTGCTGCTTGTTTCTAAACCCTAACCTTGGAAGTAAGGGCTGGCGTGCTCCAGCTGACTACAACTGTCACAGCTAGAGCAGTCTGATGTTTATGGTAAAGGATGAAAGCATGCACATGTGATGCATACATATTGCTGTGCTTTACTCAGAGCAATTCTTTCTCGTTGCAAATTACTCAAAGCAGCTTACTTTTTGTATTTGAGTTTAATTTATTTATACACAAAAAGTAAGAATCTCCCACTAAGAAAATGAGCTACAGTTCTGCTGAGCAATTTCACCAGTGTAATCTCCATTAAGGTCCTAAATACTTCCTTTGCCAATTAAATGAATTAGAACGCTATTGTTTATGAATCACCTTTATATTTGTAGAGCCATAACCTTTCTTTTAGAAAATACAATTGGCTCTGGAAGGAAAAGATATTTAGATTTGATTAGCTATGAAAACACTATTATATAAAATCAGTTTGGACATTTCTTCACGTCTTGAAACTTGATCGGTAATTTGGTCTAATTGGTGATCAAGGAAACTATCTTGTGATCAATTAAAGTAATTACCACATTCCGGCAATACAACCAACCTTAATTTGAGTAGGAGTCTGCGCTTTTTCAACTTTAATTAAAAATAATGAAAATTATTAAACAGTCTGCAGTGCAAGATCATTGTCAAGACTGCATTGGTGGGTAGAGTTTATCAGACCATCACACATTTCTTGATGAAAGTAGGACAAGTACTTTACTTATGACGGTAAGATTCAACACAGTCTTGACCTTAACTTAACTATTAACAGAGTTCTGTAGCCCCTTGGCCACTAAAAAGAACTTTTTCAGATCTTAACTTGAAAAACAGGGCAGAACAAAAGGATTCATGTGTTTTCCAGAAGCCATAAATAAGTGTTCAAAGACACACTAGTGTATTAAATATCATATTATATAAGGTATTTTGATATTTCAGTAACGGGCATATTAAGTAAATATTTTCAACCTAATCCATCTGGTACATTTGGGCTATTCTGGCTAAAATAACATCTGTCCATGCAGGTTACTCTGAACAAGTTCATCACACACTCAAGCAAGGAAGACAGCAGAATCCCTGTAACAAACTAGGCAACAGCAGTAGAAAAAGTACTGAGCAAAGCAATCCTGAACAGACAAGGAGATGTCTTGGGTGTGCTAGCAGGTCTTCTCCCTTCATATCTTTTAAGACCATGAAAGAAGGAACTAAAAACTACTGGCGTTTCAGTTGTAACAGCACTTCTAAAATGGTTTTTAACTACTACCAGTCATAGTGTGCCTCCATGAGATAAAAATCAGAGCCACTCTTGGAAGAATAACTTATACTAAGAAAGTGAAAAAAAGATTAAAAAAAATCAGCTGTCATATCTTGCTCAAGTAGTCTTTTGGGACCGGCCAAGCTGCTTTTTAAAGTGACAAAATATGCTATCAAAAATAAGGCTTAATGCAACTTGTGTTTCTTGAAAATGGGAAAAACAGAAGTGGGAGGAAAGATGAAATTCCATTCACCACTTCGCATTGCACAACGTTTAACAGCTTTGGGAGACTCGCAGGATCCCTGAGCTAATCTGCTATTATTCTTCCTTTCACACTTCTTAAGCAAGGAATCAATTCATCTTAATACTTTTTAAACATGCTGCTTTTGTACAACGCTTGCCAACATTATCTTGATGAGTTACACATCAAAGCAACACAGGTCGATAAGTCGTGCTAATATATCACTGAACAGCGAGTCCCCAGTGATAGATTACCACAGTGTATCTCCAGAACAAAGCAGCTGACAATACTTTACACAAAAATGAAGATATTCAAGAAAAACAGCTGAGAGGCTCAACAATATAACCATACTTTTTATTTGTTTTAAAACGTGTAAAGTTTGAAGACAGTACCCAGGCCTCTTCAATCCTTCAGACATTCAGCCAAGGAAACCATATGCTAATCACACGTACATTAAGGTTTCTGCCTCCCATCTGTCATTATAATGCTTGAGGCAGCATTAACCTTGACCTTTTGCAATGTAAGGGCTACCTGTCTTCCCTCCCACACCCATCAGTGCTACATTTGTATCATTCATCGGTGGGAAATGCATAAATAACACAAGTTATAGTGACATTGTCATATATGACAATGCTTAGCACATTTGCTTTCCATTCACCGAAGCAAAAATGATCATTGCACACAGTTTATAGCACGCGGCCTCTTGGTCCTTCAAGCAGTTTGAAGGCTTATCACAACAAAAAAAACCTCAACTCGTTCAAGCTGTAAAAGTTTTCACATATCTAGCTTACATTGCTACCTAACTGTGAGCTATGGGCCAGCAGATAAAAGGGAAAACTCTTTAATGTCAAGCTAAATTAAAGTACGTTTTGCAACGTCACTAGGGTTTAACTTAATCTCATGACATTTTCTGCTGTGCTCACAAGAAAAATCAAACGTGTTTTATTTTAATTCTATTAACTCCAATAAGAAATATTTTTACCTTATAAATATGCAAAATCTTTTTATAGCATCACACTATTAATTTGAAAGTGACAATGTGGTTAAAACAAAAAAAAGAGGAATCCAATTAATATTTTAAAAGGTGAGAGCAACACACAAGGACAGATACTCATTTTAAAAGTATGTGCCCATTTTAGGATTCTCTCCTGTTGGCGTCATCAGTCTACCTGAATATTCTCCAGGGAAATTGAATCCATGTGGCATTGGACATCGGTTTTCCCTTTTTTTTTTTCTTTTTTTTTTGGCCCTGTCTGGATTTATATACATAAAACAGGGGACGCTTTACTGTTGCTCTTCCCCCCTTTAATATGATTCCAAGAATACTAGGACGATCCTTCTTAGGAAGGCAACTAAATCATGTCCTAAAAACTCTCGATCATCCAGCCCCTTCTGAGACCTTGCTCTGCTGCAGACTGCCTTGAGGACCTTTACCGCTGTCCCTCACCTGCCTTGCCTGCAGCTTAGCCTAACTCGTGGTTCGACAGAATCGGGTGCCCCAGCGCCCTGGGGGGAGAGACAGCAAGGCACGGACACTCTAATCTCTTTGAAGATCAGCAACAGTAGCACACTGAAAACAGAGGAAGGACAAGGACTTAAGGCCTTACACGCTTTTAAACAACTTATTTGCCACAGAAGCGGGCTAACGCATTTTGCCCAAGGTTCCCTATTACCTCCACTTCCCTCCCAGGCAACAAAACTACAGTCTGCACGCGGAGCACAAGCAGCGCCTGACCATGAAAAATTCCTGGCAAAGCCGAGGCGGTGAATTTTTTTCTCCTCTTCAGTAATATCTTTCTCCTCAAACTGTTAATACATTCAACGCTCCCGTTCTCCAAGCCTTGCTCAGGATTTGGGAAAACACTACTCATAACTCTGAAAGCTACTAATAAAGGGAAAGGATGGAAGCGGAATACTACAGACATACAGGCATGCACCAAGATGCCAATTCTGTCTTAAAAAAGAAATGTGGAGTTGTTAAAAAACAAACAAACAAGAAAAACCCTACATCTTCAAACTTAATTGTCTACATTCTTCCGAATTTACAATAACCTTTTAGAAACCCAGTGCTGACTGCTCACACCCACCATACATATCTGCACACAGCATTTATAACAAAGTGAAATGTTACTTTGCTCTTAAAGTTACCTATTTATATTCATATGATAGCTGTAAACTCCATACTCCAAGTTATACGTTAGGTCTGCCACAGTATGTGAAAACCTTTACACTATGTTCTACAAAGGCTGTTTCTGTCTTGCAACACTTGTTTACAATTATGTCGGTGAAGAAACTAGCTAGCCAGCTCTATATCAAACATTTTTGACAGCAAAAGCACAAACACTGATCTATTCTAAGTAGCTTGCCACTCTATGTAATCTTGGAAAAGGCATTCTTGCTTTTGATTCTGAAAATGTTTATACTTCATACATTATGCAAATAGTTTTTATATATTAAGAAATAATGCAAGCAAAGCTCAAGTTAAATTGAATTCTTCAACAATAACCTTGCCAAAGCACTGATTTTCCTATTAAAAAAATTATTCCAATTTGTTGATCTTACATTGGATGAAACATACTGTAACAATCTTCATAATTTATGTCCTGTTGGGACACTATGATTTAAAGTAACATAATACAGACCAGCATCACTGCTAATCTAAACCACCTGACCAGATAAACAACAGTTTCCCCTTCTCTCTTCATTGAGGGTATTTCTGTTTATTGTCATATGATTTACCAGTTTTAAGAACATGAAGAATAAATGGAGGCAAACAGAACTGGAGCTCTGAGGCATGGCCTTTCTTAAACTGGGATGTTTTCTCACACAGGTACCAGTATAATGTCAAGAGCTGCAGGAGATGACAGAAGGCAATTTCAAGAATTCTGTCCTCAGGAAAAAGCCCAAGCTGCTCAGAGCGAAGAAAAGTTTACATTTATTCAATGCAATCTAGACCAGGTGCAGCACTAGAAGCTCTATAGTTCTGACGCTACTAACGATGCAATTCTCCAAAATAAGTTTGAGTCAAAGGCTTTATCTCCCAAATTCAGCAGGGATCGAAACTATGGCATTGGTTTATCATAAAACAGGTGCAAACATAGTTTGCCCCATCTGAGATTCAACAGGTCTGAAACAAGTACAAATTTTCTCTTAAGGCCAAGGGACATGGAGAATCAATGCAAGAAAAGCCACTAACAGAAAGGCATAAAGAGTATTGACCTGCTCTCAAGCCCTTCTTCCTTGTTTTGCTGTAACCTTCCCCTCACGTTCGCTCATGTGCAAAATACACTCAGGTGCAATCTGCATGACAAATCTCACCTTTACCTTTTTTAATCCTGCTTATATCAGTATTTTCATAACCGCTGAATTTGAACCTATTTTTCTCTTATTGGTGATAATATGATACAACATGTTACATCTATTACCTTCTTCCTCCTCATTTTTACTTCTCCAGCAGCCTCAGTGTTATCTAAGGATCATTTTTCCTATTCTCATTTTTATTACAATAAGTGATTGCACCTGGATTTCATGAACAGAAAGCAGATAAAATGCACAGTGATTCAATGAACAGATGTCATGTCCAATTTAATCATCTGTACCACCAAATTTATATTGTAAGATAAATATAAATTTATCTGTACCACCAAGATTTATAAGCTCGATTGAATGAAGTAAGAGAACACGGAGATGTTGTAAACCAGTACAAAAGCTTCTCTCTGCTAGTGATAAAAATTTCAAGCTATCTAAACTCCACCTTATTAGAAGATATATTCTTTCGCTTATAGGCATATAAAAATAATTACTGTTGCCTATAAAGACTTATGCAAAAATAAGTAAAGGTCCTAAATTTAAAGTTGCAGCTAAACCTCGAACAAGGTCCCAGGAGCCCGCAACAACGGCATCTCCTGTAACGTGCCGTCAGCCTCGGAGTGGGCTGCAGCACCCGCAAGCTCATCGCAGAGATGCTGTCTGAACGGCAACCTTCACGCCACGCATCCCCATCCTGACCTTGCTGGCTTTTAGCTGTGGCCCTGACACTGAAGGCCAAGCTTTGCACCTTACCTAGTACCAATAATCCTGAATACTTCGTATCAGAAGTCAACTGGTTCAAAGGCAACAGAGCTAAAGGACGGGGGGAACACAAGTAAAGGTTTAGCAGTATTTCCTTAGCTCACTGATAAATGAATTCTTCTGTAGCACCTTCAGTAACAAACCTAAGAAAGCTAAAATCATGCATAATTACAAGGATTTCCACAGATGGTATTTGTGATATATCAACTTTTTAGAAAAGCATTTGAAATACGTTTTTTTCCCCCTTCATGCTCTAGGTAAATGCAGCCTCATAAATATTATTTATTCAAAAATTAGGTTCAATCAGATTTTAAATATCTGTATCCAGTTTTATCAAGCTACACTTGCCCTTCTCCTTAATAGTACTCTTACTCACTCAACACAAAAAAAAGGGAGAAAATAATCACAGGTTTCTGGAGCGAACTAGAACACAGAAGAAATCTTCCAGCCACACAGTCAGCTAAATATTGCCCTCCACCTCCCAAGCCATTTTCTTGTGCTCAAAAATGGAATATAAAGGTTGCACTTAGGAGGTTTACACCAAATAAAATGGCTATTTAAAGAAACATGACTTTTTTAAATGAGCTTTTTGCACCCTACCTAAAAACATTAAATAATACAATGAAGCCCCCATTAACTGAGCACCTGTTAAAGCAATCAGTCACTTAAAATAATAAACTCTCTTTGCTGTGCAACTGAAAGAACAATGATAATTTCACTTGTTAAAATAAATGTTTGGCCCAGCAAATCAAAACTCTAGCTGTACTGTAATAAAGCCCTCAAACAAAACACTGTAAAAATAAACTAGTAATAAGATGCAGTTAGTCCCCATTCTAACCTTTAGAATTCATGCACCTGAATCTTCTGTTAAGTCACTCTACTCAACTGTATGCTTCATATTGCACAAATATTCTGGTACTTGGATGTTAAAACATCCTTGATCACATAGTTCTAGCCCATAGTACAAAGCTATTTGAAATTGGACCAAATGAGAATTAATTTAAGTGAATGCTTAGCTTCAAAAATGTGCTCAAATCCTCTGACTTTTATAGCGCTCAGGTGCTTTCTTAAATAGAAAGCTTTTCTGAATTGGTCCGTAAGAAGAACAGGGAAGTTCATTATCCCATCACACCACATTTTGGATGAAACAGACTTGGCCATAGCAGAAATACTGCTATTTTTCCAATGCTTCTTTTTACTTGTACACAAAGGAATGATTTCATTCTGTAGACATGAAAATGAAGTTCACATGCCATGCATGTTGTTGATAACATAAGGAGTACTCAGACAAAATTCTCCTTGGTCTTTTGGCCAAGATTACACATACTACCAGTTTAATATCCAAAATATTCTCTGCTGAGTATCCAAGGGCAATCGTATCCTCCCTCTGATAATCCTTTAAATCTCTGCCATTTATGATCCTAAGAAAACATCAAAGGGTGATAAGAAAGTCATTGCTTTATGATGGATTAAGAGAAGAAGCAGCTGGTCTCATGATCATTTCATCTTTGGCTATCCTCTTACCACTACACTGAGCTTTTTTGTTTTGGTTTGGTTTTTTAAAGACAGATACATCACAAGGTCAACAATTCAGACATGTGATAAAGCAATAGCTGAAGATGGAGGTGTGAGGAATTCAGAGAGGTGCTCTAATCGCCTCTTGGGCAAGCCAGAAAAAAAAAAGATCTAAAGCTATAAAATAACGTGATCTGAGGAACACATACTGCAGATCCAGTCAGGGAATCATTTCACTCAACCGAGCTGCTGAAAACATCCTACTATATTGTCAGACTGAGCCTTGAGAAGGTTTGTTTAACCTTTTCAGTAGGAGCAGATTATATGTGGATGCAGCGAACTCGGCAGGAGTTTCACCTGGGCCAGCACGGGCTGGCTTATATTTTACATTGCGCTATAAAATTCAAATAATATTTTTTTCAACACAAACATTTCAAATCACAGACCTTGTGAAAGAAGAGTAGGAGAGAGATAAGATCATCTCAGACAACATCTTCCTCTTTGGGGCGTTCTTCAAGCCCTGATCAGGTGGGTGGTTTGCCTCTTTCAAAACGCCCGACGTTCTTTACGTAACAAAACACGTGCAGCCTGCACAAATTTCATAGACTTGTGCTTCATTTCCCGTATTTAATATTTGGAGCAATGGCTGAAGCAAGTAATGGAGAAATGGTCAAAGGGAGCTACATTAAAATACATTATTAAAAATACAAGTTCACTTTATCACTAACAATTTAGATAGAAGTGCACAACCTATGCTCAACATGTTAAAGTGTCTTCAAAACCCTTCTGCATGCTCTAAGCACAGGCCTGTAAGCGACCAAGCGCATGCACCAGGTAATATTTTGAGAAGTTCCAAGGTTTTGTTTGCTTGTTTGTTTACCAAGATACAAGAGCAACCCACACCATTTTGTACATAGGGGCATACTGAGATGGGTTCACATAAGCAGACAAATACTAATTCTTAGTCCTCCAATCAATGTCAAATTTCCTTTAGAAATTCAAATGAGCACACCGTGAAGTAAGGGAAACCCTTCATACACCTCTGTCTTTTCATTAGATTAGGCATTAAAAGAAGCATGCATAAACACAACAACCTGAGCTTGTAAAGCTAACAGTATTTTTGCTTGCTAAAACCACCCGCTCACTGGTATCATGGCATAAAGATTCTTCTAACAAGGTAGATCTTGGTAATAAAGAAAACACGTACTTAACTATCTATTGTTATTGTCATTGCAGCACAATGAAAATCACACTTGAGCACGAAATGAATCAGGACCTTCCCCTCTGCACCTAGGAATATAAAACATTTTCCTATAAAGCACCCTTAGCAATAAATAAGCAAAGCAGCAAGGTGCTGACTCAGCACTGGGAAACGCAGGCCCGGCATTAGCACGCTGGCTCCTAGCTGAACAAAACATTCTTCAGCCAAAGCTTCATGCAAATCCCTCAAAGACACCACAGCTAACTTCACGTTTTTCAAAACGTAAGCAACTCTTCATCTGAGCCCAACAAAATTAAAGGAAGAAAATGGCAAATGGAGAGAAGGGGAGGAGGAGGAAGGGAAATTCTCCCCCCAAAACCTATTTGAAGCTGGTTTACAGCTTTATGAAAGACGAATGAAAAATTATACTCACATCACACTGATAAACTGTGGGTCTGCCAGTGGCTTTTCAGAGCAGATGTAACATTTTAGCAAATGTGATTGTTTGTGAAAGAAATAATTCTGATCAAAAACGAAATTGCAGCCAGCCCAAGCGCTGCACTTTGTCATTCTAATCCATCCTGACAGGAAGCAGTAAGTGGAGATTCCTACTGTGAAAGGAGCAGATGTGAAAGGTCAGCGTTGGCCTGGAACTTCAAAACCGTTAACGTGTAAAACAGTGTGCATTAAAGCCTGAAACAGCTAACCGCTGGATTAACGGATGTCCGCTAAGTGGGTTTGATGTGCTTTTGGCAAGTAATGGTTAATTTTTAAATAGGTGCATTGTAATTTTATTTTATTTTATTCTACCAGCCAGAGTCCATTTTTAATTACAATTGCAGAGTATAATATCCCAAAGCGTGTTTTTCCTTCTTGCTTTTTTGGAGGGGGACTACTAGAAAGTGAGAACTGCTGGTGTTCTTTACAGTTTTAAAATGCAGTCAGGCACTATTCCAACTGCAAGGGGATGCAAAAGGTTAAATATAATCAAGCTGGAAAGATGTGCTATTCGCATTTAAATCAGGGTCTTTCCAGCACCCCCATACAAATAAATTTTAATGTATAAAGTTATTAGGCGTGAGGTTTCCTGAACTGAAAAGGTAAAATAAACTATTCTGAGTGACCATCTTTAGAAAAGGCAACATAAATCTTATTTGCATTTTCCCAAATGAAGTGGTCCAGCTGAATTCAAAACCATTACCACATTTGCCAAAGTTAGTTTAACAAAGAAAAAGAGTCCATATTTTAGTTAAAATCAGTTGACTTGCTCGTGTTTGCTATCTTTTAGTATGCCTGATATACAGTTTCACTCTGAATTAAACTGGACAATCATTATAAATCCATTTGTGCATTACATATAGCTGAAAAAAGGAGAAAAATTTCTTCTCTTCAAATCTACAAGAATGCTTGTGAAATCCAAAAGGCATTGACAAATAATTTATTTTTATTCAGATTAATGCATGAAATAAGCATAAGGCAAATGCTGTAATATTTTTTCCTTAAGTGATAATAAATCCATCTTTTAAGGAAAGCATTCGTATTAGAGCCAACTGGAGAGCAGCCCAAAGATCAGTTGGACAGCCTTAAGCAGCGGCCTGCTTAAGTCTGCATACAACAGGTCTACTCAGTGTGCCACACTTGGCCATTGGAGATGCAGTTTCCCCCACAAATTAAAAAAAAAAAAAAAAAAAAAAGGAGGGAGAGCGAGGGGGGGAGAGAGAGAGAGAGAAAATGCTTTATTTTGAGGAGAAATAGGGCTTAGCTCATCAATAAAATTAATTTTTCTTATGACTTTACTGTGAAGTAAACTGATGAAAACGCAACTTCTAAGACACTTAGGAAGCGGCATCTTGGATTTCACCTCTACTTCATCTTTCAATTACAGTTGCCAGGTCAGAATTCTTAAGATTTGCTCACCAAGTAGTAAAGGGCTTTTTTTTTTTTTTTTTGGGGGGGGGGGGAGGCAAGAGTTAGGGGGAAGAGTTAATGTTGTTTTATTTTTATCTAAGAAACAGAATTTACCAACAAACCAATCCCTAAAGAAAGTACATAAGCCCACCCTGAGTCTTCAATTTAAAAGGATTCCATTTAAGTATCATTAATGTTGTGATATTTTTAATAATCCCGACAGCCTGACAATGGCGGTGCTGCAATGATATTACAATGGTGACACTCATACTGTACCAGTATCGTCACAAACAGACCGAAAGCCACTGCGCTACAATCTGGGTACACAGACCACAGCCAAAGAGGTGACAAGATACTAAATATTATCATAACTTGTCACCTGCCTAATTTTTATCTGGCAGAAGTTTCTCGTATGCATTATAATAGCAAAGTCTTAAGAAAAGAATTGGAGGAAAAAGCAACAGTTCCCTAGGAGTGCAAAAGCATTAAATGGGGAAATATCTGATTAAAACAGGCATAAATGGCATATTGTTAAAGTGAAGCATGTTTTACAGTAATATAGTTACCCGGATATATGAGGAAAGGCTAAATTGTGAAGAACTTTAAAAGACAGAGGCCACTAAGTCACCTATATTTAAAATAGGAAAAATGCTGGCAAATGTAAAACATCAGACTGAAAATGTTCTGGAGCACAAAGTGACTTTACGTGTGTTCTTGTACCCTGCCAGCCATGCTGACCATGAGAAGAAAACAAATCCAACACTTCCCAGCTCCAAGAATTTAATTTCTGCCTAGATGCAAACAGATTAATTATTTCCATCACAACAAACTTTCTAGCTTTGCAGCATTTCTCATCAGTAGAAAAACTGCTGGTTGGCAGTTAGCCTGTTTCCAATAATAATTCCGGTTATGTTGACCTGGCCACTACTGTCATCTCCTTCTCTTTTAAAGCCAGGGGAGAAGAATCTTAAGCTTTCAAATGAACGAGCTCCCAAGGACCTTCATTTAGTTTCACGCACGCTTGGAGCTCGCCAGCCTCGCGGAGCTGCTGCCATACAGGGATGTGGGTAGGTGGAAAGCGTCCAGGTCCCGCAGCTGGAACTTGACCCGCTGACCTTCTGACTCAGAGGCAAGAGTGTTATTTACTAAGTCAATCACAAGTATAAACTCGAGGAAGGTGTGATCATCTAGGAATAATATGTTTTTTACTATGCTAAGTTCTGAGCCAGTTGAGCCAGTTCATTCGCTCTGGTTTAGCCTGTGAGTTAACCTTTGCGAGTCCTGAAAATTTCACTATCAGTTTCTAATAAAGGAAAATGTCAACAGGCAGATAGGCCAGAAATTCATTATTTTCAGATACAAAGATTTTCTCAACTCTGTAAAGCCACTCATAAATAATTCTGATTTATTGTAAATCAGTTATTGTATTCATAAATGCAGGGAAGTGAGTGAACAACGTAACTACCAAAAGAAATACTTTCATAACTTTGCAGGTGCACAAATCATAGCATATGGGAGAGGACTCAAAGGATAATGGAAAATGAAGCAGTTTAGGAAAGTCTATATGAAAAACAGCACTTACCTAGATGGATAAAAAAAATCATTTCTTTTCATTCAACAGGTAATCTAATGCAAAATTCTAAAAGGAGGGAGCAAGCAGTCAAACATTACATTAAAAAAACCAAACGCCCCAAACAAATGAAAATGGGTTTGTCTTTTGGTTAGCCTGACAATAATGGACTCGTGTTGCTCTTTCTTTGAGGTTAAACAAAACTGACATAAGCTACACCTGAAACCAATCAGTACTGAGGCTTTGAGAAGATTCACACGCGAGGACTAAATTTGTCACAAATGGGTTGGTTTCCGATCCTAATGTAGCCAACTTGCTTTATTCTGACCTCCATTTAACAAATCAACTTAATGGGCACTGGGAGTGCTATAAAACTTAACAATGGAGTGATTTTAACTTTTAAAATATAGTTATGAAGCAAAATGTTGGAGAGCTCCTTCAATACTGGAAATCAAATTAAATCTAGACATTTTTTAACAGTCTTGACAGATATAATCCTAGTTACCATGTAAATTTATGGTAAGCTGCTGTGATATTAGCCACAGGTGCTACTTTTAATATATGGCCCGCATCTGGCTGGGAATAAAGTTTCTCAGAGGACTGAAAATGACCTCACTATCAGACAATGGAGAAGAAAAAAAACAAGACCACTGTGGCATATAAAAAGCTGGAGATGTGGTCCACAACTGAATATTTTAAATAAAATTCATTTTAACTCTGCAGATTGTAGGTTAAAGGATATTATGTTTTCAATACGTAAAAGGCGTGGACATATTTCAGCCAAACAGCCAAAAGATTAAGTATATAAAACAGCAATGAAATTCACTGCCTACACATATAAAAACAAATTTTCCAATCTTTGATCAACACAGAAGACAAAGCAATGTGCCGGGACTCAGAAAAGGAAGTATCGACACAGATTACATTCAGACATGCTCAGCATTATTGTACAGTAAGTTAAACTAAGCTAAAGTGATTGGAGCAACCAGCACAGCACTAACTCATTAAGAATATGCCCCGCTACTCCAGTTCCATAGGGTAAACTTGATGAATGGTCCTGAAGAGCTTCACAAAGTAAAGGGACCTAAAGAAAAGGACCCATGCCAAGGGATTTTCACCAAGTAAGATGATTAAAACAAATGAAGAATTTCACTGCATATCCTACCAAATTAGTTTGGATATATAACCATATTACAACCATGATATATAACCACAACCAATTTAAAGGGACAAAACTGAGTACGTCTTCCCACAGCTAAAGGAAAATAGCTGGCATTTTGATGAGGAAAAGGCGTCTACTACTCTTTATAGTAATGTGCTCTGTGAGAGTTTACTCTAGATTTTATTCTGAATTTCAAGCAAAACAGCTAGCAAATTTAGAAAGGAAATGCGAAGTGAGAATAATTACTTAACAGTTCTAGAACTTTTGCACATCTCTTTCAAAAAGTTCAAGAAAACAAGACTCCACACCTACAACGAAACACACGTGCTTCTACTTTCCCTACACAAAGTTCTCCAAAGAGTTTCCTTACTGTCATCTCTGCTCAGGCTCATCTTTCACCTGTGTCCTGTGTCACCAAAACAGAAAATGTATTTAAAATAACTTTTAAAGCACTTGATTTCCTGTCATTTTCTAAAATGTCATTAGAGGTCTTATACACCTATGCAAATACTTTCCTTTTTTGGAAGCATGCTAGATGAAATTAAAAAAGCCTTCATTTTAAAATTATCCTATAAAAGAAAACAGTTGTAAATACTGAACCTGACCATCAGCAAACATGCCCACCTTTGTAATTCTGTAACTGCATTTTCTACTTTTGCATGATTACCTAAGGAAATGCAATCACACAGGCAGTTGCCCCCTAAACCCTCTGGTCAAATTCAACCAACTTTGACAAGAGACATGGAAGTTTCAAAGCTATGATGTTCCTGCAAATTTGGTGAAAATTAGCAGCTGGACAGAGAAGGACCCAAACTGAGGGCTCAACACTGCTCTTCTTTGTTTGCCTGTAAGCAAACCAGCCAGCATACACGGCACTTGGAGCCATTCATAGCTGTGCTGCCTCCTGCCCAGCTCGGAGACAGGCACATGATGAAGCTGGAGGAACATCCTGAGGGAGAAGAGCTGGAGGTATTTGAGTAATGGCAAAGGGAGACAGGGGGAATAAATCCCTAGAAACCCAAGTTTCATTACTCCCAGAGGAGTTTTCTGCGTTACTACTTCTTCCTCCTCAGTTGTTAGGTCTGTCCACACAACCCAAGCAAGAAACTAATAAGACTGGTCAGAAAAAAAAAAATAGATTGGCTCCATGCAAAGCGATCAAACCAAAAAGAGATCTTCAACTGAATTTCTGAACTACCTGTAAACACAATTTGTAAGGACAGGCAGGCAAAGCGTTTTCAGCAGAAATTCTGGATTTTAAGCTAAGTCTGTCCCCTTTGCATGATCACTCCTCCTGAAGTTTAGTGAGCTGAAATCCTGAGAAAATTCCAGGAAGTTCCTGAGATATAGGTCAGGACACGAAAGTATTCAGCAATTCTACCCTCCCTGGATTACTGACTTTCAAACATTTGTCCAATCTGCAGTTTCTTTTCTGAATTTCAGAACTATAATTAGTAAAACTTACTGGTACAGTCTGAAAGTGCCAATTATATTTCTATCATGGTTCTGAATTTAGCTTTGGCAGACTGAAAACAAACCACTTGCTCTCTAGCTGGAAGATAAACATTTTGTTGCAGTCACTCAGAAACAGTAATTAACAGGCTTTAAAACATGCCTTTTTGGTGATACAAAGTAGCCTGAAAGCCTTGATAACTTTTTTCTTCTTCCTGTCTCTCACAACAGTTCTCCACAGCACATTTTAAAAGCCAGATTCTCAGATATCTATTCTCTGCCAGCTCACAAAGGAACAAGAATAACAGAGGAAAAACACAAGAGGAAAACAGGCCGTGACACTAGTCCTGGGTTTTGCTGCCTTGTTGCCCACCGATGGCTATAGAAAGCACACCTGTAGACAAGGAAAAAGACAATTGAATAAGTTCTGATATAGTGGTAAAGTTTATGGTGGCTCATCTTCACCCAGAACCATCTCAGGATTCTGAGATCTGCTGGACACCAGCCTGAGTCTATCCACCCCAACTCTCCCAGGTCTCGCCCTCACAGTCAGACCTTTTCTTTCTGAGAAAGCCCTACTGAAGTAAAGAGGTCTTTAAGAGTATAGCAGGATCTGTTCATTGCAATTGAACTGTATAGCCAGAGCTTCTGAATGCACACACTCCAGGAGAAGCACCGCAACTGTGTATATTATGGAACATGATCATGTCTACATTCTCATTGGGGGTCTCCGAGCTCTCTAGCAAATAATTCAGCAAGGGATCTCTTTTAAGTAAGCAACATTCCTCGAGGTAAGAGACTTGAAGTTCTGACAGGTTGCTGCCTACATGCTATTAAGGAGTATCAATAATATGTGCAATTGCTAACAAGAAAGCACAGATAAGGAGGAACTGATGTAGCAGTATGATAAACACAGCTGTTCCAGAGGATAAGGCAGTCTCCCACAGTCAGCGTATCCTATATTTTATACAAGATTTAGAACACCTACCCACAAGCCTATCTTGAAGTAAAGGAAACAAAACAGGTCTTCAAGGAAGATGAAGAAAAACTCTCTTTTGCCTGCCTATGTTACCATGCTTCAGCAGTAAGCTGGGCAGCACGGAGACGGACAAGAGCAGTAATAACACAGCAGGGGGAGAGGATCCAGACATCTCAGTCAGGAGCTGTTCAGCTGAGGGGCGAGAAACAAGTCTTGTCAGGTATCAAACACTTCTCTTTGGGCCTGGACCATGACGCGGAGTACAGGACACTGAACACTAACACTGCTTTAGCCAGGACATCAGGGCTAGTACGTGCCAGGCACCCACAGCAATATAATTAACCAAGGGTTTTATTTTGGGACTTCAAATCGTTTCCAACTTCTGTTAGAGAGTTGTATCCCAAAAGCCCATTTTCATGAAACCATATCTTCAAAATAACAAACAGCATCAGCAGTTTTAAGCTCTGTGTTGCAGAAAAATTCTGTAAGCCAGAAGTGTCATTAGCTTGTCAGTTACTAAGAAGGCAGCCCATTTCTGATCGCTTTTAACCAAGCTAATCTCAGCCTGAAAGCTTCAGAAATCTAAATAACTCTTGTTTCACAGAAGTTTCATTTCATTCTCATGCTGAAAATAATATACATAAACCAAGTTCATGTCTACACATTTGCACAACTTTATAATAAAAGTTCTGTTTATATTCTTAACATCTGTTGACACACACAGACTTTGTAAACCTGGCATAGATTTTAAAGACACAGAATTTTCCATGCATCATGAACATTATCTGTGAGAAGCAATAAAAAAAAGCAATGAATACATTAATCATACCAATATCATCTGCAAAACATAAATCTGAAATACCTTTCATGTCGGCTCAACTAACTCAACTTTTTTTACACACCTGATTTTATGCCATCCGTAAAAGGGCAGAATGAAGATCACTGAGGAAATTATATTTCTCAGTTCTCTTTTACTAAATATTCACACTTTAAATACTGTAAACAGAAGATTTATTACATGAAATAAAAGAAGCTGTACCTAAAAGTTTGTTCTTTTCATTACAAGACTAAACTCTCCCATACTACAAAGCAGGTATATAGCTCTATTTTTGTCATGTGTTCCCTAAGTTGTAATAAACATTATTCACTTAAGAGTATTATAAGCTTCAATAGGCATACATACGCATCAGTGCGTTTTAATTCACTTTCAGCTTCAATTTTCCAAAAGACAAATACCTGCTCTCTACACCAACTCTGAATATCCTAGCTGGAAATTACACACTAAGCCCTTCTCTGGGACTATGATACCACAAACAGCTTCCACCCTCTGCAATTGCAAATGATGGTACTTCACCTATTTTCTAAAAATCAGTGAGTGATATTCTGCCTTCAGATATTCACATATAACCTTGATCCTAGTTAGAGTTACAGAGAGAATCCACTCTCTGCTTGTTTTCCCAGCTGGATGTACCAAGTGCTGCCATGAAAAAGTTAAAAAAAAAAAAAAAATTAAGACTACCATTTCTAAGGGGATATGTACTAGAAGTAAAAACATCTACTTCATAACCATTTACTAATATGTGTATTTAAATACACTTGATTTCCTATACATGTATGTTCTTTACCGAACTTCAAGTTAGGAAGATATATGAATATCTATGCATTTTGTAAGACAAATCTACTGGAGTCAAAAAACCAACTTCTTAATTTTTGGCTGAAGAAATGGGTTTTCTAGCTATCTGCTGGTGGGGCACACTGATTTGTCTCTTGATATGTCTGTCAGTACACTGCCTAAATGCACCTGATCAAAATGATTTATTTACAACATGCAAAAATATTTTCTATTAACTCTTAAAAAAAAAAACTTCTAGTTTGCTGAACCAACAAGGACTCCGACTATGCCGTGGCAGGAACACTGTTTCATGAATATTCCAAAGGCTGAAATCTCAACTCTTCCATGTGTTTCTTTAACCTCATCAAGGTCAAACATGCCACACTTGGTTCTTCCAGTTCTCCTCGCTGCCTTTACATGTCACCAAGGTTTCATGTGAGCCTCCTGTCATGGACTCCCCTCCTTTGCTGCCCCGTGATTTGTTATGAGATATGGTTTAACTTGTTCTACATTAACTTTCAGGCTTAAAGTGCAATCCAGGAAAAAAACGCACTGAGGACTCGGTGCTCTCTGGAACAGCACTGTACTGCTGGTGAGCTCATTCTTCAGCAGTTGTTTTCTCTTTTTCTTTCACCTAGCTCAGAACAGCCTGGGAACACTTCACTCACCTTCCCTCTACTGTCTGGGCTTTCCTTACTATGACAACTACTATTTGAAATAGCAAAAAGAAAGAGTCAGCGTGGCAAACTGTTGTTTATCTAGCTTACTATGATTTCCTAAAGATCTCTGTCTGAGCTTAAGCGTAGCCACGTAAATAAACAGTTCACAGCACACTCTTAGTCCCTACATACATACATACAAATACCAATCTGCTGTTCTGCTATGTCCCTCCAGGAGTGGAGAAAAGAATCATCGTACCCAGAGCAAGTCACCTTAATAAAATCCTGTTTCCTCTCACACCTGAGAAAGCACCTCTTTCAGAAATAAAATAGAATGGGAATCGTCTTCATTCACTTCCACATGCAGGCTGTCTTCCAATACTATAAAAAAATCAGTCTTGCATTGCTCCCCTCCTCCCCTAGAAAAGTAATCATTAGTGTTGACTAATTCACAATTCACTGTTACTTTGGCCAGAACAAAAAAAATTGAAAATGTCTGAATTTAAGGAACAGAACCAAATGAAAGAGCAACAGCAGAATTAACAGACATTAGAGCAAACTTTCAAAAGAGGTCAGCACACAAATATAATTGAAATGGTAACCACATGCTATAAGTGTTCATCTTTTGGCAATACGTCCTTAAATCTGAACCTAAACATGCTAAATAGACTATCTACATGAAAGGTGTAAATAAATATTATTCTTAATTTTAGTTTGGGAGAAATTAACAGGACACATTTTTCTACACAAACTCACAAATTTAGGACACTGCAAGGGAACATAGACATTCAATACAGTTAACTAGTTCTTGGGACATGACTTTTTCAAGCAGTCTCTTGATTCATCAAAAGTCAAATTTTCTTGCAAATAAATATTTAAGTAATTTGAATGCAGCTGACCATAAGTTTCAAGAAAACTTCAATATTTTCAAAGTAAGTTTGCAACTGACTTCAAAGATGTGTTCCTGAAAGTTTGTATTATGGCTCAAGATTCTAACTTCAAATATAAACCCATCAAGGCCTAAGCTATAATCCGCTGTGCCAAAGACAGTGCAAGATCAGCTATTGCAACTCATTCAAAAGTGTATTAGACCTTTGCTTTCCTGTTTAGGAAGTGAAGCTTATCATATTTTCCTGACCTTACTTCCCTAAAGTTTCTGTTCTTACGTTTACCCATCTTTTTCAGTTCTTTCCAGACAAAAATGAATCACACTATCCAACAGCTAAATATTTCTATCACTAATCTAGGAGTGTTAATAATTAAATACAAAAAATCAGGATCAAATATTATTTGTCTAATCCCATAGTACCAACCCTGACCTTGACCCCGATATTATAATTAAGAAATTATGATATTAGACTATATCTACCATACAAATACAAAATGGAATTTATTTACTCCAACTAATAAGATCAGAATCAGAGAATAATCCACCTAGGCAAATCCAACAGTGTTTGGCCTCAAAAGGACACTCCCAAATTTCTGAATATAAATATTTTCCCATCAGAATCATATGGAAATTAAAGTAATTATGTTTCCTTGAAATTAAAAGTGGTATATAACAATAGTTACCTGATTAAAATTTTTGAAATTGAACTCTTTGTAGATGGCATCTCTTTCGCCTAACTCAGACCAGCCTGAAGCTTTAAGATCAAGTAAAACTTGGTTCCTTTCCTCTGTTGTCAACCAGTGAGACTGTGAAGACTATTAAGGAAAAAAAATATATGTAAGAAACATTCCACAAGTGAGGCTGAGGTTCTCTTTTATACAATAAGAAAACCACATGATGAAATTGTGGTTATGTATTGTAGAAATGTAAATGTTCAAGAAATAAGAGGTGGAAAAATAACTATGTGATTTGTTACTTTTTATAATTTCACAGACCAGCATAATTCACACTACTTAAAACAATCAAGAAACACTGTTTCTGTTTGGTCCATTAAGTTTGGCTATATGTCTTTGTATTGAATTATAGATGAGTGATAGACTCTTCTGAGACCAAACATGGACACCAGCATACCTGTAGCCTATAGTTTGTTCACCTGAATTATCCAGATGTTATAACACTTGAATTAATTTCCATATATTCATTTTGCCATGTAAATCAGATTTACATTATGCACTAAATGTACAATTACATGAGGCTAGAAGGGATATATTAGGGGAATATCTGTATTTTAAAAGACAGAAACAACATACAATATGAGATTGTATTATAGATAACTTGTATTTTACTGTTCCTAAGAAAGTAAAAATATATTTACAAATAGCAAGCATTGCAGAAGTCTAAAAGCAATAAAAAGGTTTTTTTTTTTCCACTGACAACACAAAAAAAAAAATTGACAACACAAACACATGCAGTTACAAGTTACTGGTACAAGCACTAGACTCTATACAGCACTTACGCATATATCCAATTTTAAGCAAAATGAGTCCTTCTAAACCCAGTGGGAGCACAGACTTAACAGATTATACTACCTGCTTAAATATGTAAATCAGTGCCTAAAAAAAACAGGCCTGAAGATAGAAAGGTCAACAGGTTATTTGGAAGAGGTTTGATATTTTTCCTAGAAACTGAGATTAAACATCTGAGTGATTAATTACAGACTGTATAGTCTAACAGACTGGTCTCAAATTCACTTTATAAATGTAATGATTTAACAGGAAGTTTTCTCCCTAGTAAAGCAAAATTCAGTTTGCTTAAGTCTTTATAAATATTAGTAGGCTATCACAATTATGTGAAGCCTTACTGAAAGTCGCCGAGCAGTTCTGCACCAGGACTTCAATAACGCGTTGAAGGCCTGTAAATATCTAACACAAAGCTCTTCTGTTCAAACCTTTTTTTTTTTTTTTTTTGACAGTTACATGTGCAGTTATTTCATTACAGAAGTGCCAGTCTTTGACCTCCAGCCACTTTCTCGTCACATGTACTTACAAACTAATTTGACAGTGCTAATGTGCACAATTAGTATGTCCGAGAATCCAGTCTGATGCGCAGGCAGGTCTGTGCTCACTGCTTTGCTATGAGCACCCGAAGTAACCCCTCTGCCACCAGATGGTGCTCTACGTCAAATCAGAACAGAAGTTAATTCAATTAATTCTAGCTGAGCAAAAGCCTTTCAGATTCTTTCTTTATTAACAAACGTTTATCTCACAGAATATAATAGCAAATACGCAGGCATTGCTAAGGAGCAACCTACCGAAACCTCTGTAATTTCCAAGAAGCAAAATTTTCACCAATGATAAGGGACAAAAAAGCAGTCTAAAGTCACTCTGAAGCCTCGCTACAATGTTTTGTGTTCAATGGGATATATCCATTCCAACAGGTGGGTTTTACAGTCCCCAAACTGAACTAATTTAGGCTCTTTACTCTTCAGAATAACACTTCAAACTTGCAAGAATAAAGTAGTTGTCTGGCACCAAACTTGTGTTGCTATGACAATACTTTGTAGGTTTGGATTTCTTTTTACCTCTTTTTCCCATCACTTATAAGTATTGCCAAAGTCAAATTTATCATTTTAAAGACCACTATTATCTGCCAAGAGGTGAAATTAGTAGGATGATTTAAGAAAATTCTGGGAGATTTTGTTTTAGATAGCAAAGTCCAGGATTTGGACCAGGAATCAGTACAAAGTTCATTCTCCTGGTTGTCAGTAGAGATTTTGTTTGGTAGTTTTAAACACATTTCAGTTACCTTCTCGAGGCCTTATTTAGGCCACAGAAGTGAAAGAGGCAACATTGTGATTTAAAATTAGATCACACATTTCTTCATATAAACATGGAGATTGAGTTTGACATAGGACTGGGTGCATATCAAGCATAGGATTTTGTTTAGAAATGAGGTGTGAAGGCCATGTTTTGCGTTGTTCCCTCAAACGTATTACAACCATTTTCAGCCGATTCAGAAAGGCAGCAGAAAGCAACATTAACATGCTTTAAGAAATGAGAAAGCATGAGGTGCTATTTGCATTTTCACGATTACACATCCGTAGCACTGTGTAACGGAACATAGTGCAAATCGCCTGAAAAGGTAGAGAAGCACAACAAAAAGCCAGCGCGTCAGGGACATTGAACCGTAAACAATGACTTAGCGCACAAAATCACTACAGCTGAGCCACGACACACTGGCGACAGGCTGCCATATGATGGCTTTAACAAATAACATTCATTTGAAGGAAGTTCAGGGGAAAAAAGTCTGGGGGAAAAAGAGATTTCATTAGTTACATAAAAGATTAGCACAGAATATTTAGTGTTTGAGGGGCAACAGCTGAAAACTGTGTATACAACTAGTTATTACTTCATGTAAAAAAAATATATAATAGTTATAAAAAAAATAAAAAAAAAATCAACAAATCAGAATTTCTCTGCTCTACACAGGCTGAAATGCGTAACTTAGGGGGGAAAGGTCTCATTTTCTGAGACACAGAGAGGCCAGATCAAACCCTAAACCGCATAAGCGATTTGGAGCTACTGAAGGCCAACCGGACGCGCGGCCCCCTCGCCGGGGGTCTCCCCGTCGCCTCAGGCAGCGCGCTGCTTTTGGCTGCGCGCCCCGGGCGTCCCGGGGGGCAACGTGTCGCCCCGGGAAGACCCCCCCGGGGAAGGGGGATGCGGGGAGCAGCGCCGGGGCGGCCGCGCACCTGCTCTTCGCAAGGGCGAGGGCAGCGGAGGCTCCCGCCGCTGCTCCGGCCTTTCCCAGCGCTGCCACATCCCGCTGCCCTTCCCGAAGGGGCCAAGCGCCTCTGCTCCCAGCCGAGGGCCCCAGAGCCCGGGCCCAGGCCCCGGCATAGGCCCAGGACCAGACCCGGGCCCAGACACCCGCCCCGGAGGAGCCCCGGGCGCTCGGCTCGGCCGTCCCGCTCCCCTCCGGGCCCCGCTCCCCTCCGGGCCCCGCTTCCCGCCGCGGCCGGGGCCGGGAGCAGGGCTCGCTGCCGCCGCCGCGCGAGGCGCCTCACCATGGCGGCGCGGCTCCCGCCGGCGGCCACCGCCGCCGCCCGCCGCGCTCCCAGCAGCGCCCGGCGCAGCGCGACCCCGCCACCCGGCATGGCGCCGCGCAGGCCCCGCCCCTGGCCCCGCCCCCGCCGCGCAGGCCCCGCCCCCGGGAGGAGCCGCCCGGCCGCGGCGGCGGGAGAAAGCCATCGCGTTTTAAAGCCATCGCTAGTTCCTTAGGGGCGTCAGCGGAGATGATCATGGGGGAGAATCCAACCCCGCGCCTCAGACCGACCGGCTGGTGCGAGGGAAGAGCCCTCCGGCGCCCATTCCGCAAAATCCTGAACCTTACTAATACAATACTTTCTAACTTTATCCTCAGTAACATCCGAGTTCTACCACTGCGGTTTCCACTTAACACGCAAATAAAGGGCTTGATCCTTCCATCTCTGGAAAGTTATGGGAAAAAAAAAGCATTAGAACCCTTTGTTAAGCAACAGAACTTATGACTGTACTTGTTCCTTCTTAGTTTAATTTCCACTCTAAAGCTTCACACCAGGGTTTTAGAGCAAGCCTGTGCCACGTAAAAATGCTATGCCATCAAATCAAGAAAACATGCAACATATCGGACTGTACCTTATTCAAGATCTTGCATATTAGTCACAACTAAAAAACCTTATCAATTCTTTATGTGGCATCAGCTGCAGACTTTTCAACCAAGCAAACATATGTTAGCAGAAATTTTAATAAACCCCTCAAAACTAGCCTCACTAATTTAGGTAGGTGATCCATACCTCAAGAGTTGCATTTGTAGTCCTGTAAGAAAGTGACAGAGTCATGCAAAAGGAATGCAATTTAATTCCATAGGAAAATTATACACGCACACACACACAATGCAATGAGCTTTAGAAATCATTCCAAATATCACAAAGAACTGCCATTGTGAGTCAGACTGTTACTCAAAACTCACAGACCACAGTGAACAAGATGAACAGCATCTAATCTCAATACCAAAGGTGGGAAATAGTCACCTTGTCTAGAATTGTACAAGTTTTTACATTTTTATTATTGCTGGTATTACTGTATCCAAAAGTGCAAAGCAAATACATACTGTTATAATTAAAGTCTTTTTAGACAAGGGAATCATTCATTTGACGTACACTAATTTTTAAAACATCTGTTTCTTCTCTATAGTTCATTTTCCTGACAATCAAACTAATTTAGTAACACCACCTTTCACTAACATATCCCTTTACACTTTATTATTTCAGGAATACTTAAGCCAGAAAACGAGTATGATCCGCGTGGGTCAACACATTCTAATTCCATAGTATATATTGCATCATCCATACAGAAACCGTGGGTTTTGTAAAAGAAGATTCCCAGATTCCACCTGAATGGAAGCAACTCTACTCTACTTCTTTGCCAAGCAATGCCACATATACAAGCAAATATGCTGTAGAAATCTTAACTGATCTACAAAGCTCAGAGACTTCTTAAGAGCAAAGTAGAACTGTATCACATATTTACATTAAGGTACATTAAAAATAAGCAGGTCAGAGCAATTCAATAAATATATTTTTAGTTAATATATTTTCATATTTGTTTACTTACCGTATTAACCATCATGCGTTTGCTTTTTACAGATTCAGTAGTTGATGAACAAAGCAGATTTTCAGTCAAGATTATAAATTACAACCAGCAAATTCAACAGTTCATTCTTATGTATATTTAGTCCATACAAATTCCTGCTTTACCAATAAGCAAGAAATCCTGTCCCTGTTTCAGCATCTCAAGTTATTCTTGATGTTCATGCTCTTGTCCTGGGATTAGCCACCGAATGCTCTCAGTTCGAATAGTTGCATACATAACAAAGCTAGCCAGAAAGAGTAAAGAAAACAGAAGCAGCCAATCTATTCCTTTTGTCAGAACACTAGGCAGAGGGCCTTCCCAGTCTTCCTCAGTCACAGCCACATCATTTTTAGCTTCTATTCCTGAAAAAAGAATCACTTGTTCAACACCAATAATAATCATTTAATACAAATAAGTTGGTTACATTTGGAGCTTTATTCCTGTACTCAAATTAAGGTGCATGTACAGTTAGACTTAAAATTTTGGTGAGACGGTCTTTACATTTTAACGTGTCTACCATATAGTTTACTCATGTAGAATGAAAAGCCTATCAATGTATATGTATATTTTCATATGACTGTGATATTGGAAAAGGTTCATTCTGTTCTCCCACAGCACAAGCTTTTTTAATGGGGAAGGGGAGGGGAGGTTGGTATTGTTGCTATATTAGCAAATATAACAATTCCTGGCCTCTAATGAAAGCCCTCATTGGCCTAGACATTTTTTTTTTATTATTCAGA
This sequence comes from Apteryx mantelli, assembly GCF_036417845.1. Taxonomy (NCBI): domain Eukaryota; kingdom Metazoa; phylum Chordata; class Aves; order Apterygiformes; family Apterygidae; genus Apteryx; species Apteryx mantelli. Next base: position 4,041,907 of record NC_089991.1, on the reverse strand, counting down.
AGAACACACCACAGAAAGCCCAGAAAGCTGCTGACTGCGAGCTCACAATGAGGACAGCCAGATCGTGAAAACTGGAATCCTTTTGTCTCTTCCAGCACTGTCTTATCCTCCAGCCCTAAAACTGTCTTATCCCCCAACTGCTGTCAACCTTACACAGCGTTGGCAATATTCCTGGTGTTCAGCTGCCTTTATTCTCAAACTAATTACTGGGGAGGAAGAGGTGCTTGATCCTTCTCTGGCTAAACCCCGTCGTCTCTCCCTGCTCTTTAAATGCAGTCCAGTAAGTTGAGTTTCTGCTTTTAGCATGTCCTGAAATCCAACTCACTAAAGCAAGCAATTAGACGAACCTCTGCTGCAGATGGTCCCCCCAGGTTCTTCATGAAACTCATTTTAAATAAGAACAAAAAGGGAGAAGAAAGCTCAGTTTGGAGCTTAGAGTCAACCCTGTTCTTCCTATTGCTATGTCAGAGCTGATTTACATACCTGTTTGATTAAAAATGAAGTCTTTCAGTGTTTCCAGTGTTCTGTCCGTATGATTAAATCTAGCCATAGGTTTAGCACCTTGGAAAAGGAGGATATTGGGTACAGCCACAGTTCCAAATCTAGTTGATAAACTAATTGACATAAAGCAAACACAAGATATGAAGGAAAGGAAATCCACTGGAGAAAGAAATAAGAGATTCACAATACAGGCAATGTCAGTTTTAGTATAATAATTTGTCACTTTATAACAAGCAACATAGAACCACCTTATTGTGGCATTAGGGAAATGCTTTACTGATGAATTAGTCAACAATGCAAGGCTCAGCACTGGATCAGCATGTTATTCCACCATAAACACATGTATTGTATGGGTCTTAGTGTTGTTACTTGAGGATATACTGGGGTGTGGAGGATATGTAACACTTTTCAGACTAATGAAATCCCAAAAAGGTATTAGTAGAACACAGTTATCAGTTTAATTATACCTACTGATAGAGTAATATGTTTCCTGCATGTTTAAGGTAAAGTTGTCAAGAGGAAAAAAATATGGAAACAGCATAGCCAAAAATAAAAGGGACACATAAACATTTATATTAAACAGTTAAAAAAAATATCACTTCTGTTTTTAAAACACAAAGCTTGCTATTAGAAATAAACTGATATAAGATCATAGAAAGTCTGAATTACCTGCTATGCTGAGATGCATCCAAGGCTAGGAAGCGAAGAGTTGGAAATGCTCGAGGTAAAGAATTAAAATGAGGTGCCAGACTGGCAGAGAAGCGGCACCATGGTGTGTAGAACAAAACTAACGTACAGTCACTGCTGTTTGGGTTTAAGAACTCCATCAGATCCTTAGAGAAAGTAGAATAAAAATACACATGAATAAACATTTAACAGAGTTCTTGTATGTAGCAAGGCACCATTCAGCAAACAGTTAGATACTTGACAGTATTTATCAAGTAGCTGAATACTTAAGGTTTTTTTTTTAATTAAAGTTTTCTCCCCTATAAGAAATAAGCTAGAAATAGACACTGTCACTGGGAATAAATGCCATTAATAACTTTTAAGAGACCCCAATCTGCCCACCATGAAAGCTGACAATTCACTACAGGCACACAGATGAGAGACAGATGTGGACACAGGCATGTGGATCAAGCTGCATCTCCAGTATTTCTGTTCAGAACGACATGAAAAGCCTCCTTGCTGAGATGCTTATTAAGTACACAGAATTTTAAAGAAACAGTGTATTGACATCAAACCTTTCATCATCATCATCATTCACTTAAAACAGCGCGAAGCAGCAAACTGAGTGATTTCCTTACTTGAGAAACATTCAGGATTTGTAGTGTGAAGTTTTCGACGCCGGTAACATTTCTCTCCTCGCAGTTTACTTTGGGCGTTTTCACGCCCTCGGTGCCGTTGGCCTCCTCAGCCGGCGCGGGCAGCACAGTCTCCAGCACAACCGGGGAGCCCACTGCGAGCTCCCGGCCGTGGGCGCCAGGCGGAGCGGAGGGGGCCGCGGGGCCGCCGCACTCGCCACCTCCGGCCGCAGCGTCGCAAGCGCCCGTAGCCGAGGCGGCCGCGGGTCCGTCGCTCGCCTCCGCCGGCACCACCGAGAGCAGCACGGGCTGCTCGGCGGGAAGCCCGCTGCCCAGCATCGCGTCAGCCATCTCCGCCGTCCGGTACTGCGCCGGCCCGCCGCCCCCCGGCGGCGAGCCGCCCTCGGCGAGACGCGCAGGCCCCGGCGGCGAGCGGTCGCCCGGCTCCGTCACGGCTCCTGCGGCGGGAGAGAGGCGTCAGCGGCCGCGCCGGGCCGGGCAGGCCGCGGGCGCTGCCGCCCAGCAGCAGAACCGGCCCCGGGCCGCTGCCCGCCGCCCCCCGGCTCGCCCCACGCCCCGGCCTCACCTGCAGGAACGACGGCGCCGCCCAGCCAGGCCAGCGCCAGCGCCAGCCGCCACATCCCCGCCGCGCCGCGGCCCTCCCGGCGTCGGCCGCGCTGCGTCTCCCCGGACAACGGCCGCTTCCGCCTCAGCGCTGCGCCGCTTCCGCTTCCGGTGCACGACGGCCGTGCGTAGCGCCGCGGGGGGCGGGGCTGCCGCCATCTTGGCGGGGCGGCGGCAGCAAGCAAACGACCGCGTTAATTTTTTTTTCTTTTTTTTTTTTAGTGACCGCTGCGAGCCAGGGGGTAATTCTTCAGATTTGCCTGTCAGGAAAGTTACTTGGGCCTGACGGTTGCTTCTCCTTCAGCTCACGGCGTTTTCGCATCTTGCCGCAGGCACCGCTAGGCGATGGGGAGGCGGCCGAAGGGATGTAACCGCCGCAGCCGCTTCAGGCTTCAAACCGGACAAACGTCAGACATGCCCTATAGGTAAACGGATCATCCCCGCGTTAGGGAAGGGAAAAATACTAGAGGTTAGGCAGGAAAATAAGCGTTCAGAAAGAATTCAGTTGAGGTTCCAGTCACTACAAATATTAAAAACTTTTTTTTTTTTTACCAAGTTTTCTCACTCTGCACCTACGAACCCGCCCTGCAGGCCCTCCATAACGTGGGCACACAAAACAGCAGCTCCAGGCATTTATGTGCACTGTCTTTACAGGCACAGGCCCCGCTGACAGCCACAGGGCACACACTATACTGGTAAGCACTTAGTAATTTTTGGCCTTTCAGGCTCCTGGAGGTCAACAGGCATTTTACTGTTGATTTATACTAGTTCAGGTCCAAAATTCTTGCACCAAGGGAAAGGTCATCCTGAGGACTTGACAGGATGTTATGATTGTATGGTAATTTATATGGCACACACGCACACTGTAATTCATTCCAAAAGCATGTTTTATTATAGCACAGTATCACAGCCTCAGGCTCTTGCTGTGACAAGTTCAGGTAGCAGGCATACAATTTTCTGCCTTCCTAACACGATGAAAAAGAAGCCCTGAATAGTATAGACTGAACCATTTGCCTACTTCTACCTTCTACTGTTTTGACTTCAGAGAAGGATAGATTCAGTTTGCCACATTTTCAGTGACTCATGAAGACTAAATTTAAACCTCCAGCCAGCCTGGAATGGGGGGGTAAAAGCCAGTTAACTACAGCCATACTTTTTTAATCTAAAAAGAAAACACAAGCTCTTGTACATCAGTATATCAACCAAAGCTCCCAAGATGATAGGCAAGATAAATATTCTGGTATTTATTTTCAGGAAATAAGATATCATTCTTCTTGTCACAGAATTACTTACTTGCTGTCAGTTTAAAATTCAAGCTTGAGGGCTGACTAGGTGGGGCATTTTGAATATCAATATACTCCTTCAGCTACTATTACCCTCCCTGTTTACTGCGTTCCTCAAAACTGTCAGCATCAAACACAAGAGATTTTACCAAAACTGCATCTGTCAAAAAGTGAATGAGGATTACAAATTAGGTGAGGATGAACTACACACACATACTGTAAAAAAACAAGACACTGTACATACATATAAATGAATATGGGTGTCAGAAGGCTTTATTACAGAAATTCGATTTTTGGTTTTGGTTTTACTTAGGGAACACTTCTCTAACTCTATCCTTTCTCAGAATGTGCATTTCTTTGCTTGAAAAGTTTTCCTGTTCCAAGTCCAATCTGCATTAGTATTAATATTAAAGCCATGATAGCATAAGGATATGACATAAGCAAGTCTGCACTTAGAAAATACTTAATTAGAGCAGTTGATACAGACCAAGTAAAAAAGCTTGAAAGCAAACAGACATAAGGAATCCAAGTTGGTACAGACTAATCAGGAGACAACTCCCCCATTCTCAATTGTCTTTATCTTTTCAAATTTGGACAAAGTGGCATATTCAGCTTTAAAACATTTTTTTTTTCTCCTGGCCATGGACTGCATATGGTTTCCAACTCTTGGCTCTGTGTCATCAGACTCGAGATTCTTTCACCAACCAAAGCCCTGGATGGTGTCAGATCTCCAACACAAGTGATGATATTTCAAACCTTAAAAATAACAGATAGCTTTCTGGCAACATACATCTGAGACACTTCTATGGATTTAATCCAAACAGAATACTCTTCCTAGCATAACGGAAAGCAAAAGGTTTATGCAAAATTGCAATTTTTTTGGTCACCATATAAAAATAATGCACTAATGAAATGGAAATTAACTCCTGATAATTACAGATCCTTAGGCTGTATCACACACAAGTTACAACAAATGTACTATCCCAGTACTTATGTATTACAGATGAGGCACATTTCTTACTATGTCTACTAGTTCTGGTACAAAACTGTTTTCAGTGGCTTACATTTTCCTTATTTTTTATACCAAATGTCTGTTTTCAAGAAAAAGTCTATTAGAAAAGGTTGTGGTTTTTTATCTATTTAAAAATCTTGGCACCTTGGAAAAAGCTCTGTTAGGGAAGGATCTGAAATTTAGCGGAGAGCAGGATTTGATTTAAAATGAATCTTTTGTGGCACCCATGAATAACCACCAGAACTTGGTAGTCATTTGTGCATCTTAGGTTTCAGCAGCTGTATTTCCTCCAAAATTTCAGTGACCCTGGGGAGCTCCTTCAGGGGCAACAGTCAAAACATGGTCAAAAAAGAGGGAAGGAAGACAGAAACAGACTGGGATAAAGAGGCGATGCTACGGTCTTCAAAGCAAGAATCCATTCACCTATAATCCCGACACAGCTACAACATTCTGTGTATTCAATGGCACAGAGATTAGGTGGAAGAAAACATGATTTAAGTATTCGTGTCAGAAGTCACAGGTTGAGGTTGGACAGGCAAGTTTAGTTTACGCCTAAATTTGGGATGCTTGACTTTGTAATCTTTGTGTTCTCTTAGCGTGGCTGCAGTTGAATATTTTTATTAAAAAATATGACCACATTAAGCAGTAAATCCACATTTTAGTATTGCGCATATCTCAAAGGCCTACTCTAAATCATCAGACTCATACTAATTATTATTGTGATATTTTTTCACAAATTAGAACAACCTTTTGTGGTATAAAAAAGAAAAACATGAAAGGCAAGAAGATTTATCTGCCTCAGATCATTTTAACAACACTTAACAATTCCACAACATTTTTTAACTTCAAAGTACTTAAAAGTTGTTAACTAATGATTCCTTCCAGCAACCCTGCAAGATAAGCAGATATGTTTGCCTTATTTTTACTGACATGAAAAATGAGACATTGCCATCCTTAGGCCATACAGGGAATCTGGGCAAGAGCCAGCTTCAGAACACAGTAGCTTTTGGGCTGCCAATCCTGTATGGTCAGGCCACACCTCTCTCTCAAATGTTAAACAATAAACACAGAGCCACAGGCAGAATCCTGATAAAAATAGCAAGCAGTGCAATCAGCAAGTCAATCCTTTACTTTTAGGCATTACAGCTTTAAACGATAACTGTCAAGAACAATTTTCATTTGTCGCGGTACAGAAAGACACCCTGATGAACCAGCATATTTAACAGGTACAATTTCACTCATTCACAGTATATTTTTTGTGCTACTTTAAGAGATCCCAGAGACAGATGCTTCACAAAAGCATAAGAAAATGCCAGTGCAGCCCCAAAGAAAGCCTTGGTGTTTCATCATGCACATAAATAAAACTTTATTAAAAATAAAAGATAAAACCACCTTAAAGACTTCTTGAAGATGTCCCCACTAGCAGAGCTGATCCCCCAACATTGCTGCAAGCCAGGTCAAAAAACTGACAATCCTAGTCTCTCAGCATGAATAAATCATAAAGTGCTTCTGTCATTAGAAACTCTGCACCTGGTATTGTGCACCAACTGTATATGGAGGGAATAGAATACTTTCCAATTTTTATTGTTCAATTCATTATGTGGCAGAGAACACAATAGCCATGCAAGTAGTAAAGCAACTTCCAACATAGCTAAAAAGTCGGTATCATCCTATGATGTAATTTATAAATGACTTAATATTCAATACTTAAGGTTTCCTTAAAACTAAGAAAATTTTCCATTTTTTCCCAAGGAATCACATCCAGCAACCAGTCTTTAGACCAGAATGTGGCAGACTGTGGTCCACTTTAAATATATCCAGTCACTTTCAAAGCCAAACATTCGGAACCACCAGAACAGTTGATATCAATAAAACCTGACATCAGATGGCTTTTTGGAGGGGTAAAAGCCACTTAAAGTCTGCAAAGTAACTACAATAGCATCAAAAATGATTCATACCTATCCATATTCAGGGCCTTTGAAAGTATGTGGAAGGGAAAATGGATGGTGTTGGAGAGCAAGGGGAGGAGGCAGTCCTAGCAGCTTAGACTGCAGTTTCCCATAGGGTAGGATTGCTCACTTTGCCCCACAGTTACCGAAAATCTTCGGCAAACTAACAAGGAAGAGTTGGGTGGTATGCAGAGCACAACAGTCTAGAGTTGCTTACCAATAAAGATATACTGGAATATGGCTTGGATACAGGAATAAATACACTACATCCACCACTGACTAATGAATAATCACCACTATCCCATCAAAATTTAGTATACAAGTACTCTCAAATTGATTTTGATGTACAGTGGAAGAAAAAAAATTAAGAGCATGCTAGGTCTTGTTCTACTATTTATGCATACTTAGCTATATGAATCCTTTCTCCATTCTTCTCAGATTTGAGTGAAAGCATAAGAAAATTAAGTTACCGTAGCTGAATTTTCAATTCATTAAAAAAAAAAACAAGCAACATTGCTCTATTTAATAATACATTGCAATTCATATGGGTTCTTTGCCTTAATTCAAATATATGGCACTTTCCTATAACAGGCAATACACATCTCACATTGAAATGGTACAAGCAGAAGAACGGAAAGAGTAAATTAACTTACTTTAAAATCATATAATGTAGTGGCCTCCCAACTGCATTCTTTGTTAATTTTTAAGTCCACCCAAGCATCAACACACTCAATCTGATGTAGTCAGATTCACTCACACTTTAGTAAGGCAAGGGACAAATGAATAGACCACTGGATTTTAAGTGAAATCTATACAAGTTGTACCATAACATTTCAGTGTCAGTTTGTCACTTAAAACTAAATGAGACAGCAGGAGAGCAAACAGCAGCATCACTGTGTTTCCATTTACAAGAGAGACGAGTTAAGCTAAGTGGTCTCACATGCTCTCAATAGGCGCTTTAAGCCACAATTTAAAATATATCAAAAAAAGTTGGAGAAAAATTGTTAGGTTTTAAAGTATTAACTTTATTAATAAATATACATCCATATGATGATGTAAATACAGATCATGAACACTACTCCATTCCCATACACATAATTGCACACGAGTAGCTCAAGTTCATGGACATAAAAACATACACAGTATCTAATCAGGCTTTTTACAGCAGAGGACAGGGTGCTGATACTAGTTATTTAACAGATTACTGTTTCCCCCAAAGTAAACCTGTTCAAAAGCAAATGGTGAAAGATTAAAGAATCAGGAAGTGGTTCAAATTTCAGAATACAGATTTACCTATTTGAAAAAAATAATCACAAGGAGAAAGGTCTAGTCTCTACGAGAATCATAAATATATTTTAGCAGTGTTAAAATATATGCATTAAAATAGAGAAGAATAAACGTCTTTTGGGGTCAGAAATGAAGTCTGCAAAGTATGATTATTATCAACTGTTTTAACTGTCATCTCTAGGGATAGCATGAAACTTTATTATACATATGACAAAGAATAGCAGAGTCACAGCTAATGAAACCATCAGACAAAAGACTTCACATTGCTCTGCCTTTTAAAGCTCTTCAAAAGTGGGGGGAGGGGTTAAATTCTGATCCAAATTACTCTGCATATTGTAGTTGCAAGTAATTCTTTTCACAGACACATCACTTTTCACTGACAAAGCTTGGTTTTATCCTGACTGAACTCCAAGATCTTTCAGATAAAATGAAAATATATTCATTCAGAACAAAAAATCTTTAATGGCTCTTGATACATAGTTACTTTGATTAGTTTAAATCCAAGATATAAAGAACATTTCTTTAATCACAAAGCTAACTGCTGATTTTAAAAATACTATCTTTGCTATCAAAGTTAGCCACTTCTGATGGTATCTGATTTTTTCTGCCAAAATATGGTGCTAGCATCTTGAATATGTCCAGTGCAAGACTTTATAGTAGCAAAATTATTTGGTTTTAAAGTTTAAGTAAATTTAATCAGAAATTGAATAGTAGTTACTATATGTATATTAAACAGTGAACTTGTATAGCATCATTAAGGAATAATAGCAAGCTAATACATTTCATTTATGTATAAATAAGACATGTTAGAAACTCGATAATTAAAAGAACTTATTAAAAAACAAACTTGACATGTAGATCATCTTCTGAACAGTGTTAATACACAACAGTGATCCTAGCTTATGAAGAGCTGAATTATGATACGTAATATAAAATAAGCAATTTACCTTACAAGTAATCTTTTTATACTGTGGGGAGGAAAAGGCCAGTTTTCCCACTGGTAGTAACAAAGTTTAGGCAATAACATGCTGCTTCAGTGTTTGTCATGAAAAGACAGTGTTAAAAAAAGCACAACATATTCTGTAGATTATACATAAGCAAAGCAGAAATATTTGAAAATTCCATTCATATTTCACTTTGAATCTTTAACTTCTTTTTCTTTTCCCCTCACAGCATGGCACCAGTAAACTATAGTCAAAAATAAAATAAACCAGTATCAGGAAATGCCCTGCAGGGCACTCCTGGTCTTCTTGCTAAGTCTAGGGTGCCAAGCAACCCTTTACAGACTCTCTGAACACTTTCCTACTTTATGATCATCGTTTCACAATTGACAGCATTAATTGTTTTTACTGGGATTATATTTCATCTGATATAATTAATAAACACTGTAATGAACAGAAACTGCTTAGATGATTTCATTATTTCATCAGCATACTTGAATACAAAATTCATTATACTAGCAGAACAGTAATACATCTGCATTATCTCCTGACGCACAGCACAGCACCATTGAGTAGATGCACAACTGAGAAATGAAACGGGGCAAATGGGATAAACAGAAGGAGGTAAGAAGTGGAGTTTCTCCAAGGTACAGTGGTGACATGCAACACGTTCCTTGCCAGCGAGGTGTGACACTCCTGTAGTTATTACATTCAGCTGAAGAGGACTGCTTTCCCAGCTGAGTTCAGGAAAGAGTTTAAAGCAGTCTTTGTTGAAAAATCATCTGATTAAAAACAGCCAGTACAATACAGATCCTGAGGGTGAATTAATTCACGTTAGCATTCTGCGTGTGTCAGAAGTTACGTCATTCAGAGAAAGATTGCTAAATTTCATACTTGCGAGTTTCTTGAGGAACAGAACGTATAACTGGATTTCATAGCTTCAGCACGGAGAAACTATATTTTACTAGCAGTTTAGCTGCCATTAGTTTATATATTGACTAAGGAGCCATCCAGTATAGTTGAGGTTCATTGTCTTAGTTGCCAGTGCATACAAAGTCCCCCAAAAACAATTCAACACACCTATTGTAAAGTACAGCATAAAGTCCAGCTCATTATGTGTTAGGCATCACTGGAACACCTGAAGGCTTGCTGCTTTTTTCCTGATAAAAAAGGTATGAAACATGACATCTGTTTCTTAAGTTGTCATCACTGAAATCAAGAGTTCTCATCAAAATGACAGCAGGCCAGAATAGCATTTATGTTAACAAAAATTATCAATACTGTTACTCATTCAGCACAAGCTCTAATTAACCCAAAATATTTCTGCTCCCCAGAATCTGCAGACTTTATATATTCCCCCCCAATATCTGAAGATACAAATTTATCATAAATTTATATTATACTTAAAACAGCTTAAATGTAATCTTTCTTCCAGATGTAAGAAGCTTTAATACCAGTAAAATAAGTTTAGAACAAACAATACGTAACACTGAGGATTTTTTTGAAATATAAAGTATGTGCATTATATGTTACACACACACACACACACACACACTCCCACTCCCACACTTAAAAAAAATTAAACACACCCAGCTGAAAAATGGAACATTTCTTTTGGAAGCAGGGAAGGTTTTAGTTTGAGTCAAGAAAGGTATTTATAGTTAACCAACAACATATTTTTTCAGCTCGCATGCATAGGTGAATTCCTATGAATTGCTTTATATCTGGGGGCTAGCAGTGCAGTAAACTGCATCCTGTTTGCACCAGCTATACAGTTCGCTTTTATAAATCATGAAAATGGTGTCCTTTGGTAGATATATAAGCTTCCATAACTTAAATATAGTATAAGTGTCAAACAATGAGATAACTGTATTTCTAGGAATATCTGGCAAAACTAAGTCTGAAAACTTGGCAACAGTGTCTGTTTAAAAAGTTTAATTTGTAAACATTATAGATTAATACTTTAAAAGCTATTAAACGGCTGCCAGCTAAGCACAGATTTTAAAGGCAAAAAACTGTAAATAGCTATTTACATATTTAAGAACATACTGTTTAATATTAACCAAGTGTGTAACTAGAATGAACAGTACTTATTTAATTTCTTATAAAATATTTCAGATTTTAAAGAATTATTTGTGGTTTGGTAGATGTACTATTAGGCATTTTAAAATTACACAGCAGAGTTTTGTAACAGCATAACGAAAAGAACAGCCATCACCTAAAGGCAAATTAGCTTGCATTAATAAGGCGCTGTGAAGCTGTAATGTGCTATACAAATGCTCAGTTTCATTTAATATTTTCAAAAATATTTTTGGAACATTAGTTGAAATTGACTTAATGCTACAACTCTAGAAATAAAAGTCACCTGAAACCAGCACTTTAAAAAAGGTTCTTAAAAGTTTCTAAGTATCTATTTGAGGTCTGTATAAGCTCCTGCAGAAGTGGAAAATGTGGCTTGCTTTCTATTCCTTCCTATTAAAAAGCACACAGGAACTCATAATTTTGCAGTTGTTCCTAGTTAAACAGTCCTGAATCTTTTTTTTCCTTTATCAGGTAGGAACTTATCCTGATAAGTTCTTTATTGTGGCATATGCCACATCATGGACCAGTGGCCAGCTAATTCTATCCTCCTTATTTCAATTACTTAATGCATAACCACACAGCTAGATTTACCAGAAAGTGAATGTAAAACTGAGGACATGAGTATTACTTAAGTATACACACCAAGGCGTACGTGTCATTTAGGATTTTCTTATAGATTATGATTTAAAGGAAAAAAAAAATTTATACCAGTGCCCTTGCAATGTTGCCTTAAAAGTTACTGAACTGCACTCATAGGCTATGGCATTATTTGAATAAAAATAAAATTTAGAAAGTCATAATTCTGCAAACACTACAATAAAATGCAAGAAACATGCCAAAATTCAGAGTAAAGAGGATTAGTAAGGAATTACTAATTCTTTTCGTTCATTCATTAGGCTGTTTGATTTTGCTGCTGGTTTCACCAGCAGCATGTACTCCTCTGTTATGCACCATAGGATAGGGAAAAGCTGCACTGCCACAAGTATAACTTAGATTTGGAAGCCGTGATAGAGCTTTAATGCTACCTGGAGGTCTGCCTGGGCTGACTTTGTATCCCGCTGCTTTAGTTGTACCCAAGGGTCTGCCTGGACTTGTCTTAAATCCAGCTGCTTTGGTGGTCCCCAGGGGTCGACCTGTGCTGGTTCGGTACCCTGCTGATTTTGTGGTCCCTGATGGCCTTCCACGTTTACCAGATCGGTTGAGGTTTTTCTTTTTCTTCAGTTCATCTTTTGTCTCTATATTCCTGCCACTTGTGGTCTGCAAGTGTGACTCATTCAGCGCATCTTGTCTCTGGCAGGCAATTGGTTTGTGGCTGACTGCGTGGCTGTATTTACTTTGCTGGGCGGCATACAAGTCAAACTGATCAGCAGATCTCACATTGTCTTCGTTAAGGCAAGAACTCTTGCCGGTCCCACAGAAAGCTGTATTACCGCTGGCAACAGGGTGCATCATTTTCTACCAAAAATAAGAGAGACAAATATGTATCAATGTGTAATAATACTGCAGCCTTCTACAAGAAAGAATCTTTCAAGAGCTACCTCTATTTCTTAAAATTATTCAACTACTTTCACTATTTTTAGCAAACAGTATTGATGTCAGTAAATTAGCTTTTTAGATAAAAAGTTATAACAAGCTTTCATTTGCAGGTTTGAATTGTAACCTTTACACCGTTAAAAGTGACCATCTAAAACAGTATTATTCAGACACATATAATTAGGGAAGAAGTGCATTAAAGAAATGAACAACAGCATCTCAGCAACCAAGATAAACAATATTTGTTCACCCACTGTGATTTCAAAACCTTTCTAACTGAATCTCATCTAAATTCTAGCCGTTCAGGCTGCAAGATTAACCTATCATATGTGAGCCAAGGAAAATACAATACCAGCCTCTTGATTTAGCAGACAGGAAATCCTAAAGATTTTTTTTTCTGCAGCAAATTAATAAAATACAGATCACTTTTGTTGCTTCTTTTCAAAATTATGTAAGCAACATAGATAACACACTCAGTACAGATAACAGTGCCATAGTTTGGGAAAGCAGAGATATAAACTGAATCTATTAAAACGTAGAAGATGCTAGCCTGCAGAAACCCCATTACTGTCCTCATTAGAAGAGCAGGTGCAAATTGCCAGTGATACCAACTCAGTGATAAAAAGCTAGGGAAAAACACCACAACTCTTACAGATGTGTATGTTGTCACACATCAACAATACTTCAAAACAAGTGTGACCAATGCCAATAAGAGTTTTATATAGCCTCCACTTTTTTGATAAGCTAGAACAATTCCATTTGTGTTCAGTTTACAGAGGTTTACTTATTTAAACAAGTATCAAAGTCAGATGTTAGGACACTGGAGGGGTAAGGGTCCCCGCACCTCCCACCTGCATGTTACGGCACATTAACCCGGATTCCTATGGATGAGCTGGTGTCCAGCTGGTAGAAACCACGTAAGGCCATGGTCATAATCACAAGCAACTATTTCTAAGTCAACTGGTTATGCTTAAGTCAGTTATACTAAATCCCTTCAGCATGTATTGGGGCAGAAGCACAACAATTAAAAATATTACTGTTATTCTAAACCTCTTATAGTATTAACAATTCTAAACATCCACTGCATAGATATTGACTCAGAGGCCAAAAACAAACTCAAAAAGCAACAGGAGGGCATTTTGACCCATTCAACTATACTGGCTCTACAACTTAAATAAGCTGAAAATACTCCGTTTAAAACAGTAACATTTAACCATGCTGAAGGCAAGCTTAATCCAAACAGTATCTGGCACTTCTGGAACATTTATGTGCCTTACAGTTATGTTTAGTAGGCCAAGTAGTTGTTCCTGTGGAAAACTTCACTAGTAGATAAGGTCTAGAAGGCTTGCTGTATTTTTCCCAAAGTAGAACTGAAATAAATTGTCTACAGCAACCAAATTTAAATTCCACCATTGATTACTGAATTTATTTAGCAAATATGAATGCCTCCCCCTAGTCAGATAGAAAGAATACAGAAGAAACAGTTCATTTACCCAGGAGTATATCCCAGTTCCCTTTTCTTCTGATTACAGTGGTTACGTTTCCTGCTCTAACACTCAGTTTACCTTGGCTTGTAAAACGCACATAACAGTGTATACATATTCATATATTTGCACATGAGTAATGATTTTATGTCAAATACTGAAATTATGATAATAATATAGTTTAAGTATTGCATGGTTCTAGTAGAGATCATCTAAGTGCTACAATTCTGGTTTGTTGAATGGGGTCATGGTGGAATAAATGTGAAACCATTATTACTGCAGATGTTCACTAGGAAGTGAAACAACTAAAAATAATTAGCAGTCCTGCACTTAGCAAAGAACAAAAAAGTAAGCTGCAGATCAAGAGAGCAAACAGCCTTTTTTGTGCAGTAGTAAGAAAAAAGCTTAATGTTTTCTACACTAAGCAGTCAAAAAAATCCCCCACTTTAAAAGTGTTATCTTCCTTTAACCCTGCTAGAATAGCGCCCACAATATCACAAAAAAAAAATGCCTGAGATTTTTCATGACACTTAATTGCAAACATAAGGGTTTTGCTAATGAATTCTGCTGACAAGAGAGTAAGCAAATTGACGCTGAAAGGCTATTCATCTGTTTGCTGATACACTAGAGGACACTTGCAGTGATTAGCGACATTCTTTTTCCAGTGCTCACTTTAGCGCAGGGAGATTGGCTGCAGCCCCGAGCTCTACCGCCACAAAGAAGGATCAGTTCAGCTGCTCAGGACAGAAGGAATGAACCAGGCCGTGGAGAAGGCGCAGAATATTGTAGCAGTTCCTGACCATCTCTCAGATTCGTTCCTGTCGTCTTTAGCATTTTTATGCTCTGCTTTTTCTCCTCATCACAGTCCAGAGGATTTTTATCATAGATTCCAATCATTCATCTTTCCTGGGGAGAGCTATTGCAGGTACTCCTCAGCAGTGAATATATCTCATTACAACAGCCAAACGTTGGCATTTCATCACCATATGCATGTGCTTGTAAGTGCATCTATTATAATAGCCCTGAGGAAATACACCATGCTCTCAACAAACACCACCTTTAAAAATAAAACCTGGCTGATACTAGTTTACCTTGCATCTGATAACAGCCAGTACTACAGTAACTGGCAAATGAGGAAGAATGTACAAATCACTGTCTAATATTTCTTACAAGAATAGGAACCTTAACAAAAAAAAACAAAAAACAAAGAAACAATCCTATGAAGGACTGCCAATAAGAATGTTTCTAGAATGTTTATTTTTCTCTTGCCACACCATTTTTTAAATCAAACCATGAAAATTTCTAGTACCAAAAGTTTGCATTCTATATTTTGATTTTAGACATTTTTATGAGAGATTTTAAGGACAAAACTGTAATCTAGCTTAATTACACTATCATGGAGATTTCCAGCAAAATTTTACTTCATTCACATTACAGTGGGGAATAAAAGAATGCAGTATGCACACTACACAAGTCTATCTGCAAAGTGGAAGCAGGTTTCTTGGCAGTGGGATATACAGTATAAACAAGAACTGGTATAAAATGCAAAGCTATCCAAGTTTAAAAATCACACTCTAGCTCAATTGTATAGCCAAACATATACAACTTGGTGTGCAAGCATTCTTAAATAAAAACTGCCAGAAAAGTTTCCAGGGAAATAGAACTTACTTGTTTTAAACATATAAATGTAAAAGGTATTTGCAACAGTTTACTTAAATCACTTTTTTTAACTGAATGAATGTCTCTGTGTAAAGAAATAATTCAGATGAGACACTGTAGTAATAAAAGTCATATTTCAAAAAGATTTTTGCTGGAAAGTGACTGCAGAGGGTTTTCTGTTTGCATACTTTTTTATTTGGTAATTTATTTTTCTACAAATGCTGGAGCAGAAGGGAGACAATTGGATAAAGCAGCTTTGGAGAAATGGAAACGGCCTTAGAGATTCCCATGCAAAGAAGGACAGAAGCTCCACTGCTGCAAGAAATAAAGAAACAAACAGGACCATCCATCTGGGACCTGTAAAGCCTTGTTGCTGGGGGATATCTGGACATAGCAATGCCACAGCTTTTAATGCATAGCCGCATTGCCATTCTTAAGTACCTGCACAGTTAATCTGCTTTAACAGTAGTGAGGTGAGTTTTAAAGCTTTATTTTGTTTAGATGACTGCTGCTGATCTGTCAATACAGAATATATGAAACTGCCATTAAGATTTCTGGATTTCAAAAATCAACCTTGATCTCATTTGTTGGTTTCTGCTGGAAAAAGAAATGGAAACCATATTATAGGCAATACAGACTCAGCAAGAAACTTAAGAAATTTCACCTAACTCCATCCAGTGATATTAAGGCTTTTGGGTGGACAGAGAGAGTGCATCCTTGTATCACTAAATATAGAGTAACATATTGCCCAACTCTAGCTTACAGCCACTGAGGCATCTTTTACTGGTATGGCCCAGCTCTCTCTGTTTGAAATTATGCGAAAAAACATTCATGTCTTGTTCACGACACAAGATTTTAAGAACAAAGCTAGTCAAAGCACATTACATAAAAATATCCTCTTGGGTTGTGTCTGCATGATGGTGTCTTTGATAACAGTTGTCAGACATTATGCCCTTTGCCTTCTACATGGGTAAAACTTAGCCGCCAGTGTAGACCAGACTAAAACGTTCAAAAGCAGAGAAAGTATGACAGCCCATTGGAAATAGGCACTCAGTCACTGAATATTTTATACAGAGTACTGAACCTGTGACCCACAGTCTGCATTAAACAGAATAATCAATTCCAGCATAAGAAGTGGGAAGCTGCTCTGGTCTCATCCACCCCAGCTTATTTTTTTTTCTACTATAGCATGGCTAGCACCAGTTCAGCCCCATGAGCTGCAACGCGGAGAGACCTAGTTGTGAGACTTGCGGCAAGTGCTTTTGAATTCTGGTACAACATGCTTTAAATCAATGTCTTTGAACAAAAACTGGAAGCACATCTGTGTTACAGCTTTTCAAATGATGAATACCAGGAAAGGTAACCCTACTGCCAGATAGGAACAATTTTGCTTAGGGAAATACATTTTAATGAGAGTTAGCATATAAAAAAACACCCATTTTTCTCAGTTTTTCCACAGCTGAGCTAGTGACGGTTTCAACAATATTGACGGGGCTGCAGAAGATTGTATACTGGTATATTTTCACCCTGTCACCCAACCTTGCTTACAGCAAATATATACGATGTAGTATAGATATAGTATAGAAACATAAGCAGCTACAAATATTATTTCTATACTAATACTTTCAATGTCACTTCTACTAATTAAAATATTTGCAGTGAAGCACAGGACCAGCTCTGTTCAAGGTCTTTGCATAAAGAATGCTCTATGCTGCTGACAACAGTGGGCAGGGACAGCAGGCTCTGGAGAATACCAAAGGGTTTTGGCTTTTTTGCAGGGGAAGTTTAAGAAGCAGCAGCACAGATGTTTTGCCTTTAAAGTCCAAAGATTGTGACATAGATATGATTATTGGTTTTGTTCTTCCCTCTTAGGATAGTGGGTATGATAAACACTTTCATCACGCAATTTATAAAATAAACTGTATCAATTAAAATGTTTTTAAGTGTTCCTTTCATGTCAGCTCCTTTTCTACATGTTAACTCTTGTTAAAGTAGGGCCTTGCCTGATCTTTAAAAACCCGTAACTGCTTGTTTTCACAATGTTGCACCTTATCTTGAAAATTCCCATAAATGTAAATATTTAAAAAACACTAAATATGAAATCCTATCTTCAGTGGCACAACATACATCATAGCATTTAAACCTATATTTGAAATACAATCTACTTCTGAAGCTAGATAACCAGTTTCTCCAAAATGTGCTTATGAAACACTTCTTGAAGTTCAGACTGATTGCATAATATGATTTTTCTCATCATTTGACATTAGGTAAAATATATTAAAAAAGCTAAAACACAAAAAACAATTTCTTTACAGAAGTGACTTGCTATAGCTACTACGATAATGACAGGAGACTGCAAATAGAAGAGATAACATATAATTTTGAAAATAGACAGTTTCTTTCTCAATTATTCTTAGTGCAAAAAGACTAAGAAATGAAAAATTCCCCAAGCAATACAATAAATTACAGTTGTTGTCCTTTCCCTGCTGACCCAAGGTCAATTTTTCACGTAATTGTGAAGAATGGCAAAAGATAGTGACGGTGGGGTGGCAGAGGTTAAGGGAAGAGATACCTGGAGCGGAGATACCAATCACCTTTAATTCCTCTTTTCCAGACGTGCCAGGTGAAAGGGGAGCCTTCCCTTGTAAAGGGATCATGACTCCCTCTCCCACTCATTACTCAAGAGCTGCAATCTGGAGGAATCTGTGCACCTGTGGGAGCTCAGGTCTCTTTTCAGCCCCTCCACATTATCTGAGATCTGGAGGACTATCCACATGCACACAGGATGCCCTCTCTTTTCTATCCCCTGTATGTTATGTGGACTTGAGGGCAGTGCCAATCTGGTCAGGCCCAAGTTTCTGTTTCTGTTCCCTCTGTATACACTAAGATCAGGGTTCCCGTCACTCAGAAGGTGTCTGGCCACTCTCATTGACGCCAATACAAACCAAACATCTGTACCTGGAGCTGAGAATAACGCCTGCTTGCAGGAGATCCACGATGCCTTATTTGAACACTATACTGCATTGGCTGTGGCCGTACTAGGTCCAGTAGCAGTCTTGCCAAAGGGAATTACTAGATAGCCTGAACACAAGTCTGGCCAATGGTTCTGTTAATGGGCAAGTGAGGTGGCACTCAGTTAGGTGGCATTATTTGCCTGAGGGCAAAGGATTGTCAAATTTATCAGACACGATTTTTCTTAATGGACTACTCTACATGTTCTGCTGCAGAGTAGGTGAAAGCTGCTCCTGTTCAGCACAGTATCAACTCAAAACTGACAATACCTAGCACTGAGAAGGAAACAGGACTCAGACACACTTGGAGGAACAGCGCTCTCCAAATCCGAAACATCAGTTTTGTGTCAAATACAGAGATCGGCACTGCTCTCAAAGTTTAGATGTTGTTACGCATTAGCTAGGCAAAACGTTCAGCAAATTGTGAACTTTTAGGGACCAATCGTGATTTGATTGCAAAAACAGGCAAACAAGTAATTGTTAGGCTCTCTAATATTAAAAAACAAAGTTTTATCTACAGGCAGGTTTTTATTAGACACCAATATCAGCAAAAAAGTCAGCTGACTTTTACCCATCCCAAAATTAAGCTAATATAACCATAGAGTGATGCTGAGAAACAGAACACATTAAAAGGCTTAGAGTTCCTGCACAAAAAATGAGGATCATGTCTGCAATCTAATTAACTGTGCACCTCCAATTACACTGACACAATTGACAGGCTGGTTTCATAATCAATATAAACCACTCTGAATCCACAGTGTTACTGAACGGGATAATCTTGCCCTTTCCTCTTCACCCACATTCCCACTCTTTGTGCCAACACTAACTATTGTGCAAGAGCAGGACAAGCCAAAACCAGGGACCTGACCCAGGTGCAAACTAATCTAACAAGAAAGAAAAAGCAATAGTTTGCTGGCACTGAGGCAAAACAGGAAGAATGGGAACACACATTTTCATCAGAAGCACAGACATAGACTGAGGTTCTAGGTCAGCCTAAATTGCTCTACTTAATGGCTGCCACTGTCCCACTCTCCTCTGGTCTCAGTTAGAAAACTAACCAGACTTCAAAAAGAGTATGCCTTTTTGACATCTTAATGAGCTCAGAAGACCTGCAGGAGGGGTATGAAAACACCCAAACTCAGCACAGGAAACGGGGGCGGGGGAGAAACCCACAACTTGGAACAGGGCAGCACAGAGTCAAGGCAGCCATCAGGCTAGAGAGACTTGGATTGCTGTTGCAATCTGCTGCAGCCTCAGACTAGCTTAAAAGAGTACGATAGTGAAACTGCACCCTGATTATTTTGTGGTTCTATAATTACCAAACTTCAAGGCAATCCAAACATGCATATGAATGACAGAGCAGGTAGAGGGAGATCTTTATAAAAAAAGGATTACTAGTGTGTGTGAAGCTGCCCGTTCATCTCAATGCGATATTCCCAGGTAAACAGGAATAGACCTCACCATAGCCTAGGACAATAGCTTTGAGGAGCAGGAGATGCTCATTCATCTCAGTGGGTGTTCTCAGCCACCCTCTCTTCTCCCCAGGGAACAGACCTCGCTATAGTCTAGAACAATAGCTCTGAGAGGTGGGAGATGCTCTTTCATCTCAGTGGGTGTCCTCATCTACCCTCTCCTCTTTCCCTAACCTCCTCCCACAAAAGGATTTGAAAGCTTAAGAGACACAAACATCCATCAATCCTGTTCTCAACTCCTGGTGGCAGTCTGAGTGCCAGGTTCTTGATGTGCATTTCTAGGAGTTTCTTTGTGACAGAATTAGTATAAAGGCTCCAGACCCCTATCGGCACACCCAAACACATCCATTACAATGTACTTAAGCTAGAATGCAGGAAGATATAAAGCCCACTTGTTGAATCCATTCACCAATGGTCACTGGACAAATATGCAGGATTTTTTGTTTAAGGTTGCATCTAAAACTTGAAGGATGAAGACAAAAAAAAAAGAGTTGCAGGAGAAACTCTGACATTTCAAGATTGGAAGAGAAATAAACCATAATTTAAGAAATATATTAACCAAGAATTCCTCCTATTCTTTCATTTTGCAAAAAATTACATGGCTCGAACTGTTACTTTCTCAAGAGAGATATCCAGAGACAAACGCATGCTAATTAAAGGTGTAACTATTCACTAATTAACTATCCTAGAAGGATTATGCAGAAATAAGCATGCACTAAACTATTTCTAAGTATCCGCAGGAATATACACCATTTACATACATTATGCTAGAATGTACTAACCAATAGGCACAAAAGAAAAATGCCAGAGACTATTCAGATGCCCTGAAATGCGTGTGATGTGAATGAAGACATGAACTAATTAGGTATGTTAAGGCAACATACTTCAAGGAAAAGTATATATGGATTATCTATATGCATTTAAATTCCATACACTAATGGAAGTACGTTCCAAGCAAAAAGCACCGAATACATACTATCCGTATGCCAAATACATACTATCTGTATGCACAAGGGCTGCGTATACTAAAGAGAATAAGAATTCTCAAGCACGTCTAAGACACCATGCCACGAAGCGATACGATGCGCAGCTCGCTCTGCCTCCAAGACGCCCAAGCAGCAGGTAAGGGACGAGACAAAAGGGGCCGAGCGGTGCCCTCCTGCCCCAGGCCCCAACCCACGCACCAGGCCCGGCGCCGCTGCCGGGCGCTCCTGGCAGAGGCCTCGCTCAGCCGCGGGCGTGACCGCAAGCAGGGAGCCTGGGGTCACGCTGCCGCCCCCGCCCCCGAGGCGGAGGGGCACGGCGAGGGGACCGGCCTCGCCTGTCACCGGCCTTGCGTGGGCAGCGAGAAAGCGGGCCTGGCCCACATCGCCCTCGCCCCGAGGCGCCGCCTCGCTCGCTGTGCCGCGGATGGCTCGGCTCGTCCCCTGCCCCGGGCGCTGCCAGGTCCCCCTCGCCCCAGGGCAGCGCCCAGGCCCCCCCACCCAACGCCGGGGCATCGCTCAGGTCTGACCCCCTGCCCGGGACATTGCCCGTGTCCCCGCCCAGGGCAGTGCGCGGGTCGTTCCCCTGTTTCCCCAAGGCATTGCCCGAGCTACCCCCCCTCCCCGTCCCGGGACCTGGCCCCTGTCAGACCCCCCCGTCCCGGGACCTGGCCCCTGTCAGACCCCCCCGTCCCGGGCCAGGCAGGGGTGTGGCCCCCTCCCCCCTCGGGACACCACAGAAGCGGCAGGAGGACGAGGAGGGGGAGGGGGGGTGACGAAGGCCTTGCTCACCCCCTCCCTACGGCGCTGAGCGACGGGCTCCCCCCCCACCCCGGACCGAGAGATCCCGCGGGGGGCGCCCCCCTCCTCCCGCCCCCAAACTGAGGCCGCAGGCGGGTGGGGGGGACCCCTCTCCCTCCGCCGCCCCCAGCGAGGGAAACGGCCGCCCCCGCGGCGGGGCGACCCCCGGGGCCCGGGGCCGCCTCCCCTCCCCCCCCCGCCACCGCCGCCGGCCGCGTCTCCATCTTGCCCGCCCGCTGGCTCCCACCGGCGAGGGGAAGGCGCTGCGGGGCGCAGCCCCGGCCCGCACCTACCTGCAGGGATCGGCCCGGCCTGCGGCGCCTGCGAGGCTCGGCTCGGCGCGGGGCGGCTGCGTGCGGCCGCCTCCCCCCACACACCGCCACCGGGCCCCGCCGGGCAGCTGCAGGGAGCGGCGCTGCGGCGTGCGCGGGCGGCGGGCGGGGCGCGCTCCCGGGCGGGGCCGCGCCGCGGGGGCGCGCCGCGAGCCTGCGCGGGCGGCGGGCGGGGCGCGCGCCCGGGCGGGGCGGGGCAGCGCGCCAACGGCCGCCGCCAACGGCCGCGCGCTGCGGGGGGGGGAGGGGAAGGGCGACCGTTGGCGCTGAGGTGCTTGGGCCGCCTCAGCGGCCGCCCGGGGCGGCGGGGACCGAGCGAGGGGGCTGGCGGCGGCGGGAAGCGGCTCCCTCCGTTTCCTCCTCGGGAAGGAGGAGGGTCGGCTCTTGGCCGGAGCCTGCCCGGCCGGCGTTTTCCCTCTTCCCCCGCCGAGGCTGAGGTGCCTCGCGCTCCTCGCGGGCCGCGCTTTTATCTGTGAGGCAGCGAGGTGTGGCACAGGGGGAGACTTCACGCCCGACGGCAGGGAAAGCAGGGATAAGGCTGCACTGCAGCCTGAAGGCAGGCCCGGCCTTCTCGCCCCCGGCCACTTGAGCCCACCTCTGCGCTTGCCGCCTCCCTGGCGCAGGCGGTCGGTACCGGAGTGGCCCCAGGCCTCTGTGACTGAGTTGGCAGCAGAGGGTGGGTTTGCCGAGCAGCTGGCCCGGCACTGGGCCCTCGTTCCTCTCCGCATTCCTCTCCGCTGCCTAAATAACATCACTAACGTTAGGCTCTACAGCTAATCGTCTCACTCTCAGGGACAGATCAAATTAAATTACTGATTTATTGAACAGTAAAATAAATCAAAATTGTGTGTCCTCCATATTTGAAATACCTTAAAGGGTTAAGGACGATGAGGAAAGCTGATTAAAGTTTCCTTTTTTTTCCATTGCTTCATTTGGATGAGAGGTGGAAAAGTCTGATGAATTCTGCCCAAAAAACCCAATAGTACCTTATGGAAGAAGTTCCTTATGGAAGAATCGGACTGTATTTAAATAATTTGTTAGGTTTAGTTCTCTCTTACCGTGAACTTTGCACTAAAGACGGCAGCCATTTCTCAAATTTGACTCAGAACGGGTTGAATACACGTACCATTAGGCATTGGAGCCTTATAACACCAGCTGCACAGAAATATTGTTGCTCATTAAATATTTTAGCCTACCCTATTTATGCCATGCGTATTTGAAAGAGTTTAAGAGGGAAGATCTTGCTATGGATCTTTAGCGTATAAACAAGTTCACGCTTGCAGTTCTGTGAGAATGTGAACAGCAATTTCAGCTCCGTATTTTCAAGGAGATCCCACAGAAAGTGGCAGTATAAGTGCCCAGCCCTAGCCAAGAGCTGTTCTTTTGTCATGAAGGTCAGTTTTAGTGAAACAATCTGATAGTACATGCTTTAAAAGGCTATGACCGACAGATTTTTTATCTACATTTGCTAATGATGATAACAGCAACTGTGCCACAGTGTGTTCAGCCAGACCTTCCTGCCTACTCTTAGCACCCTTGGGCCACTGACAGACTCTATCATAGACGCCTTCAAATCACAGGTCCTAAATTTACATATAAATCCTTAAATGACTAACCTATCTGAGGGAGCAGAACAAGAGAGTCTCTGTCATTCAAATGAGGTCTTAAAATACAAAAGCAAGAAAGGTCAGACAAAAAGAACCAGCAGCTTCTGCAAGGGTCTAATTCTGTTTTTCCAAATATTTTCTTCTCCCACTGTTATTGAGGGAAGTGCCTGCGGTACTCCAACCCTGAGATACTCCATTTCTACAATACTTGGAGCTCTGCAGGCCGAAAATTGCTGTGTAAAAGTGAAACATCCTGCCAAGATTATGGTTTGTTTTTTGCCAGTGTTTCCTAATGTGTGCAGGACTCCTCACTTGCAATATAAGAAAGCAGCGGGAAAAAGCAGCATTTATTTAGCTTAATTTAGCAAATGATCTAGTACGAACCTCATCTTTCTGGCTTGCTGTTTTTAACGCTCATTGGAAATGCCACTTCAAATCAAAAGCAGTAGAGTTCGAGTACCTTTTTGGTATCCTGTTATTCTCCTTTTAATATCTAAGAGCAGAAGGTGATGGAAGTCAGGCCGTGCTCAAGCTCATTTATCTAGAAGCAATTGTGATCTCAACAGAATGCAGAAACGGGCAAATAACAGACGCAGCGAAGTTGCAATTTGAAGCACTGAAAGGTTCAGTCCCTGCGAGCCGGGAAGCCTAAATCAGCCTATTGTTGGAGCTATCTCTGGGCGCCTGGCAGAGCACGAGCTCAACGTCTGACCTTCGAGCTGCAAGCGGGTCTGTGACTACGCTGTGTTTGTGCGACTGCTCTGCGTTGGGCTGTAGGCAAACTAATTCCAGATGAGTCAACTCCGGTGCCCACAGTGTTCAAATATTAATCTGGTAGCAACAGGGTCTGGCTTCCTAGTCTGCACGCAGTGCTAATAAAAACAGCAACCAAACAAAAGATAAATCTGTCTATTACTGTCTTGCTTTGTGAAAACTCCCCAGAACCAGAAGCATGACCATGATTCAGATTGTGAATTTGCTTCCCCCCTTCTTTATCTAAAGGACTGTTCTCACTAGCAGTAGCAAATCATTAAATCGGTTATCTGCAAGGTAGGAGATGCAATAGCGTGCTGCCCCTTCCTACCCCCCCATGATGAAACCCCGTTGTCCGTCTCCCCACAGCCTCACCTGGTACTGCAGTTCTTGTGCAGTCCTCACTGGTGGATCCCAATTTTCAAGAAAAGGAAGGGCCTGAGAGCACACATCCCCCTGCTGCTCCGTTGCTAACGTACGTGCACCCAGAAGCTTCGCGCCAGGCCCCCGTACACGAGACGCTGAGCAAGCGGTGACAATTCAGTGCCATAACTGCCATGGCGACATCGTATCTGTTTAACAACAAATTACTCAAAGTGATCACTTCAAGAAATGCACTTCCTTGCTAACATACACAGGCAGAGGAAGCAAATATTTTAGTTAAGATTAAGAAATTCATTTAAGTGCCTAGCCTGGAGAAGTGTTAATTTCAGAAGCTGCATGGTGGTATTTATTGTTCTGAGAAACATGTTTGTGATGATAAACTTCATTCTTAGAATGGTCAAAGTATAAAATGAGAATATATATATTCCTACATGTAAGAATATATATATATATTTCTCCTCTGCCCCCTCTGTAGTTGGCTATTAATAATTTCTTAGCTCACTAGCACTACTTATTTCTGAGATACTAATTAATTTACCTCTGCTTATGCCGGTCAGCTTGACAATTTTGTATCTTTCAGCTTGAATAAAGAAAAATATTTAAATCTGTTTCAAATGAGAATTCTCAGAGAAGCAACATTTGGGTGGCAAACACTCAGAGTAATGGTCATTTATTTAAAAACGATTGTTTCCACTGTAGCTAAAAAAATATGAAAACAAATCTTCTTGTCAAGGATTGTATAAACATTTTACAAAATGTACATTT
Source organism: Apteryx mantelli (assembly GCF_036417845.1). Lineage (NCBI taxonomy): Eukaryota > Metazoa > Chordata > Aves > Apterygiformes > Apterygidae > Apteryx > Apteryx mantelli. The sequence goes on along the minus strand of NC_089991.1, from coordinate 4,016,143 downwards.
TGGGACAAATTTGAGTCCAGCTGTGTGCCTTTTATCTTTACATTTTTAGGTTGTTCTCCGCCTCTACTCCCCCCGTACGACTACAGTTAGCTGGAAGCCAGAATTTCTTCTGCAAACGCCCGAGCTCTAAGAACACAAACTTGTTTAAGCTGAGACCATATTTGGAAGAGATCTGGGTCAAGAAAAATAATCAAAAGGAAAGTGCATTCCTCGTGTGTCACGTGGTGAGATCAGAATGCGCGCACACACATCCCTGTCCTCAGGATCAGATAAAGCCAGCGACTGCACCCAACTTGCACAAATAACTCGGGGCTAGTGGAGTCGTGGCAAGGGCTGGTTTTACACTAACATTCACACCCTGAGAAGAACCTCGGTTTATTACGGGACTATTAAAAAGGCATTCGGGTTAATTTAAAAAGGGCATTCGGAATAGAGGTGCACAGCAACATGCCATCGATACGGGTTTCCATGGCAAAAAATTAAGAACTCTGGCAACCTACATAGGCACCATTCTTGCAGATGTACATACCTGTCCCTTTAACCATGTCAATAGCTTTAGTGAAGTAACAGGGATTTCTCATGAATGTAAATATGTTTGAAGGACTGAAATACTGAAGTGCACTCTTTCCCTAAGAATCCAGCATTCCTTTTCCTATTTTAGGAAGATCCCATATCCAGCCTTTGATATTTGCTTTATAGCGGGCTATTACAATTGCAGAATTTTAGCAAGCAAAGCATTGCTCAAAAATCACTTTTTTTTTGGCTTCCAGTTGGGAAATTGGGGTGAGAAATGGTCCTACACTTAGAACCTCAGAAGCTTTTATTCAATTCGTAGCCAAATGCGCATTAAATAAGACTGCACAGCTTTAATTGTACAAGTAAAATCTTAAGCAGCCAGGACATTGAACAGTTATGGCACATGCTTGGGCTATGATCTACGCTCATTACATTTTGGTTACAACTTCTATAAGCATAACGATGATAAGCTTCATAAGCATAAAGAGTAACATGTAAATCTGCCTATTTAACCAAACAAGGGATGGCAAGATAGTTATAGTAGTATAAAATTCTCAACCGCAATCACATATACTTTTTGTCTTGCGATTTTTTCCCCCATGCACTCCAGAATGCAGCATTTTGTCCCCATTTCTCTCCTATTTTTCTGGCCAGCGCATCGAGCAAAAGCTCTGCCCGTTTGCCCACTTAGGGGCGTGCAGAGAGCAGCTAGAGGGGCTACATCACCTCCCAGTCCTGGAGCAGGCAAGTGGCCACCGCAGTGATGTAAGGGACATTCTTGCTCACCCCTTCCCACCCTGTGAACAATTAGCACATGCACATAACACGTCAATCATGACAGACAGGAATTTGGTGATGAACGTCACTATTTGAATCTTCAGGGGACCGATCGCACTGAGATGCTATTAAACCTTTTGAGCAAGGGATCCAGTAGGGCTGTGCTAAGGGTCTTGCTCTCCTCCTTCCACTAACCTGCTTCCCCCAGCCTCCAACTGATGTGGACTTCGTGGGGCTGGGACTTCGGGCTGCTGTGGAGGTGGCCTTGGAAAACCGTTTGCTGGGATCCCCTTCTCCAGCCGCTCCCAGCATTTGCCATCACTTCCAGATTCGCAGGCCTTTGGGGAAGGGGCAGCTGCCAGGGAAAGGGCAAGCAAAGGAAGGAATATTTTGCTCCGAGCCTTTCCACCCAGTCCAGGGAAGCTGCCGCACGGCTAGTGCTGCCCCCTACACTGTCAGCGTCTTACTTGCTTAGAAGAGCAGTACTGCCACACTATATCACCCCGCAATTACAGATCCACCAACTGCATGATATCAACACCATATTAATGTAAAATGTAAGCAAAAACTAGTTCATGATCCAACATCAACTACTTCTTTCACTGACCTACCCGAAATGCCACTGTTTACTCAAGCACTGAAAGCCTAAGTCAATCTAGGGAGCTGAGAGCGTATCTCCTTGGGCAGGTAACAACGAGCTCTGCTTATTAGTGTGCTTAACAAACAAACAAACCAAAACCAACCAACTAACCAAAACCCAGCATCCCTGTGCTCTTCCAACACCTGGTGACAAGCAGATTCCCAGGAAAGCAGCCCATCTGCAATGTTTATAAAGATCTTATCTATATTCATTAACACAATTGGAAGGAACTAAATATAACATTTTTCATTACTTAATTGTATCTTCTCCCAACTTTTATTCTCATCATGTTTCTACTGTTTTTTGCCTCATGTATTTGTTAATTTGAGAGTGTTTCTTTTCTTCTGGCTTATATGCATTTAGCTCCTATTTTAATGTATCCAAACACCTGCACTGCGACTTTCTTTGCAGCGGCTGCTTATTAACTGAGTCTGAAGCATCTGATTGCCTTTCTAGTAGAACATGACAAGCACTCTGATGGGTACTGTACACATTTCCCTACTCCAAAAAGTACAAGGTCAACTGTTACAGGAAAAAAATGCAGAAGCAATGTAAGAAGTACAGAAAACAGATGAGTTATTCAGAAAGACAGTTTCTGAAAAATATACATTGAAATTATTTTTATTTTTTGCTGGAATTTAAAAAACATAGGAATATTGACATTGCATTTAAAAACCCCAGGAAGTTGAAGATTATACATCGTTGCATCTCTGAAATCCAACAGTGCAAAGCTGGAAATCACAAAAATGTCTCCATCATGCTTTTTTTTTTTTTTTTTTTAAGGAGTTACCAATATATATATATGAACATTTTGAAACAAGATTTTTGAAGAAATGTCAGACTGTCCAAACTTGAAAGTGCTCTTCACTAAATACATCAAAATCTGTCATTATTGTGGGGGACACTGCCAAAATTCAACAAACAAGTTGTAGGAAACACATCAAAACCCAGTTTTAACAGAAGGAAACCTGATGTATTTAAAGGGAACCAGAGGTTTTTAGTTTGTGATTTTTTTGAATTTTAAGATACGTTATTGTGTGTGCTTCCTCTCATTCTGCTCAATGACTTATTTTATTTGTATTAACATTGGCAAGTACTATACTAAGGGGTTTTCTTACCCTAAATGTAAACTGTTAAGTTGGTATGATCATTCCTTTCCTTTCCTGTACTGAAAATAAGGTACACTGACATTAGAATAAGACAGTTGTATGCAAACAGAAATGACCAGAAGTTTAGAAACAGAAGTTGTGAATTTGTACAGCTATGATGCAGGTTGTATGATTTGTCTTCACGAGAGTTAAAGCAGTATATACACAGCTATTTTAAAATGACACATTTCTTCTCAATGCGTCAGGTAAGAAAAGCTTTCTACAAAAGTCCTTTTGAAGGTCATCTTGAAAGTCTCGCAGCTGCTTGAATGAGACGATTCAAACTGCTACTGCTTAGGCCCCAGATAAGTACAGACACAGGAAAGTTAAATATCTAGAATAAGTGTTTATCACGAATACTAATGGTTTCATGGGGATGAAACCTCAAAAAAGGAAAGGTCTTGCCTGTCTCAGTAATGTGGTAGCTTATTGACTGCAATGATAGTCAATATTTGTGGAATTAACTCATAAATATTATTACTCAATTTTACCTAAAGCCATGTCCTAACAGTAATAAAGACAATCCTGGGGAAAAATCACATTAAATGTATATATAAGAACACTATAAAAATTGACAAAGTCATATTTCATTACAAAAGAGGTTTCTCTTTTTTTCTGAGTATTTCTTTTTAAACTAAACAGGCTTTCAATCTTATGTCAGAGAATGAGAGAAAAAAAATCAAATCCTAAAATTCTGATGTTTAGAAAAAAAGAAAACTATTTTCATACTACAAAACATTTCACTTTACAAAAAATCCAAAGATTTATTCTATTACCTGGATGATAAAGATAAAATGGGAAATGAAAGGGATGAAAAGATCTCAAAACTAGATCTCAAGTATTTTTGGATAAAATTCTCTGCTCTGATCATTGCAGGACTCTCTGACATTTATGGGGTGTTTGGACCGGGAATGAATGTATGTGGAACCAGCCAGAGAGATGCTATGGATCCAAAGAAAATCCTGCCTTTATTTTGGTGTTTTATCATTATTCCAGTATAAACTGATATGATGTAAGTCATCTTCACAATAGGAAGCAGGTACATTCTAACAATTGCCAACACAAATCCCAACATTGTTTAATTTACTTAACAGTATAGTCTGTCAGGAAAATTAAAATCTGTTTTATTTGATATTCTTCATGGTGAAAAGTATATAAACTACACTTTTAAATTAAATCATGCTCTGCCAAAACTGGTCTGCTTTAAGACTGCTAACCTTAGTGGAGAGAATTAAGATGTCTCAGCAAGTATCAATTTTGTGTTAAAAAAATGTCCGCAAGACAAAATAAAAAAATTCTTAATTTACAATAAGCAGTGTAAACAGCAAAAACAACAGAAGCCACAAAGTTTCACACACCAGCCGCTGGCAGACAGATTACTCCAAATACTTATAGAACTTTGTATCTTCCTTTGTTGGTTGGTTGGTATGAATTTTGCTGCAAGTAAAGAAGAGAAGTAATCAGAGTTAAAACTGTAAACAGGTAAATGAATCGCAATAAAACCCACTGAAAATAAATCCACATTACATATCATTAAGCAGTTCTTTAGCAATCTCCTTCCTTTGGAAGTTGGAAGAAATGTTTATGGGCAGGGCAACAATTTTGAAAAAGGAGCAAAACTGCATCGATAAAGGCTCAGCAAGAGCATTTGAACTGACTGCTGAGTTGAAAGGCTACTTGAAGAGAAAGGCAAAAGGAGACACTACGGTGTGTAAAGTAGTATTATTACTGAAGGTTGTTCCAGAGAAAGCCAAGGTTTCTCTAACCAGAGAATCCAAAATACAGTTTCTCAAGACAATAGCTTCTTTGAAAATAGAGTATGTTGAACACAGCTAATTATTAGCTGGGTATGCTGTAGAGTTAAGGCAAAACAATTCTCTCACACATATGAAGTATTCAAATAAGAAAAGTAACCCCCCCCCCCCCCGGCTTCACCCCCTCTGCCTGATAGAGATGATATTAGGAAATGAACTATGAACTGACCCTTTTAAGGGGTCTTGAGTCAAAAAACTCTGTTAATGTCTTATCTCCATCTGCTGGTTGGATGATAGCCATATGTCTAGCTAACTGAACAGAGTAATGTATTTTCAGGGCTGGTCAATGAAACTGTTTTTTAGATCTACAGCTTCCAGACCCTGATATTAATAAAAATTGAAGCCACAGCTCAGGCGTAAACATTTGTAGGAATCAGTCTCATAAAGCATTAATTGAGGCACATTGCTCCGCATTCTAGAGATTTTACTCACCAATCTGATAAGCTCCTCTTTTATAAGTCGCGTGATTTCTGCCTTTGCTTTCTGTACAGCCAGTTCATTGGCACCTGAAGACACAAAATAACAGTCTTAGACTCTTTCTATATGTGAAACCTATGGAATAAACATTGCTGGCTATTTTCAGAAACACTGTAAAACTTCACAAATATCCTCAGCTATTTGCTGATGAACCCTCTAGTATTGCGTAGATTGCCACAGCTAGGTTGGATTCTGTTTTAAGGAAGATACTTAAAACAGATAGTCATAATTTACTATTCAGAAATACTTAAGATTAGAGGTTTCTTTGAGAAAGACTTGCAACTGCAATGGAGAATACCACAACCACCACAAGATATGCAAAGTTGTTATTGTAGATAGCTGATGTAATCTCTTATGCACTTAACTTCTTAAAAAAAATAAATAAATAAAATTCCATTTTCTCCCGAATTTCACACCAGCACAGACAACATCTTTGTTCTTATTCTGATTTTTTTTAACATCACAATCTCTCCCAAACTGTTTCCATACATGTTTGCTGTTGTTCTGTGGCTGGTCAGTCTTCTCAGGAGCAGCATCTCAGCGCTCCATTTGACAAAGTGTATTAAGATAAATGAGTGTTTCCTTAACGATTATATTATTTGCAAAGGGTCTGTAACGGAGCATCTAAGAATTATGACTTGAAAGATTTTATGCCTAGTTACAAAACTAGAACTATATCCTTAACTGAAACATTTATAAGGAATACTTACTCTCTATAGCCAAATAAATCTTTCGTTCTCCTTCCTTGGGTTCTTTGCCTGGAGGGAAGTAAGTTCCTCTGATTGTAATAGCAGCTTCCGAATATTCACTGATTCTCTGCAGGGCTTCTTTGGATGTAACTTTCCATCTGGCAGTCTGCAAGGTGAAGGATGTGGAAGAATGAACGAGGAGAAAGGCATCATCGCACAAAATGGGAATCCAAAGGGTAGCTGACATTTTAGACAAACAACAACAATATCCTGCTGCAAAAAATAGTCATGGCATTCTGTTTTTAAAATAATCGACTAAAATTTCAATCTACATTTTAAAGCGAGTATATTAAAAAGAACTTATGTCAGCAAGATCAAGTTATGGAAGGGGGAGAAAAGACAGTGAATATATAGTACTATCAAAGCAAGAACTCTGCTTCCACTTTGCTACACTGGAAGTTTAAAAGCTGTAATTTTTTCCTTATGCTTTTCTGAAGCAGCACTTACAAGTATTTTATTTAGCATTCTTTGCACAGGAACAGACCTCAAAGGCAAATATATGCTGTTAATGGGTGCAAGTAGCTGCATTTAACAAAAATAAATCCTGCTTATTTCTACACAGTTCATTGGTTGAAGACAAAAATAAGTAAATCTTAAAAATGTTCCACATAAATAAATTTTAAGAAATAAACATTGCCAGTTGCTTTCAGAACACTGTAAAAATTGTCACAAATCTCGACAATATCCTCAAAAATACTTCAGTATGATAAAAGTATCCCATCCATTAAGACAATGAAATTACTACAAAACACCTATTAGTTTATTATAAGTTATTTCTAGACGGAGACAATTTTTTTGTCCTTTGTAACTCCCGGTGAGCTCTTGCATTCAAAGGCAAAGAATTTAGAACAAGACTGGGGTAGCTCATCCTGTATTTGTGTGAAGGCAATGCTATTTCCATCAGAAAGAATGATCTCCATCCAGTCCCTGTTCTGTTTCTCAGTTCTGGTAGGTTGAGCAAACATATCATGTATCATACCTTAAACAACTGCTTTTCCAGAGCCAACTTTGGAATACAGCCTCCGAAGGCAAGATGCATGTGCCTGGATCAAAACTTTGCCTGTTACATTTATTCTCTACAGGAGGCATCATACCAGCATTACTCTCACTCTCAGAAATCACTGCACCCGTAAACATGGCAAAATATGCCAGGAGGAAGGCTAGACTATGCATGCCTTACGTCGCGTAGAACGGTACTGAACGGTTGCGCAGTACTTCTGTCAGCAATAGCCTCACAATCAGCTTTCACTCTTGCTTTAGGTAGCTTCAGGTGATCATTTTACTTATGCTAGAATAGTCTCTGGCATCTCTGCTCTGCACTGCGTTAAGTACTTATACACACATACAATACGGGATGAGTCCCTCTCCCAAAAGGCTTACAGAGATTTTCCAGGGTCATAATCAGCAGTGATGATTCTCACTGATAAATTGCCATTTATACTTCAGTGTTTTAGAGAACTTGTTACAAAATATTAAAGAACAAAGAGTGCCAGAAGGCATAATAGTGAAAGGAGATAAGCGTTTCTTCCTACCGTAGCTCTACAAACAATTCGAAGATCTACAAATTGTTATTTGTAGATGCAAGAAAGCAGATAACAGAACAGTTACCACCCGCCTAGCCATTACAAGCTGGCAGTGTTTTGTAGCCAGCAAGCTTATCTTCAAAGGGCTAAAAGGTAAAAGGATCCTTGTCAAAATGATAAATCTAGAGACCATGTTCTACGAATGAGACACAGCTTAGGAAAAGAGTTAAGAGGATTTCTGAGAGGGAAGGGTAAGAAATTGATAACATAACAGCTTGATAAAATAGGGCAAACAAAGAAGAAACTTGAAGATATGTACAAGGACTTTGGGCTCAATACTGTGGAACATAGATCCTCAGAAGAACAGATGAGGCAGACTACAGCAGCAATATGCTGAATGGGGAAAACACTTAGGTAATCAGAAAGCAAGGAACAGTACAGGAGTCACAGTAGTGACTCATAGTCCTTAAAATAAATGCTAGACAGAGTCAGAAGATGTGGGTATGAGAGAAGTCCATGGCTGAGGGTGAAAAGATTTTTGCACGATAAGGAATGCTTGTTTTCATGATATTCTCTGTCTATAAGCTGAGAAGTAATCACATAAAATGTAGTAATTTCAACTAGGTATGATAAGGAAAAAAAGTTACCGGAATAATCATAGTCTAAGCTATAAAGAGAGCCTTTGTTAAATAATGGTCATTCAAATTTCATTATAGTGAAATGGTTACTTGCCTGTGGGAAGTCATTGATCTCTAATTCTTCTTCATATCTCTTAAAAGATTCATTTTGTCCTCCATCCTGTTTCTCTTCCTCCTGCTTTTCTATGGGTACATAATTGAGCTTAGCATTGATTTTTTCAGCCAATTGCTCTGCAATGGTCTTCGCAGATACAGTAGGAGCTTGAATTGTGCCTCCTCTCAAGATAGCATTTGTAGCCTGCTGCATCACATCCTGTAAAAAAACAGGTACAGGTTCAAAACAAGGTAGCCAAAAGAAGCCCTGTATAACCAACTTTTGCAGAACGTGGGTTTCATTAAAGCTTTCAACATATTATAAATGACCACATAACAAATTCATCTTCAAAAATTCTCTTTCTCTTCTTTCCTTCCTCTCAATACCTCCATCACACCTGCATACAAAAGATCTTACTGGTCTTACTTAAGATGTTACATAAGATCTTTCTTACTTACTTTTGAATATTCAACTCAAGATACCTTTGGACATTCCAGACCACAGTAACCTAAGCCCAAATGGATTGTGCCTTATATGCCTCAGCAGAGAAAGATGTTCTGCAACTCTGCTAAAGTAGCCAAAATGTAACTCACTACTGATAAAATTACACAATTAACCCTTGCGCCAGGTCAGATAAGAGTTTCCAGTTTTGTATTAAATCATATTATCATATCATTACAAATCCTACAATTTATCACTGAGTTAGCCCAGCACAGACAAGCTAAATAATGCAGTACATTATTACTGCATGGAGGAGCTAAATAAAAAGGCAGCCAAGAAACAAAACATTAAATACATTCTATATGACATTTATTAAAAAAGAAAAAGAAGACTGCTCTGTAAAGAGTCTGACCTTAAAGTGGAACGGGACTAATACTTGTGCCTCTGCTCCAAGATTCTTCTGAGCATTGATTCTCAAAGCCAATCTTTTAGCAATTTCCAATTTTTCTGCATTACCAGCTGATGGTGTAGGAACATTTGATGTTCCTGGTGCTGCCATGTCTTTTACTCTTTTCTTTGAATTGAACATGCTTTCAATTTGTTCATCAATCTAAAGAAAACAACAATAATTAGATCACTGCATTTACCATTAGATAATCTTATTATTCTAAAGAAAGAAAACACTAAGGTGCATTTAGTTTGCATGCTTTTAAAGAAATAAATCTGCCACAGTAAACGGTAGAAGCCTGCCCAGAACTACAGCTCAGCAAAAAGAGCAGATGATCAAATAATCAGGAAAAAGTCTGAACAACTCAGCTAAGGGATTTACTTTCCAGTTCACAAAAAGGAGTCTAACAGGCATTAAGAAAAGGATCTAGTAAGGATTTAAAAATAGAAAAGGCTAGTATGCATTTATTTAAAACACTAGAACTAAAAAACATAATTCAGGGCAAGCATTCCATTTCCTCTATACAAGATTAACATTACAAAGATAAATGTTTGTGACATTTATATAACTATGTGTACTATTTTAAGTATAAAATACCAGCAAGTCAGGAACATACTCTCAAGATCTTCGCAGGAACTATATATCTTTTACATTAAAGAATGTACAGACCTATTCACAGAATTCAACTAATTAAGTCAGTAGTGTAAGACATGGAATAACAAAAATCCATGCATTCTGCGAAGTGTTACGTAATTTACTGGAAAAGAAATGATTATACTGGAAATCCTTAGAAAACCTGATCTATTTTCAGATGCTTACATCAACAGCTGTATCTTCATCATCTGAGTCTTGCAAGCCAAGAGCTGCTTTTTGTAGTTTCTTTCTTTCATTAGCCAAAGCCTGTTCTGTTTCATCAAATTTAAAACCTTTGCCAGAGAATCCACTGCTTTTTTTAATAATCTTTCCCTCCTAAAAACAAAAAGGTATATTTTTATACTTAAACACAAGTTTTAAAACCCACTTCCTATAGTCATAAAATAACCATGGAAACATACTAATTAGTTTGAAGTTATTTATTTAGAAAAGCAAATTCTAGGCATTTAGAAAGCCCTTCAAATTTTAAAAACTATTTTACAATGCAGTGCAATGAAAAAGTTATGTTACTTCAGCAGACAGAAACAACACACCATTGGGATTTTGTGTAAGTGTACGGTTACAAGGCTCCTCAAATACTGTAAAAAAATCTGTTGTTATATGTGAAAAACTTTGATGTCAACATTTTCAGCATAAGCAAGATCCTCTGACGGTGAGGGCTCTAGAAATAATACACAAATTCTGCGAAAGAGCTTTATTATCTTTTATGTGAATTTTGATAAGAGCCAAAGTGCCACTTACACAGTAGGCACTTCCCCATCACATAGCAGATGCCGATCTTTAAATTCTCAGTAACAGTCCTGTAAATGACATTCAAGATCCCAATCCTGAAAATACTTACAGCACTTAGCTAAGCATACACAGATGCGTTCCCCATGAAGTCAGCGAGATGACTCATGTATGTATAGCATACAACCGGACCCACGCACACACGCATTAAACTCGGAGCAAAGCCCACTACAGAAGAGAGGATTACTTACAGCCTTCTGCTGGTCTTTGAAGTCAGCCCAGAGCTTCTCCAAATCGGTAGGAATTGGATTCCCGGACAACTCCAAAGCCTTAATGATATCACCAGCATACCGTGCTTGATCCTCAGTAATGAATGTATATGCATATCCCTAGTCAAAATTAATTAAAAAAAAGGTAAAGAAAAATCTATAAAGACACTTTATCTCTAACTTTATTGGAGCACTCTTGCACAGACGCTATTGTTCTGGTCAATAAATGTAGCCATGATATTCATGTATGATTTTTAAAAAAAATTATTTTAGCAGGAATGTAGAACAAATAATGTGATTTCCCAGGAAACTGATATGGAAGTGATCAATCACAGATGGTAAAAACAGAAGTCTTTCCTTTCAATCTTGTCATGGTTATAAGTTTGGAAAATAAAATCTTACAAATTTAGTAGGGCATATTTCCAAGAGTGAAAAATACAACTTTCAGCTACAAAATGGAATTTAAAAGGACATTCATACGTCAGAAGAACATGTAAACTGCAGCTTTCCTACTGTTAAAATTCAGACTGTATTTTACCCATGAGCTCTCCAAAAACCTTAAAGACATTCTAAAGGAAAACCTTCTTTCCATCAAAAATATATGAAATACTCTCCTCTGCGGCTACCCCTTGAGAACACCTTGATCAACAATAAACAAGGCAAAATTTTCAGCAAAACACAAAGCAGGCAACTGATTTTACATACTTTATTGCCAGCTCGTCCAGTTCGGCCTGCTCTGTGCACATAATCCTCATAATGGTTGGGACAACTATAATTGACCACCAGCATCAACTGTTTTACATCCAAGCCCCTTGCTGCTACAGATGTGGCCACCAGAAGTTTGCAAATTCCATTCTTGAAATCATTAATTATGCTGTCCCTGTCATACTGATCAATACCTGCAAGAAACCAGACAAAACAGTTAATTATATAAAGCTCTGCTGTTTATTCATATTTATTAGTTTTCTTTTGGTTTTGAGTCAAAAGAATCTGTACACAGACCAGAATGCCCTCCAACTTCAAATAACCTAAAGTCTAAACAAATTATAAAATTTCAATAAACTCACAGTTCTACAAGCAACATACATAATCCAGAGTAATAAACTCCTAGTCTTTCCACTACAAAAAAATGATGTTTTACCATATCGAAAACTCCCAAAAATTTCTTTAATAGGATTACCCATTTGACATTTTATATTTAATTCAGACCTCATTTGGAGAACTTACCTCTTCTGTAAAGGCAAGTAAATCTCAAACTAATAGGCTTATTTTTCCCTCTTCCATTGCTGCACTAAATGAACAATCATTTTGGGCTTATTGGTTACTGTATTTTCAAGAACACTACGTAAAGAAATACTCTGGGATGGACAACATTCTGGAGAGATTTTCTCCTCTTACTACTCTACTACTTCCTTTATATCACTACTTTAGAATAGTAAAACAACTGCTATTATTGTGGAATCTTAAAAAAAAAAAGTTACATAATACTCCCCATATAATACTCCTCCAACTGGTCTTGCAATGGCAAGTAGTCTAGTAAACAATATCGCCAGAGAGGTGTTAACTCTCAGTTCACAATGCTGTTGCACAGAGACAGGATTTTGGCATCTGATGACACGTCATATGTAACAACAAGGAATAATTACGGAAAACTATCATGTCTATTTGAAACTAAGAGACAAATATCTTTCCCAACTATAAAGCAAAACCTGCTTGGAAGAAATATTCTGAAGAGGTACTATATAGAAAGATACTTCTCTCTGTAACTACCAAATGCCAATATTCTGGTTTGAAGTTGTTAATGCGAGTCCATAAGATTGCCCATTACCTCCATGGAGAGACAAGCAGGGATAAGCAGCTCTCATTAAATCTTTCAACAGACCATCAGCATGTTCTTGTTTATCTACAAATATGATAACTGATCCTTTCTCCTGATAGTGTCCCAGTAGCTCAAGTAACTTCAAAAACTTGTTCTCCTCTTCTATGACAATCTGGAAAAAAAAACCACAGAAAAGCAAAGCAGAGTATAAGCCGTATCTTCAGTCATTAGACACAATCAGGGGGCATAAAACATAAGTTCAAGTAACGTTATCTGTTGATTTATGCTATAACCCTGCTCTGAACATTTCCTGTGTTTCATTTTGTCAGTTGAGGAGCAACAGGATACAAATTAAAAAACATTTCAATGCACAAAGCTCATCCCATTTCAACCATATATCTTTTTTAAAGGAGAATATCTTCTGCTAGTATTTGATGTATGATAATACTGCATCACAACATTACAATGTTTGCAAATTAAAAGAAGCAACTTCATTCTCTCTTGAATCTAACAATCTAAAAGCTGACAAAGATACAAACAACCGTACTGGCGATAAACAAAGGATTTTCTGTATTTGTAAACACTATTTACTACCATTACCCTTCCTGGTTCAATCACTTCCACTGGCTTCCATAGCTAGTTCATAAATGGTTTCATGTTAAATAGGATGGCAGCTCAAAAATGTTGCTTTCTAACAGTTAGCAACTTTTCCTTTCCTTTCAGACCCTTTTGTATTTTACTCGGAGATTTCTGGTCGTATGAGTATTTTCATGCAGTTCAGCTAATATATACATCATTTACTTTTAAAATATTGGTAAATTTTTGTAAATCCTGTCTTTTTATACAACATTCCTTACAACAAAAAATTGTACCTCTCTTCAATTCATGCAAGAAGGAAAATAAATCTTATTGACATAAAGGGACTTCATTTACGTGAATATGTTAATTTTCCAAGTCAACCTGTCAAACTGCTGCTAAGAAACAGAATGAAATAAACGGAAGAAATTTGAGCTCGTGTTCAGTAAGGTCACCGAATATCTAGAAATAAAAATGCCTTGGGTGTATCAGTTTATATTCAATATTGCTGGAAATACTCTTTTGCCCGCAAACCAGAAGATAAACGAGGCAGATGTGTGATACTCACAACATGTTGCTCCACATCAGAACAGACAACACTTCTGCCTCCAACCTGCACTTCTATAGGTTTACTCAGGATTCTCCGAGCTAATGCCTCCATAGCTCTGGGAAAAGTAGCAGAGAACATGACAGTCTGACGATCAGGCCTGACGTTGTCTACAATGCGCATGACCTGGTTTAAGAGAACATTTCTAGTTAATACCAAAGTGCTGTAATTGAACTTAATACACATACAGAGCTGTCTTCTCTAAAGCTAGGCGGTACCTGCATTACACAGAACACAAAACATTTCTTTATGGATTTCATCTTGGGACCCTGGTGCTGTCACTGGAAGGCAAGCAAAACTTGTTGGACTCAACAGGAGGTTGAGTAGCAGCATGCGACCCTACAGAAGCCCAAGAGAAATTTTAAGACATGCAGCAGAAACCCCACAGCTCAGGAGACAAAATAAGGGAATATTCCTAGTTTTGTAGGACAAAATAGTCTGATGGTAACTGAAACAGCCCTAGATGTCCAAAGCTGCCAGCAAATATCGTCTTTGTCAGCAACATTTCTATCACTTTGTTCCTGTCTCCTGCAGGACATTGCCAGGAGACATGAAAGGCTTTTTAAGCAGGCAACAACTACTTATATGACACCTACATCAGGCGCTTACATAGGGCTACAGCATGGTCAAAAATTCTACAAGTGTCCAAACCAAGCATGCAAGAAAAAATGTACATTAGAGGAAAACTATGTGCTCTAACCAACACAAAAATCTATCAAAACCAAAACATGTGAGGATAATACAAAAATTAAAGAGTTGGTTTCAACTGTCATCCATACATAGCACATCCTACTGAACAAGCACTCGCCGTCTAATAAAAACATAACACAGATTCTTGCTAAATCCTCTAAGTGAAAAAATAACATCTTGCAGCAATGCTACTCATGTCATTAATTACCTGAGGCTCAAAACCCATGTCAAACATTCTGTCTGCTTCATCAAGTACAACATAAGTGACTCGACGGAGATTTGTCACCCGACCTGTGAAAGGAGAGGAAAAAACACATGGGAAACAAAATCAAATGGAAATCTAGTTTCCCTCAGGAGTAATCTTTTTAAAATGTTATAAATTCTCACTATCTTCTAACAAACACATTAATTAATTTTTAAAAAAATTCACTGAACGTGAATTTTAATTTCTCATTTTAATCACATCTACATTCTGGGAAATGTGTAAGTATGCACAAGGCCCTTTATTTTGTCAAACTCTTCTCTTGCATACCATCATAGGGCCAGAAGAACCTGTAAAATTCAGAAAACAGCCCTCGCCAAAACACATCATAAAACTAAGACTGAGATGAAGCAAGGAGCCACATCAGCCATTATCTGACAGCGCCACCTAGAAAAAAACATATTAGAGATTACAGCGCATGTGTGGAAGGCAAAGTCCAGTGCTAACTGTTGCAGCCTCAGAAAAATTCCTTTTATACACATATAATCTGTAATGCTTCCTTGGAGCTAGAAATAACTATTTGAGGATAATCAAACTAATTCTAGTTAACTGCTAATACTATGCATAATACAGAGTAAGCAGTCTTTTCAAAATGGATATATACAGATTAAAACCTACCCAGTATAGCTACTAAGTTTAAAAATAAGAACCACCCCAAACTCTGGGACAGCTGGAAACAAAATAAGCAAGTTGTATATCTGTTAACATTTTGAAATGATCATGGACAAGATAATTAACACCCTTCCCAAACAAATAGCTCAAAGAGGTTCCCATTCGTGAGAAGCATTTAACTCAAGGGTTTAAGAATCACAGTCTCAAAAGATACAAACACACGAACACTTTCAAATTCAAGCGTAATGACACTGTCGAGTGCTCTCAGAATGGAAGCAGAATTTTCACGTTTTCTACAACCATCACTCAGACTCGTGCCTTAGCAAACTACAGCAGAATTTGGTACTTTCAACTTCAGCAAACTGCAGCTGAGTCCTCAAATTATTTTTCAGAGATTTAGTGCTGCATTATTTTAAGATATGGAATTCACAGTTAAGTAACAAAATAAGTATTTTTTAACTATGTCTTAAAATCTATATAGCTATTTAACATATTAACACTTTCATCCCCAAATAATAACTTCCTAAAATTACTTGGGAACAGCATTAATGTACCTACCTTTGACGATTTAAGTCTTGGAAGCCCAGTTCTATATGTCTTGAAGGTACTTTTTCCACAGAAGTTAAATAATGTCAACAGTTTAGTAGAGGTTTTGATGTGGAATAATTTAATAATAAAACTTTATCTAATAAGCATGCAATGGTTACACTAGGACAAAACCTCTTAAAGCTGCAGTGTCTCAGTTTAATCAACCTGAGTATTTGATGCAAAGTCAGTTCTTTCACATTTGCATAGTCATTTAGGGAGGGCTTTCTTTTCTTTTTTTTCTTAATCAACAGATAAAGGCAGAGTCAGACACTCTGAATAAAAGTGGGTAACTGCTGAGTTACGCTAATGGTAACGAAGGATCAATGAGCAGTCAAAATAAGCAACCGCTATGTAGATCGACCTTTGTCTAAATGACTTGAAGTTAAAAAATTTGTAGCAGCACATTAAGTCATAAACACTCTCAGAAACTCTTCAAGAATTTAAGAATTCCTGTCTCCCCCCACCAAAATCAAACCAATAAACGATTAAAGCTATTATTAGTGCTACATATTCTCTATAGTTAGATAGTGCAGCCTGAAGAGATGTAAAAAAATTCCATAAGACCATTTATCAAAATACATGATCTTTTGAATTTGTTTGTTAGAATTACACAACAAATATAAAAAATTCTCCATAGGAAAAGGTTTTCTACTCACCATTGTTAGCTGCTAACATGTCAATCATACGTCCAGGTGTGCAAACAATAATTTCAGCACCTCTTTTGAGTTCAGCTATCTGATTTTAAAACACAGTAAACTTAATTTAACAAACCACTAGAAGTGTTTTCTTTTTAAAAAAAAAAAGATGTATGACCTTATAAAGAATAAAACAACCTGCAACATTTTTCGTTACTTTAATACAGCCGTTCTACCAATGTAAATTGCTTGTTTAAAGATTCTCCTTACTGATTTAAGTCTTTGAAAAACTGCTTTCTAAAAGAGTGACCTCTGACAACCTAAAGTCACTACCATTAGAAGTAGATTTTTAATGAGGATATGACTTCTGCACAGTTAAGGACCTATATGAAAATCTACATATTACATCAGGGATGACTGATGTATTCACAACTGTTAACAAGCTATGTTCCATCATACATGGTCACAGAACTCCGAAATTCTGTAGTTTCCACAACTGTGAGGGAAGAAAACATCCCCCCAAATTCATCTCCAAATTAGGCTAACAAGTAATATTTGCTAAGGCAACAAAACAATGTTAAGAGTTTCTGTTCACTCCCCCCAACAAAAATACCTGATTTTTTTTTATATATATATAATTCTTGTAAAAATTTATCTCCTCAATTATTTTCAGACTGTCACATCACATAAATGTCTTAATTACTGTCAAGCTCAGTACATACACATGAAGAAACAATCTCAAACTTTTAAGGACCACACTGGAGAATCTTCAAGACCACCATACACCACAGCACCACCACGTGAGCACTCAACATTCCTGTTCTCCTGGAAGCATTTTACACTGGCAGTTTGGCCACAGAAGAGTAATTCTGTGTCAGACACTGAGCAAGGTGGCTCTATGAAAATCCCAGAGCACCGTTCTGTGTTAAAATTCAGTGCTGATATGCCACTGCCAAACATGTAAATGATCGCACACTGTACAGGCTAGAGGGAGATTCTCTATTTTACAAGATCTAAATTAAGTGGAAATGCTAAAGCTTTTGCAGTACTACCATTCACACAGAGAAAATCCAGAATGAAGGCTACAAACAAGGATTGGATTTATGGGAAAGAGAAAGGAACTATATTCACTGTGAAAGCAACATTAAAATAAAAACAGTTGAGAAATATTTGACAAACAAGTTATTTTGGGGGGTACCTGTTCACTGATTCCTGTTCCTCCGTACACACAGACAACTCGAAGCCCAAGCGTCTTTGAGAATTTCTTACACTCCTTGGTAATCTGCAAAGCCAACTCTCGCGTAGGTGTCATAATGACCGCTGAAAAACAAAGAATTTTTGTCATCCACTGTAATATAAGAGATGCTGTTACTTATATGATAAAATTTAACCCCTTGTAATGAAGTTTAAAGCATTTCTGTTAAGTCATATGCAACGTACTATGCAGTTTACTTGCACATATTTTTAGAAAAACATAATTTCAGGAGAACTAAGACAGTACAAAAATGGGGTGGAAACCTGGTCAAAGTTCCAAAATCAAGGAACAAGGCCCCCCTTCCAGATATATGGATATACAAGTGCTCTTAAAGCCCTGTGATCACAGAAATTTCAGTAATTGAATTTTTAAAAAAACTACTCAAACTAATGGATGTTAATGTAAACTTAAGCAGACACTCCTAACACCACCAGAGGAACTGAAGACCCTTCTAAAGCATATGCACGACTTTTTATTTATTCAAATAGCAATTCTGAAAACAAAAGCTTTGTACCTATAGGACCTTCTCCTTCTTCTAATTGCCTCTGATCCATAATGTGTCTAAACATGGGCAAAAGAAATGCAATAGTTTTTCCACTTCCTGTTTTAGCAATGCCAATCAAGTCACGTCCATTCATAATTGCTGGGATAGCCTGTGTTTGAATGGGAGTGGGCTTTTCATAGCCATGTCTTAAAGAAAGGAAAAGAAAAAGTTATTAGAAGAACAAAATAGGATTTGACAGATATGAATCACAAAGTCCTGCTGGAAAAACTTACGTATTTATATTTGCATATAAATATCAGTGCCATTAAAAAAATACAGCTCAAAAATGAGCAAAAACGTATGTTACAGACGGCAGAAGGAATAGTCCATAACAACAGTTCAATGCTGAGTGAAAACCATTCTGATGACTATGCACCTAACATCTACAAAGATGGTGCATGTTGAATTAATGAAGAAAAAAGGTTCTCTCATGAACACATCAGAGATCACACTGACGAAAAATGAAGCATGATATAGTTCATAAATCACTTACTTTTTGAGGGCGGTGAGAATCTTCATGGAAATACCGCACTGTACCCAGGTTTTTATTGGTTTGGGGCAGCCCTTTCCCTTGACTGTAATTCCCTCCAATTCCAGTCTGTACACATTCACCTCTGAAATACAGTTTGCATTACAATACAGTTGAACTTGGAATTTCTCTATTACCTTGACTGAAATATTCTTGATCTGTCCCTGAACACGAAATACTAATTTTATCAGCACCAGAAAAACAGTTTTTAGCTTGTTACACATAAATATGAGGTAGGTGGGAAAGGACTTAGGTAAATTTTTCAGGCAAAGCCTCGTGTATAATCATACAAACTTATCAATAATACTGTGATCTAACAGATCCAGCGTTTTTCTATACCAAGTTGATCCAAGAGAATTCCCTCTTGCCTTCAAATTCTCTTCAAAGTTACTTTGAAGTCTTGAATGGACAATGATTTTTTTTCTTCTTTCTTCAAAATTATCTTTATATCCCAAGAGAATTGGCTGCTTCCTTGAACATCAAAACCTGTCAGACACTGTTTTCTTTTAAAGTACCCAAGATGTTCTGGTTGTATTTGTCATTACCTTCTTGAGTCATTTTAGCTAGTTCTGGTACTTCAACATAGAAGTTTTTCCTGAAGGGCTCATATTCTATCTTTCCATGATCCACTGGTTCTAGCAGCTTTCTCTGCTTGGTCTGATAGCCAGTCAGGGCAGTCTGAAGATCGACTTCCTCCTCTTCTGAGGAATACTGTATAGATTACATTTAGCGTATTAGTTACTGCAAACAATTTTCTGAGAGGTTCTGGTTTTTCATCTATAGAAGAGCTTTATTCAGAAGCTACACTTTGTCCTTCTTTCCCCCATTAGAATGAATACTGAAAACGCACTCTCAGTCTAATAGTCCCAACCATTTTTATCCATTTCTTTCATTTTCCTCACAAACCTTAACTTTCACCATGTTCTATATCATTTTCCTGACTTCAAAAATAATAACAACTAGACCAGCCTTGTCATTCAGAAATAATCATTGCTACACACTAATAGCAATATTAAGAAGAAAATACTACGAAAAAAAATCCAATATATTCAGCAGCCAGCACACCGCTGAATGATTTATGCCCCAGTGCAGCCATAGTTCCAAAAGATGCACCCAACCCACCTTTAAACTAGTCAGGCACCACTAACAATGCAACTGCACAGGGTAGAGCCTGACCTCGTTCAGCTACAGCGCTAGCACGGTATCTGGTCTACAGTTTGGCCAGGGATGTCTCTCCAAGCCCTCCCAGCCTGCTGTGTATAACTACCCTTAACAACCATTCAGGCCTGCAACACCATACACTATCGCACAACCACGTTAAGCACTCAACGTTCCTGTTCTGCAAGCATTTCATACTGACAGTTTGGACACAGAGGAGTAATTCAGGTAAGGTCAGGTCCAGTCACATAGAGCAAGATGGCTCTATGAAAATCCCAAAGCACTGCTCTATGTTAAAATTCAATACTCGTGCTGATCTGCCCCTGCCGAACATGTAAATGATTGTACACTGTACAGACTAGAGGGAGATACTCTACTTTACAAGATTTACCAGTTCACTGAACCCAGATGCAGAGAGGACAGCTTGCACTTATCCACTTGTACCATCTAATCCTACAAAAGCACATTTGTTATTTACAGCCAGTGTAACAGAGAATACTTATAAATTGGGTTTCGGGTGCTTTCTGTCTATTAGAACATGTGACTTGGCATAGTGTTCTGTAGCCTTATGCAGAATGAAACTCCTTTCTATTGTTCCTAAATGGTAAAATGAGAACATCTACCTCTCATCAGTGCCAAAAGACGTCTCATTCTGATTTATGAAGTGTTTTGAGATCCACAAGTTATAGGTGTTTTAGAAATTAATGTATTTATACACACACACACACGCGCACACACACACACACAAATTCAACAGAAATGTAACACACAACCCCACCTTTTTTTTTTTAGATTAAATGCATGCAATTAAACATGCAGACTGAACAGCTGCATACATAACCACTCTTTGCTAGCGGGTCATTCACACAAGGGGTCACCAGGACTGCCTGCCAAATTTCAGTAACCACGTGTGAATTGTACACGCACTAAATGTGACATACACCATCCCAGTCAGATTAAGAACAATTACAAAGCTAAACAACCTGACGCACTCATTCAGTTCTCATCTGTATAACACTGTCTCTGTGCAATAAAGCTGCGATGGTGATTTCTGAAAAAAAATAGTACAAGTAACAAGTAACTGTGTAAGATCAATAATCTTTTGACCATATTCTGCAAGTTAAGCAAGCAAACGCTTATCTTTTAGCAGCTGGATAGTTCCAGGACTATCCTCATTCTCATGCCTCTTTTATAAGACACTTATTGCCTTTGCATAGTAGCAATACAGACACTTCCATTACCTCCATTGCATCTTGGTCATTCTCCATGAGCTCCCCTTTCTTCTTTTCTGATTCTGCAGCTGCCTTTTTGGTTGTCACCACAGTTACTACTTTGGTAACAGTTGGTCCAGATTTCTTACAAAAACAGTTAAGAAAATTATCATGTTATCATATAAAACAAAAGACATACTGTATAAAACATACAGAATACCTGCACTTCTGAATGCACTAAACTATTTTTTTTCACTTCTTTTGATGAAATTTTATCAGGATAATGCTGATAGCTTGATAAAAACACCAGGGAACTAAAGTTAGAGGAAGTGGGCATTAAGTACATCTAACTTATTTCTTGCCTTTTCTGCATATTTTTCCCCCTTAATGTTTTTTTAAAGTCATTTTTTCATACTAAAACAGTAAAACTATTTTTAAATGAAAAAGATGATAAACCTTAACAAGTGATTTTACCTTTTCACTCCCACCTCCACCTTTCACACTTCTCATATTGAACTTCTTGACCTCTTCTTTAACTTCTTCCATATAAGCATCCAAAGGATCTAATTCTTCATCTTCAACCTCATTGCCTTCTTTTTCTCCTTCTGCAGTTTCCTCTTCATCATCTAATATGAGCAAGAAAGACGGGAATAAAACAGAGGGAAAGAGCAAAGTGTTCACAGGTGTATTAAATTATTACTGTATCCATATAATTAACTGTCCATTTTTATTACTACATTTTTCCTCATCCAAATCCTTCCACTTTGTTAATCTCAATTGTATCTTAAACTGTTTGAAGCCATGACCAGATTTAGGCTTTGTTATTTTATAGCTTACCTTCTGAAAAATTTTAAAATCTAGTGTGATAAAAAATATTAGGAACAAAAGTATTTTAACTATTATATATAAAAATTAAATACCATCATCATCTTCTAAACTCCATTTTTTCCCCTGTTTCATCTCTTCAATTTCCTTTTTCAGTTCTCCTATATTTTCCATAGCCTTCTTGCGTTGTTCTTCCCTCCACTTCTCCACTCTTTCTTTTCGTTTTCTCATTTCTTCTTCTAGCTTGTTCTGATCAAAGTTCTATGATAAAAAACAAATCAAAGTAAAAGTTATTGGCTACTGGCTTTAGTCTATGCTCTTTCAGACAAAACATTTCTTCAGATGAATGTAAACTTTGTTTAAGCATGCAGTAGAAGACTGGACATCCACAGACTTATAACAACAGAAAAATATTCTACAGCAGGGAGTTTCAATTTATCTTTGCCTTTGATCCATAAAAGACTAAATAATTATGATGTTACCCTCTATATCCAACAGTCCTTTGAGTGCAACAAACTGTGATTGGTTTAGTATGGGTAGCCCTCGCTGACAGTGCGGCCACTGTTAATAAAAGAGGGTGAAAGTGCTGGTTTTAGAAGAATTAGCTAGAATTGCTAATGCAGGAATTTTTCACCTAGACACATCTTTCCATGATATGAAACTAAGCAAACTGAGCTTCTCTTTCCTTTTGTTCTTTGATTCCTGCCAAGTTCCAGTGACCAGAAGATTTTCAGCTCCCCTATCAACACCTAGAAGGTGAAAAATGAGATATCCTTCACACCTTCCTATGGTTTGCAGTCTAAACAATTCAAAATCTTGAGCTGAGAACAACATTCCTCATGCCAAGAACTAGAAGCATACACCATGACAGGAGTTTGTGTTACTGAAGAGGGTACAGTAACTAACTCTTTAATTCAGTGGAGACTCTGTCCAGAGCTAAGACAGGGTTTTCTTTTGTTAATACAACAAACTATTGGTTAATAAAAAACTGGTAAGATCATTACCTCAGTGGTCACGGTACATACGGTAACATCTTTATCCTTTTCTTCTTCTTTGTCATCTTTCTCTTTTTTCTTTTCTTTAGAAACTTCCACACCTTCGGTTTTTTCTTTAGATCTTGATCTGAAAGGTAAGATCAAAGATTTATATATGTCAGACTTAGTGTTCCAGCTTTTCTCAGGAGGATACACATGGGCTGGATAGAAACAATGCTATTAACACCATCAACAGGATTATGTTTTTTACTATCCTACAAAGCACACTTTGCCTCCCAGAGAACCTTTCAATTTCATGGAAGTATTTCCTATAACTGCCAGAAATGTAAAATCTATTACAACCCACTGATGCACATGCTTCGGTTCTGTTCTTCTCATTTCTTTACAGAAGTTGCAGACTTCATTTCCAGAACACTTACAAGTGATACTCTAGCGGTTCTACAGTTTATTTTAAACACCCTTGAAGATAGCAGTTAGAAAACTAGAAAAGAAATACTAAAAAATTCCTGTCTGCTGTATTTCTAGAGAATGGTAAAGTGATCTAGCACCTTGCCCTGGAAGTTTGAACATCTCCCTGAGAATCCAGTACTGGCTGAAAGACATAAAATCACATCTTCCTGAAAAAAGCTACCAAAAAAAGCTACCTCAAATGTAATGTGCAGACTTGCATTAATAAGAAAAACGTACATCACAGATTTTATTATCCTTACAGATTTCCAATTAAAAAAAAGAAATAGATGTATCCACACTAAACGTGTGCTAAGTCATGATAATAAATGTAAAATTCACTTAGCCAATTAAATCTTATTAAGCTCTTTTCATACTCCACTGGGCTATTTTAATATAAACCATATGCATATTCCAAAAAGACTTTTTATGTCATTGCAACTTCTCCAAATACAATTTCTGGATTGTCATCAACCTGCTTATTCTTTATATATACTGCTGTTACAACTTATGCACCTTTCATTCATTTTACTGTATAACATGACTGCATGCTGTTTGCAATTATATCTGGAAATTCCATTAAATGCATTCAAGAGAACATGACCTCTAGTGAGTTTTAACACGTTTCTGAACTCAATATCTAAAAGGGTTCAAATTTCACCTTTTTGCTAAATCTATTTACTGAACAGTTTATTTGATTGCAAACCCCTAAGACTAGCACTTGTCAGCTCCATTTTGCACACTCACACCATTCAACGGACAGGAGGTAAGAAACAGGCGGTGCCTTTACCAAGGCAGACTTCTTGCGCTTCTCTGAAGCATTATGCTATATACAGCATCTTTCTGCACAAATGTCAAAAAACAACAGACCCCAAACTGACTCACATTCTTAAAAACACCTTTTGTGAAATGAATGGATGAGACATTGAGCTGAGGCACAACCAGTGGCACTTACAACAGTTCAAAAATCCCTGCTACAGGTGTCACCATGATGTCATTTACAAACACGCTGATGCTACCCTAGCAAGTATTTTTAAAAACCCTGTACGTTTCCAAAGAAAAAAGTAATTTATCTGAGAGAGAATAAAGATACAATGTATCACTGAGAACACTGCATTAAAGCAAATTTGGTAAATAAAACTCATATTACTATTCCCCAATAATTTACAGCACTTCATAATTTCTTATGTTCACAAAGCCATCTAAACTATAATAAAAACAAAGATACAAAGCTTTAAGGGAATCGCTGTCAGGCATACAAGGTGATGACCATAAAGTTAAGAAGATACACAAGTACTAGAAAACATTTGTATTCTACAATTATTTTTAAGTAAACAGTCCTTTCCCTGCAAGTAAAGCGAAAGATAACGCTCATTCACCCGTGCTAGAGCGCTCCTGTATTTTATCAATTTGTGAATACATGCTGGGCACAAAACATTACTTATTGATACTGGAACGAGAGACAACAGTGAAGCACTACAAGACTTTCAGAATGAGGTTCAGTCTTAACTCTGAAGTTAACTGCTTTTTTAGGTGCCACAATTTAAATTGTAAACTAAGGTTTGGATCTTTTCCTTTTACAGAAACAGAAATGTTCTCGCACCAAACTGCAGGAGAACCAATTAATACATGCATAAATTAGCATTTACAATCCTTCAAGTTATGAATACGTACATATTTGATCCATGAAGGCACATTAAGCAATGGGAAAAGTCCATAACAGTGCACTTGCTGAATATTCTCTTTGTTCCACAAACCAAAGCTTCACACGGCTTTGCCTGATGATTCCCTTCTGGCTATCAATAGTTTTACCGTATTTTGTTACCATGATATTGATTGTAATTAGTGAACACAAATACCTGTTTTCTGTTTTCTTGTTCTTGCTTGGACTAGAGGATCGAGACCGTCTACCTCTACTTCTGCTTCTAGAGCGTCTTCTCTCTCGGCTCCGGGATCTTCTTCTCTCCCTGCTCCGTTCCCTTTCTCTACTTCTTGAACGTCTACCACAGAGCAAAATTGTATTTATTTAGCATGCGATAACATAATTTTAGCCTGATCCAAAGGAATAGGTTGTGAAAGGAATCCAACACTGATCAAGTACACTACAAGATTACTAACTCCTACACCAGCACCTAGATCCATCTAATAAATGAAACATGCTAAGCAGAGTGAAATCTATCATAAACACCACCAAAATAACTAATTATACAGAAGGAACATCCATATGCAGATGCCTGGCATTTTTATCTATTTTGACTGGACTTCACAACTCCTACCTTTGACGCTTCCTGTCCCGCGATCGAGACCTCCTCTTGTCCCTGCTGCGTGACCTCTCACGCCTACGTTCTCGATCTCTGCTTCTAGAGCGTCTGTCTTCTCCACGTTTTCCTCTTTTGTCAGATGGAGAACGACTTCTAGAACGGCTACCGGAGCGTCCACGGGACGCAGAGCGCTTCCGATAATGCCTGTATTGTAAATTCACAAAAAAGATGAACGTGAGAAAAATTTGCAGTCAAAAGATGTATTTGTCACATTTACATGGATAGCAAAAAGATCACTTATCTTAATTTCTTGGATTTATTCAATTTCTAAACATTTTTAATACTCTATCAAAACTGACTAATACACATACAATCCTAATGATGCCAAAATTAGATGGATTACTTGGTCATATTTTTTGTTGTTTTTTTAGTTCTGCTATAACCACACTATGAAAACACTGGAACATCAAGAAAAAAAAAATGCCCATTTAGAAATCCACTGATTGCTGTTACATGTACGAAAAGCCTAAAACTGTTTGAAGCTATCTCATAAAATTCTTTGAATAGGTAAAACTCATTTTTGTCATTTTTTTATATAATTTTTTTATCCAAGCAGCCAAATAAGTTTTATCTCTTTTTCTCCCCTCACTAATGCTCTCTTATCCCAGTCAGACTGTGGGAGGGGTAGGGCTAGGATTTCCCCTCAGAACTCTCTACCTCAGTGTACAAGTTACAGAGGGACCTGCACTGGGACCATCTCCTCTTCCTCCAATTCCTGATTTTCAGTCACAACGCCAGAAAAATTCCCTCCCTCATCCGCTCGTAAATCCAAGACCACAGACCCTTTCACCCTGCCAGCCTGGAAGCCACGCATGGGAAGCAGGAAAAAGCAAAGAAAGCAAGACTTCAAGCCCTTGACTTCTTCTTTCTCCTTCCCTCATTACTGCACAGAGTTATATTACAACCATATCAGCACTAAAAATAATAGTTTATTTCCGTATGTTGGTGTATTTCGGTATCATGCGCATTTGGAATCACAGCACCAGTGCAACATCAATATACTGCAGTATAATCGAATGTGCAGGACATCTATCAGCATCAGAGCGCTCTAACTTCTTCCCCATCTCCGGCACTACAACGCTGTGTGATGGGTTCCGTTGCCCCCTGGGTGTTGGGTGTATTTGTTTCTACAGCATGCAGCGAGGCTGGTATCTCATTTCAGGTCTCCAAAGCCCTACTCTGAGGACTGTTTCCTTCAAGAGCAATTCCAGCACATGCAGCGCACCCCATCCCTCTCCCCCCACCAGTCACTCTCACCCTCTTACCATCTCTTCAGTTTTACTTATAAAACCTTTTTTCAGGCAATAAACTGGAGAATTAATACAAGTTAAACCCCACTTTTTTAGATTATTTTTAGCCGGTTGCTTGGTCCGGTTCAGTATCCAAACCCACAAACAGAGAAACTTGTACAAGTCAGGGGATGGTGCATTTGCGAGCACCAGGGCCTGGGAGCAGCGGGACCTGCAGGACCTGATTGTAGAAGAATTATTCCTTGGAGACCCGCGGCCTGGTCCGACAAATACGTTTCTGTATGTGCTTTCTGCAAACACTTCTGCTCGGCCTGACCTCAGAGCCCCACTAAAGCCGGCAGCATTCTCAGAAGAGGAGTCGAACCGTGGCAAGTGAGGGAGCCCTGCAGGCTGGAGCGCCAGCGGTTTGGAGCTCGGCTCCCACGAGCGAGCGCATTGGGTCCGAGCAGCGTACGTGCGGCACGCTCGTACCGCTCACAACTGCTGAGCTAACCCGTCTGAAACCACTTCAGCTCTGTCCACGCGAGCTGCATCCGGACACTGACTGAAACACGGGTGCAGCCTTTTCTCAGCGAGGAGGTGCCGTGACCCAGAGGCAGCTTCCATGGGGCTTTTAATAGACAAGCTGACAGAACCGGGAAAAGGGACACGGTTCTGAGCGTGCAGCTCTTCTTTAAGTACGCAGGTCTCCAGCGAATCACTAGTCTGAACCCCAGATAGGGCTTAAAATTTCAGCTCCTTTGCTTCTGTCAGGGTAAATCTAGATCTAGGATGTCTTCACAGCGTAGGGACACAAGATACGTATTGTTATTGCACTGCGGTTTCATAGGGATAAAATCCCTAAAATTAAATTAAACTAATTAGCTAGGATTAAACTAAACTAGTAAGTCACATATGCTGTAACAGGAATTGCAAACTATTAAGAGGGGTTAAAACGGGGCAGGTTTAACATCAGCTGCGAACCGCTGCAACCCCCTCGGCAGCCCAGGCTCGATCGGAAACACGCGCAGTCCGCGATCGCGTTACTGCTGAGTCGGTTAAAGCACCTAGGCGAGATCCTCGCCCGAGGCGAGAGAGGACAAAAGATACGTGACCCTGCGCGAACCTAGAACGGAATATTGGGGGGGGGGGAAGGCCAGGGGGGAGCAAAGCCTCGCGGGTTAGCCGTGCTGCTACGACTATCTCAAAGTCTCCCCGGGAAGGCGGCGGGGGCTCAGCGCGGGGTTTTGCGGCGCGGCTGGCGCAGCCCTGCCGACCCCAACGCCGCTGCCCCCGCTCCCGCCCCCGCTCCCCGCCGGGCGCAGACCAAGCGCGGGTCGGCGACGCGGCGAGGGCGGCGCTCCGGGCCCCCCCGGGCCCCCCCCGGCCCCGCGGCCCGGCCTGCCCCGGCGCGGCGCGCCCAGCCGCGGCCCTTTGTTCCCCGCGCTCGCCCCCGCCGCCGCCGCCCCGGCCCCGCCGCCGCCGGGCCCCGCCGCCGCCCCGCTCCCTCACCTGGACTCCCGGCCCATGGCGAAGACGGCGGTGGCGGCGGCGGCGCGGGCCCAACGCTAGACGGCGGCGGCCATTCCGCGCCCCCAGCGCCCCGGACGACGAGAGGCGCCGCGGCGGGAAGCGGCCGCCCCCCCCTTCCTGCCCGCCGCCCGCCGCGGCGCCCCCTGGCGGCCGGAGGGCGCCGCGCAAGGCGCCGGGGCAGCGGGCGGCCCCGAGCGCCGCGGGGAACCGGCCGCGGCCGGTTGTTCCCTGCCGAAACCGGAGGGGCCGGAGCGGCTCCCCCCCCGCCGCGGCTCCCCCCCGCCCGAGAAGCCGCCGGCAGCCGGCACCGACCACGAGCAATAGGCAAGAACTAAGGCGGCAGCGGGACTCCTGCCCCGGGCCCGGGCGCCGGCGCTCGCGCCCGGCCTACGGCTGCTCCCGGGGTGCCCAAAAGGCCCCTCGCGCAGCCACCGCCACGTTCCCAAACCGCTGCTTGGGCGAGGAGGGACGGCAGGCGAAATGAAACCCTGCAAGAAGGGGGTAACAAATATATCTTTAATAGAAAACAACCGGTTTAGCAATAAACGTTAAATAGAATTATATACATAAACAAAGATAATTAAAACGGAATAAAGGAGATTCGTTTCTTGACCAAAGGCGAAGAGGAATTTAGTGACGTCCTCGCTGGCTCTGTGCTCGTTCCCTTAGCGGACGGGGGGACGGCACTCCGACCCCATCTTGAACAGTTTGCCACGTAAAACCAGGCGCTTTCACGCTGAAAAGTTCCCGATTAGGTCTCGTAGCAACGCTTCTTTCACCACTTGAGAAAATAACCTGCTTAATCTTTTTTTTTTATGCAAAAGGATTGTAAAAGGGGTTGTGCAAAAATAATTAAAAAAAAGGTTGCTCAACTGTTTTCTTATTAATTAACTGATCAGGATTAAAACATTTGTGATCAGGATTAGAAATTCAGTGCTTTTTGCAGATGCTAGGACCTGGCATTTTTGAAATGTATTTGTCTTACATTTGGGCATATAAGCATAAGGTCAGAAAAAGAGTAATTTTTGAGCAAACTCATTACTTACATATTTCAAGCTATTTGAACCTTTTGAACCTGCTGAAACTCTTGTCTAATATTTAGCCAGAACCTTTTAATACCTGTGCTAATAGACCTAAGTCAGAATCTTTTACAGTCCAGCCCTGGACATCTGTAACAAGACTAGTAACTGGTAAAAACTGAAAGTGTCAAATCCAAAACACAAGCTTTTGTTTTCACACCACAAACACAGATCTGACTCTGGAGTCAGAAATGCAGTGCTAAAATTACAGCAGGCAGCTTTAACAGAAAAGATTAAGCAGAAAGCATAGCCATTTGTTTTAAATACACATAATGAAAGTTTTGCTCCCTCAAATTTATGCAAATATCAACATAACTAGGTGTTTCTCTACACTTAAAAAAGGACATTAGCCTGGATTAACTGAAAGTCCCAATTCCAAACAAAA
Source organism: Apteryx mantelli (assembly GCF_036417845.1). Lineage (NCBI taxonomy): Eukaryota > Metazoa > Chordata > Aves > Apterygiformes > Apterygidae > Apteryx > Apteryx mantelli. The sequence continues at coordinate 3,985,926 of NC_089991.1, read as the reverse complement.
CAACTACAAGTTGAAGACAACAACAAGTTGAGTTTCAACAGAAATTTTCACAGATTGTCAGCGTGAAAGGCTGGCTATTTGGAATGAAACCTCCTTCCTCTCACTGTATAAAATTCTTATGGGACTGAAAACAAGACAACACTCACTAACTTCCTACTTTCCCCAGCTGTAGGATTCATTTGTGTTTATTTGCTTTTCCCCTATGGCACTGGACTCCCACAGAAAAATTTAAAATGCTATTCTCCCATCATACGTTGATCTTTATGTGAGAGTCAACTCTAACAAAGCAATAAGCTATTTTATTTCATTGTCACTCGTAGTATTTAGTATTTAAACAGGAATGGCTGTTTTGATGTAATTGGGAGAATCTCAGAAACACAGCACAGAAGATAGCAAATAGTTTACCTATAAGCATCTCTGCTGAATCAAAGACTATACGCTGTTGGGTAGCAATACTATTAAGCAGCAGGAGCAGAACTCCCAGGTAACTGAGATCCTGTTTACATGCAAATGTCTGGTAATAAACAGAGAAAAAAATACAGAAATGAATGTCACATTCAAAATTGTCAAATGCAATCCTGCAAGGAGCCAGAAAAACAATAGTTCCCTTGTAATTTTTACATAAACTGGAGCAAATGTTTTATACTGCAGGTTGGTTGCCAATATATACATCTTTCCTTGCATGAGGCAAACTATTGCTAAAAGAAAAAAAAGGCCGGCGAGGGGGAGTCAGAATGAAAGCACAGGTATGAGCTACACTAGGATTAACAGGCTGCCGGAAACTCACAAACAGTTGAGATTAACAATTTTGTTTCTTCCTACTTTTGATTGATGACACTTGCAGACCAACAGGATTTTTTTTTTTTTTTTTTGCTTAGCTGTTTTGCACTAGAATCATCAAATTCATCACAATCACAATGAATAATTTATAGCAAGGCAAGGATTAGAACAGTGAAGTGGCAAGTTTCACCAACGTTCTCCAGAAGCAGCTGCTTGGTTCAGCATTCTGAATTGGAACAACAGAATCCAGGGATTTCTTTTATTTTATTTAGAGCTTTCGTTAAAAAAAAAGGGGAGTAACACAAAATGAGCAGTTCTTATTAGCTACAGTCATACTGGATATATATATATATGGTTCTGCTGAAAGTAAATCCCTTCTTTTTGTTCTCACCACAAAAACAAAGGTAGCTTAATAAGTGTTTATGAAGGAAGGTAAGAAGGGCATCATCTAACTAAACAAAATAAATCATCTACTGACACTTGCATCCTATTCTTCACATTTGTAATAGGCAGACACAGTATATAAATAAACTGTACTAATACAACTGGCAGCCTGGGATCCTGTTCTTCCATTCCCAAAATGACTGGATTTAAGGCTCCTTTTAAGCATTCAAACAGGTAAGAATTTTAATTAAGGTTTAAACCTGGTTGGACAGTCATATGTTAAAGGAATACAGACTGGAAAGCTTTAGTGTAACTACTGTATTGACTTCTACAGTCATCAGGGTACTTCAGAACCAAAAAACACAGAAAGTTCATGGCAGAAGATAAAAGTAAAGAAATAGACACAAAGGTCTGTGAAAACATCTCCCATTTTGCTGTAGGTGTCCATGGAGCGACTAATCACTTCTGCGGGGATTCCAGACAGTAAGAGAGCAGCAGTTAGTACTGTTGTTTTCACCTTCTTTTCACACTAAAAGAAAAAAAAAAACAGTATTAAGTTAGTTCTCCTGTTATAATCCAATTCTGCTTTAAACACTGCAAATGTTGTGCCAGTTTCACCCACAGCCAGGCACATTCCAAAGCCATGGGTAAGAGCAGGTTCGGACTGATTCTCTCCAGGATTCACAACGCATCCTAGCTAGAGATTCCTGCTGCGATGGGTCCAATGGAGCTGAGTGAGAGTCTGGTTCACAGCAGATAAAACTCCCCCCGGACATTATGCCTACTTCACACTGGCACAGCAGACTGTAAAGTGGGGCTGTGCAGCAGCCTCAGCATGAGGGGGAAGAGTCCCAGCCGAGGGAAGCTTGGGTGCGGGAACCCAAGCCAAGCACCTCTACTTGCTGAGCAGGATTAACCTCATCATGCTACTTGGCAAAAGAAGCTTACTTTTCTAACATAGAAACATGATTTAGAATTGAAAACCAACAGCTCCTTTCTAATCTAGTACGATTCCATTTGGTAGTTTTATTCTCTAAACTCAGAAATCTCCAAAAGCCCTTTGAAAGCTGCTTTTCTGTCTGTAAGGCGAGGCCACACAGGATCCTGAGGATGCAAAGAGGTTTGACAGGGAGGCAAACAGGAGTTTGAAAACCAGCTCAAAGTTTTAGTAATTTGAGAATATTTGCTAGATATCTTAATTTAACCCAATCTAAATTAAGCATTCAAGAATCTTCCTAGGTCTGGTGAGAGAAGAATGAAGCTGATTGAGCTCATCTGGGTATAACTCAGGTAAAAGAAAGTTGTGGAAAGAAACCACCTCTTTAAATTCTAAAACTGAATAGTTCATTTAAAAAACAGCAGAAACTAGAGATCAAAAGATCTGGCAGATGAGCTAGTGTAGGTCTAAGGCTAATTCCACTGTTCTGTGTTTTGACACATCACCGTAGAATGACTGCTATGAAGTTCAGTTTTCAATTACATACTTAAGTACGAAAGAAGAAATACTCATTTATTCTGATTTTCTACAGTTAATCTATTATTCCTTTTAAAATGCAAATGTTTCCCTTCAACTATGGATTAAGCATCATTTAATCCTGCTTTACAACACAGACCAGACAAAATCATCAAACAGAAAAAAAAAAAACCTTCAATACAACTAACTGGTGTAAATATATAAAGCAAGTGATAGCAAATTTTGCTGATGAGCAGGAAGTTTCACAGACAAATATACGTCTCATTTCAAGTCTTCATTCAAACCAACATTAGCAATGGAATATAGAGGCCCTTGAAAGCCAGGGACTGTCTCATTTTGTAACTAAATAATTTTTGTTCAGACATCACATACACCATGGCTGCCAACAGAGCTAACAACAGTAACCGCAGAACAGTACTGCCTGGGAGGAAAGCAAAAGCTTCCTAAAGACACAGAAACACTACCTGGCTTTCCTGGACAGATGCTTCCAAATAGGCTACAGCTAAGTAAGGTGCTAGTCCTTATTTTCACAGCAACTTTAAACAAGATTTGGACCAAATCTGGGAAGATTAAAAACTAGTATTAACTAACAGCTTTTGATAACTCTCAAGTCTGCAGTTTAAAACAAAAGGAGAATACTACACATGCATTGGTCATAAATCAATACAATCTAAGCATAAGTTTAAATTAAAAGCATTTTAAATTCATCTAATTTTGAAACATTATTTTACCTTTGGAAAGTACTTGGACAGTCCCATGTAGGCAAGTTGTAGAGTAAGAAATGGTGCAAATATTGACTGTAAGAATAAGAAAGCATGTATGAAAATTAAGTTAGTCTGAAGTAATAACTAAAAAAACATAGGAATTTAATACTTCCAAAATAATAAATGAAAATTAGGTAGGTAAAAAATAATTTATGGACAATAACAGCACCATTCTTGAATACTACCAACCTAAATAGACAAGTTACATGTCAAGAATAGGGTTCTACTTTATTTTCTTTGAGCCTTTACCTGAAATTACACAACCGTATAGCACTGTCTAAAAATGAACCCAGTGATCCAGAAGGTGGCAGGCTGCACCAGTCACACACCTCTGTACAATGTACAGGCAGACACCTGGAATATCTGGGAACTAGTCTTCTCAAGAGACTGATAAATGAGTAGGGGCCACTTATCTTGAGACTACTGTTGTTTTTATTCTATTGTTCTTTTGTAGGCTCCAAACTACAAAAGCAGTTGACTAATGTCCACAAGGATGTGAACAAATTTGCAGTGTACTTACACAGCAACTATTCCAGTGTTTCTGCTCCTCAAACACCATGGACCAAATGTGTGCTACTCAGCTGCTATATGGGGGCTGCATTAGACAGATAACACAGATTCAGAGATGATTATCACCTCAAAGAGCATCAGAGATTTGTCAGCTTTTATACAGTTGTAGGAAATGTAAAGAGTGCCTGAAGTTCCCAGCTCACCTAACCACTATCTATAGACTTCAGCTCTAGAAAAACAGTATTTCATAAAGAGCAGGGTCCTGAGTTTGCAGTAAGCAAGCAAAACAGAATTGGATTGTTTCCCTGAACTCACCAAGTACTTGCACACAAAAGCCCTGACTGCAATGGCAAGCAGAGCGCATCCCACTAATCTAAAAATGCGGAAAGAATCAAACTCCTCCACTGCATTCCCATTCTCTTGGCTTGGCTTCTCATTCATCAGCTGGTTCCTCAGCTTCAGAGCTTCATCGAATCTGGATAAGTATTGCTCTAATCCATGTCTAGGTGGCCGTGGCACAGCTTCGGATGACAGTTCCCCTCTGTTACGGTGACGGAGCTCACTTGTGCCCTCATTGACAAGCTCTGGAGCTTTACTGAACAAGTCCTTCTTATCCCCTTTGAGGTCTACAACGCTGCTTGCATGGTCAGCCGTTCCTGATAAATTACAGACAGAATCGCCAAGCACAATTCGCTTGGAAACCGAAGGAACAGGAAGGGAGTTTGATTTATCTTGTTCATGCTGAAGTTTCGATTCTGTGTGACTTTCATCATCTAAAGAAGAGAAACAAAAATACAGTTATGCATGCTGGATACTCAGAACAACCCTTCAGCAATACAGTGTTGGGATCTTGGTTTGATGTCTCCATTTCCAAAGTGAAAACACATATTTATAATTAATAAGGATGCTAGTTATTAATCACAAAACCATTTGAAATAGTTGAATACCAGCAATCCCATTTTATAGCAAAATGGACTCAGCAGATCAGATAAGCAACTTGCCAAAGAAAGGTTTATGCTCAGACTTCGATTACACCATGGTTCATGATGATGCGGAAGAAAGAGCGCAGCATAGACTGACTTCACGAAAACACTCATCAGCGTCGCCACAACGACGCTTTTACACAACTGTGCTCAATGCACTCCTGGCTCTCTTCACTGACCTATAAAGGACTCTGCACAAACCGTAGGCTTTGCATTGCAGGACACGCGTAGGGATGGAGCAGACGTTGGAGACACAGCTATGCCTCGTAGGCCAAGAGTCAAAGCCGTCAATCAGCAATGGAAAAACGAAAGCGTTGGACATACTTAGACAACAACACAGTATGCCCAATAAAAACACAAGGAGCAACATTAAAAAAAAAAGACAAAGATTCGAGGAAAGTGAATCACTCAGAAGGAGCATTAGAGATTGAGAAACGAGCAGGCAATAGGAAAAGCACGCTTTAGCTTCTTCTTCATTGCTGGAGGCGAAGCAGTAAGGTGCTGAACGTGAAGACACCATCTTACGGTGCAAGAGGCCACGGTCGAGCACGCACACGCTGGTCCCGCCGCAGAGGGGGACCCGACCCCAAGCGGAGCCCGCTGCAGCGCCAAAGCAGACCGGCGCACGGCTTCGGCCGCCCTCGGCAGCCGGGGTCCGGGGACTCTCCCCTGACCAGACGAGACGCCTCACGGCGCTCGGAGAAAGATGAACGACCTGCCCACGAGCCTGCAAGAAAACACCGCGTGCCGGGCGCGAGCATCGTACGGGCAGTTACCAAGCAAAACGTGAGGAAACTTCAACATAAAACGGGCACGAAACGGAGCAGTTAAGGGAGGCGAATCGTTCCCCGGCTGCCTGAAGGGAAACGGCGGCTCGTCCGCCCGCTGCGCAGCAAAGCGGCGGGCCGGGGCACAGGCTGCGCCCGCGGCAATTCTCTGGGGAAAGGGGTATTTCGCGCCGCCCCGCCGCCGCCGCCCCGAGGGCTCACCCTTGCCCGCCGCGGGCCGGTGGAAGCCCATGATCCGGTTGATCCGCTCCTCCGAGTTCATCAGCAGCTTCCTGCGCCGCAGCTCGGCGCGGCGCTGCGAGGCCGAGAGGCCCGAGGCCCCCCCCGCGGCCGCCGCCGCCGGCGCCGCCGTTCCCCCCCCGCCGCCCTCCATGACGGCCGGCGGCTGCGGCTCCATGGCGGCGCGAAGGGCTGCGCCGCCGCCCCGCCGCCGCACAATGGGCGCCGCTCCGCCCCGGCGCGCAGGCGCCGCCGCCCGCCTCCAGGCGCTGAAGCGAGCGCCGCCATCTTGCGTAGGGGCAGGGGCAGCGCCGGGAGCCCCCCTCACTCGCGGCGTCGCTCGCCCTCTGCCGTTACGGCGCCCGCAGCGGTGCCCGCAGCGAAGATGGCCGCGGCGGCCTCGGAAATGACGGAGCAGCGGGGGAAGCGGCGGGGCGGTCCCGGGGGCCGCGATAGCTGCCGGGTTTCTTCCAGATTTAGGGGTTTGGATTGCCGAGCGCACCCGTCCTCGGTCCCGGGAAACGACAGCCGAAACCCAGTGTCTGGCGGCGCAACGCTATTACTATATCTGAAATAGCGAAGGGGTTTCTGGAACTAGAAATGAAGACCCCTAAGTTAAAATTACAGCCGTACAAAAGCAGCAGAACGGCAGGTTTGTGCGCTACGCTGAATTCACAGGACGAGAGCAGTTTTAAGAACCGCAGTTTAATTTTCAGCACTGTAAAGCGTTCCTGCAAACATATAATTGCGATTTGCTGTTGGCAAGAGCTCCAAGTGCTGCTTATACCCGTATTTAGTAAGTTAGTCACATCTGGCTACGTACTAACAAGGAAAAATTATGCTTTTATTGGAGGGCTAATAAGCAGATGTTTTTACATTTACATAAAAGGGATATATGGGGTGGGAAAATCCCCTTTAGGATGCTATTGTGCTGCACAGATAAGCTTCTCAAATCATATTTCCGGTAAACACACTCACATAGCGTCACGGCATTGCTGTTACTACAGTAAGAAGCTGAAGGGATTGAATATACACATGAAGGAAGGACAGGAGGAAACTGGGACCTGCCAAGGATTCCGGAATTACCATAAAATTATGAAACGGAACCTCTTAGGGTCTATCGAGGTACAATTGGCATAACAATGTTCCTATTTATGTATGTAAAAAGTCCATCACACCTCTGCTTGTGTGACAAAAAGTGATAGAACTGGCCCACAGTATCGTCCCCTAGTCAGATATTCCCATAGCTAACATGCGCAGCATTGTCAAAATTAACTGAAAACTACCTTCAGATTTGGTTTAGGGGCGTGTGGTTCTTTCTGTGAATACTTCGAACCAATTACCTCCAACATCTGTGACAAGTGACACTCCTCAACTCGCAGGCGCAGCACAGACCCTCCAGCTGGAAGAACTCTGCTCCGTGATCCGCATCCTTGGGCTTCCAGTGACTGCTCGGATGGCTGCACGCTGGACACGGAGCCGCAGCGAGAGTCTTGAAATTCAGCAGCATTGAAACAAAGATTTTTATGTATATTGGGGGAAAACTAGTGCTGACAAGTCCAAATCAAGAATACTTCTAAGATACTATGTGATTTAAGAGAACTTGATAGAATTCTATATTCAAAAATTGTTATACATGGAGGTCAAAGTACCAAGCTCATGCATTAACTGTAATATATTATGAACCAGAAGCAGCAGTGATGAGAGCTCTTAAAAAAAAATAAATTGCTAAGCATAAGGTGAAATGACTTTTACAAAAAGGAAGGTGTTGAAAGAGTAGGATGTTAAGTGAAGATATGTGACCTACGATAAAATTAATTACCAACTTGGGAACACTGCTGAAGACAGGCTAAATTCTTTCCAACCACCGTCAGCTTGCTCGAGACCACCGTCACACCAGAGAGCAGGGTACCACACTGTGGAGTACTGCACAGTGTGGACTTACTGAAAGAACAAACCCAGGTAGGACTGAATAATGACGCTGAGTGACAGGGATGCTCTGGAGGGACAAAACTGTCAGTAACAAAAGGGAAGTTTGAGTCAACTGGAACTAATTTCCCTGAAGTTCCCTCTCAGTTTGTATCATTTAAATATTAAGTTTTAGCTAAAAATAGAATTTATCACTTTTGGTACATGCTATTTATCTTGATGATCAAATATGGTATCCGATTTTTATTAGTAAGAAAGGACTGATGGACTTCCATGAGTTCTTTCAATTAATTTTATTGAGTAGCCAAATCTGATAAATTAGCACAGATAAAATAAGCATTTGCATGTGTTACAAATGACTTTTTACAGGAATAAAACAGTGAAAATTACAAACTGTAAAAAGGAGGACAAGTAAATCCTGTCTCAGATTCAGAAGGGGGAAATTTATAACTTCATACTGAAGATCAAATGTCTGAGTTCAGAAAACAAAGATTTAATATTACAATATTATACACTACTTTACAAAATTAAATTTACTATAAGGATTACATCCATAATAGTAAACAGAACCTTAAAAATCACATTTAATGGTCCCTTATATAACAGCCATTCTGCATCTTTGATTAAATTCTGATAAGAAATTAACTCTAAATAAAAGAAATGTGAATCATTCTAGTTATTGCAAAACAGTCTATATGGACTCAGACTCAAATATATTAAATTAAAAAAGATAATGAAAGCAAAGTAAAATGGATGGTAACAATGTTGGCTGAACATTAATGTGTCAAATACGGATATAGTTAAAAAAAATCTTCAACTACAAAAATAGAGTACATTTGCAGTGGTAAAGTTGTTGTACTGAGATCTAAGTATCAGGGCAACTCTTGCCAGTTTTTGCAGTTCATTTTCAGTATCCTCATTTTTCAGTTGTTGGTTAAACAAAGAAAAAGGACACATCATAGTTTACGTGTTCATCTGTCTTGCACTGCCCTTAGAGTAACACAAGTTGAACTAGCAGGCTTTTCCCACCGCAAGTGAATAAACTAGCAAAGTTCAATACAGAATTTCTTCCAAGGTGAAGAGAAGTGTTCTACTCCAAGATAGTTTCTCTGATTCTTGTTTATGTTTCGCTCTGCAAAACTTAGTGACCCTAATTCAAAGTTGTTAACTGCCACACAGACTGACATCCATAGCCATTAGCCTGGTGTACATAAAGCAACGAAGCCACCTCCAACATTTTTTTTTATTATTATTTTTAAGGAATATAATGATAAAATATAGTCATAGAAGGAAACAAACTTTGGGTTGGCTGTTAGACACAAGAACGGTTTCCAGTGTCTAAGTGATAATATGCCCCAAACAGAAGTTTTAAGCGATAACCTGTGCAAGTGCATAGTTTTCCTTTATGATTTAGATGAAAAGACCCTTCCCACTGGAAAAGGTTAGGCTCCCAAACTTAAAATCTCTTCACTTCAACTAGAAAGTGTGCAATTCTTTGAAAAGTTGTCCAAGTAAATACACCCCCATTTGTTATGGGGACAGCAGCCAGAGGAGCTTAAATTGGTTCTAGAATAGTCTTTTCATGCCGTTTCAGACATTGCTCTGAACTTCAGCATCTTGTGCTCAAGTGGCAAGAGCTGTTTCTCCAAAGACACTTCTCCCCTCAAATAAGGCAACTCCTGATGATCAAGTGTAGCTAGAGTCCAAAGTGGTAGCAAATGATGATGCTGTCAGGTGCTGTGACATTCCTATCACAAAACCTACACAAGGAACCTAACCTAATCGCACTCCATACTTGTCCACTACTTTATAAATATTTTGCCTGTTCAAGCTACTTGTCCCAGGAAGTAGATTTTGCAAGACCTATAATTAACTTAATCACCATTAAACTAGAAGCAAAACATGATTTTTCCATATGAAGCTCTTCCATGGGCATACAGATACAATAACTTAACTAAGTACTCTTTATGTTGCTAGCTATCAGTGATAGCTTAATCTCCAAAATAGAACAGTTATCAGTACACTTTTATAAAATGCTCTAAATATTTTTGTACAAAAATTTTCACTTAAGTCCAATGTCAACCTCTGTCCGTAGCACTGGCAGGGATCTGAGAGTACATTTAAAGCTTTTATTTGGTGCTTACTGGCTTTGGACCTAGGCTCATTACATAGCTGCAGAAAAAAGGATTTTGGAGAACTTAGTGTGCCTCAAACTACAAACAATTCTCCAAATACAACATAACATTTTTGTCTTTGGAAAAATAATTTCTTTTCCAATTTTTAGTGTCAAATATTCAACATTGTTTCAAAACATTAAGTGCTGTCATACAAACTCATTTCACAAACGCACTAAGTTTTAGGGGCCTAACATTCAGTTAATATAAACAAGAGCCAAAAGTCTACTCAACGCAAAGAAAAAAAATCCGGGATGACCTTCCTTGCCCTTGCCCTCCCACACCATTTACAAACTGAAATTAAAACTCTTATTCATTTTACTGAGGAAAAATAAAGCTTGCCATCCATCTCGATCTACCTTTGCTGCTGACTCAGCTACTAACTTTTAAAATATACCCCATACAGGGCCTGCTCCCCCCCACTCCCTTTTTCAGTTACAATACTGATGTGTTTAAAAACTTTAACAAATTCAGCCATCTTATCTGGTTTAAGCTTACCTTTAGTCCTTTTAGTTATAATCCATTCCAAACCCTGGATTTTAAGTTTCATGAAGTATTTGTTCATTTCACAATGAATAGTTGTTTCATTGCTACTTTAAGCATTCTAAGTTGAACATTAAGATGCTCTGACTCTAATCACTGGATGCACTGAATAAAGAATTTCCCTGCAAATCATAATCAGTATTATGAGGTTTTTATATCTAGCAGCAAAAAAAAAAAAAAAAAAAAAAAAGGCAAAGAGTTACAGAAATATACATTTTGGACAACAAAGAACTCTTTATTTTACAAAATGTATTTCACCTTTTCAATATTGCCTTTGTAAATGTACTTCATGCTGCAACTACTTACAGTAAAAACATAATTTGCAGCAAATTAAAGGTGCTCAACCAGTTCCAATATTTTGATTTTTTTTAAGGTACAATATTATGTAGTTGCGCATTTGATTTTCAGATGTGGTCCTTTATTTGCTTTAGTTCGTTGAAATCACAGTGAGAACTTCTCATCAACTGCCTCAGGCCACAGACTGAATGAAGATATTACAAGCACAAGTGTTCTTTACTGCAAAATCTTTCCTTAAGCAAGCGAGCCAAAGGCTAGCGCTTCACTTATTCACTTGCTGCTGTATATGTAGGAGGAACTCATAGTATGATAAGGCTGATTCTGTTCTGTCTTCAATCATATTTTGCAGGAAACTTGATTTCAATGGACTGTCATCCCTTCAAAATGAAAATAAGTGTATGAATGAAACAAACATTCACCAAAATCTACAGTGCAATGCAGGCAAAAAGTTACAGAACAGTTGCAAGATGCTTCAAAAGCAGCTTAAGGACATAGGAAGAGAGGATCTCAAAGAGCCCTTGTGATTAATCCCGACCAATACGCTTATCAGTATTTCCTTCACTTATCCGACGTTGACTAAATATTGTTCTGTAACATTTAGAATTTCCACAGATTAAGACTAATTGGAGATACTGACAACAAGTCACATCTGTTGCTAAGTCTCTTAGGCACAGCATGCACCACTTAAAACTTGTATAAAGAAAGTGCAGTATATTATATAATATCCAAATATGGATTGGAAGAGGTCCCTGAAAAAGCCCAGACTGTTAAAAAGAAAAAGCACAACACTTACTTTATTATATACAGGATAGGAAAGAAGGGTCTCTGTTCTCTCAGCCAAGAGATGAAAGCTATTGTTCTGATGGATTCTGCAGTTTCAAGTTCTGGGAGATGTGTCTAAGAGGCAAAGGGTATTATTAATACATACAAGATTTTTTTCAGAGGACTAATAAATAGGACCCTAAAGATGAGCCAAGCTCTATCCTAATCAGGTATAAAGACACCTCAGACAGATGAGCTCTGTGATGAATAGCATAGTTTCACTCTAGTTTCCTTCAGAAGGGCTTGAAACTATCCAATGCACTGAACTAGTAGCAGCAATTGGATATCAAAATGGTGAGGACTGAGTTGTGATCTACACCTGTTTTATCGCAGAAACAGAAGGACTTCCCCATTAATCTACTGTGCTGCCTATCCCCAAGGATTCTCAGGCTTCTCCCACAGCTCTGAGAAATTTAATCATTGTCAGCCTCTTCTTAGTGCGCTTTCGTAGTAAGATGTAGATTAAAGTTTTAGCCTGGAGAGAGGCAACAGAAATTATTTCTTTTCCTGAAACTGAATTTATAGTGAACCATAACTAGAGAGCCAATATTTGAATAGTGGTATTTTACTTCTAGTAAAGATTCTATTCTGGCTGCACTGTGTGACTGATATACAGCAAAGCAAGCACGTACCATATTCTGCGGTATTGAGCCATAATTTGGAACTCCAAGGACTTGGCTGATAAAGTTCTGCCCACAGTTCTTTCCAATCCACAGAAACATTACCTGGAAGATATCCAACAATAACCACGTTAAACCAATGCAAACCTACATCTTGGCAGTCTTCTACACATTTTGAGTTCTCAGAAAGAACCTGTCACATAAATATAAATTTTTTTCACCACCATACAACTTACAGAGCCAGCATCCATAAGATAAGCACCATCCCTACTCAACTTTTCCACAGACAGTTGGAGAATGGGTGGCTGGGGTATGGTTCTATCATTTATGTTAAGAGCTCCCTAAAGGAAGGAAAAAAAAAAAAAAAAAAAAGATAAAAGATAAAAAAAACCCCACACAGTTCACATCTTAATGCATTTAAACAGGCGTAAGAACAGAAGGCTAAAATAAAAGTAGGCTACAGTATATTGAATACTGAAACTGAATGCTTTTCCTCAATTAGGTTCAAGTTTTACTTCAAGTACATAGCCTACCATTAAACCTCTGAAATTTTTATTTCGAGGTGTACTAAAAGCATCAAATTTATCTTTGTTAATCAGTTCTAGAACTGGAATATCAGATTTGTTATCTACAAAAGTTGTGATTTCCAGAATTATTCAGGCTCTTCTATAAACATTCTCACACTGTTCACAAAACTACTTTGACACTTTAAAATAAGGAAACTATAGAGGGATAAAAAGGTAAAACATCTCTACTGTAATACTGTCTTCAAGTGCATGTGATTTATAGTGCAAGATAATGACAGAGCAAAAGTGAAATAAGCTGAAAAAACCCCTTCCTCATCCACCCATTGCTAGACCACCCCTTCTCTCCAGAATTCATCAGTCCAATCCCAAAGAACAAAATGCAGAAGTGTACCAAATGGAAAGATACAAACCAGCAAATTTTAGCTACATAGCTTTAATGTGGAAAACTTTCGTGAGGTTTTTGAACACAAATTTTCACGTCATACAAATCTGTGGAACCAAACACAAACAAACCATGCAGTAATGCAAAAACTCACCTCATCTGTGAGATTATCAACTCTGTACAGGTTGGGATGAGTCATAAGCATGAGGTAAACAAGGGGCTGGTTCTTAACTTGACACATCGTAAAAATGCGTTCATCTAAACGTGCATTCGTCCCAGTTTGGAATGCTTTCTGCAAATAACCAAGTGTTTTAATTTGGCAGTTAAAAGAAAGTTTTGAATTGCATTCAAGAGAGTTTAACACACCACCTGTTGCTTATTTCCAATTTACTTACAAGTCAGAGTGCAGCCATAAATATTATCTCAAAATACGGTGCTTTACCACTGCTATTTTACTTCTCCATAGTTCTCCTTAGAGTGTTTCACATATTATTTGCATGCAAGTCTCATTATTCCCATTTCTGGTTCTGCAACCAACCATAACCTTGGTAAACTATTAATGCACCAGTAATCCTTTCTAGTGATCACTACAGCTGAGATGAAAGCATCTTGAATCTTTTCTAACATAAATCTCAAAAACACTACTTGATAAAATTTAAAGAACAAATGTTGGAACACTTCACCATTGGCTGCAATGTGCAGAATCTTATGAGATCTGGACTTGCAATAATCTGCAATTGCAATAATTGCAAGTCCCTAGCTTGCTGGGACTAAAAACTGAGCTGTAACTGCAACAGAGCCCCCCTCTGACCAGGTCAAATGCTTACGTGGTCTTCTACGTGAAAAAGGTCAAACCTCAGTGAGAGCAAGCTAGTAAGCAGCATGCTTGGTAATGCAAGAGGTAAAAAAATCAGAAGGCTGACTTGTAGTATCGGTTGAGGAGAGTCCATAGTCAGAAGTTATTTACATTAAGCCCTTTCTTCAAATTTCTAAGCATTGCAAAGATTGGGAAATGCTTTAAACCTTTTGCAAGAGCAGCCAAACACTACCTCTTTGCCAGCCAGATCGATCTTTTAATCCACGTTGAACTATTGTGTAGATGGACATTGCTAGAAACGCACAAAAACTGGATTCCTGAAAAACGTTCTTCCATTACCCTTTCACATTCTCTAAACTAGTCACACAGCATCTTTAATATTTTCCTCCTTCCCTGATTGCATCATTTATCCTTTTGCTCTTATACAGACTTCTAAACTAGATCATTTGCCACAGCAATATTCTTTAAACATCCTTGCTATCCCATACTGCTTTCCTTTGCAGGCAAGAGCAGAAGCCCTTTTTATTACTCTGACACATTTGCTTCATAAAATTCTCCAAGTCCCTTCCTTTTTCATCAAATGACAGGTCCCAGATAAAAATGCACAGTCACCATCTGTCACCAAAATATATACTATCTGCTCAGGCCTAAGACAATTAGATAGGCTTTGTTCTATACTGACCTTTCAGTAACCAAATTCTGGGATGCAGAGAGATGGAACTTATCTCCTGAGAACTCTATTTATGAAAGGAGAACCATTCTCAAATTTGTGAAACATCTCAATATCCTAATAGCAAACAGCAGGAAGGCTGGCTTTTTTTTTATTAAACAACCTAAATCAAGCAACTTTTCTTTCAGCATTTTTATAAGACTCAGAATTGAGATGATAGATGCTATTCTGTACCTCAAAGAAATACCATTTTACTTCATGCTGACATGCCAAACACAATCATCCTCTTGCATGGCTTCCTTTTAATTCTCACCTGTTTTAAGAGTGCCAGTACATAAAGTGGGAAGAGCCGTAGCGAACGGGGGGCCATGAGACCAGGTTGTTGAATGCTTAGGACTGAAGAACGGTAAGCAGACAGAGAGTCTATCACTGCGTTGACCAAGGCATCCCGAGCATCACTCAAGCTAGCAGAAACAGACCGGTCCACAGCTAAAAGGAGAGTATGAAGTTTAAATAAGTGGCTTTTCTTTCTTTGGTGGGAATACAGTCACGTACGTTAACTTTTCTCATTATGATGCGCGCAAGCATACGTTGATAAACTACTACATTACAGAGCAAGCCAAGATAAATGATTCAAAAAAGCAGCCAAGGGCCCAGTTTGCTACATTAGCCACTAAAAGCATGATGATGTACCAGACTAAGATCATAAGTCAAGTTGACAACGTACAGTTATACTGATAGCTTACCTAAGACAAGAATCAAAAAGCCCTGAAGCCCTCTTTGAAGAGGGGAACTTTTTCTTCTAATACTATTTCCCAGAGGACTACTGCTCAAAGCTTTGGGTACGCATGTGCAAAATCGCTAAACAACAAGCTCTTATCAAGCTTACCCATATTGGCCAACAGCCCAGTGATAGCTTGTACATCTGCCCCCAGGTAGACATCACTCAGCGTTGCTACAACAGGCAAGCACATGGTGTGGACACGAATTCTTCTTTCGCCTAAAAGAAAAGAAAATTGTAGTCTCCAAACTCTACTTTCTTTTTATGAAGTGATACAGGGAATGCCACTGCATACTCAACTTTTGCCATGCCTAAGTATTGGAATTACTTGGATAACTTCTTCATTAACAAAGCAGTTGATCTGTGTTTGACTAAACAAGCAAAAAAATTAAGATTTAATCTGTTTTATCAAACAAGTGGTGAACCAGACTGTTTACAGCAGCTGTTAATGACTTAGTTTTCAGTTTCTGGATTAAGCCTATTCATTAGCAGACCAGAGTAAGGCTCCCAAGAAACTTCTTGATTTGGAAGAAGCAGTAACACATCACAGCTCTGATCTTGATGTTAGATAGACAATATTAGTGTAGTTATAACTGAACTGCAGCTTATAAACATACACAAAACACTCATCTAAATACCATATCATTATTGTAGCTAACACTGCCTACACATCTTACCTTTGCTGGATGTGTACAGCAGGGCTGACTGAAAAGAAACAACTTGCATGTCAGTAAGACTCTCTTCTACTGACATTTGCACAGCATATCCTGCATCTGGGTTTACGTTAGGCAATGACAGCAAGTCTGTAGATCGCACAAAGAAGTTCCCATGGAAGGTATGAATGGAAAGACCTACAAGATAAAAAAAATTGTTTTATTTTTATAGTCAAATGTGAACTACAGACACCATTTACACATCTGCAATCACTGTTATATAGCTGTGCATCAGAATATTAAGATTCTTCTCAATGAAATAAAGTATTTTCAGGAAAGGTAAATATCCTAAATAGACAACTAACCCATAGAATCCACAAAGCCCAGAAGAAGTCAGGAATTCAAAAGCCAAATCAGTGCAGAGTAATAGTAAGTCTCTAGACTATAAGAAAGTCCCCTGTTGAAATAATAGTCCAGCAAAATTTGCAGTTTTAATCATGTTAAATGCAGTACCTTTACTGATATCAAAGTGCCAAGTATAGTTTTTAAAAATGGTTTGATTCCTCGTACTGAATTTTACTTTTCTAATACTTGTCTTTTAACTATTTAAGCTTATATAAAGCCAAAATACCAACGAAATGTTTCCAAATAACAAGAAGTAGTAGTGTTCAAACCTTTGGTGCATCTTATCCTCATGACAGCCTCAAAACCAATCTTTCTAGTTAAATATCGTTTCAGCTCCTTTTGTAATTTCTCCACCTGGACGGGATTGTGTTTATGATGGTATGACTGGTAGTAATAGACACTACCTGCAGAATACCTTGATATACAGCCTGAAATAGAAACAACGTACATTGGCAGAGTGCAGACAGTTGCTGCTGTGGTCTTTAAATATACCAGTTTTATCAGTTCAATCCCATATTCCCTTTAAACATTAAATTCTTCACACCTGCAAATACCTCTGTTACATAGTTATAGGCCTGCATACAGAAACATAGATGTAATACAGCTGTATGTTCAATTATTTTTATAGTTTATCAGGTGTGAAATGTTTTTTTCCATTGACCTGAAGAAAGTATAGCTACTATGCCACTCAAAAGGTTATTTAAATGGAGAGAAAAATAATTAAAATACTATTGACGCTTACTCTAAAGATATTCACGCTGATGATTAAAAGGCAGAAAAGAAGAAAAATATTTCCAGCAGCTTATACCAGGATCACAAGGATCTCCTGACTCACTGAATAAGGGAAAATATGAAAATAGTTATGCTAAATCAGGAAATACTGAACGATTACATTCTGTTCACAGTGCCTCTGCTCATCAAGGATGAATTCACATCTTGGCACACTACATTTATTCAAATCAGATTCCCATGTTAATATAGGTTCTATGCATTTGTCAAATGTGTAAAAGTTACATGACCTTCAGTAGCTTTATATGACTTACCTAAAGAAGCCAAGTCAGAATACTGCCCACTAAGAAGAAATAAATCCACTGCAACCTGCTGCCCTGAGCAGTCCAAGGCTAACTTCTTGTAAAAATCAGTCGATGGCGTCAGATGTATGTCCTGTTAATACAACGGAGTGGCAATTCAAACAAATTAACACATTTACAGCCCATTTTCAGGGACACTAATGATTGATTCTCCCTCACTGATTTCAGTGATAACATCTTAAAAAGAAAAAAAAAAAATCAGATCATTAATCTGAGCTTATAGTGTTTGGGTTTTTTTCAGTCTTTCTACTATATAACAAAGGAAGGCTAGCTCAACAAGATAACCGCAAAATTCACCTAAAATAGGCAATACCAGAGCCACATAGGTTTCTAGAACAGGGTAGTCAGTTCTCTTAACCTTTTTCTTTTCTAACCTTTGCAGTTGCTCTTTGGTTTGGCTCTTCTCGTGATTTTAGTGCTCCCATTCCCACAGATGGAAGCTGTGTCTGGAAGACAGAGATCCTACCACCAGTCGGGGACATTAGTTTAAAGGCAGCCTGTAATGCAGGCCCCAGAGCACTCTGGGTTTCCAGGGACTTGGTAAACATCTGTGGCAGGGTCTTCAGTAGATCTTGAATTAGCTACAGTTAAGAACACAAAAATATTGAGTCAAGTCAGGAGTTTTCTTCTTTATAGAGCTGATTGTTGAACATATATATACACTTGTATTAGTACTCTAATATTAAGGTAGAAAATAAGAAGCCCTCGCTAAAGTCAACATTTACCAACCTGAAACAAGACAGCATTTTACAGTCACACAGATAAACTAAGACATCTCTTTTTTCCACTGCAAACCTGGCATCTAAACCACAGGTATTAAAGACCATTAAGTAATCCACAAATTATCAAACATCTCATATTACATGAATGTCACATATTATTGAAGACTTCTTACCTCTCTGTTTTCATTTAAATTTACTAATAAGTTTTCTGGCATTGGTATAAATACATCTGGAAGAACAAAAACATGTTTAAGTTATCTTAAAAGAAAAAAAAAAAAAAGAAAAAAATCACAACAAGCTTTCCCCAATTGTATTTGCTGAATGCCCTCCCCGTTGAAAAGGTATACTAGCAATGTGTAAATCCATTCAAACACAGATTATGTGGATTGGTTGGTTTGTTTCTTCCCCCTCCCACCCCTAAACATAGCTGTGGCTAGAATACCATTTTAGAATAAAAATCAAGAGGATAATAAAGTATATAAAAAAGACATAGGGAAGATCTTCCCAAATTCATTCTACACTGGCCCAATAATATATAGTGAAAGGTGACTTGAAACTAAAGACAGAAGAACAAGCACTAAGCATCAGTCACTACAGAAACTACAGATATTTACTGAGCATCAGTATTTCAATCGATATTATAAGAAAAGTCTAGATAATTGTACAAATTAAACTAAAAGTCAAAAAGGCTGACTTCACGTTTCAAGTCCTGAACGTTACATCTATGAAAGCTAAAAAAAAGTTTCCACAGCATTGCTCAGATATCAGGGGTTTCATAAAAGATCCCAGACGTATGCTACTTCTAAAGCCATTACTAGTGATGTGATCTACAAACTCCCAGCACATATATTTTTTACATGCTGTCAAAATCAGTAGCTGTTAATAGATACTAATCACAGAAGTTATTCTGCATACCTTCAATATCTGAAACTATAAGCATCTGAGGCTGCGAGAGACCTTCCTGAAGACTGTAGAAATGGATTGTGCTGTCAAATGTTATGAAGCCTATTTTTGTTCTAGTGTTCCCAGGAAGCCTAAAAATCAGACATATGGTGTTCAGCAAGATGAAATTTTATTTCAGCAGTCTTTTTTTTTTTTTTAATCCACTGCACCTGTCCAAGGTTGCTAGCATGTAGCTAGCTTAACAGCTATATTTTTTTGCAACAGCTTGACTAAGCCGTTTTAGACAGAGAGAAAAAAAAAATGGAGCTCTCATTAGAATTACCTAGCAGAAGTTCAAAAATCTTTTCCAAAAAAGAGATAAGAAGAAATGGATGAATAATATTTAGAAAGAATAAAGTGTCTCCAGACCAGCAACAGGTGTTTGTAAATTCTTTTAATGGAAACCTTATCCTACAACATGACTCTGTAGGGGAGAATTAGCAGAAGCACAATATTCCAAGACAGCTATGTAAAGTTCTGAAGAAAATAGATGCTCCAGCAAAAAATGCTTTGTACTACTAAGTACTGGACTGCAAAGACTTAACTAGTAGACCCATTTGGAAGTCCAGTGTAACAACCCCTTCCGAAAGGGTTGACAAATGCAAGAATCCCACAGTGAGAATTTGAATTAACTCTTAGCATTTATTTTTTCAAAGCAAGTCAAGTAGAAAGTTGAACATCAGCTCTACTGGATACAGACCTGTCAAAAATAACACAAGCCCAAAGAAGAAATAATCTGCAAAACACCAAGCAGCATTTATGCAAGTTCAACTAACACTTATTTTATGAAAAATAAGTTAGATGGACATGTTCCTTTCAGTAAACACTTATCTAAATTCCATCTTTTAAAAAATACGGTTCAAAAGACTTCATAAATATGATATTTATTCCTTTTGGGGACTTGGAAAGCAGGCAGAAAAGAGCTATACTGAGAAACTTGCCCTAAAATTAACATTTTTATTGGTGCAGCTGCGATGGGAAAAGACTACAGCTCAAAGCTATATTTCTATGCAATATTGGTCATTGCCAGCTACCACTAGGAAGTTTCTCTTCTAGACAGGAAGTTGTGGCATGTTATTGTCTAACATGAGTTTCCTAAGTCCCGAAGAATAAGGAAAATAGAAGAGATTCTAAGAAAAAATACTTACAAGTCAAGATTGTCTAACAAGGTCTTGCAGACTGTATTCAAGTATCCTGTCTCTACTGCATTATGAGAGACATCAAACACAAAGAGGTACACAGGTGGCTGAGGTGGACGTAGCTGAGGAAAGAAAAGATTTCCATTATTTTCAAAGTGACATTTATTAGATTTGTTTTTTCATTCCACTGCAAGTTTAAATTGTGTTAGTTAGAACAGCATACCGATGACTGCTAAAACTTCTTAATGGATCTGTCTCTTATCAGGTAATTCTAGAATTGTGGCTTGCTTCCCAAAGACCTACAAATATCTACATATTCTAAATATAGAAAGATTTTGCCATCATATCTGTTTAGAAATGAAAAATTCCCATCTAAAATTCTTCCCAAGACTTCTTGAGTACGCTCCTTGAGGCAGCAACTGCTCTACTGCACTGGAAAGCATCCCCTATAAAAAGGGTTTTCTTTCCTGACTTGCCTCCGGAAATAAAACAAAGTAAGAGATTGATAAAGAGTAAATAAAGCCTTACCATGTATTCAGATGGAGCCATAAACTCAATAGTAGCATTCTGAACTTCAGGTCTTTTATGAGGTTCTCCATAAGCTCTTGTCACAGGATTATACATGAATTCTTCAGGAACTATGTAGATAAGTTCACAGTATTACTACTTCACACTAGTATTAACTGTGCTGCATTTTAAAACAATTACATCAACTGTTTTGTGTCTGTTGGACAATACTTCTTAGAGAACTATACGGGGTAGGGCAGCTGCTTCGCACCCTAGCAGATGACATTGGGAGACCACTTCAGACTCACTATGGGTCATTAGTGACCACTGTCTCTGTCTATGAGAAACATTTCCCATAAAACACAGCCCCAGCATGACTGATGATCCCTCACAGTATTACAGTCTCAAAGGCCAGGGTTAAAAAGGTTAAGGTTAACATAACAATTTAAGCCATTAAGCACATTTAAGCTTACCGTCATTCACTCTATAGCACAAATTGCATTTCCATCTCCTTTGGTCTAGAAAGCTGACAAAAGGGTTAATATATGTCCGGCAGGAACGGCATCTCACAATAGTACTTGAAGTGACCACTGGCAGTTGCTGGAAAAGAAAAGTTTCCCATTTAAAAACATCAGTGCAGGACAGTTATTTATCTATGATAACAACACTATTTACGCTATGCTTCCCGGTCATCTAGTCAAAGCATACTTGTTTAGAAAGAAGCATTAATGAAGATTTATTTCTGCATCCACACAGCATCTTTACAACTCAATAAGACCACTGGTCAGAGCTGAGCTCTAACCTATTTAGCTGCATATGTTTCTTTTTCAAGTCACTTTAAGTCTTAAATTTTGTATTTATGGTTTAAGACTACTTCCAATTCAAAACAACAACAACAAAGACTAAAACACCCCCACATATTTGGAAAAAACTTAAATCATGGAAAAATAGCAATGTTTAAAAGATGCATTCCTAAGTTCACAATGTCTCCTGAGTATCTGAGAACATCCAAACCCATTTAACTTTATTAATTCTTAAATAAGTTAAAAATTAGTACTCAGTTTGGTATACAGGAAATCAATAGCTACAACTAATAATTATGTGACAAAATAAAGTTTCCCAAGCATTATCATTATTTAAACGTGTTGCCTTATGTCACAGTCTGAGATTTGTGCTGCCTCTGAACTTTGTTGTTGTTGTTGTTGTTAAGTGAGGCTTGCAAGTTTAAAAATGGCAAGGAGAAAAATCTCAGAAAAAAATACTGTGATTTGTACAGAACAGGGAAGTGTCAATTACCAAGGTGTATTTTTCTGGGCCAAGATTAGATAACATACTTGCCCTTCTTTTATAATTCATTGCCTAATTCTGAACTCTAGTAAAGGCATAGCTTCAGCATACTTCAGCATTTAAAATTTTCAATAGTTTGTCATACCGATAAGTCTTTGAAAGGATGAAGCAGGAGCCCCAAAGGAAGTTTGGCTTTATTCAATAAGGCTTGAGTTTGAGGAATGTTAGTCAGGGTACAGCGGAACAACCTACATGGAGGACAAAGGGTTATTTTCAGAGGCTTTCAGGTAATAAAATGGTGATTTCAGTAGTACATAGCATCCTTTTTACTTTCATGGCTGGTGATAGCAAATTTCCATTTCCAGATAAAGTATCTTTTCCAATTCTGTCAAATCACTCTGATTCAGCCTGAACATGACCCACAGTACGTACTTGGAGTTCTTATGTTACTTTATACCCATGCTGTTTAGGCAAAACTGAGCATCACTTTAGTCAGTCAAGTCAAAGTTAAGCCTAACAATGTTCAAAGTTGCATCAAATCTTTATATGCTAAGTGTTGTTTTGGAAAACCATTTCGAGATGGCCCTATATATCAATTTGAACTTGTGAAGTTTAGAAAGTTGTCTTAAAACTACCAGAAAATTAAAACTATAAACAGTCCTGCAGCCATATCTTCAGAGACTTAAGAACTCAACAGTTTCCAAAAAGTGCAGATGTGCACAGTACATTTTTGAAATTCCAACTCAGCTTGTTTGTATAATCAGTCTTACAAAGATGTTATTTCCTTAATCTGTAAAGCAGGAGTACCTGGTTATATATAAATTTGATTGATTTGTCCAATGAGATTATTTTAACAGCTGTCTACCGGCCTCTTGTTTAACTGTCCATTTACTCTACTGTTTTAAATGGTTATCTTCAATACAGAGCTCACTCATGTTTCTGCATTCACAGTGTGTTTGGTATACCTCACTCACGTGATTTAATTTCTAGTTTATATCTTTTCTGAATCTTACTTATTGCCAGCTATATTGTAAAGTTCTTGTATTGTACCTATTTATAACTGCCTTGCAAACAATATTTTCCTTGTATTTCCAGGTGTTCTACACAGACACAGTTTTCTTGTATGCTGTGAGACAGGTTTAGAAAAAGCACTTAGCAGCTGAGAACCCTAACAGGAAGATTATGAGATCCTTTCAGAACTGAGGAGAAAGTTACTTGAATCCACTGGTCTTAGTCTAAAATGAAATTAGCAGGTCATTCAAATTCTGGTGTAGGCACCACATAAAGAAAGGAATAATAGCAGCAGCTCAGCTAACTCCCTTAATCTTGGCTACAGAGAAAGGATCATTATCAAGGGAACTTCTAACAGTTTTGTAAATAGCAATGAGGTGCTTAACTGATGGGATTATCTAATTAACCCCTTAAAAACTATTTTTAATTTTTTTGACAAAAAGCAGCAGCAAGTGGAGACAAATGCTTTCAAAACATTTACAGTAGAACATGGCTGGTTAATTAATGTTATGGTACACATGCAACTGTCACATTTTGACAATCTCTTAAGGCCTTAAAAATATTTCCTGGAGGATTTTTCTAAAGAGTACGTGTGAAGCTTGCTGTCTTCCTTCTTAAGGAAGAAGGAAGCTGTTCACAAAAAAAGAGCTATGGCTATTTAATATCACATTCAATTGAATCAATGACATGAGTTATACCATGACAGGAAATTAAGGGATTGTTTCAAGACTAGGAAGTCATCTGCTAATAACTGGGAGATATTCAGTGATCTGGAGAGTGTAATGTATACTTTCTGCTGTGTCTTCCTCATTTCAAAGTTTAAAATACTTACAATACTTACCATCTTTATTTTAACAGAGTGAAGCCAGTTTTCAAAGTTTTCTACTCCCACAAAATTAAGGAAGTGTTTTATGAAGAGTTATGTTTACAGTTAGGAATTTATACTTTATTTTTGATGAATTATAGCAAATGAATGGTCTTACTCAGGATTACAATTCAGCTTCTGGATGTCTTCATGCAAGTTTGGGACAGGAGCCTGCAAGAGGGTCGTAGGAAGAATATTTCTTTCTTGAAGAAGATTCACAGGTCTTAATCCTTCTTGCTGCAGACTCAGGCCACCCATAGATGCAGTTAAGTGATTAGGGCCTAAAGGAGGCTAAGTCAAATAAATTTTCAGAAGTTAATACAGATTTGGATGAAATCCACAATTCATTTAAAAAGCAGGCAGATATTTCCATTTCTTTCATTTTGTGTATTAACTGTCATTGTATTATAATAGTATATTTATAAATAGTACTTGTTACATAAACTTGGACTTAGGTTTGCAATGTAATGGAGGTAAATATTAGCATACATTTGCTCTAACGCTCTCCAAATACAGAGGCTCAACTGGCAAAAATGCTTCTCAGTTTGCCTTGAAAGTTCAGGAAAAAAAAAACACAAATGTTTCAGCTAACAACAACAGTAACCTGAGGAAAGAAAAATATGCTCAAAGCAGCTGGAAGTTTTTAGAACAGAAATATTCTGCAGAGCTTGGAGGAGAGAACATTTCAGAAGGAGCTTGTGCACAGATTTTCCAAACTGTAATTGAGGTAACAATGAAAGCATTAACTTCTGGCCACATCTACAGATCCTAAGCAAACGAGGCACTAAACAGTGAACCATAGAAGTAGATTTCCACAGATGCCTGATACACAGATTACCACAGTTTTCTTTAGCCAAGGGCAGCAGCTTCCCTAGGAGGCTGGCTTAGGGTATTGGGGTAGTAAGGAGACAAAACCAGAAAATTTTTACCTGGTGGAAAGGTTTTGATCCATCTGGGTATTGCAGAGCAGGTGCTTGCATTCCTGGTGCTCCAGGTGGAGAAGTATTTTGGTAGCCTGGTGGCAAGTTAGGATACGAATATCCAACACTTCTACCCATCTTAAGATTCGGGGGGGCAGGAGATGGATGTGTGGTTGCTAGAAGCAGAGAAGACAAATACTTCAAATAAATTCCTGAAGAGCTGCAGCTTGATCAATGCGTTAATACAGTGGGAGAGATTTTGTTTTGATTTTTTTTTTAATTAAAGTGTAGACAATTGACAAGTGGTGTCAATTTTGCAGAATCTTGATAATATTTCAAATTCCACATTGTTTTCTTTCAAGACAGAAACTGAACAGACTACATACATTCGTACATAAATAATTAAACCTCTATCTTTCCCAAAACTCTTAAAAAGAAAGAAGCTGTGTAATGGTAAACTTATTTAGTTCCAAAGCCTTACCCATGAGGCCACCTCCTTCTATTGCATCGTAGCTGTTTTGGACCACAGATCCATCATTGGCAGTAGATGTAGCATCACCTATAAAGAAGACAGTCCCAGTAAAACTTTTCCCAAGTTAATAAGAAGTCGTAATAAGGCAAATGAGAAGCAATTCTACTTTCTGGATGAATATGAGGTTATCACAGTTTGGATTTACTTTGTTTCTGTCTCAGGACAAAGTTGAATTAAATATACATCTTAGTATAAGTCTCACATGTGGTCTCCGTATTAATGTGACCTCAAAAGACATTCATAAAGACCCCACAAGCCTTTCTGAAGGAAAAATAATAAAAAACTCCTATACTTCTGCTTGACTAAACTGTTAAGTTACTTTAAAATTAAGGATTCTCCATAGATTCCAAGTTAACATGCAGTAAGGTGTCAGATACTATTCCTGCTCAGGCGAAGTGTGTGTAGGTTCGCTGCAGTTTTCAAAGCATTTTCAAATTTAGGTACAGAGTTCCCAGAAGAAATTTTTCACTAACAGCACATGGAAACATCAAACTTCTTTCACTTATACACTCAGTCCGGTGCTCTTTACTGAAAAGCAGAAGTTCCGATATGGTCACAAACCAATCAAGATGCAAGTTCCAGTCGAGATAAAAACCTTGAAACTGAGAAGGCATTCCCAAAGTACAGCTTATGCTAAGTTTACTATGTCTTAATAGACAGAAACAAATACCTATCACTAAGGAAAAATATGCACCCTATTATATCTTGTCATTAAAACCTCCAAACATGACCCAATTAAATGAACTTACTGCTACATTATACACTGAATGCTGCTGGTAAGAAGCAGTCAACCCACTTCACAGGCTATACATTTCTCGCTCTCCAGGGGCCTGGAAGTGTTGCGTTTTTTCTATCGTGAAGAAAACATTTTCTAGGCAAAAGCAGTTTCTATTGCCTTTCATATGTTCAAAAGTAAGCTAAATCTGAACATACTGTTCTTGCATTCACACCATTACTACACACAAGAAACTGTCACTCTGAACATGCAAGGAACCTTACTGACTACCTTCAGAAAACGAACAAGTCCAAGACGTACATTTCAATGCTTTAAACAGAAGGGAAAGGTATGGCTACATAAATGGGCAAGGAATAGCAGAGTCTGCATTTTAGTTTTCTCTACAGAATAAAATGATACAAGAAGTAGTATACAGATTGCATCCTTCGTAGCAGTCAGGGATGCAGAGAAAACAGACTTTCTCAATACTATTTTAGAACACCGAGAAAGAAGAGATGGCGACCACAGGAGACATGGATGTGTCAAACACCACTTATGAATAGATTTGGAACAGTCAACTTTTTTTTTTTTCTAAACAACTGCCAACAGGAAATACTTTGCTTCCTTCCAAGCCCTTACCTGTTCCTTTCAGATAAAGTTATGCTGCATTAGTATCAATTTTACTATACGAGTCCCTAATAAAAACAGGACACTTGACTTTGTAGGCTGTATATTAGAGCAAGTTGTAATGTTCAAGTTCAGCAGAAAGAGCAAATCTGTTTCTTACCTTCTCGATTTGCAGATGAATTTAGCAGAGACTGCGATACAGAGCTATTAGGTGGTCCTGCTGTCAGTGTTGATGGCCTAATTAAAGGTGGACCACCAACTGGAGGGGGTCCCAAAGGTGGCCTTGAAGGAGGGTGGAGTGGAGGTAAAGGCTGAGTCACTGGTGGGGGTGCAGATCCTGTGAAGAGAATCATTTTTAGAATGAGTTTAACCAAACTGAAAAGTCATAAAACTTTTTTTAATAAGACACACAGACTGAACTGTAAATATTCCTCTTATTCAAATAATAAGCAGCATCAGATACAGTGTAAAAGGTTTTACAACTTCAGGTTGTTTCTGACGTATTCCCAAAACACTAGGTCCTGTAGCTGTTATCCACGATCTCTTTCAGTTATATGTGCTGATTGTTGGTAAGAATTTCAAGGGGCACAGAAAACAACCTGATTTCAATTACTCAGTTTGGACTTCATAAAATTATAATATAGTCCCACACTAGACAGAGTATAGTGAACTAGTAAGAGTTGAAACAGAGTCCTTCTGACAGAATGCTCATCTTTAGTAAGTTTATGCAAAACAACAACATACAGATTCTGTAGCTACTTAAAGTACATAGGAAAGAAGATTTCACACGGGAAAACCATCAGCAACAAGTAGTTTGTATAAACCTATTATGCCAGTGTGAGGTGCTTTGCTTTAAAATATTTAACTCTCCAAATTAAAAAAAAGGAAAGTTTATCGCTGTATTTTGAAGTTCTAAAAACAATTTGTAACTTTTTGCAGAAAGCTCTGAATGGGGAAAAAAATCATTACCTTCTTTCCTCTAGGACTTTCTCAAGCTGAGACATTCAGAAACCCTACTGCTTTTCTCCCCTTAGAGAAATGCCAAATCCTAGGTGTACCTTTGCCCCTTTGTTCCCCATTATTCCTGGGGACAGTATGTCTGCCCTTAGTTAACTCTAGGAATACACCAGTGTGCTTTAGATAAATACAAAAGTTAGCCTTCAAAAGGTAAGACCAAATTGTCCAGCATCATCAGGTCTTAACATGGCACAGAAGCTCACAAACCATACATGAAAGTATATTGAAGAATTCCACACCACACAGAACATTCAACTTCATGAGATGAATCTGCATGGTATGGTCAGATTTAAGTGAAAAGGAAGAAGAAAAGAAGAGGAAGAAAAAAAAATCTAGTGAAATTATCTGATTGATGACTTAATGTTGGATACTGCAAAGCAAATTAGCAATTGTTATATGCAAGTAATACTATTACAGAACTTGGAAGAGATTTTGTTCCTCTGAGAAGATGTTCAAAGTTAGCCATGCAGGCAGAAAGCTAGCAGACCTTTGTTCCAACTACAGAAGAAGCATGATCAGCAAAATAAGCTATATTAATTTTAACAGTGATCATTGTTCTACAAAAAATTAGCAAGGAAATTGCTCAGGAGGATTCACCGTCGCGTGGATATAAGAATTCTCCTGTCTCAGTCATTCATTCTTATTCCCTATACCACTTAATGAAATTTCACATCATTTTCTTCCCCCACTCTGAGGTACTAATTGTTTACTCCAATAAGCTGTCTGAAAAAGTTTCATGAATTTTATGAGTTTAAGATAGTTTGAAAATCGTAACACTATTAGCTGGGCATATAACAAGAAATTAACATCAAGAGAGATATTTAATATGAGGTCAGAAGCATTTTACAAGAAAAAAATATTTGTTTTAACATTTAAAATATTTCTGTGTGCAGCTCCTGTTAGCATGCTCAGAGGGAAAGATAGTTAGAAAAAACTCTGTAATAGCAAACAACCGTTTGGTAAAGAGAAACTGGAGTACGAGTTTGTTACCACAATATTCACAGGTTACATAAGAAAGCTGTTAGTGTTATCAAAGCTTTTAGCCGTTGCCTACACCAGCACACAAGAGACCAAAACAGAACACAGACTACAGAGGTGATAATTCTTTGCATCTCACACTTTCAGAATACTTTCTAAAGACTAACAATTAATATTGGATAGTGAAAACTGCAAGTTTATCTAAAGAAAGCTTTCCATTCAACAGGCCTCTATTTCAATGGCATGGAATACTTTCCGGTTTTGTTTCCAGGCTGTACTCAAGTCGTTTGTACTATCCTGACTGAGGCTGTTCTGAAAACGCCCAAAATTAAGTGATTAATAGAAAGGCCAACAAGGTTTTAAGCTGCAAAAAAACCCCCAAAACAACCCCCCCACACACACTCACTAAACAGGACTACAGTTTTCAGTTGTGAAGTCCAGAAGTCCCCAACTGACAGAAGCATGCAAATGCTCCAACAGCCACCCCAAAGAATGGTGAAGGCAACAGAAACAGCATTACCCACACATAGCTTCCCAAACAAGACACCATTCAGGAATTACCTGCTTGAGTCACGCAAGCCAAACCTAAATGCCTGAACTGCACACAAAACTTTCATTTCAAACCCAAAGAAGTCATCCCCAGTATTTGTGATGTGCATTTTCTCATAGTATCTGTTTTGACAATCCAGTTCTACAAACAAATAGCTGCTGCAGAATAAATTCTATATTCTCTTTTTAAAATGGAAACAGAAAAAGGGACATTAGCAGTCATTTTAAAAAAACAAACAAAAACAAAACAGAAGAGTTGAAGAGTTATGGTTACCTGGCTTCATATAGCTGTTCTGAAGCGGAGGACCTCCTGGAGAAGCAGCATATTGATAACTTCCTGGAGGATTTGTATTTCCTGATAATGATGGTGATTGAGTTGATACTGTCCCTGTCACATGAGCCAAATGGCTTGTTTGAGACCCAACTGGATGGCTCACAGGAGTCTGGCTATACTGCCAGTTTGAAAGCACTGGTGGGCTAGCTCCAGGAGGAAAGCTACCAGCAGATGATACAACAGCTGAGTTTTGTAGCGCAGGCGGCAGCACTTGTGGAACAGAACCCGTTTGTTGCACTGGTGACCCAGATAGAGGTGCCACTGGTGGTCTATTGAGAATCTGTCCAGGTCCTTGATAGTTATTTAATTGAGAAGCAATCTGAGAGCCACTATAGTTATACTGTCCAGAAGACTGATGTGGAGGAACCTTGGCTGGCATCTGATGGGAATATGATCCTGGAACTGAAGGGTTATACCCCTGGCCATCTGGTGAATGCATCAGCTGATTTTGAACAGGACCTGGAAGATAAAAACCTT
This sequence comes from Apteryx mantelli, assembly GCF_036417845.1. Classification (NCBI taxonomy): domain Eukaryota; kingdom Metazoa; phylum Chordata; class Aves; order Apterygiformes; family Apterygidae; genus Apteryx; species Apteryx mantelli. The sequence goes on along the minus strand of NC_089991.1, from coordinate 3,955,691 downwards.
TAAAATGTCAGTGTTGTGTATGACTTCTGAAAATAAGAGATGTTCCTGATAATCTCTTTCCCTAAGATTTTATTAATCTCTAAGCCATAAAATTTTTTTTAAACAATAATCCAGGTATAAGTGACAGAGGTACTGCTACAGAAGACATGAATTCCATAGTATTTTGCTATCAACACTTAGATCTTTGTTTAGTTATTTTTACCATTGCTTTCTATAACGTTGCAACTCACTAAACATTTCAATGTCTGAGCATAATCCATGATCCTAGACTGAAATTCACACACAATACTATTTCTATCCTCAGAAACACCCAAAGGCAAGCCAACCATAGACTAGTGCTCTCCCACACAACTGGCAGTAGGACAAAGCAGCAGACTGAAAGCAAAAGGATATCTTACATAACAACTTAGTTTCACTTGAAGAGCGACAACAACTTAAACTTTAAAGGAAAGACATGAAAAGCCAGTATCAGCATAGGTCACCATGCTATTTCTCAAATGACAAAGTTAACCTATGAAAGTTTCTGTAGTTAATTTTAGTAAGAGAACTATTCATACATATGCTACTCATGTAAAAAGCCAGGTGGTCAGGAACATGGAATGAAGGATAAAAGTATCATAAAATAATTCACAAATCAGGAAGAGAAAACTTGATAGCTTGACTTGATAGGGAGACAATATAAATTTTCCAAGTGAAATCCTTTTGACTGAGCCAAATATACTAGATAAAGTATGACACTGCCAATCATGACTGCTTAAAGATCATTAAAATATTTTCTGACATTGTATTATTTTCATTTATTTTAGCCAGTCACACTGTGGCTTTTTTTTTTTAACCTCTAAAGGCAGTTTGAATATTGGAGACATTTCAAATACAGATTTAAGTGTCTGTAAGCAAAGAAGATCCTCTTCTTGGTTTTCAGCTTAAGATTCTGTTCTTTGCAGCCTTGTACTACTCAGATTTTCAGAATTGGTTAAGTTTTAGGACAATGTTTTTTTGAACCTATAAAAACCAAGACACTTATTTTCCATACCAGAAACCCCTGAAGGATTCAACACTATGTTAAATTTTCAAAAACACACCACATAGATGTGTGTATATATTTCATATAACAGTACTGGAAATTGCTGCCACCAGAACAAAAGTCACATTTCATTTAACATTAAAGAAGGCTGGTTTTCCAAACTGCTGAAACATTCTAGTTAATTTTCAAAAGGTGAGAAAGTTCACATTTCCAGGTTGGAACAACTCTGAACTCAGACATTTATGATAGTAAAATAAGTTAACTACAGAACACATTGAAAAACCTAGTTAAGACAAATAGTGCTGCTGTCATTCAACTCATCATTCCTTAGATAGGCTTAAGTTACCATTCACAGCCAGCTGTTACCTCACAGAATATTGTACATATTAATGCTAATTACATAGTCAAGGTAGTGCTAGAGTGCTAGTGACCTCATCCTCACTGTCTCTGTTATTAGTGCACAAGTAAGTACCATGCTATTCTCTACCTATTAATCACAATTTGTAATCTACATTCCAGTTAAGATATCCCGTTATTCCCCTTGTCCTTACAAGGCCGGTCATTAGTCTTAGTAATAATATCCTAAAATCGATAATGTCTAAACAAAAAGCTTGCAAAACATGAAGATTGTAACAATTATGACTCATCTTTGAGAGCTATCCTGCAGCACGCAGACAAGTTTTTACAATGGATTTTGTAAACAGACTGTTAAATTTAACTTGCTAACTCTAATGACTAGGACTTATGAGATGACAAGCATCCCAACTGCATCACCATGTATATCGATACACTAACATTACAATAAATTGTACAAAAGATACAGAGCAAATACTAATTAATTTCATAACTTTATTTTTCACCTTAGGGCATGACTCTCTAGCCCGGTCAGGAATCAGAGTATTTTGATTGCTCTTTTAGATACTGCTTTCCCTGAAGTTTGAGGATAAGGTAATGAAAGTCAGGTAAAACCTGAAAATGAATGATCCAGTACTTTCTAAGGCACTTTAAAAATCTAATTCAACACAGCATAATATTCTCAACTTCCCTTTTTATTTTTAAAGTCAGAAGCACTACAAAAAGTCTCAATAGCCTACGCTCAGTTCATGTTTTCAAGACATGCCTGCATGAATCTGCCAACAAAACGAAAGCAACAGCACTGAGGGGTGTGAACCCTTTTCAATGACCTTTACAGTTAGTTGCACAAAGACTTCTCAGAACTTGCTATTTTGCTGCTGTCGGGTACTAGTCTTGACCTGACCTCTTTACTGAGACCTGTCAGAAAGCATATAGGCTCTCCAGCTTTCTCCATATGCTGCTTGTTTCCTGCTCTGTTCTATGAAGCCCAGGAACCAACAAGGAATTCAGTGTAGGCTGAAGATCACCTGCACAACAGCAAACCAGCTAAGGCTCAGAATACCAGAGAGATGAGTTAGCAACACAAGAAAGGCCACCTGTTTAACAATGAAAGAAATCTGTATAAAAACACAAGGTCATTCAATATATCTAAGAGATCAGGAATAGCACTAGAATATATAAATGTTGCTTACTAGTTTTACACAAAGGGTCAAAATATTAGCATGCTAGGCTAGGATTCAAGTTCTATTCTCTGATATACAGAATTTCAGCATTACTTACTCCAAGCCAGTTATTCTGTGTGTTGCTTTCACCAATTGCAACCTCCTCAACCTTTAGGGAGGTACAACACAAATACATTAAAAAGCTGAATTCTAATCGAACTACCATGGAAATGATCACCACCACTGCCCAGTTCAGCCAAGTTTGGCCTCCTGTTTTGCAAGCACATGGAGACCTGACTGAAGCCAAACGCTTCTAAAGCATCTCATGACCTCAGAGTGCAATTCGAAGATACCACATGATCACACCAAAACAATTCTAAGAGATCCATTTACATTTAAAGAATGCTCGCTATCTTATTGTTTCTTCTTCACGTTTACACTTAAAATCTATTAATTGGAAAGCAAATTAGCATCCGTATTCTATATTCACTTAACTGTAGATTACTATTAAAAGGAAAAACAAAATGAAGTAGAGGAGAGTTGTTACCAAGCAACCCAATGCTCAATACTAAAAAATTTACAGGTCAACATACAGTGCTGCTATAATGATTTACTGCCTTTACTGGACACATGAGCTCAGGGAGTTACCTGCAAAAAGTAAGGTGAACAAAAAGTTGAGAGAAAGAGCTGACATTTATATAACAATTTATATTCTGTGGACAGCTTTCTTACCACATGCACCATTGTAAGTATTATAATAGTATTCCTAAAATGTGCTCCAGACTGTTTTTAAAAGATATTATTTTTACTGTATAAGTCAAGGGTCACAGCACCTTCTCAACATACGTTTCAAACAATACTAAGAACAGTTCATGCTTGAATAATCTAATTTATTCAAAGGCCAGTAACCCAAACCAGATCTCTAACATACCATAACAACTGCTTTAATTTTATTACCTTGTGTTCGCATAACTCTAAATTTCAGTTCTTTATTTTTTATACACCTGACTGCCTGACAGTCTGAAATTTCTTCTCCTTCTCCAGCTGTCTTCCCAAAACTTCTAGTATGTCCTTAACCAAGCTGTAGCAAAATCAGCAAATATAAAATGATGCCAGTATGCAAACCAGCCCACTTTGTTACTTCATTAGCTAATGTTCTTTATTTTGTGCATTCTCTACTTAGATCATAAACTCATCAGAATAGAGGCTCTCTTTTCAGACTGTATTTTATATGCTTCCCACATTGCTGACTCTATAAGCAACTGTACAGTTGTTTGTAAAATGTCATTTTGTAGATGACTTTGAGGAATAGTAATAAGCTGCCTGCGAAGGGGGAGGGGGAAGACAAGTCAAATGATCTAATTACTCATGTCTAAAGCAGAAAATTCAAAAGATCTCATTATAACTGAATTGTTTATGATGCAGAATAACCACAGAAACACAGAAAAGTATGTCATTAAGGAATGAAGTACAGAGGATACTCTATGTATATGTGAAATTAGGAAATACTCCCAACAGCACAGATTTTCACACAAGGAGAGAAAACTAAGATGCAGAGGAGGCAAGGCTCTCCTTGTATTGCTTTCTTCCCAGCTCAAAAGGTTAGTTAGCAAGTCATTCAGTTTCACTACCTTTTTTTAGTGCAAGATATATTTTGAGGGGAAGAAAGAGTCAAGGCTTTTCCAGATTACAGCATATCTAACAAGAGCAAGTTAGTTTTACGTGAACGACAAGATAAAAAAAAAAAATCACAATGAGCTTCAGTCTGAACTAACAAGGTCCTCCCACTGCGAATGATAACCACAGTGCCACATGTACAGCCAGGTTCCAAAGGGTCAGAAACTCCAGCGACTGTCTCAATTTTAACATGGTCAGGGATACGTTCTAAAATAGTAAGGCTGAGGCAATTCATTTAACACATTTTACCTAATTAGCACAAGTATGGATTGTTCTGAAAGCCATTTTTGCCAGTTTATAAGCTGAGAGACATGGGGGGGGAAAAAAAGAAAAAAAAAAGGATTTCGGGATACTTTTGTCATTAAGAGGTCAACAGCAAAAAATCTGAATAATTATTATTTTACCTGATGAATAACTGTATGTTTTTTTTCCATAGCAACACTTAACAGGACATACCTAAAATAACAGGTCGTCAAGTTTCCTACTTGTGGCAACTCCTGATAGCTTGCGTTTTCGAAACATTAAGCTTACTACCCGCTAGTAGTGCACGTAAACAGCAGCACGTAGGCATCACCAAGACGTGGAGCCCGCGTCCTCTTTCAGATCGCTTTATGCTCCAGTACGGGGGGCATAAGAAATCAGCAATCGCATCCCCCCCCCTTTTTTTTTTAATTTAACCACGTTTTCCTCTAAGACGCAGGTAACTACGACGAGATGAATGTGTGTGAAGCTACACGGAGTGTTGTTATTGAGGCAGCGAAACCTCGAGACTGAAACGAAGCTCCTCGACCCCGCTCGCTCCCCCATATTTTTAATTAAACTAGCCAAACTGCCAAGCAACTGGAACACGAGAGGGCTGAAACACCCATCGACCTACCCACCGCACGCAGATGAAAAAAAAAAAGCCTCCCTGGCGCGGTGCGGGGTCCGCACCGACCTCCCGCCGCCCGGGGCCGAGGCGGAGGCCTCCCCGCGGGCAGCCTGGGGGGGGGGGGGAAGAAGGAAGGACCCCCCCCCGGGCCCGGGGAGCCCCCCCGGGGCCCCCTCAGCGCCGCCTCTCCCCCCCCCGAGTCCCCTCAGCGCCGAGGGGTCTCCTCAGCACCGCCCCTCCCCCCCCGGGTGCCCTCAGCGCCGCGGAGCCACCTCAGCGCCGCCCCTCCCCCCCCCGGGCCCCCTCAGAGCCGCCCCCTCCGGCCGCGGCCTCCCCTCAGCGCCGCCCGCCGCCGCCTCACCGTTGCTGTAGGGCTGCTGGCCAGCGCCGTTCTGGCTGCGGTAGCCGGCGGCGGCGGGCCTGGCGGGCTGGGCCATGGCGGCGGGCTCGGCGCCGTCCGCCGGGCTCGCTGCAGCCCGGCCCCAGCTCAGGCGGGGGAAGGAAGGGGAGGGGAAGGGGGGGAGGAACAGCCCTGCACCGGAACTACCGGGCAGCGCGCGCAGGCGCACTACGTACACGTGGCACTTCCGGGCCGGGGCGCGCTGCGGCAGTGGGCGGGGCCTCGCGCCTTAAAGGGGCCGCGCGGCGCCGCCGGAGCCGCCCCGTCGGGGCGGGCACGGGGGAGGCGGCGAGGCCTGCGGGCCGCGGGGGGGAGCCCGGCCTCGGCAAGGCTCCGGGGCGCCGCCGCGACGCGTGCCCGCTGGCCTCCAGCGCCTGCCGAGGGCCGTCGAGGCCCTTTGAGCCACCGAGCGCCTCAGGGTGACGCCAGGTTTCACGCAACCCTCGTTTGAATTAAAAAAAATGTTTTTCGTGCTGTGCAGTGTAATGCACCTGTGGAACCCGCTTGTGCAAACGAGGGGGCGAAGGACTGACTCAGCACCTGCTGGAGGCCGTGGGGAGTTTCTGTGGCGTGCCTGTGCCACGTCCAATAACGCGCCCGTTCGTTCTTTCTGCGTTAGCATCCTTAATGCTGCATCAAGGTGAACGTATCTAGCGCGCCCTGATCAGAAACGATAAGAGGTGCACATGTTCTTTCAACATATTTTTGTCAGGTAACGAGGGATAGTGACCTTAATTATTCAGTACTGTTTCTAAGTCAGAGATAAGTACACTGTTTAGACTTGTTTATCAGAAATTATCCAGCCCATCGCTGGGACAGTGGGTGAACCCTCCTGTGGATTTCCTTCCTTGCTTCCATTGGAACTGGGGGACTTAGGTCTGTCATAGCAGTGTGTGTTAAAAATAACATGGTACCCAAAAAATTGTAATGTAGATGTCTGGGGGTCCATTCTGAACAGGAAAATCTCATCCATGTACAGTGTATTATGTATTAACATTTGAAATACCAAGTGTATTTTGCTGTAATCTGATTCTGGATGCCAACCAACTACAGAGCAGCAAAAAAGTGTGGATATTGGCATTTTTATATTGGCAGAGGTGTGGAGAGTATTAAAAGGAATCCCAATATGGATTCATCTGCAAGTACAGATTGAGCTGTCATTATGCTTTATTAAATGTTTCCTTTTGCATCTATTGACAAGTGATATGCTTCATTGTGGGATGGTTTTGCTAAGTATAGTCGATGCTGGACTTTGCATACATCAATACCGTGTCAGTCTGGTCTTTGTAACATCGCTTCTGTCAGCACGGGGGAGTTGGGATGAGCTTATTTAGCCAGTTAGGGCTTACGAGGGCTCTGCAGTTGGTATTGTAGCAAGGCTGTTCACCAGTACCTGCAGTAAGTGAAGGCCTTTTCCTCTTGCTGGGGAGGATAATGGTAGGAATTTATCTGCTTGTTATTTTCTCATTCTGCCATAGCTCTGAAGAAAAGGTTTTGCACAATATAAGGAGAAACCGTTTAAACCTTGATATTTGCTTCTGATAATTTGCTTGTAAATATACCCAACGGAAATATCTTACTCTAAGAATCCACTGAAGGTCTAAAGCAGAGTACATATTTCCTGGCTGGTTCAGGATTTTTAACATGATTTTTATCAAACAGAATACAAATGTGAAAATAAATATTGCAAAGCTGTTGGGTTCACTTCTGTAAATACGTGCGGGTGACTTTTTGCTTCAAGAACTTCTCGCTTATAGACTTTCCTCATGAGTAGCTGTAAAGTGCAACATCATTAAAGCTTGAAAACCACAAGCAGACGCGATGGGCTGAAACGGATACTTCCTATGCTGAGATTTTTAAAACCAATTGTTTTTAGTGTGGTCATAGCTCACATCAGCAAGTTAGAGCAGGAACTAGGGCAAGACCTGCAAAAGCAGCTTCAGGATTTTGGTCACCACGGTTTGACACCTCTTGAACAACGGAAAACCCACCGCAGAAAATCACGTCCCTCAAGATAAAGCTGCACAGAACAAAATGCAACATCCACAAATCCGTACCAATTTTTTAAAAACTCACTGTTTATAAGCAAATCTGAAAAAGAAACGTTGCTTGGGTGTGGAGGGCTATTTGCTCTACCTTTAGCTCTTGCATTGAGAGACAACTCTCAATATCGTCCCTTTCTGTTTTAGTCACAGGGGCCCAAACGAGGCCCAAGGAGCGTATTTCTGCCAGGCCGGGGAGCGCGCGGAGCAGCCTGCGACGGCGAGCGAGCGCGACCCCATTTTGGGGCGACGTTATAGCGGCGGGGATTAAGTCATCCGTGGTTTTCGGCGTCCTCCGCGCCGATTCGGGCGCCGGGCGAGGCCGCGGCGCTCCCGTGCGTGCAGGACCTTGAGCTCGCCCGCCAGGGAGGGTTTGGGTGTAATTCAGGCGGAATCGGTGCCTTCCCGCCGCGGGGCGGCCGCCCGCTTCCCGCCGGGCCAGGCCGCAGCGGGCGGGGCCGGAAGGAGGCGGAAGTGGCCGGAAGTGGCCGGAAGGGGCGGGCGCAGCCGCGGGGCTGTGTGGTGCCGGCGGCAGCGGCGCGCAGCTCGGGCCCGGCCGCGGCGGTGAGTCGGGGGCAGCGGGCACCTGCCGGGGAGGGGGGAAGGGGGAGCGGACACCCGCCGGGGAGGGGGCAGCGGGGAGCGGGCAGGGCCCCCCCGCACCCCCTCGCCGCGCAGAGCGGGCCGGGGCCGGGGGCGGCGGCGGCGGGGCCGGCCGGGGCCCTGCAGGCCCCTCGCGGCGCGGGGCGCTTCGCCAAGCGAGTTGGTCTCGGGCCGTCGTGGCGCGGGGGGGCCGCGGCGCCTCGCTGGCGCCCGGCGAAGCGCCGCTGACCTCGCGGCTGGGCGGGGGGTTTTCCCGGGTTTCCCTCGCCTGGAAGTGGCGGGGTCCGCGGGGAAAGGCCGTGGCCGGCGCCTCGCCCCGCGGGAAACGCTCGGGAGCGTTTTGCAACGGTTTCCGCGGAAAACGCCGCGTGCGGGGGGCGGGTTTCTGGCAGGTTGCGTCGCCTGTGTCACCGGATCGCCACAGGTAACAGCTGCGAGGGGCAGACTCCGTTAATGGGGCTCTCGTTAAGGCTGGCAAGACCCAGAGGTTATGACAGGGATAGAGGTGAGGAAGGGCTGGGGCGAGGAAGGCTCCCCCCCCCCCCCCAACACGTATTTTGTGCAACTCCCGTGCGGCCGTTCTGCCCTCTTCTTGATCAAGCGTTAAATATTGCTGAAAGAAGATACCTTCAGTTCCTGTAGTTCTTCTTTGCTTTTGCAGTAAAATACATCAGTGTTTCCTGTAGCCTGCAATTTTCCTACTATTACTCTTTTCTTCTCATTATTTAGAAAACAATAAAAAGGTCCATTGTTCTCTGTGCTGATGATGCTGTAAAGTGACAGCTATGAATACTAAAATGGGATGGGACTGTTGCTTTTGCAGACATTCAGAGCCGTGGCAGACTAGTGGACAATTTTTTTGTTGAATCTTCATCTTAAGTGTGTCATTGTTATACTTCCTGAAGAAAAAAAAAATGACTCTCACTTGTAAATAAAACTTGAAGTAGTTTCCACACCATCTGAAATGGCCCATTGCCTCTGAAAACTGTGAATCAGAATTCCTATAATGATATTCATTACCCTTCTTCCCCTCACCTGCCTAACTGCAAGCATTTATTTTAATTTCTTTTTATTTTTGCTCATTCTATGAAGAGCCCTCTGGGGTTCTACAGGCTTCCTAGTCTCCTTCTTAGAGATACAACCCATATGTCTGACTTCAATTACATTCATCTTTTATGATTATTTGGCAGTTTCTTTTTTAGTCCTATCTCATGTTTCACTTTGGTGTTTGTGATTTCCAAGAGCGCATTTGTAAGTATTCTGTTCTAGTCTACAAATGTTTATGGCTTTCTTCTGTAGTTCAGGTTGGCGTGTTGTGATGATCTGTCAAGATTTGTTCTGAATATTGTAATTTTTTCAAAAATGAAGAATTTAATATTCATGCTCCAAGGTAGTATTTTTTTTTTAAGTAATGGAATTGTTGGAATAGGCCCTACTTTGAGAATATGATCTGAGAACATGTTTTTGTAAGCTAAACTGCAACTGAAATGCTTGATTAGTTGCTAATGTATGTGTTGCAGTGCTGTCTTCACAGATATACTGTTTGCTTTGCTGTTTCAAGTGCACTTAAGATCTATGTTAAATTCAAATAGAATGTCTCAGAATAACAGATGTAATAGAACTAAATACAAGTAGTATCTTGTGCAATATGTAATTTTCCTCTGTTTTTTCAGACCGATTAGTAATGGAACCAAATGATGATTAATGTTTCTGAAATTTCGTAAATGATTTGCTGTCAAACTGATTAAAATACCAAAGGAAAACATATGCTGTTAGCTCATTTTCAAACTTTCTCCCTCTCCTCAGCTTTGAAAAGATAATATCAAAATGCAGTTTCCTATCATAGAATAAACTTGACTGTAGGAGGTGTATATCATTTCACTCACAGAATTTGCTATGGATTTTGTTTTTTGTTGTCAGTGGTAACATTTCACATTGTTAAAATGATCATATGTGAAATGATAATTTTAAGTGATCATATTTGCACCATACCAAAAAAAAAATGCAAATACAGTCTTAAAAGTAGAATTTAAACACTTGTTTATAAGTTGTTTTTAGAAGAGTGTGTTTTCAAACTTGCTGTAGCTCTAAGAGCATGGTTAGTCACGGCTGCGTTGGATGGAGGTTTGTTTTCCAGCTGTTAACAGTACCCACCCAGGCACAGTGGAATGCATTTCCACTTATTGCAAGAGGTATTTTACTTGAATGTAACTGGCTACTGTTTCATAATTATTCCTTTATATTTAAAACTATCTTTAAAAGCCTGTTATCCTCTGTTATCTAAAGTTTTACAGATTTTTAGAAATAAGCATTATTCTAACTGGTTCTGAAATGAAGTAATGCCTTTTTGGCTAGAAAAGGGCAGAGCCAGAGAAGGAAAGAAATTCCTTGCTTTTTAAAATATAACAGAATTAACCGTGAGCGAATTTGTTTGCCGGTCCTTTCTGTCAGCAACATTCTCTTTAGGAGATTGTCTCCAGATACTACCAAAGCTATTGGGTGGGAATTCTGCTTCACTGCAGTCAGAAGGTGGCCTCTTAGTAAGCGAACCAATTTTATTGGTCTGTGGAGTGGCGTACAAGGCTCCACAGAAGTTACAAAATGATACTTTGCTTAAGGAAGGTTATGACGTAATGGAAGCCAGGGTTGTCAGAGACATTTTGAAGTGATAACCATCTGTTGTTGACGCGATACTAGAAAATTACTTTCATATTTTTGTTAAGGAGGTATGAATAAATAAGTTGATGTCTGTAGAAATAGTTGGCATCCAAAGATGGTCACATGTCCATTAAACTTTGTTATTAAAAGTTTCTGTATGCTCGCCACTGATTATTTTTGAGGCAACCCTTGAAATAACCCTAGAATAGTTGGTATTTTTGTCTTCATTGTGGCTTGTGAACAGTGATTGCTAGAGTTCTTATTGTTCTGCTTTTATGGTGTTTTTAATACAGGCCTGAAAATTTGAATATGTTTATACTGCAAAAACTTTGCTGCTTTCCTTAATTTTGTCATTCTGTGACTTTTATATGTTAGCAGCATAATGATTCTTGATATTGATGCAGAGCCTCTAACGGTTTTTATTTCTTTCATTTGACACTTGTATGAATTGTGTAGTTTTTTTCCTATGTGATAAGAGCAGATTTAATATCTCTATTCAAATATTATTGGTGTGCCTTTACAATTAGCTGTCAATTTTTTTCCCATTTTAATAGGCGTTTTCCTTTAAGCACTGCCAGCTGATACTACAGCTGTTTTTGGTGCATTTGGATACCTCTAATTTTAAAACTACTTTTCCTATGGTGATGGAAATTTAACCCTTATTGCTGTCACTTGATCTGTATTTGCCGAGTAATCCTGTTCATATTAATAGTTTGAATCTTGCCTCTAATTATATTTTCAGTAATGCATAAAGATTTTTTTTTTTCTTTCGTTCATGAGCTTCATAGGTAGAAAAGGATCACTCCAGGTTAATATAACTAAACTCTGGGAAGTTATTCTCACCTCAGTAATATGAGCAGTTCTCTTACATCACACTGTTTGCACTGGTTTGTAGGCTGAGTAGATCATTTTTCTAAGCCTTGTAGAGGCTTTTCTTGATCGGTGTTTTGTTCAAGCAATAAATAAATCTGCTGACGTGTATGTTCTGCCGTGTTTGCTTATTCTTGACCTTTGCTTTTCAGACATCCAAGCGACAGTTTCAGTCATGATGTGATTAGGTGTTTATGCATTGACAAGCTTATTTGATTTTTATTCTTAAATTTTTCTTCTGTTACGTTTGATCAGTTGTTCAAAATAATGTAGGAAGGAATTATAGGGCTAGTCATGAAAAACAAGGATTCCTAACACTTTGTCATCTTGAATCAGGGGAGGCAAATGTGGGCTGACCAGATTTCAGAGCAAGGAAAGATAATGAAAATAATCTTTTCTCTTCTTTCCCTTTTATATTTCTGGGATATATCTATTATTGCGTAGTGGAAAAATTCTGCTCATTGTCATGAGTGTAATTGTTATGAGGCAGACAGACATGTAGATTTTGATCTGGCACTGACCTGGGGTTCAGCTACTTTGTGCAGTGTTCCAGGTTAAAAGCTGTCCTAAGGCAGCTTGTGAAACCACAAGACATCGCTGCAGCGTAGAAACAAATGCTAATACAAGGGAAGGCTGCAGCCAGTGGAGGGCTTTGTCGGGAGGCCTTTGGAAGCCTCACTCAGCAGTTCAGTCCGGTTTCTCAAAAATATTTGGACTCTAACTTCCACTGCCTTTAGCAGGAGTTGAGTGCCCCAACAGGAATTAGCTGACTAAATACTTCTAAGGATCTTGCCCTTTAGTCTTTCAAAAGATTTTCATACTAGATACTAGTTCACTATGCCCAACTGCTTTCAGTGTGATTATCCTTACTTTAGATAATGAGCAAATTAAGATGAAAGTTAAGAAATTAATTGCTCACAGGTGCGCAATGAATGGAGTGACAGGCTGCATTCTTGCAGCTCAAAACATTGCTTCAGAAATGATGGTTGTTTCACTTCTGTGCTACACGAATGTTGATCTCCTCAGAACATTGAGGATGTGAGAGCACCCCTCCAGTGCCTCTGCTGTGGATGGCTGCGAAGGGATTGCCCTGTCTCCAGTTGCAGAGAGATGTCTTCTGGGACAAGAAATTATGCTGTGTGGTCCTGTCCTGGCCACTGCTTACTTCCCAAGGACTAGCGGCAGTATAGTTTTTCCCATTCTGGCCACAATGAATGGATATTTGAGGGAAGACCAGAGCTTCATCCTGATAATGAGGGGTATCTTACCTGTAATGGTCAGAGAAAGGCAATAATCTGTTCTTCCAGATCAACCTGAACTTTGGAAGTAGGATTTCTTCAAAACCACGGAAACCTGCCTCCCAAACTACAGACTTGTCCGATATTTTGCCAAGAAGGTTCTAATCTAGAGAACTCCTCTACAGAGAGTGATAGCTTGGGATCTTTGTAGATTGCATGGTTATATCATGTTTGTGTGCATGATTAATAGAAATCCTTGTCGATTAAAGGCCTTAAACCCTCTTGGCAAATGGTTGTATGGGGCTAGTGCAACTAGGATGTTGTGTATAGTCATCCTGACTCCTCTCAACTCAACTTTCTTTTCTTGAGTCTAGTCTGAAAGATTTCAGTTAGAAACATGATGTTCTGGAGTCCTTTTAAAGAGTGTTTTACATTTAAGCTTTAAACTGTGGAAGTGTGTATAAGGCAGTACAGTAGGGTCACAACTTTTAAATAGCATTTCCAGTGCTTTGTGCTAAGTGGTAGTTTTCCATTACAAGCCAAACAGGTTATGTGCACACAATAGTTTTTTTTTTTTTTTTTTTTTTTTTAAGAACTTTTCTGGATTCAACTTGTTAGACTTCTTCAGGGCTTATCACCTCTGCTTCAAACCTAGCAGCTCCGGAGCATGGCTGGAATGCAGACTCTGCACAGCCATCCCTGCGCCGCCCTCTCAGAAGCACCGTTTTTCCTTGGTTGGAAAGTGTATGTCAAGATCCCATATGAAATCTTCAGTGGAACATCACACACCTCCGCAAAACCATACTTAAGATAAAATTCTTTTTACTTACGTTGCTAAGACCTTCTGTCCTTTCAGCATTTTCTGGGGGAGGGGGAAGGTCTTTGCTGTGAATCAGGTGGTCTGCATTTTGTTGTCCATTTCTACATTAATTCCTTAATAGGTTGCTGGGTCACTTAATCTGTCTCTGATACAGTTTACCAAAACTAAATTGCTTTGGATTTTTCATCCAGTACTTTGAATTCCTTTGTTTTCTGTAGATATATTACAATGTTTAATGTACTGTTCTAACTGAGCTTAAATGCATTTTATTTTCTGTTTATTTCAGACTATAAGATTCAGATATGTCCTTCATATTTGATTGGATTTACAGTGGTTTCAGTAGCGTATTACAGTTTTTAGGTAAGTTTGTTGTTGTTGCATAAAATATCTGTTCACCTCTGCTATCTTCAAACATATGACTGGTTAAATAATATTTGTTTTGGTGTACATTCAGCAACACTCAAACAAAAGATTCATTTATCAAAATCGCGTATTTCCAGAGCATGCTCTCCACTCATTCCTGTGTTAATCCTTTAACCTCTAGAAAAAGTACCTTTTTTTTTTTTTTTTTTGAAAATAATAGGTTTGATTCCCTAATTATTCTACCTTTAAACTGGTGTAACTCAGTTGACTTTTATGGAGTTTCTCCTGATTTTTCACTGTTGTGAAGAACTGGACTCAGTTATTTTAGTTAACATCTCAGTTCTTTTGCACATTGGGGTATTACTTGAGAGCTCAAACATGAGGGACCATTGCCAAACACTAATGCCAGATTTTTGAAGCCCTTGCTCATGTTCAGCAGTGCTTTATTCTGTGACTGATGTCACTGAAATCAGTGTGACTATTAGAAAGTTTACTGGTATCAGCTGAAGAGTGTCAGGACAGTATTTTCTGGCCACAGAAGAGCCTGCAATCCATGTTGATCCAAGGTGAAATACTACATTGTGCAAAACAGAAAAACAGGAGGAAAGAGAATATTAGAATACTAAAAAGAGGAACAGAAGTTATAGGGAATATAGGTAAAAGGCACAGTTTACAAGTTTCAAAGATTTTAAGTAAATAAAAAGCAGTTGAGATTAATGAATCATGGCAAGCTCTGCCACCTGCCTTTTATCAGTTGAAAGTTTAAACTTTTTCACTGAATGTTAGAACCTTGGCCTACTATCGAAATATTAGCCAGTGAAATTTTAACTAAGTTGACTAATCTTTCTTATCTCCTCTTACTTAGTCAAGCGGTGATTACTGCATGTTAGTCCACTTTCCTATACCCTGCACATACAAAGTCTAATTCTAGTGAGAGACACTAAAGCTTGAAATAGAACGGAGAATTATGCTCAATATGTCCCTGTTATTCTAGAAAAAACACTTTCTCTTTTTATTCTCGTATACATTTTTTTCAGTTGAAGAAGGTTTGAACAGATTATAGCATTTGAGAGACTCCCTGCAGTGCCTTGTGCTATTTCTCATGAGGCCAGCTAGATCCCTTTGTACGTTCTAAAACTATATCTGTGAAAAGATGTATTTCTTAAGGAATCTGTTTGTGTATACTCTGGTTTTTACATCGCTAATAGTTGAAGTATTACTGCTTGTTCAGTTCACATTGTTATGAAGAACTCTCAGAAAGTATTTGTGAAGACTTTCAGAGAGACCAATGGTGCCTGAGTTGGGAGCAAATGTTCCAAAATGTCCAGACTGAATGTGGCAAAAGCTTATTGCTTTATTATAGTTTAGTACTCTTTCATTTTACTTGTAAGGATGAACTGTAGTTTATCCTGTGACATAAGTCAATATATGAAAATGTTTCTCCACTTCTTCTTTCTCTGTAAACATTAATACTTTCTCCTCTACTCTGTAGTTTAATAGTTGATGTAATTTGGGCATTTGAGGAGGTGATTTGGGGGAGTAAGAGATATTACATTTGGAAAAGAACTGGGAAGGCATACTCTACGATAAGATACCTGTAGCAGTAAAGATTACCAATGAAATAATCTGAAGAATATGAAAGAATATTCTTTCCTGTACGTTATAAAACATGCCCTGCTGGAATGCGATTCCAGAGATTAGTTTAAAGGTAGGGGGAAAGGTGAGCAAATAGTAGCAGTGTAAAGGTCAGCCAGATAGAGGCATATATGAGCCAGGAATGCTGCAGCATCTAAGGGGGTGTCTGAGTTACCATCTGTATAACGCCATTATTTAAAATCTCACAAAATAAAGCAAATATGAGAATAATACATTTGATCAGAAGCCATTGCCAGTTTAGCCCTCACTGGGTGTAAGCTGGGAAGGAGCTCTTCTCGTCTGAAGCCTTCCTCTTTTGACTAAGTGATGAGCACTATGGTTTCCCATTCTTAGAAGAAAAGTCTCAGTACATGAACCCATGAATCAGTGTAAGAAGTAATACAAAAATTGGATGGTACCCGTGGGTCTCCAGATGTGGCTGCCGGACTGGGCTAGGCTGTGTGACCACAGAGGGGATGTAGCAGAACAGAGACCTCGGAGCAACCTGAACCTCTTCTGGCTGGAAGAAAAAAATAAAACAGGGGCTCCAGAAACTGATGTTTGTGGGTCATCCTGCTGGCCGCTAGCCTTGTTACCTACGACCTGGGGAGCCTTTTTAACGTGACCTTTGAACTGCTGCAAGACCTGCCTTTTCTGCGGCCCTGCCGGTGGCTCGGGGCCAGAGGCAGGTTTCGGCATGTGGCCAGCGGATCGGGTTAGTTGTTCCTGCGGCAGGCTGCGCAGCGAAGCGTGGGCACTGTGGCAACGGGATGGCTCGACTTCAGCGGTGAAATCCGATCGTGTACTTCCTGAAGTATTTCTGTCCCATCACAGGGGTTGAAAAATAAGCTGCTCTTCAGTGTATTGCAAAGTACCAAGATACAATGAGATTTCCTAGTAAAAGATCCTGGTGACTTAAAGATCCCCACATTACAATATTTGGCTGTATTTTGCAGCTCTTTTGACACAAAAAGAGAGTGAGTTCTGTTGGGAATGTAGCCCAATTTTGTCTTTAAAGAAATATTAATTTCAGCAAACACTCCTTTTTTCCCCCCCTTCTTTTAGTGCTTCTGAGTATTCTGCCTTCTTCAGTGCTCTTGAAGACTGTGGGGCCAGTAGTGGTTCCTAAGGAAATGTGTAGTGTGTAGTATCCAGGCCACAGCTCTTTGAAGAGGGAATAGGGGAAGATTTACTGCTTAAAAAAAGGCACAGCTAAAAATTTCTTGTTTCATTAGGTTTTCAGTACAGAATGTGATTTTTTTTAAATGGAATCTTATCTTAAATTTGTTTTATTTTGAGTGTTGGTAAGTTTGAAGTAGAGAAAAATAATGCTGATACAGGATGTAGTGCTGGCAAATTTAAGAAAATCACCCTTTGAAAAATCTCAAACTTGAGAAAAAATAATATTAATATTTTACACAGCCTTCCTTTCCTTTACACCAACTGTTGTATTTACTGTTATAAATAGAGAAATAAAGGGGAAAGTGCATTTTTATAAAGATGACTGTTAGTGAATGTAAAACTTCTTATTCCTGTTATTAAAGTATTCTCACTTGACAGCAAGTGTGTCAGAACTGCACTGCTGATGCCATTCATGACAACCGTACAATTCAGCTGGGGGTATGGGTGAAAATTACTTTTGTCAAAATAATACGTGGGCCAAAACAGAAGAATTCATAAATATACGAGTTATGAATATTGATCTTGAAACTGGTTTCTCTATAATTTACCTATTGTGGCCTGAACTCTTTTCACTTAGAACAAATTTTTAGTCATAACCGTGGAGGTAGCTGAGCACAACATCCTCTGCTTCAAAGCCAGGACTGCTGATATTTTAGTTTGCTGTTTGCGATATACCCTAAACCCCTGCCCCACGCATCCCGGGAGGTTCCACCTTCTGAGAGCAAATGGTTCTTCTGCTAGGGCAGAGTAAACTACACTGGCAAAATTTAGTCCTTTTTTTTGTTTGTTTATTTTTTGTGTTTTTGTTTTTGCTAAGGTAGTGTCACATATGTAAATGCATTTACATTTTTACATCAGTTGTTGTGTGTCTTCCCCCAAAATGCTGCTAGGTGTCACATAAGCTGACAAGGTGCAGGTGTAAGTGCAGTCTTGTACTAGTAGAAGAATCCCAGTAAAGGGCACTGATAAGGTGTACCGTGAGGCTTGGCCAGTCTGTATTTTGTACCGTGACTGTAAAACTCTGGTCTTGCAAGCAAACTGATCGCTAGTGTTAGAAATCCAGCGACTGCACGCAGCTGCGTTAATTAGCAATCACACCCCTTTTCACTGCTGACTCTTGCACCTGTGCTGGCAGGGATCTGTAGGACATGCAGGAAGGTGTTTGATTTTGCAGATTAGCGGTTCCCACATAATCTGAGAAGGGCTTATGTTTAGGAGTGCTTGAGTATACGAATGCTGTCAGTCCAGATGTACGTATTTTATATGTACGTGATTTGTATTCCTGTCAGCCAATGTTGTTATGGTAATACTTCTACTGATTTAACTGATCATTCAGTAGGTCCTTCTTTTTCATAGGACTGTACAAGAAATCAGGCAAACTAGTGTTTCTTGGACTGGACAATGCTGGAAAAACTACACTGCTGCACATGCTCAAAGACGACAGACTGGGACAACATGTCCCCACGTTACACCCCAGTAAGTTAATATTCCTAATTCCGTAGCAGTAGAAAGTATTTAAAGTATTACAGGAAAAAGCAGTATCTTACTATACACTGTGAGACTAGCAATATAACCGGGGAGAAACAAAGGACTTCCAGGGGTCAGAACCCCTTCAGGCAAATCACAATCCATAGACAGTTCAAGTAATATTAAAAACAAAAATATATGGGATAGTTCAATGTGGTTTATTTAAAGTTAAGAGGCAAGTAACAAGCAGAGAAATGGAGTTGTGAGTCTAGATTACAGAAGTTGCAGTTAGACAGCAGCTTCTCTATCTAGCCGAAAAATTAGCATTTATGTACGGGTTCAATTTTTGTTGACTAAAAAGTTGCTATGTAATTGTTATTGTGGTAGCCTTGCCAGAGAAAAAGTTCAACTGAGGTTAAAATGGGATTGGTGAAGTCCAGTAAGGACGTGATAAAGTGGGGAAGGACATGAAGAGGAGAAACCTTGAACAGTATTTTACATGAAATTTCATCATCGTGGTAAACCAGATGCCAGAGCCAACTATTTTGTGTGTCACGTTTAGGGATAAATAATGTAAGAACATTCTCTGTTATTTTCTTAGTATTGTATATATTTTACATGTGTTTTAATGGTTAATAGCATTTCGTTGTTATACAAATGTGTGTCATTGATTTTGAAAGAAACCACATTGGTCTGGTTTGGTTTTGGAATAACAAAATACTGAAAACCACAAAGACAAAAGTAAAGTCTGCATCCCAGAAGGTTAGACTATTCCAATGTTTATATAATCTTCAGAAACATAATTCTGTGTGTTTCTAGCTTCAGAAGAGCTGACAATTGCTGGTATGACTTTCACTACCTTTGATCTGGGTGGACATGCTCAAGGTAAGAGAATATGTTGACTCATATAACTGCACTGAATTAAGTCAGTTTGTCTCAAATCAGAGATATAACTATGCTGCAAAAATTAATGTCCCATGTTTTCTTTGACAGCATAAAAAGCATTCCCTACTCTGTTGTCTGTCTCCACCATACATTGCACCCCATCATACAGTTTGGAAGGAGCTGCAGTAGAGCAGAAATATCTGACTGATATCTGTATTTTGAGGAGGGGTAGTTTGTTTTTGCTTCAGCAAAACTTAACCTTTAACCCCTGTGGTTTAAACTTAATCTTTACCTTAACCTTTGACCTGTATGGTTTAAATTTACCTTTGCTGACATAATTCTTGGGGTAACAGAAAAGGTTTCAGTATATAAGTGTGCGTGTGGGATAGATAAATCAGAGTGGTGATAACAGTAGAGGAAATGATATTTTTGCTCCATTATTTCAAGCTCTATAAAACATGAAATTTCATCCTAAAGGCTGACAACATAAGCTAAGACTTCAAAAAAAAAAAAAAAAAAAAAGGAAAGAAGGAAAAAAAACCTATTGCCTCTTAACTATTGATGTGCATTATTCTGAACTTTGAGATAATTTCTCTTGTTTTTAATTCACATTTTCCCTACAGCTCGCAGAGTGTGGAAAAACTATCTGCCTGCTATTAATGGCATTGTGTTCTTGGTGGACTGTGCAGATCATGAAAGATTGCTTGAATCAAAAGAAGAACTTGATGTAAGCTTAAATAAGTTTTTGAAAGTTTGAACTTTAACTTCTAAGAATTAAACTCAATATCCAACAGAACTCTCTTGCCACCTAGTCATGAGTACCAGCAAGTTGACTTTCTGCATCTTTGTTCCCATCTAGTTGTATTTTGGTTCTGGCACCCTCTCCTTAATATGCATTGCTGTATGCATCGTAAGGGCCCTGGTAGGTGATATAACTTCATTCTGCCAGTTATATCAATATCACTCCATTTGTGATATATTCTCTATTAGGAATAGATAATTTCATTTCTTTTTCCCCAAGCACATTAAATGATTCCCATCAATTAATTCTGATGTGCCAAACAAGCAAATTTAGTCTAAGCATGAGATTTTGCTTCTGTTGGTGTTTAGAAAGTCCAAGATTACCAGTATTTAATGCCATTCCACTGTTAACATTTTATCTCACTGTAAACCCCTGAAACAAACTGTATTCTAAATTAGTCTCTCCTCTTTTCTCTTTTTCTTTGCAGTCACTAATGACAGATGAAACTATTGCTAATGTGCCTATCCTAATTCTTGGTAACAAGATTGACAGACCTGAAGCCATCAGCGAAGAGAGGTTACGAGAGACGTTTGGTCTGTATGGCCAGACAACAGGAAAGGTAATGCTTCTTTTCCTGTTAGGGAGCTTGTGTTTGCCTTAATTTCTGTGTTGACCCCAGTTCACTCCAGCTACACAGTGTTTTTTTAGTTTATAAAATACTTAGCCCGTGTCAGCCGTATATGGAATAAATTCTGGAGTCTCTGTCTTTTGTATTAGGGACATCTCTGCTGCAGCTTTTATTTATCATTTTCAAAGCCACATTAAAAGCTTAATTGTACCTATAGGGTATTTTTTAGTACTTACTTTCCTATACTTCTACAGAGTAAGCAAGTTTTCAGAGGCTATAGTTCTGGTAAGAACTACAAGAGAAAAATTAGAAAAGTCACTTACTGAAAGATTTTATCAATTTAAAGTGCAGATTTAGTACAGTATGTTACTTAATGTATTTATCTAAGGTTTAGAAGTAGATTTATAACATTTTAGCAACCTGAGTTTGTAGGAGGGTTGTGAAAAAAGTTCCTACTGGCACCTGTAGCAATAAGGTAGATTTATATTATGAATCTTTGCAATATTTGAACTTTTAAATTTAAAGTAAATACAGTATACTGATTGTAGCAGATATTTGGGTACAGGGGATTAGAAACGGTTTGCTCCATTGTTGTTTGTCCTTGGAAAACCACCTCGCTTGATGCAGTGATGTTACACTAGCTGCTCTGCAGCTGACGATCCATTCGGGTGTGACTTCCATCCCAGCTTACATGAGACACCCAGCAGTGGGGCTGTGCTAAGACGGGTGCCCCGACTTGTAATTCCTCTTCACTGTATGTCCTGAGGTGCTTCACACAGAGTTCAGTGCAGCCAGAGGTTATGCTGAGCAGAAATAAATCCTTACCTCCTTGTTTTCTGAGGGAAAAGCATCTATGCAGGTGCTTGCTCTTGCGCTCTGGTTTCGTGTACTTCATGCTCTCCAAATGTGGTGGATGCACATGAAAATATGCACAGCGTATTTCATAAGTGACTCTAATCTTGGTGATGTCAACTTTTTTGGCTAATTTATTTTCTAAAATTCTAGTATTTTAACACAAGTTAAATAATGACATTCCATAGAAACAAATGTTCGTGTAAAGTAGCCATCTTTTTATAAAGATACTGTAATTTGGAATGCTTCTATCTCTTTTCAGGGCAGTGTACCATTGAAAGAACTGAATGCAAGGCCACTAGAAGTGTTTATGTGTAGCGTGCTGAAGAGACAAGGCTATGGAGAAGGATTTCGTTGGATGGCACAGTACATTGATTAATGCCAAAATCACATTAGTATATTGTCCCATGTCTGAATATTAAGTCTACTCCTTATTTGATCACTCAGTGTACGTAACTTGAATTCATTTGACTGTTTAGTTATAAAAACATGTTTTAGATAATTATATCACCTATGCTAAATTGTGTGAGGATTGAAAAATTATTTCAAGCAAGTTTGTAAGTTTAAGTACCACAACATGTTAGCTTTCTAATCCCATACAACATTCTTTTGCAACTTTTAATTTAACAAGTCTCCAGCACCATTTTTTGACAGAGCAACTTTCCAATACAGTATGTTTGAATGCACTTTTTAACAGCTAAAAACTACAGACATGAAAAATATTTAATGCTTATCATGTTAAATTTTTTTATGTACTTTTTTGAAACTGGTTTTATAACTTTAGAGTATATAACCATCTTTCAAGGAATAATAAATAATTAGCTGATGGATAATTGCATGATGCCTTACAGTTTTCAATAATATACTTTCTTATGCAACGTCATGCAATAAATTTAAATCCAGTTTTTGGCATCTTTAATGGAAAATGTTTCATTTTAATGTGTCTTAATTAGTAAGGCTGTCTGATGATCTGAATATGTGGGATATTTTCCTGAAATGTAGAAGGCTACAAGGTAGTTCCATTGTATGTTAAAGAGTAAGGGGGATTGTTTTTTGTTACCAGACTACCAAATTGCATTTGTTTTAGGATTTTACATTAACAGAAGATAAATCTAGTCATATGCCCTTATAACCGCCACCTTTAAAAATATATATAATGTAAATCAGCTGTGCCAATGTAAATCTTGAACTAGTGACAAAAGTGATTTTACTCAGTTGGTATCTTGAATTAAACCCCCGAAATAACACAAGAAATACAAATTTTACTGAAGAAATTAAAAATAGTACTGCACTAAATAGTCTGTGCTTAATTCAATTAGATTTGGTTCTGCCTGAGGATTTGACTGTGAAATTGCCAGTAAACATTTTGTCATTGTTGCTTGTAAAAATCTGTCAGCTCGCACCCGATTGGACAGTTTCACTTTTGATGTTCTGAATTGGGACAAGATGGATTATCTTCTACAGTTTTGCCCTGAAGCCTAATCAGTATGGCAGTCGCTGGAGGCCCAGGTGGCTTATTCCTGGCTAGAATTCTGTTATCTTCAGTACTTGTTTCCAGACTTTTATGACGGTTCTTTCCCCA
Source organism: Apteryx mantelli (assembly GCF_036417845.1). NCBI lineage: Eukaryota > Metazoa > Chordata > Aves > Apterygiformes > Apterygidae > Apteryx > Apteryx mantelli. The sequence goes on along the minus strand of NC_089991.1, from coordinate 3,932,635 downwards.
TCTTTGAGTGCATTAGTTGTCTGAGAGGAAAGCAGATTATTTTCAAAGAAGGAGTGTTGACTCACGTGTGTATATCAGCTTCTTGTTGGTATTAGGTGACATTGCCATGGAACTGTGATTTGTGTTTGTGTGCTGTAGGATGTTTTGCTCTGTAATCTATCTACTGAAGGTACGGTTTCAACCCCGGAATCACCATTTCACTGAGGTGGGTTTGAGTTTCACTGCAGAGTTTAAGTTTTGCTCATGTAAGAGTAAGAACTGATCAAAATGTTTTTACTGAATCCCAAGACTGGGACTTCTTTTACTCACTGTTGTAGGTCTTTTCCAAGATGCTCTAGGCCTTATGTTTTCAGTATCCATGGCAGCAAATATACTTCTGACTGTCTTGACTTCATCAAGAATGTTGTCTCTTGACCTACTGGGCTTGACTTTCAGATTTAAAGCTTAGAGGCTCACAGTGAATAGATGAGATGTGCTCCTTGCCCAGATCTGCGCTTGTATGATTGAATATTGATCAGTTCCTCACAGTCCTAAACTGTACATATGAATAAGATGAATAATTCAGAACCTAACTAACATAAATTCTATTTATAACTGAAATTCATTACCGCACAATCATATAAAAACGTTAAGCCTAGTTTGTGCATGGTAAAGTTCACAAGTGATGGTATCAGGTAGCTTTTTCAAATGACCAACGTAAGAGAATTCTTCATTTAAGCTAGTGATCAGCTGTAGAGTAGCGTCTGTGTTGCATAAATCAAAACTGCAGGTAAGAAATGGCCCATTACCAGTGTGTGGACATTATTTATGCAAGTTCTTGCTACGTTCAGCAGGTATATTTGAGGACATGCCTTTTTCTAAATTTTTCTGATAATAGTTAAAATGCAGTGAAAAACAGCTAAATCAACTGATGGTGTAAATATTAAAAATACTTCTTGCAGTCATGCCATGATGTTGGTACGGAAAACCTGGGATTGCGTTGCCCGTGCTAATGGAAATGAAGCTGGAAGCGGAGGTGTTCTGCTGCCCCTCTCCTCACTGGCGTGGGGGTGCTCGCAGATCGCTGCTGCTGGCTGAGCCGTTGTGGGGGCGTTGAAGCAGAGCTGGGGTCCTCATCAGCTGTTATTTCAGCCAACTGGAATAACATTAGCGGAAAGAGATGATAGTATTAAGAATTCAAAAAAGTGTGGAGGTGATAATGCTTTAAAAGTGTATGTTAAGAGCAATTCTTAATGTTATGGAAATATTCAGATTTCATGTTTCATACTGTAAGATGCTAGTTTAAACGTGGTGGTTGTAATAAGGGCGTGAAGAAATTTGGACCGTTTGTTGATCCATCTGGGTATTGTGATGGTTCCCATTGTGGGAATAGCTGATCACCACTCAGTTAAAAACACAAATAATCTCACTCTGTTTCCTTTCATTCAGTAGAAGAAATACCTTTTTCTTCCGTAGGTTGCATTCTGTTGTGCATATGAACGTGATTGGGTGTTGTGTGTCTTTGTGTGAAGACTTTATTGATGGAAAGATGTACCGATGAAATGAGAGGTTTTTTTCTGGTGGTTTTCATCTTCCCCCCACCTCCCATCCCATTCTGGAGGTTGCTTATTCCTATGATTGTGATCAGGCTTATTTATAAAGGAAGCAACTTTCACATCCGGATCCAACTCCTATGAATTTTTGTTTGCACTCTTGACTATGCAGATTTCAATTAAACATCACTCTAAAGAATGTGAGATGAAAAAGAAAACTGTCATTAATAAAGATGTTATTTATGAAGTGTCTCAAATTTGTTTTTACATCACTAAAGTTCTTTAAGATAAATGAATGCAGATTTTTATGGTAACTACTCCTGACAATATGGACTGTATTTCATTGCAGTGACCCCATACAGTAGCATCTGTGAGTTGAATAAGATTTATTTGGCTTGAATTTAATTGAACTTTGGTTTTAGAATGTACTGTATAATTGAGAGGCATTGTTGTATTTCTGTCTTGGTTTAATAATTTTTTTTAGCAACAGTTATTGAAGTTGGAGATGGGAAGGATCTTTGAGTTTTCTCATTTATCCTCTTGCCAGGTCAAGATTATTTCGTGAGGTATATTATTTAATTCTGTGTTCAGTGTTCAGGTGCTGTCTGTGATGTGCCAAAGATGACCTGTGGCATTCACTGGAATATAATACCTGCATGTATGTGAGCTTTATTGTATTTTAATAATTGGAATTGAACATCGAATAGAACATTTTGCATCTACTGAGTCAGCTCAGAAAAATGCGGCTACTGTTCTTCAGTCACAGTGAATTCACAGGTCTGCTTATATTAGAACTGTTTTGCTCTCTTATTTGTACTGTGAGAATATTTGGTTGCTACCAACCAGAGTCCAATATTTCTATTGACTACAACATGCTCAGATTTATTGTAAATAATGTAATGATTAGTTATGGACTTAAGAGCTGTATTAAAAACGGCAGAATCCACTGGCTCTCAGTGGGGACATGTAACTTATCTGCTCTTAGATAAACCACTTTTTCCACTAGTATCTCAGTGTGGAAGTATGCATTTTCTGTTTTGAAACGTGAGTGCTCTAATAAATGTTTAAAAGCATAATTAATATAAACTGCAGAAGAAAAGCTAAAGATGAAAATGTTCTTTAACATGTTCTTAATGTGATATTATTATTATTATGTTATTCCATCACATGCTTGAAACTTACATGTCAGGAATAGCAAAATAAAATTCTGACTTGGAGTTTGAAGAAAAGGAGTTTTAAATGGGTAGTTCTTGTCAAATAATTGCATTATTCAAAACAGGAAAAAAGTGTGCTGACTTAGTACACACTTTAATGATGAGTTTGGGCTTCCTCAGCTGGGTACAATAATAAATCAGCCTCTTGTTTTCTAAGGTTGCTCTTCAGGTATGCATGGAAGCAAATCCTCAACTCAGAAAACCTTGAGTATGAAAAAATGATGTTTCCTTTGCTGCAATTTTAAAATGAGTTAGAAAGATCCAGTCTTATAAGCAAATAATATCTGTGCTAGAATTCAGCTGACCTCTGGGGTCCTCAGCTCTGCAGTGCTGATGGGACGATACTGCGTGGGAAGTGCCCCTGAATTTAGGTGCTCATCAAACTGAGGCCACCAGCCACTGTTTGCTTGTGAGCCTGTCGTGTTCGACACAGCCCCCCGGAAAGTAACCTACTGTAGGAGAGAACTGTTCTCCAATCCTAAGTATGTGTTCTCCTCAGTTTACATTTTCCAAAGTATGACTTATTTGGCTGTTGCTGAAGTAAAATTAGAAATTCTTTGCTGGTAGGCAGATATGGTAAAATAATGAATGATAAAAAAATATCCCTCTGTTTTCTTAAGACCCCATTTCTTATGGCAAGTGTCCCACCACATTAAGTAACTTACAGTATTTTGTAGCATTTAATGTCTTTTATTCCAGGATCTCAAAACTTTCTACATGCTAATGAGGCCTCAACATCCTTTTGAGACAGAGAAGCTTTTCTTGTCCTTATTTAACCTGTGAAGTAAGTGAGGTCCAGAGGGATTATGTCCTGCTTGGTCACTGCCTGAATAAAAAGAACTGGAATTCCTCTGTCCTCCTGACCACCAACAGCTTGGAATGAAGCAATACCTCATTTGGTCTGGGCACTGTTTGTCCATGCTCTAGAGGGAACATTTCATCATGTGCAAGCTACTAAAGATACTGCACAGAGCACTTCTAAAACAAGGACTTTTGGGGTCGCTTCCTGTCATATCTATGTACATAGCAGCAAAGATGCTCTAAGCTTATGCTGTTTGCTGTCAGCTGTACTGCACCGAACTGTGACAATGTTTAGTAGGTGACAGGTTGAAAGAACAGCACAAGAATTTGCAGTGTGTGGAGCAGGTGCAAAGCTTGAATCTAATTCTGATTTCTGATTTTCTTTTTGAATGTAAAATGTATATTAATGCTATCCTTGTAAAAGGATAATTTCTAGGGATACTTTCAGCATTTGGGTCCAAATGCCTGTTGTTGGTACAGCTGTCCATTAGCCTGTCTGCAAATAAGAATTTATTTTGCTTGGTTGGTTTTCCTCCCTGCGAAGGTGGTACTTTACTGTCAGAGTGATTTGATTAACTCACTGGAGCAGCAGCACTAGCAGTAGTGTAAGTTAACAAACCCATGGCAGTAGCTTGGGGCAGATACGAGCTGTTAGTAGTTTAAGATTTAATCTTAGCAATTTAATTATACTTGAATACCCAGTCCTAGAAGTAGATAGAGCCGTTTTCTGTTAACAACAGGCATAGTGTGACAAGCTATTGATCTGGGAAGGGATCAGACTGGCCCTTCCAGCAGTATTTCCGGATGGAGAGCTGGTGGGGAGAACCTAATCTTTTAAAATCATGTCAAGAGGATCTGAAGTAGTTTGGATTTTGTTAGTTTGGATACGGAGCTTCTGAGCGAAGGAAATTGCTTTTTAATAAGAATGTGGCTGTGAAGAGGAAGGTCAGAACTTGTTTAAAAGTTAGTGTTAATTAAAACCATTGCTCGCGGCGGTAAATCATGCGGCGGCGTTGCAAAGCAGGCTCATCCCGTAAGTAATAAATAGGCTGGACAAAGGGACGAGAGCTCACAAATGTGGAATCCTTTTAGATATCATTGCAAAGGCTGACACAGGCTGCCCTGGAGGGTCGCGTAAGGATCTTCGGAAAATATCTGACAAAGTTCCACGCTGGCAACTAACAGCTGGGGGAACAGCTGTGCGGTGAAAGAGGGGGAAAGATTAATTGGGTTGAAAAACGTCCTCTTGTCGGTGGAAGAGGGAAAACAGTCCTGGTGAAGGGAGCTCTTCCCGCTGCTGTGCTGCAGCTCGTCCGTGGGACGATCCCAGGGCCGGCGTTTGGAAACGCTGGGGCTTGTGAGACTACGAGGGGGGGGGAGAGAAAGCGGCTAGTGACGGGAGCCGTGTTTCCAGCGAGCGTGTGCACGCTCCCGTCAGTGCCAGGGTTCGTCGGGGTGGTTTTGAAATCCTTCTGGCATCCTGCAGTTAACCTGAGCAGCAATGCTGGGTTTTGCCGCGTAATTGAAAACACGGCTGGCGCTCGACTGAGCGCTCCCCAAGGACGGAGCTGAGCTCTCTTGTTTAATGCACCTGACTTCTGACCCGAGATAAGCACAAACTGTGCAATTTAAAACCAGATTTTAAGCGCTCTCATGCCTGTTGGCATTCAGAGCTCAGTTCTGAGTTCAGCCTGGATTATTGCTTCCGAATCCAGAGACCGATTGCCACTCTCCCTCCGCTTTATCGGAGCAGGGTTTTGGTTTAGGTTCAGTTAACTTAGACCTGTAAAAGGAGAAGACTCCTATGCAAATGCTGTGCCACTTAGCTCCTCTACTCCTTGCTACGTACACGTGTCTGAGATGTTTTAAACAGAACTTTTCAAAATATAATGATTACTGATGTGTATTAGCATCAAATTACAGGGGATATTTAGTGAAAGCATGGGGTCATAGTAGGTTTTAAAGGCTAAAAAAAGAATCAAAGGAAAGGAATTTGCTGTAGAAAAAAAATTTTTTTTTTTGCTTTACTGAATAAATAATTACAGGAGATCGTGTAGGAGAAACTCAGATGTGCAGCTACAGCGAGGAGAGCAACTGGGGTTCGAGGTGCTGCCTGGAGAAGCAGTATTTAGGCAGAACAGAAGGAAGCAGAGCTAATAATATAGTTTGTTTTCTTAGAGCTTATGTTTCGCTACTAGCATCTGATACGCTTGTAGAACTGCTATAAAGAAGGATGGGTGTTTCGACAAAAATGAGATGTTTACTCGAGCATTTTGCAGAAAATGTGTCCTTTCTACTCACTCCTCCTCATTGCTCTCTTTTTGTGACAGTTGGCTCTCTGAGGAACTCGGGCTGAACGTCCCCAGAAGAAGGTAGGCAGATCCGAGATTGGTGCTTGAAAATTGTCTCTAAGGAATTTCTTTTTGAGGTATAGTCAGGTTTTTTTACTCCTTCTCTTGTCCTGTCTTCTGCTATTACCCCTTCTGTAATATCCTTTTGTTTCCTAACCTGTAATTTGAATCACCTCCTAAGGGGAAAAAAAGTGTTTTGTTTTGGTTTTTTTTTTCCCCGGGCTGTTTGGAGAGAGGTTTTTTTTTTTCATCCAGATCTGGATGTTTAAAATCCTGGGGAAGAAACTTATAGTTGGGATTTCTATTGGAGAAGAAATTCGGCTTCTGTTTTCCTATCTGTCCTCAAACGGAATGCAGGAGGGTATCAGGGAAAGGTATATGTATATTCTTTGCCATTGTTATTTTGGGAGAATCAAGGGAAAACAAAATAGTTATGGTCATTACAATTGTTGAAGTTCCCTGGGCTGCGAAGTTTGTTTGACTGCAGCTAGGCATGTGTAACAGACCCTTCTGCATGTGACTATGGGGCAAATTCTATTTATGTCTCTGTAAACATGAAATTATGAAATAAGCTCTGTGGAGATGGCTCTAGTGAAGTCCTTGCTTGACCTGGTCAGCTATCATCGGACTTGCTCAGGGAGTACAAAGTGAACTTGAACTATTGCAGAACATCGTGCTGTTGAAAAAATTTAGTGAAAGAAAAGTAGGTCAAGCAAAAAAGCAAAGAAATTACCAAATATATTACCAGATAAGAGGGAAGACACTGTGAGTTTCTGTAATAATATCTTACACACCATGTAGACATAAAAGCACTTCACGGGGACAACATCTATTAAAATCACCCAAACGGGTTTTCTTTTATACAGTCCAGAGTTCAGATAAATTATGGTAATGAATCTTGGAAAAATAAAAGAAATTTCAAGCCTCATTTATGACTCTACTTACCAAGTATGGCTTGGTAAGTAGATCGTCACTGTTCTGATTAGAAATAGCTGGGTTTTATATTTGAAAAGCTAAAATGAAGGAGAAGCAGGCATCATTGGTTTCTGTGTCAACTTGTTTATAATAGACCCTCTGCTTTCAGCAGTAAATCTAAAGTCACCCTGCTCTTTATCAAAGGAAGGAAAATGGTTTAGTGAAATATCCTACAATCCTTGTGGCAGCGTCTGGCTCTGTTAACCCTGGGTGTGTGTGTGCATGTGCCTTTCAAAAATCAGAGAAAAAGCAATTTCCACAGAGCCCACAGAAATATTATGGAAGTGATTTATGAAAAGCTTGGTTGAGACATCCCAGATGTTAGAGTGGGAGAGCTGAGAGACAAGGCTCAGTGGTTCGTACTGGGGTGATCTATCACTTATGTCTCTCCACCCTGTCCTGTCTTGCTGGAGTTGGGGCAGTAGCTCCTTAAAGGGCTGCAGTGTGCATCTCCAGAGCTTGTCTGTCAGCACGTTTAAACTCGGATAAAGTAAATTACACAGGTTTTCTTGCAAGAAGGAAGTCTTAGAGTATCAGTTAGGCAAAACTTAACTTTTAAGGGTTGGACTTGTCTATTGTGAGGACGAGAGGCAGCGTGCACCAGCTGAAACGCAGGAGGCTGCATCTGAACATGAGAAAAATGCTTTTTCACTTTGAGGGTTCTTAAACACTGGAAGAGGTTGCCTAGAGAGGTGGTGGGGTCTCCATCCTTGGAGATATTCAAAGCCTGACGGGGCACGGCACTGGGCAACCTGCTCGAGCTACCCATGCTGGAGCAGGGCTTGGACCAGATGCTCTCCAGAGGTGCCTGCCAACCCCAACTCTTCTGTGATTCTGTGATTGTTGCTAAAATAGATGTGCTGCTGGGACTCGGGCCTTTTTTGCAAAATACAAAAATAAATTGTATTTGTATCTGAAAGCTGAAAACAAAAAAAAGTGGGAGTACTGCCGCATTAATGCTTTGCTTTGCATTCATTAGGTGGAACCGATAGTGACTTGTGCCAGTGCAGCTCTTCTAGTACAAGGCTGCAGTGGGCGGGAGTGGTTGGTCCTACCGCTGCCTCCACCAGGCCCCATCCCTGCTGCCACCTCTCCAGGAGATGCGTCACCACCTGCATGTCACTCGGTGAGACGTTCCCTTGCTCCCATTCTGCTCAGCATCAGGCCCAGCTCCGAGGTCATTTCCCAAGTGCAAAAGCAGCGATGTTCACAGTCCCAGATGGTTAATCCCCCCCCAGGATATGCAAAGACTGCCATGTGTCTGCTGTAGCATAGTGTCTCCTCTTCTAGCAACAGAAATAAGTTTAGTTTGCTGCTGTTTTAATGCAGACTCCTTGCCTGTTGCCAAAGGGCTGGCATAGAGAGCTGCCTGCCTCGGGATGGGCGTAGGCAGCAGCACAACGTGGAGCTGGATTGCACCAGCAAGGCGCTTGCCGGGACAAGCAGGCAGCCCTGCCTCCCTTGGCAGACAGCTCAAGCGCTCGGAGGCGGGAGGAGAACCAAAGCCTATCCTTGGGACTGGGTGAGAAAGTCAGTCAAGGAGGGAGAGCAAAAACATGGAAGAAAAAAAGATTGGTGGGACACTGGACTCTGGTAGACTTGATTCATTCTTGGTTTTCTCATGTTGCAGGAGAGGCAATTGCAGCAAACATCCGAGCAAACAGTCCTTTCAGCGGCAGATGGTATCCCTCCACATGCACGCAAACCGTCTCCAACCCTCCGGGAGCAGCATGTGCCTTCAACTCTTTCCTGTGTAACATAACCTATAGGGCATGCGTTGCAACCTTACATCTGCTCCTTTTAGCCTATGTTCCTGTATCTCTCTAGGAATTAGACTATGCTCTCAGTGTTCGTCTTATGGAAATTTGGGATCCCCAGGTGTGAAGTTAGCCGGGGTTAGCCTGAAAAAGGCATACTGGAGGTAATAAGGGGCAGAGGGAGAGTGCGATGGGGCAATATGTGGGTGGCTGACTTGCTTGTTTTTATGGATTTATTCCAAGCTGTGAATGTGCAGCAACCTCAACTGTTTGCAGTATATCTTCTATATTAATTTTGTTGTGTTAAGATTGAAAAATTATGTGAAGTAGGAGGAGCAGCTTCCCACAAGTCCTCTGCAGAACAGGAGAGGGCTTTGGTTAAAAGCTGTGTCCGACAAGGAAATTTTAGTCATTAGGACAGGCTGGCATGTTAACTGCTACTCAAGAGCCGAAGAAAACCCCAAGCTCAAAATTCAGCTCATTCCTCCCTGAAAATAACAGTCATGCCCCATATTACAGAGCTGGACAGCCGTCTGCCAGCAGTGAAGTGTTAGTGACTGCTGTGGAAATTTTGGCTAGATTACTTTCAAAAGGGTTTTCCTGTTAACTTCATAAACAAAGAAAGGACAGCACAGAAGAGCAGAAAAGCATGAAAAACTTGACTGTGTAAAATTTCACATCAATAGGCTACCTACTATTTAAGAAAACCAGGAATTTGTGCCCATTTTAAGTGCATAGTGGTGTGCAACCCGCTTTCTTGGGTCATGAGCAAAAATCATCATAGTCATAGGTCTTGGCATTCTTTTTATCCTTCCCACTGTTTCTCAGGTGATGTTCTTGTTCTCCTCTCTGCTTTAGACATACTGTCAGTGTTGAGGGTGCTCTGTGCCTTGTGCAATCTTTCTGCCCTAGAGACGAATCTCAACGCAACTGATGGGGAGAGTTTGCTGGAAGTACGTTGCCTGAACTTGCAACGGGCTCTCCACAAACACCTCTCTTCCGACTTCAATTGGTGTTACGATTGAGGGAGATTTGAACCGTAATTTACTCATCACAAGGAAGTGCTGCATCGTATATCTAGGGTAAGGTGTCGAGTATCATTCACTCTAGACAACAGTGGGATTTAGAGTACATAATTCATCCAGCCTTTTAATTTTGCATGCCCATTCCTTAGTTTCCTGTGTTATGCTGGTATTTATTCAGTAGCATGAACACACAAGGAAAATAACTGAGGTCTAGGTGCATAAGAACAGCTGGACCAAGCCTTTCATTTCCACCTTTAAAATCTACGGCCTCAATTTTGCTCATGCAGTAGACCTTCCTCAGGTGCTGCTGATGGTATTGTACCTCTTGTGCAGGGTCTGCTGCATCTCTGGTGTCATCCATTAGGGCATTTTTCTACAAAGCTGAGGGAAGTCTAGCTCCAAAAGGGAGTTCAGCCTGAACAACTTCAAGTATTTTATGTTGACTGGGAATTCAGAAAGTAATGAGATATGGTTAAGATCTATCTAAGAGATTAAATGAAGTGGATAATTTGGATGGTAGCCCCCTTTCCCCCATAAATTCTGTGATATTAGATATATCTCAGTAACAAGCAATTTGTTTTCTACCCAATGGAAGTCTTGTTTCTGGAAACTTGATAGTTCCAGGTATTTCAGCACTACCATTTAGATATTTGTCTCTCCTTACAAGGTTTTGTATTTATATTTAAACAGCAGACAAGCTGTCAGTAAGATGTGTTTTGTGTGAATGCTGTTTGCAAAAGAAGATTACGAAAGTAAACAGAATGATCATTTCAGGTTCGCCATTGGGAAGTATGAACAAAAAAGAGGCTTAACTAGCGATGAGCCAATGCAGCGATAAAGTGCCTATTTATTGGTAAATAAAGGCCGGCTCCCATTGCCTGTTCCAAGGCCTGCGTACCACCTAAGGGGCTTAGAAACTGGTGATGCAAACTGGTGAGTCACATTTTAGAACAGTAGTTTCTTCATGCTAAGTGACTCAGGATAAAAGAAAAACAGGTTTTTCAATAAACCGAAGCCTGTGAAATTGCAAGAAGGAACAAAATAATACCACATCTTTAACCCTGTGTTGAACGTGTTAAATTTTTTCCCAAGAAATAATAAAATGGTTATAGTAGATGCCTCAAACCAGCTGATCAGACCATGCCTGCTTTCAGTTAGCTTTCTGCTTTCAGAGAGTTTATGCGGGTAACAATAACAAAAGAATTGAATACCCATGTGTATGAACATTAGTATGCTGTATATAACAGTGCCTCTTATAACACTGGGATGCAATCATTTGTCTTTATCATGCTTCCTACCCTCTGTTTGTCAAATTTAATGTAGAAGATTGATCCTGTTAAGCAAAGCACACCACCGTTCCTTGCAAGGTCAGGTTCTTAGTGTGTAGGCTCTTTGTCGGGTAGGAAGATCTCTTTTTTTGTCAATAGATCAGTCTGTGGCTGTGTGTGTGGCAGGAATTATTATGTTACATTTGCAGAAAATTCTCCTCTTACTCCATTACGTATGGATGCTCACACAGACCAAACAACCTCTTCCATGAACCAAGAGCTCTACTAGGTATGATGCCATAAAAAATAACATCTCCTGTCTGTGCTAATGAGCCTGTTCCCTCTAGAGAGGGTGGAATACACCCACTTTATAGTTTACATGGACCTAAAAGTGTCTGTTTTAGGTATTCCATGGAGCTTTATTGAAGAAATTGCCAGCTTAGCAATCTGAATGCAAATATGCGCAATTATTATTATTTTTTTCGGATTTAATGAAATCAGAACAATTAGGTAAAGGGGAGGGTGTGCCATGGTCTGTCAATAAAAAGACTTTAATCAGATTAATTCGAAATACTCAACAAGGCAAAAAATGAATGGCTTATTTCCTTTCACATATTTACTCATGTTTACATGAGAGGTAGCTAACTTCCAAATAACCTCCCTGAACCTTCTTTTTCTAATGTGCCTTCTTAAATTTCCCTGAAGTAGGAGAAAGTTAGGGTCTTCACCAATGGTGCAGGCATTTCTCCAGTATCAATGATTTTTTATTTTTTTTCAAAGTTGGAAGTTTTGTTTATCAGTCTGGTGTCCTTCACCCATGCAGTTCTCTGAGCTGTTCTTATTGCTTTCCATCTATAGGTGGCAGCAGTCTTTAAAATCTTTAACGTTACAACATGGTTTTTTTTAGGAGCTGATAGAGTGCGATAGTTGTGCAATGATTTCCAGGACTTTGGTGCATGAAGCTGCTGTAAGAGGAATCATTTCCAAGGTCTAAAACATTCTTTGCAGCTCTTCACTGAAATGCTTTATGAAGACAAACAGCAAAAAGTCAAACTAGGTTGGTAAAAAGGGAAGAGCAGCACCTATTTTGGTCCCGTGCACCCTTACAAAGAGCTGGGATTTTGTCAGATAAGTTATCTGAGTGAAATAACTTGGTTTCCCTTGTAAAAGTATGTGGATGCAAGAAGTCACGTTTGTAATTCAGATTTGAGCTGCTCTGCTCAGATTTGTTCTTGCACTTTTGTCTCTGTTTCTGACTGTGTTTGGGGATCTCTTCTCTCACTTGTGTTAATGTCTGTCTCCTGTCTGGATCAGCATCAGATGGTGTTGTCAAACGAGCAGATTCAGCATCACGGGGACGCACTGAAACCTGAGTGCAGTGTTGACTGCTCATATTCAGCGCGTGGAGTATGACCTGCTCCGCACTGACACAGCTGCGTGGTGATGATAACCCGAGCTGCTGGAGGAAATCGGGGTCTCTCTCCTGGTGCTTCCACCTCTAGCAGCATCACATTTTAGCTATTCTCTACTCTTCTGTTTACCTGGAAGGCTTTCTCTACTCCTCCTCTAACTCTGTCCCTCGACAGACACGCCAGCAGCCAGAGCAGAGTAGTTTGCTGAGATGGAGATAATGAAACTTCAGAGAGAGACCTAATCAGCGCAGGATGTGGGTATCTCTGATCGGATTAGCGCAGCCCCATCCACAAACCGAGCCTGGCCGCCTTGCCTGGCAGTTCCTGCTCCTCAACACCCCACGGTGGAGATTGCTCAGGTATCCCTGAACGAGGTGGTGTGTAGGCTGGGAGCAGCTCGCTGTGCTGCCTGGAGGACAACACTGCCCTGTGTGTGTGTGCTAAGTCACTTGGAAGTGTCATGAGCCAGCCCTCCGCCAGGCTCTGGATATCAGATCCCATCCTGAGGCTACATCAGATAGAAAGGAAAAAGGTCGACTGTCTCTATTCGCAGCAGTTTTTGATGCAACGTTGTTATTGTATGTGATGGAAAGGCAGGAAGAGTCCTTCCCCGTTTGCCTCACCACCCAGCCATCAGAGGTCCTCAGTGCTGCCTACCAGCTCTGCTCCCTGCCGGCGCTCCCCTTTCCCATGGAAGAAGGCAGAATAAAAACCCCAATGTGTTCTCCTCATGAGGACTTAAACTAGAGTCTCCCGTAAAGGCGGCAAGCAAGGAAGGTTTCTCCGCAAAACCTGTACATCCTCCATAGTCATCTAGAATTGCAGGGTCTTTTCCTTAGGCAGTATTTCAGCACTTGTTCCATGATCTCCTAAAATGCAGCAGCCATATAACCTCCTGGAGTTGCTTCCCCTGCTCGTTGCTCACAAAACCCCTTCAGCAGCTCACTGCTGAGCTTAGCCTCGCGCCGGCGGTGCTGTCGGGGTGGCCGAATCCTCCACCCCGCAGACCGGGAGGTAGCTCAGCCAGCATGGCTCAGCCGTGGCCAGTGCAACACGGTGGTGCACCCGGCTGCACGCCGAATGGGCTGCATTAACTCGGTCTTTGTAGTTGGCCTTTTTTTTTTTTTCCCTCTTGTCAGACTCACCTAAACAAATTAGCCTGGGTTGACGAGAAACAGCTGAAAGCTTTGTCGACTGCAGACGAGACCGAGGGGTCAACATAAGGCTTTGCAAGGGATCTTGAGGAAAAGCACTTGTTTTGAGAAGGCAATGAGTCACTGGATGCCTCCAAGGGTGATCTAATCAAGACTGTGTTAAAGCATTACCCAGCTATCCAGTTATCCGTGAAAAAGAAAAGCTCCATACAAAGCAGAGACTGCACATACCAGATGCTGTGGTAGCTGGCTGTGCTCAGGTCATCCGTGCCGTTGGCAGCAGCGAAGGCAAAGAGGAGAGAAGTTCTTCAAGCGCTGTTGCCTGTCAGCGTACCGACACTTTGCCGGAATTGTCATTGTTTTCCTTTCTGTGAAGAGACTGTCTTAAAAATCTGCAGCTTGGTGATTTATATTTTGCTGTTTTCCGCATATTTTATGAACTATCAAGTGCTAAGTAGAGCTGGATTTCATGGAGAAATGATCACCATGGCATTACACAGTTGTTACGTGAAGTGGATTTGGTGCTGTAGGATGGAGAAAACTTCCAGGATAGCCATGGTGGAACAGTGTCTCTCCATGGCATTGCAGGTCCTTTACTCTTCAAAGAGCAGTCCCTTGGCAGAACTTTATATTTCACCCTTACAGTTATTAAACGTTACATGGCATTTTTCACAAGAGTGGTGATGACAGCTCCAACTTCTTGGTTGAATTCCCATATAAGTTATTACACTTCACTGCAAAAATTAATCATTGCTTTAATTGAATAAGATATCCTTCTCTTCCTGTCCATTAATGGATGGGATATTGCTGGAATAATTATAACGGCTCGTCCTGAAACCAGAAAGGTGACTGCATTTTTCACAGAGGTCAAAGCAATCCTAAATGAAATCCTGCAAATTGTGCAAAGTGTTTGTGAAAGGTGCAAGGTAAAATAATTAGGTAATAATAAAATCGCAGTTACAGTAGTGCGTGCATGAATGATGAATACCATTCCTCTGTGACTCAGACAGGAGGGGAGGCAGCCAAAGAGGAAGGAGAAAGCTTTGGTTTATATATAGATGTACTCTGGTTGTCAGCTGTACCGGAAGAGGGGTGACAATACAATATGTTCAATACAGCCAAGGGAAAGAATCTGGAAGTCACGTAGTCAATGAGAGGAAGAAACGTGGACATCGCCAAAGCCGAAGGATTCCTGTACAGGACAGCCGTGCCAGGCACCGCTAACGTGGCACCAGATGCACTGACCTGAAGGGCTATCGGAAAAACGGAGACCTTGATCTGCTAAGTAGGTGCACTCCTCGCTTCAGACGCCTGATCCTCCCGCAGCAGCTTGCACGTGTGCAGCTCTGTCGTCAACGCAGCAATACCAAGCTGAATCTGGCCTGGTGGGAAGAGCTGTAAGAGGACACGGTCTTCTCAGCGGAGCGTCAAAAACATCCGTATCTTCCAACGGAGAGGGGGAAGTTCCAGCTCTCAGGATGTATAAGAGTGGATAATGTTTTCAGCTGTACCACGAGGAATTATATCTTGGTCTGACTGAACAGTAAATGAAACCACACTTCTTCCTTAGCTTTAATTTCTGATTCTGTAAGGAAAAGTATGTGCCAATTTAGGGTATTTAACTTTTCTTAATAACGTGCTTAAATATGTATGCTTTATATAGTTTGCTTGCACAAGCCAAGAAGGTAATTGCGCTTGCTCTAGGGGCATGATGCTTGTGCAAATGTTGATAAATGAGAATCCTGAATCGCCAAGCAAATGGCACACTCCTGAATTCAAGGATTTCTAGGTCACTCGCTTATTCAAAATTTTTTTATCACATTCTATTGATAAAATTGACCTCTCCATCTTGACTTCCGCAAGCAGCTGCTCCATGGCAAAGCTCTGAAGTGATGCACAATTGCATGTTTACAGCGGTTAGCTTGCGTTACAGGCAGAATCACCCATATTTTGACACCTCTCAGAATCTAGCGGTGATAAATGATGGCTTTTACAGAGGAGCAGCAACTGCTATCAGACTGCCGCTGACAGTTACAGATGACAGGAATATGAGGGCTTAATTATTATATAATTAAGTTCAAGTTATCATCTTGCGTCTGTTTAGTGTCTAACGTGAAATGGGCTGGTGATCTCAGTCTTTTTTGCAGTGGCCTTTCATTGGAAACCACCACCGCGTGAGACACTGGCAAGCCCAAGGAGAGCGCGGTGTCCAGCAGCAAGCGCGGAGCGGAAGTACGCTGTCTGACCCAGGCCGGAGAGCGCGTGGGAAGCTAGCTAAGTCTGCAGTACTCTGCTGAAAAACTAGAGATTTGCACGTTTTTGGCTTTTCCTCCCTTTCAAGATTCCAGGAAATGCATAAGGTGTAATTTTCATGTCAAACCAAGGTAACAAACATGAGAAACTGCCGCGAGAAGAACGGCAGCGCTTTCCCTGCTGTAAAAGCCAGCGTGGGTTCATGCAGGATGAGGCACTTCTGCTGCGCGGACGGAGGCTCTCCAGAGCTGGGGATGCTGCAGCTCTGCTCGGCGCCGAGGTAGGAGGCCAAGGAAAGCCCTCGTCTCCGTTGTCCACCCTGGAGCGTGCTCTGCCGGGGAGCACATGTGCGAAGCTGGCCAGGGCCGATGCGTGCAGCCATGGCAAAGACAAAAGAGGAGCGTGCGAACGAGAGGGTGCCAGCCCGAGGTAGGAAGGACACAGAGGTCCTAATCGCCTCGTTCAGTCTGGCATAAGACCAACCCAAAGCATGCAGAGTGCGATGAGGCCACCCGAAGCAAAGATTGTGCCTCCGTCTTGTGGCCTGGCCTGCAGCCCGGAGCAGGAGTTTTGCTTGGCCTTTACAGGGTGCGGAGCAGGGTCTTTTGGTCCTGCACATCCTGGAGCCAAACCTTAGTTAGCACCCAGGAATTGTGACAAAAAGCGACTATTCAGACCACCAGCGTACACCCTGGTGGCCCTCCGCAATCGTGTTTCCTTGGACGCGAAGCGCGGTGGTGCCTGCTGCCCAGTGGTGCCTTGCCCAAAGGAAGGGCGCCCTGCAGAGCCTCGGTGCTGGCCGGCACGTGGGAATTTCCCACGCCACGTGGTGCCTCCCGGCGCTCCCGCTGGGACGTGTGCCAGGTTGTCCTGCGCAGACAGCTGGGTGGGAATACAAAAGATGTGAGTCAAGCCTTCTCTCTCTCCCTGCGTGCCATTGCATTTTTCAACCTTAAATATTGTGAATATAGTTTTGCATGTAAGAGATTCTCATTAGATTACAAAGGAAAAAGAGCTTTGAGGCCAGCGTAGATGCTGGTGTTGGTAGAGCTGCCTGATGTCATGCCTGAAGTGCATCCTGCTCCTGCAGGGTTGGCTCCGCTTCAATCCAGCCAGCTTCTCCGCAGTTTGTTGATGCTATTCTGTCTCGTTCTATTATTTTTCTCTTAGGAAGAGGGGAGTAGGAAATGTTATAATGGGTGTTAGGCCGTGTTTGTGTTTTAAAGGCATTTTACATTGTAGTTCGCGTATAAGAGATTTCCTGGCATTATGGAAGCCAAGTGAGGTATTGCAGGTTCTTGTGGTAAATTTACAGTTTAGGCATAGCACTTAATATAAAACCCTTTTGCTCAGGCTTGGGCGATTACTATATTATTCCCAACCTCCATCTGTGCCTGATGCTACAACACACTGAGTGCCTGCAACTGCTTCCAGAAGAAGTTCAGCCCCTTTTTGAAAGCATCCATTTCTTTATGACTTGAGCTGTCCACAGCTTTCATCCAAAAAAGACCTCAAAATGCTTTTACACGTGTATTTTTTCCTACTATCAAGAGGAGAAGCTACCTGTGGGGTTTAATAGCACTTGGGAGCATAGATAAGCTTCCAGGATAAGAAAAGCATGCCCTATCCAGCTGAAATGGTAACAGCTTGGGATGCCTCCAGTGTCCTCCAGCTTGGCTGGGACCATGTTACTGCATCAGCGCTTTGAGGGCTTGAAGGAAAGGAAGCTATGGAAGTGGGAAGAGGAAGATTCCCCTTGAGATGTACTTTATATGTCACCTTTTACACGTGAGTTTATAGCAGCTAAGCCAGCTGATGACCTCTCTGTCAGGTGGAAAGGGACTGTGCAGTGAGAGGTCCTGCTCGCTCGGGCTCTGCAGGGAAGGGGAAATGCGTCTGCTCGCTGGCTTTTGCCCTGCTGCTCCTGCCCTGGCAGCTGAGGCTCTTCCAGCTTAATGTGATGGCAATAACGAAGTCTGCTGGATTTCACTGACTTTCTGATCCTTCTTTCTGGGGTTGTATAAAGATTTTTTTTTTTGTCTATGGTTTCTATTATTCTGAAGAAATACAACTGTCTTGAAGTTCCTGAGAAATGAAGTCGCTGAGGTATCTGGGGAAGACTCTGCTGAAGGCATCACTCATGGCACAGTCCCAGATTCAGGAAAGTTTGGCGCTGTTGCTGGCTTTGTTACTAACCTGCTCTGTAATTCTTTGTTGTGCCTCGGTTTTTCCAGCTAAGAAATACGGTCTTGGAAGGCTTACCTTGCTGTTACCTTTAAGTGTGTCTGAGTCAGAAGGGTGAACTGAAATTATCTGGAAGATTAAATATATGTCCTTGAGTATCTGCCAGTCCTCTGTTTTCATTTTTACAGGTAAAGACAGTGTGCGAGTCACGAGGTGTGCAAGAATAGCGTGGTCCTTGTGAATAAGACTTGCGTGTAGTGGCTTGCTGCACCTTTAGATGATCAAACTCCCAAATATCTAGAGATTCAATTGACAGAAGCACTTAAAACGTGCTTGCTTGATGGAGCCCTTAGTCAGACACCAGGAGATCCCAGCTCAGGCTCACTGACAGCTTTCTGGGACTGTCTTTCCATGGTCATGACAGCAATACTGTTTGATCAGTGTCCCCTGGGCTAGTTTGTCTTCTCCAGCTCCGGTCCAGAGCAGAAGTGCAGGAGAGCGAGCAGGAGGAAGAGTGTGCGTTGGCTGGACTTGGATGCACAGGAGGCTTTCAGCTCTATTCAAGTGAAGGTTTCCAGGACCTCCTCCTTTTTCAGTGGGAAATTTCCATTTCCCAGCAAAACCCAGGGGGATTTTACTGCTGGCAAATGGTTTCTAGTTCAGAAGTGCAAAGGGTGATGTTTTTACTCTGCCCCGAGCTTGGAGTGACAGAAAACGTGCAGGCACGGACTCGAGCGTGCCCAAGCCTGCTCTCCCGTCCATGCCTCTCCAGTACGAACACGACCGAAACCAACCTGGGCCAGCGACGAGCTGCAGAGAGCACCTCCGAGGCCTTTCTGTGTCCCAGTTAATCCCAATTAATCCCTTTCTGCTGCTGACTCGGGGGCGAAGGCAGGGTGTAAACGCATGCGCCAGGGGAGCTGGCCTGGCGTTTCCAACTCGCTTCCCAGATGCACCTTTTGCTCCTAAATTAACTCGCTCATTGCTTCACGCAGGGCGCGCCGAGTTCATCCCGATGAAGCTCTCCGCGGGAGAGGTGAGCGCATCACGTGTCTCCGGAGGAAGAGCCGCTTCCTTCCCGTCGGCCCGGCCGTGTCCCGGCCCCGCGGAGGGTGGCTGGCCGTGGCGGCTCGTCTCGCGCGAGCGGCTTCCAGGAGATGGCATCTCAGTACGTGAGTCGCGCGCCGCCGCGCAGCGGGACGGAGGGAGGCGTCTTCGGCTCGGATCCACCTCGGGTGCCGGGCAGGACATGCAGAAGGGCTCAGCATGAGGGAACTCGTTAGGGATCCCGAAAAGCAAAGGCGAGCTCCCTTTAGCTACTTCCCAGGCAATCTCGGGAGAAGGAAGTGATCCGCAGGGCACCCAGCACGTAATTCCCAGTTCGA
The DNA here is from genome assembly GCF_036417845.1 of Apteryx mantelli. Taxonomy (NCBI): domain Eukaryota; kingdom Metazoa; phylum Chordata; class Aves; order Apterygiformes; family Apterygidae; genus Apteryx; species Apteryx mantelli. The sequence goes on along the minus strand of NC_089991.1, from coordinate 3,913,324 downwards.
CAGTGTGCACTGAAGGATAATAATTCCCAGCAGCTCTGGGATCGGCAGCTGGAGGACGGCAGTGCCCAGAGTGGGCCAGCACAAGGGGCTGGCGGGGACGTGTGTACGGACAGACCCTCCCGGTGCCTTTCCTCAGCCTGTCGTAGTGTCATTCAAAGTCACTCACCCGGCAGACGTCTGGCTTTTAAGCCACGAATGTTTAGTTTAGCCTTTGCAGCTAAAGGCAAGCGAGGTGACAGTGACTGCATGTCATGTCACCAGTCTTCAAGGTGACAGCGAATAAAGCATCTGCTTTCCATGCGAGACAGCCGAAGTGCGGAGGGGCGAGAGCAAGGCTTGTGGATGCAATGGAGGCTCACCGAGATGACGTGGTCTGGCCAAGGCCACCACCGCCACCCTCGCCCGACTCACCCTCGTAGAGCCGAGGGTGGAGGGGCAAACCTGGCTTTCTGCTGCCTGTGCCGGGTATGCCTGGCTCTGCCCGTGAATTTCGATGTCTCTGGGACGGACTTTTGGGTACTGCCCTTCTAAACTGCTGCTTGCTTTCTGCTAAACTCCAGAAATTTGGTGCAGCGCTGCAGCTTCTGCGTCAAGCCAACAGCATTCATGCATTTCTGACTGAGCAATCGGAAAACGCTGCGCAATTGCGTTTTAAGTTCCCTAGAAATTAAGCTCCCATTAAGGTTTAATCAGCTCTTGCTCCAGCCACCCGGCACTGCTGTTTGGGATGACTGCTTATCTTAATGCTCTCCGTGTTTCCTCTAGAGCCAGTTGAAAAGATCATTAAAAAATAAAGGACCTTCCTCTGGGTATTGAATAGACCTCGGTGCACCTGGCTCCCAAGCAGATGATCTACAAGCGTGCGCTACCGGGGTTTGATAACGCCGACGCTAATCCGCACAGGCCTTTGCCAGAGCCGGGGAGCTTTGCCGTGGAGCGTGCCGGGAGCCAGCTCAGGTCCTCGTGGTCCTCGGGGCAGAGCTGGTCCCCAAGGGCTGCTGCGGCCACGGCAGCGCTCCCGCGGGTGTCCGTCCCCGGCTGCCGCCGGAGGGTGAGGGCTCCTGCACCCCTCGGCGATGCCGCGTTGCAGCACCGCCCTGAGCCATTCCTCCGCTTGCCTGTGTTTTGCGGTGCGCGCTGCCGGATGGAGCGGTGATCGGGATCGGGGGTCGCGCAGCGGCTGGGGCCTTCGGCGGTGGCTGCGCTCGGTTTCTGCTTGTCGCCACGGACCAGGCGCTGCAACGCTTGCTCCCCTGGGAGAGAGGCCGGCGTGTGCCAGGGCATCGCGGCAAGTTTCCAGCGCTGCGAGCGGGCAGGGGATGCCAGAAAACACCCCGAAAGCAGCAGCGCTCCAAGCAGCGATCCTGCTGTCCTGTCCGAGCTGGGAGCGCCGGGACGCTTCGTGCTCTGCGTGGCTCTTCGGTTTGCCCCAAACTGCTCCTCTGTGCCGGTAATGCCTATTTCCGCACGTCAGCCGAGGCTTTGGCATGGGACGTATCCGAGTGCTGCCGGCAAGGCAAGCAGGGGGTGGCGGCGCGCACGGAGGCACCTCTTTGCCGCGGGTTTGTCCCCTGAACTGAGTCATTTCAAGGCTGGAGCTGCCAAAACTGCCCGTTCCCCTCCCTTAGGACTGCTTTATAGATCCGGCTTGCTACGGGCTGGTTTTGCCCCTGCCGGCCCGTCCTGCCGTGCCACGCAGGGCATCGTTTGCTGCATCCCCTACGACAAGCTCCTATTTTTAGCAAAGTGCTCTTGGAAAAGGCTTCAATTCCTTGTTTTCTGCATGGGAAGCACCTGGCCTTGCTGGCTGCCTGCAGCTTTGCATTGGCGCGGAGGAAGCTTGGCTCCACTGGCACCGTGGGGCTGCTTGGAGGGGCTCGGAGCGCTGGCAGGTCCTATCCCGCATCCCACATCCTGCATCCTGCATCCCGCGTCCCGCTCAGCTCCCCTCGGGCAGCTCCCTGCCTGCGAATCATGTGCGCGGCAGCGGCCGCCGCGTAGATGCCGTTTCTCTTCCCACCTCGGCTGCCTCCCGGGAAAAACTCTGTCTCATCGATCGGAGCGTCGCGGGCTAATTGCAAGGCTGCTAACGCCGGATCCGCAGCAGCAGTGCCGTAACCTCCGCCTCGCCCCTGCTCCGTGTCGCTGTTAGAAAGTGCCGCTTAAAGCACAAGCGCACGCGGTCGGTTATTTTAATCTTTATCGCATCTGACTTGCGCGGCAGCTGCTCCCGGTGGAGAGCACGGCTTGCGGGGCGGCTTGCGGGGGGACTCGGCCCCCGCCGGCTCCGAGGGCCCCCAGGCTTGTTTCGGAGGGTGCCGATGGCAGCAGCTGCTGCAGCAGCTCCGTCCGCCAGGGAAAAAGGGCCGTGAAGGCGCAGGGCAGCGATGGCTGTTTCTGCTCCGTTATTTTCGTTGTCCCGTTTCAGCCGCTCTCGTGGCAGGAGCTCTCTGTGCAAGGAGCCGGCACAGCCCTTCCAGCCACCCGGTCTGCTCCCTCTTCCGCTGCTTCCCGATGTTTGGTGTCCGTGTGACATCTCTGCTCCTGCGGCAAAGCTGGCCGGCCGGCTCCGTCCCCGCCGCCGGCTGCGATGGCGGCACTGGCTCTTCCTGTGTGTGCCGCTAGGGCTTTCCTCCCGGCACCTTTGCCTATGCCAAAGCCTAAATCCCGGCCAGCTAGGACAGACGTCGCACCGTGTTCCCAGCATCCGACGTCCCTGAGCCAGAGGGGAGACCCTCCTTCGTCCCGTGTGCGTTGATCCGGGGATGGGGATGGAGATGGGGACAAGGATGGAGATGGGGACAGGGATGGGAGGGGGGGATGGGGACAGGGGCAGAGAGCGGACAGGGCAGGAATGGGGACGGGGATGGGACACCAAGACACCCTCCAGCTGGAGGAGGCTCCAGCTCGGGGGACACCTCCGGCTGCAGTGGGAGCGTGTGGCTGTGGGTGACAAAGCGCCACCAGCTTCGGTGACAATTTTTATTGATTTTTTCCATAGAAGCTCCGCTTGGGAGCGCTGGGCACCTGGGAGCCTCCCCGGAAAGATGCTGTGACGCGCAAGCACACAAACCCCACCGCCACGGCTCGGGGACGCACGCCCCGGCCGGCTGCGCCACGACCCGCCGACGCTCCAGAGCTGCCGCGGCCGTGACCGACCCGGCCTCGACACCGGCAACCCGGCTCCGGCAGGATCCCCCAAAACTGCCTGCGGCGGCGCTTTCGGAGACCGGCTGCAGCCCCGGCCGCGGGGTGCCTGGGGCAATAAACAGGGAAGCAATAAAAAAAACCCCAACCCTGGGTTTGCACTAAACTCATCTTTTTGCCTTTTCGTTTAAGAACAAACTGCAAGGACGCGGCAGGTGGAGGTCGGATTTCCTTTTCCCCCTCCCCACCGCACCAGACCCACCGCAGCTTCAGCGTCTAGAGCCCTTTCCCCGTTGCGCAGTGGTTTCTTTGACGGATCACGCTGGTTATAAGTGGAACAAGGTATGTCTATTAAATAGGTCCCGTTTTCCTTCAGCAGCTTGGCCACCTCATCAATTTTATGGGAAAAACGTGCCGGGATTTCCCCAAGGGAGGAGAAGAGCTCGCCAGGGCGGCCGCCTGCCCCCGAGCTGGGCGCCGGCTCTTCCACCCTCCATCCCACGCGATCGAGCTCCATTTGCTTAATTATTCCAAGGTTTTGACCCCTCTTTTCTCACTCCAAACCACGTGTTGCTCTAAGTGTCTTCACGGCTAAGTGCACCCTGCAATAAATGCAGTTTTGAGAAATAGGAAAATACAGCGTTATTTTGCCAGGTATAGTCTAATATTTGCAAAAGCATTTTAAGAAGATCTTGGTTCGATGTAGAGAGTCTTTCCCGTCACCTCAACACAAACCCCAAGTGTGCGACCGGGGATTTTTCCTCTTGTTGGGACTTCTCATTGCCAGAACGAGCAGGAAAACTGCACCGGGGGCGTTACAGTATTTTCGGTTTCCCAGCTTAGCTTTTGCTCCTGAAGCACTGAACGCAATGGCACGTTTTCCCCGGATGCCGCGCCACCGCCTGGCGCGCGGATCCGCTCCGGCACCGCGGCACGGCCGCTCCGGTCGCACTCGTTCACCACATAAAAACGCCGCTGCAAGCGCCCACATAAAACACTGCTTTATTGACTGCATTTGCCAACACATTGAGGAATGCAAAGGTTTTTCCGTAAGCGATGGGCCATGGTCCCAATGTGTATTAAAGCATACACTGTATCTAAACATGATGAAAATAATGGCAGACAGAGCTAGTCCAAGGCAACACAAGTAGCATGCATAATACAGTCTCACACAGAACAAGTTTGAGAACGTTATATTGCTTTAAGGATTAACTAACATGGAAAATGTACAAAAAGGAGAAATAGGTTTTTGCATTAATGAAAAATACATTTTTTTTTCTCTACAAAGGAATTTCTAATACAAGAAAATAAATATTGCAACATAAGCCAAAAATAATTTAAAATTGCTCTTTTCAATATATTTTCAATATTTCTCTTTTATATTAACAAATGGCACATCACGTTCTTTGAAACAAAGAAAACAGAAGGGTTTCCTCCTCCTGCGACATTCATATCGTTTCCTGTAAAACTGATGTGAAGCAGGTCCGGTTGGTGTGTGGAATGGAGCAAACCGCAGCGGGGGGGGGCCGCAAAGAGCAACCGAAACTCTCCCGCCGCCCCGGGGCCCGGCCGGAGGAGCGGCGGGGGCGACGCCGGGCGAACGGGGGGTCCCGCCGATCGCGCGCCTCCCGAGACGCCTTTTCCCTAATAAAATAAATCCCTCTCTCTCTCTCTCTCTCTCTCTCTCTCTCTCTCTCTCTCTCTCTCTCTCTCTAATCATTTCAAAATAGATACGATACAGCAAAAATAGCCCCCCCTCCCTTGTGCGTTTTCCCCCCTGCTGCATCGGAACGCCCTGCCCGCCGTTTTGGGCCCGTTTCAGGCAAAAAAAACCTCTCTTTCCGATCGTTTTTGGGGGCCCGCGGCGGGGGGGGGCGGGGGGCTGCGGAGGCCGGTTGCTCTTTGGGGCGCCGCTCCTTGCTTCCCGTGCGGAGCGGACGGCGGCGGGACGCGGCGGGACGGAGGCGCGGGGCGAGCGGTGGAGCGCTGCTTACCATAACCGAGTGACGCACACGCAAGCGAGATTCGTTAAAAGGCAGCATATTGATTATTGGTATGACTCTTATACTAGGATACTGTAGCTAAAGCTAGCAAGCCTGATAAGATAAACTAAGTCCTATTTACTGTATTTAACATCGTCTGAACATACCGAGCCTCAATCAGGGAGATTTTTCACTTCCAACCTCAATGGATTAGGCTAATTTGTAACAGAGGTGGTTCCCGTTTGGCTGATTTTCTGTGTTTTTTTTTTTTTGTTGTTGTTGTTGCTGCTAATAACGCGTATCGTTTTTCCCACGTGAGGACGGTTCGCAGGCATGTTCAGAGTCGCAGGGATCCCGGCCCCGGGCACGGCCCTGCCTGGGAGCAGCGAGGCTGCAATCGGTTTGCTTTGCTGCAATTTTTTTTCTCGATAATAAGGACTTTTGAAGGCTGATAAAGATGACCTACTCTAAAACACCAAGACAGTCGATTTAAGGAGTCTCAGAGTTTCAAAAGAAAGCTCACAGTGGAATGAGCAAAAAGCATCGGAAATCAAAAGGGCAGGACGCAGTCCCGGCGGCGGCCGCGTCCCTCCGAGCAAGCTTGGAACCGAAAGCCGCGGCAGCGGGTTATGGATGTGTCTTTAGTCCTTGGTTGCTAGATAACTTCCACTTTCGCGTAATGACAAGTTTCCGGTTTCTGGCTGTGCTGCTTTACTGTCAAAATATTCTTTGGCATCCACAAAACTGTTTTGTTTGACTGATTTGTTTGATAATTGCAAGGTTTTTCTGTTTAAAGTGATGGGTTTAACCAGTTGCAGAAGTGTCCCAGGTTTCTTTTTTTTTATTTTTTTTAAACATTTTTTATTTTTAAAAAACAACAACAACAAAAGTTTCAGTGAATTCCTTTTTTTTTTTTTTTTGTTCCCTGAGCTCACACTGGGGTCACTCCGATAAAACACGTAGCACAACTTAACTGTGACCTTTGAAGCCAAAACCGAAGTAATGGTGCAATTAAGTGCAAACATGGAAATTCGCCTGACTCATAGGTAACATGGGCTTTTAAACAACATTTAAGGCTTATTGGGGACATTTTATGCATTAAATTATTGTAATATTTATAATGTCAGCTTCTGTGAATCACCCTCCCACAACGAGTCAACAGCTTGTAACCAGGATTTAAGGAATAAAAATAATTAAAAAAAAAAAAAAAAGGAAAGAGGATAGGGAGGAATGAATTCATCACTGCCATCGTAGCGTTTGGGAGGAAAACAAAACGGCAAAGGCGACCGCCTTCGTTTCCCCTCCGCGAGGGCAGGCTTGGCCTCGGGGCGCAGACAGCGCGGTGCACGAGGGAGCTCGCGCGCAGCCCGGCCGTCGGAGACGAGCGCCGACGCAACGATGTCTACTCAACCTCGACGTCACCTCAACCTCGACGTCACCTCAACCTCGACGTCACCTCAACCTCGCGGGGCTGAAGCAATCGGGACCCCCCCCCCTCCTCCGCCCCCGGGGTGTTTTCAAGGAATCTCTTCTCCCCCGTCCTTCCCCCCCCCCCCCCCCCCCGTCCCCATTTTGGCCTTGCTAAAAGCTGATGGATTAACCTGAGTGAGCCAATTCTGTTTTTTCGAGGGACCTTTGTGGGGGTCCGGCAGTCTGCGGCGCGGCGCCGACTCCGCCGGCTGCTCGGGAGGAGGATGAGGAGGGTGCGCGGCTCGGGAGCAACCTGCCCGCAGCGCCGGTGACGCATCCTGATCCTACCGGAAAGGTGAGGGGGGGGAAAAAAAAAAAAAAACAAATCTAAGGAGGCAAAGCTAACGCTGCGCTCTTCCACCCCGAGCGCTTTCCTCCGACAGGCTTTTTTGTGCTTTATTCCTTGTTTTAGCATCGCCGATTTTCCTTCCTCCTTGCGCGCGTGCGGAGACGTCGCCCCGCTCGGCGCGTGCCGGCGCCCGCGTCCGCCCGGCTGCGCGTAATGCCCGTGGGAGCGCCGTCCCCGCAGGAACGCGGGAGGACGCAACGCCGGCTCCCGCTCCCGCGCCTCTGCCGGGGACGTGCGGGGGACGAAGAGGGGACAACTAGGGTCACAGTAACCTACGTCGGTGAAGCTGAAGCTCTACCTCAGGCATATAGAGAAGAGAAAGACAACAGTGCTGAATCTGAAACTATATATACACACGTTAAAAATCCCCCTCGTTTGTGATACCAGGCAGAAATTGGACATGGCAGTTGTCACTGGGTTGAGGCCTCATCGAGCCGTCACAGTCGGGCAACGCGGCCGCGTTAGGACGCCAAAATGCTCATGCGGACGATATCCTCGCCGCCCGCCTCCAGCTGCCCGCGCGGCCCGCGGCCGCCGCGCGCCTCCCCGTCCGAGTCGCTCATCTCGGCGTCCGAGAAGTAGCCGTCCGTCTCCGCGTCCAAATGGCGCAAGATGGCCTGGGGCCGCTCGCCGGCGGCGGGCCCGCTCGGGGCCTCCGGCTTGGCGGGCTGGGAGCGGCGAGTCCCTCGGCTCTCCTTTGGTAATTTGAACCTCACTACGGTTTTCGGGCTACCTACTGAGTCAGGCACTTGGACCGCGGGGCTGGGCTCCGGCTGGGGGCAAGTCGCCGTCTCCTCCTCGTGGCTCGCCGAGCTCCGCGCGCCCGAAGAGGCGGGCGAGTCGCCGGCTTTGGCGGCAGCTCCCTTCTTGGCCGCCTTCCTCGCATCGCTAGTCCCTCTGCGCTCCGCGGGAAGCTTGGCCGGCGCCTTCTCCGACTTGCTGGGTCGCGAATCGCGAGCGAGGGGCTTCGCCGCGTCGTCCGACAAGTCGCTCGCGTTGTTAGTCCACTGCTCTGAAGCCTCCTGGTGACTCTTGAAGATTGCGTTCAGGCTGTTTTTGGACAGTTTTTTCTTAGTGTTCGTTCTCGTTTTGCTTTTCACCTTCTTCGTGGCCTCGCTCTGCTTGAAGGGAGACCTCAGAGAATGATCCATCATGAAACTCAGCAAGGTCTCCTCGTCCTGCAGGAGCTCCTCGGAGAGGCCCGGCGTGTTGTCCTCGTGGTGGGCGTTGTTGAGCGACCACTCGCTCATGGTCACGTTCTCGGCCGTGATCTGCACCGACTGGGCTAGCCAGCTATTGAAGAAGGTCCCGTCTATGGGGAAGGAAGTCGCCAAGCCTGAAAAAATAAAAACAGAGAGAATTGCCTCAGAAGTCAGAAACGTCCGGCTTTCCCTTTGATAACACAATAACCGAGGCATGCGGACTTCAGCAAAGCCCTTTGGTGCTACTGAAATGTTCGAAAGGTCTAGTACAATGCGCCACGTGGGAAAAGACGAGGCAGCCTACTCAAGTACCAACGGTTAATTCAAGGTATACGGGTTTGCATGACAGTGACCCAAGCAATGCACCACGTGCAACGATGCCCTGCAAAGCTCCTTGCTGTGCGCTCTGCATCGGAAAGGAGAACGTTTCTAGAGCAGACGGGCAAAGCCCAGAAACGGCACGAGGACACTCTTCGAAGGGCCTTGCCCCTAGTCCAGCGCATGCCGGGCTCAGGACGAGCCTGCTCGGACCTCGTGGGCCTCCACGGCCGAGCGCGGCGAAGGCTGGCGGGACGGCTCGAAAGCCCGAAGGCGGCTGCTGCAGCAAGCCGAGCTTCTCGCCGAGGAGCCGCCGCTCCCGGATGAGGAAGGCTCGAAGGGCGCAACCCTCGCACCGATCCGGGCAGAAACGTCACAGCGGAGGGACTTTACCACCCTCTCCCCATGGGAAGCACAAACAAATCCCCCCATTTCAACATCTGGCCTCTTGAGCAACAAGTTTCTGGGGCTCCTGCCTGCTGCGTTGGCTCTGAGAGCCGGTTTGCACTGCACTGGTGTGAGGGTTGCTTTAAATCGCATCAGGAATAAATGCAATCGGTAAGACTAATTTTGCAAGGCGTGAGCATGCCCCAGCCCCTCACAGCACAGCTGCAGAACATGTTCACATGCAACCGCGAGGTTCTGCTGGCCCAGGTGACCTCCCCTGCTGCGGAGTCAGCAGAGGCCTCCGAGCTTGCTCAACCGACGGGGCACACCTCGTTATACACCAAGAGCAATCCTGCCTTTGCTTAGGCTTTCCCTTGGCTCGTGCGACTGCAAATGTCCCTTAGCGTCCTAAAAGGAGACCGAGCCCTCTTTAAACGCAGACTGATACGCGAGACTACACCCATTTTGTTTTAAATACATCTAATGTAAGTGAGCGGCACCTTCAACACGTTGTAGAGCCGCAACAGGAATGACCTTGGCGCATTCAGTTCAAGCATTTCAACCCTTGTTGAAGACCCCTTTGAGGCTGAGCTTGACACTAAGGTCTCTGCTCCTCCACCAAGTCCGGGGATGAAGGCAGGTCCTCGGGATTCGACCTGTTGCTATGAAGATGAACTACTCCAGATACAGCCAAATTCCTAAGGGGCAGGAGCCATTAACACACCTGTATGGTGCGCGGGAGAGACGGGCACTGAGCAATGGAAAGCTCTTCTGGTCCAGCTCGGCAATAGTCTTGAACTGTCCCACCTTTATGTGACTGCAACACACTGCGCTCACCTAACTCTCTAACATGACCCTAAAAATTCAGCCGATCCTAACAGAGCAGGGCTCAGGCCTCGACACAGTTGCTGAATTATCCCGTGAAGAGTTAAGGAGTGGAAAACGCGTGAAAGCGGCTGCTGCGAAGACCTGCCCTGACCACGTGTCCCTGACCGCCAGCCCAGGCGCGCCCCGGCGGGGGACGGGGTTCCTGCCGAGCCGGCGTCCTTCGCAGTCACGTGGTGCCCGAACGATCGACAGAACCGACGGCAAGCGGGTGAAGGGGACTGATTTCCAAAGACTGTTTAAAACCAGCTAAATACGTGTGCAAAGGCAACGTGGGAGGCACGGGAGTTTGAGAACCATCTCCAGATCCTCAAAGGTGTGAAAACTCAAGAAGAGGAGCAGCGATGACAGGCTATGATGGAAAAAGCCGAAAAACTTCCTATAATTGTGTCTGAGGAGAGGGCAAGAAGGAACGTTACGGGCTGGGATGCGGCAAAGCAGCAGAGAGAGAAGCAACTCTAAAACCTAGCGAGAGACACACCTGCACAAGCACAACCGGTTTTGATTCCCATAATGGAAACCCACCAGTTCAAGGCTACAGCTGGTTTTACGGATCGAGGAAAATTTAGATGAGCCATCGCCGGGGGGTGAACCAGCTCAGGCCCCGGGACGTCCCCCCAGGAAACCCTGAGCACCCACTGCCAACAGCGCTGGCGCTCGGCCGAGGGCTTCTCGGGCGCTGCGAGGCGCTTGGGACCCTGCGGTCGCACGCTGCAACGAGACGCCTGGTCGAGGCCGGGATTCCCGCTTCTCCCCAGGCCTCCGGCGGGGCGTCCTCGCGGCCACGGGCAGGCTATTGCACCGGACTGGACATCCACCAAGAACAGTCAGCGGGGCAAATTTCGGAATGCCCGAAGTGCGGTTTCTCGGCTTTCTACCCGCCTGTTTTTACGGAAAACATCAGAACTTAATTATCCGTGCGACTGGCTGCGTTTGCCCCGAGCAAAACCGCGTGCGCCGCGCCGGGGCGGTTCAAGGGCAGGCGAGTGCGGAGGTCGTGCCGGGTCCTACCCCTGCCCCTTCGCCACCTCCTGCGCCGCTTGGCTTTTCTCCATGAGCCCTTTAGGGAAAAAAAAAACACCCAGTCCCTGCCGCTACCTGCCTGCTGAGGGGGCGATGCAGCTCTCCTTCCTCGGAAGCTCCCAAGGGAGCTTGGGCCCTCCCTGATCCCAAGCGATGCCCCAAGCGAAGCCCCAAGCGCTGCCCCAAGCTCATTGCAACATCCGTGAGGTTGCAAAGCCTTGGCGCAGCTTTCCAAGCGCTCCCTCTCCCGCCCCGCTGCCCGGTTTTGCAGGGCTCGCTGAAGTTCGCTCTCTCTCTCTCTCCAAGACTCCCATCGCATTCGGCAGAAAGCGCCCCAGAAAACCAGGCGTCCCCACGGTTGGGAATGGCACGGACAAAATGAGCACAAAAACTGCATTTCTAAAGGGAAAGAGGTAGCTCCCCCCCCCCACCTAAAAAAAAAAATAACAGCTCCGAAATGAAGAGGAAGCAGCAGCACCAACCAGGGGGGCAATGCGCAAAGCAGAGCCCGGCGAGACGGCCCGGCCGCCCCCTCCCGAGCGGCGTCTCCCCCCTCCCAACCCCCCCGAGTCTCCGAGCGCCTCCCCGGGCCGGCGGCCGGCCCCCTCCGTCCCCCCGCGGGAGGCTGAGCACGAGCGCGCTCGCTGCCTGCCAGGCTCCCCCACCCGGGTGCACGGAGGGTCCATGCGATTAAAACGCGCAGCCTACGCGCTTCCTTCACCGGCAGCGCCGCAACGACAGCGCCGAGCGCACGGAGCACGAGCACTGCTCCGGAGCGGGTAAGTCTGATTTTATCCCCGGAAAGCAAAAAAAATTAAATAAAAAAAAATAAAATAAAGTCACCGTTCAGCGGTAAGTGCTATTTTTGCAGCGCATGCCCCCAGCCGGGCTCAGCCCCCGGGGCTCGGGGCGGGTGCTTGGCACCCCCCGCACCGGAGCGGTCTTGCCAGCCGAGCCGGGACCGCCCGCACCGCGCGCGGCGCTCCGTCCCGCTGCTCCCCGAGCCGGGGGCCGCCAGCGCCACAGGCCAACGCCGCGGCCCTAAAAATCAGACTTACCCAGTTGTCCCAACACAGTTTCGTTGACCGATTTCCTTTTCTCTGTCTTCTCGGGACTATTTTTTCTACCATCTCTTCCTTTCCTTCGCGGGTCACTTTTCTTACCCTTTGTCTTCTTCCCAGTTTGTTCTGGCATTTTTTAGAAAGAAAGGAAAACTCCATGTGAGAGCACGTAAGAGGGAGGCTGCGGTGAGCAAGTTACCCTGGGCGCCTGCGAGACCTGCCGAGCTCCCGCGCGCCGCCGCGCACCGGCTCCCTGCGGAGCAGCGGCTCTTTTTGGGCCGCGCGTACGCTAAAGTCTCTATCGCTTAAGAAATCCGAGTCCGGCAGGTTGCACAAAAGAGACGTTTCAGCCTCGGCTGGTGAATTTGCCACCGGCACAGGCAAAGTGCCGCTGAAGGCAGTGGACTGGCGCGGCACCGGCCGGGAGCCCGGGGGCTTGCCGATCCCGCGGTGCCGTGCCGAGGCCCCCGCCACCACCGCTGCCATGCCAAGCAAGCCTGGCAGAAACGGGACTGGCAGCATTTTAACGCGGACCTTGATTTGGTCTGACCTTTTGGCTGCGATAACTGCTCGGGTTCATACTGCGCAGTGATGAAAAAAAAAAACCCCGAAGCTGCAAAACTGAAGCAGCGTACTGAACATTAACTGGAGGAGGAAAGATGCTCAACGTTGCCTATGGAAAGCCAGGAATATAACTCTTAGCTATGCAGATGTTCAGCTAAAAAAATCCGTATTTCCTAACTGGCCGGATTTATTCCTCTTGGGTAAACAGGACAAATAAGTAGTCTATGAAAGCAGAGCTTGCATTGCCAAGCCAAATACACTGAAGGTTTTTACTTACTCCGTTAGGTCACTCTCCCAAAGAAGTCCAGGCTAACGCTTCTATTAATTTTTGGAGGGGGAAGACTATTGCCCTTAACCCAAACTTGGGAGTCTGGATGGCTGCGGGGACCGGAGGCGAGACATGAAGCTTTTCACAGCTTGGCTGTTGGGTCAACTCTGCAAAGCCGCCCAGTTCTCAAAGCAGTAACTAAGGATTCGATGCGGTTCCCGACGGAAAGGCGTCAGCTTGCACCGGCCACCAGCGGGACCAGGAATGGCCTCAGCAGAGGGGCTGGGAGCGACCGGCTCGGAGGGAACCACTTCTCCTCCGCCCTCCTCGGAAACGCCCTGGGGAGCCGGGGAGCGACTCCGCATTGCACTTGCCCGAGGTGGGATTAACGGAGCATTTGCAGTCCTGGGGTTGCCCAGCCAGGAGCCCCGCACGAGCAAAGGACTTGCCGAAAGGAAGAAAAACAAAAGCAGGACTGGTATTTGCTGCATTCCTGCCAAATAGCTGCAGAAACGCAGACACATTTTTCACTTCACTTGCAAAATAAAAATATAACTTTGTTTGGACAGCGCAAGGGTTCTAAAGAGAAACAGGAACGTTACTTTCCGAAACGGAACCCGTCAGAATAGTAGCCGGGTTTCAAAGCCAGACAGTGTTTACTTTCCACTTCATGCAAAAAAAAAAAAAACCCAAACCAACAAAAAAACCCAAACAGGAGACAGAGGGGGGTGCATTTTACATGGGCAATTCTCACTAGTTTTATTAAAGATCTCCTGCTTAAATGATCACTTATCGTTGGGGAAAACAAACCCCTCTACTTCTGAGTTTTAATGTGGGAGCCATTCCAAAAACACCTGTGCCAAGAACATCTCTGGAGCAACCCCAGCAGATCTGGGTCGGTAACTACTGTGGCAGCAGTTCAAAACCAGACTCATCCGAGCAAAGTAATGCAAATGGCTTCCTTTTGCCGAAATCCCAGCTACGCGGACCGGCCCGACCAGGAGCCGCGCGGAGGGACGGCTGCAGGAGCGACCGCCCCGGCTCTCGCCCCCCTTGCTGCTCCGCAGCGGTGCAAGGCGCAGCGAGGAGCACGGCTCGTCCTGCAAGGTGCTGAAGGGCTCCAAGCGCTGTCAGCCGGAACCGGGGAGGCTTAGCAAACGCGTGCACGCTGAGAGCGTTTTGTAGGATTAGGGGCTAAAACGGGGAGCGTCTGGGATGACAGCGGGAAGAGTTACTGCCCTGTACAGCCCTCAAGTGACCCGCTTAAACGCGGAGGCGTCCCATTGCCTCCACGGTGGGGTTAAGCAGAAACCCGACGAGGGATGATGCAGACCGAGGGGTGATGCCAGCTCGCAGCTGGGAGCCAACGCGGGGGCAAACCGAGAGGGATACGAGGGAGAAGCCACGGAGGAAACCCGGTGCCCAGGACGGAGGAAACTGCTCGCTCGGGCACCACTGGGCACAACAGCTCCCGAGACCGGTGCCGCCACCGAGCCGGCGCACGAACACGAGCTGCTCAGCCTAGCGATTACAGTCTGCTTCAACCCGGTGCAAACAGAAAATAAACCCCAAAACCTGCCGCTCGCCTCCGGGCTCGCTCCCGATTCGCGTGGGTATCTAGAGAGCAGGATTAGGGCCCGTAATTTCCTCCCCGCGTCTGGGATTGCGGTTTATGGCCGGAGGCGACCTCCGCTGCAGGGAAGAGCGCAGCTTCCCCAGGGAGCGAGGACTCCGGCGCCTGATCGCCCGCGTGGCTCGGGGCGCCCGGGAGCGGATTCCTGCATTTCCGCAGCGGGGCTGCTTCGCTGGCGACAGCAGTGCCGCGGCTCCGGAGGCTGCCAATCCATCCGCAGCCCTAACCGAAAAACCCATCCCCTGAGACAGGCAGCTCAGCTCCAGCCGGCTCAGATCGTAAAACCGATGATTGGCAAAGGCGAACCATTCGGAGAAGGAGGAAATAACATTTGCATCAAAATGCAATAAGTAATTACAAAGCCCGCATACCGATCTGCCGCATGAATCACCCTGTAACTACAGCTTCGTCTCCGGTAACTCACCTTTAGGCAGAACAAACATTGCATTAATCGGAGGCTTGTTTTTCCCCGAGTACACGCGTGCCGTTTGCAAGGACGGTAACTCCGCGGCACCGGGCTCCGGGGCTCGCACGGCTCCGCGGGGCATGCGGAGGAGCCCTCACCCCCCGGACGCAGCTCTTTCTCGCCCGTCAGCCTCTCACCCGGGCCTCGGGCCCATCACCCGTACCCACGTGCCCATCACCCGTGCCCTCGCGCCCATGGGGACTGCCGCTGGGGCCGGGGTGCCCAGCTCTCCTCGCCGAGGAGCTGCCGACTCCAACTTCACGACTCCGTTAGGGACAGCGGCAGTCGTGCGTGGGACGGTCCGACCTCTAAAGCCGTTCAGAGGAAGGCAGGTACCGGGGCAGATTTCCAGATGTCCAATTCCCCCGTTTCGGGGGCGGTAAGCTCCTAACCTGCCCTAACAGCGAGGCTGCTCCTTGCACAGCATGGGCCACCAAGAGCTACGCTTGCGGCTGGAGCCTCCTGCCCCGCGCGGGAAAGGCCAGGCGTTTCCCCGGGAATATGGGGGAAACCGCCCGGCACGGCTGTCCCTGGGGGCTGGGAATCGCTCGCAGGACACGTAACACGGGGCTCCAGCTCGCGGCGCTCTGCTGGGACGCGTCTCGTGCTTGCCCAGCCCGGTTAGCTGCAAGACCGGGCGAGCGGGGAGCAGGGCGCGCAGAGCGACGCGCACGGCCGCCGGTGGTTTGTGGCAGCAGGAACCGAGATCTAAAGCATCCTTGAGCCCGCGCTGGATGCGGCCCGGGAGGCGGGAGGAATCCGCGCGGCATCCGAGGCACGGACCTCTCGGCGGGCGCAGCGCTCGGCCTCCAGCCCGCCAGCCAAAGGAAACGTCTGTAAGGCAGAGCTCGGCCCAGACAGTTCCCGAAGAAACCCCAAACACGTGATGGCTTCGAACGCAACGCCAAAGCCACAAACACAACAACCGTCGGAAGAGCCTGCCAAAGCGCCAGATGCTGCTGCTGGAAAAACTGTTAGGCAGCCACGGCGTCCGGGTCCTGCGCTGCCACCGAGAGAAAGGGAGGAGGCACCAGGAGCTGCGGGCTCAGGCACTGCTCGTTAAAAAAAGGGAAAAAAAATAATAAAAAAAAGGCACAGAAAGAAACCAACTTTATTTCAGCTCCTTAACAAAAAGGCGCCGGAGGCTTCGCATGAAGCATGCGTGATGTTCTCCGCTAACAGAGATGTGGAGCAGGGGGGATTACAAACTACCAGAGCTAAAAGGAGACGGCATCTAGGAGTAAAAGCCAGCCCGTCGGCAGCTTAACCTTCGATTCCTGACAGAGCCAGAGGCAACTGCAGCGGATCCAAAGCAACTGCTGCTAAAGCATGCCAGGGAGCCAGCTGCCGCAGTTAAAGCCCCAGCGTCAGGAGCCCTGGGCCCAGGATCTGCAGTCTCCTTCCAAAGGGGAGGTGACGGCACAAAGTGCTCCAGCAGCAGCAGCAGCAGCTCCATGCCAGTCCCTGAAATGCTGCTTTCATAGGAATATCTAACCGAATGGTTAGTTGTGCTGCCTGAGCCCTGCGGAGAGGAGGATCGAGAGGGTTTTGTGAAAACAAGGATCTCTGACACTCCGGTCACCCAGGGTACGACTTTATTATGTGTTTCTGAACAAAACTGTAAATGTTAGGAGAGTCAACAGATGACACAGCGAGGGAGGGGACGGCTCTCACTGCCTTTAGGTGGGGCACCGGAGGCTTGCTTCAGAGGATGGCATTGACAGTATCTGCGAGAACAAGCTCTTGGAAGAGGTACTGACCTGGGTAAAGATCTTTCTCAATAAGCTTCATCTGGAGATGGAAGATCTGCTCCTGAAGTTTACAAATGGTGTGCTTCATTTTCTCCCGTCTCGTCACCATGTAACAGAGGTTTCTAACCTACAGAGACACAAGAAAGAGTTTCCACTTTAAGCCGGGCTCCAAAGCAGGTCCCCCGAGGGGACCTGGGCAATCCCGCCGTCCTGGTGCACCAAAACCTCCGCCTGGGGCTGTCGGCGTATGCCAGCACTACAGAAGAGGGCTCTTGATCTCAACTGCATTAACATATATGAAAAAAACACGCAGTGAACGGTTCACGGCCTGAATGGCTCTATCCTGGCTCCGAAAACCAGGACCCTACAGGAGGCGAGAGGGCTGGCTTGTCTTCAGAGCATGTGCGCGATGCATGGATACCTCCGGAGACACGGTCTTGCCCACCGATGGCAAACCCACAACCCGACCACCAGCCTAGCCACCAGTCCCCCACAAAGCCCTGCCGGTGCAGGGGGAGGAAGGGGGCCGGCACCCTCCTCCGCAGCCCGCAACGACCCGCGATCCCTCCCTCCGGCTGCCGAGGACGCGAGCGGGCGAGCGCGAGACCGGCAGGGCAGCGACGAGGTGGCCCGAGATGGTCAGCACAACCCCTGCTCTAGCATGGGACACTTCACCCATCAGTCTGGGCACTCTCAGTGCACAACTTCGTGGGCTGCGGAGGGTTTGGGGTTGGTTCTGGTCCTTTATCCTACCTTCTTCTGAACAGAAACAATAAGCAAGTTAATCTTTAACCTGCTCCATCCAAAGGCCCATGGCCTGAATTCACACGGATCTGCACTGCAGCGTCGCTGCTTCCCAGGGCTTCAGCGCAGCCCGAGCAGCACGGCACACACGGCGTCAAACAGGGCCAAGGGCTCCGGTAATCTGGTGTGATTAATCAAGATTAACTTTCAGTATTTATTGCGGTATAGCCTTTAAATTGTGCTGTCGATAAGCATTAGTGACCAATATCTGCAAAACGGGAACAGAGCCAGGAGAAACAGGGGCGAATTACTTTATGATCTTACCCAGGTATGGCGATGCTGATGACGCACCGGCTTTTTTAACCTCCTGGTAACTGTTCGCAGACCTAACGAAGGAGTTAATGTCCCTAAAGGAGCTTGAAAAGCTCAGGAGAAAGGACGCTATAGAATTAGGGTGATAATGTACGGATGTGCACAGGCCTGGCAGATGCAAGGAGACCCAGACGTCCAGCCACGGGACCGAGCCTTGAGCTCGGGGAAGGCAGCAGCGCTCGCGTAGGGTAGCTCAGCACCCGAGCCACGCACGTTCCCTGCTCATGCTCCGTCTAGAAACTGGCTCAAAACCGCCCAGTGCCGGGTGGTGCGCTGCTCCCGTGGGTCCATGCTCAGTTCTCACTCACACATTGCTTTCTCTGCATTTCACACGGATCCGGGCAGCGAGGGAAAGGGACCCTCTTCCAGCCCAAGTGGAGCAGGCATGGGTGGGAAGGATGGGCAGGTAGGGGGTGATGAGCTCCTGGAAGCCAGGGCCTTACGAAACCGGCTGTTTCTCTACAGCAGATGCCAGGGCAGAGGGTACGAAACACAGGGAAACACCCCACCGCGGCAGGGCCGGGTCGGCAGCACCGCGCAGCGGGGCAGCTCCGCCGCCGCAGCCTGGCCGGCTTCCTCCTCGCGTGGCTGCGGTCGGAGGGAGAACGCGACTCTGTCACCACGGCGGCGGCGGGCGTCAATATTTTTGGAGGAAATGTACGGTTTCGGCTGTGAAACAGAAGATGCTAACGGTATCGAAGGCGATTTGACTGCGCGTTTCCTCCGCTGCCCGAGACGCCCAAAGAGCAAAACTGCAGGCGACAGAGCCAGGAGGGAAACTCGGTCTGCGGGAGCTCAGACGAGGAACCGGGCATACGGGTGCGTTCAGCAGTTTGTACGGGCGCGTCAACGCTCGCACGTGGTGTCGGTGCCTCCTTCCGCTCTTTCCCCCCCACCTCTTTCTCAAAATCCGTTCTGCCGATGAAGCCCACACAGCGGGGCAATCCCAGGCCTCGGAGCCACGGAACGGAGAAGACTTTTCTAATTACTGACTCCATTCGCCAGCCCCAGCTGAGCACTCTCTCCTGGGCCACCCCGCGGCGGTGGCATCCTTCATCTCCTCCCAGAGACACCTCCACAGCCTGCCCCACCACCGGGACCTCCTTCATCTCCTCCCAGAGACACCTGCCCCACCGCTGCGATGTCCTTCATCTTCTCCCAGAGATGCCTCCACAGCCCAAGCGCTCTCCTGCCAGGAGGCTTTCCTGGGCTGCAGCTTCCGTTTTGCCTTTTAAAACCCAACCAAGTTACTTCGAGTTATTTGGAGCACCTAAGAGACTTCGCTGCCACGTTTTCACCCTTTTTGACCCAGAACTGCTTGCTGTTTTCGGCGCTGGGCGCGTTTAGCTCCCCAATCGGCCCATTCCTCAGTCCTGCGACGCTTCCCCCAAGGCCGCCTTCGTGCCGGCACGGGGCAGAGCCAGCTGCCCTGCCAGACCCTGCCGTCGTGAGCTATAAACTCCTACGCTATCACCCAAACATCCAGGGACCTCGGTGTCGCCTAAGGACAATTTGGAAACACTCACGTATATAGGAGAGAAAAGCTGCTCTTTTCGTTTTTTCCCCCGTAATCCCCTAGCTGTAAATATGAACAAGCGAGTTATACACTGTATACTTTACTACGTTCTCTCCTTTTTGTTCTGGATTGAAGGAAACACCGGACTAAAATTTCTTTACCAGGAGAACGACTGCCTCTAGCAACCTGTATATCAAAGCGCTCGGTGGTATCTCTTCTCTATGATTTTGTATTCCGGGAAGAAAACATTAGCCGTGCTCAGCTTGGAGACTGCGGGTATTTACACACGCTTACACAGCTGAACGCCGGCAGCGCTGCTCCCCCCAGCCCAGCTCCAGGTGCTGGAAGCTACCAAAGCCTGGGAGCTGCAGAGCTTTTTGTTAAAGCTAATTTAAACAACCAGTTCTTGGAACAAGCTTTAAAAAAAAAGAAAAAAAGAAAAGAGGGTTTTTTTTTCACTGTTTGCAACCAGGGCAGTGGTGCAGTGTGCCGGCACCACGCGCGGCCGGAGCGGAGACCTGCCGTGCGCCGGCCGGAGCGGGAAGGAGACCCGTACTGCTCGCCTGAGTGCTGGACTTTGTTCTGGCCAGGGTTTGCTGTTCCCTCGCTTGGAGGAAGAGCAAATACACGGATCCTCCCCGGGCTGATAGCGAGACGTGTCAGGGAGTCGCGAAGCGGGGACTGAACGTGGATGGGGAAGGACCCCGTGAAGCCGGGATGTGACTTTGGAGAGCGAGCAACATGGTAAAACTCAGAGTTTTGACACAAAGAAATGAAGGAGAAGCTGCCACGCCGCATCTCTGAGCTAGGCAGCTCCTTGCAAAGGCAAAGTGCTTTATCCAGAGATGCACAATAATTTAACAGAGCCAGGAAAGCCAAGCTGAGAGCAAGCGAAAGCAAAGGGAAGTGAATTAGTCTTGTTTAGGTTTGCAGTAAAGCATATGAGCAAAAAAAGAGCTGAACTTGTGGTCCTGAGATCCCGCAGCTGCA
The DNA here is from genome assembly GCF_036417845.1 of Apteryx mantelli. NCBI lineage: Eukaryota > Metazoa > Chordata > Aves > Apterygiformes > Apterygidae > Apteryx > Apteryx mantelli. The sequence goes on along the minus strand of NC_089991.1, from coordinate 3,893,196 downwards.
GGACATTGCCTACAGCCGGTTAGCGACCAGGATCACGCGGACCTCTGCAGCCCTCACCGACCGCCGGGCCCCGGCTCCCGTGCGAGCGCAGAGCGGCGTCTTCAGCACGCTGCCGAGGCCTGCGCCAGGCTGCAAAGCTAACCCGAACGCGCGGTTTGCTACCAAATATTAACGACCCGGAGCGGCACTGGGTGCTGCGCGCGAGCTGAAGCCAAGCCTGCGCCGGGGAGCGCCGGCCCCGCAGGTCGGCGCAGCGCTTGTACGGCAGGTTTGCACAAAACCGTTGCAAGCGCCGCGTCTCCTCGGGCCCCTCTTGAGGAGCTCTGCATCTTCAGAAACTCCTTGACCAAACGCGTCGGACGGGCAGCAGTGAGGTAAAGGCAGCGGTGAGGTGTTCGGTACCAAAGGCCGACTCCGCCACAGGAAAGGGACCAAGCCCACCCACCGGCTGGAGGTCCGGTTGCTCTCAGGACCGTCGAAAACGGGCAGGTAGGGGTTTGCTCCGGGATCTCCTTCTCAAGGATGGAGCTAGGTCCGATACGTACTGCAAGGAGGCTCCCCTATCCCACCTTCCCCGCTGCCGCAGCTCTCACCTTGCCCGCTCCTCCCGGGCACGTGGCCATCGGAGCAAACCTGCATGCAGCCTGGCGCTCCGGCACGCGCGGGGCTCCGGCAAGCTCCTGCCGCCGGCCGCGTGACCGAGGCGCCGGCAGCAGATGCGGCAGCAGGCAGCACGCGGCGCGACGGCCCAGCGCTGCCATCTCACCGGCGGCTGCTCTCCCTCGGCCGCGCGGAGGCCGCTGCTCCCGCTCCTGCCCCCAGCTCCCGTCCAGGCGCGGGCAGCGCCGGAGCCCCGAGGGACGCCAGGCGCCCATGGGGGCACAGCGCGGCGCCGTTCACACCGCCCGGCCAGCACCCCTCTCCCCGCGAAGGCAGGAGGAGAGACGCCAGACCCCCCCCCACCCACATTTGCTCTTCTGAACTTACAGCTGAGACCGCCAGAAACTCATTTCATCCATGCCAGCATTGCTGCAGCGATGACATGCGCACACCGAGACCTGGACCAGATGGTCCACGCGACTGTGCCGCCTCATCGCGTTTCGAAAGGCCAGCCTGGGGACGAGGAGACGCGGGGGGACGTACGTGCTCTCCTCCGCTCTGGAGCAACGCCGAAGGGGAGCAAGTGCTAGCGGAGTCCGGCTGAGTCAAGGGACAACAGGGCCGACTGCGCCTATCGGCCCCAGCACACACCAAAGCAGCTTTGGCAGAAACGCGGGCACGGCATTAAAGCAAAAACTGTACTCACCCTCTCCAGGTCTTGCCTGAGGTGCATGAAGAGCTTCAAGCGCCGGTAGAGAACGTCCTGTTCTTGCTGGGCCAAGTTGTCCACTTCGTCTGTTTTTGGTGTCAGCAGCGGCTTGTTGGAGTTTGCTTTCCTCTTCAGCTTCCAGTACTGATAGACAAAATCCACCAGCGATTCGCTTAAGTCAAGGTTCTCCGCCACCTCTGAAGGCTTCACGAGTTCATAGAAGTCCTCCTCCAGCTGCTGGAGCTTCTGCTTCCGCAGTGTGACCTTCTCCAAGTCCAGCTGGGCTTGGTCGGGCTCTGTCCGTGCCTCCTCCGGGAGTTTGGTGGCGCCGGTGCTGTGCTCGAGGCAGAAGGACTTGAACTTCACTTCGTCATTGTCCGCTAAAATAGTCCGCATGTCGAGGTTGTGGTCGAAGGCGCAGGTGACGTGGAACGCCGTGACGCAGGCGGGCATGGAGCACTGCGGAGAGGAGAGCGAGGGTTACGCGGCGTCTCCCTCCCCGCCCGGCCCGCGAGCGCCTCCGCGGAGAAGGACGCGGGACCTGTGCCGGCATCGCGGCCGCGGGAGCCGGGCCGATCGGAATCGGCTGCTCTGCAACACACCGTCGCCTGGCCTGCGCGTGGAGCCAGGCTCCGCCAACCCCAGCAGAAACCGCGGTGCGCCAGGTTTCGGCGGGCCCCTCTCCACCTCACCTGCCGTCCCTCCTCTCCGCGAGGGGCCTTGCCCCTCTTTCACCTGCCACAAACGCAAGTTTCTGACAGTTCCTCCAACTGCGCGTGTGAACAGTCGGAGACGACGGTACCGTCCCCTGCGATGCTCAGAGGCTGCGAGCGGACTTCTCCTGCTTGAGAAGTTTTCATCTCCACTTCACCTACCTCCTTAAATTACTCCACTCGTTCCTGTTCCCACCTCTAGAAACTGATTTGCAAGTTTTACTGAAAACGTACCAACGGCGTCAAGGTCTGCGAGCGAAGCCGGGACCTCGGGAGCCGTCGGGGTTCCCCGCACACGTGGCCTCTACGGCCAAGAGTTTCTCCTCTTGGAATTTCACAGCCTCTCATGAGCCTCATCGAAAAAATAAAATATCTCTATGCACATGGGACAAAACATCTTGAAAACGACCTTTCTAGAGCAGGCATGGCGGCCCGACTGTTTAGACTTCCAGCAATTCTGCTGGATGACCTCACGCTCGCGGTGCTGTGGATTGCCCAGGCTGCAAAGCCGGGAACCTGCTTCCCGCGGCAGGAAGCGCCGCTCCCGGCCAGCGCCGCCCGCGGCACGCGCCCCCTCCAGCCTGTAACTGCGTTTTAAGGCTCAGAGCGCCGGGTAACTACGTAAACCACAACCCAGAAGAAACCAGTCTGTTCCAGCTGCTAACGACCAGTTAAAGGGCAATAACGAGCCCCGTTACTGCAGGCGCCGCGTTCGGGCGCTCGCACAGCGCCGGCTCTCGCGGGGAGCGTGCAAAGGCCGCGCTGGTTCCCGAAGGCTGAGGACAAACAGTTCAGGGTACGGTTTTAGCGGGGTTTTGCTATGTTTTAATTTTCAAACGGGAAGAAACGCGACGGAGTATTGGCAGGACAAACGTTTTATTGCTTTTTATCTCTGCCCCGTCCGCCCTGGATTCCTGCGCTGCTGCTAAGCGCCGTTTTTGGATATTTTTCCCTTGACTTTTTGTTTATGGATCTGCTGGCGCTCGCGGAAGCGGGAGGCTAATAACGCCGCCAGGGCCAAGAAAAGCGCGAGCAAGCTGGCGCAAAGCAGCGCGGCGCTGCAGCCCGCCTCCCCGCCGCGGGCGAGCCGGCGACGGCCTGAGCGCTGAGCGCGCGTGGTTTTGGTAACGAAAGAGGGAGGGGGGGAGCGCAGCGCGGCGTTCGGCTCCCGCATCTCTTCGCTGGAGCCGGGGCATCGTGCGCCGGCTGCCGAACCGCGCACGCTCGCTCCTGAAGTCGCCGAGCGAGGATGAACACGGCAAGGAGATGCAGCGGCATTGGATGGAGTCGCTTTTCCGCGCTTTAACGGCACTTGGAGGCTGGAGGCCTTCGCCAGCTAAGTAAGTTCGTTCCCTTGATGGAGCTTTCTCGTCTGGTAGCCAAAAAGGTAATTCTGCAGCACGGAGCTATAGGCTCCCGATGGAGGCGACTGTTTCTGTTTCGGCACAGCAGCTGGGGGTGCTTTAAACTAAATCGCCGGGAAGATCCTTTTGTGCTGTTATGTGCATAAATATCCACCGCGGCGACAGGGAAGTGGACACCACGAACCCGCTGCCTTCAGCGGCCTAACGGAGAGCAGGCAGGAAAGCAGGCAGGAAAGCAGGCAGCCACGTCGCCTCGCTCCCTGCCCATGCCCGTCGCTGGCAGCGGCAATGTGCCCCTGGTCTCGCCAGACCCCAGCGCCCAGCGCGCCTGCGAGCAGGGAAGCCGAGCCGCGCTGCCGCAGGGATAAAGCAAATAAAATGACACCCGTCCTGGATTTCTCCTCCGACAGATGGCAAGCAGCAGCCGTCAGAAGCTGTGCCCAAAATGCAAATAGAAAATCGTTAGGCAGCGCGGCTGACGGGCCGCAAAGACAGGTACCCGCTCAGCAGCAGCTGCCCAAGGACCTCGCACAAGCGTACCGGGCACCCCAAGCTCCCGCGAGCGCAGCCGGCCCCTGGATCGAACCTGCTCGCCGTCGGGCTCCGACACGCCAAATAACCCGGGGCACAAGAGACCGGTGCAGCCCCCAAATCTGATCGCGCCTTGGCGGAGGGCGACGGCGACGCTGTCTTGCGGCTCCTCTCGATCCAGGGACTCGGAGCAGTTTGCTTTGGCAGCCGGACACAACCCAGCGCCACCCCGAGCACAGCTCCAAGCCAGGCGAGGGAGATGCACCAAGGGATGAACGCGGCGGCCTGGTCCTTAGTCCCGAAGTCACCCTTGCCAGAGGGAGGATGTTGCTTCCGACGCGGCCGGCCGGGCTGCAGGGCTTCGCCGGGACGGGGTCGGCGCTGGGGGCCCACGAAGCTCACAGCAAGCGGCAGAGGAGCGCTAACGAACGTCTGCCTGAGCGGGAGGCGACGCCTACCTAGGGCTTCTCCTCCAAACCCATTTTCTCCAAAAAAGAAACTCAGAAGACGATGGCAGCAGAAGATCGTGCCGTTTGGAAAGACCTCGTTGCTATCAGCTAGCAGAGACCTGGCGCTCTTGCTCTCGTGCCGGGCCGTGGCGGTCTGCTGCGAAGAGCCGGGGGGTCACAGCTCGGGCGGGAGCTTGGTCCCTCCGGGCAGCGGGAAGTGCAGGGTGCCCTCAGCCTCTCCGGGAGCTTGGCGCGGGGCCGGCAGCGTGCTTCCTGGCACTCTCCTTGCCCCTTCGGCAGCCCACATAAGAAAACCTCTAACGGATCCGGAGCTCTCCTTGGCACCTCCTCATGTCCGAGCCCAAGAACCACCATGAAGTCATGGTTCCCCTTCCCCGGAGGCCGGAGAAGCGTGCCTACGGGGCCGTGTCCCTCGCCGGCCTGTGTGCCACCATGCCGATCTGCACCGGCTTCACAGCTTCTTGCAGAAAAGCAAGGGAAGCAGCTGTGTGCATGCAGCAACATCAGAGGCATGGGGAGGAGCGGGGAGCCTCTCTTGAAGTTCCCCTATCTCTGTTTCCATTTTGGTGGTCAAATTTGGATGGGGAAACCACCTAGATGCACAGAGCCTTGGTGCCCATGCAAAAACGTCTCCCATTCGTAGCTGCAAACGGGGTAGAGGCGGATGTTTTCTCAAGCTGCGGTTCTGCCTATCAGCGATCCTCCCTGCCCGTCCAGGATTACGGCCCTCGCTCCTCCCGTTCGCCTTCCAGCAAAGCCTGGTTCCAACCGGCCACTTGGAAAAACTAGTCCTGGAAGCGGTGACCTACCTTCCACCGACCTGCCGGCACCTGGAGCACCTAATTCCTGCTGCCAAGATCGAAAGCGAAGTGCTTTAACAGAAAACAACCTTCTCTTTCCAGAGCTGCATCCTAAACCTAAAACGCTGACAAAGGTAGTTAGATTACACCTGCATAAACAGGCACGAATCAAAAATATGCTCCGTAAACATCGGCTCTCAAAACAGAGCTCTGGACCTCGGAGCAGTACGAAGCACGTTTATTTGTCTGTGGGCGAGCTTGCTGCTGGTTTACCCCATAACTCCTTAAATAATGGCACTGGCTGCCCTTCCCTTTTCCTGTCCCGCAAGAGCTGGGGTGGCATCGACAAGCCCTCTCGGCGACAGTCTCACGAAGACTTATAAACCGCGAGCTGTCAGCAGCCGAGACAGTAAAGCTCCCCGTCCTGCTTCAGGTGACCTTTAACGCAAATCCACCCAGTGGAAAGGTTCTCGCAGCTAACGCGTGATGCCAGTGCTAAGAGGATGAAGTGTCTGAGAAGCTGAAGTCTTTTTGATGCTGCCAAGTCTCTTTGACTCGTTTCCCTGCCCTTCCGTTCTTTGAAAGCAGTTGCCGTTATGACACAGTATCTCCATCTGGCAGGGTGAATAAGCAGATCCACCCAGAACCATCAAAAAGGAGTGAGTCAACGCTAGAGATTTAAAGAAATATTGTGAGATTTCATTTCAGGCTCAAGGGATTGCTTTTAAATAGCTCCCTTCAAAGTATTAAAACCAAGGCAGTCGCATAAACACAGCGGAGCCTGCAGATCCCCTACTCCTCTCACCCTGCTCAGCCAGCCAGCTCCTTTTCACCAACGTACATCGCTACAGACACTGATCTCTGAGATGCAGCTCCCGTTTCTGCACAGGAGGTGATTAGTTGGGCTTGGAGCACATCCAAAACCGTCTCCCAGTTTTCAAAGCTTAATGGCTATTCCATGTCCTTCTGCATGTGCAAGACGGCTGCAGCTTCGACATCTGGTCTGCCAAAGAAAGCAACAAGTAGCGGTCCCGCGTGGCAGCAGCCCTTCCCCAGACTCTCCTGGGACGTTACGCGGCCAGAGCAGGGTGAAGCAGACGCAGTAATCCGATGCGGACACCGTGGCAAAGCTCCCCCCACGCTCTCCCACCAAGGGCAGCGCGGTGTGGGCTGCAGCTTCTGCTCTCTGCCCCAGAGAGGAGGGCCGTCCCCGAAAGGTCTGCCTCGCTTCTGTAACGCAAAATGCAAAATCTAGTCCCGTCTTCAGCACGCTGCTGCCGCGGGAAGAGCAGGAAATCGGACGTCTGCAGTGGTTTGTGTAGGCAAAACAGGAGAAAATACGGGAACGCAACGAGCGGTAGATGCCCTGCTTGCAAGCTCGCAGGCCTTTGAGACTAGTGAGGGCTAGCGAGTCCTGGAGCTTCTCGATTCCCCCAAAACAGAAAGGTTCCACATCTAACCCTACCAGTCTGTGAAATACTTGGGCTCTGAGTCCCATGGGTATCTTATTTTTCTGGCAGCTACTCCAAGCCTTACTGTCGGAGGTTCCCGATTTCAAACCAAGGTCGTTTGCAGTCCCGGTAATTACGATGTCACTACAGCAACATCACTGTGTTATGCAAAGAAAGTTAATCTAGATTCTTAGCATCCAATACATTAAATAATTACAGACAACAACATTTGATGATGTCTGATCGGCGCTCGTGCTCCCCGCTGTCAGGTTTATTCTGTGTCACAGACGTAGAATAGGAGGAAACCTTGGCCAGATCGAGTCCACCGACGACTCGAGACGCTCCGGCAGCTATTACAGGCGCAACCGAGGAGGGGCGAGCGCCTTCGGCGCTGGGGTACCTACCTGGATACACGTCCCGGTGCACTCCTTGCAGAGACTGCAGGACAGAGCCCACCTGCTCGCCGGGATATGGGAGATCTTCGTTATGGGCTCCATTTTTTCAGGACATCCAATGCTAACCTGGTCACAAAGCAGAGGACGCGTCGTCAATACGGGTTAACAGCACAAACCTCCTCTAGGGGAAGGTCTGCGGCAGCCAGAACGAGCGATGGAGTTTTTGTATGTTATTTCTCAGGGTTACTTGTAATTTGAAAAAAAAAATAACCCTCCACCCAAACCCAGAAACAAATATGGATGAAATGGAAGGAAAAATTTATGTTAGAGGGCAATAGTGCTGCCTCCTCTGGATTAATTTGTCATTCGGACACTGCTGAACAGCTCAACCGGGCCCAAAAAATTAGCCTTATCCGACGCAGGTAGGTGTCCCTCATCCCTGGGCAGGAGCTAAGGACCCTGCGCTCGCCCCGGCCCCAGCCGCCCTTCTCTCCGCACAGCTCCGAGGACGCCGGCGAGCGGAACAAGCGCTGCCGTCTCCCCCACGCATCCACCCGTCTCCTAGTCTGGGGTCCGGAGGGCTCTGGGGGGGCCTGGGGGAGCCGAACTCCGCGCGCCGTGCCCTCCCGCGGGCCGCGTAGCGTCTTACTTCAGGTATCCATAAGGCACAGCTAACGTGGACCCACTTCGTCCCGCTGCGGGTGGGCTTGAGGGCTCCCCCTCTCTTGGGGCACAGCAGACACTTCGGCTGGACGCCCAGGGCGCAGGTCCGGCACAGCCAGCTCCCGATGGGCACCTTCAGGATGCCGTAGCAGGCCTGCGCGGACACGAGCGGCGCCGCGTTAATCCCGGGACACGCTTCCCCGGAAAAGCGCCCTCCCGCCGCGGCCCTGCACCGAGTCCTGGGCGCGCATGGTTTTGCGTGCGGCTGGCTCCTTGCCCCGCACCCGGGCATCGGAGCGGCAACAAGCAGAGCTAAAGCAGTCCCCCAAGGGCAGCTAGCTCGAGCCCTTTTTTTGGTGGACTCGTCCCACGTGGCACGGAAAGGACGAAATGCCGCGCTGAGAAAACCGCTTAGGTAAATCAGGGCCGCAAAGCCGCAATCCCACGATTGAGAAAGGCGGCCGCGTTGGTTAAAAAACCAACCGAGATTAAAGGGGAAGTGAAAACAGCTATATAAAGGTAGAAACGAGCGAACGTAGATCAGAAGCAGCTAGGAACCCTAAAGAACCGGCGAAGAAATCCAAGGACACGAGGACAAATCCATGGCCAGGGAGCTGGGAAGGGTTTCGGCAGGGCGCCGCAAAGCAGACGTGCTTAATAAATATTTCTCTTCCGTACTTGGGGAAGAGCCAAATGATAAGCCGTATCACGTAATAATGATAAAATACTTTCCACTTCAGCACTTACGAGCGTATTAAAGGGCTACCACGAGGACCAGACGGTTTTAACCAGCAGGTCCCAAAATCCCACGCTTTAGTTTGCCCCAGCATGCGAGCTGCCTCTAGTTTCTCAAGGAAAAAAGTCCGTTTATGATCAGATCGTTACGCTAATAAAGGATTAAAGAAGGTAATACTGTTGCTGCTGGTCTATAGGGGTTCGTGGAGCACAGGTCTTGTCAAACCCGGCTGCGTTTCACGGAGAATCCAAATTTGACTGATAAGCCGTTTCTGTAGCAGATTTTTGTACAACATCTGATTCGGTCCCAGACAAAATCAGGAGAATAAACGGGCAGACCGACCTCAAAATCCGAGGTAAGCAGGGAACCCCTACAGGCGAGCGCGTAGCTCCAGCGGAGCCGTTCGGCAATCTCGGCTCTCTGTCATTTATTCATGCGGATTTTGGAGCTGCTGAAGGTGAAGTGATGCTCTAGGAACAAATACTACAGGGCCTGGTAACCAGTGACCCTGAAAACAAGACCGATCACGAGCAAAACGGAGCTCCCCGGCAAACGCCGGGCCACGGTGCTCCCTGCACACGCAGCCGGAGCGGCGCCGAGCGGGAGCCGAGCGGTGATTTCTCTCGCCGCGCTTGGGCGCTCGGTGGACACGCCGACACGCCGGGCGGGAGCCGGGCTGGAGCCGCCGCAGCGCCCGGCACGTCCGGCCCAGCCACCGCCTCGCCACAGGGAATGGAAATTTGGTGGCCCTGGGACCAAGCCCCAGGGGCTGAAAGTTGGAGATGGGCAATTTTCACGCTAAACAGAAACGCAGCATTTTCGCCGTGAGAATAATGAACCAGAACAACTTAACGGGGGGGGGGGGGGGGGGGGCAGATTCTTCCTCACTGAAAATTTCAAAATTAAGATTGCAGGCGTTTTCTAAAAGATATGCTTCGTAGGAATTAATTAATAGCAAGTCTCATGGCTTGCGTTATGCAGATTAGATGATTACAACGATCCCTTCCGGCGCTATAATCCAGGAACGTATGTCTCGGCATAACCCTTCCTCCCGTCCCTCCGCTGCTCAGCGAGCTGCATCTGCTGAACAGCATGACGGAGCCGGGGCCGAGCAGCAGCAGAACTCGCCCCGCGTCCTGCATCCCGCATCCCGCATCCCCTTCCGGGCCGAGGGCTCGCTCCTCGCTCAGCGTGCGAATCGCCCCGAGCACGCTAGAGCCTCCTGAGAAAATCCAGCACCCCGTCTCCCGGCTCCGTGCCCGTTCATCCTGGGAGCATGCGGGAAACACGTAACAGGGCAGAAGAGCGAACGCCCGAGGAAGGAGGAACATCCTCGTGCCGCAGCCGGGCGTCCCGGCGCGACGGCCGGGGGCGATTCCCGCGCCGCCCGGGAGCGCGCCCGCGGAAAACCGCCGCCTCTGAGCATTCAAACGCGGCACTGGCAAAGGCGCAGAGGAGGTTAGACAGGAAACACGACGCCGAGCAATACCCTGATCTGCGGCTCCGGACTTTGCGGCTTAGAGCGCAAATCAGGGCAGCGATTAGACCGCAGTCAGCTGAAGGGTTGACAGCAGACGCGAGGCCCGATTCTGCGCTCCCTGCAAGCGCTGGAAAAGCTCCCGTTTCTTTTAACGGCCTTTAAATCCAGCCATCGGCCCGTCATTAGGGCGCTCGTGGCCCTGCAGCGGCTGCGTCCCGGGTCCGTATGTCCCGGCGACGGAGCCCACCCTGCTCCCTGCTCCCTCTGGACCCTGCATCGCACACGCCGACCCGCTTCCCGCCGGAGCCTGCTCCTCACGGGGGACGGGCGAGCTCCCTGCCCGAGATTTCCGCAGGGACTGCTTTAAAAAAAAAAAAAAAAAAAGCCCTCCCGAATCGTCCTGGTATTTTGTGGGATCTGATTCACCGATGGAAACCATTCAAAACACCCACCTGCCGCAACTATACATATCTCAAACGCTCCCACCTCCAGGAAGCGCTGATGGAAAAGCTGCCCGAAAGATCAGCAAATGGATCTCTTGGGAGAAAAAGAAGAAAAGGGAAGCGGAGAGCGGCTGGCTCTCGGCTCCGGCCCTCCCCAGCCCGGGCAGCCGGTGCGGATCGCGGCACGCTGCCCTGCCGCGGGGCCCCAGCCCACGCGCTGCCCTCGAAGGACAACGAGGAAGGTCCCCCAGGTCCCGGCGGGAGCCCCGTCGCAGGCACAAGGAAAGCCCACGCGACAGAGGTGCTTCCCATCATCTGTACGCCGGCGTTTTCCTAGTGGACACCTCCCTTCTCCGAGCAGCGAGCACACGGACAGGCCCCGGAGCCCGCAGACACCACCGCAGTCCTTCCCGCTCCCAAGCAAGAGCTGGAGGCATTTACATTCAATTCTAAAAATAACACATTTTTCTTCAGGCAGTAAAATCAAACGAAGCTCCACACTCCTGCAGCAAGGACGGAAGCCCTGCCACGTGAGGCAGCGGCAGCGGAGATGGAAGGTCCTTACGCCCCCAATGCAACCCTACAAGGTTACTGTCATGGACGAGGCTGGAGGAAAGACTCGCCCGTCCGTCCCGCTAGCCAGCGCAGGATTGCAGACTAACACCCTTCCCAGCCCACCGCCAAGGGTCCCGCACAGGACCTAGCTCTGCACACAGCCCGGTCTCTCCTGCATCCTACAGATCCCTTGGCAGCAGTTTAATACAAAGAAAAGTGGCAGGGAAGAAGAAGGATGGGAGAAGAACACGCACATTAATGGAAGAGGAGGCAGGGAAAAAAAATCACAGAGATAAGAGAGTAAGGAGAGGGCAAAGCAAGAACGCGGGAAGCCCTAGAGTAGCGTTCAACCTCTGCTGGCCTACTGCTCTGTGCTGCGGGAAAGAAAACAAGAAAAGCAAGTCTGAAATGACATCAGGTCTGAACAAGACATCGTTTGCTACCCAAGGACCACTGAAGAAGTGCTAGGAATCGGTCAAAAAAAGCTCAAACGCTGGTCTACAGTAATTCAGGGACGGTGGGGGGAAGCAGGAACGGAACAGCCCCAGAGGAGGAGGCGTAAGCGCAGGAGGACACCCAAAGGCGAGGGTCTCCCCCCCTGCTCCCCAGGGACCGCGCGCCCGCGCCCCGTGGGCCGAGCAGCCCCAGCGCCGCTCACCTGGTGCACGCAGACGTTGCACTTGTCGCAGAAGACCATCTCGTTGCCGTCCTCGCCCTCCGGGGAGCGGCACACGTCGCACACCACGTCCTCGTCGTACTCGATGCCGAGGCCCTCCTCCGTCTCGATGGCGATGTTCATGTTCTCGTAGCACATGGTCTCCAGCTCCTCCAGCACTCTCTCCAGGGTCATCTCGTCCAGCTCCGGCTTCTCTGCAAGGCACGAGAGACACGTTTTAGATTTCCACTTAAGGGGCAAATCCGCGGCGCCGATAAGACCCGCGATTCAGAAAATGGCTGTTTCCAGCTTGGGATACAGTTTGCGTTTCATAGACAGCAACAAAACATTGCTGCCGGCTGGGAGGAGAGAAACCCATTGAGCTGAACCAACGCGGATAATTAGGTCTGACAGTTTAAACGATTGAGGAGACAAGTTCTGCAAAGACGCTTTCCGCAGCGAGGGCTCACACGAGCTTTGGCAACGCAAAGTCACTGCTTTAATTGTGAAGACTGCGAAAATCGACCCTTTTAAGGCCAATTAAATGGAACTGTAAAACCGAAGCCAAAGGCTGAAATCGAGGACAAATGTGTCTTTTCCCTGGTTGGGCCCACAGGAGCCAAAGGTCAGGCCCAGGGTGGGCTCGTGTCTGCCGGGTTGCTTTTTTCTCTGCCTGCACTGGGGTCCTTAGCGAAAACACGCGGTGGAGATGCTTTACCAGAGGTTTATCCCAAGGGAGGACTGGGAATATTAAGCCAACCCCAGGAGAGCAGCGCGGTGTATCCCTCAGCCAGCAACACCGTTACGGGGAAAGCACGGAGGTGGGGAAGGCGACACCAACCCAACGCAATTAAAACCACATCATCTTTGCGCTTCGTTTGCATGCGCCATTTCATCTCTAACGATGGCTGGAGTCCCTATCCCGGGCTAAGCGCTGGGTCCGTGAGATGCTTCCCGGGCCATTGGTGGCTTGTGGGGGGATGCGGCCGCCGTGCCGCTGCTATCGAGGCAGCGGGTGACGGATGGAGCCGGACCATCGCGTTTGCCTTGACGGTGCCGCCTGCGCCGCACGTGCTCTACGGAGACGCGAGCCTTGGCTTTCCTCCAAGCACGGCTTCACGCAAGCGTTATACGAGCCCGCTCAGAAGATATTTTTCTGGGTCAGTGTTCGGAATTGGCAAACGTCGTTACGAGCCCTGGCGCAGCAGCGCCAACCTGGAATTACTCCGTTTCCCCCCATATTTAGGCTCTGGCTCCCACCCTGCTGGAAAGCAAAGCGACCAGCAGTGTCTCCTTCCCCACCGTGCCGGCGGCGCTCAGCCCGAGCCGCTGCCCTGCCCGCGGCAGGAGAAGGGAGGAAGGAAAGGGAGGGCGGGTTTCCGCAGGAAACTCAAGCCTGACCTGCCGCCAGGGTCAGGACCACGCCGGCACCTGCACAGTTCCCATTTCACTGCGAGTGGAAAGAAACCTCTCGGAGCGGCAACCGATCTTCCTCCCCGCCTGCGCTCCCGCGCGCTCCGCGGCTGCCGCGCCAGGCTGTAAATTTTTCATTGCCAGCGATATCCACCCCACCGCTGCCAGCTTAACCCTTGGGGGAAAGTCAGCGGCGACGCCGAAGCGCTCGTGCTCCGACCCAGCGCTGCCCGTCCGGGCTGGAGAGCGAGTCTCCATCCCGCAGGAGCCCCGGGCCCGGGGGCAAGAGCAGCACTTGGCCCTCGAACCCCCGGTGAAACCGTCAGCGACACCGGTGACGGAGCAGGGTTTTCTGATGAGTCCCCATGCAACGTACTCGCTATGCCGTTACACTGGAAAACGCAGATCCCTCCCTGCCCGTCTCGCTCACGCACACGCTCACACTCCGTTTAGAGGTAATTACAGCGGGAAGCCGTTTGCCAAGCTCCGCTCAGATACCTCGGAGCTTATTGAATCGGCAATTGTACTTGATGGGGATGAAGCGATTAATCGCTTATGAAGCACTAAACAATGGGGCCTGAGGGTGAAGTTCTTTTTCCATTTGTGCTCCATTTATCTCCTTCTGCATCATATAAAGTTACTGCTATTAAACTCCATTCATAAAATTGTCATCTTTTTGGCTGAGAAAACGCTATCCGTATTGATCGTGGCCAGCCAAACAGCAAAAACAAAAAAATACTCAACCAAAACATTCCCTGTGCTGTAATGCAATAGTAACACCACTATTTTCCCTGTGGAGCGAAGTGCAAAGACTCAGATGCTGATCTTGGCTACACTGAATAAATCCAGCTGAATCAGTCCAGGGACTAAGTCCCGGCTCACAACCACGTGCCGGAGAACACCCCCAGACATATGGAGTCTAAATGCGGACCACGAAAAAGACCCTTTTACTGGGTTAAGGTATGTCAAGGTCTTGCATAGAATGGGTTGGAAAAACGAAGCTTTTCTGCGTGTCCACAGAAGAAAGGCAGCAGAGCTGGTACCACGGCAAACTTCTCTGCAGTTCTGTCTGGAGGGACACAGCCAACAGTGAGAAGTTAATCTTCACGCCAATACAATCACTGGGGATGAACTTCATGTTCAAAACACTAACGAAGGAGGAAAAGGCTCTATGTCCCACTACCCCACCCAGAAAGCCGCCCGTCTCCTCTTCCCAGGTAGTTCAACAGTATGTTAGTGATGGCTGGTTTTGGCGTGGATCCCTGCCGAATGCCCACCTGGGCCCATCGCAGACCGATTAGGTTCAGCACATCTCACGCGAGCAACCAAAACGTTTGGACACGGCTTGGCACCTCCATGGACCTGCAGGTCTTCCAGGCTTCACCCACCCCTAGGCATTAGGTGCCGCAGTAGAAGCGATAAAGGGACAAGTCGTCCCGTGGAGACAGACCTGGCAGAAGGCAGCGCCCCGGGGCACAGCGGCAGAGGAGCCTCCTCGAAGGCGCTTCAGGGATTTGGGGCTCGCGGGCTGAGGGCAGGAGGCACAGAAACGGGCAGGTGCTGCCACCCTATCTCTCCTTCCAGAGCTGCGGAGATGATGCCCCGCTTCTGCTCTTCCCTGGAAAGCAACGTTCCTGAGAGTCCGGAAACACCGCAAGCACTCCGGCTCTTGCCCCGAGTCGGTAAGCGGATAGAGAAGACGAGCTCGATTAGCCCAGCTGTGCCTATACGGAAGCACCAAAGTTAAGCAGCTTACCCAGAAGAAGCTGGTGTCACTAGACTGGCTCTGAACCCAGAACGTCCGCTTTGTAACAGCGATCAGACACGTTTCTTTATACGATGCCATTCTCCCTTATAATTATTTTTGTAATACCGTAACTTATGCAGCATGAAGGAGCAATATTCCTCTGCTAAATGAATTCTCAGCTATTCCTTACTCTGGTTTGAGCCTCCTCACTGTGCCGGGAGAGAAAAAAAATAGCTAGAGAGCCACCTTCCACAAAAGAGAGACCTATTTCTGACTAAACTGCGCTCCACTAAAATCAATTTACCGAAACAATAAATCCTTTTACCCCGTGGAGTGTATCTGGAGATAAAACAGCTCATGAACAAGCAATCATGGGGACTGCAGGCTGTGCCATTAGCCGGTGCACAAACTATAAACCTCTGAATCTATTTTCCAGTAAAAATACATACAAACAAACAAAATTACCGCTCCTTCCTTTTTTGAAATAAAAAGCACTTGGGAGATGACGCAGACGTGTCTATTATCGTCTCTGAGGATTGCAGAGCGCAAGGCTGTAAGGTCCCTGTCGGGCTGGGGGCGCAGGGAGCCACCGGCTCATGAGGTCCGATTCCAGCTCAAACCCCGTCTCTCGGGATCGCCTTGGGCAAGCCGCTTCGGAGCCGTTTGCTTTGGTTCCTCCCGTCTCTTCCTCCCCTCTTGGCCTGCAAAGTCCCATTTCACGTCTTTCCGTAGCCTTTGCAGAGGCCGGGCAGTGACGGATAAACGCTAATCGATTGCTATAGGTCATTCTGGACGCCACCAGCTCAACAGCTACTGATAACTAGTTACCTGCAGGAATACAGAAAAGCTTCCGCTACTCTGAGCGTCTGCAACCCAAACGCCCTGTGCCTGCAGCACGCCTGCGAGATGCAGCAGTTGCACATTCATCTTTCATTAACGTTACTTATAAATGGACCCATAACGTAAAGCACGACCAACAAAACAAACAGCAACATGCGATCTGCCCATGAGCCCAACATACGCAGTGAAACTTTGAGATATTTTGCTACAAACATAGCCTGCTAATGCACTTAAAGGATTTACAGGAACCAATTATCACCCTTTCTGCCACCCACCGACATCAATTATTGCTCAAATTTAAGATGATGACAAAATGTTTTAGAAGCCACTTTATAATCTGCTGTCTCTCTCCGCTAATGCTCCGCACTGACAGAGCTGTCCTGGAGCACTGCTGATTAAAGCTCTTCCTGCAGCCCGCAGCAAAACCCGGAACAGCGCTGCAAAGCACGGCAATTACTGCAAGGAATTTATGCAAATGGCAAAACAACAACTTGACATAAAACCTGCTCGTGCTGAAAAACGTGAAGGCATAAACGTCCCAGACTTGCCTGGCTGCTGCTGATCCCCCATCCTGCTAATCTGCACATTAAGGTAAAAATAGAGGGGCTTTCCTGCGAGATCTGTTTCCGTGAGGAGTTAAAGAAACCCAGCTTTCCTTTCCCGAGGCTCACGGGGGTTTCACCTCTGCCAACGGCTTATGGAACTGCTACCTGGAAACACTTCTGGATTTCCTTGCAGGCTTTGGGGCGATAAGCTTAAAGGCCAAGGCTATTTTCACACCAAACGAGCTTGGATTATTATTTTAACCATTTTTGCGCCGATTTGCATCATTTCTCCAGGGCTGTCACTACGTGCCCAGGCTTGCCGACTCGCCGGGACAAGGCGAGCTCTGGGAGAGAGCGACCCTGTGTCACCCAGCAGCCTCAGCCTAAACGGGGATACGGAGAGACGCAGCAGCGGCCGCAGCACGGTGCTGATCCAAATCACCGCGGACATAACCGGGAGCAGCTTCCAGCCCCAAATCTGTCCCCAGGACACTTCCGCGCTGCAGATCGGTACCTCTATTGTGCATTAAATGCACCTCTTGCTTGCAATGCACTTTTTTTTTTTTTTTTTTTACTATCACAAACTGCAGCAGCAGCAAATAAAAGCTTTCGGCATGCTTAAACACTGACGTCACCTCTGTCACCCAGAAGTTCTTTAAACAGTACGTTTCTGCTCGGAATAGTAACAGCTACTGAAACACGTGACCGGGCGCGGGCAGGGGTTAAACCTATTTAAAGCCGTTTTAGGCGAGAAACTTTTGCTTTTCAGCAAGGCCGTGTGCCGAGCTCAGAGACTCCCCGGCAAACTGCAGAGAGCGGCGACTCTCCGGAAGGTCGGTCTGATCTCAGCGATAAACTTCCATCTCCAGGGTGCCCTAAAAAGGACTGGAAACGGCAGGCGCCGCGCAGGGAGCCGGCGCGGAGCGGGAAGCCAGCGGGAGCGATGATCTCAGAGGTGTTTTCCAGGCCTCCTCCCGCGGCTCCAGGAGCCGGGCGAGACGGCGCTCGCTCTTTGTCATTAAATATTTAGCGAGTGACACACGGTGCCCGCCATGGGGCCGGTGACAAGGGTTTGGCCGATGCCCCGGAGGGGTTTGAACTCCTGCCTACGGCTGCAGGCTGGGGGGGGGGGGGGTGGGTAACGCCTGCCCGGGCTGGAGGGGCCACCCTGCTCCAATCGAGCCTCGTTAGCAATCGCAGAGACCAACGAGGCTTGTCTGGAAAACACGGTACACCCCTGGCATCCAGGACTTCCAGGAGAAAGCGCCGTTTACTGGATTTCACATGCTAAACGCCGCTTCCCAAAGCTGCTCTCCCTCTCCAGCACGCTCAAGGCTCCCGCAGGAGCTACGGTGCTCTTGCAGCAACGGAGACAGACTGACGTCTCAGCTGATGGACAGCTGACGGACCCCTGGCATTACTCATGGTTGTTACTGCAGGAGCATTGGGGGCTTCATCAAAGGTCCTGGTTCCCCCCAGCCGGGCACTGTGCAAATCCCTGCTAAGAGCCGCCCTGGCGAAAGCTTCCCGGCCGGATAAGCCACAAGCAGCTGGAGGGAAAGAAAACGCAACTTGCTCACGACCGCCCGGCACAGCGGTCCGGCTCCCCGGCGTCCGCAGCGCGATGCCGAAGCTAAGGGGCGCCCGCCGTCGGTGGCGGTGGCTGGTGCACATCCGGCTCCTAGCGCCGGCACCTCCGCGCGGGGCCGGCGCTCTCCTCCCGGCCGCCGCGTGCGTTATCGAGCGGGAGGGAAGCCCCACATCCGGAAGCCGCTGCGGGCGTTGCGTTTGTAACCGAACGCTTTAAAGAAATACTAAAGCGAGCCAAATTTAAGCCAGCCGAGCTGGAGAAGTTGAGTCCTTGCCCACCACCTTTCTGGTGGGACGGATGAGGTGCGAACGGAGGGCAGGCGGCGGCAGGGACGGAGCTCTTCTCCGGGGCCCAGGGACACCTCTCTGCCGCGGAGAAGGCAAGGGTTGCAGCACAGGGAGCGGCGGCGAAAGCGCTGCGGGGCTGGAAGGACGCACAGGGCGATGCCAGCTGGTTTCTCGGGAACAGCAGCACGAGGAAGCGCGGCTCCGCCGAGGAGCAGCCGCCACGGGTCCCAAGCGGCACCGCGCCACACGGCTCCTGCCCGGCAGTGCCGTTCGCTCTCGGCAAGGGCTTGGCTTTAATCGCCAAAATTTCAAAAGCTGAGGGCGTTCGTGACAGCGCTGAGGCTGCTGATCCAGGACCAGTCTATGAGGGCAGGGCCACCTGCTACTTGCTAGTGAGCCTACAGGCTCCACAACACGGAGATTATGGGAAATCCGGGATTCAGGATACATTTAAGAGATAGTTACAGAGGCTGCTTTCAGTGTTTGGTTAATTTTCTTACATTCCCAAAGACTACGATAACAAAAGTTTGGCAAGTGAAGCACAAGCTGGTCAAAGGAATGAAGACCTTCTGCGAACGAGACGAGGCAACGCCGTGGCCAGGTCCTGCGCTGGTTCGCTCTCCGTGCAGCCCGACTGCGGGAACAGAGCCTCGCTGCAGAGCTTAGCTAGCCGCCTCGGAGACCCGACACAATTTTCCTGCTCAGCAGCGCATGATCCTGCCTGCTGAAGTACTCAATAACGTGCTTCGTCCCACCCGTGAAGGCTTCTGCAACGGGGAGGAACGCTTTGTTTAGGCGCATTTCAGCCTCCACGGATCTAAAAGATGAATTTTTTTTGTTTTGCTATTCTTACCTGAGTAGTAGTAGTCACACCACAGCAACCCGTACCCAACAAGGACTGGAAAATCCCTCCAGAGCCTGGCAGGACTATACACCCCAGCTTCTGTGCCAGCAAATCTGCCCAACAGACCATGCTAAGCCATAGCACCAATAGTCGAATTCCCAGTGCAGTTACTTGCACTTAACAGAAATGCACTAATGGATTTTAAAAGCGTGTGCTGATATAACAGAGCAGTAATGCAGGCAACATTACGCTGTGATATTTAAAGACAACTGAGAAAGGAGAGACAGCCCAGGATTGGCATTCCTGAGAATTATACATTTTGACTAGGAGATCCTCCTTCCTCTGACTCCATCTGTCCGGTTGGCTACATCTGTGAGCTATGTTCTCAGACCCGGCCAGTCAAGGGAACAGGAGCCAGGGTCGACGTGCCCATCCTGACCAGACATCTCCTCCTGCAGCACAGATGCTTCAGGGAGCAGAACCGGAGACAAGGCTAGTCCTGCCGTCAGAGCATGGTGATGAGTGCTCTGGAGTCCATCAGTTCTTCTGCAAACCAGATTCCTGCTCCATGGG
The DNA here is from genome assembly GCF_036417845.1 of Apteryx mantelli. Lineage (NCBI taxonomy): Eukaryota > Metazoa > Chordata > Aves > Apterygiformes > Apterygidae > Apteryx > Apteryx mantelli. The sequence continues at coordinate 3,873,791 of NC_089991.1, read as the reverse complement.
GGAAACCGCACTATTGCTGCAATCATCTGGTTTGCGCTGTTCTTCTTGCACTGGGTCCCAAAACCCCTAAGCGAGTGAGAGGCACTGAGATGCACTCAGATCCTGCGCTGTGGCAATCCACGTAATCTCTTTTGGAAAGCCAGAACGAAGTTCCTTCTTCAAGACCTTTCGACTTTGGTTCTAACATCATTACTTAATGCCCACTCAATACGCACCCCAAGCAAGCAGAGAAATCTCGGCAAGACTTACCCATCTCCTTGAGCTCCATATTAACAAGTTCCAACCAGCAAGCATCAAGCTCATCCAAGTCATAGCGGCTCATGCCTTGCAAGTATGTCCTAGTCGCTTCCGAAATCTCACAGACAGGCGGGCTACTCGGCGAAACCTGTGAAGGCGAGTTCTCCAGCTGGGGTATGATCCTGGAAGAAAAGAAGGAAAGGTTGAGAAAGAGGTACAGTTTGCAAAAACACAGCCAGCTGGCCGAGGGGTTTCATGTGCTCAACATGGTCTGTTGTGCCACAGACGCTCGGAGAATCAGAACTTGGACACCTGGACAAACGTTTTCACAGAGGCTGCTGGTTCGGGATACCTTATTTGGTGGTTTGATTCAGGATGCATTAAAACAGCCTGATTTCCAGAAAATGCTGAGTATAGCCCTGGCTGTCAGTGCCCTCTTCCGGTACCTCAAACCATCTGTGAAGAGCTGGACGCCCTCATTATCACAACTAACTGAGTAAAACCTCATAAATCTTCCTTACACACATGAAACACTAAAAAAGACTAATTTTTTGCCTTCACTGAAATGCTGTACAGCTCTGACCACCTCAGCTCAGCACCGATGCAAGACACTATTACAACAGTGCCGACTGATGCACCATTGCTCAGACCTGTACACGAAGGGAGGAAACGCCCCTGATGGAAGTGGTGTCACATCAGTGCATCCGTGCTAGGGAACCAACCAGCGCAGGCCGGTCTCCCGCTCGCCTTGCCCTTAATCTAGTGGAAAATCTCAACGTCCAAATGACTAACCTTGCAGCTACGCCGGGGACATCGTGTTCCTTCATAGCAAAAGCTAGTCCTGCCTGGCCTCGGCTCCTACTGAGTCATCGCAGCTCCAGAAACACCCGCTACAGGCCATTAAGAGGCACGTATGACATTGCAGGAGACTGGTGACGCTGGCTTCCTACAGCAGGATGGGTTATCCAGTTATCCAGCCTCCCGCGGGGATCCTTGCCGCTGCAGGCGGCTGCTCACCCGCGCAGCGATCGGCACGCACGGAGGTGCGCCCGTGCCGTCCCAAGCGGTGCAGGAGCACCCGGGGCACCCGCCGGATCCTCCTCCCGCACCCTGGCACATCCGAGGGGAGAAGCAGGGGGCAGACGAGGCAGCCCCCAAAGCAGCACGAAACCGGCAGCGAGTACTTGCGGTACATCCGTACCCGGCTCCTTAAAAAGGAGCGAAGAACCTCCGGGATAACAGCGCGATCGCTCTCGGCCCGCGGCCAGAAGAGGGGTTTGAGAAGCCAGAGGCTCCTTCCACTGGGGGAAAACTGTTGCTCCCTGCTTGTAACCCGGGCTGCACGACTGCCATCCAACGCGAAAAAGAAGGAAAGTTTGTCGTGCGCCAGGGCAAACAGCACACGGCACCAAAACAAACGGCTCGGGCTTATTTTTTGGGGAACAGTGTTGATGTTTTTAAAGAAAAAGAAACACGTAAAAACAGAAAAACATCCACATTTGACTTTGATGAATGCCTGCTTTTCACGGGCTGACAGTTTGTCCTTTTCGGGACGTCCTGGAAAAACGTCCCAGCGGTGAGAGCGGAGCGTGGCCCCGGGGCCGGAGCACGGTGCTCGCTCCTGTGGCTGGAGCCGCAGCCCCGGCTCGGCGCAGCTCCAGCTCTCGCGGGGTTTCGCTTCCTCGGCCGCACAGCGGCACCCGCCTGCCCCGGAAAGGTCTTGCGGGGCCGGAATCGGTCAGGGAGAGGACGGCCAGCCTTGCGGTGAACGTCTCCGGGACGTCTCCGCGCAGAGCCCAGGAGGGGGGAATTAAGCCTGATGCTGGAAGAGCACAACATAAACGAGCTTTTAAGCCCACGTGAAGGCTGAAGGACCTTAGGGCAGAGCTGAACGGAAGGTTTCTGGGCTCAGGGCCCGGATTGGAAACGCACGGATACCCGTGCACGCAGCACGGAGCAGGGCTCCACGTACAGCCCGCGCCGCGTGGGTGGGAAACGGCCTGCAGCGCTCCGGCCGGCGGCTCTGGAGAGGTTCGGGAGGTGCAGCGGGAGGCCGGGATGAGCGAGGAGTTCTCCACATCGCCCCGGGCACCGTACAACAAGTGCACGACGTCCCCGCGCGCTGGTGGAAAAGTGCCCGGACGCAACGCTCCGCGAGCGGCGGGACATGCCGGCAGCATCCCGCCAGCGCTCTCCTCTCTCACGCGGTTTTCTGTGCAAGCCCCAAGGCGCGCAGGACGAGACGGGCTCAAGCCACTGGAGGTCTTGCAGCAGCCCTTCTCCTCAACGGGAGACGGGGAGCCCAGGGGTCCTGCAGTTCCCACCACCCTCCGCGTCCCTCCCCTGCCTTTCTCCACGCGCAGGTTTTAACGCTGCGTCTCATTCCCTCTAAAAAAGCACACGGGTGTTTTTCAGTACAAACGGACCCAGCCCGCGCTCAGCAGAACCCCACGTTTCCAAAGAGCCCTTGGGAAGCGCCGAGCGGGAGGCTTTGCGCCTGGCTCCCTGCGGCTGTTCCCGGCTTTTGGCGAGTTGCATGGTTTCCCTTCGCACCGTGCGAAATCAAGCCGTTCCTACGCTCCGCGTGGTTCCTTCCGCCCTTCCCGCCCCGCGAGCGTTACTACGGGCTGCTGGCAGCGACCTCCCACGCGTTCAGACTCCCGAGTCAAACAAACGTCGCGTTCCCGCAGCACCGTTCCTTGGAGGAGCGACCCCGATTCCAAGCGGTCCCCAGCCGAGCCACAAGCTACGGAGGCACGTGCCGCGGGCAGGCTGCCCCGGCGTCCCCACGGCAGGCAGCGCGCTCGTGCCGCCTTCGCGTGCCGGCACCGAAGCGCATCACACGTGGGGCCGAGCGACTCGTTTCGAAGGCTCTGCAGCGCGAAGCACGGCGAAGGGACGACAAGAGCCGCCTCGTCCGCTGCAAGCTTCCCGCGCAGCGGACGAACAGGCGCTGGCTGTCGGCCCTTCCGCGCCTCTCGGCGGCTCGACGGCAGCGCGCGCGTGCGACACTTGCCACGCGCACGCCAGCGGCGCCACGCGCAGCGACACGCGAGCGGGGGGGGAGCGAGGAAGGAGGAGCGGGCCGCGGCGCCAGCCGACACGTCGCCGCAAGGCTGGGGGCTGGAGCTCGTGTTTCCTCCCCGAAACACCACCTCCAGAGGCAGAGCGGCAGGACGAGCCCTGGAGCTTCCCCCGACCCGGACACGCGGCGTATTTGCCGCCCTCCCTGCAGAGTGACTTTCAGAGCCACCAGCTGGAGCGGCAATAATTCGATTGCTCGGAGAGGAAAACATCGAGAAAGGCTTTTTGTGGCTTTTCCAGTGACTTGCTGTGTGATCTTCAGCAAACCTCCTTCAACCTCCTTCATCTTTAGTCTCCCCATCAATAAATTGGGAAGACAGACATGCCCTACTACCCTGCGGAGATCTCCTACAAATTTCAGTCCGGGGTCTGAAGAAAACCCTATGAAAATAGCAGCTGCCAGAGAGTCTCCAGATTTTAAAACGAGCTCGCTGCAATCTAGGACGTGGCTGGGGGATTCGGCAGAATCCGTATTTAATGCAGACAGCAGTAGTAACGCGGACACTAAGCATGCTCCTACCGAGCTTCAGGACTTCAATCTACAGAGCTCCCAGCCCCCTAAAACCTACAGGAGTCGCTGGTGCAATGCGCCTCGGTGCAAGAAGAGCTGAAACCCTCTTTGCCTCGAACCCAGCTCCCGGGGAGCCGTGCAAAGCGCCAAGTCCTCGGCAAGTCACTAGGCAAGCTCAGCACAGCGGTCTCGCAGGAGAAAGCTCAAAGTCGTTGAGGAAGAGTCCTCCTGCCGCAACGAACGCTTCTTTACGGTTGCTGGAAAGAGGAGTCTGAGCGGAGAGCGGGAACCACGCCGCCTGCTCGGCCATAAGCCTTCATTAATCCTCGTTACGTAACTCGCCTGCCGAACAGCCAGCTGCAACAGGTGATGCTCTGAAACGCAGCCAAGCGCGGAGGCTCGGAGCGCCGGGCTTTGAACCGCGGGGGAGCGCAGCCTCTATTTTTAGCCTGGCATAAGAGCGCCAAGATTAGCGTTGCACGCGCCTATCAAAGGGGCGGCCCGCACGGGCCGGCGGCTCCGCTGACGGCCCCGAGGCGCGCTCGGTTTGGTTTGATAAAGGCGCAAGCGCGGGCTGATGGTGCCCCGGGACACCTTTTGGCATGGCCTGTAATTCGGTACACGCGCCGTGGCCACCAGCAGCGGAGGTCACGTAGCCATCTGCCTGGGGTTGTGAAGCCACCAAAACCTGGAAACGCGTTTAGACTCCCAGCACGTGGCTTGGGAAAGACACCGGAGATGCAGAGACCACCAAGCGCTTCCAGGGGCTGCTGATGCTAACAGCACTGGCGAGAAAGCGCTTTTTCTAGCGCTTCACTGTTAAAATGGGTTTTCTTCACTTTAACACGAATTGGAATTTACAGTGACTCTTTGCCGCTCACTCTGTCACTGATTATTCAGATCAAGTTAATTAAGACGTGAAGACATAACAGCGCACGCCACACGCTCGCTGCTGCTCAGTTAAAGCGTTTGAGACATGCCGATAACAACGCCGGCATGTGCCTAAGTCTGGAAAAAAACAAACCCAACGTGTACTGGGGAAGTTAAAGTGCTGCAAGACTTGTTTTTTACTACAGCATCACGCTATTTGCACAGCTCTATTTAAATGCAGTTCACCGGCCACTACTAATTATTAGTCTAACAAGGAATAAGTATTAATACGAAATGTCTCTTGTAAGAAGAGCCGCACCATTAAACTCCGGCCCGATCCAGGCGGAGGCCGGCGCAGCCGTGCAGCGGGAAAGCCCATCTCACGCTCATTTTTGCTGGAGCCACATGAGATGTGCAGAGTTTGGCCATGTCCATGTAACGGGGGGGGGAAGCTGTTCCTACTAGTCTCAGGACAACAAACTCTGCTATCAAAAATCTTAGCTGGAGATTACCTGGAGCCACTACCTGACAGCCAGACTCATCTTTGACAGACTTTCCACTACAGCAGGGGGTTGAAACGTGATTTAAGATACCTAAATGGAAAGCAGGAACCGCGGCTTTGGATCTGGTTCCAGTTACGCTAGTTTTATGCTGACATAAATCTTCCGACTTTAGCGTAGTTCCACCTGGTTTGCCCAGACGAGACTCCAGAGGCAGGTCTGGATCTCCTTAGGAGCAGGGCTGCCTCTAACGGGGATGTTCTGCTCTTGCAGATGGTTCAGAGCGGCTACTTGAATGGTGCTTGATACCGTACAAAAGCGACCCCAAAATATGGCAAAATCGGTGTTTCCCACCTACGGTGTCCTGATGCCAACACAGGCACCCAAGGAAGAATTAGACCCTGGGAGTCTTTTAGTCGCCTCCTCACTTCCCCGAAGGCGTTGACTCCTCAGATGGAAACATTGCACCATGCTCCCCGCTGCATCCACCCGTTTCCCTGCCTGCTGGGCCCCGGCAGCTTATCTCAGAGTGGCCCCGATACAGCTGACGAAGATGGAAATGAAAATGCCCTACATGCCCTAGGATAACGCAGACATGCACTGTGTCGCACCAGCCACCGCGGTCTGCGTATGCAACCGGCACCCTTTGCTGGGGGCAACAGGCGCCTGTGCTTGCCCATCGGCAGAGTCCTGGGATCCTCCCAAAATTGTCACGGCCCATAATACTAACGGGGTGGTTTCTGGAAAACTACATTCCTTAGGCACAAGCAAGCTGAGGTCTGAAAACTCATTTCACCAAGGCCTCGTCTTCCCGGGCGAGGAGGCGTTAATAGCTAGCGTTTAAGCAGAGCACTTGCTAAACGCAGCGTGGGCAGCGAAGCCCCTTGGTCTGCACTGGCAAAGCCCCGTGGACCTGCTTAGCAGCCGGGTCTAGAGCAAATCCCTGACTCACCTGCAGCGCTTGTTTAACCACGAGGTTTTTGGCTCGCAAATGCCCCAGTAAACTCCGCTTGAACCGTTCAGCCGGTTTCTGCGCCCGTGACGGTGCCTCCAGCTCGGGAGCAGGAGTTGCCCGTACGCGGTGGCAGGCGGGCTCCCGCACGCCACGTAACGTTCCGGGGAAAATCAAGCGCGATACGACAGCCAGAGGCGTGCAGCCTCCCACGGACACCTGGATTTGCTTTGGAGGGTGGAACAGTATTCCCAAAAAGCAACCCGTTCCTCCGGGACGCACGCTAATGCACGTGTTCATCACGCACGAGTTCATCACCGCGGCGCTCGCGAGGCCGACGGCTACCAGCTGGCTTTTCCGCACCGCCCGGTACCAGCGTCGGGGCCAAGTCCAGCCGGGGAACGTTTCCGCAGCAGAACAGGAGTTTCGTGCACCCACCAGAGCTTTCCCCAACCCCAGAGTTTTGCTGTTTTGGGCACAGGCGGTGAACTGACCCCCAACCCCTGGGGAGCAGCTCTGCAAACACAAGAACATGCCCCAAAAAGCTCCAAAGAACCACTCTTAAACTAGAGAACGGCGGCAACGAAAAACAACTGTACGCAGCAATAAGTGCGTTGTGAAGCACGTGGACAAGGCAAGATTCAGAGCTTTAAAGGCTCCATGAAGTGCTCAGGGTGTCGGGAGAAGAGAAAGTACCGAGCGTGCTGCTTCAGTGGGACTGGGGAATGTCACAGGCCTGGGTGACTCATAGTAGGAGAGACCAATATTTAAAAATGAACGAAAACGGGAAGGTGGGCAGAGGATAAATAACGCCGAAGTGGGAAATGAAAACATTGCAGAAACAAATGCTATGGCCTAAAAGTGACCAAGTAAACTATAGGTGCATTAAAGAAAATCATTACCCTATTAAAGCAACATGAAGGTTTTCTTCATGTCAAAAAAATCCTCAAAAAAAAAAAAAAGTCAAGTAGAAATCTCTTGGCGGGATCGTAAAGTTTTACTCGGGTAGAAAGCCTGTGTGCTTTTATTAAAGTAACGCAGCAGAAGGATCTGAACAGAGCAGCGCTCCACCACCCCTTGGGAAAGGGTCTGCTGCCTCCCCCCGAGGATCAGCGGTCATCCACAACCAACGGGCGACTTCCGATAACGACCTCGTGACCCACGGGACCTTGCACCCACCCCACAAAACCCTCCTAGCATGGCCCTGCTAGCCGGAGCCCACAGCGGGACACCAGAGGCTGCCTGCGATGCCGATGACCAGCAAGCCTGATGCTCCTGAAAGCCTCCAGAGCCAGGTGGAGGAGCAAGCTGAAGAAACACCTGGCTGCCGACCGACACGACCAGCACTTTGACCTCCCAAATGGCGCCATTCTTGCCACAGAAAAGTGCAGTCCTGGGGAAGAGCTCCTCAGGTGATGCCCCAAAGGTCTGTGAGCGCTCCTCCACGTCTAAACCACCCATGGCCACCACTTGCTATCACCTCCTCCAAGTCCCCAGCAGAGCCCCACCAAGTCCAGCCCTGCAGGTAAGAGGAGATGTTGGAAAGAGAGGACCTCTCCTGGCTGTGATGTCCTCGAGGGAGGACAGGGCAGGGATCTCAGCAGCATCTGCTGTATCTGAGCACCTTCGCTGAGCACCCGCATGCAGGAGACCCATAACCCCGGGATGAGCCATTTCTCTCCGACCTAAAGCAACCCTGGGAGGGGTGGCCAAGCGTGGCCGGCCGCGCGCCTACACGCAGCCTGGACAGGATGACACGGTTCTTTTCCACATAAACAGCACCGAGTTCGTGCCAGAGGTGGGAACGAGCCGCTGGGCAACGGACAGGGCTGACTCATTGCGGGAGAGCCAAACTGGCGCTGGTAGGGCAGGAATACTCATCGGGAAGGGTCAGGGAGGCGAGGGAGGAAGGGTAAGGCGGCAGCCCAGCGGGGAAGCTGCAACCGCTGAACTTTCCCCCTCGCCCGCGGCCATGTTGACCATCCGGCAGCTCCGAGCAGCTGGCAGAGCTCCCGGTGCGGGGAGACGGGTCGAACTCGGCCTCCCGACGGCTCGGCAGCACCCAAAACCCTGCAAACACTGCAATGCACGCTGCTGCTGCTGGCTCGTAACCACCGCGACGGGCACAGGCAAGGGCTCACGCGTGCAAGATCTCCCTTAGCACCCTGCTGCCGCTCCCGATAACCCTGACCGCCAAGGACTGCTCCCCTCCGGAGAAGAGGGGCGAAAGCGTGGCTGCTACCTCAGGTCTTACTGCGCAACGCAACACCGCGATGCTTCCCCCAGCGCTCTTCCAGCTGGGACCTCGTGGTGGGATCCAAGCTCTTTCCCATCACAGCTGTTGGTGAGGGCCTTTGCTGTTCGGGTGTCACCACCAACGCCCTCCAGCTTAGAAGCAGCCGCTCTGCCGAAACAAGCGGAGAAACGATGGTGGAGCAGCTGTCCAGGCCCCCCAGGCAAGGACACCAAGGGGGGAGACCAGGACAGCCAGGTGGTTTCCTCTGCTCCCATCTGAACCACCTTCCTTCCCAGCTGAGCCTTCCTTACAACAGTGGCCTGAAGGACCCCGATTACCCTGGAGCTGCATTTATTCCTTTATTTACCCAACTAGATAGGGACACGGCATTTAAAGAAAGCCCGCATCAATCAAGAGCTTATTTAAAGGAGGGGCTGAAAATTGCGATCAGTCTAAAAAGCACAACAAACCTGAGGCCATTAGTGTAAAAGTGGGTCTCAAGGGCACTTCAAGAAAAGGAGTAAGTAGACCCCAAGACTCTTGAGGATCGCATGTATCCCCAGAGAAGATTACACGTTAATAAAAAATACTCAGCAAATTCCCATGGTTAATCATCTCCGTAAACTGAATGCTTCACTTGGCTAAAGGGAGAAAGCATTTTTCCTTATATGCTCCCTTTTAATGTACTAGCTAGAAGTAAATAATCCCGTATAGTGTTTCTCTTCTGCAAATACTTAATTTTATTACAATGAAGGCTTTAGTCAATCATATTTTCTTTACCTACATTCCAGTCTAAATTAGCCTTGTCCAGCGTCCATAAATAAATCAGCTTAGGAAAGTCAGTGGAAAGATAATTCTGCCAGCAACCTTCGGTGGACGCTGATCCTGTTATTACTGCCAGCTCTATGCACGAGGGAATTCTTTGCAGCATACTCGGACTTTAAAAAGGCATTCTGCAATTTAAAGGGACGATTTCCATTTTCTGTTTATTAAACTAGTATCTAGCAGGCCATTCAGACCAGATGCCCAGTCTTCTTATGAATTTAAGCTAATAGGTTTTATAGACATTATTGCTACTCTATAGCGAGCAGGATTTAAGATGTTAGGAAAACACAGGGGAAACACAGCTGACGACACAGGGGAAAACGGCAGAAATTGCAGACTCTGGCGAAACGGCAACACTAATGATAGTTGCAGTACCCCCAAACCAGACTTTCTAACCCTTCGCATACCCAGGCCCAAATTTCTGACCAGCGTTAGGCCTACTTATTCCATTTTTAAGGCTTCTATTAAAGTCTGAAACCACGAGCCAAAAACTATACCCTAAGGCTCAGTTCAAAGAAGAGAGAGAAAGCCAAGAAGATATTTAATCAGGAAGATTTTAAATTAACTGGCCTGATTTTAAACAGGGTAGCGCAGTTTAATCAGGCTATTTATTATCATCATTTACTAACATGAGCCACGGACCGGGCGCTCTGGCATCTCCCGCCCCGCCGAGCGCCCGGCCGAAGAAGGAGGTTGGGGGCACGGCTTTGAGAAGTCATCCAGATTTCCACCGACACAACCTACGACTGCCACGTTTTTCTCTCGCCTTGCAGATGACAAATGAATTATTTAAGTCTCAACTCTGACTCGGTGCCCAGAAAACAATTTCGATGCAGACCGGAGGAGAGCCCTGGTCAATGAGCCCTTGGGTGCCGTACCCAGAAGGTGCCGGGGAAAGCAAACCTTCAAGGCTGCTGGTGCGGAGGCGGCACGACTCCATCTGCAGAGCTTCTGCTCAGAGGAGAAACCACGGCTGCCCGGATAGACGAGGATGACCACGCCGCGGTTTGATGGTGGGCTGGTTCCAACAACAAAACACAGATGTTTTTCTGGTTGACTAGACAAAAGCAGCGTCTGGGCCGAGAGCAAAACATACACGCACCGTTTTTAGTGCGCAGGGGCGTCCGTGTAAGCGGTCTGCACAGACTAACGCGTGCGCGGGCTTGCGGGAGGCCAGCAGGAAAGGCGAGCGCCCAGCGGGTCCAAGTGATGGGTGGAGAAGCCAGGGAGATGCTTCAAGTGCAAAGGCATCTTAAAGCTTTTCTTTTCCATCTTGCAGACTAAAGCTTTCCCGCATGGAGCAGGAGCCAGGGGGCCCATGAAGGCCCGGAGGAGACCCCCCCCCTTGGCGAGCTGGCGCTGGGGCTCGCCACTCCGCAATCCCTCTCCGACTGCTCCCAAAGTACCACGAACCACCTGGGAGCCCTCCGGAGATCAGCTTAGGAGCCAAGCTTCTTCAAACAGAGAATGCCAGTTGCTAGAATTTTGCTCATTCCCATGTAATTAAGTAACATGTACTTGGGAAGGGCTCCCAGGAAAGCCAGGGACATCTGAGCGCGTGTTCGCTCGAAATAGAGAGACAAAAAAAAACGTTGCTTCTTCATGCAACTGAAGCCAAGCTACTAACGTTAACGCATCTGGAATTAATTATCTGAGCCAGATAATGTTTCCACAATTATTTCAATAATGCAAACAGCCCAACTTTTATTTGTATCCACCTACTAATGGAGAACAGAGGAAGATTTTGCAAGAGACAGGCAACAGCTATGCACCTGCCGCTGCGGCGAGCGGCCGCCACGGCGGGGCACGAGTCGGCCCCGGCCTGCGTCGGCCAAGCCGCAGAGCGCCAGGAAGCCCCAGGCAAAGGTGGGGGCACAAAGACCAGCACTCTGCCTATTGGCACCGTGCAAATCGCAGAGGTCTCCTCTTACATAAAAGCAACCGAACGAAACCAAAGCTGCGAGGAATCCGAAATGGTAGCATCCGCGTTTTTTATCTGCTTTGAATCACTGTAATACCGTTGAACCCTGATATACAAGGGGACGGTTTTGACCCCGAGTCACTTAAGAAGCACATAGTCCATCCCATAAAGACACAAGGGAGCCCACCTGCCTTTTGCACCAGCCACATGCTTCTACCAAAGAACAACTTGCTTTGGTGCATCTTCCAGATCTTCAAGTACAACAACAACGCACCTAGCAGCTCTCATCCCGCTCCCCACGGCGCCCAGTAACGTGGTGCCTCTACAGTGTCAGCTCACAGAAATGCCGACGTTCAACCAGACTGTTAACGGCAGCACCACGAGCTGGATGAACAGTCCCGCTCCGACAGCTGCCAAACTCTCCCGGTCGTCCCACCACTCTCCAGAGCACCCGAGAAGTAACGCTTCCTTGCGTTATTCAACGGGGACGCAAGGTGCACTAAACCCACGCGGCGACCTAATTCCTGCTGCCGATGGCGAGCGGCCGGCACTGGGGCCCCTAACGGCTTGGCCGGCGGTACATCGAACGGACGATCCTGGATGGGGAAGGGAGGCGGCGGGGCGGGATGCGGAGCTGGCTGCAGCCACTGCCCGAGTCCACCACGAGCCACGGAGCCCTGAAGAGCTGCGGAAATCGAGCCCGCTCGCTCCATACATTCGCCGCTGCAATACGCTTTTCCTTCCGTGTGCTTGATCCAGTAAAAACCACAGACATCCACAGGGAGAATTAGCAAACATTTAAAATAAAAATCCAAGCAGTTCAGTCCTAGGTAAGAACGTGCTGGATTAACATGTTTCCCGTAGCAAACTAATAAAGGCGAGGACCTGCTGAAAGCGTGCACGAGAACGTGTCAGGCAGGTTGTAAAACAGAAATGATTAAAAGCAACGGGGCAGAGTAAGTCACGCTTACTCCTCGCCAAGGCATTCAGCGGCGCTGGGTCTGGAACCAGCGTTTTGTCCCATCCCGCACCTTGTTTCTGTGCTCGTCGCACCTGCCAGGGACTGTGAACCTGGAGGTGCCCTCAGCCCGTCTCACATGGCACGGATCCAAGGACGCGGACTTAAAGCCGCTCACAGTTTGGACCCGATGGAGCAAGACATCCTGCCAGGCCATCACGCCTTTGCTAACGAAGCCGACGCGCTGCCCTAACGAGAGATGCCGCGACAGCTCCCTGCATCGCTGATGCCATCCTTTGCTTGCACAGCCGCGTCCAGACCTCCCGAGGCCTCTGCTCACCCTTCTCCTGCCTCGACGGCGACGCGTCCCACCCTACGACCGAGGTCTAAAGGACGGACAGGATCCATCACCCCCTGGACCAACCGGCCCCTGCTTATGTGGGCTGCAACATTGGCCCAGAAACCTCATGACGGCAGCGGCAGAGCTGTGGGAGGTGAATCAGCATCACGGTCCCGGGGACACGGGTTTGCTGCCCTTCATCCAGCAAGAGACACCGGCCAGCTGCCGAGCCGGCACGGCCACCACCGCGGGGGCCAGGGACCGGGTAGATGGGCGAAGCAGCCGCTTTCCTCCTCCCGCAGCCGCGGTCCCCAGGGTTCGGGGCCTGGACCCCTCGGCTGGGATTTTCATTTCCTTTGATCAGGCCGAACGCTCCGATCCCGAGAGGGAACCGCATGCGTATTACGGAAGCGGACTAGAACGGAGGCAGGCTCAAGGCCACGGGATAGGGATAACTGAGCCAAGAAATATCCCTCCGTAGAAACGCCAGGGTTGTACCGGGCCATCGGCAGCCCCAAACGTGCACGCTGCTCTATGAGCTAAAGGGAAGGAAGGAGGGGGGGGAAAAAAAGAAAGCGGAGGTGGGTCACACTAAGGAAAGCCCTGCTCCAAGAGGGACCTGAGCTGCGGCAGCCCCGCGGGACGCTGCCGACGAGCCAACAGCCAGCCCGCGGCGGGGCCAACGTGGCCGCAGCTCCTGCGCGGGGAGGGACGGGGGCGATGCCGCCCAGTAATACGTCCAGCAATGGTGCTACACTTAATTCCCCCCCGCCCCCAGCACATCGCGCCTCGGCAGCGCAAACGCTCCGGCGCGAGCTCGTAGCCAGGCTGCTGCTTCCCCAGCTCCGCTCGCCGCTCTCCCACGTGCCGCCTTCCGCTCCGTTTTGCAACGGTGCAGCACTAGCCCTGTTGGCTTTGGGAAACCAGGACACGAACATCACCGCCGGCAAAACGGCACCTACGAGAACGGCCACCGGACCTCCGCGAGCTGCTGGGAGGACTTCTCCCGGGAGCGGGGCGCGCCGGGGAGCGACGCAGCTCGAAGGAAGCAAAGCCCCGGCAGCTCCACGTTGCAAGCGGGGTGCAAGACGCCAAGCGCTCGCGGCGAGCGGCGGCTCTGCAAGCAGGTTGGTAGCTGCAGTCGCAGCTCTCGGAGCAGAGGGGTCAGCAGGGAGCAGAGGGCAGCGAACAGGACGGTCCCGCGCCCACGCTGCCCACGCGGCGCTGCCCTCGCGACAGCGCTTCCGCCAGTGCCGCCGCCATCGCCGCGTTCCCGCTCGGAGGCTGTGCCTCCCTGTTGCCACAGCACTTTCTGTTTTCTGTTAAAACAGGGCCACAGCGATGATACAAGTATAGATCTGCAAAGCCAAGAATATCCGGGAAGGCTGCCAGCGAGCAGCATTCTTCCTCCGCGTCCTCCTGCTGTGTGCAAATTCACAGGGAACCGAGCACGCAGCACATGCTCGTGCGCCTTCGCGCGAGAGGCACCGCTAGATGCAGGCGCACGCCGGCAACGCTAAATCGCCCCACAGAGCAAGGGCTAAAGCCCGCGCAGGGGCTCAGTCACACGCAGGCGCCATCGCTTTACGGAGCTACGCTCGCTGCCGAGCGAGCCCAGGCCACGGCGCGCGCCGGACGCAGCCGATGGAGGAGGCATTCGGCGTCACGGCCGCTTCGCCGCCACCACCCGCCGCAGTAAGGGCCAGAAGCGCCGGCCGGGTTTCCGCACCCCCTGCGCAGACACAACGCCGCTCCGCGACTCCAGACAGCTCGCGGCAAGCTGGTATCGCCCGCCGTCCTCCAGAGCTCGTCGCTGCCGCTGCGCGACCGCGGGAGAGCGGCCAGCGTTTGCCTAAAGCTGCTTCCCCTGCTTGCAACAGGAGGGGAGCGGTACCCGCACCCGGCCCGGATGCTCCGAGACCTCCCAACTGTCCGTGGCAGCTCCGTTACTCTGCTCGTTTAATCCTTGCACTCAGACCACGCTGAGATGCTCCAAGATCGCACCCAGTGCCTGCCTGTGTACCGCTGCCTGCCCCAGGCGCTGGCCGGGGTCCGGGATGCGACAAACCCGTCTCCAACCCCTCCGAGGAGCATCGGCTGGTGGCACTGGCGGGGGTCAGGGGAGCTGGGGTGCGACAAACCCATCTCCAGCCCCTCCAAGGAGCATCGGCTGGTGGCACTGGCTGGGGTTGGGGGAGCTGGGATGCGACAAACCCATCTCCAGCCCCTCCGAGGAGCACCAGCTGGCAGCACCGGCCCGGGAGCGAGGCCGGCTTGTCCTCACCGGGCTCTCGGCCGAAAGCTCTGCGCCTCAGTTTAGCCACTGGGGAGATGGCCGCATTGGCGAGCGGCTCACAAGGGGGCTGCAAGGCTGACTTGTGCTTCTGCGAAGCCTGGGGAGACCCTCCAGCGATGGGCTCCAACAGAAACGTGTCGCACTGTCATCACTCCCTGGATCTCACGGAGCAGGAGATGTTGAGGTGTCTCAGCAAAGCGGGACAACCTGCCATGCCAGCTGCCACCAGAGGGGAAACTCGCTTTAGCTGCTCATTTCCCCCGTTCTCATTCAACCTCCAGGGGCTCCTACACCCACGCTGGAGCCCTTCGCACCGCAGAAGTTCCCACGCGTGCTGCTGCGCGGTACTGGGAGCCAGAGAGGGAAGAGCTGGTCCCCTGCACTGCCCGACAGCCCGGGTGGCCCCGACAGCACCCAGCCGGGACAAGGGAGGCGAGGACTGCGAGAGCCCAGCCAGGCGACGCCGAGCCAAGAGATGTTCCTCTGCCCCCAGCGCTGCCTACGCAATGGCACTGCCGTTTGCGCTAGCCTGCAAAGGACCCGCGCTTTTAAGGTGGCTCTCCGTTAAGTCGTTTCCAGGCGGCTGCTTTCTGGGGAAAGCATTCCTTAAAATAAAGCTCTTTCCTTCTGCCTCACCCACAGCTTTGACATTTTAGAGCTCCAGAAAATAAAACATTTCAAAATCTAATTTTCAGCTTTGGATCCACAAAACCCAGAGGCAACACGCAAGTAGGAAGAGCTCGTTTCCAAGAGCCCAGTCGGAGCATGAAAAGAGCAGCAGCAGCAGCCGCCGAGTACGACATACCTTTCGGAGGGAGAGATTTATTCCTGGAGCGGGAAGGGACTCCGACACCCTCCCACTGCAAGAGCCGCTCGCTGCTTAAGCGCCCCCAGTTCCCCAGCCAGGGACCTGCGTTCCCGCAGGATGGGCTGGATTTTCCAGGAACTGCTTGCCTTGCTTGCCAGCTTCCAGATCACCAAACGGTTTCTCCCTCCTTGCCTCCCTCTAGGAATCTTGCACACAACTATCCATCAGGAGGGATGACATTAGCACGACCGAGTTAATTAACATGGGGCATCCATCCCCTGCTGCCCGAAACCCACAGGCCACACGCTCCGTTGCGCCACAACTTTATACCTTTGTGGTAAGGCACATTATTTTTATATATATATATATATACACACACACACAAATATCTATATATACATATATAGCTTGTGCTTGACGGCAGAGAGGCCGCTACAAGCCAGAGCTGCCAGACAGGAGAGACACCTCGCACCACCGAGATCCCCATCTCCTCGCGGTGGCTTGGGACAATCCCAAACCACATTGAGGAACATAAGAAACGGCCCGAAACGCTGCAAGAGGCGACTCCTCGGGGATGAGCGAGCAGCACCGCGCTCAAGGATAACCGAATGAGCAAAAACCACATGGAGAGCCAGGAGCTGTTTCGGGACAGGATCCGGTGGATCGAGCAGATCCCAAACTCGATGTGAGTGATTGGTGCCGGCCAGCCTGGAACACGGGACTTGGCACCTGGGAGCCCGCGGCACCGCTGCACACTGGCAACCCTAGAAAGCACGACCTTTGGCGAAAGCTTAAAACAAATAGGATTGTTCAGGCTTTTTTTCCCCCCCCTCCTCTTCTTCTTCAAGAATTAAATCAACTCAAGAGCCCCCTTACAACCTCCCTTTTGATGTGTTCGGACTCTTTAGAGTTTCACTTCCGTCTCCGTTTCCCCTCGGGGAAGGGGGGCGAGCTGCACGCACAAGTTGACTTCCGAACTCCGGGCCGGCAGCTGCAGGAGCAGCTGCTGCCGCGGGACCGGCCGGACGCACCGACTTCACCAAACCCCTCCGATTCGGGGGGCAAAGCCGCCCCTCCTGGCGCGGCCCCGTCCCAAGCACCGGGGCGGCATCGCTCCCGTACCCGGCTCGCAGAGCCACCCGACACGCGGGGCACCTGTGGGGACCCGCAGCGCCTTGGGGGGCCGAGAACCCCAAAATGGGAACGATTCGGGGGAAGAAAAGGGGGGGAAAAAAAAGGGACATGCAAGAAGAGGCAGTCACACGATGGGAAATAGTTGCTTCGATAGAGCAGGGATCGGCGGCAGGGACCGGCGGCAGGGACCGGCGGCAGCTCCGGCGCCGAGCCCAGGCGGCATCTCGAGCGCGGAGCGGCTCACCCACGTTTCTCTGCTGCCCGAGCAGCTGCTTCGCCGGCTATTTTAAACCACGGTTCCCTATTTTAAAATAGCTGGTGCGACACCGAGCTGCACCAATAGACTTTTCCTCTGCCGGGTCTGGGGGGGGTGTTCGCCGCTTTGGTGGACGTTTGCTGGGCTGCTGCTCCTCAAGCCCCCAGACCTCTGCATTCCCATCACGTTTTCCATATCTAAGAACAGCTTTGAGCGAAGAGACCGAAGTTTTTAACGAAGGGGCCGACTCCTGCACCCCACCGTAAAACACCAGCTCCAGCGCAGCCCTTCCAGATGGATCTGCATCCGCCGGCTACGCAGGGGGCTGAGGCACCACGTGTGTCCATGCCGGTTTGCTTAAACCCCCCTCTGGTTTTAGCAGGCCTTCTCAAAACCGCCCAGCCGGGAGCCAACGGGGAGCCTCGCTCAAGCTCCCGCTCCGCCTGCTGCCTTTACTCTACGCTACGGTTTAGACGGCCGCGTAAACCCCAGTTATCTGGGAAGCTTCTCAAAGCAACGGAGGGGCAAAGCGACGCCCAGAAGCCTGTCCAAGGAGGGGGAAGGAGCCGGAGCCGGAGCCGCCTCGCTTACCTGACCACGGGCTCGGGGATTGCCTCGGCGCTCGCGGGCACCTGCACGCCTTTCTCCCACTCTTGCCTCCAGGGATCCGCAAGGATGTAGTACTCATCCGGGCTCAGCTGGAACGAGTCGGGGATCTTCATGGCCGTGATCAGGTCGGTACGGAAGACCTACACCAAGAGAGACACCAAGGGCAGTCTTAAAAGGCTTGGCAGAGGTGCCAGACAGCACAAGCGTTTCCCAGGCAAGGCAGCACTCCCGTTTCCAGCTTGCTCCCGAGGAACTAGCCATCCCAGGCATGATGAAGGACCCATATGGAGCAATGGGGGGGGGGGGTGAAAATAGGTCAGTTCCTGGCACGCACAATCAGTTTTTCCCACCAGACGGATATATTTTAAAACTACCCCCTCTCCAATCCGATGCAGCTATCCCGGGTCTGCGAAGGGCCCTAGGTGTCCCAAGAGGAGGACGCCTTCCCGAGGCGCTGCTCCCCGGCGCGGTGCCCGAGCACCCGGGGCAGACGCTGCGGGGAAGGGGTGCTCCAAGCAACGACGGGTCTCAAAGGGCACGGCCGGGTGCAAGCTGCTGCTTCACCCCTTGCTGCATCCTTGCAACCCCTCCTGGTCAGCCCTGCAGGGCGTTCCCGTGATCTGCGGCTCCAAGTGCAAAGCCTCCACCCTGAGAAGGCAGAGCGGTTTCACCTGGAGGAAGGTGGAAGACCTGGGTGCAGCTGTGGAGACAAACCGACCACGGGGTGCCGGTGGGGATGGAGGCAGCAGGGAGACCCTGGGTCCCTGTTGCACCCGCTGCCACAACCCCGTAAGGCCCCGGAGCCCCTGCGGCGCCCATGGGGCGAGGGAGCAAGCGCTCCGCGGTCCCGGACAGCAGGAGCTGGGCAGGGAGCAGCACGTGGGCACTAGGCTGAGACATGAGCTGGAAATTAGCATTAAATGCAATAAATTACATGCTGTTTTCTCTTAGGGGCTCAATGGCCTTAACATAGGCACATCGCCACCTGGTAGAGACGCGGGGAGACCAGCCCCGCTCCCCCTGCCTTCAGCAGCTCTCCCCTTCTGCCCGTTAATTCTCACGCGAAATGCATCGCCCCGGGGGTTCTTTAAATTTCCCCGAAAAATCGCCCTTGTTAAAATGCAGCCAAGAGAAGCTTTTGCAAATTCGCGGCACTTAAGAGCGGCCCCTGTCCCTGGCGGCGAGGCTGTTCCGGCGCCGGCGCAAGCAGGGCGCTGCCGCGGACTTGCCCCCTCGAGCCCAGCGGCACCCAGCACCCGTCGGACAAACCCCGTTCCCGAGGTACCGGCTTCTGGATTTATGCAGGAATAGCCGAAAGCAGAATATACCCCAATTTTGCCCCAATAGAGATGATCAGGAATAGCTTGTAGCGAATATCGGCGACGTTTGCGGCCGCTTACTGGGCGACGGAGGGGTTTAGCGCAAAGCCCGGGACGTTTCCGTGAGCTCTCCAGCCATCTGCTGGGCCAGCGGAGATGCAAAGGAATTGCTAAATTATAAAGCGGTTTTGCATTTTATTTTTCTGTCTTGTTCCTAAGGGGAAAGATAGAGTTCAGAGCCTTGGAAAAAAACAGCTTGTTCAGGGAATGGGAAGGTGTCAGGATGGTGACGCACATGCCTGCTCACGCGTCCGCAGCCGGACACACGGAGGTTCTCACGGACCCACTGAGCCCCTGCTCTGTGAAAACCCGCCAGCCCCTCGGACAGTGAATTTGCTCCTTCTCGTTTCACTTCTGGCCCTTCCCTGAATACACCACGATGAAAAAAATCACTCCAAAAAAACCCCATCACGGTAAATAAGGTTTTCCTTCCAGAGGATTGCCTGACAGCAACGACTCGAGCAATCCTGTCTCTCGCGGAATAAAAATAAATTGTAAATGAAAATGGATGACTTCTCCTCTCCACCATCTGCTATTAGCTGCAGCAACACCAGGCAGTGCCAGCAGCAGCACGTGGACACCAGCTAGCTCGAACCACTCTGCCTCAGCTACTTCTGCGGCACCTTCTGCAGGGCCGCGGCGGATCAGGTGTTTGCTTCAGAGGCTCTTTAATCCGTCCGCGGTGTCTATTCTCAAAATGAGTGTTGCTTTGAAAGAACTACAGCAAGCGAGACGCTCTGGTTTTACACTTTCAACACAAAAATAAAGCGCTGTGGAGAGCATTTTGGAAACCAAATTGGCTAACGTGCAGGAAACCAGACATTTAACTAAGACCACTGAGACCACTATTTAGGTCAGCTCATTTAATCCTGAGAGTCTCAGCTGATAACGCAATTAGAGTCAAATACAAACACATAAACAACCTTTCCTGTGCTGGGACCTCTTTGAAGTGCACCGGTACCTCCTTCCTGGCGCAGCTTTGGGGGGTGTTTTTGAGCGCACCTCCGTAAAGGTCCTTTGCGCTGCCCGGACACGGCCTCCGTGCATCTTTCAATACGCATAAAAACCAGCCTACATATTGCAGCCAAAATTAGGCTCAGCTGGAGAAAGATCAAGTTCCTTTAAGTCTCTGTGCGCTATAAATTCGTTGTTATGAACGCCACCGTAACATTTTACTACGCTGCCAGTGGGGGGGGAAAAAAAAAAGGAAAAGGTTAAGATAAATGCTAATTAAGCATGAGAGGGAACGCGTGAGATGTCATAACCCTTCCAGCGCTCCCAGCCTCAGTGCGGAGCCCTGGGCTCCCGCGCAGGCGCAGCCACGAGCACCTTTGCCTTCGCTCGTAGCCGTGAGCTCGGACCGTCCGTTCGGCCCCGGCGGGACCAGCTCCGCGGCGGCTCGCGCTGCCGGGCGAAACCCCTCCGGAAACGGCCCCAAAGCCCTGGCGGCGAGGTCGCCTCCGCCCCCGTGCCGGCCGCTGGAAACGCTCGCGTTACGAACCGCAGCCCCGCCGGAACGACAGCATGCCGCGGGGATCGTAAAGGAAAGCAGATCCGCTGCCTGGAAACCCACCAACAGCTAATATGCCCAAATTGTAACCTAAACGTCGTTTTGTTTTGAATTGTCTGGGATTAGGGTTGGGAAAAGACTCAATTATTCTCCTCCAACTCTTCTGAATTATTTATGAAAGCTAAATAAAGGATAAATTGGGCGCTGATGAACCAAGGACCCGGCGGCGGCGGGAAAGTTGCGCACCAGAAAACAAGCAATTTCCCCTCAAAAGCGGTGTTTACTCTCTCCTCCCTGGTGCGGGCTTTGATGAATCGTCCCTGCGGCCGGGCTGCTCCGCCACCCGCTCCCGCCTCCCCGCTGCTCCGCCGGCGCCCGCAAACTCCCCCTGCCGCCGCCCCGGCCGCCCGGAACACGCGAGGGGTGAACGCGCTCCCGAAGATCGCGTTCCTCGGCACGGATGCGCCCCGTACAGCCGTCCTGCGGCTCCGACCGCCGGTCCAGCCCCCTTCCGCGGCCTGCCGAGGAAGCCGACGAAGCGACTGGATAACGTGGATCCCTTTGCACGGGAAAGGATGTCCCAGCAGCTCGTTAGTGCTGCCCCGGCGCTCCCGGCTCGGCACGTGGCGCTGGCCACCGGCGTTCCCCGTGGAAAGCTGCCATCCCGCCGCCCTCGGGAGCCCCCTCGCACCGCTGTGGCCGGCCTCGCCGAGCGCTTCCCACGGCACGGCACGGCACGGCACGGCGACGGCTCGCCTCTGCCAGCTCCCACCGCTTCTCCTGTTCCCAGCCCCGGCTCCCGGGTTCTTCCCGGCTCCGGCACCCAGCAGAGCCTGCCGCTTTCGGAGGGGATCACCGGGGCGGCCAGACAACCTCCGCGCCGGCTCTTGACTGCGGAGCGGGCAGGGAGCAGTAGCAGCCGTCACGCGGTTTCCGTTTACGTGCCGAAACGTTTCTCCCCGCCGAAGCTTCAGCAAAAATAAGCCTCTGCGAAGCGCTCCACGCCGCAAAGCGCTGCTCCCCCGCCCGAGAGAAACCCAGCCCATCGCTCAAAAGCAGGCGCGTGCCCACAAGCAAAACACGCTCGCCGGCCAGACGGCGCGGGAGAGGCGCGAGCCGAACACCACTGCGCCCGCGCCTCCTCCCTCCGGCGAGCCCAGCGACGGGGACGCTCTCACCGGCGCCCTGCCGCCGCCGCGGTGGCACCGCGGGACGAAGCGCGGGCCGCTGCTCCGCGGCACGGAGGATGCAGTCCTTCCCCTTGCGCGGGCGCCCGCGGCGCGAAAGGGAGCAGGGCCCTGCAGCCCGACCTCCCGGCAGAGGCGTCTGCTTTTCCTAATGCTGCCCGAGAAAGGTCTCCTCTGGCCACACGGCCTCTCGTAAAGCCTTTCTTAAAGCGCGGAGAGCCCCGTGGCTAAATGCACATTGCATCGCACCGTTACGTACCTGCAGTACTGAAAAAAACCAGAAAAATCTCATGTAACAATAATTATATTTTTAAAATGGAAATGATAAAAAAATGCGGATGGTTGTTAAAAGGAAACCAAAAGGAGCAGCTAGAAGAGCCAAATCGTTGTAAAGGGATGTAAAAGGGATGCTGCCCTAGGGCCCGGGGCAGGACGGCACTGCGGGCAGCGCAGGGGGGGTGACGGCCACCTTCGCGAAGGACGTCCCCGCGCAAGGGCGCTGCGGAGCGCGGCGCGGAGGCCGCGCGCCGGGGCCGCGTCCGAGAGGAGCCTGGGCAGAGCCCTGTGACAGGCACCGATAAATATAATCGCGCTCCCTGGCAGCGGCCTCCAGCGCGGGTGTTTACAAACAGCTCAGTACTTTTCCATGCTAAGAAGCTTGTTTTTCCAGATGCCTTGTGCTGGGTGGTTTTTAACGGGGAGAGTTAATCCCTTCTCGCGGAGCCTTTCATAATAAACGTCACCCCCTGACCTAGCTAATAACTACGTAACACCAAGGCCTTTGATTTTTTTATCTCCCGCTCAGGTTGTCCCGGGGCACCGGGAGGGTGGCGCAGGCTCCAGCCCGCTCGCCGAGCCACGGGGACACGGCTCCGAGAGGGGCCGGGCGCTCCGAGATTATCCCTGGGTGCAAATCACTGCTTCCCCGCAGCCTGCCCACACAAATCACTGCAAATCGCTGCTCCCCCCCAGCCTGCCCACGCAAATCACTGCAAATCGCTGCTCCCCCCCGGCCTGCCCACGCAAATCACTGCAAATCGCTGCTCCCCCCCGGCCTGCCCATGCAAATCACTGCAAATCGCTGCTCCCCCCCGGCCTGCCCACGCAAATCACTGCAAATCGCTGCTCCCCCCCGGCCTGCCCACGCAAATCACTGCAAATCGCTGCTCCCCCCCGGCCTGCCCACGCAAATCACTGCAAATCGCTGCTCCCCCCCGGCCTGCCCACGCAAATCACTGCAAATCGCTGCTCCCCCCCAGCCTGCCCACGCAAATCACTGCAAATCGCCGCTTCCCCCCGGCCTGCCCACGCAAATCACTGCAAATCGCTGCTCCCCCCCCGGCCTGCCCACGCAAATCACTGCAAATCGCTGCTCCCCCCCAGCCCACCCCGCAGCAGCGGCCCCCCTGCAGCGTCGCAGCGCGCCGGCACTGCCCACGGCCGGGCTGCAGCTCGGCGCTGGCGGAGCACGGGAAGGGCCGGGCCAGCTCTTCGGAAAGATATGAGCATCTGCAAACACCGAGCGTGAGCGACTACTCGAAAAGGCTGTCCTGCTTCCTCAGAGCGTCGGGGGCGCGCTGCCCGGGGGGGTTCAGCGCCTAGCAATGGGGTTCTTGCGCCTTCTGCGCTACCTTCCCATAGCTTCCATTCGCCAAAAGACTCCCCCACGCTGCCAGTGATAACGAAGAAAAAGGTGTTCAGCATTTCCCACGAAATGGTTTCACGTGAAGCATCTCGGTGTTTCACGTGAAGGAAGTTTGACGGTGGCACGTTTTATGTTTTAAACTTCGAAGTCCTTGCTACACCTGGTCTGTGCCTGAAATCCGTCAGTGCTCCCGCAAGAAACGCCCCAGGATTTCCCAAACTCTGCAGTGTTTCCCAAACGAAGGATCCCGAGCCCAGACTCAGAAGCGGATCCAGAGGGTGGGACAGAAGTGCCAAAGGCTGCTTACAGGTAAGATTAGAAACTGGGTTGCTTGTGGAAAAGTTTGGAAGATGCCGTCCAAGAGGAAATCCATCAATCCAAAGCACTGCTCTGCACTCTACCTGCGCCGGACCTGCCGTGCAGCAGCGGGCAACGCCATGCCAACACCTAGGGACGCCCTGTGCTGGTCTCGGGGCTTCACTCGGAGCCGAATCCAGCTGGACGCAGAGCCCCAGCGGGAACGGAGAAGATACAGGACGAGGGCGGTAAAGCCAAGACCTGGACCACCGGCACTTGGTCGAGTTCCCACTGCACTTTGCAAAAGACGGTTTGTGAGCTTGAGCGTCGTGGCACAACGCCAGCGTGAGTAATTACACGCTGCCTCCAAAATTCCCCCGTACTTTCAATTCGGATACGCTGCTCTTGCTCACGTTGTTTCAGGTCTCGGGCAGCCCGCGCGCAGCCGCCAAGCCGTGCACCGTTCAGCTTCTGCTCCACTTTATTTGCTCCGGAGCTGGGTTTCACCGCAAACCATCCGCTGTGCGTAAGAGCGGGACGAGCGCGGCCTCGGAGGGCCCCCGGCCGCCCGTCTCCCGGTCGGCACCACACCGAGCTCGCATCCTCCTGCCGCCTGCGAAGAGCAGCAACGCCGGGAGCTGGGGCTGAACCTCCTCCACGGAGCCCAGGAGTGTTTTCGCTCGGAGTCTGGGCTCGGACTTAAATCCAGCGACTTCGTTAGCAGCCAGGTAAACTCCTAGCCGGCTGGTTAAGTGTAATTAAAGGCAAAAAGGTGCCTGCGCCGGTAATGCAGAAGGCGACTTCGTGACCCAGGCTCTCCCGGCGGAGGGTTTTCCCGGGCCGAGCAGCGGTGCGGTGCGGTGTGGTGCGGTGCGTGAGCCGCACCGGTGCCCGTACAACCCGCCGGTCCCGCGGGCACCACGCAAGCAGGCAGGTACCTGCCGCGCGGGGAAGAACCACGCGCGGCCGCAGCTCAGGCGCTGGCCACAGGAAAACCGCCAAACCTCGGCTCGGCTCGGCTCGACGCCAAGGGCGGCCGGCGCAGGGGTCCGCGCGCTCCCCGGGCCGCCTCCTCGGGAGAGGCCCAACGCCGGGGCAATTCATGGACGCGACGCAGGTCCAACGGTGACAGTGGCAGCCCGGTGCCCGGCACGGCATCGCCTCCTCCTCCGATCTCTCGTTTCGCGCCTCCCCGCACATCCCACGTCTGCCCCCGCTCCATGGTGCCGCTGTGCCCCGGCATCCAGGGGGTGTCCCTGGGCTATCCAGGTGGACCCCAGCGCGGGAGCTCAGCACCCCACGGTCCCCACGCGGCTGGACCTCCCGGGTCCACCTTGGACGGCCACCGAGGCTGGAAATACCCGTGTGCCGCGGGAAGCGGTGCGGCTCCTCCTCCTCGGAGGAGCACCCTGCCCGCAGCCGGCTGGGGGGCTGCTGGCTACCGCCGCGGCTCCGGAGGGGGGAAACTCGAGCTCGGAGAAAGCCTCGAGAGCCACGTACCTCAGAGGGCTTCTTCTCCTTCTGCCTTGACCAGTTGGATTTGGTATTCGGGATTTTGGAGCATCTCGACGCGGACGTGGTGTGACCTGCAGCGAGGCAAGAGAGGAAAATTACCCGCGGGAGCGGCTGAGTTTTGCCGCCGCCTCCGTCTCCAGCCTCCGCGGGTCAGCGCCCGGAGGGGATAAAACCCGACGTGGCCCCTGTTTTGGGCACGTCTCAGGGCACTTCGCGCACGCAGATGAACATCCCCTTCCTACTCTTGGAGGTGATGGGGCAGAGACCCCCAAAACTTAAAAAACTTGTCACCTGCAGAGACCAGGAGGGAGAAAAGCAAAGTCCTAAACGAGAACAGCCTGGGGAGGGCACGAGCCAGGGCGCAACACCCCGAAACCAGGCATCCGCTGGCGTCAGAAATTAAGAAGGCAGGACTAAAATTTTCTAACGCGGACGCTTAAAGATAAGCATCCGAACTGCCCCATGGACTTCAGCTTTCACGGTAAAAAAGTGCTGGCCAAAAACTGCATAAAGCCCCTCTGCCAGAGGCAGGACGGGTGAGCGGGGCGCGTGCGTGCGGCCCGGGCCCCCCCGGCAGCGGAGGGGAGCCACCCCGCGGGATCCGCTCCGCGCTCCCGCCACGTTCAGCAGCGAGAGTGTTTGCGCCGGGATTTGGGATTACTTTACCCCGGGATCATCGGGAACAGACTCTGGTTATCCCGTGCGAGCGGCACTATCGCCACCGCTGCCCCCTCCCCAAGGCAAGGGCAGTCGAAGCCTGAAGCGCGATGGAAGCGTTACGTTATTAATCTTTATTTCTAACTCGAATGTGTTATGATCACTACTACCCCTAAAAAAAAAAAAAAAAAGCTGGATAAGCGGAGCGGGAAAAGTCGCTTTACTCAGGGAGCCGCTCGAAGGGCCGCGGGCAGAGCCGCAGCTCGCGCCGGGAGACCGCGGCAGTAATTCCCAGCCGGCCCCTCTCCTCAAGCCGCAGCGTGGCACTGCGACGGGGGGCGACGACAACGCGCCGCTACCCCCTCCTCTTGGCCGGGCGTAGAAAAGAAGGGCATCGGTCTGTCCGCAGCTATCCTGCGGGAGAGCATTCGCCAGCAGCTCAGCTACCACCCGCAGCACGAAGATCAACGTCCACGGGAGATAAGGCCGCGGCGTTTAACGCCACGATTGAAAACGCCTCAGCCCCACGAGGCGGAGAAGGCGGCTAACGCAGCTCGGTTCGGCACGCCGCGGAGGAGCTGGGGATTCGGGAAGGGGAAGTTGGGAGCGCAGCTTCCGAAATCAGCCCCTCTCTGAAGCGGAGATGCTGCGTTTCCCGGGAAGCTAGAGCTGCTGCCAGAGCCCGCTCCAAGCCCGCGACGCTTTCCATAGGCCCGGGCCAGCCCCGACGCCTCCCCGGGGCAGCGGGAAGGAGGGAAGGAGGGAAGGAGGGAAGGAGGGAGGTCCAGCCCTGCAGCCAAGCAGCAGGTTAGCGTCCGCGGGAGCCGTGCAAACTCCGCTCCCACTGACAATTCTTTTGGCTACAGCCGGGGGAACCGCAGCCAAGCCCAGCAAGATCCGCCTTTCCCGACCCCCTGGGCTCTCCCCATCATCCCATTAGGAAAAGGCCCAGCAGCTCCGTGTCTTTAGCCAAGTTCCTTCCGTTCCTGGCTGTTTGGTTAGGCAGATCCCCCGAAGTGGGGGGATCCCACAAATTCCCAGCAAGGCGCAGATCAAATCACTGTGACAGTCACAAGAAACCGAGAGCAACTGGTAGGAAATGAGGGAGCCTGGGCACGGGATGGGAGACGAGGGAGCCCGGGAACGGGATGGGAGACGAGGGAGTCCGGGCACGGGATGGGAGACGAGGGAGCCCGGGAACGGGATGGGAGACGAGGGAGCCTGGGCACGGGATGGGAGACGAGGGAGCCCGGGCACGGGATGGGAGACAAGGGAGCCCGGGCACAGGATGGGAGACGAGGGAGCCTGGGCACGGGATGGGAGACGAGGGAGCCTGGGCACGGGATGGGAGACGAGGGAGCCCAGGCACGGGATTATCTCGGAGCCCTGAGGTACCGAAGAGCTAAAGCATCGCTGCAGTGGGTGCAACCCTGAAATAAGTGGGAGAGGGAAGCGCTCTATTTATAGCCCGAATTCAGCACGTTTGCACATGTTTGCTGTTAAGCACATGTTTCTGGGCTCCGCTGAGTGAGGATGAAGCGAGGTACATGTTTAAAAGCAAGTGTGGGCTCACGAGCTTTTCCGACTTGAGGCCCAACTATCCCTTTTCCGTATCACTCCTGAGCTCCCGGGAAGGAAACACGAAGGGTCCAATCCTGCCCTGACTCCAGCTAAACTTCCCTTCCCACCAGTACAGCCGGGGCAAAAGCCAACCGGTGCCAGGCTGCAGCGCGAGCGGAAGGACAACGCGTCTGCGGAGGCTTCTGCTCCATTTGCAACCGGCAGCGGTTGCCGCTCTCCCGCACCCAAACGCCTGGCACGCGGGAGACGCTTCCAGCGGGTCGGAGGAGCCGGCGGCCAGACGCTGAGATCGGCACCGGCTTGGCGCGCAGCAGCAATGCGCTGCCCACGAGGCGTCCCCGCGCGCCGTGCCGAGCCGAGCCGAGCCGAGCCGAGCCGAGCCTGCCCGGCAAAGGCAGCTCCCTCCGCTCCCGCCCAGCGGTTACTGCGACGCTCTCCCTGCTGGAGGCGAACCGCTTAGTTATCTTGTTCAAAGCCTTGAGTTAAAGGTCTTACTGTCAGTGGTGTCGGAGTTATCACTGCTGATCGAGTACTTTCGTCGTTTTTCTTCCATCTGCAACAAAAGAAATCGAACGTCACCCTTGATGCTCGGGCAGCAGCTCGTCTCGGCAGCAGCTCGCCGTCACTCCGAGCGCCCGCGCATCGCGCCGCCCCGGCCGCGCCAGCAAACGCTCACCCTCGCGACGGGAACCACCCCGGGGGCTTTAAAAAGGGAAGAAAACAACCCCAGGGAGATCTCCTCCGGGGGAAGTCCGGGCGCCGCCGCGCGCGGGGGGCCACCGCGCGCCGCCCCAGCCCCCCGGCACCTCGGCCCCCGCAGCCCCCTGCCCGTCCCGCGGGTTAAAACCCCGCGGTTTTAGCTTCCGAAGACCCGCGCTCCGCGGGAGAGGTAAAACCACCTGGGTTTTACAACATACCTGCTATGTTTTATCACACCGTTATAAGGGATAATGCTGCAAAGCACCGTAAACATTTTAACTATCAGTGCTGGGGAAAGCACTGCCCTGTCAAAACATGATTAAAAATGTTCCTCGAGAATATGGCAATATCAATACTTTCCTCCAGCGATTTGAGGGGAAACAGATGTTATTAAACCACAGCCTTGCTCTGAGCAGCCATTAGGTTTTGCTTGGGGGAAATGATATCGAAGGCAGATTTAAATGCAGTTCACTCGTTTTTAGTGGGAATTCTACCTGCGCATTGGAAACTGGCTCCTACTGGTCTGAGGAGGCAAAGAGGCTTTTGGATTATAGCGATGGAGCTACAGGTTTATTGATTCGTGGACTTCCTCGTCACTGAGATTAAATAAACCAAACACAAGGAGGGGAAAAAGTCGGAGCTGAAGCACGCGCTGGTCATCGCCTTGGCTGCACCTGGTCCCTGCGTCCGGCTCCCGTCCTGCGTCTACCCAGCAGCAGCCCTTTACCGGAGCAGCAGCTCACAGCAACGGGAGCTCGCAGGCACCTACCACCCTCGATCAGAAATGGCTCAAAGTGCAGCTGAAACAGCGGCTCCACTTAGCAAAAGCGTTTTGCCCCGGTTTGCCAGGACCCCTGAGAGCATCCTCTGGACAAAATTCTCTATCAATTGCTCTCATTAAATCCTGGCTTGAGCAAAGGGGGCAGCTATGAGCCCAGCAGCACCAAAACGCAGCCACAGCTTGGGCAGGGGACGACGCGGCACCGCTGCCCGAGGAAAGCAGAGTTCGGGCCAAAACCACCGGGATCGAGCAGAGCTTTGCAGGAAAGGGGTAACTTGCAGGCCGGGCAAGGGAGCTGCTGCTTCCCGAGGGACGACGTCGCATCGCGGCTGGGCAGCCCGCAAGCTCCCTCCGCACCCACCGCGGGGGGGGGGACCCGTCGCCCCCCTTCCCCGGGCTGCGCTGGGCGACGGCCGCGTGGTCACCGCGGGCAGGATGAGACCCGAGCTCCCAGCCCACCGTGCTGCTGGACGAGGCAGCCTCGTCCCGGGAGCGGTTTAGTTCGCCTATGGCTAAGCAGTTTAAAGTCTCCGCGAAATGCAGTCTGCGCTTCAGAATTAATCCTTTGTTTACAGTGAAAGCTAATTTCACCTTTGACTGACCCGTTCCCCGCATGGCATCATTATTAAAGTCATAAACAAATACCAAAAAAATTTGTAATACTTTGAAAAGGTCGCTCTTAGGTCAAACTTGGCCTAAAATCTAGCTTTTACGGAGCCAGAAACCAACAGAAAGGTTTCTATGGATGCTTGCTTAAAAAATTCAAATAGAAACAGATGTGGGTTTCTTTTATAAACAAATGAGCATCCCCCTGAAGTGTCTGCAGCTCCAGCGCGCCCGGCCCGCGCTAACGCCTGCAAGCCCCAAAACGGGGCTCCGCTGCGAAGCGCCGCGCGTTCAGCATCGCCTTTGTTCGGGCTGAGAGGCGCAGATTAACGCTAAACAAATGACCGGGATGGCCCTGCCATCAGCCTATATACATTTAAATCACTGCGCCTTGCACAAATTAGCCATGGGCTTGGTGGTGAAGTTAAGCTGCTGCCCTGAGGCCACCCAGTCCCGGAGCAGGGCAAGGGGAGCCGGGTGCACCTGGGGCAGCGACAGGTCCCCGTGCTCCAGCCCAAAGTGCTTCCTCCAGCCTCCGGCCCGCGAGCAGCCGCTCCATCATTCGCATGTGCGAGGAAACCCGCTTATGTTTCCCAGCTTGCTGGAAACTCTTCAACACGCCACGTGCAGAAGGGCCGGGAGCTCCCGGGAGCATCCCAACGGCACGGCGCGCAGCGGCACCCGGGGACCCCGGCTCCGCAAGGAGCAGCAGTCCCGCGGCACGCCGAGCGAGCCAGACGAATTCCCACGTGTCTGCGATCGCCGCTTCCCGCAGGTAAAGCGGCAGCGATCTGCCCGGGCTGCGGCAAGAAGCATCCGCTCCTCGGCCGCTGCCAGCCCTCGCCCGCCTTTCGGGGCGCCCCTCGTGCTCGCGGCCGCCCCGGCGCGACGGCCTCTCCCGCTGTGGCAGTCGAGCGCCGCACGCCGAATTACGGGCTCTGTTTGCGAGCTGCAATGAGACTGCAGAAAACCACTTCCCTGTTTGCTCTCCCAACGCGCAAGCAGGAAGGCGAGCAGAGAAGAGTGCCCCCAGCGGCACGCCGGGCGGCCCCGCGGGCACGCCACGGCCACGGCACGCCACGGCACCCCACGGCCTCGCCGCGCACCAGCGCTTCCCTCCCGCCTTAACCGTTTGCTCGCTCTGTCCAGCAACAGGCAGGCAACAAGTTATTAGAAAGCGCGAGGAGCAGGGAGGCACGCGGAAAGGTCCCTGCCTTCGCGCCGCAGCAGGGCCGTCTGGGTTGCGCCGCCTTTCGCACGAGCCGCTTGGGAGCCCGCTGCTCCTGCAGGAGGCTTCCCAGAGAGTCAGAGCATCCCCCGGCTCCGGAGCACACCCAGTCCCGCAACAACACCACAAACTCTCCGGCTGTAGGATGCACAGCGACTGTTGCAAGGGGCACCAGCAAGCACCAGCGCGTGGCCCCCACAGAGCTGCGCCGCTCTGCTGTCACCCTTCTGCCATCCCACGGGAGCCAACATCCGGAGAGCGAGGAGCCCGCTGCCCAGGAGCGCTTCCCTTCCCCACACCGGTGTTTTGGGGCTGGGGGGCGAGAAGCGAGGCCAGGCGGGCCATGCCCACCCCCCGGGTCCCAGTGGCGGCTGCCGTCAGCTCCAAAGCACGAAGCCAGAGCTAAGCCGCCTCGGGAAGGGTCATCTCCCGCTCCTCCTCGGTGGCCAGGCTCGCTGCCTCAGTTCCCGGGGGCCAAATTTAATCTCATTTAAATTTAAAACAAAACAAGCCCTGGTTTACTTCCGGTGCTTTGCATTTTTCCAAATCTAGAAGGGGATTTTTTTTGCTTTATTACTCACATTTGTGACTTTACTTTCCCTTTCTGACTTGTTTAGTTTTTACCCTCCCATTACCCACTTTCTCTTCCGCAAGTCTGGACCGCTCGCAGGGATAACCGGGGACCCTGGGCCCTCCGGGACAGCCCTGCGCAGGCGCCGGCCCGCAGGCCCCGAGCGGCCGCAGCTGAGCCCCAGAGCACCAGCAGCAGCCATGGGCCGCATGCACCTAGGGAATCCCCAAAGTCCCGAATAAACTTGGAGCATCACCTGCCCCCCAGCTTTCAGGCCTCGGTGTCAAACGCTGCCAGCAGCCACCAGTACCTTAACTTCATCTCCCTGTCTAGGACCCCTCAGGGCTCATGTGCTTTCCTCTCCTTCGCCCCAAGCCTTGATTTTTAGAAATCAGCCTCAATTTTCCTAGGAAAAACAAATCTAACCTTTGATTTAACCTTTCTACAAGCTATTTCTGCTTCCATCTCAAGCTTATTTTAACCTCCGTAGCCAATAAGCGCTTAAAGGTCAGCCGCCGTTCCCGGGAGCGTGGCTCCGCATCCCAGGCGCAAAGCCTGAGATCCCTCCTTCCTCCCCGAGTAAAATCCTTCCTCACCCCCCCCCCCAAAAAAAATCCCCACGGCGAGGGTCTGGGTTCACAGCTGCGAGCAAGCAGGGCGGTAAGGAGGCAGGGGGGGCTGCTGCGAGGAGGGTCCCGGTCCCCCCCCCGGCAGCCGGGAGGCTCCTTCCGAGCGGCACCTGAGCCGGGAATCGCCGCTTTGGGGCCTCGCAGCATCTCCCGGCGCTGCCGCCTCCCGCGCGGGCGGAGGGGACGGGGGGGGGGGGGAGCCGGGTCCGCCCCCCCCGGCGCAGGGGGAGGGAGCGCGGCCGGGGCAGGTGGAGCCGCGGCCGGGGCGGCGCTGCGCGGCGCTGCGCGGGGGCAGAGCGGCTCGGCAGGGCGCCCCCGGCAGGGCCGCGCCGGGGGAGGGCCGCGGTATTTTTAGGGCCGGCCGAGGTAGGAGGGGGGAGGCGGCTTGCGCGGGGCTGCGCGGCCCCTGCGCGGAGGGGGTCCCCGCCCCGCCGCGGCGCGGGCGCGCAGCGAGGAGAAGCCGCGCAGCGGAGGCCGCAGCGGCCGCCACGCCCCCGCCGCCGCCGCCGCCCGGCCCCGCGCAGCGGCCCCGCGCCCGCGCAGCGCCCCGCCGCTGCCCCGCGCCCGCCCCGCTCCCGAGCGCGCTGCGCAGCCCCAAAACGAGCCGCCCCCCCCCCCGGGAGCCCCGCGCCGAAACGGCCCGTGCGTTGTGCGCCCCCCGCCCCCGGGCCGGGCACGGCGCGGGGCAGCCGCCTCTGCCGCAGTCATTAATTTGGGAAATAAAAAAATAAAAATAAAATAAAAAATAAAAAAAAAAAACCAACCCCCGGGGGAAGGAGCGCAGCCTGCGCGGCGGCGGCGACCCTTTAAAAGTTCTTGTTTACATTCCCGCTGCCTCCCTCTTGCACTTTAAAACGAGAGTGACCAACATGCGCAATCCGCCGCTGGCAAACGCTGCACATCCCCCCGCTCGCGGGCGGCCCGGCGAGGGAGGGCGGCCGAAAAATAAATAAATAAATAAAATAAAATAAAATAAATAAATAAATAAGCAAGCAGGCAGGCAGGCAGGCAGGCATAGAGGGGGAGCTGCAAAACAGCGATCCGCTGCGAGAGCAAGCAACCCCCCCTCCCCGCCCCCCCGCCCCCCCCCCCGGCGGCCCCGCTCATCCTTTACCTTTGCCAGCGGAGCGTCCTCCAAGAGTTGCGCCCGTCTCTGGGGTGACGGCGGGGAGGGCGGCGGAGGGGGCGGGCGATGCTCCGCGGCCGCCCCGGCGCTGGGCGCCCCGGGCCCGGCTCAATCCGGTGTCATTGCCGGGCCCCGCGGCCGGGGGGGGCCGCTGCCCTCAGGGGCGGCCGCAAAGTAACTCCATGGATGCGCCGCTTCCAGCGGCGATGGCCGCTGCGGGCGCGACCCGCCGCGCGCGTTTCTGTTTCTTTTTCGCCGCGCACTTCCTCGGCTGCGCTCTGCCACCGCGCCGCGCCGCGCCGCGCAGGGGAGGGGAGGGGACGGGAGGGGAGGGGAGGGAGGGAGGGAGGCGGCGAGGCGACTTTTTGGAGCGGTTACGGATAATGGTGGTATCGCCCCCCCCCTCCCCGCCGCCGCCGCCGCCGCCTCCCAAATCTGCCTTCAGCGCCGCGCTTTGCGGCTCGCCGCCTCCCCCCGCGGCCGCGCAGCGGCCCGGCCAGGTGCGGCGCGCGCGGGCCCCATCGCGGCCGGGCGCGCTCCGCTGCGCGCCCCCCCCCCCCGCCGCCCCCCGCGCCGCGCTCCGCGGGCGCCCCGCAGCGAGCCCTGCGCACGCACCCGCGCGCGCTCTTTACCTCCGCTCCCCCCGCCGCTTCACTCCCCCTCTCGCCTCCGCGCTGTGCACAGGCGTACACGGCGCCGCCGCTGCAACCTTAAAAAAAAAATAAGCTTATACTTTAAAAAAAAAAAAACCTTTTGGCGCCATATTAATGACGTACTTAAAATTTGCCATTTCTCCTGCGTCAAAAAGACGTTTCTTGCCCATCGCGGAGCGGCGCGGGCGCGGCGGGCGGCCGGGGGCGGCGGCGCGGGCGCGCTGCCCCCCTCGGCGGGGAACTTGCGCGGGCGCGGGGCGGGCGGGCGCCGTGGGAACTGCCGCCGGCGCCCGCGGAGCCTCCGCGCCGCTGCGCGCACCTCGCCGCCGGGGGCCGCCGCGGCCCGGCCGCCTGCCCCCTTCCCACCCCCACCCCCCCGCCCCGGGGACTCGGCGGAGCGTCCGCGGAGCCGCCGCCCCCGCGCAGCCGGCGGCGCGGCCGCCCCGGGCGAGTCCCAGCGCGGCGACGGCGGCGGCGGCGCGGCCGCCCCGAGCGGAACCGCTGCGCTCGGCGGCACCGGGGCGCGGTGGTGCGGGCGGCCCGCGGCCGCGCAGCGCCGCACCTTCCCCGCGCTGCCCCGCGCGGGCTCGGCCCCCCGCCGCAGAACGCTAAAATTCAGCTCAAAGACGGTTTTCCCGTCACGGGCTGTTACGGTCTCCGCAATTTGGTTCGCTCCGGAACTGTTGCTGGTGGTTAAAAACACTGGGAATAAAGAGACGGCAAGAACCACCACCAACAACTCAGGCAGCCCGATCTTCCCCGCTGCGCATCCCTGTGTCGGCTCCCCATATAATTTGCCAAACTTTAATGAATTAGGCTGAAACTTGCTGTCTTGGGAGCCTGTGCTGCACATTTTCTGAAAACTACTCAAAACCCTTTGGCTCTTCCAAGATCGGAGACAGAAGGGGAAGAAAAAAACATTGCTCATTCTTGTGGGGTTTGCTTTTTTTTTCCTTTTTTTTTTTTTTGGACTGTGTATGTGGAAATAGGGTCTTGAAACTAGCCATGGGGCAGCCTTTTATGGTCCTTTAGACAACCCCCCCCAAATTAGCCCTCTTACTAGTCCTTGAAAAACAGCAGCTCCGAACACATGGTGAAAACCAGCTGCTGAATTCCCTGAAAAGTCCATTCCCCCCGGAAGCAGCCTGCCACCACCAAAAGCTGGGGTGCTCAGGGCCTGGTGTGGGCGCAGCCCTCCGCGGTGCCAGGCCCGGCAGGAGCCAACGCTCTGAAGAAAGAGGGCAAGTTTGGGAAGGGGGAGTTGGTTTGGGAGGAGGACTGGGAGCAAGCGGCGGCACGGCGGGCGCATGCCGTGCCGAGGAGGTGGCGACCGCGGCCGGATGAGGCAGCGGAGCCGAGGGGCCTGGCGGTGACCTCCAGCAGGAGCGGCGGCGGGCACAAGCCAGCCCCGGCAGAGGGGCAGCACGGGAAGGAGGCAATTTGGGCCAGAAGAGGAGGTGGCCCGGGCTCCCGGCGCTGCAAAAGCACTCCGTTCATTTCCCATTTAGTAATAAGACATTGCCATCTTCTCCGGGGAGGCTCTTCTCCGGAGAGCAGCCCCGGAGAAGAATAGGACACTTCAGCCGTCAGTCTAAAAAAGCTCTGCCGATAGCACGGGAATGGTGGTGGGACTCCTGAGCGCTGAGCCCACACGCTATTTCTGTCCCCCGCCAGCGCGGCGCCGCGGCGGCCCCGCTGCCCGGCACGCTGCAGCACTCGCCGCCGCGACTTCACCTGCCTCCGCATCGCAGCGTTAAGCCACCAGACCTTAGGAAATGTCCGAGTGGAGGCTTTCTGTCTAAATTTATTGAGCCTTTCGATACATATATATTCTAATGCAATTCATCGTTACACAGTCGCAGTCTCTTTCTCCTGTGACCCCTGCATGTGATGGACCTGCCGTGTAGCTAAGTGGGAAAGGAAACACTTTTCTGCCAGATCCCTGTCGCCCCTGCAGCGCCAAACACTGTCCGTGGAGCGAAGCGATGGGCTACGGGATGTGAACGGCGTCTCACAGCGAAGACAGGGCAAAACGGCCTGGAGAACCTGATTCCCGCCTTGCCTTTGCCACGGACTTCCCTAACACAGTCATTAAACCCAACTTTTTGGACGCTGCTGACTGTATTTCCCATGTTGTGGGCGTTCAGCTTGAGAGCTTTAGCCCGATTTGCTGACATCCATCTTACAGCTACGGCTGGAAGCAGCGGGTGCTGCGCTTGCATGTGCAAAGTGCTGCATCATGATAAATGCTCTGGAAAAGCAGACGTTGTGCCTCTCGCACAGAGCGCCCAAAACCAGCCGAAACTTCTGACCTCGATCCGTCTGCATGTCGCCCTGACCCAGGACGGGTGTTCGGGGACGATCACTTAAGGTGCCCAAGCACGGATGCAGCGTAGTGGAAAGAACTATGGGAAAACTCCCAAGGAAATTACTAACTCTGTCTTCCAAGGAAGCTGCCAGCTGCACCGCTTTGGTCCTAAACCGCACCACAGCCGAA
The DNA here is from genome assembly GCF_036417845.1 of Apteryx mantelli. Taxonomy (NCBI): domain Eukaryota; kingdom Metazoa; phylum Chordata; class Aves; order Apterygiformes; family Apterygidae; genus Apteryx; species Apteryx mantelli. The sequence continues at coordinate 3,837,693 of NC_089991.1, read as the reverse complement.
AAACTCTTCTGCCGCTTTTTTGGGATTTCTGGACATTGCACTTCCGCTAGCCGGAACACGAGCACCCAGCTGCGATTTGAAAACTGCCCCCCGCGCGTTGGAGCTGTGCTTCTGTGGCTGTGGATTTGCCAAGCAGCCGGGTCCGTGGATGATGTGCTGAGCTAAGGCCTGGCGTCGGACGCTGGACAACGGGAACGATGCAGCACTGCTGAGCACCTCCCTGGCTGTCTCATGCACCGCCGCACGAGACAGAGGTACAGAAGAAAAACAGTATCCGATCATGCAATTAAAATCTTGTTCTGCGCCAACAAAAGGGCATTTATTAAGTTGCACTGAATTCTGACATTTCTTAATTTTGAGTGCTTCCCTCTGCAGCATTGATCATGCGCTTAACAGATTTTTGGCTACCATATATGCACATTTATACAAAATATGTCTACAAACAGGTCTATGTAACACATACATCTAATATACACAGAGATAACACTTGATGAATGTTTCTACAGAAAGGTCACGTATATTAAATATACGATATTCAGTTTACATAGCGAGACATTTATATAACAATTATGAAGAGCTCTGACAGGGTGTTGTCAGTTGGCATTTGCTAAGAGAAGAAATAAATCTAATAATAAAAACAAAAATAGCATTTTGGAAGAAATAGCACTGCACAAATCCTCTGAAAGGACAGAATTGTCTACACAACAAAGGCTCAGCTGATCGATGCTAAAATAAGCAGTTATGCAACAAGTAAGAAATATGATCTCCAGGGAAGAAAGCAGCAGCGTTTGCCTTTCATCTTCATTCACCAGTGCTTATTTTTGCATACCTAAAAGAATAAACCAGGTAACCTTTGGATGATGAGCACGTAATTAGAATTAACAGATGTTTTTAAATGAAGGGTTTAGCCTTTATTAGCTTTGCATGAGCTCTAGCGTTAAATTCAGTCACTAGAAGCGAGTCCCCCGAAGTGCCGTGAGACTGCCGCTTTCATCGCTCGTGTTTCGTGCCTGTTAATGCGCTTTGGAAGAAACGCCGTGCTGGCATAACTGCATGTAAATCCACTGATTTTTACTGGGGAATTGGCCCGCCAGGTATCAGTGATCACCAAGTTGTGAACGCAGCCTCCAAGATGAGTCTACAGAACAGCGCGTCTCACAGCACTTAAGAGTTAATAAACCTTGTCAACAAGCCTTGACCAAAGACGAAAAATCTCAGCACCGACGGGTCCCACAGGAGAGGAAAAGAAGAAAACCCAGTTGCCGGGTTGCCATCGGGTTTGATTCCTGTGCTATCGATTAGTGCCAGGCACAAGAACGGGACGGATCCAAGGGAGCGCGAGCAATCCCCAAATGCAAGGAAAATTCAATGTCTTTCCAAGAGCTTTCAAAACTATCTATTTAGTAACGTGAGCCCCGGCCCCGAAGCGGGGAAATTCCTCCGATGGGGAATTTCGGAAGCACCGTGCAACTTGAAAACAGTGCAGGAGACTCACTCCTGCTAATTTACTGCCTTCGATACCCTCCTCTGAGGCCTCTGCGAGATGGAAGAAGTCAAAGACATCTCATGGCTACTTTAATTTATCCCAAGGACCAGATCAGCTCTCGGCCGCTCCAGGAGGGCAGCGCAAAGATGCTGAGCATCTTTCTGCAGCCGTATCCCAGGTAGGGTTGCCCGATATTCAGCTGTAATCGTGAAATTTGACTTCTATTAAAATAGGTGTTAACTTGGAGAATAGTAAGCAGATGCAGTAGCAGGAAAAAAGAACAAGCTCTGTTCTAAATTATAATAATAATCATTCCCATCTTCTAGAATGAACTACTACATCATTATATAAAGTGTCCTTTTTCCTTCTCATTCTGCATAGTTCTTTTCCTCTCCGAAATGCGGGGAAAATACTCTACTTACAGGAGAAGAAAATCTGATTTGGCAGATCAGTGGATAGTGAGTGAGATTTTGTTTGAAATCTCAATTACCTTCAGTAGCTAGGAATTGCGTATCAAAATAAACTGTAAACCAAAAAATAGCTATAACGTTACAAACGGCCATCCCTGGGCAGGTCGCTGAGGAATCCTCTCCATGCAGCAGCTGCTCTAACATTTTCCTAGGAAATGGCAGTCTCCGAAGGGATTACCTCCGAAGGATGCCGCCCTCCGCGGCTTTGTGTGCCGATGCTCAGCCTCGTGTTCTCGTGCGCTGAATCTCTTCTGCCGAATTTCAAGGTTCCTTTTGTTTGTTTGCTCCTCCGTTTTCTCCGCGTTCAGTTCTGTTACGAAGTGCATCGAGTACAGCAGCATCCCCAGGCTGAAATAACCGCGGCTTTCAAAGGCCCTCAGGAGTAAAATAGATCCAGCGAAACACGAACCACCAGCGGTGAGCCGTACGACTCGGAGCACTGCTCCGGCGGTGGCCCGGGTCTAGCTCCTCGCCCCCTGCACGGATCCGTAGGCAGATTCCACCCTAAGGAACTTTCCCATTTCTATTCCTCTGTTCCCTTCCTATAGGCATTTCAGGCTTTCCAAATTAAATATAGTGGGGGGTAATGTGGCTCCCCGAGCTGGCTTGAGCTTCGGTGTCAAGAAACTTGACTATTATGGGCAAATTCTGTGCGGCGAGCTGCGCGAGGAGCAGCTGGGACATTTCAAAGCGAGTATTACGGCAGAGCCTGCTAACGATTATGCTTTTAAAGGTCCAAATTTATAAAACGCACGACTCTTCCTCAAAAGGCTGCCTGGAATAGTGGCACGAAGGGGGCAGGCGGCCCCGGGCGGGTGACGGCCCGGCTGCCCCGCGCGCCGAGGGGTGTCGCGCGGGCGGCCCTCGCCCGGCCCCTTCCCGCGCTGCGCCCCGGCGAGGGGCCGGCTGTGCCGAAGCGGCTTGCGCTCCCGCGGGCGCCCGCGCTTCGGCCGGAGCTTAACGCCCCAGTGCGGCGGGCGTCCTCCGGGCTGCAGGTCCCTCCGCGTCGCAGAGCACGCGATTACTCTCCCAATTAAAAAAGAAAAAGGTAGAGATTAAAGATATGAGTCACAACTCAACGCACCGGCTGAGTGAACGGTACGCACGCTAAACAACACGCGCACCGAGACGGCATTAATCCACTTTTTATATGGATTCCCTGTAGACATCCAGTTTATAACTAAGTTGGCTGTTCCACTCTTATTTCTCTGGAGTTTGAGGGTGTGAAAAAGACATTTCCATTTCATTGACTAAGTTCCCAAGGGGAGAATTTATGGAAGTGCAAGTGCATAATTTACTGCCTGACAGGATAAAGATGGTATCTGGTTTTAAAAAAATAGTGTACCCTGAAAAACAAAATTGCTAGAACAGACATTTGTTTTCCATAAGTACCATATTTTAGAAGCATTTAATTTAGTTTAGAAGCACCGTTAAAAATATATGCATTGTAAATTGCAGCTGCATAACACGATATTTATCAGATAATGTCACTGAATAGTCTCCTGTTGCAATATAAATGCCAAGGCATTTATAGAAAATAAATGTTGAAGTAGAGAGCTTTATTTTCAAAGTGGAAACCCATTATCTCATCCAAAAGTCATAAATAAAGTGATAAAGGTTTGCTTATGGGGTTAGTTTTAACCATATGGGGGTTGACACGGCTACTTCATTGCCCCCGCAATATTCCCAAGCGGTAAACTCGTCTCGACTGCAGCAAACCCAGCGGGAGAAACACGGTGCGCAGGACCGGTGACGGCACGATTCGGAGAGAGCTAAGAGTAGCCACAAGGCCAATCAGCTGATAACATACTGGAGGAAAAGAGACATAAAGATGGAAAGTGAGGGATTTCTGGAGATTTGCAGCTTCCCACGGTATTTATTTCAAGAAAATTCATCAGTTCTAAGTATTGTCAGAACCCGATACAATATGCTAGAATACCAGCTTTTAAAAATGGTGCCTGAAATTTCTCTCCTAAAGACATACTGAGTCACATAAAGCACGATCGGATTTCCAAAGTATGGAGGATCCAGCAGTTCCTACCGATTTCTTCAGGGTTTGGATCAAGTTGTGCACATGTGGCATTATTTATTAGTATAAGGTACAAAGGGCTGTTAGAGAGGGACGGTAAAGAAGATTTTGGATCCGAGATCTGCACCTTCTGCTCCTCTGAAATTTGGAGACACCAATCTAGTCTTTTTGTCCCCTGATAGAATGAGACTAAAATTAGGCTCATGCCACCATTCCTGCAAATCGAGTGCTTTCCCGAGCAAGCTGCATACCATGTGGGCATCCGAGTCCTGTCTGATTTTCTCTTTGCACCGCTGGCCCACAGCTCCGTTCGTTATCACTGCTGAGCCTGGAAAACACTCATCGAATGCAACCGGGATCCGTAATGCGGAGCTGCCTGTCGGCTGCCGCTGAAACGCATCTGCTCCGAGCGCGATGCTCAGAAGGGCATAACTCTTCTGGGGAGGAATGAAGGAGGAAGACGGATGATACCAAACGAATCCGGAGTAATCCTGCTAATTTAGTTTCAATTATTCTGGGTTTAACATATCCACATAATCCACATTTTATGGGATTTGTAATTTTCAAATCACTTTTAGCCTGGGCGGCTAGGAACGAAATCTGCCTGTAAATTAAAGAAAGCTGCAGCCACACCTGATGGGTTCTTAGCTGTCGCCGAGGCCAGCATGCCCAGCCCAGCAGCTGGACTTGGCGCGCCGCCCGGCTTCCGACGACAGGGAGCAAAGGGGGAGCGGGACAGCGAATTGCTCTTGGTGCCCACTGCCCTGTTTCATGTGGCCAGATGCAGGTGCGTGCGATGGGTACATGCCCAGTCACGTCACCACGTCCTCTGCAGGACACCCATCGTCTGACCGGACATGCAGTCGCCAGTGCCAGGGTGGAAAGATGCAGGTATTTGAATTTTGGTCACAAATCAGATACGTTTCTGGTTGTACTGCAGAAGCCAGCATGGCTTTACAACCCTTGAAGGCCTCCAGAAGTGGCTATTGGATCTGCATGAGCTGAAAGTTTGGGTGCTGCTCTTCTAAAGGAAGGACCGAGATTATGACACCTGCCTCCTGGCTTCATGAGTCTCTCCTTTCCTGGTCCTTCTCCCCATTTAGCCACTTCTTTGATGGCTTTGTTAGTGTAGCGCCTGCTTAATTTTCCCCTTTATTTTCTCCCTCTGCTGCTCACCCTGCATCTCTCTTGGGGCAGCCTAACCCACCGGTCCTGTTCAACAGTCACATTCACATCGAATTGCTGCTTCTCTGTGATTCCACTCTCAACTCACCTCTTTCCGCACAAAACTGCGCTTCGGTCTGCCCCAGGACATTGCATACTGGCTGTCACATTAGCAACTTGGACTAAACGTGATATGAATTACTTATTTTTCTCACCAAACTTCCCTCCTTCCCTATCAGAGGAGCAATGCACACCATGCACCACTCAACCGATATTTCATCAAAAGCAGTTTATAGTGATGAATGTCAGCCACATTGGAAATATGCTATTCTGCAGGTGTAGTGTCTAAAATAAATAACCTTTACATATGAGAAGCGGCTGGATGGATGGATGGATGGAGGGACAGCTGATTAACTGACTCACCAGCCACTGAAGTGAAGTACAACACACCAGCAGTACGCATTTCTGGGCAATATTCTGAAGAAAATACTTGGATGCTACCAGCTCCTTGCAGAGAGGATCCCACATCGAGGGCGGCTGGAAATCAGTGAGCGCAAGCCAGAGGACCTCGAGGTTGTGCACCTGATTTTATAACATATCACAGCGGTAAGAGAGGGTGAAGACTCGTCAAATCATTACGTTCGTCGTCTCGCAGGAGGGGACTGCAGCCCCTTCGCAGAGGACGTACCAGCTATTGGTATGGATTTACATCTGAGCAGACCGCGGCAATCGGTCCCGCCAGGCTGCAGCAGCATGGCCGTGTGTCCGAGCGGCTTCGCTGGTGAGCTCCACGGATGGCAGACGACCACCGGAGCAACAGTTCCTCCATGCCAGGATTTTAACACATTGTATATGCAACACATACGCGCTTTATAGTGGTTATAATCTTCAAATCAATCGTACCTAGCAGTGAAGGTTTAACGTTAATGACTTTCTTATTATGGATGAAAAACCCTTTCAGAGCTAACGACCAGAAAGAAGCCCGCTTAGCTCCTACCTGGAGAGGTGACTCCACGGTCATGACCAACACTCGGAGGAGAGCTGGACCTACGGATGCTTTAATATAGCAAATCCCGACGGGTTAGTCTGGCGCACTAGGGTGAGTCTTCCTTTGCACCTGAGTTTAAGCATCTCAACTTATGATGCAGCTAACAGCAAGGCTGACCTTACTCGTCAGGAGGAAACAGCGTGTTGCCCATCGCGCAGCCCCCTCCCAGGCCCTCCCGAGTGCCGAGCGCCGGGCCGCGTCCCCGGGGAGCCCAGCGCTCCCCGCACACGAGACGGTGCCAGCTGCCGAGGTGCGAAAGCGGGGGGGGGGGTCGGTTTAATTTTCTCTTGACAGCCGGAAGAAAACGAGACCCAGCGAGTTGCGTGGCATATGATGGGGACAGGTACTTATGCAAATGGCCCGTTAACACCCAGCCAGACAGCGCTGATAAGCCTCCTAGGCCAGCTGGAGGCGGCTCCATCCTGCTGCCCAGCGGGAGGAGGAGGAGAAGGAGGAGGAGGAGGAGGAAGAGCTTTGGGATGACAATGGGAAACCTAAAAGCTCCGGCACCGCTTTGCCCTGCTGCCGCCCGACGGGCCGGCGGGGGCTCGGCGGCCGCGCTCCCGGCCCCGCGTCGCAGCCGGCGTCGCAGGAGCCCCGGGGGTTTCCGGGGGGGACGCACGCGCCGGCAGCGCAGCTCCTCCAGGCCGCACGGCCCCGGCGCCTCGCAGGGTCCAGGAGACCTCGCAGGGTCCAGGAGACCTCGCGGCCGCAGCAGCAGCAGCACTGGTGGCTGCAAACTGCCGTCCCCGCTCCCGCGGGAAAGGGCTGCCGCTCCGCGGACGGCGCCTGCCCCCGGCTCCCGAGGGGCGCAGGCAGCGGGTAGGAGAGAAGCCTCCAGGAGGAGAGGGGACCGCAAAGGCCGGGGATCATCTGTCCTGCCCCTCGCCCAGGTCTGCGGCTCGTACTAATGACAGTGGTCTGACGCGGAGAAGCCCAAGTTTGGCCTTGCAGTGGTATTCCCCTGGGAAAAAAATATTCCTGCAATGAAAAACTGAAAATTGAAACAGCCTGGTGATTCACCAGAGAGCATGCCTCTCCCTTTCCCTCTTCAGTGGGGCAGAGACCAACGCTGTGGGGTTTGAAAGAAAAGCTGGAAAAGCCTCTAATTAATCCCTGGGGGCTGAACTGTGCCAGATATGGACGGGATTTCTCCTCCGCCGCCTTTTTGGAGAAAGAACACGATGCTCTGCTAGAGCTGCAGCTCTTTCCGGGGAGTCTCCGGCACCGCGGGGAGGATGCGGAGCTCGGCTTTCCCGAGCCGTTTGCCGCGGGAGGGCGGCTGCCGGGGAAGCCTCGCTCCGGGCGCTCCCGTAGACCTTTCCCCCCCTGGGAGGGACGGCGCCGACTTTGGGAAGCTTCTACCTGTGGGGAGAAAACGTCCCGAGTTCAAGGTCAGGTCTGTGCGTCTCCCATCCTGACAGACACCGAACGTTGTGCAATAGTCTGGAAGTCACTTTTATCAGACTCGATTCAATTTATAAGATTAAGAGCATGGAAAAACAAATACTGCTCCTGGATGGAAAGCGCTGGCACTAACCAGGCCGACGGTTTGTTTGGACAAGGATTGTTAACAGGGTATCTCTTATTTCCACAGGCCAGCAGGGGCAGGATACAAAATGTGCCGCTTGCTGTACGGGGCTGGTGGTTATGAAAAAAATTAACTCTTCCTTTAGCAGAGGGACAGCAGGAACGGTAGCAAAGTTCCTCCGAGAGCAACTTCTGCAGCTGCTGCTACAGCTCCCGGGGAAACAGCTCTGCCCTGTTAAGCAGTTCAGGAGCATCAAGTGATGCAAATCCAGGGGCTGAAAAACTCCGGCAAAAGGCAGGGCACTGCAGCCACCTTGCTAGCAATACCTGTGCTGGCCACGTTTGCCTGCACACATCTACCTCAGCCTCAGGCAGGAGCATGGCTGTAATGTGGATAAATTCACTAAAAAGCTGACTTGCACAGTAAGGAGTAAAATACAGAGCGCATGCAATTTTCACAGAAATCTGTAACGGGTGAAGAAGTCAGGCCTTCTCCTTCAGAAAATGCACTGGGAAAAAGACATCTTAGCTTGCAGAGGCAAGAGAGTACCACGTAAGACCTAGGCTGGCCCTATGTCTGATCTGCAAGTCCTAAATCCTTTAGGAAAGAAGTCTGTAGATGTGGTCAGTGGCGTGATCTCAGCATTGTCTGAGACATCCGCAGGGCCGGGGGAGCGATGTTCGTTCAGTACCATGCACGTTTATATAGAAGTTATAGACAGTGATAGCTAAAACATAGTAACAAGAGACTATGGAGCTTGATAACAGCTAAGGGAGAACCTGAGGTTTGACAGAAAATAGTTAGCAATAGCAGACTTGCATGTTCAGCTGTGGAAAGGACCACAAAATTTGAGTGCACGCTATATATCTCCCTTTCACTGGCTGTTCTGTGGAGAGCTCCATTTGCTGCTGAAGTTCGGAGCTACAGACTGCACTTCATGTTGATTCTGATTGTAGAGTGGTGGTAATTAAACCTCTAGAGCATTAAGTTACCATTTTAACCAAATGCCTGGATTTTATCTTGACGTGAAATTGTGAGAGATATTCAGATTTGCGCAGTAAATAAACTGTATTAGCTGTTTCACAGATCATGCGTTTCCTCAGCTTACATTTGGGAAAAAAACCCCTACCATAGTTTCCTTCTTTTTTCCTTTTGCAAGGGCACACACAGCAGAAGCACTGGCAGCTCCTGTACACTGTTCAGCCAATATAATAATCATTATAATCCTAATGTGGTTCTTTAATAGCACTTTTCATCAAGGGATCAGCATCATTATCTCCACGTAAAACAGAAGCACCCAGAGCAAAGTTTTGTTCCACTGATATAACTGGCCAAGGCCAAAGTCAGGAGCAGTCCGGCACCCCGGTCCTCGGTCCTTCCATCAGCTACAAAACACCACCTGACGTGGAAGTAACCATCTTAAATACAAGCAGATGCTTGAGGTTCAGATCTAGCTTATTCCCGGACTCACACCGCGGTGGCAATCACAGGTCTGCACCACGGCACCGCTGCGGGCTAGGAACTGGGCAAACACCACCACGGCAGTTCACACGGACACGGACCAGCCGGCCAGGAGCGACTGCTGTGATTTCGCTATGCACCAGCGCGGCCTGATTTGAATCAGCAGCCTATAGGAAACTCCCTTAAGTCCAGCATTTTCTTGCAACTAACAGCAATGTTTTGACGGAGTGAGATTCAAGTATGAACACTAGCAAGAGGGCTCAAGACTACAGTTTGTGTTGGCACCGTTTCTTCTGCGCAGTGGTGCTAAGTGCTTCGGTAGATCAGTTATTCTGATAGCGAAACAGTTGCTTGGGCTCAGCCACTTTCAAAGAACAGATGTTGCCACAAAGGCTTTCATCCCGGCCGTTCTGAGTTAAGTGTATCCTCCCTGCCCAGAGCAGCAACAGGTTTACCGCAAAACACTTCTAGCATTTGATGTCTGCAGAGGCAGCTATTACTCACCCAGTTGCCTTCGTATGCAAATGCGTTATTGATGGCACAGCAGGATGAAAAGTCTGTGGATCAAGGGCTGCCAGAGATGCCCATCCTTGTGTGTGTCATCTGCGCGCCCCAAGCAAAGACGGGCCGTAGGGCCTGTCTGGTGCCGTGTTTCTCCAGAGATAGTGTTCCCACTGATCTCAGAGCTGACCCGCCACGTCGTAACACCAGAGGCCGTCTGTTTCGGTGGGTTCTGGAGTTTCTGATTTCTCTAGATCACGGATTTTACGCCTTCTTTATATTGTACCGTATTGGGATATGATGCTCTCTAAGCCTATCTGGTTGCATATATAGATAAAAATATAAATCCCCCTGTCCTTGAACTCTAACATGAACAAACAGAAAAGTCTAAATAAAGAGAAATAATTTTCCAACCAAGCACATGAATGAAGGAAAACAAATACACTTAATAGAAACCTTCTAGACGAAAATATGTGGGATGGGAGAAAGAAACAGCTGATTATCTTCTTCATTTCACAGGACAAATATAAAGAAACCTTCTTTGAAAACCTCATCTACACATTATTCTGCATTCTGGCATTTAGGAAAATGTTACTGGATTGCATCTTTTCTTAGGAATGGGTAAATTAGCTTGGTGGTTTGAAAAAATGTAAGTAAGCATCCATTTTTAATTATTATTCGTTTTTCCACAGGCCACTGCCATTTCTGATTTGAGTGATGGCCAGAGTTAGAAAGGATAAAACACCACAAGACAAGATTTTCTCATAGTATTTTTCGGCTATGAAGTTTTGGAAATACCAAAAGAAACTGTGAAGTTAGCGTCAGATTATGGAGAAACACACTGACTAAAACTCCAGGGTACTCCCCACATTCATTTACATTTTGTGACGCAAGGATAAGTTACCATCAGTAACGGCATAAAAAAAAATCCTACAAATACTCATATAAATATCTCAAAAAGAACGCAACATATGTATGAAACAGTTCAAATCCCTGCTCTCCACTCCCTCCATGTAAGCCAGAGGCTGCGTGGCCCTTTTACACCCTCGGAAAAACTTCCATTCCGGGAAGCGGGAGTAGGCTCTGAGGTCCCAGCTTTGGCGAGGAGCAGCAGGACAGACAGCGCAGATGGAGGCGACCACGGCTCTGCCGTGGCAGAACCTCCCTCGTCTGCGGGTCACAGGCGATTTGGTGACTATGGCCTGTCTCAAGCAGGGAGCAAGGCTCTCCCCTTAAAATAACCTCCAGGAAAACCCTGGAGGATTCCCACGCTGGGCAGGAGAGACCTTCCGAGCTCCATGCGGCAGCTGTGTCAGGGGATGGCAGGGTTTATCCCACCAAGGTGGGATGGAAAGTCTCGCACGCTTAAGCCTCCGGGTCACGTTGTGCCTGCAGGAGCACACAGAAATGAGTCAGGAACCCTTTTACTCCCATCGCTACTTGTCCTCTCTAACGTGAGTTCAGCACCGTTTGCAGTAAGGGTTTGACGGCTTGCTGCAGTCCTCCCTGGTCTTCCCCTTTTCTTGTCACATGGGTGACACCTCCTTCTTCCCACCCACTTAGGCCCCCAGCGTCATCCACCCCACACGCTTCAGACTAGATTTCTCTCTGGAAACCCTTTCTGAAACTTGCTCTTCTCTTTTTCTCTTTAACATCTCCAAAATCCCCTTTTTTAAATAACCAGCCTCTCCTTCCAGCCTCCCTCGTTTCACACAGCGGTTACCGCAAGCTGCAGGTCTAAGACCCTGACCGCGGCAAACGGCTGCCCTCGAGACCACATCTGCTCACCCCCAGTCGCACCGACCGGTCCTTCGTTCACAGAGTTCACAGGCTCCTTAGCTTCTCGCCCTCGCTCCTAAAACCCTTCCCCGTCTCCCCTTACCTCGCTGAGCCAACAAGCTGCCTACCGACGACCAACCCATAACCTTTGCCCGCCAGCCTCTGCAATCCGTCTGTCAGCTCCTTCCCTAAGCACAGACTTGCTTTCTCCCAAGCTTTCCTTCAAGCCTGGGAAAACCTTCCCGATAAAATCTCAACAGCCACTCCTTTCTCCTCATTCAAAACTCTCCTTACGACTCGCTTCTGCCAAAAACCCTACAAGATGCAGTCGGGGCTATGGCCGGGCAGCCGGTGCGCTGTGATTCTCTCCTTTTCTCGTTCCCCACCTCCGCGTTCAGTTAAACGCCAGCCAAACGCAACGACACCTCCGCTGCCAAAGCAGGGGCGCTGCCTTACCGCGCTCCTTTTTGGCGTGCCGCATCCCCGTCCCCCAGGTGGTTCGTACCTGCAGAACGCAAGGCCCTCGGGGCAGGGATAGTCTTTTCTTCTGCGTTTGCAAAGCGCCTCGCACAGCCGTGGCTCAGTTCCCAGCGAGGGCCTGTGCATGCTACCAAAATATAAACATTTACCGATAATAGCGTATTCCCTGAAGGATAAGTAAGGCAGAGCTGGGAACCACTGCTGGAATGTAATTGTCACTGGCACAGAAAGCGAGGGCTAAGAAGCAGATCATAGCAACATTATCCAATGGGACGGGAACAAAATACAGGAGCACGAAGCATTAAAACCGGTGATATTTTGTGTGGAAGCAAGTGACAACTGGCACTTCCCGAATCTCTTGTAATTCAGCGTTCCAGCCTCTTACAAAATTTTCAGGCATTTGGAAATGTCTGCTTTCCGATATTTAAAGCAAACTTCATTTTCAGCAAAAAATGGTGCTTCAGGGCTGCACTTCTAAAACAAGTTCATATCATGACAGCTAAAATGTCAGAATTAATTAAGAAGAGGAAGCCGGGCAGAAAACAGCAAAGATGCCACTGAAGAGAAAGCGGCTCTTTTCTCCGGTCCTCCCCAGGAGCCGGAGCACGTAGCAAGCCTTCCTCTATAAGCAGATAGCTCGTTGGCAATTTGGTGAACCCTGAATTATATGCTGGAGCGCTAACTTCCCTTGTGGTTGCAAAAAAGAAAGGCTTTAAAAACATGATTTTAAATTATGCCCAAGGGTATATTTAAAGAATAGCTAGCCAAATTCCACACTGACTTCTCCTCTGCTGGAGCGCTGCTGGGCTTCAGTGGGGTTGCACAGTAGATAAGAGAGCACAGAGTTTGGCCAATTCATTTTAACCATCATTATATAATATTGATGTTGTATTGAATATACATATATATTCTGGCATAGCGAGTGAAATTAAATTGATTTATTAATTTGATACCGCACACCAATGCCAAGCTACCAGGTAATTGATCAGCTGCCTAGAACGAACTTCAACATGTAATTTCTACTGAAATTTGACTCATCAGCAATACCATAATTGGTTGCAAATGTCCTTCCTTCTATTTGTTTTGTTAAGTGGCTTTTTCATTAACACAGTGGAGCCAAGTAAATAAATATGACTTTACTATTGGACTGCAGGCAGACAATATTTGAGGAATGGATACAAACCGAGAAAGGACTGCAGGATGTTGTCAGGCCAGGATTCATTTTCTATATATTCTAATTTTTGCTGCATTTAGGGCCCTGCTGGCTTCAGGAGAGATTTCCTTTTAGCAAAAGAGTCACAGCCAACACTAGGCTCAGTGAAACACAAGTGCATTGAATTTATGCCCCCCAATGCCCCAAGTCAACAAGATTATTGTTAGGCCAAGCCTTAATGTCTCTACTTAGAACAAGGTCCTCAGAGATACCCCTGCGAAGAGGAGAGCAAGTAAAGCCTTCGGGATCAGGCTCACTGCTCCCGCAGGGCAGCCCCGAGCACCCGAACACGACGGCAAACTTGCAAACCTGGACACAGAAGCTAAGGGAGGTGGCACCTTCCTCCTTCAGCCACTCCTGCGCTGACACCTGATGAGCACCAGGTAGCGGGTCCCTGGCACCAGAGCCCGGGGCCAAAGGCGGCCGCCCTCTCGCCCCCTCCGGAGCCAGGCTCCCATCCGATCCCGGACTCCAGCAATCCCACAGTACCGGAGATTTACAAGACTGAAAGCTCAGATTGAGCCATGCTATTTCAAGGACCGAGAGGCGGTGTCAGAAATAAGACGCAAAGTTCCTGAGAACAGTGACCCAGTATCGTAACCAGGAGCAAGTGCAATTATTTGATGAAGAGAAGGGTAGAAACGCACCGTTGTGGTGCTAGATGCTCCATGAAATGGCTATGAACATCACTGGATTATCATATGCCACTTATGACATCCAAGATACATAAAAAGACATTGTTTCCTGGGTGTGCAATTCCTTGGTACAGGCTTTTTAATGTTCTTCCCATCTCCTATTTTATTCTAGTCCAATTCTGTTACATAATCCGACTGATTCCCGTCCATTTCTGGCCGTATTCTAAACAACTGTAACCGTGTCCGACTGGGCAATGAATACTGGTTATCCGGTGACTTCACAGCCACGAAACCTTTCACTTTTACAGACCTTTCACTGTGGGTGACCACAAGGCGCTATAGGAGCAAAGGCAATAAAAAACAACATCAAAAAGAATAAAGCAGCTGAGTCAGAAAAGAACTAATCTGTTCTTTTCAACTCTTTTCAGCAGTTTAGGACTTTGTACCTTTGACACTTCTCATCCACTGGACTCTCTCAAATATAATCCTTGCTTTTCTTCTGTTAGCTCCCTGAAAATATTTGACAATGTTTTATTCCAGTGTGAATAAAATTACAGAATAAGCTACTTAATTGATGTGTGCTCTTTGAACTATCCCATTTAAACCCTCAAGATACCAGGGTGTTTGCAAACAGGCACACTTCACTAGCTGATTCTTAAACTTGTACGCAAAAGAAATTGGGATGAAAATGTTTGATCTCATTTTTTCCTCTGCCTGTTGCGTGCTTAGAAGGGATCCAGCTTGCAGCTACGCAGAAACCCAGGACTGCCTGTTGTACGAGCTTCACAGTGGCAGCGCTGGCAGTGAGGTTTCACTTAAAAAAAACGGTGGACAACATGTCACTAACTCTTCAGTGCATATACAAAATCACAAACCTCAGCCCTACACTGTATATGCCTTATAAAGAGCTTAGTATAGTCATTACTCAGCAAATAATAAAAAGAAACAGGTTTGTAATTGGTTTGTTCAGACAGTGGTAAATTATTAAAGTTTACTGTGCCCCAGTGTATGTAAAATCCAGAAAAAAACACCCTCTTCTTGTAAGGGCCTGTTCTGTAATTTCTCTTCACAGTATTTACTCCCATGAGTGGGGTCACTGAAACCATCACGATTCATCATGTGAGTGTGCGGCAGCAGACACCCTCCCCCCATTTTTTCCTTTTTTTAAATTCTGAAAATCCCCGTTCCCCCAGCAGCGGCGTTGCACGGATTGCAGGGGAAACGCTCGCAGGGCTGCACCTTCGCAGGTGACACCGCAGGACACCCTGCGCGGGCTCCCGCGCCTGCCCTGGGCGCGAGCCTAAAGCAGGAGGTGCCTCTTCGCCGCCGGCCCCCCCCCGCCACCGGTTTCAACAGCACTCCAGAAAGTGCTCGTTTCCCTGTCATTTATTACATCTCTCGGTTAAGCAAACTGCTTCTTCCAAGAGTCAAATCTCAGCTTCACGGAAGTGCAGCCTCCCTAAAACTAGGGCATTGCTCTGGGTGAAGTGAACAGCAAAAGAGAAGATCGCTTTCCATTCAAAGAACAAAATGAATCTCACCCAACTAATTGGAGGGGATTCTTATTTCTTTAATCGGACCTTTAAATTTATTCACCTATAGCTGTTAGAGGGAGGAAGGTTTATTTTATTTGCAAGAGTTTCAGAAGCTACGTAGCAGTGGAGGGTAGCCCGGGCTGGGGAAACGCTCGGCGCTTTCAACGACGCGCCAAGGGCAGCGGCTGGGTCTTGGCAGCAGCCTCCGCTCGAACCCCGAAGAGCATCTCCTTCGCTCGCCGTCCAGCCCTAGCGCCAGTGACTAAGCAGTTTCTATAAATCAAGCTGCAGCACAGTTCAGAAGCCTAATAATAATTTGAAGATGTAAAATAATAATAATGTAGTGGTTTTAGTGTTAAAAAGGTCACAGATAAGTGTAAGAGGCATTCTGATGTTGAGACTTGCAGCTTGGTTTCAAATAATTTTAGCATTCTATTTGATGTCTACTCTTAGAGCATTAGAAACTGGAATTAAACAATGTAATTAAAACATACCAACGATGTAATCTGATCTTGTGTCTACTTCTCTCCTTGCTGCTTCACCTTCTCCCAAAAATCCTTCGTCTCTTGCACGTTAAGAGCACTCGTGATGGGGTTTTGGTACCCGTTTGCTTGCCAAGACCTCGGCAGTACAAGCGGTCCCCATGCCAGTTCGGTCAAGGCCACTGCAGAGCTCTGGGGGGCAAACCCAGGTGCAGAGGCAAAAGCAGCCCGAGACCCGGGCCGGGCTGAGCCTAGCACGGTGGAAACGCGCTCTGCCCGCGCCGCAGCCCCGTGGCCGCGATGCAGCACCGCCTGCGCCCGCTGGCTCCAGCCGCCCAGGGCACCGTCTCGCCCCCGCCGTGGATTTCGTGGCCCCTCTGCAGACTGAGCGGAAGAGCAAGAACCAGTCGCAGGTGCCCGGTCCCCGCGCCGGCGCGGCAGCGGTGTCGGTGTCGGGCTGCAGACCCCCTCGCCAGGCACCGGGAGCACCCAGCACCTGGGCACAACGCATGGGAAACGCTCGACTGTTGCCTCTGCCACTGGCTTGGGACGACTGCTGCTTATTCCACCTACTGTAACCGTCTCATTAATACTTTGTTTAGACCGGTGCAACTTAATCCAACTAATTACCATCGTGAACCAAAGCACACTAAGGCTCTGGCTGTAAAGAACTATTAAACTGCGCTAAATGCAATCTGTCTTAAGACATCCTGTGTTTGTACCTACCTATTTTCAAAGACTACATCTGTGCAGCACATCTGCACTGAAGGCTTTGCAGACCTTTGATGTACACATGCTGAAGGGAATTTCTCCGAAGGAGGCATGGCTTTAGACTGCAGGCCTTCTGGAGTGGGAACAGGCTTTGTTATACACACAGACAGTATAAAACGGTACAGACAGTCCTACAGTAAGATGAATGAAAACATTACAAAAGACCAGCTACACACTGCCATTGCTTTGGTTTTACCCAGAGAGGCTGTTTTTCAGAAGTTTACACATATTTCAGGACAAGGCAAGATCTCCTTATTTAAAACAAAAAAAACCCAAACCCCTAAAGGTACAGCTCTGATGTTCAAGTCATCCGGATGCTTGTCAACACGAAAGACAAGGTGAGAAATGAGGCCAAAGGCACTGCTAATATTGCTTGGCCCAACTCAGAGCACTGACATTTCAGCTGTTTACATCTGCCAAATGAATTTTTTCCTGATGATATGAAAAAACAGGTTCTTAAGTGATACCCGAGCTTTGTGTTGGCCTGCTGTCCAAAAGTGAAGGAACGGCGATACCTCTGGATGCATAAATACACCACGCAGCGAAGGTACAAGAATCAGTCAACTTTGACAGCTCAAGGAAGGAGTCTTTTGTCTGCTCCCATGTCAACATCGATCCTTAGCCCAATTATCAACCTTTCCTGTTTGCACACACCGTGGATCCCAAAGCCATTCTATCATTAGGGAATAATAATAAAGAACTTAATTTGCACATTGCAGCCTAGCATGTCACCACAATATTATATTCCAAACAATACTGTGCTGATCAAGCACCCAAATAATTCGACCCCTGCAGCAAATAACACATCACAGTCCTACTGCCACATAGTCCAAGCTCTGAACAAACCTGAACTGGTAGCACTGGGAAGGACAGTGGGAGGATCATCATCTTAGAACAAGGCCAACCTAATGGCAAGCCAGGATAAAAAGGATTTCTAAGTTTAAAAACAAAACCTGTTGATTGTGAAGCTACTACTGAGCTCTGTGAAGCAGAGAGCCATTTGCACCCAGGAGGAACTGTTTTCACCAAGCAGCCTCACTTTTTGCATAACTCCCACCATGAAATTTCACCTAGCAATTTGCATCAACCTCGTGACCAGCAACAGCATGGTAACACTCACGTGCACTTTGAGTCCAGGGTACACACATTCATTTTATTGGAAAATAATTCAGCTTTATGCCACTTTAGCGTGGCAGTTAGCTATCACAACTCACCATCTGCAGACGGTGAAACTGTGGCAGAGAGCAGGGACCCTGCATTTTGCAGCTGGGAGATTCAGCAGCCTCGTTTGGCCGGTGGGGAGCATCGTCCTGCTCCCTGCACCGCCGCACGAGCTCCCCCGGGAGCTCTGCACCCCTGCTCGCTACCGCTGCGGGTCTGCAGGGACCTGGCCCTTCTGCGACTCAGTTATCGATCGAGATCAAGGGTAGCTGTAAGAATTAACCAAGCTCTCCACCTCCTGTTAATCCCCTGTTCTGCTGGTACATATAAAGGCCATTCTTTAAGCACCTAAAAAGCAGCCCAGTTTTCAGAGGTCCTGGGTCTCTGCTTCAAGTCCAGTGACATCTGGGGATCCTCAGAACTTCTGAAAAATTAGGGCACTAGTCTTGAAACAATATTTAATGTCTCTTCCTAATAATATATTGTTTTAGGCAAAGCAAATAGTAGATGTCCACAATATACTACATGAATTATAAATTTATATGAAGGTGGTATTACAGCCAAAGCATTGCACTTGGTTATAGGAAGTCCTGTCCAAATCATTAATTTCCGCGTGCCCTATTTCCACATCTGTGAAATGGGGATAACAATACACACTGTTGTGAGGTGTGCAGCCACTCAGAGTTATTATGGGAGCTATATAAGTCACTATAAATACCTAAAGAATGAGGACATTCAGAGTTGCACTAATAGAATACAAAGGCTATATAAGCCTTTGTGTTTTAGAGATGAAGGCTTGAGATAACTACAGGAAGCTGAAAAATCCTCCCAGACCTTCTTTCATAGTCACTGATGTTCCCCTGAAGACTGAGGCACATTTATAAGGTAGGAAGGTAGTATGGGGATCTTAAGAGCTTTCAAGCTGGTTACTGGTTGAACTTGACATTCACAGGGAGAAGGTTATATTTTAAAAACTAAGCAGCAGGGCTTTTGAGATCACTTTCAAGTTCAAATTAAGCCAGTTTGGAGAGATCACAGATAGGTCATTTTACCCTCTTGGCCTGGAATCTTGGCTTTCTCTTGAACTCAGGCAGTTTAAAGTCTTGCCAGAGTGGTGCAAAGAGGCTTTGGAATAAATCTGTACCAGGCTTCCCCTGCTAGGAACACTCAGTCATCGGCTCAAGCCCTCTACCTACAGCAAAAAGGTGCCCAACTCCAGCATAGTTGTCACCTCCTATTTGCAGAGGCTTTCCTGCAAGATCCAGCGCATGCAGATGTAAGGCAAAACAGATGTGTGAATCTTACAGAGAAATCTTAAGGCAGGAGAAAGGCCTATCCCTGCACAGGCAGAGTGCAAAGCCCTTCTGGAATAATGAACTTCCCTTTAGGTTAAAGAGTTTGTTTCCGTGGGCAGCTGCAGCCGGCAAGTCTCTGCCAGCACGGCTCTAAGCCGGCAAAACAATAGGAAGCAGTAGGAGACATGGAGACAGAAGCACAGAGCTCCACCTGGTTGTGTCTGAAGTAGTGGTTCTTCAGCCTTTCCAGGTCTGTGGATCCCTAACATTCCACCTAAGGGGGTGCAGGAGGCTTGCTTTCCGCAGTTATTTCCCCAGACCCTTTAGAAGGAGCCCATGACACCTCTCTCCACTTATCACAGATGAAAGATTTCTCTGGAGGATTTGTAAGACTCCTGCAGATCTCTAAGGATCAAAAGGATTTTGAAGGGCTAATCCCCTTTCTCCTCCAGGGCAAAACCCATCCCTGCGCAGGTTAATTTTAACAAAAAGAACAATGAAGGAACTTCATGTAGTGCTTTCCCCATGCTGCGCTGGTGGCTGCGCTGATGAGAGGCAAAGAATAAAGTGAGAAAAGCCGTCAATAATCCTATCTCACTGCTAATACTATCATCTCTGTCCTGTATATTATGTTGGCAGCAGAAGTGAGGTGCCTCGGGCAAAAAATACCATGAAAAGTATTTTGCTACCCCTGACCTTGTCAAGCAATATTTGTTCCTGGTGAGAGGTTTCATTTCTCCGATTCAGCTGTTTTCTGAACAAATGGATCCACACCCTGTCGCTGGGTACTTCCGCAGGTTAAAAATTGACTAAACACTGATTTCTTGAGCCCCTATAGCTGCAGCAGCTTTATCAAAGTCATGATCAAATGTATTTATTGAGCCATACGCGCGCGAGAGAAGGATCAAGACAAATTGCCAGTCTGTGCCGCTAATTGCAGCGCCTGCCTGCCTGCCCAGTGTGGCACTCCACATGCGTCAATCAGCGGAGCTGGAGAACCCAATATAGCTCAGATTGGGCTCCCGGCCCACGGGAAGTTAAAGTGCGCTGGGAAAAAAGGACCAGAGTCTGTTCCTGGTTATGTCAGTATCGTCCAGCAGAGCTTCACTGACTTCAGATGAATTATTCCAGATTTCATCACTTTCGATGACAAAAGAACCTAGACAAGAGCGTAGGGGTTTTTTTTGCAAAATACAGCCTGTGCTGCTTGCTTCGCCTGACTTCCACAGACACCAGTACCAGGGCGGGAGCAGTCAGAACATGTATGAAAAAAGTCAGCAGTGTCACTTCAATAAAACAGGAAGGTCCAGCCCTCCAGACATGCTAATACTTACTTCATGTCTGGACCAAGTGGATTTGAAACACTATCCTGGCAGAGAAGCTGTCCAGCTCCTATTTACCATTTCAAACAGGCCTTTTTTTTTCCCCCAACAGAAAAAGGCACTGAAAAGTCAGACCACTGGACAGAGCTGCTTTTAGACTGGTGAAAATCGTATGCTTCAAGGAATGGAAAAAGTATATGCCAAAGTGCACCTGGAAAACCAGGAAAGCCTCTAAATGATAATTTTTCTTTTTCATCAATGAAAAAGAGAATGAATTTAATTACAGTCCTCAGTAACAGACTTACAGAACTTTTTCCTGGTCATTTTTATGTATCTAATGCATTAGAATCTATTTAAACTACACACTTCAGCAGTAGCCTTTGTAAATGAAGCTCACAGGCTTGTCATAAACATGTTTTTATGTGTTACAAAATGGGGTATTTAACTTTGAGGGTCTCCCCCCATTTTATTAAGCTAAATTATAAAATAGTTTGAGTGGTCTTCCTTGTTTAAGTTATTATTTATGGACAAGAGGAATAAAATACTAGAGTCAACTACATAGTTTATACTGACTCAAAAAAAATGCAATTTATATTAACCATTTAGAACCAGACTTTTAAAGGTACTTACACATTAAAGATGCATTAAAGTCCTAATAGGATTCTCATAAGTGCCTCAGCCTCTGCAGTCAAGTGACACTAACTCTCAAGTTCCCTGACTGTAATATTTTGCACCTGATATTTTGTCTAGAACTACAGCAATTCCCACTCTGGTGCATACAACAAGTCTTTCCTTATTTGGACATGTCCTCAGCCTTTCTGGGAACAAACTCCGCCTTTTTCCACTGATTTCGCCCCAAATTGCAATGACACGAAAGGAACACGTTTAGGCAATATAGACCCATTTTGTGCATAAGTAGCTTTGGTTGTGCAGCCACTCTCATGGACAATGTTCAAGCACAGACATTAAATGTATCACTCGCAATGCGAATTCTAACAACCAAACAAACTACAAAAGCTGAGTTCCAGAGTGCTTTCACATACACAGCAGGACCTCTCAAATCTTCCTCAAAATGAACAGGCCTAGTTTCATAACGCAGTATCTCCCACTGCCGTACTTTCTCATTCAGGACTTCATTGCATGATGATTTAACTACACTGCATTTACCCAAGGTTTTGTGCACTGGAAAGGTATGTTAAAGACTTCTATGTCATATCATTCCTCTGAGTTTAATTCCTATTAATTTGAGTATATTACTATATAAAAGATCACAATTTCAGTGTAATATTGAAAAATTTATGGTCAACTAATACTCATTAAGGTGAAGTGGCAAATTTGAAACTGATAAAATATGCCATTAGGTTGAAGAAGTCACTGCTAGAAGATGTCATTGATGCTAATAAATCAGCAAGATTCAAGGACAGATCAGAGTCCTATATGGATAAGTATATCCAGAGCCCTGCAGTCTGGGCAAAGATGCTAAGAGATGCAAAGATTTAAGCCAGTCCCTGAAAATTAGAATGACATCTTTGGGGAATAATCAAGGGGAATAGACTCTTGCACATCTGCCTGCCACTACATCTCTCACATCCCCTTCTGCGGTATCTAGAGCTGGTCACTGTTGGAGACACGATAATGGAGCCAGCTGGACCACAGTTTTGATACTGTTTGAAAACTCCTGTTTACTTCACAAAAAATGATCTTTCAACAACATGCCTATAGTTAGGAAAGAACCAGCTGTTAGAGGGCTTGACTGCAGAGACATTTATTTACATCAGAACCAAAAATGGCTTCAATAAGAGCTCCCGTTTCATTCTTCCCTGCACTTCAGAAAAACTTGGAGCAGGGAGAATGCAAGGGGCAGCCTCGTATTCTGTAACAGAGCAAATTAAAAGTTTGGATTTAAATGGCTCCAGGCTTTGGGAAAATTCAGATCCAAGTCTGCACTCCGACTTTATACCTCACCCTCATCTATGTTGTCTCACTGGACTTGGCACCACCTTCAAGTTCTATGAAAAGGAGAGAGAGGGAAACCTTTTGGTTTCTAGTTCAGTGGATCTTCTGTAGTATTTGATCTGTACAACATTTTGGGAAATGGTTCACAGAAGCCTTGAATTTCACTCGGACTAAGCTCTGCCAAACCCTTCAAGCACTGCCGTTATGTTGTTATTGAAGTTTCACACAGCTCATCTGAAAGCCACAGATCCAAGTCTCACGCCTTCCCAATTCCTTATCACCATTCAATATTGCATGGTGCAGCTTTGTCAGAGGTGTCTTTCTTCTAAACAAACATTCATTTCTACCTATTTATAGAATCTGTGCCAACCTCTTCTTAAAAGGTCTATGGCAGAATCAGTAACATCTGGCTATAACTCGTGTTCTGGCTAAAACACTTGTCTCAGAAAGCCCATGGGGGGATCACTTTTGAGTGCACAGCGGCTGCTCCTGGCCTGCAGCAGGAGGACGTTGGCCTGGAAGTGCCTAGATCCTGACCCAGCTTTTGTCAGGCACCTCGAGGAAGACAGCAGCCATGCAAAAATCACATTCCACTCTATTTAAGCACATTTTTAAACTTCCAGCATGTGCATGTTTCCTTTTATTTCATCAAAGACTTGAATTTCTTTCTGGTGACATAATTTGTCAACACATTCAGTTTATAACAGAAAAAAGGCTGATCAAAGAATAGCAGGTAGCTCTTATTTACTGTGTGATAGCAAACCAAATTGCTGCTATAGCTTTGTATTAGCAGCTCTGCTTTTAGTGCTTTTATCAGCATTTCAGCTGCAACACAGTTTTCGACCTAGAATAGACAATTTGGTAGCAGGAGGGCTTTCCACCCCCCCCCCCCCCCCAAACAAAGCTCAGTGCCAAAGTCATGATGCAGAAAACTGTTTCTTACAGCTAGTGATCAACCCCAGACAAAATGCTGGATTTGTACCTGATCTAAAAGGCTGGCGAGTAACCACGAGGCAATGGCGTAGGCTCTGCAGATGCTCACAGTGGATTCCTCTGCTCGTTAATAGGGTGAAGAAGGCAGAACTGTTTGGAAATGTAAGAGCAGGAGGTGAATTGCAATGGCTACCGAAGTCTGAATCTAAACCTCAACTTGCGATAAACCCTGTGCAGTTTAGATTCCTCACTTCATCCAATTATAGCAGAATAAACCCATATCCTTTCCAACCCAAACTGACACTTTCTGCTAATCTTCCTTGTTTCTGTCCTTTTGGGGTGTTAACTGCCTCTCGCAGGCACAACTATGAATGACGGCTGTCACAGGAAGATATTCATATCCTGTAAACACCTGCACGTCCAGGAAGTCTCTTTACGTTTCTAATCAAGAGATCTCATTCTCACCAACAAGGCCCACAGTGAGAGATGGCTCAGCTCTCTCTGTACGTGCAAAGCACATCTTAATGCTGACAGAATTGTATTTATTTCTTTGTGGAGCAGGGTATGCTGTACAGGCATCTAACAACCCCTGTACTCTGGATATGCCTGCAAAAGTTGCTTACCCTCATGGCCTCCTTTAAAGTAAGGAAGTCTCCAACATTAAAAGATTGCTTTACAGACACTGCTAACTTTGTCTCATTTTCTAACAAACAGTATCCCCAGGTTGCATTCTTGATTTGGGGCCAAGGCATCAGACAGGCATAGTACGTCCAGGTTATCAATGTGGAAGACTATGTTTTTAAACCATTCATATCACTTACAATTTTATCCATTTAATGAATTCTTGAATCCTTGCCATGAGCCATCTCCCCAAGCTTCTTTTAAAGCAAACAGACTTAAGGCTTAGAAGTCCTTATTGCCAGGGAGCAGTGCAAGCCAGCTATTCCCTAAGGGATGGGGAGCCAGGGCTGGCAGAGCAGGGGGTCTCAACAGCCAGGGCCCCATCCCATTGCTCCTGAACAAGGCGACTGGAGCAGCCCCAGAGATGGCAGCCACGTTCAACCAGGAGCCCAGATCATCAGGCAAGCTCACGGTGCTGAGGCAGGTCTGAGGTCAAGCAGGGAAGTCAGCCCACAGGTCAGGGTCCAGATCAACAGGGGCCAGGGCCAGGCACAGCCATGGCTGAGCTGGAGACCAGCCCTCCTCCAGCACAGCTTGAGAAAGGACTGAAGGCCCCAGGCTGAGCTTAAATGGGCTCCTGGGCCCATGGGCAGGGTATGGGAGACATTCCAGGTGACCCTCATCAGAGCCATTAAGGACTGCTAGTGCACTCAGGGCCCTGACACTTGAATCTATTACAGTGAAAAAAAAATCACTTTCCTTAATCAGGAATAAAGTATATATGACAGTACATATACTATGCTTCAAAATACAACAAATCCTACTTGGTCAGGATTAGCAATGTATTGTAAGACTCTGCTTTTAGTTTTCCATATGGACTGTAAATAATGCCTAACAGTTAAGGTATCTGTGAAGAAAACAGAGCTCTATCACCGTCACGAGACTAGGCCACTTTTTTTGCTTACGGCTAGATCAAAGGCAAGGTCATTTTCTTCAAAGGCAAGCAGAAGAGTCTTTTTGCAGAGAGATCCACACCCCAACTCCTAAGCATATGTGAAAGGGAGGGTGTTTCAACTTGTGACTTAAATGACTTGAAATAAATCAGATGCTAAACCATATGGGTTTAGGACTTTTTGAAACTGTAAACTTTTTCCTTTGCAGATAAAGCTAATGGCTCATCTGATGATTCAGCTGTGTGCTCAAGAGCTGCAAACCAGGAGATTTGAAGTTATATGGGTGGAGTCACACAGCGAGTGATGGCATTAGAAAATACAGGCTGATGAAGTTGCAAAAAGCTATTGTTAAGGCTTGCTGTGTCCGACATAACAGTAGCTTCAGGGATGTCATATAAGGGGCTAAGGGCAAAATTTGCCCTATTGAGGGGCATGCTGTCAGCTGAATATAAAACTGAGGGTAATATCTGAAGTGTATAGAATATTATTGACTGCTTCTGCTCTTGCTTTAATTCAGATGAGCAGCCTGGACAGGTTAGACGTCTCACCCCATAGGGCCATTTTTGACATGTACACTGTGTATTAGTCATATATCTCTCTGTTTCTCTTTGATGTTTCTACAGTGCCCATCTTTGTTCCCCCATATTCTCACACCAACCCTATGTTAAAAACAGGATGATTATTCATTTTCCACAGCCCCATTCATTTTCCATTCAGACCTGCTATTTTTGGGGGTCCCCATTTGGGTATGCTGGTAATAGGGCAGTCTAGAACCAAAGACTTCCCCCCAAAATGGTCATATATCCTCATCTGATCTAAGCTGACAGTGTTCAGTGGAGCCTGGGTAGCTTAACTGAGGAACTTGAGGGAAAGCGCAAAGGAAGGTTTGAAAGGGGAAATGTTGGCTTGACACAGAACCAAACTGTGAAGTCCCAGCAGAATGAAACTGTTAGCACCAAGAAACTTCTCAAAGAGGCAGAGGAAGCTAGAATTTTGCAGCTTTCATTGTATCCAGAATTAGGGAAAGAATCTTTCTTCACTGGAAAAAAATGTTCATATTTTGACCAGAAACTACGTGGCCTAACTTTGGAGAAATGTTATGATACCAAATGATCATTAAGTAGAATAAAAAGTGATAGCTGTAATTGAACATGAACAGAAGTTTGCTGTTCTGATAAGAAAAAAAAATATCCATTGAGTGTTACAACACTGCTGACATGCATAAAAAGGCAGACTTAAACTTTTCACAGTCTTGTGTCTGTAAAGGTGTGTAATCCAACAGTCCAGCATCTTACTTCTCCTCAGTAAAACTGCACATATATCATATCCAAATATAAAGGTAATACATTACATAGAATATTTTGGTCAAAATATCATACCTTTGGTTTGCTGGAGGAGCAATAGAAGCAAATAAAAATGATCTCTACTTTTCAGTCGTCTGCTGCATTTTGCACTTTGTATTAATACTTTTCACTGCTTTTCCAATGAGCATAGTGGAAATCTTTACTTTAATCTTCACGATTTCTACAAGCCTTACTGAGTTAAGCTAGCCAGGAAGGAATTACTGGATGAACCATCTCTTTTGACACACCTGCTGTTTTCAGCGAAGTCAGCTATCTTAACTCCTCAGTGATGATCTCACCAGTAGAGACAAACGGAATTCCCTGAGATTCGTTTAGAATGGGATTCATCTTATTTAACATTATCTGTCTAAAAGTTAGTCAGCTTGTGGTTTAGGATCCCTCAAGAGTCACTGGAGAGAGACAGGCAATTCCATGGCGTGATTCATCTCACCTATCTGAGACACTTATTTTGAGAGGGAATGAAGTGTCCTCTGGACAGGCCTATGCTGGAACCCAGATCACCACGTGAGATGACCTCCAACTGGGAATTTTTTGAGAACACCTTAAAAAAAGGCTCCTGTGATGTCTTTCCTTCAAGCAAAGGATTTCTCCATCTGCTTTGTAGTATGTTGCAAATCTGCTGGCTGCTGTCCTTCACAGCAAAGGTCACTGTAATTCAGTGGTGCTGTCTTTTTTGAACACATCGGGATGAAAATTACTATACAACTGTGAGATATTATTATATATGTAACATAATATCTACATTTCTTTCTGTTAACTCCTTTATTCCAGCTAAATGAATTGTTAAACACAGAGATGGTGATCTCTGAGGATGGTCTACTTTTTCAGTATGCTAGTGTGGGAACAATTGTGCTTTGCTCTCCAGGAAAGTTTATTAAATGTAAAGCATCTGATTCATTCTGCTGTCGCAACCCTGCTAAGAGGACGGAGCTGCAGCGAGTCTATCGGGGAAAGGACACAGCATTAACAGCCGCCCGCAACAAGGCCCTGTAATGCAGCTGGCAGTACTGGGCAGGAAAGAGGCTACAGGGCAAGGCTGTTCTTGCAAGGAAATGTGCTGATTCAGCACTACACAGCTGCCTACAAGACCACTACGAAGCAAAGGTTCAGGAACAGCCGAAACCTTTGGAGAGTATGCTTTGATTGTAGGTGCTCAGGTCAGTGTATCTACAAGGCTTAGTTGGAAAGACAAATAAAACCTTAACAGCATTGCAAAATGGAATAAAACTTCTGTCATTGGGGATTATGCGCCTGTGGCGTTGCAGAAATCGATCTCAGAAGTTCACAGGAGGAGACAGCACAGGTTACCGGTAAGGAAGAAGACAGTTTGTCATTTCGAGGATATTGCTTTGGATTTCAACTAGTGCCTTGACGATCAAACGTAGCTCTTCCCTGGTGAGTTTGTAACGGGAAGATGTCTTATTACTTCCACCTTTCCTCATACTCACTGACAGTAAAGATGCAAATGTCACCTAAGAGGTGATCCAAGCCCCCCAGTATTAGTTCTAGAGTAGTATGAAAAAGCTTGCAGCTGTGAGCGGCACCCTTCACAAATACTAATGTTTGTCCTGTGTTTTATATGTTACATTGGATCATTAAGCTTAGAAGGATGTTTCAGATGGGTAATATTCAATTTTAATTTTTCTCTAGACTATTTTTTAAGGAAATTGTAAAAGAAAGGAAAATGTTATACGGGGACAAAAAGTGAAATATCATCAGTGTCAAAAGCCTTACTGAAGTCAATATATTTGACATCTACTGTTTTACCTCTAGCCACATGGTCTGTTATTCTCCAGAATGAAATTAGATTAGTTTGACATGATTTGTTCTTGACAAATCTGTATTGGCTGTTGCTCATCTTATTATTATTTTCCAGGTATGTGAGTATTTGTTCCATCATTTTTCTGGCTATTGAGCTGGCTGTTGTACCATTCTCCAGCTCCTTCTCCGCTCACCCCTCCCACCTTTTAAAGATAAGCAATACATCTGTCTTTTACAGTCTTCTGGTATCACACTAGCCCTTCCATGAATTCAGAGAGATACCACTAATAGTTCTGAGATTACTAAAGCCAGTTTTTCAAATACTGTAGGATTAAGTCAGCCCCAGCCAATTTAGAAACCTCTAATTTACCTAAGTATATTTAACTTGTTTCTTCCCCAATATAGGCTGAAATATTACTTTTTAAAATATTATTTGTGGTAGGCACTTACTCACAGATTGCTTTTTACTGAAGACTGGTGAAGAAGAGGCAGTAAGTCTTCTTATTTTCATTAATCAGGAGTTTTTCCTCTAGCAAGCACTGGACAAATCCTTCAGTTGCTATTCCTCCTATTATTAATGGATTTAAGAATTATTCTTGTTGCCTTGATCTCTCTTGCTAGCTGCATTTAGTTTTCTACCTTTTCCATTCTGACTTTTCCCTTATTTATTTGAGCTATTCTTTTTTGATCATCCTCAATAATCTTATACATTATCTAGTTTATATAGTTCTTTCTTCTGATGTCAGCAAAGAATTTATGATTTAGTAAATCAACAGCCTATACTTTCTCTGCATTTGGGTAGTGTTCATTTTTGCCTTTTCTCTCCAATGAGACTCTATCTGTTCCCTGAGTTTATTGAAGTTAGCCATTTTGAAGGCCATTGGTTTTGTTGTTCTTCCTCTTTCCCTTTCTAAGGACCATGAATGCTACTGTTTCATTGACAGTGTCACCAAGTTGGTTTCCACACTCATATTTTCAGCTCCTTTCTTCTCACGAGGATAAAAGCCTTTCCTCTAGTTCTTTTATTCATCTTCCATACCCCAAATTTTTCTAAAAGTCCTAGAGAAGGCTTTAGAATAGTTGGTGGCATTCTTGTTAACAGCCTAAATCTCCTGTTACTGTCTGCTTTTGTCTTTGGATGACTCCTCTAGTCACTGACAAAAACCGTCAACCATCTGATCTTCCTGGGTCAAAGTCTGTAGTAGACTCCACCATGGTGACTCAAATTCTTCTCTCCTTTCAGTATTACCCACTGACTTTCAGCAAGTCTAACTCTCTTCTTCACTACAGACTTCAGAGTCCTACGTTCTTGATAATCTTGCCTAACCTATCCTTCCTGAGCAAGGTATATTCTTTTGTTATGACTATTCTAACCACATGAGTTATCCCATCAGTCACAGTGTTGATCATACACTAAGACTCCCCACATCTCTTGTTTATTCTCTGTCTTTTTGTGCATCAGCATACAGGTGTCTTAAGTTATTCAATGGATTAGCAGCCCATTCTCCTTGTTCCTTCACTTCATTACTAATAACCCTTTTCTGCCTAGTTTTTGGACCCTTGTCCAGATTGCTGTGGGCCATCTGTACTGTGTTGCTCTTGATGATTAAATTTTTTCTTCTGGTGTTGGCAAGTCCGAATCTAAACTATCAGCTGCATTCATACAAAATAGTTCATGAAACAGTCTATGGCCATGGAAGGCAAAGCTCTCTTGGCAATGTCACCCACACAGCCATGTGGTTCTGTGGCTGTGCTGTGTAGCACATGAAGCCACAGAGATGCACAGAAATGGCCACACACCATTTTGCACTGCTTTGCACCTGTGATGTAGGATAGCCTATGGTACAAGATAAGAGTTTCAAGACTGTGCTATTTGTCTAACTTGCTAAGACTCCTTAAAGTTTTCATATGGCCAGAATTCAGTTTGAATTTGCAGCTCTCTGGCTATTCATCATTTCTTCCAAGGGTCATGAAGAAGATATCTTTGACTTGGCAATGCTGATCCTAGGACACACCAGGGATTTCACTATACCAGGAACTCAGCTATAAGTCTCCTTTACACATCTGGAGCAATGGAAATAGCCTTAATAGAGGCTATAAACTAGCTGATGATGACAATTTCTGCCAGTTCTGTGTATCATGGAGGATATGCATGCACTGAAAAGTCTTAAATCATCTTTGAGCTGGAACATAAAATCAAGCTGTTTAAACATGTTGTTTAAGAGTAAAGGGTTTATTGAAAACTGCCTTTTATTTTCACTAGTAGAGACTCAATGGTGTATATCCTCCACAAGTTTTTTCCCATAGGTTTTGTTTAGATGCTTCTATATCAAAGTTCAAAATGGCCAATTCCCCTTGCTGCATAATTTTCTAGAGGCTTATGTCAGCAGCAAGTTTTAGTCAGGCTAAAGATCAAAGGCTTTGATCTCCATTCATCTCCACTTAACTAAAAGGAAGCCACATCTGGAGAATTTATCTAATTCTGCAAGCTATAAATATGTATGTTTTTGGTACTATGTAATTAATCAAAAGATTTAAACAGAATACATGTGCTAACCTTCAAAGATGTTGGATTGCAAACTACAGGAACTGATGAAGTATCTTCTTATGCATACTTCTGTGTATATCTAAACCACTCAGTGTTTTAGCACTTTATCTTTGTTTAAAGTGAACTCAAAACCGAGGATGCGTGCCTTCAAAAGTCCTTAAGAATTAAGTCAGTTATTTCTACATAAAGTGTGGTAGCAATTACAAGTTTCCTACACGGGAAGAAGACAGAGCCTTTACTTCCAGATTTAGATTCTGTACATCCTGAAGACAGGGGCCTCAGTATAAAACTCGGATCTCAAACTGATTTTGAACCTTGAGTTCTTCTTTCTCAAAATCTGGATCAGCTTATGTGTCTGGACCCCATCTCTCCGATTTCTCCCACTTACTCGAAGATCAGCTATTAATGGCATAAGGTTGAATCTAATCAGGCAGCACTTTTTGTTAGTTTAATCAGGCTCCAGTGGTGACTACCTACTTTATTCTACTACATACAACTGATTTGTTCACAGAAATGTCTAGACAATCAGAACCCTTGATTAGCTGAATATGCCAGTTGTGTGTTTATTTTTAAGCTTGTGTATTTTTGTTGCAGATTTTTCAACAGTGGAGTATGTAGTTGCTTTATTTCAAGATTGTACCACAAACCTAGTGGAATATGTACAGCTGTTTCTCTGTACATCCCTTTGGATGAAGCATGTGTTTGCAGATTAACGGCCAAAGTCTACACTGGGAAATGGATATACTGGCAGATAAGTCATCTGGTTAGGAACCAGTCCCAAAAATCCTGAAGACAGACTGGAAAGATGAGTAATAAGAATTGCTTGAAAGATACTCTGCAAACAAACCAAGCAAACAAACCAACAAACAAACAAACAATGTGCTCTAAACTAGCATGTACTATTGTCCGTCACTTGTGACTCTTGTGGTGTGCTATTGCTAACAGATCTTGGTGAGGCCTTCAGCTGGCAGACTAAGGACCAAATTGCAAAAAAATAAAGTTCAGAAAAAGAATTTTCTTTGCAGTCATCATTGCCAATGGAATCATTTAGCTCTTTTAAAATTCCTTTTCCACAAGTTGGGAGGGAAATAATTGTAATGAAAGGCAAATATTGAGGAGCAAACCAGGACAGCTCTCAGTATCCAAGCAACACAGATACTCTGATCATTATTATTATGATTTCACCTTTTGCAGAATCTCCTATCTATGGCTAATTTTCTATAATGGGCTTTATTAATATTAATTAAAGTCTCACAACACATGTGTGACATAGCTAAGGCATACAGTTCTGAGGCGAAAGCCAGAAAAGTTACATGATGGCAAAAGACATAAAGATTCTAATGAAGTCCAAAAAAGTTTTGCACCCTCTTGATTCCTAGTCTTCTGGATCAAACATAAAACTGCTTCTTCCCCAGCAGCTAGGATGTCTGCTGTTCTCACGTTTTCACAAGGAATGGTGAAGGTTTCATAGCTTCTCGCAGTTACCTGGCACTAATAACCACATACAACTGAGCAGTGCCTCCAAAATAGAAAAAAATAGAGGAAACAGTAATATACCATAAATCTAGCAGGAAGAATCACTAACAGTAGACAGTCCCATCACACTTTAAACCTCTCCATGATTTCTAGAGCAATTTTGATTGACTAGACTAATTTATAATGCAAATCACTTTACCTCCTGTCTTCAAAAGACACTTAAGGGTTTGTTTCACTATTTTTGTACATGCCAAATTCTTGCTACAGGCTCTGTATGGATCCCTTTCCTTTGGTTTATCTAACGGCACACCCAGAAGCAGAGGGTGTTTCTCAGGAGGAAAAAAAAAAAGAGGAGAAGACTTAGAGTTATGCTTACTCACTAGAAGACCAGTCTCTTGGGAAAAAAATCTCCTTACTTCTCTGCCATATTTAAAACAGGATACTTGCAGATCTCTAATTGATAGTCTGTTGATTCAGTATTTTTCTTGTCTGTTCACACACATCACTAAGTAATGGGAATTTGATTACTGACTGCTAGCACCACAAGAACATAAATTTAATGCTGTTAAATGGTATGCTTACATGAAGTCTGTCCATACCACTTTTTTCATTAGCTGGCTTAGAGTAATTAATTATTATTAAGCCTTGCATGCTGAGTTTGGGCAACCACTCTGAATGGAACAGAATTCTGGACAGTAACAGACACACTTCAAACCCGGTCTCTAGGGTTTATTTCACCAGATTTTACATGCTTGACTGACCGAGTCTGTAGTATGAAAACCTGGGGGCAACACAGAAAGTTTAGCTCTACTCTAGTTGGAACAAATAAAGTAAATCCGATATTCTAGACTTTATCCCCAGGGTTACAAAGAAGAAAGTATTTTATTTATATTGGCTGTTTAATAATTAGCAATGAATAGCAACTGTAGAATCATCCAGGCAACCACAGTGGAGGATCCTGTACAAGGAAAAGTAAACATAATGAAAGGACTGGAACTATATAGATACTTCAACAAATATACTTCCTTTGCATTATAGAGTTGCCAGACCAAAGATGAAAAAGCCACAAGGCTAAAAATAAAGAAGGAAAACTGGTCCATCTATGTAGATGTATTGGTGATTATGGTTACACAAGCAATAATTCTTCAGTCTAGGCATGTAAATCTGCACTATAAACCCCAAAGGGTAAAGAAAAATCATCCATTTACTGAATACAACCTGAAATCCAGCTTTTATAGATACCTCTGTATCGATACCTTATTGATGTCTGAAGGGCCTAAAATAAATCACAATCAGAGCTGTACTTTGCTTCCCTGGCCTCCTACACTAGGAAGAGAAAGGTTACTTGGTGTTTAATTAACACTTAGACATTCGGAGGAATGTCTAAAAGAATCGCAGAGCCCTCACTCACAGATATGCTAAGCATATACACAGATTTAGGAAGAGTATTAAATATCTCCAGGCAATTCCAAGCCCTTCAGAATCCATACCATCACTCAGCGTCTGTCAGCCCTTCAGGGCGCCCAGTCTCCTCCCTGGTCACAGATTGTCTCACGAGCTTCTCTTAAAACTCGTCTGTAGCTGCCAGTCACGACCCCTTACAACACCAGATATGTCCCCCTTTAATAGCACTTACATACACGTTTGTCTTCACTCTTCACCTTCTGCTGAAGATTTTCCGCTACTGTCAATCACTTACAGAACAGACTTCTCCTGCCTCTCAAGCAGGTCAGTGTTCTCAACTGCTTCCAGAAGGATGGAAGATTATTACAATAAATGACACTCAGTTGCTCCTCTCACAACTCTTTAAGCTCAGGCCTAAAGTAGGCAACATAAATTTTCTAAAAACGTCCGAGTCATTATACAGCACGGCATTAAATAAAACAGTTTCATGAATTCAGACAGAATTCATAAGTTTCATACAGTCAAATGTCCTAAACCTTCATATTATATTTCTGTGACTTGATGCCATAGGATTCTGAGGACTCTCTAAGGGCTTTGCTACAGAAGAAAGTTGTATTGCTGCATAACTTTAAATGTATCTACAAACCAATACAGTCAGACTGGAGTGAAGACTGCGTGGACACTTATTTCCATACAAAGTAGCTTATTATGGTTTAGTTAAATGTGTTCCCAATCAAAACAGGCAAAATTGATATTATTTGTATTGATTTGAATTTAATTTTAGTTGCAGAGAGACAGCTTTCTCTTGCAGATGAGCTCTCAGAAGCGTTGGTAGATCACAGCATGGCAAAACGTGGGTCACAGGGGGCTCGGGCAGCAGCACCGCAGAGCTGTCTGTGGTTGCAGGCTACTCCAGTGCAGTTTCTGCAGCTCCTCGGGTTGTGCTCAGAAATGCTGCTCTTCTCGAGGGCACATGGCTGCACAATTAGTGTGAATGTGCTGATGCCATATGTTAACATATGTCTTTACAAAACAGCAATCATTTTGCCTTCACCTTATACACCTCACTTTGACTTCTGATAGGAAATAGCACTGGTAGGTTGTGTTGCAAAGGAAGACGGGATTCTTGGACAAAGTGTATGAAAAAGAATGTCCAGGATAATTTTGAGCTGTTACATGAATGGAGCAGATAAGTAGCTACTTCTTCCCCCTCTCTAATTTCAGTGATTTATAATTAATTAACATTTATCAGATTGAGAATCCTTCAGATTCATAGATAAAAGTCATTTAAAAAGCTCAAGGTACAGTAAAAAGCCTGATAACTATGCTTTTATGAAATCAGATGGCATACAAATGAATTTGCTTCAATGAAAAAGTCTGAGTCATGATTTTATATTATATCTTTTGCTATAGAAAAAAGATCTAGGATCTGGGGAGTGGTTAACACAAAGAATGGCGAGTGAGGAGATCTGAATTTGAATTTGCATTTCTGCTTATTTTAGTGACTTGTTGAGTAACAGCGGCAGACAAACTTACTCTGTTCCTTGCACTAGTTTTGAGCCTCTGAAATGTGATTAATAGTACTTCATGATACTTCTGTGAAGCATTTTGCAAGTTTTCAGACGGAATAAGTCACAGTTATACATATCACCACAACCTGAAAATATGTCTCACAAAAGTGCTGTCAGCTGATTTTGACACCTGCAGTAAAGCCATTTGCAGTAAGCAGAGGAATTCTGAGACAGATCTATCAAGGTGAGACACCAGGAAGCCCTTTCCCTGAGGAAGAGAGAGACTGGGAACAAATGGAAATAATTATACAGGAAAGTAAGTAACTAAGATTACTGTTACAAGGACTGTTTTAGCCATAAGCTAGCAAAGAGATGAAAAACTGTCATTAGACTGAAAATGCTAGAAGCAGCAGAAATGCATGCAACTGAAAGGTTAGCAATTGGGTAGGAGAAAGGAGAAAAAATACTGCAGAATCTTCACTCTCAGCAAAAATTTAGGGAAAAACCCAACAGACCCTGTTTAAAGAAATCGTTTACAGTGATTTTCTTTACTCCCAAGTTATAGCGTGCATGTTCTCATTCCAGCTGAATAAGGGAGCCTTTTTGCTGATGCAGAACACATCTTACTAGTTCATTTTCAGTACAATGCACAGAGAATTAGGTGCACAGTTCCTGTTAACAAGAATGGAGATTGCACACGTCTCCTTCCTTCCTGCACATCACGGAATAAATAACTGTAAGTGTGGGGCACAGAATGTTAGACACATAACTCTTGCTTTGGTTATTAGGAGCTGGAGGACTATGGTTAAAATCTATCCTAAAACAGAAGAAATATTTCTCTGCTATAGCGGTTCCTCCTATCTACCATTTACAAGAGCGATGACCAGTCTCAATATGCAGCAGTTGAATACAAATCAGCCTGCTAGCTTTGTGTTGTGTAAAAACATCAGAAACAAGTCTGAATTTTCCCTTGCCAGGAAATAACGTAAACATCAACCCAATCATATGCATTACTTCCAGTACAGTCTCAATCAGGGCACAATTCAGCTCTCATGGGCTTTTGTAAATATATAACTGAGCTTTTTAAGCTTGTGACACGGACTTCAGTGAGGCTTCACTGACTTCAATATCTGCCTGATCCTCTGAGGCGATGAGCTCTTTCAGTGCTCATTGAACTCATCAGGATTTAAGGGTATGCAGACTTACAGAGCTGGGCACTAAGTACCCAATCCAGCATCCATGAAACAAACATGACATTGATCCTTGATTCTGATGGACGCAAGACAGGGGTCTAGCCAGGGGCAGCGAGAGATTCATTGACTTTATAGATACAAATGTGTTGCTTGTGATTTAAAGAAAGACAGAAAATATTTTACAACAAGGTATTTCACGATAAAACTTTTAACTTGGTTGTAGGATTATAATGTCTGATGTTTTATGGTTTCTTTTAATGGGATTTTTTTCTTCTATGGTACTATCATGAAAAAAGGGGTACATGTCTTCTACTAAATTGAACATGCTGGGACCATTCTCCGGCACTGGGGCCAACTAGCACAGGATGGCCGTCATCTTTGTTATTAAAGACTTCTGCTCTTCAAAACAGAGCGGCATGTCCAAACTGTGTATTGGAAATGGCCCAAGCTAACTCTTAAGCCACGTCTAGGAACTGTCTGGGAAAGTGCTGGCAGAAGCCAAAGCCACGCTAGGGCCCACTCTAACAGCAGCAAGCACAGACGACTGCATCCCAGGGCTCGCGAACAGTCCCCGGCCCTATTTCATATTCTAGCACAGAGCAGCACTGGATCAGCCCCCTGGAAGAACTACCGCCTTCCCAGCAGCTTCTCAGCACTGCCTAGCACTACAGCCCCTTAGAGGGGCAACTTCTAGGATTTAGACAAGTAATACATTTGCAATTGTTAATTTAATCTTTGATCCCTATGTTAAGACTCCCCTCGAGTGCCAGTTCTGTGCCAGCTGCAGTAGACAGGTTTATCGTACAGCCCTCTTTCGAATACAGTCCATGGACTCATTTTATGTCAGTCTCCAAGTAAGAATTATAAGGTTTCTAACTGGCAGTCTGAGCTCTGGAGTCCCCTCTTTTTTTAGAAGGTAGCTGTAACATGACACCCTTTATCAAATAACTGAAACAAACACAATCTCTTTGTTTTTAATTTGAGCTGATGGAGATTAGTTAGATGCAACCAGATTCTGTAATAATTAATGTCCCTCATGAAGAAAACATGTTACTGTATTTGAGTCCTATAGCTCTACTTTCCCGAACTGCTTGACAACAGGGAGAATCTTCCAGTAAATAAACTGGACCAAATTCATTCCTGAATTATACCCTATAATAATGAGATGAGAGTGCTGTTAATGTAAAAGCTCAGGTACAGTTGAAAAGATACACAGCATCATTTCATTCTTCCTCTGTTAAAACAAAATACTCTTGCTAAAGAACAGAAAGGTAAAATTCAGCAATGTCTGTATTGCTAAATGTACTATCTTTCAGTCTCTCATCAAAAGCTGCATTTTTATAGAAAGGCGTTTATAGAATCGGGGCACTCTGAGACTATGCCAGCTACAAATTCTGTTTCACTTGCAACTCTGAAGAGGAATAATTTTCATATAGTACCAAATACTGTGCCTGTCTGGAGTTCCCGCCTCTGAGCCTCTTAGTGCATCTATAAATAGCAAATCATCAGCTCACCTATTCTGAGCTCATCACATACTCACTTTACTTCACTGTCTTCCTGTTTGTTAACGCTGTCACCATGACTCAGATTTCCCCTATCAGATTCGCTGGGCAGGGAGATTCCCAATACATTATAAGGCATCGTGAAGCTATTAAGCTACTTAGGTTTCTATCACCTAAGCTGCTTAGGTTTATATCACCAAAAGTGATACGCTTTTGAAGAACTTGACATTTGAAGCAATGTAATTACAATCTAAGGCCTGAGAGCTCCTAACCACTTCAGTTAACAGAGAGGGTCGCTGTCATTTTGATGACAATACTGAGTGAAAATAAAGTGTCAGAATCCCAGACAAATGTCGTACACAAAAACAACAACAAACATAAAGCCATGACCAAAAAGCTCCATGTGGGAATACAACATTTCCTTGACCTTCTTGCAGAATTCACTACCATCTAAGCTACCATATCTGCAGCAATCTGTTTCTGCTATGCCTAGCCCTGTGCAACAAAGATATCAACACTGTAAAGCAAAGTGCTCTGTTGTTCTTTGTTTAAGGAAACAAAATGATAAAGAGGTAAATTTCTCTACCAGCACTCATTTTAATAGGCTGTTAATTTTCAGGCTTTATTATAATCACTGAAATGACAGTAACTTCATCACCAATCTAATCCAGCTTTCCAGCTCTTATAATGATATTACTCATGTATTCATCAAAATACTGGATTGGTTGTACCAGAAATCTCCATATAACCTGCTTACTCAGTGACGTTAGAGATATCTGTCAGGCCCTAATATTTCATTTTCTGAATAAATGTTTCATAGAATCCACACCCTGAATGTGAAAAGAGTAAAATGTTCTTTTGATTGTTCATCTGAAATATTTTCTCCAGACTTCAAAAAAGAATGTAAAACAGCATGCAATCAGCAGTAACACAATTCAGTTAGATAAACTGATATTCAGATATTTAATAATATTCTGTATGCTGTATATTCTGTATAATAATATTCTGTATTTCTTCATCTAGCTCATACAGAAACGCTGTGACATTAATACCTATACAACAGCAAGGCAGACATAATTATAAGAGTTTTAAGTCCATCCTTCTTTAAGTGGATGTGCAAGCCTTGTTAGAGCTAGAAAGGGTTATGGTTGCTTTTCATGTTGGCTCTCCATAATTTTTACCTGCTTGATAAGCAAACACAATATTTAGAAATGAATAAAAACAAGCAGCAATTTAATTTAGTACTTTAGAATACTTTAAAGAATCCTTCTAGAATTATGGAACTGCAGAAGAATTGAGGTGGAAGTGAGTTCAAGTGATCACCTCACCTCCTGCCTCAAGACAGGCTCAAGCGCGTGCACACCTCTCCTCTCCGGTGGCTTTCCAGCCGCTTTCAACACCGGCTGCAGTCTCCCTAAGCAATCAGTTCCAATGAACAGATACTCCCAGTGGCTGCTTTAAATTCATCTTCTCTCTTTCATATCACATAATTTCCATTCTTTCAATCTTTGTCCAGACAAGTGAGCAAAGTAACGATTCCTAGACCTTGGATCATTTTTGTTGCTTTACTCTAGATTCTCACCCACTTGTCCATATCTTGAAGCGCAAGGGCCAGTACTTGCAAAAATATACTTTGGCTGAGCTGAAGACACTTGGAAGTTCAATTTCAAGCCAATACAAGAATGCTCAATAAAAATCTGTTACATATAATATTACAGTTACAATGTACAATTTACTTAGAAAGAGGCATATTTAGTACTGTCTCTTGTTCAAAGTTTTAGAGTCAACTCACTGATTCATAGCTTTGACAAAAGGAAATGAAACATTAATTCTTTGACCTTTTAAAAGAAAACTGTGCTGTGTAACCTGTTCTTGGAACTGAAGGCATGCATTGAAGACCATTTGGCTCCTTACTTCAGGTGTGCACAACTCTGTAGTTACAGGGTTTTTTCTATGAAATATATAAATTGCCAAACATATCTGTTTATTTATTAAGAGCTTTGATAGTTGATTAGCAATAGCGAGACCACTATCTTTCTTGGCGGTTATTATCTTTTCATTATTTTCTGGTACTTCACTGCCTGACTGTATTCCCCGTCATCACCTGCCTCACACTTAGACTGAAACCCTTTAGGGTAAAAACAACATAACGGTTTTGTTTGTGTATAATGCCTAGTATGTAGGCTCCTGGCCATGACCAGAAGTCTGAGACAATATGATAATTCAAATAATAATAGTAATATGTTAAAAGAATCCAATGCCACATATTGAGAACGTGTTTCTGCTCTGCTTTAAAACATGAATAAAAATAATTTTACTTGTGGTCTTGCTTATACTGTTATATATTTTTATCATGGGAACCAGTTGCAACAAGTAGAACCCTGACATGGTTAAAGCACATTTAAAGTCAATTTAAAATAATGCACTCTCTCTCTAGACTCATACATCTTTACAAAGAAAGTGGCAAGCAATCCAGAACATTCAAAGCATAACGACATTCAGATGTGTCTAGACATAAATAGCAACTTCTAAACCAAGAATTTGCCTCTGGAGTCTCTTCAGTGAGCCCTCAAATAGAAAATATTTAAAGGGAGACTATGATAGTATAATTTCCCTTTGTCTGAGGCAAGGACAGAGTGAATGTGTCATAAGCAACTAAGAAAGAACAAGAGAAATCTCAGAGTGATCCAAAATGAAAGGACTTCATTATAGACAAAATCCTCACTCCATTTAAATCAATCATAAATCTGTTGACTTCAATAGTCCACGATTTCATGATAGAGTTCCAA
Organism: Apteryx mantelli; assembly: GCF_036417845.1. Lineage (NCBI taxonomy): Eukaryota > Metazoa > Chordata > Aves > Apterygiformes > Apterygidae > Apteryx > Apteryx mantelli. The sequence continues at coordinate 3,797,319 of NC_089991.1, read as the reverse complement.
CCAGAAAAACAATTTTCAGCACCATACTGTACAATTTTAGGCCTTGATTTTCTCTTTTTGTGTAAATTAGTATGGATTTTCATATGTAAGACTTGCACGGTCTGGCCATTTATCTGTTGCAGAATACAGGTAGAGACCTCACTCAAGCAGTGAAGTCACTTTGGATGAAGCAGTCTGCTCACCATAGACTTTTGACAACTACTTATTTGAGCTGCATCACAAACATCCAGAATGGAAAACCTTTTTCTAAATGTGGGTATACTTGTGATTTCTTTATATTTTAGTAAATCATCAGAATCTTACTGTTAATAGGTTGGAGTGTCTTAACAAATTTACATTAAACTGTGCCCTTATACCTGGCACACAACCTTCAGTTAAAGAGGCACTAACAATATCTGCCAACAGAAAGCAGTCGTACCGCTGCTGACCTCTCCCAGCCAGGAGACATGTGGGGAACTACAACACCCTCCACACACCCAGATTTTCACGGAAAGCCGCTAGCAATAAGTGAAACAAAAATGTCTCTACTGCTGCCTCTTGGGGTATCCCACTGTAGCTACAAACACAGCAGGTATGAAGCAGATGAATCACAATGTAAATATCTATAATTTCCTCTGGTTTATTTCTTTACACAGAAAAGCAGGCAAGCAAACAAACCCAGTAACAACGACTTGAGTTCTCCAGTCCACTCCTTTTTCCACTTAATAAAGGGTATGCTTTGCTACCACTTAATTCAATGGAAAAATTCCTTTCGGTCTCCATGGGAACAGCGTTGGGCCCATAATACTTAACCATAAGTACCAAATTCTATAAGCTCTGGCTGAAACTTTTTAGTGTCCTTTTAAAGATCTCTGTGGATAAAGAACTTCAGCCTCTGGAGTCAATAAAGTCAATGAAGTAGCTTTCACAGGCATCAAAGTTCACTTTCAAACTTTTCTACAAAATAGTTACTGGAATTCGGGGAAAGCGAGCACAAAGAAAACACTGTAATAACTAACACAATGACCCTTTCAACAAGTAAAGCGAGCAGTCTTTTTAGTGAAATTGGACTTAAAGTACATTTGGACCAGACAGTGAAAGGCAATCTCTCACCAGTACCTCGCAAGGCCAATAATGTGTAAACAGATAATAGCGAGAACTGTGTGGTTCATAATTAATTCAAAAGAGATGGTATTTCTGTCTTACTCCCAGTTTTGGTCAGTCACTGAAGACAATCTGCCTCTCAGTCTGTGTAATTCAGAGCTAAACTCCTTACTTCTACTCCCACCATAACAGCAATAACATTAACAAAAATAACAATATTTACATTTACCAGACATTGTACTTGTGTGGCAGAATACTGGACAAAACTCTGAAACTCTTCACGTCCAGTCAGACCTAAATAAACAGAAATATACATAATAAATAAATAACGATAACGATAATAAATAATGCTATTAATACTCTGATGGCGAAACTGGACACTGCAAAGCTCAAATCTGAACTTTGAAAATAACGTGGACGTGTTCACTGATTTGTAAGTAAGGGCTTATCCAGGATAAAAACGAATGTGGGTCCTCAGATGCTTGGAAGACCTTCCTTTGCCAAATAGTTCCCTGATCAATACGTATGCTAGGTTCTACTTTGTTCCCATCTACGGAGGGTCGGGATGTGTCTGTGCCAGGTACAGGGCCTTAGCTCAGGCCGCAGCATCCTTTCTCGCTTGGCAGCTCCCCGGTTCAGCCTATGGTATGTGAACCAAACTGGCAGCTGTCAAAATTATTCAGCTTAGAAATTAATCAGACACGGCAGTAAATGACCAAAATTTAAAAATGAGCAAAGAAATACGAGATCTTTACAGTCGTACTAGTGGAGGCCTGGCTGCGCTGTGCTGCAGGTGGAGGCTCGGTTAGGCTAAGGCTACGCACTTCAGTGCTAACGGCCTCCTCCACTGCAAGGCCTCTAATAAATCAGTCAGCGCCGTAATACCATAATACCGCCTTTATACCACAGTTTGATCTGGCCCTGGCACATGTTTCAGGGCAAAAATAATTTATTTTATGACATCACTGAATTCCTGGTTAAAACATTCTCATACTGGGATTTTAAAATATACTTTCTTTTACTAATATTTTCACTAGCTCAAAAAATCCCATGCTGCATGCTTTGACCACATTGTAAGAAAAAAGGCTTCACTTTGGATACTGAACAACATATACTGTTTAAAAGTAATGTTTACTTTATGACAAGATGCAGTTTTCAGCCAGATTAGCTCAGAAACACGATTCTAGCACAAGTGTTAAGAATAGATTCACACAGCCACGGAGAGCGGGAATACTGTCATTGGCAGGACAGTTCCAAACACTGAAGATATCCTGTTCAAAAATCTTTATTTTCAGTGCAGCAACACAGGAGAATGACAAGAAATCCTTAGGGAATACTGCAATTTCCATAGCCTTGTGATGTTAATTACAGTCATTATCAGTCTAAAAAGTTCTGTGTATTTTTTGTTCTCTGCTCATGGCAGCTGTGATATGAGACAAACTCAAGGCGCAATAAGAATGATAAGCAAAAAACCCACCCAACCCCACGATTTGAAATTTATTTTCAATATTGCTACCTAAACTTTTTATGATTCTATAATAATCAGCTCACAGAGCCTTTTCTTTGCCCATTGGATATACTCTCCATGGGATACTGGAGAAAAGTTCTAAATATCTGTTATCTAAGGTATATTCTACTTGAAATGACATTTTCTGTCCTTTGAATTCACAGCAATCTGAGAAGCATAAAGTTTTGTAATGGGGTCTCTTCTTTGGTTATTATCTATTTATTTTGTTTAGATTTAGCTCTTTTTGCCTTTGCCTCTTATGCTATTCTTTTTTCAATATGAAGAAAATAGATTTTTGTATTTGGTAACTTGTTTGATCAAAGGAAGATAGGAAAAGAAAAAGAGCATCTAAAGATAAACTGTCCACACACGTATAACATATGCTGCTTCTTTGGGCTCCTAGGTTTTGACTGTTTTTATCCCCAAACTTTTTATGAAATAAAAAGAATGCATCCTAAATCACTCACCACTCTGGTTACTTGCCTTTCATACGGCCCAAGGGCTAGATCCAAACAGGGTTTTACAACACGGAGTAGTGTGACATCCTGGTTTACACCCTGCAGAGATGTTAGGGGCTTTGAGCCGGACCGTGAGCACCCCGGAAGGCTTGGTAGGCAGCTGTCTAGAGCTGCTCAGAAGGAACACCGGGTACAGGAGAGGGCCTTAAATCCTCCTCTGGTCCACATGCACCAAGGTCAGTGCATTTAAAATACAGGAAGGGAAGGTACCATCCTATTTCCATACTCTTGTATAGCAGTCTGGGGCCTGAGTTTATTTCTTGCCTCTTCCTGAGGAATTTCAAACCCATAGCTCTTACTTCCCAGGAAAATACGCTAATGCTACAGGGTAGATAAATATTCTGTGTACTCTGTTGAAGCTCTTCCATTATAAAGATTAATGAAATCAGAGAGGGAAGGCCAGATAATTGTTTTATCCAGAGACTTAAATAAAAAATAAAACAGCGTGCTGGAGCGGAGACTAGAGCTGAGGCTCCTCACTAACGAATGCCTGAGCTGCTACGCTGGAGTCTCATGGTCACTGTTTCCCATTTCGAGACCAAGGAGCCTTTCGTCTTTTTCTGCACTGTGGAGCACCATCAAAAGGAGAGGTGGCGAATGCTTCCTGGCCAGCTCACGCATTACAGCAGCTTGTTGATTACATCTTTCCTCTTCCAAAAACAGCCCTAAATGAATAAAGCAGAGTATTTGCCTAGGACAGTTTCCACAAACAGTAAAATATTCAAATAAAAACACTAAGTAAGGAAGTCTGGCCAGATGGTAAGACTCTTCCTCTCCACTACGTTTTGATACTTATCAATGGCTATTCTCACGGAATCTTGACATGCTAAACACAAAAATATTTTACTATCTGTCTATATTATCCGATCTATTTTGCTAGAATATCTAAATGGCACTGTAACAATCACACAATCTTTTTTTTTTCTTGTAAATTTTTTATTAGGGAGCTCCTAATCTCTAAATATTTAAAGGTTTGTTTGTTTGACACATTGAATTCATTGACTATTAATACAAAACCTCCCACACGGAAGCTGCAGATATACCACCTCAAGCTGCGATTTCTGCACTTCTCACAGCCTAAGGCAGCCTCGATTCTGCAGTTACACACATTTATCTGTACCACTACGAGGAATCCCAGCGGGACTCCCCACGCTAGTGAAGTTAATCACATCTGTAAGGAGCTGAGCCTTGTAGTTCGGTTCAGGTTTTTATTTGGATGAGAGATCTTCAGGGAACCAGGATCTGGAGAAAGCGGTATTAGCAGTTCAATATTTGATATTTATGACTAACGTTAGTACTATAAAGTTAGCACTTGAAGGCAAAAGTGTTCCCATAGCTGAAGCTCAGGCTGGGGAGTTGGTTTACGCCTACGGATCTGCCACAGGCTCCCCCTCGACCTCCACAAAACCACTGCAGCTCTTGGGGACGGTTTTGTCCACCCGTGAAAGGAGGCGGCCGACACGCGTGCGCACCACAGCAGCACTCCGACGGGCAACCAAAAAACGCCTCCAGAGAGATTTCAGGTCCGTATGCGGAACCCGGCAGCAGGGAAACGCATCCCTGCTAACTGCTGCTTATCGCCACCGCCCACCGGTGCTTTCTTAATTAATCCCCGTGTCCTAGCGAGCGTCCACCCGAGACTATTACATTTCCTAATTAATTAATTAACTGAGAAAAGAAGTCGAGCATCCCGGTACGCCCCTGTAGGAACTGACTGCACCAGCGAACGCAGGTTGCTGTGACTGGCCGCCGAGCTGCGTGTTTGAGCGCTGCGCAGGGAAGTTTCTGCCCTTCGCTGGGCTCCCGGCGCGTGAAGGGAGGCGACAGGAGCCCCCCGCTTTGCGCCGTGACTTTGCATTCCCTATCCGTTGGTTTGTTTTGGCTGTTTTTTCCACAGAGAGCTCTTACCGCGCCCAGCGGCCGCGCTCGTCTGGGGCATTTTCACTCTCCTCCGCACCAGGGGCGGCGCGGCCTCAGGCCCGGCCCGGCCCGGCCCGCCGCGAGGGCGCCCAAACCCGCCCGTGCGGGACGGGCGGCAGCGGCCCAGGGGCGCTCCCCGGGCCGCGGGGGACACGGTCAGCGCCCGCAGCCCCGTCGGGCCGCGCCGGGCGCCCTCCGCGCCGCGGGGAGCCGGTGGCGGCGCCGGGCCCGGCCGCCTCAGCGCGCCTGCGCGCCCCCTGGGTCCTCCGGAGCAGACGAGGCTGCGGGGCAGAGCGGAGGGAGGAAGTGGCGGCGCACTTCCTGTCTGCGCGCGGCCCTGTTCCGGCGGGCCGGGCCCCCTCGTCTCCCGGAGCCGGAGCTTCCCCCCGGGAATCGCCTTTTTCCTCTTCCCGGCGACTTCCGCGCTGCTTTCGGCGGCGGGGAGTCACGTCCCCAACGCGGAAGGCGGCGCGGGTTTTCCTCCGCGGAGCTTTTTGAGCTGCAGTTTGAAGCCCACGGCGGAAGCCTGGATACGGCGTCGCCCTGGACGGCGCTGGAGCACGAGCTGGGCCTGGCGCGACGGGCAGTGCAACCCCCTATGGGAGTTTTACCGCTAAAGTAACTGAGTATCGTATGTTACCCTATATAACACCCTCTCACGTAACAACTGTAGTGTTATTAAGCTAGGAAGCCTTGAATTTTACGAACTTTTGGCAAGTAGCAATCCTCCCGCACAGAGGGAAGGTAAGATGTTGAGACTGTGAGTAACTTAAAAATTACTTTTAAGGCTATCAGCATGTGGAAGTGGCTAGCTGAAGTTAAAGGATAAAGACAAAACTGAACAGGAAAAAAAAACTCATTCTAGTTACAAGAAAATGTTTCCGTATTTAAAGCAAGTGGAAGTGAGACCAGCTCTTTCATTATTTCTTCAGTAAATCTTCCTAGGCCACTGCATCTCCTTTGTCTGTGTCAAATACTGCCATGCTCAGCTGAGTACAGCAATAAATAATAAGTTTGGTTTATTAAGATTTACTAGACTTATAAAAACATTTTGAATAATTTAAACTAATAATGTCTGCTCATGCAAGCAGACCACAGGAACAACAAAAGGAACAATAAAAGGAAAATCTGTGAAAAATATATGGCAGAGAATTGCAGCTCTGGCCAACCGTTAACCGCTCTTGGATGAAATAGTAAGCTGTAAAACATGTTTAAAGTGAAGGGAAAACTGTACCGTGAAACAATGTAGACTCTCTTCTCCCCCCCACCCCGAAACTGGTTCACTTACAGAAGCTTCTGTACCAGCCAGGTAGAGCTAATTTTTAGCTCCTCAGCTCTGTTTTGGCTGGCAGTAGTTTCCAGGAACAGGTCTGGTTTCCCCAAACAATAAATTAAAAAAAATAAATAAATCATCAAGCCTGTGTCAGAGTGAGCATCTTTGTACGTCCAAACTTGTTTGTATGCTGTAACATCTTCCGGAGTTAGCATGGAGCACAGATTAAACAGCATGTAGCAGTTATCCCTGCTCTGGAAATATAAGGAAGGGGGTAAGTTTAATTGCCGAGGCTGTACATAAATGACATCACTTAACGGCCGTGGAGCCTGACAAAAACTGTTCCTTCCGCAAGGTATAGTAGTAGCTACAGAGTTTCATCAGCACGAATGGCTGTCTGTTAGTCAGGGACAATTGACTGTCTGAATATGGCTAAAAGGTTTGGTAACAGGAATATCTGCAGCATACTGGAATTATGACCTAAACACAAATAGGCTTTAGACCATGAATACAGGGCATCATGAGCCTCGCGTATTAAAAAAAAAGTCAACTTTTCCTTCTAGCAGTACTATTTGTAAAACACTTAGAGGCCTGAAACATTTTTTAAATTTTTTTAAGGTTAAAAATAACTACATTTCAACACAGACAAGCCCAGTCCAAAAGTATTACTTCTAAGAGTAACAGCTTGAGATATTTTGTTGAGCATTTATCTCCTGAAGCACAGATGGTTTAAGATGAGCATGCAATTACTTATCACTCTTTAAAGTCCAGGCCTAGAATCCATGCTTAAACATGAGAATGGCCCAAATGTCAAAGATACATCTCCGCTCTCAGGAGCTGTTCCATACCTCCACACAGGCTGCGGAGACGCGTTCACATCCTACATCAAGCCTTCACCAGTGGCTGACGCCACCTTCTCTTACTGACCACAAGGAGGCAAAGCAGGAGTCCGTGCAAGCACCAGACTTTGTGCAGTACTTCCTTCCATCAGAAATAGGCCAAAAGCTGCCTCTAGCCAAGCGCCTCCAAGAGGCTCGAACCACCTACTGCAGAAATTACACCCAGCTGGAAACTGCAGTGTCCTAAAGATTGAGGATACCTTCCTAACGAGGGCAGCGAGCCAAGGCTCTGGTACCGCCACCATTATAGTTGTGACAGTGACACACCCTCACAGCCAGAAGTACTATTCATAGAAACAATAAAACCTTAAACATAACCATCATTACTGTTAAGTAGTTGGAGAAGATAAAGCAACAGTTTTCAGAAAACTCCAATGGCCTATCACAACATCTAGTTTCTATATGGTTGGGTTTTTTTACATACCATCTCTTAAATCAACTACCTGCATTATGAAGGCAGTAAACAACCTATTTAAGCAGTAGATGCACTGAGAACTACTAGCTATGACAAATACAAAACATCTGTGTTCTTCAAAGCTTCTCAGTACTTTTAACTAAAAGCATACATACATGTATCAGATTACAGCTACTGCTAGCTAGATCAAGTCTAAACTTTTATCTGCAGAGGAAAACCTCTCTCATAAATTACTAATATCTCTTAAGAGAGTAATATAATGGAAACCTCTTTCAAGACTGTTGAGAAGCATAGCTTCTAAAACACGCGCCTCTGCCAAATTCTCTGGAAACAATCCTATATAGCATTATTATCACATCTTTTCTTTTTTTTTCCCAAAAATTAAATAGAAAAAGTCAATTCACATCTTTCCACAAGTGCTCACTGTACAACATCTAACATAATGATAAAACTATATGGCTGATAGAGTGTTATTTTTTCAGCATGAAACTCTCTTAACACCAGCGCAGATCTAGATCCCCTCAGGTGGCTAACCTTTCTGATCCCCAGAATCAAGCTTTCCGTAGCACTAAGGGCAGCAACCTGCACTACACACCAGGGAAGGAAACTCTGGGAGCAGCTCACAGCCGGGACAGGCCTGGCCCCCAAGGCAGTCCCATTTCTACATTCGGAGAGGCTGTTGCATTCGGTTTGCAGCTGAATCCCAGGCTGAGAACGCTGTTAGCTGCAGCCGTTCCAGCTCCCCCTTCCTACAGGTGTACGTTCCGGTTATCCGACAGCTCTACCGTCTCCCACGTGACTAGCCACACTACAGAGATCCACAAGCCACAGGGTGGCCCTTCAAAGACACACTTCAGCACTGCTTTTTCCTCCTGCGTGAACTATGTCCTGCCCAGCATTATATGAATAAAGACAACGGTGCAATTAATGGTTAATGTGGGTAAATTGCTGATCCATTTTTGATTTTGGCAATAGCATGCACTCACCTATCTACGTTAAAATAAGGTTACTCACTTTATTATTTTTTTTTTTTTTGGTAGTATACCATTGCCTAAGAGCTTACACTTTAAATATAAAAACAGAGAAAAGAAGGATGCCATGGACCAAGGAATGCAAAGTAACAATGAAATAACACTACTCTGAACAATCAACAGTACAAACAAACCAGCTGGTTAATAACTGGTGAGTTTTTAAATAGGCATCACACTAAAAACTTAAGGATGAATCTGAATATAAGGTTAGTGAGATGGCTTTCCCGACCAGCCAAATGAACGAGTACTCAGTAAGCAAAGAGATGGCACATTGCATTAGTCAGACTTAGCAGTAAATTACATTCCCTTATACCATAATCAAAGGGCTTCATTTTTCCTGATTAATCAAATTGTTTCTCTATCAAATTTTAGCTGTTCTAATATATCCGCTCCGAGCTTATTTATGATGTGTACTTTGGGAGGGGCTGCAGAAGTCTCCAAGCTCTCATTCCGCCTCACAGCTCTTATAGGGGATGCTGTGCAGCTTCCTATGCACTCAAGAAATCACACCTCAAGAAACACTGTTTTTTATATACAGCCCAGCATCTACCCCTAGATGATCATCAAAAGCTGGATTCTCACCATCCTGACACCATTAACGCCTAGATTCGATAGTCACCATATAGCATATTAGTCACCGCATGAGATTTAGTCAGACAAGGGAACTTTCTTCTCCATCATACACCGTGAATATAATAGTTACCTTTGTCCACAGCAATAGTTATCTTAGCCCACAAGAAGGCATGACATTTTTAATTAAGATTTTAAATACTAGCTCTGGGCCCCAAATACTGCCTACAACAGAATGCTCTTACGCACCCAGACACACATGTATGTGCCTATATACTGTGGGTGCCTACCTGGGCAGACGTTTTGAGTTTGCAGTGCTGATCACTAATTAAATTTCTCAGACATGCACTACCTCCAACCCAGATGCACAAAAAACGTTTTCTGTGCTTAATGAATCTATAACTAGGCTAAAGGGATTGATCAAGAATAATCAAATCAATGTGAACTCTATCTAATGAATGGCAAATCTCATCTCACACACATGTAAATGGAACAAAATAAATATTAATGTAGGTGGTAAAGTGAAAAAACGTTCAGAATTTAGACTAAATCTTAAAAACAGAAAGCTTTTCAGAAATGCATTTGTAAACAAAACCCATTGTGTTTATACTGATTTATGCTTGGTAACACTACTTCTCTGGACTACAGTTTTACTATAATTTCACCACAGTCAAAAGGCAAATTAGATTCTTTAGTGTTTCTGATAATAACCACAAGTAGACTTAACCTTTTCTTTTTAATACAAATTCACTGACTCTTAAGAAAATTGACTTTTCAATTTTGTGAAGAGATTTTTGTTTAGTATTAATTGTAAAGCCTTTGCAAACTAGTTTTCTAAAAATTCTCATCCACAGTACAATAGTTTTGTTCCACCAGCTACTACCAACACAGCAATGTTTGATTAGCATTCCAATTACAGTTTTTAAGCCTAATAGTGCTGCTCCTAAAAACTATACATGCTGTTTGGGGGTTACTACATGGGTAACGCTGGTTGGAGTGAAGACCAAAGGATTACAATTTTGTTGTTAGGAGAGAAAAGGCCTAACTTATTTACTGTAATCATCCACCCTGGCTTTCAGAATACAGGAAGAAGTTACCAAGCCAACATTTACAAGAACAAAACCAAACTTCTTTAAAACTAGCAGCTTCGAGAATAGCTGGAACCTCTGTGAAACAGACGTGAAACCTGACCACCTGTGTCACACAGGTAAATTCCAAAGAAGAACTCCATTTTAATCGGCAAGCATTTTTTCTTCTCTTGATGATTAATTTGTTCCCTACCCCAAGGGGGGACTGAAGGGAGACCTCTTTAATTATTAGAAAAATATTCAAAACCATTTTACAATATCAGGACAAGTTTAGATGACAACATTTTACAACTTTGTAAAATACAATCTCCCTGAAAAATAAAAGTTATAAGAATACATTATCATCAAATCTGGTGATCCGCATCCCATTTGCAACTATGCCGCTGGTTTATAATGGGATTTTTAGCAAAACATTTACATCTGTTTCCCCATTTGTAAGGTGGCAGCCACTAATGCTTCTCTTCCTCATACAACTGAGGACGCATAATCAAGTTAAGCTCTGGTGCAGATGCAGAGAAATCCAGTGAAGACGGTTACACCATAAGATTAACTTTTCTGTTTGTAAAGTGCATGGTATAATTAGCATGTATCAAAAGGAAGAACAGACTAAAAATGAGTCCTTTGAAAGAGATACAGAGTGAGAGAAGAATGTCTTGCACTGAGGTTATGTATTTAACAGTTTTACATGAAATATTTATATATAAAAACTTTAAGTGCTTTTCTCCAATTTAAAAATCTAAAGAATTCAAAAATAAGGCATTCAGTATTTGAAAAAGTACAGATTTACAAAATGTGTATATTCTGTCATGAAAACTCCACACCAACATTATACACTTGGAAAAAAAATACAAACAGGATATATTACAAATTTATGTAGCAATAACTTAGTTCATACCATGCAATAAAAAGTACGTTAATCAAGATACACAAGCTTTTAAGTTCTCTAAACTGGAGGGCTTAATTTTGTTTGCAAATGAATTTTTATGCAAATTCTTAGAACTGTGGCACTTGAAATTTCTGGTAGCCTTTCTATTGAGAGTTAAATTGTACATAATGATTATGAGGATGAAGAGGAACAAAGCAGCTGTTACGAATCATTCCAACTTTGTTCAACAATAGCTGAAACTCTTTTCTCATATTCACGTTTGTTCTCCTGATAAAGTTGTGCTGCCTGACTGTTTGCTGGACTGTTTGGATTAGGTTCATCAAGCAGAGACTGTAAAAAGTGGAAAACAAAAAGTGAGACACAAACCAATACATTTTGGATAAAGGGGGGAAAAAATAATTAAACACAAAATTTTCAAATGGAGTGCGTTTCAGGAAGCAGACATGACTCAAAAGAGCCCACTTGAGAAAGCAGGTTAAACTCTTGGTTAGGCACCCATAATTAAACTACTGAACCTCAAATACACATTGCTTAAGCATTAGCACTGAGTACATTTCCAGGTTCCTTACATCCTTCACAAACCTAACAGATGCATGGTCAGTGCCAGTTAGCAGTATGATGTTCACTGACTGTTTGGTGGTTACACTAATATTGTCATGCACAAGTATTGCCTCCTATAAAACTTCATTATAGGAAAATAAAACTCATGACATAAGAGGAAAAAAAAATGTCAAATTTTTTTACTTATTTCAAGTAAAAAAAATTTCAGCAATATTGTCCGTCTCCTTGAGGATTTCATTGGTCAAGCCTTCAGGAAAAAGTTATAATGTTTCAAACATTATATTAGGCAATTTTTAATCTGATGCCATATATTGACTATAAACAGTTAAAAAGGAATCCAAATCAAAAACTGTCTTCCTACGCAAATTCTCTAGCGGCAATTTTGTATCTTAAAAACAGTAATTTCATAGTTCAACACCAAAGTTCTTAAATGAACTAAAAAGCTACTGCTTAGTTCACAATTATTTGAAGATCCCTCGTATAGATAACTGCTAGCCACACCACTGAGCTCTGTGTAATCCAAGACAGAGACTAATCTCAACATATTCCATTTGCTAAAATAAATTTAAAGTTACCTGAATTGAAGTTAAAATAGATGAGACATCATATGTTGGGCTCCAGCGATTCTGAAGGATATCTAAACATATGCTACCATCCGCATAAACTGTGAATACAGCACAGGTATCATTTAAAAACTGTCAGATTTATTTTACATTTTGTTCATTAAATACTGCTCAAGGAAGAGTTACTATTCCAATTCAGTCTGTGTTTAAATTAGTGCTTTATGAAAAGGGATAGCAGTCACTGAAAACATTTAGTTATTTCCAACAGTCTTATGTAGTTTGACACCTTGTATTTTGAAAGGGATACATTACTAGAAGTAACAAAACACTTTAGAGGAAAAGAAGACAGTCCACAGATTACGGCACCAGCACAGGAATTGGCTGACCTAGACTCAGTTTCTTACTCCTCTTGTGCAACTGGCTCAGAGTCACAAACAGATTTAATGCCTCCCAGGGAGCAGCGAGACATTTACAGCAGGAACAGAACGCACAGCACCAGCTAAGGGTCTCATATTCACTACACACTGAACGGGGAGAGCTCAGTATCCTGCTTTCACATGCTCTACACCCAACAAGACGAACAGGAGAGTCACTAAGGCAGTCAGTGGAAAATGCTGAAAAGTGCACCTGAAATCCTACTTTCACATAAAAGCCTATACAGAACTGGGATTCACGACTGAAACTCCCACACCCTGGTCTTCCAACTTGTTCCTGACAATAATAATACCCCCCTCCCCACCACACACAGTCAGAGGCATATTGGCCTGTATCTTATATGACAGATGAATGGTTTGATAGCATGTCTAGAAAGCCATAGAATTGAAATCAAGGTGAGTCTCTGTTTAAAGAGGGCTCAAACCTGTACCTTGCAAGAAAATCCCTGGGCACCAAGCTACAGGAAATGCTGGAATGGGTTTATGCTTCAACCCTCAAATTGAATCTATACCTCTTTGCAACAGAGGGGCTTGGAAAAGCAAAAGGCATGGTTTATAATTTTGTATCAAGAATCAGCACTTCAGAGGTTTTATCCAGTGGAGTAGGAATCACAGCTTTCCCCCTCACAGGGCTGCCTCCTGCACCACGTTAGAGCCAACATCGCTGGGCCTCCCCCCAGCTAATACCACACATTCTCACCCTCTTCTTTGTGCTCGTACTAGTTGGGACAGTGAACCAAATGAAAGTATTGCTTTGGTTGAAGACTCACCTGACAAAAATAAATAACACTTAGCTTGAGCAGTTTCCCACTGCAGCGCATGATGTGTCTGCACGTATACAAGTGCTGGCACAAGGAAGAGGGCAGTCATCTGCAAGCAGAATTGCCCTTTTAAGCCGAGTGCAGCTGCTGCTGGAATTGCTCATGGAACCACAGACTTTGCTACTGAGGCTACATGTATCGACCAGAAAAAGACGGATAGCTGCTTCTTAATAGCATAATATTTCTTAATTTTTGATCGAGCAGCTAATGTCTTGGACATCTACTTAGGAGGTGGCAAGGGAGAAAGGTGAAGAGCTGTTACGAATTCTGCAGCTTCACAGGATACATGACCACATCACAGTATTTGGTAGATATTATGGCTAAATAAAAATGAAATACTCACCATTTGGATGGAACATTTTTGATAAAAACCTAACAGTTGGAGGTTTATTTGGATATTCTTCTGAAAATTCTATTACTAGTTTAAAAGTACCTGTCCAAACAAACACAAACACAATCAGATAACTAACAGTGATAAAAACGCCTCTAGGAACATGCAACGTAACTTAATTCATGTGCTCCACAATCAATATCTTCCCACCAATATATAAACAAACAACATTGCATCTGGTTTCTTTTCATGTATTTCAAGTAATAACGGAACTACTGCTTGCTGCAAGTAATAAAAGCAGCAGCATCTAGGTATAAGTTTGGAGACTCAGTGAATACACAGAAAAGCAGCTAGATCCGACATCAATTATCCCACTGCCTTTCCCCCTTTCTTCAGGGGCCCAATACGTCAGTTCAATAGACTTCAGTGACTTTAAAGCTTTTCATTAAGAAGGCACTGTGGTGTCAGTAAATAAAAATTGAACTTTCATAATCAACAACCTCAGTCTTTGCAGCTCATGACTGATCACTGAAAACCTTCATTATGGATCAGTGAATAATTTACTGTAACTCCTCCATCCCAAAACAGAGACAAATGCATCTGCTGCAGTTTACTGCAATACCGCTATAATTATTAAAGTCATTATTCCTCATATGCCTAAGGGAGGATCATTACACACATTAACTTTCATGTTTATCCAGCAATTTGGTATTCCTCCCCTCCTCATTGAGTTTTACATTCAGAACAATTCACGATTTTTTACCTGCTCTTAGTAAGAAAAACATGCTCCAAAGATGAAAACAGAAAAAACATACTATTTTGTTAAAATTAACTGTAGGAGATACAAAAACATCTGGCAGCATTAGACCAATTTCCTCCACTAAGAGCTCCAGCGTTCCATGTATAAACCAATCTAAATATAATCCTTGCTTCATAGCTTTATAACTAACCATCAACCACCTTGACAAGAGAACGCTTAGGTCAAAATACTGCATTTTCACAGTCAACAAGACCATACTCATTTACTCCTTCTGCTTGTTTTGCTTGTTCCAATTTTTTAACAACTTCACCCCCCCCCCCCCCAAGCAGAACAGTGTTAATACTGGCAACATTTACAAAACTGACAGAAGAAATAACAGTTAGCTGCTTACCATCTTCGAAAGGGGTCCCTTCTGGCCTGAAAGGTTTCAAAAAAACTCCAATTAAAAAAAATGATCAATACCTACTTCTAAACATGTACAGTAAATATATAACTCCTCCCCCCCAGGACAGAAATAGAGACAAACACATAAACATGTATCCAGATGTAATCTCTGGGAACTTTGTCATCTTTAATACACTTTCCCATAGCTAAGCTTTCAGTCAGGAAATCTACCTTATTATCATCCCAAATAAAGCATACGTTAGATCACACATAGCTTGACTGGAATTAGTAGGAAAGCCTAGTAGTAAGCCTAGTTTTATAAAAAAAAAATACTAAGCTAGTTCCTGTTCTATGGGATACAATACTTCCTAGACAGAACCTGCACCTAGTTCTGTTGAGAATCAATCCCATCACTGCTAATACATCTGGATTTAACAGCCAAGGACTTGCAGTTCTTACCTCCTTTTAAGAGCAACACTGCTTTTTCATAATCCAACACAGTCTATCCTGTTTATTAAGCCATATACAAATTTTGAACAAAAGAGACATACATTTTAACTCCTTTCCTAGATATTCTGTATTACCCCTGAAAAAGATTTTCCTATAACAACACACTTGGTCATTTTTGCCAGTTTCTTGACTCTATGTACACAAAACAAAGGGAATACTGTAATATATGTATATACACACATATATTATTGTATTTAGCCCTTCAATATAGGCCTTTATAGTGAGCAAAAACTCTTACCCAAATATAACTGCATTCCATTGCATTATATTATTCTCAGACGGTGCACCACTGACACCCACAGGAGGGTCTTCTTGCAATCTAAGAATTACAAATATAGAATTACAAGCCTTATATAAATGAAATACCTACTCCTACAGGTAAAATTTAATAGTAATATACAGAGTTTGTAAATCTTCTCATTCCAAATTAGAGAATACATGTTAGCATTATGTGCAAATTAATAACATTACAAAAGACAAAAACCTAGAAGATGCACATCAAGCTTTTCCCCAAGTATTACACTGATGGCCAAACAGGTTAGATAAGTGCGCAAGGAGCAAAGCATCAACTGTAAGAATAATTTAAAGCACCACATACACTGGGACTGACAGTAGTAAATTATGAAAGAGCAGAAAGAGCAATTCCTGCCGGTTGCTGCAATGAAGTAGTAAACAGATCACAAACTGAAGCATTAGCTATTAGTATCCGAAAATGGGCCAGAGATACTTAAACGACAGCTTATTGAAACTAAGCGCAAAAGACTGTCAATGGAGCTTTCCCTGCATTTTCAGCTTAGCATGTGAGATGTGGCTAAACTTGGTATAAACCCATTCTGGCTGCCAAGCTGATTGCTTTGAAAGGGAAGGGGGAGCAAGGGAAAAACCTCTGTACTGCTCCCTGTTACCAGTTCAACAAATGTAAATATTTATCTCTAAAGTAATCATGGAAGCGTTTTAAATTCTTTTTAGTCCCTTAATCCTAGGACCAGGGAAAAATGCACTACTTACTGAAAGTCACAAGCTTGGGCCAAACAGGAATATACACCATAACCCAGGGAAAGGATCCAAATACTCTCATTCCGCTCATCCTTTTGTCTACCAATGTTTCTACTTAAGGATTTCATAAAGCCCCAGAACAGTGAAAAACAGCAAGCCCCAATCACATGGTAAAATTCTGCCACATCAAACCCCTTCAGCGACTGCTCCTATCAATCTCACATATTCAGCCTCATAATTATGAAAGAATAAAGAAAATGAAGCAACTGCCCTTGCTTCAAAAGCAATTCTTAAGTATTAACATGAGGTCTAACCACGTAACAGCATACTATTATGGGCAAGTCTTCACTGAGAGGTCTGTAGACCAAGAGAAAATTCTAACTAGATTTGCGTGTGCAAGTGCACATTTATTCAGAGCTGACACTGGTCTACAGTCCTGTTACGCCCTGTAAGTTTTCATGTACTGGCATTTCCTAAGTCTATGATATAAAGTGAGCTAAAATTGCATGTGTACATGGGCAGCAAGCAATGACGTTACCCTACAAAGACAGGGTAGAAGCAGGGTTCTGTCTGTTTGCAGTTCAGATCCCCTCTAAACTCTGTGTTTACATCCTTGTTCTCTGAGCACACACAGTTCAGACAGCTTAATATCAACAGCATAAACTGCCTGCTATTTTGGTCAGTGAGAGCAGGAATGTGACTTCTCCCTACGCGATCGCCAGACTGCATGCCAATAATAATGCCTAGGCACTAAGCCTAATAACGCATCTGAAAGATGGCTTTGGTTCCTAGATCACTTAAAAAGCTCCTGTGCATCCCGCTGTCAAAGAGTACAGAAAAGTTTGTGGCAGGGAAGGGAAACTAGACCGGTCTGAACAGAGCCCGGAAATATTTAAGAAATAGGGATAATGTAATATTTATAGCTCCTTTTCCAAAAGCAAAAACAAACCTAGTCAGCTTATTTTTGTTGCTTTAGTCAAAAAAATTAAAAGGAAGAGGAAAAAAAAAAAATCTGTTGAACTGATCTTTCTTCACCACTGTTGACAATCGCAGTATGAAAAAGGAGTTTATATTTAACAAACTGAATCAGAGTTCACAGCACACATTGTCTGCTTCTTTCAGTATGAGGTAAGATTAACATAAGGCTAAACAAAAATATAACTTAAGGGTAGGAGGGAGAAAATTAAAAAAAAATGATATGAAAATGTTACATAAATTTTGAGGCATGGACGTTCTTATACATGTATAAATGAACTTGAACTTGTTCCATATTTTGCTGTATTTATTTGGTTTTACTTTTCTGACAATTTAAAGTCTTATCTCCATCTCAAATTTCAAAGTTATCAAATCACTCCTCCTAAGATAATCCCTTTCTACTACTGATTACAAAACCACAGAAAACATGTCCAATTGCAATCCTGAAAAATCACTTCATCCTTCACCCTGAACACATGACTACTTTTGTATTAGGTTATACAAATGACAAGGGGGGGGGAAAAAAGTCCGAATACCCTATTTTAGTTTAAGCAGAATTCAAGTGACCTTCTGCTCACAGAACACTAACACCCAAATAAAACATAACAGTAAGGTAGGGTCCACTTCTCAAAAATGTCTGACTTTGTAACTTGGTAGATTCAAAAAAAAACCCCCAAAACCCCACACTTTTAACATTGTAGCTTTATATGCAATCACATAAAACATCTACATACAATATGCATGTGTCAACTGTTTACTGATGTATTTTCAGGCACTGGTATAACATAGCTATGCTAAAAAAAGAGACAGTATCAAAGCTGACTCACCTCCAACAACTTATGTTGATTTCTCTGGACTGCAATCACTCATATGTACCAGGAAGCTTACAAAAAATATCTTTTTCCACACTCTCAATTATGAACATATTTACATGCCAGACTGGAAATAAATTATTCTAGAGTCTGTGGTTCAGCCATTAGCATTTAAAAGAGCTCAAGAAGTAATCATTAGTTGTACTGTTTGTACATATTACAGATTCCTTGTTATTGAGGAACACACAGAAACATTAATTTTTTTGTTTTTAATCATATACAGGCAGTGTTTAGCAGCTTTCCATACTTCATTTTTGGATGTCCACCCCGAACTGAAAGATCGTCAGAGACACTGACAACCCGACAAGCCTCAGCAGCACCTGAATCCTGGCCGTTCTCTCCAGAAAAGCGGGCCAAACATCTCAAGCACGCAAAACCTCGTGCGAGGGGAAGAGAGGGGGCGCGGGGGCAGCACCTCGGGAGCGCTCGGCCTCGGCAAGCGCTTCACCTCCAGGCCCTGCTAGGAAGACGTGCCCAGAAGACATTCGCGTCCAGCCTCCCGCCACGGCCTGGTTCAGCCCCCCTCGCCCGCATCCTCGGGCAGCCGGTATTCGAGGCCGTCGCCGCGCTCACGGCTCACGGGCTTTCTGCTCGGCAGGGCTCCGAATTAAGCTTCCACGTCACCGCGGCCGGCGGGTTTCGGCGGCGCGATGCCGGGCGTTTCGTCCGAAATCGCCGCAGCCGCGGGGCCCCTCCGCGCAGCGCGGCGCAGCGCCGCCACCGTTGCGAAGGCTGCGGCCGCAACTTTTATCCTCAGACGCCCCCGGACGCCGGCGAGCAGCGGGCGGCTGCGGCGGAAGCGGCGCCAAACAAAAACAAAAGCGGCTCTGCGCGGCGAGGGACGCGATCGCAACCCCCTGCGGCCGCGGGGGGGGCGCAGCTCCCTCCCTCCCTCCCGCCGCCGCCGCCGCGGGGGGCCCTGACGGGCCGGGCCGGGCCCGCGCACCCCCCCCCCCCCCCAACGGGGCGCCGCCGTCGCGGCCGGGCGCAACGGCTCCGCGCCGCAGGGCGGGACGGGGGGGGGGGGCTGCGGCGCGGGACGCGGCCCCCCCCCCCCGCCGCCCCCTTCCCCCGCGGGGAGCCGAGCCGAGCCGGGCCCGGCCGAGGCTGCCGCTCACCTCTTGAAGTCGCGCATGAGCCTGCGGCGGGCCGGGGTGGACATGATCGCCGCGCGGAGAGGAGCCGGCCGAGCCCGGAGCCGCGGCGCCGCCTCCGCCGCCGCTGCACAAACAACCCCGCAATGGCGTCTCCCTCCGCGGGGGGCGGGCCGCGCCGCCGGGCCGCCGACGTCGCCGCGCGGGGAGGGGGGGGGGAGGGGGAGGAGGCGGGGCGTTCCACCGCGCCCGGGGTGGGGGGGGCAAGAGAGCCGCCTCCGGCGCGTACCACTGCGCCCGCCGCGGGGGGGTGGGAGGAGCCTGCCCATGGAGCCGGGCCTTCCGCGGCCGCGGAGCTCCGCGCTGATGCGCGCAATCGCTGCGTTTAAAGGGACGCGTTTTGGAAGAGCCGGCTGCGAAAATCTGCGCGATTAGACAACTGACGTGCGGCCGCAAAAATTCATTGCTAGAACTGCCTCACGCCCGTGGAAGACTTCTTTCATCCACAGAAAGCTTTTTCTAAGCAAACAAAAAATAGTTTGGGGCTTGGGCAAAACAAAAAAAATTACCAGGAGTGAAACAGCAAGTTCTGCTTTATAATTTGATTCCTATAATGCAAATAGGCTCAAGAAATTTGAAGTGGCACAAAAAGTTAGGATGACTAGGAAATGAAGAACCTATCTTAGGCAGCTTCTAGCTTAGGGTCCGCTTATTTAGCTTAGGAAAATAGGGCTAAGAACAGGCACAAATGCCTTCTATAAATACATCAGAGCTGCTGAGGGAGGGAAGGGCTAATTTAAACTAAATGACAATACGGGCATAAGAACAAATGGGCATGAAGTTAGTCAGAAATCATTTTAGGAAGATACTTCTACTCATATTACTTACCTTCTGAAACAGGGTAGTGGAGAACTAGGGAAGTCACGTTGTCTCCCCCCCTCACACACACACACTTTTTTTTTTTAAACCACATTACTCCAACAGACTCAAGTAGATGTCTTTGAAACCATGACCCTATTCTTATTTGGAGTCTTGGAAGTTAGCCTCAGAACTTGGATTTGTGGGATTACATGTGCCTCCTTGTTTTTCTTTCAGAGGTATTTAGGGAGATCATAAACATCATGAGACTCATAATGAAGTGACAGAAATAAACACCATCTTCATCCTTCTACCCATTTGTTTTGCCTTTGGCTATCCATGTGCTTGAAGAGCATTGACCTTAGGTTTAATATTGCACAAAAGCTAGTAACTGCTTTTTACTTGAATACATGCTAAACCAGTGCTTCAGCAACCTCACTGACACAGGTTACAGGCTGACCAGAGCACTGTTCTGAACTGGTACCTCATATGGTTAAGGCCGAGGTTTTATCCTGCAAAGACTTAAGTTTTGAACATGTTTTAACCCATTGTCCCACCTCAGTGAAAACATTAAGATGCTTAAAAAGTGAGGTACATGTATAAGAATTCACAAAACAAAGGCCTGATATTACAAGGGAGCAAGCAGGCAAGTTTGAAAGAGGGCCAGTAATAAGAAACTCCTATTGGGCCGGTTAGTTCATCATTTCCCACTCATTAAAACAGTATTATTCCCTGCACTAGAGAGAAACGGTTCATGACAAGCAGTCTCCTTTTCTAGATTTTCCTCCCTTGCCCATCACACACATTCCACTGCTGGTCCTCTATCTTCAAGCAGTTTATAATTAGCACTAGCATAAGGGAGATGGCAGACTGTAAAACAAGTACAAGCTTGGACCTGTATAAATCATTAACACAGGTTTAACAGCATTCATTATTTCACTGTTAACATGCTCTGCACCACAATTGCCCAGACATGGCAGTAAAAGCATCCCCTACCCAAAGGGCAGTTCTCTCCTCTTTGAAGCCCAAGTCACGCTCAACACTTCCACTTCAGGGCAACATACGCTAACTGCACAGAAAACCCGTATCAGATAGAAATGTTAATACTGAAATCCTAAAATGTTTTCACCTGGATCAGGAAATTTTTCACCAACATCTCCTCAACAGCAATAGTATTTCTTCTCCTCTGACACCCTTGCTGAATAGGGCAAGGAACAAAAGATCACAACAGCTTTCTTGAAGCTCTTCTCTTTCACTCCTCTATTGAGTGTGGGAATCAGCCAAGCCTTTATCACCCAGCCCTTGCCAAGCCCACACTCCTCTTAAAAGACATATGCATCAGACCAACTCCAGGCCCTTGCAGAGCAGCACAGGGAAGTTCAGCCACCGTCTGGGTTGGGTCAGCAGTGTGCAGTCTGAAGCGCATCCGAGTGCGCTGAATTCACACAGCAGAGGGCACTGATAAGCTTTCCAGTTCTGCGCTGTCAAAACAGATGGGTTGGACACAAATCACACAAAATAGGATGGTCTCACATGTATTGACATTACCTAATACAATTTTTCTTGAATACTACTGATACAGACAAAAACAACTTTCTGATCACTAAGATGATTTTAGTTCGTTTTTTATTCCTTTTTTTCCTCCCTGAAATTCTATAATATTTGATTAGGAATTACATTAAATAAAAAGGTAGCATTTTGCAGCACAGTCATTCTATTTTAATCTTGAGTAAACACTACATTGGTATAGTATTTTGTAAAACTAAAGCATTTCTAAGATATCTTTATCCCTTTATAAGCTGAGAAGCTTGGAAAATAACAGTGAAACAAGACTACTTGCCTTTACATTTGTTAAGACGGTCCATCTCTCTAGTAACTTAATTATTCTTTTTTTCAGGTCACTCTCTCTCTGATGCTGCAGTATCCCTCTGGGAAGATTTATTATTAACATTGGCCAAACCCTAGAATCTAAAATTAGGGAAATGAACAAGCCAAGCCGTCTGTTAGAACCTGCTTTTGATCTTATTCGTTACACTAGTAGCTCAGGAGCTACCTGCAGAGGTGCCAAACACACTCTTCAGGAGAGACTATTCTTGTTTTCAAAGCATTCACTAACAAAGATAACCCAGCAAGGCCGGTGGCAAAGTAGTCACTGACTTGCTCACCCTTAGCCCCAATACAGGAATGAGTAAGTAGTATCAAAGAAAAAGACAAGTCAAGTGACTTATTTAATCCACAAAGCAGCAGAGGTAGAAACAACCCTCAGCCTCCGAACTCCTGTAACCTACTGACTGATGGGTGTTACTCCATCCTATCCTGATTACCAACCCTGCCTTTCAGGGTTTTTCAACCTCGGTTTGCCTGTTGCTGTTACTCTAATCCTACTTCATTATTCAAGTTTTCAGGAAAAATACTAGATTCAGGATAAATTCTTGCGTGGCCATACTCAATGCATCCCCCTATTTTGACGGTAAACTATTGATAACTATTCTTCAAACATATTTTAATTATGTGTGTACCCTTCTTAAAAAGTTATTTTAATATTAAATACAAAATTAATAATTTACTTCAGAACATACCACCTAGAAGAGCAAGAAGTATGACAAAATATAGAAATCAAGAGATCCCACACCTGCCTCCATCTATCCACTAAACCAACTACGTGACGAAGGAGCCTATATTTAATACTTGCTCTTGGTGACTCCGCTCCAGGTTGCTTCCCCTGCTTGGCCTCCACGGGCTCAGTGTCACCACTCACTCCAGTGCTTTTCCGGAGACCTGAAGCAGTTTACTCAACTTTTAATCTTATTTTGTAAAAACTGAAGCAGAGGGGTAGTATTTTTTGCCACTTGGGGGAGCAGCAATGACTCCTTTTAACCGCTACGGCGTTGTCAAACACACTCAATCCCCTGATGTCACTACCCGCTAACGCGAAAGCCACCACGTCCGCCTGATTAATATGTAATCAGCGAACAGCTTCTGGTGAGCAGAAGGTGGCTGTTGCCCCCTCACGGCACCTGGGCAGCCCGGGAAGCCCACGCGGCCCGTCAGACCCGGTTATGAGGAGAGACGCCGCGGCCGCCCGCCCCTCAGCGCCAACCGCCCCCGGCCCCCCGGCGCGAACCGCCCCTCAGCCCCGCCCCGCCCCGCGCTGACGTCACAGGGGCGGCGCGGGCGGCCGTTGCCATGGCAGCGGGGCCCGGCGGCGGCAGGTGGCGGGCGGGAGGCCGTTGGCGGGTGCCCGCGGGCGGGTGCGGGGCTCGGCTCGGCTCGGCTCGGCTCGGCCCCCGCGACCCTGGTCCGGGTCGCGTCGCGTCGCGTCGGGTCGCTCGTCGCCCCTACGAGGCGGCCCCCGCAGCACCGGCGGGGTGCGAGCGGCACCGGCGCCGAGCTCCCGCCTCGGCCAGGCGGCTGGCTTATTTCTGTAGCGGTTTAGCCGGGCCCGCGGGGAGCCGTTAGGGCCGTTAGGGCCGTTGGGCGCTGGCGCCGCCGCGGGGCGTTGCGCGCGCGGAGCGGGCCGGGGGCCGCCGTCGGCTTCCCCGCGCGTCGCTCAGCGCCCGCGGGCGTTTTCAAGCCTCTGCCCGTTGCCGTGCCTGCGCGGGGCGTTGCGGCAGTGTGATAACGCAAATACCCAGCCCTTCCTCTGTCGCGCTGCTCGTGCCTGCGCGCTCTAGAGGATGAGGGGTTTGTTTGTTTAGCTTTTATTCCTCTTCTTCAACCCACTTTTATTTAAAGTCGGGGTCTGTAGACATCTCTAGGAGTGTGCGTGGGTGAGCTCTTGACTGTCGTCATATGCATATGTATTAAAAAAAAAAAAAAAGCTGAGCTGAAGGCTTGGGAGATTTCACCTTGCGGGCTTGCAGAAATGTTCAGGAATTGGGAAACTATTGCTGTCTTCAGGAGTTACTCCCCTTGAAACATTGTCTATACATATACGCTTAAAGAATTGTGTGTACCTTTAATTAATTCAAACTTTTGTTTTTCTATGAAGAAATAAGAACCAGTGAAGATGGAGATGTACGAGATCCTTGACAAAGTGGGAGAGGGAAGTTACGGAACAGTAGTGAAGTGCAGGCACAAGGACACGGGACAGACAGTGGCCATTAAAATATTGTATGAGAAATCAGGAAAATGTTTTAACAAAACTGCAATGAGAGAAGTGAAGTTTCTACAGGTTTGTCTCTAAATATGTAAAACAAATGGGAAATGGCTTGAAAATCAGAGCTGCATCATTAGCAGAGTATGTGGTAGCTTGTAGGCTGCTTCATGCACAAAATAGCATGAAAAATTCTTACTTTTTTGTTTCTGAAATATTTTGCTGCCAAATTAAAATGAGTATCTAAAGTAAATTTGAAGACAAGGTCTGAGATGTTGATAAGAAAAATAATCTGGGTTTAAATTAAATAGTGAAAGAATATATGTGAGTTGCAGGGGATTTTTAACTGTTTTGACTTTGTGTGGTGTTATTAGTGTGTATTTCTTCAGAAAAGTGCAAAGTTTGGTAGATCAGCCTTTTAATGCCGTTGATGTGAATACTGGAAAAAACTTGTCTGTGCTCTTCTGTCCCTGGTAATCCATGGCAGCTTAATTGAAGACACCAGAATTTAAACAAAGCATGAAACATGTTGATCTTTCCTACTAGTCTATATTTGTAAATTATCTACATGCTCAATACAAAATTTGTAACTTGTTTAATATCTAGTTGTTTATTGCACTTGATGGTCACTGACTTATGGTGTGACCTTAAGTAAGATGTGCATGTTCTCTGTGAGATGGATCCTCAGCTACATCAGGCCGCTTGAGAGAGCAAGCAGAAAAGGCTGAAGGGCTGCCATTTGTGCTTCTTTAATTCAAAGGTCAGTTTTGCTGTTTAAATTGCATACTGCTCTAACTTCCCCAGGTGGCCTTTTTTTCAGCTGTGGATTACATCACTTTGCTTTGGCTCTCTTCCCAGGATACTCAATGCACATTGGCCACAAAAGGGGTGGTGTATTTATTATACCAGTTCTGTGTTATCCATAAACAGAAGAGGGATTATGTACAAATATTTCCTTACAAAGATATTACAGCACTGCTGTACTGCAGTGGGGAGATTTCCCTTCAAAACTTAGTGGTAATATTGGAGTCTAGACCTATGTTCACGAAGTTCTGCAAAAATTTTAGTATAGACACAGATCATGTTGGACTTTCTCCTAGCCAGAGGTACCTAACTCTAACATTAGCCTGTCCTGGTCGTATTGAGCTTCTGCAAAGTATCGAACCAGGAACAATAATTTATAGTCAAATTACAGGGTTACAAATTTTGATTCTCAGTTTTGTAATATGTATTCAGCCCCACTTCTGCTCTTTGTGCTAATGGGACACTTTTTAAAAATTTAGTTCTTATCAATTTTTAATTAGGCATAATGGCACATTTTGCCATAATGGTGCTTCAACTTCTCTTTAAGTTAGTGTAAGTAGAGGCTGTAGCTCTAAATGTGATCTAATTTCATAGACCTCAGTGGCATTAATGAGACTTGATACCGCTGATGACATGGGCTTTTTTTTTTTTTAAATAATGGTAATTAAAGACAGATACTTTGTACTGAGTTAATAAAACTGCTTCAAAATATCAGCAGATAGTAATGTAAAAACAAGTAGTAGATAGAGCTGAATCTGAAATGGTACATGTTTTCAGTGTGATTCTTCTAATATGTTACTTCTTGTCTACGATTTAGTAATATAAATAAAGTGCACACAAGAGGGTATTTTTTAAGCTGATGAGAACAGCTGCTCATTTCAGTGCTGTATTTCTGTTTTACATCCCTGCAGGTGATAGCAGTTTTTGGCTCAGCATTAATAGTCTTGCACAAAAGTGAAGAAAAAGCTTTCTGGATATTGTACCATCAAAGAAACAGTGTTTATGTGTTTCTTAATTTCTGTGTGATGTGATTCTTTTCCTAAAATATAGCCAGTCGTAGCAACACATTTTCCTCAGTCACTAGAAGGTACTAGTTCAGAGCCTGGAGATGTATTGTCAAAAATGAATTGGCAAGTATGTTGAAGTATTGGAGGAAGGCTGAAGGAAAAGAACAAAGACTTGTAGCATATTTTCAAAATAATGTAAATCTTTAAGTAAAGGATAGTTCTTTGTTTGTTGTTATGCATTTCTAAAGAGAAAGCCTGTCCAAATTGAAATAAAAAGCCATGGTAGAAAGTGCTTTTCCTCTTTTACCAACAGCAATTTCATCATGAGAATATGGTCAACCTGATTGACGTATTTAGGCAGAAAAAAAGAATTCACTTGGTGTTTGAATTTGTTGATCATACAATTTTAGATGAGCTCCAGCATTATTGCCGTGGATTGGATAACAAAAGGCTTAAAAAATGCCTCTTCCAGATACTACGAGCAGTTGAGTATCTCCACAACAATAATGTAAGTACTTACTTGAAAGATTGAACACAAAACAATGTTATAACTTTCAGATCACACTTCTTATTTTTGCAGTGCTTTGTCATACAGATATTGACAGTATTAATTCTTTGTTGAAAAAAAAAGTTTTGTTTCTTTATAATAGTTTTTTGATTATTTTGTTATAATAGTTTTGTTTATAATAGTTTAAGTACTTCTAGTTGGCTTGAAATGATCTGCAGAATTGAAACAACATAGTAAAGGGACAACTGACTAGATGATCAGTGTAGTATTTGGGCTCTGTAGTATTTGGACCCATCTCTGAAATTCTGAAAAGCCAAATATGCTTAGTACTTTAATTTTTAGATACAGTCTATTTTGTTATTCTTGGTTAATCAGCTACCTTTTCAACTGTCTTCCCTGGTGTTGCAGTGTTTCACAGAAGCTTGCTTATCCTTCCCTACTCCCACCTTGTCCTTTTTCTTTGTCCTGTCTCATTTCTCTTAACCACTTTTGTTTTATCCTGCTGTGGAGAGGTAGGGTATTGTGCAGAAATCCTATTCACCTTCTCTCATCACCTACATTAAGCAGTTGCTATTTGCAGTAGTATCAGCACATGGATGACTTTGGAAAATTAGGGCACTCTGTGCCTTCCAGGATCAATTCTGAAGGAGCAGGAGGGTGGGGTTTTTTTCAGCCTTTCTTTTTTTTTGTACAGAAAAATAAGAAACAGAACCTGTTTCTTATTAAATTGATTTGTTTTTGTTTTTTTCTTCAGGTCATACATCGTGATATCAAACCTGAAAATATTTTGGTATCACAAAGTGGAATTACCAAACTCTGTGATTTTGGTTTTGCTCGAACATTAGCTACCCCTGGTGATGTTTATACAGATTATGTGGCTACGTGATGGTACAGGGCTCCTGAACTGGTTTTAAAAGATCGGACTTATGGAAAGTATGTGGGGGTTTGCTTTGTTTTGCTTTTCAGTGCCTGTTATTCATTTGGTATAGCAGAAGCATTCTTATCACTTGGGCTTTTGCATATAATATAACATTAAAAAAAGGAAAATAATCATATAAAATCTAAATAAAAGATGGTGTCTGCAATGTGTCTACATATAAGGTCTAAGATGGATACCATTACACTCTGGCTCCAGATAGTGAAATCATTGAGAAGTTTAAATACAATGCTGTATTTTATAGATCGCACAGATTATTCATAATTTTCCTACATCTCTAGAAGATGATAATTTTTTAAAGCTAATCAAATAGCAAACTAATCTGAACTGAGTTGCAAGTAAATTTTGTAGGGGCAGAACTGGAGGCAGCACCCTGTTAGGCAAAGGCTGCCATATGGATTTCAGCAAAAGTCAATTGAGTAGCCCTGCTTTAAAGTGTTATTCTACCAAAATTGTCATCAGCTTTCATCAGCTCAGGCTTTTTCTTTTTTTTCTTCCCCCCCAACTTAGGATAACCATATGAACTAAGACACAAGAATATTTTTAAATGTAATATTGCATCTTAGTTAAGGGAACATTTAATTCATAATACATTCCATTACAGTTATATGAATCAAAGTCATGTTTTCGTAGCAGTCTTGTTTGTTTTACTAAGGTTGCACTGATGTACGCTTTATTCTAGCAATATAAGTTCATAAGTATCATACTTGTTTATCTTGTGATTGTAAAAAAAAATAAACTATCAAATTAAAAAGAGACTGGAATATGTTTGTATGCAGGTAATAGCTAGAGCAACCAGTGGGGCAGAGGGATGCAGATTTTCCGAGGAATACATTGGATTAGCCCTGTCTCCTTTTTGCCAGCTGCAGTCCTTTTCAGGTTGTCAGGGACCTGATCAGAGGACATACAGTCTGTAAAGCTGTGTCTGTGTGGGGACAGTCTGCTCTCTCTGGGCAGCTTCATTCCTGGGAAACAGAAAACGAGGACTGATGAACACTGTTCCTAGTTAACCTGTGCCTGCTTGCCCTGCAGATGATTTTACATAGTATCTATATAATAAGTGGCTGTTGTTGCAGAACCCATGTGATTCTCAGCTAGTAAAGGTTATCTGAAAGCTATAAAGAACCGTACAATATAAGGTACTGTAAAACTTATAAAAGGTTTGCGCTTTCTGAGAGGTAGCATACATGGTTGACAATATGGTAACTTGGAAGTGTTAGAGGTTTCTTTTCCAAGTGTATAATTCTCGCTAAGTATTTTATTTTGTATTTTATAATATTTATTGTTTTAGAAATACTGAAATTTTTTCTAAATATTTCTTTTAAATATCACTTCTCTTCATTTTAAATCTCCGTGTTGCTGAGAACCTTATTCCTTTTCTGATCATAGACCTGTTGACATCTGGGCTCTAGGTTGCATGATGATTGAGATGGCGACTGGAAAGCCCTATTCACGTAGCAGTTCTGACCTAGATTTACTTCATAAAATTGTAACTAAAGTAGGTGAGTATTACTATTGTGTAAATCAGATGGTATTTAAGGAAAAGCTTTTATACATAATATTAATTTGATTGTTGCATAATCTGTGACAGTAGATTCCTGTGTAGCTTATTGAAGGGTCAGGATTATTAAGTAAGCAATTATATTTTTTCTAATATAGTCCTGCTGATAGGACAGATAATCACTTTTATGAAAAAACTCTTCACTTAGGAAAGCTGTCATTTTCCATGCAGACTTTCTAGCACATGTGCACCATATTTGAGTGATAAGAATATGTGGACAAAGAGTAGTGTGGAGTTAGCAAGATGTTACTGTTCATACCAAACCATCTTTTCAATTTCGTTGCCACCATTTAAAAGTTAGTTTCATTTGTCTGTATGTAAGCTTAACCTGTGGGTTATTGAACACCTCGGTATCTCCCAAACCGATTGCTGTTATCTAAATAACATGGTGAATTACCTTAAGAAATACTGAAGGTGTACGGATATACAGACAAGTTTCTTTATCAAAATACTTATACTAGCTGCTTATAACAATTAAATTGGAAAAGACAGGCAATTATTAACTGTTGGCCTGTGATTGCATGGATGGGTCTCAGTGTGACACTGAAACTACTAATGCAGGTTCTTTGCACAATTAATGTTACCACAGAACTATTTTAAATGTTTCTTAGACAACAGGATATCTGATAACAAAATCAGTCATTGAAAGTAGTTTAGTAGAGACTGACTGAAGTTGTTTTTAAGACTAATTACTTTGCATTGCCCATGACATGTTACTTTTAAGTATCCCAATTAATTAATTAATAACAAATTGTACTGTATGAACAACATTTTTCTTTTTTTATGAAAAAATCTACAAGACATTTATAATAACAACTATGTTGGCTGAGGGTTTAAAGAGAGCATGTAGGATTTCTTTTTATCTCTTGTACAGAGATCTAAACTTGCAGCAGCAAAAATTTTGGTTTTGTCCATCTAATATTAAGGAATTCTGCGGAGGCGGTTTGGGATTGTAAAGAAAGTGATAATTCTATTCTGTATGTTCTCAATCATATTGTTAGATATTAATAATAATAGTACATTACAATAGTTATTTTGGTAATGTGAACTACAAACATAGAAGTAAATATCTTTTTCATAAGCTGGAATTATTTCTTTTTCTCAAACCTTAAATATAGTTTATAGTGCAGTATGAGTCAGCTAGAAGGACCTGCTTTTATATAGCCTTTTTCTTTGAAAGAGGAAGTTACGGAGAGAAATACAGCCATGTTTCATGGTTGAATATATTTCAGCCTTGAAAACTGCAGGCTTTTTGATAAGAGATTTTTTTTAATGTATTTTAGCCATCTCCATGCAAATAATAGAATAAGATTACAGTGTATAATCTTTATATCTGTTTTAACCAGCTAATTTATTATCTGTTCACAATGTACTTTTTTTTCAGGCAGTTTGACACCTCATCTTCAGAGTATTTTTATAAGAAGTCCAGTTTTTTCAGGGATGGTACTTCCTGAAGTCCAGCATCCTAAAAATGCAAGGAAAAAGTATCTCCAGCTCACTGCCTTGCTGGCAGATATGGTTCATGTACGTTAGAGAAGGCCTGAGTATCAAACTTGATAATTATTATTACTTGCCATTATGTATAATTGGTAACTTCACTGACAAGGTGAAGAACCCTCTATCTAACATGTAGTCATTGCAATCCATGTTAGCCTATCTAAATCTGGAACAGAAATCTGCTTCTCTACCCAGCTGCTGACCCTGAACATCACTCCAGAGAAGAGTTATCCTAGGATTTGCAGGAGTCCCTTATGTTTTGTAGAGTGAATATTATTCTGTTAGGCTGGCGCTTCAACGGACAGCAAGGTTTAGGATACGAGAAATACATATATCCAAAGCACTTGATTTAAGATGAGTTAATATTTCAGTACTTGTACTAAGTTTGAAAAAAATAGTTTAACTTGTCAAAGTTAAATATGTGTTTTTCCTATCAGTACAGCTGAATATGTGAAATCCTCTTTGTGCATTATGCTAATTAATCTGCTATATGGTATTTGCTCTTGGAATCTCCATTCAGTTACGATCTTTATCCTTAACTCGTATGAGTAGTTCAGCCAGTTTAATTGGGAATGTCCACACATCAAGAATGTGGACCATCAGAAATTGCTAATCAGAGAAGTTAGGATTTTCAGAAGTGCCAAGGAGATTCTGGAGAACAAGTGTCAGTCCCATTTTTCGTAAGCATTTAAGCTAATTTAAATTCATCAATGTTATAATTACTATATTCACTGAAATGCAGTTGCAGGCAGCAGTGGTTTAAAAAAAAGGTCTGTATTCTGTTCAGACATTGAATATTGTTTCCAGGAGTCAGTGAGAACAGGAATGGACTTAGGTTTTACCATTTCCATTACGAAAAATCAAAAATCCAATAGTCAGTCAGTTTCCTGTCATATAAAGATTTGAGAGCGAGCAGATGGAGGAGGAATAATCTAACTGTGATGTATTTTCTTTCTCACTAGCTTATTCTGTCTCTCTTTGACAGCATACCTAAAATGTGCTCTTCCATATAGAGAGCTTGTTCATTAAGCCTTAAAATAAATGACAAGTGGAAAGCTTCTTTACAAATCTATAATGGTAGTGGTGATACCAGGCATTTCTAGTAATCTATTAACATCATGAAAATTTGAACAAAAGCTGTGCAGTACTTTGTTTAATAAAGACCAATGAAGCTTTCACTTAGCAGGGTTTCTAGCTAATAATTTTTTTTTTTTGGCAGTAGAAAATACTGTTGCTTTCAGAGAAATGAAGGATCTCTTTCATTCATTGAGGACTGGGAAAATGAAGGACTAGCAGCCAAGATTTCCTTCAGTGGCTGAATTGCAACATTAACAAAAGGGATGACTGCACAAGTTGAAGTGGACAGTGTTACAGTTTTATTCCGTCCTTTTCTCTCTAGCTTTCTTATGTCTTTGCAAATCTCTCACAGTTGTAGTGATAAATCTGTTTAAACCTCTCACAAGAAATGAATACATATGAACTAGTAACTATGCACCTCTCACATTGATTTTGCTGATGATAGGTTGAATTTGTGATAAAGGTGTTAAGTTATAACAACTAGGTTTATTACTTAAGATGAAATGTAGCTTTGAACTGAAGCATATGAGAGAAGAAAGAAAAAATAGTTTATCCATGATATTACTTTGATTCCAGGAGAATTTATTTTATAAACTAGTTTGTCTTACTGGATTTGCTTGGATTTCTTTTAGATTTCCTGTGCTTAAGAGAAATCACACAGAGAATGCATAAAGGCACATTATAAAATGGCCCACCTCAGAACTGGCCATCATCATTATCCAGCTGTGGTAGCTGGAAGCAAAGAATGGAAATTTGAGGGATGGAGGATGTTCTTTCAGAATTAGGACGTGTTTTTTGATAAAGGAAGTTGATCACTTCCTATGCATTTAGCAGGGTATTAACCATCTATTTCAGACATTGATTTATTTGTTTAAGTTAGAAGACTGTTCGTCATCTGAAGAGTCAATGGAGAGAAGTTAGGGACTCTCAGAAAATGCTTCAGATCGCCCTAATCAGGCAATAATTAAACTCTTAAAGCAGATATTCTAAATTGCTTATGGAAGAACCTCTCTTTCTTTTGGTAAGGGATCCTACCTTTTTCGCCTGGACCTTTAAGTTAAGAAGCTAAAGATAGGCAGCCTTAAAGTTAGGCAGTATCTCTCAGTTATGGAAAAAATGAATTTATGAATGTGATATAGAGTGGATATAGTAACATAAGGTTTAGAAACACTGGTGGCAGTGTATCTAAGTCCATGTGAACTGTTAGCTGACCTGTCTACTAGTTGCAAAACTGTCGTATCTTCTGATACACCCAGAGAAGCCTTCATGTGTTGGAAGGAGAGTCTGTAGTCATAGATGCCATGTTTTCCTAAAAAGCAAAAAGCTCTAAGGTGATACCTTTAGGGTAGCTTTCTCATGTATGTTTCCTATTCCATGCTCAAAAATTGCAAGACTAAGAACTTCAGGCTCTATTTGTGCATATGAATAATATGAAGTTTATGGCACAGGGTAGCACACAAGTCCCAGAAAAGGAACAGAATACCCAAATGAGGGAAGTTAAATGCAATTTGGAAATAAAGATGTAAGGACAGATCATTGGCCACAGAGAAAAAGGGGCAGCATGGGAGTTCAAAGAATCCTGGGTTGATGTATAATTTCCGTGGCTACTCTGATATTCCATTCATAACCCCTGTCTAACAAATTAGAAGAGTATTTTGGGACAGTCCTCAGCCAGCAGAGTGCTCCTAGAGGGAATATTCTCTCCAGTATAATTTAGAGAAAACTCTAGGGCCCTTACCTACCCTAGAATTGGGAGCTAAAATAATAATTCACCTTCCACCCACCCTCAAATTCAGTAAGATGAGCCAAAAAAAAAAAGTGAACTAGGTTACATAACATCTAGGATGTCTGGATCCTATTCTATTGCTACTGAAATAAGTGCAATGACAAAAAAATTAAGAGAGAATTTGAGGACAGAAATTGTGAATACCACCAGGTGGAAAGATTCCTTATAATGTAATGATATGAAGTTTTGAAATGAATACATATGAACTTGTAACTATGCACTAATGTACTAGTATCCCCTGTAAAATGCGAACTGATGTTGGTTTATTACTGCCTTTGGTAATACAGGATGTTGCTTACATTGTAGCATACTATGTGTCATTATGAGATGCTTTCTTCTAAAGTAATCTTCCTGATGTTTTACAGGCTTGTTTACAAATAAACCCTGATGATAGGATCTCTTGCTCTGATTTGCTGAGGCATGACTATTTTACTAAGGATGGATTTATTGAAAAGTAAGCATTTTATTTAGTCACTAGAATATAAGAAGCTATAATATCAGAATTTGGACATTTTTGAAGGAGCTGTAATAAAAAAATGTGTGATACACAGGTATATAAGTGTGGGGGGTTTTTTTAAGAATTTTTTGAATCTTTAAAACAAATGATTTCCTTTTTGATCCTTGCTGTCATAAAGAATCCAAGATACTCCAGTTCATGAAAAAAATTGTGTTTTATTAAGTAGCTGTGCAGTTACTGTTTCAAGTTCCTCAGATGTAATGTAGCATAATGCAGGATTTGACTCCTGCTATTCTGTCAACAAAAAACAGCAAAGTAGAGGTATTCATAGGAGCCTGTATGTCCCCAAAGGTTCCCAAAAGAGGTCTTAGAAAAAGTCCTCTGAGATCACTGACAAAATGTTCATTATATATTCTCCCATGCATACAAGAGTGGATTCAGAGACACTGGCCAAGTCTTCGCCATGTTGAGCCTGATCCTCAAGAGGCACAAATTTCATAGAGGAACAGCACTGGTTCTGGACAAAGAGTCTTAGAGACAATGAAAATGTGGGGGGGTTTGGGGGGGATTTTTTTTTTTTTTTTTGCTAACAGTTTTAGATATTTCTGGTAAAGTATCACATATAAACTTGTAAAAATAGTAGCTTAAATATAATAATTGTTACATTTTTGTTATATGCAACTGTTCCTATTACAGCACAGCTGTTGTTTTAAAAAAATCAGAAAATCTAGAAACGTGTTTCATATAGAAGTATATATTTAGCTATACGTTCAGCTAGAACACTGATACCATAAAATTATAGAGAGCTTTCAGCCTCACCTCTTATTAAGGTTGCCCAACACTTCTTTTTATAATTCTCCTGTTTCCAGTTTCTGCCATACTTTATAAATGCTTGGTATGAAACTTTAGACTCAAAATATCTTTCTCAAACTGTATTTTTTCCTGAAGGATTCCATCCAGTCAAAACAGCCTTTCAAAGCAAAAGGCTAGAGAAAAATACAATGTTACCCAGATTGAAATTTGCTAGTACCTTTTGATTTGTGTATGTTATCCTGAAGAACAGCATTCTAATCCTTCTCCACAGTTCCTGCAAAAACTGAACAGGTTACTTAAGTGAAAATTTTCTTGCATGGTCAGTCTCATTTTTCTGGTTTCTGGAATTGAGATTATTGAGCAGACTTTCACAAGTGCTGAGAACTCAGAAATACAACTGGAGTCAATAAGATACGCAATTAAAAACCAAATCCTGTGCAGTGCTAAGTACTTGAAAAGCTCATGTCCTAGGTGTGTCAAGTGGGCACATGGCATTAACGAACCCTGTTTACAGCAATACTGTGTGCTTCTGTTTCTTTTTGTAAAAATGATAATTGCACTCGCTGCTTCACAGACTGCTACGTTCATTAATAATATATCCATTAATGCTTGTGAAGAATTTGTGCACTCCATTGATAAGTGTCGCTTAGCAATAACTGTTCACAGAGTTACAATTTGCAGAGTGAGGGAAAATTAAGGCATAGGATCACACTGACTAATGAAGATAAAACTGCATGCTGCCACCCAGATGGAGGCTGTCCCATGCCCTGAATAAAACAAAATCCTTAGTCAAAATAGCATATATTATGCAATCATCTTATAATGCATAGATAGAGGACAATAGATTATGGTTGCTTAGGAAATAATATTTCTGGTGTTTAATTTGTTGAATGCTTGACTTTACCCCCCAAAAAAGTTTAAAAAATAAACCCTCCATATAGCACTTTGTAAAATGCTTTTAAAAATATTTATTTAACATTATTCTTTTTAACATATTTAGGGCACCATAGTGTGATACAGCATTAAGCATGGTTTTGGAGTGATTTGTCTAAAAATTACTATTAGCTTCATCTGAACCTCACTGTCTTGTGTTCAGCTGGCTAGCCAGTAGGTGTGGCTATAGAGCCTGGTCTTGTGCCCTTTGAAATACATGGGATTTCTTTCGTCAGTCTATACAGCAACCATTTCTAACGAGGATATAATATTGTATGCTTGCTTTCATCCTCAGAAATCCCAGGTCATGTTCAGAAGCTGTAATTGCAAACACAAGTGTCTGTTAGTATGTATAGGTGTCTTTTATATGGACATAGTGTAGGTGTTTTTTACTGCAAAGGACATGCAAGCTTTTGCAGGTTACATGTTCCTTTTTCCTAATTTTTGATCAGTAAGGGAGAGTGTGGCTTGTAGCTCTTCAATTTTTTTTAATTCTGATAACCACACTTTCCAAAGCTGTCTTCTAGCACTCAAAATTCTAATTATAAAAATCAAATATATCCTTAGCACAATATGATATTTTATAGTTAGAAATATTAAAGTACTAATTAGGACAATGGCTATATTAAATGCAATATAAAATCACTGTACAGAGACTAGTTTTTTTTGTGAAATTCCCTTTTTCAGGCTTAATTTGACATTGTAGTGTCAAATATTTAGTAAAAGAGAACTGAAGCATAAAAACATTAGAGGATGGCTAGTCATTCAGTGAATCAATCAAACTTCAAAGGCATTTTGTTTATATCAGAAACCTTCCTTGCTCTTTAGAGATGAATGAAACAGCCCATAATTTGTCAACATCAAAAGTGAAACATCTCCTCTGAATAAAATTTGCATTATTAAATCTCTTTTTTTGTAAGGAACAGAGTACTTATAAGTTTAAAAACAATTTTTTTAAAATCTGTTTTAATGGCCAAGCATCAGTTGTGTGCTAGATATGTTGTTTATTGACAAGCTCTATTTTTAACATGTAGGCTTGGCATTATACTTGGAACTACGCATGAGTTATTTGGCACTCTGAGTTGTTAAATAATGGATTTAGTTTAGATGCTGACAGATTATTTTAAGAGAAATTATTATTTAATATAACTTAAAAGATGATTTCCCTTTTTCTTACTAGATTCTTACCAGAACTGAAAGCCAAATGCTTACAAGAAGCAAAATTAAATTCTCTTTTAAAACTCAGAGGGAATAACAAAGATGTAGGACTACTAAAAGATGAAAAGAGAAGTGCTCGTTTTAATGCCTGTCTGAATGGCCCAGTATTTAGGAAGGTGAGAATTGGTTTTCTTAAAATGTTTATTGCTGCATAAAATTTTCATCTTAATTACAACACAGTGTTATTAGATTAACTATATGTCTTCATGCAGTTCAATCAAATCAGTGTCACTGCAGTGTAAAACTGCATGTTGCTTGATCTGTTTTGGGAGATGGGTATTTCCAAAATCAAACAGAACGAAGTTAACAAAGGTGCATTGGATTCAAGCACATGCTTATAGATTTTTATAGTAAGACAATGGATTATATGTTTAAACACTCTGCTGAACAAGAGACAATGTATCTGTAGTTAGAATAAATACGGTGGGGAAAAACACATGAAGGAGCAAACTTCAAAGACTTGTTTGTTATATTGCTACGTTCCTACTTTTCCTGATGGCTAGCCCACGTACACCATTTCACGCCACTTGTATTTTATAGGTGGTTTTAAACACCAGCACCAAAAACTTTTTCATTAGTAAAAGAATCTTCCTCCTAGAGGATATGGAACATTTTTTGGTGATTTGCACATTATTACTTAGTCTGTTGTCACAGCATGAGAACTGTGGCACTTTCTCAGTGATACAGGTTCTGTATTTTCACCTGTTTTTGGAAAGTTCGAGGACCAGTTAACTCAGAAATTGATGATGTGTAGTGCTCAAAAATATCACAGATGCGTAAGTGGCAGCACTGATGTTATACAGAGAAGCTGGCCATGTTCTGAAAGAGTTTGAGAACAAAGCATTCAGTGCTGTGATGGTGCAGATGGTCTGCACCGAGCCATTCTTGTTATGTATTTCATAATTCCAGTCACAATAATTCTGGATAATTCCAGTCTCCACTGTGGAAAAGTAATAGAGCATCATATTAAAAATTTCAGGAAAAAAAAATTGCTGTCTTGAACCCCTACCAGAAATCTGTTCAGTTTCCAGACATAAAGTCCCTTTAGGTATTAACTGTGAATGCTGTAACACATTTTGATTTTTTTTTCTTTTAATCAAACTATCTGTATTTTTTTCCTGTTCTTTCTTTATGTATTTTGCAAAACAACCAACTAAAGAGTTGATTGTACAGCAAGTGCTGTTACACACTTAAGGTTATTATTTTTCTCTAGTTGCTTTTGATTGTAGACATCTTAATTATCACAGGAAACCATACTCAAACAGCACTGCAGTTTTTAAGCTGATAAGATGCCCCTTTAAAGAGTTCTCAGATCTATTTTTCCCTTAACTGTGCTTTCTGAATACTGATAGATCCTTTAATTTCAGGCTCCAAGAGCAATGTTAGAAGATAATGTTCAAACCAGTAGTGCATGCTGAGTTGTTATTTCATCTTTCCCAGGTCCCCATATGCTTTTTGGTGTACACAGGCATTTTCTGAGCTTGCTTTTCTTTATATTTTGACCAGAAGTTAATGTCCCACTTTCTTTTGGACACTGCAGCAAGGGAGTGGTGTTTTTTTGTTTTTTGTTTTTTTTTCCCTGTCCTTCCCTTCTCTAGGGCCTAGCAAGGGTTAACAGAGAGGAAAATAACAATCCTAGGGCCTGGGGAAGGAAAAAAGCAAACATTTAGAGGAGCTCTCAGTAGGGTGGAAGCCATCAATTGGCCATGTGAAAGTCTCTCTTTTGAAAACCACTGGGGCTGGGAACTGGCTTTTACTCCTGAATTGTTCCTTCGGCCTTTCTGGTGATGGCAGGAGTAGCATACTTTCCTAACCAGTTTCTCCACCTGGAGAAAGCTTGTTTGGGGAACATGAAATTTGTTGATGAGTGGAATAAATACGGTGTTTCATGAGTGACAAGAAATAAAAGTTCTTTTTCCATGTGGAAGGGCAGCTGGCTTGTCAGCAGTCCCCTATCCTATGTATATATGGTTCATTTGACCTCTATTCTTCAGTCCAGCTTTCGACTGCTATACTCTGAATGGCAAAAAACGAGACTGAAGACAAGGGGAATGTTAATGTAAATAAAGTCCTAACAGAATGCCAGACCTTGGGTTAAGAGATGTGGGAGTGTCACTTGTTTGCAGTGTCCCAGGATAGTACCCAGTCTGCACTGGTACACCATTGCCTAGTAACCCCAGCTCCCAAAGGGAAGAGGTCTGGGAAAAGGAAATCAATGTTTCGCATTAAACCACTCATTTGACACACATGTATATTTTTGTTCTTAATTCTGAGATGCAAGTGGAGTTCTCTTTCAACATGTTGCAGCCAAATTTTCTAGTTCATTTTTGTGTATTGGCACAATAATATGAAGACATGTTAAAGTAGTTTTGTTGTCTCAGTGTATTTGATGTTATTACACAAGGGTGGAATTAAAAAAAAAAAAAAGGTCAAAAAAGCTCACTTATCCTTACATTTCTAAGAAATGTTCTGTGATGGCAGGAAAGTCTAATAATAACAAATGATGGTAATGTCCAATTCTGAAACACTAAACACTGAACTTCTACTGATCTCAGTGTTTCTCTTGGAGGAATTCTTGGCCTCTTGTATGAGTGAAAGCATGAAAATACAAAACAATATCTAATTTAGAGTGTATATCTATTTTGACATAGTGTTTGTTCTAGGATCTCAGAAAGGACAAAAAATCAAGGAATCTAAAAGTAAAAGTTGCCAAAGTGAAAGGTAGGAAAAAAGCGATCCCAGAGATGGAAAAAACTAATCAGGAAGACACAGTTGTTCAGCAGGCTGTTTTCTCACGGCTTGGTTTTCCTGAAGAGGCAAACCCTAACCTCCCCGATGTGACTGCCTCTGTAATGGCTAGCAGTGATCTCCTCACCAGGACGGAGGATCCTCTGTCGACGGCAATTTGCTCAGTAATGCCACCCATCAACCCAACCTGCGGGAACCTTACTGCTGCAAACTTCAATTCACACTTTCCAATTTCTCATACAAGGTTAGCATCTTTTGGGCTTATCTCTAAATGAGACAGTTGGTAGTTGTTTTAACTTAAAAAAAATATTAAAAGAAATGTGAACTTACCAACTTTATTTCACTAAATTAATACTGTTCTCATTTTGCTAGGATTTTATCCATTGTTAGGGTTGGCTGTATGCTAGCTTTGGCAAAAAAAATCTGGTGCAGTCCATGCTGCCTCCTTTTTAATGTAGACATGCTCCCTAGTGGGATGGCTGGTCTTGGCATAATTGAGTTATTTTAGACTCGTTTAATAAACTAAGAGTAGAAACAAAACCCACGTTAGGCTACACTTTGCTTCCAAAATACTGTTTTTGCAGAAAGTTATCTTTTCTGAACTCAGGCAGATTTGTAGGCAAAAGCAGCATTATGAACCCTGATCGTTATGATACTGTCTTTCCTGATGTTATTAGTCCTTCTAAATTCTGTTTCTCACATGTAAATATGGTTCTTTTTTTCTAAAATGCTCACCGGCATGTTGTTCAAAAAGCTACAACATTCATTCACTACGTTTCACATGATACATACCATTCTAAATGCAAACTGTTACCATTAAAGAGCATTATTTGAAGCATGCATCTATGTTCAAATTCCAAATATATGCCTCCAGCAACATTTATTATTGTGAGGGGGCTTATATAACCCTACTACTCAGCTCTTGAATGGCCCAGCTATGCGTATCATAGTTGCATTTGTTTATCACAGGGCATCTGAAAAAACAAAGAAAATAAGTCCTTGGCAATCAGTGGGACAGATGGGAACCAGCACCAAACAGGAGGAAGAGTCTGTGCCTCAGGTACGTGTATTTTCTTTGTTTGCTTATTTTGATTGACATATATTTGCAGTTTTGAAATGTACCAGACTGACTTATTTAAGGAGAGGCATAACGATCCTTGGAGCTTTTCTACTGGTGGTGACAATCGTACCATGTTAGGTCCACGAAGAATGAAACTGTAGCCCAATAAAGCTGTTGGATTTTCACCCTGGCCTTTACTGGAATTAGATATAGAATAAATCTTTCCTCACTGGAGTTTTCCTGGAGTGATAGTACAATCTTAGCTGCAGCTTCACTTTTTGGCACGAGCATGCTCTCAGGTCTTTCCCCGAAGACCTCCCCGCTCTGCTTTTTACTGGTTTTCACTGCTAAAACTAAGATGATGAACAATGCATGGTAAGTAGTATCTCCATCCTTGTATAGCTATCTGCACACTGGGGAACCAGAGTTATGACAGAACTTTTTAAGATTTGTGAAGTATTTAACATTATGGAGGTTCGCTCAATGGTGTTAATTTACGGTGTAAGAGAGCTCTCTGTCTAGTACTACAGAACAGTGGGTCTAGGGCCCCCACTGAAATCTGAATTTTTAATACATTTTACTACGGTTAGCTGGCAGGAATCTTTAGAAAGTACAGTGGGAGAGCAGTAAGTAACAGGCACACCACACACACCTTCAGACATTATGATTTTCCATTTAGATTCAGTCAGAAAGGGTCGCAGCATATGAACAAACTGCTCAGACTGATCAAACAGTGTGAACCAAAAGAAATGTGGTATTTCAAAATCTGAGAAAAAAGACATCCGCTTCCCGGAACTGCTAATAACATCACAACAAAAGGAGCTGAAAGGAATGGAAGGTAAGAAATTCAAATTGGCTTTGCAGGTGCACAAATCAGAAGCTAGTTCTAGAGAAGTATTAATTTGAACTAAGACCTAAATAACCAATAAGTAGCTTTGGTGGAAAATTCTTAGGAAAAAATACGCATCAGATGATTAGACAGGATAAAAACCACACATGCATTTTTAGGCTTCAGGAATATTTCTTGTACACACATGAAAGTTAGGATAAAATTCGAAGAATTATTATTTTTTAACTGAAAAATCTCTAAAATAGTTCAGTAGTTTCCGAATCAATCCATTTAGACATAGAATTTGAAGGTAAGTGGAGAATGTAGAAAAAAGACAAAGTCTAGAAATAATTATGTATCTCTTTGTGAAAGCTAAACAGGTAAAAATGCTGAAGAGGGAGGCAAAGAATTCTGAAGTATCTAAAATACCTTCTTTACTCAATGTTGATCAATGTCAAGAAAAACAAGAGGTAAATGAGCACATCAGTGAAAATATATGATGGTTTATACAATTGTTAGAAGATGTAACAGTCAATCAGCTAACTTTCTTTTCTCAATTTGATTTTCAGACTGTGGAAAAAACACACAAAATAAATTCAAGCAATCTTTCCTGGAATAAGCAATGTACCAGCATGTGAAACTGTAGAATCTTTGTAGAGTAAAATCTTTGTTCTTTTCTTCATCTTTGAGAAGTTAATATGGCTGTTTAATGATGTGGGGGATTTTATAAGTTTGCTGTGGTATGTATGCACTCCACAGGAATAGTTTCAATGTGTTGATCATGAAACAACTGATATTTACTTAAAAATGCATATTTATACTAACTCTTAAGCATCTGATTTTATAGGTGTTTCTTGTCTCATTAGTGGCCACTTCGAGCTGGCCACACTTACACCTTTTACAATAATATCTAAACATTCTTTTAATCCTGAGACAAGTATATTCTCTGGAGGGAGAAATTTACATTAAATGTATGTATGAATACAGACAAAATTTATACTTTCACATTAAAAAGCAAGATCCGGCTGTCTGGCTTTTTCCTGCAGTTACGCATACTATTAACATACTATCAGTATTACATGCTCAACTCATCCCAAATGATGTGAATAACAATTAATTAGCTCAGCCTTTCCAAAGGTTCTGTTATTTATTTCTCTTGCAGATGATCGCCCCCTGTGTTATAAATATGTTAAGGTAACACTGGATTGAGTGTTCTAACCAACATTTTGTCATAGTTTCTGAAAATAAAGTGAATGAAGATTGTTCAGAAACCATTTGTGGTTGTGGAGTCAGCAGTTGTTAAGCTGATCTACACTTGGAGTAATACTCAGTTTAAAAAAAATTGGCTCATGGAGATTTCTTGAACTGGAACAGCCAAGAAGATTATTTTCCATTCAGGTCTTAATATTTTATCATTTTAAGAGAAACCAGTTGCCAGGTAGAGAACATAATCCATAAATGCCATTTGAACAAAAGACATTTTCTTATATATGAGACTTTAAGCAACAGATTTTTACAGGGCATAATTT
Organism: Apteryx mantelli; assembly: GCF_036417845.1. Taxonomy (NCBI): domain Eukaryota; kingdom Metazoa; phylum Chordata; class Aves; order Apterygiformes; family Apterygidae; genus Apteryx; species Apteryx mantelli. Next base: position 3,754,110 of record NC_089991.1, on the reverse strand, counting down.
CACAACTACCTCTGTTTCTTAAGTTTTACAGCCCCATTAATAAAAAATAAAGCTAATGTGAAAAAGTCAGAAGGGACAAAAGTGTACTTTTACAGTGATGTGAGGAAAAGATGGAGGTAGTGGTCCACCAATATCCAGGAAACTCCTTTACTCCTAAACAATAATTGTAGATGACGGGCGAGTGAAGAGTTAACAGGACTGAAGTTTGTCAATTGATATGCAGAAGAACTGATAGCACAAGAGCTGACGTGCACAAAGCTGCTGAACAGAGGACTTAACAGGACTAAAGAAGTCTACCAACCGATATGCGCAAGGACTGATATGCGCAAGGCTGCGGAATGATTAACAAGACTGGAGAAGTGAAGTCTGCCACCTGGAATCTGCACGGACCCCCGGGGAGGGAAGAAACAATACGGAGGTGTTGTGGTCTTGCCTCGCTAGCAGTGTCCTCCCAAGCAGACAAACAGACAGTCCTGTGACTGCGAAACTCGCAAAAGTCAGCAAAAGCAGTGTTTGCCCAGAGCCCCAGCCGTATAAAAAGAGACTTGGGAGCTAGGAGAGTTTGAGCAGGGACGGGAACGTGACCTGATCATCCTCTCCGGCTGGACCGTGAGTATTCCCCCCCTCCCCTTTTCCTGGGACGCTGGGTTAAGGTAACTCCTCGAGGTTGAGAGCCCTCTCACTAGGAGAGTGAACAAGAAAGCTTTCAAGTAGGGATAAGCAGTCCTTCCAATTAATAACGCAGTAATCGACGGTTTCAGGTTATCCTTTCTAAATTAGTAACTGATGGTTTTGTGTTATCCTTCCTAAATTAGTAATCGCATTATTTTAATGGATGTTACTAATCCAAGAACTTGTGTGAGGAAATAAACATCTTTTTTATTATTATTATATTACTGTCTCAGTCGTTGCTATCGAACCTTCATAGCATGACAGCGTGACAGTTTTTGGCGTAGTCGGCAGGATAGGATAAGGATAGGATAGGATACAGACTTAGTGGATACATAAGCTGGGGTAACCGGATAGAAATATTTTTGAACTATGTCGCTGCGTGAGTTATTGAGAAGGCACGGAAGCGAACCCTCAAGCCCTGGGATTGACTGGGCAAATGATAATTGGGAAAATGAAGCCTCTGTTGTGTGTAGGATAGAGGAAGTCAGAGGTAACCAAAGAGATGGGAAAGGAAAAGGTGGTATATGTGCCATCTTAGGGGCCTGTTTACTGGCAGCCCAACAAGCCAATCGGACCCATCAAAAAACTAAGGAACAGTTACAAGAAAAGGTGCAGGAGTGTGTAGATCTTGAAAGAAAATTGAAATTAGAGAAAGAGCGAAATCAGAAATTACAAAACAAGTTAGAACTCGTCCTTTCAACAGCAAGGAAGCCCCCCACAGCAGCTCAGATTAGAAAAATGTTGGTGGAGGACCCGGACGATTGGGACGGAGATATATGGGGAAACAGCAGTAGTTCAGAGGACGATGGTGATTTGTACCCTCCAGAACCCTCACCTCTGGATGTGCGGCCAGTTGTAAAAACCGAAACCGCAACAGGACCCCATGGGGGTAATGCTAGAACCACAGTTAGAACTACCCCTTACTCAGGAGACGAGATGGGAAAACTGCAAGAGAAATACTGCAGGCAACCTACAGAAACAGAAACTGAGTATTTGTGGCGGGTATCCTTAACAGGAGGTGATCGCATAATACTAAGTGAAGAGGAGGCATCAGGATATTGGGGACCAGGAGTTTTCCTGACGGGTAGAGTTGGGAATTGCTCCCTCACCTCCCGAGTAGCCTACTGGGCAGGAGGACAAGACCCGAGGAACAGAGGAGAACCTTTGAGAATAGGTATAAATACCCACAGTGAGCTTACAGAAGCCATACAAAAGGCGGCTTGCGTACAGCAGATATATGAAAGGGGAGCCTATGACGTCCCCATGCAAGCCCCGGTAAGCCCAAACAGCCTAACGCCTTTAATACGGGGATTGCCTACAGTGTTAAAGCTGAAGCTACAAGCAATACGAGATCGCATTGTAGCTGCAGAGGCACACAATCATAATAACCTCAATGCCCCCCCCATGCCAATACCGACATGGGCGGATACCTTGTTAGAAGTGCATCGAACTGCGCAAGAGATGGGGATGGATACCAAACCACGGGAAAAGCGCATTAGACAGGCTACTGCCTCATATGCCCCGAGGAGAGGACATTCCCCCCCCAGGCGGCACAACAAGGAAATGGGAACTAAACAAGAAGACAGGGAGAAACGAAATAGATTGTGGCGACATGCCCTGGCATTAGGTGTTCCACGATCCATGCTACATAACCAGAAAACAGAGGACATAGAACAGATAGTGAGCAAGCTGGAACAAGCGAAAGGGGTGACTCTGCCATCCGCCCCACCTGGCTCACAAGATAGTAAACAAGAATCTAAACCTAGTAACCCTTTCTCAGAGTTACGAGAAGAGTTGCATGATCTAAAAAACTAGGTAGCGCTGGTCGAAAATCAGGCCAACCGACCCGAGTACTATCAATAGCGCAGCGGCCTGAAAGTTTAGAACCCCGGATTGTGATTCCGGTAGGACCTAGAAAACACAAAGTTTCTTTTTTAATTGATACTGGTGCACAGATAAGTGTTTTGGACAAGCAGACAGCCAATAGGTTAAATATCAAACCATCTAGACGATCAATTTTTATAAAGGGAGTTACAGGAATTGCTGAATCTTGTCCTTTGGCAAAACTTTGTGCCTGGCTCCCGGGAGACAAACGTCTTACCAAATTTGAGGTAGTAATAAACCCAAAGGGAAATGACAACATTTTACGGTTTGATGTTTTATGAGGAAGAAACTGGATACTCCCAAACGGTACCCGGTGGAGCTTTGGAACAGCTAACATCAAGCTTTTGCAAACCTCCCCCGCGCTGCCGCCTAGTAAGATAACTAATGTTAAACAATACCCTTTAGCATCTGCTGCACGATCCGGGATAAGCAAAGTCATTAGAGACCTAGAAGAGCAAGGGATTATAGAACGCACCCACTCCCCCTATAACTCTCCGGTGTGGCCTGTCAAAAAACCAAATGGAGAATGGCGATTAACAGTAGATTATCGCCGACTGAATGCTAATACTGCTCCCCTCACGGCTGCGGTCCCCAATATAGCAGAACTGGTGAGTCAGCTTAGGACTGCAGCCCACCCCTGAATGGCCACACTAGACGTAAAAGATATGTTCTTCATGGTCCCGCTAATAAAAGAAGATAAAGACAAATTTGCTTTCACCTGGGAAGGCATTCAATATACCTTCACTCGGCTGCCCCAGGGATACAAACACTCCCCCACCATCGCTCATAATGCATTAGCAAAAGTCTTAGATTCGCTTGGTACAACCCCTGGAGTAAAAGTCTATCAATATATAGATGATATACTAATAGGGGGACCTGAAAAGGAGGCAGTGCGACAAGAAGCCCACTTAATTTGGGAAAAACTGACTGAGATAGGGCTAAAGATACCACAAGAGAAATGTCAAGGACCTGCCCAAACAGTGACCTTCCTAGGCGCCAAATGGATAGCAGGAGCAGAAGCAATCCCTGAAAGGGTGCTCGAGACTTTAGAAAAATCCAAAAACCCAACTTGTAAAAAGGAGTTGCAACAAATTATGGGTACGTTGGGATATTGGAGAAAGCATGTCCCAGGATTCTCGATAATCGCCAGACCTCTTTATAACCTTATGCGAAAGAATAGCAAATGGGAATGGGACAACACCCATGAACAAGCATTAATGCAAATAATGCAAGCAATGAATCAGTATCAAAGACTAGGTCCCATGCATCCCAGGAACCCTCTTGATGTAGAGTGGGGGTTTAGCACACATGCAACTTATTGTGCCATCTTCCAATCACCAACAAGTGAACCTAAACGGCCAATTTTATTTGAATCCACTGCTTTCAAGGAGGCAGAACAAAGATATAGTGAATGGGAAAAAGGAATCTTAGCCATGGTAAGGGCTGTGAAGGCCACCGAAAAAATAGCGACCCAACAGAAAGTAATCTTAAGAGGGCCCTTCCACATTTTAGATGCTGTGAAACGAGGAACACCACCCCCTGAAGGTATAGCCCAGAGACAAACAGTTCGTAAATGGTATGCATATCTATCAGGAATCCAAGATAGCCTGGAAATAGAAGAGGGACCAGTAAAGATAACCAAATACCAATTACCCCTAACTAGCCTTGTACCAGAAACAGTACCAAGCTACCCAAGATCTCCCATTGCAGTAGCTGAACCACTCACTGAAAAGTCTGACCTAAATGGGGTATGGTTCACCGATGCCTCTTCACATAGGATAGCCACGGGGTGGCAATACAAAGCAGTTGCCTTAGAAATAAGCACAGGCCATACGATAATAGAAGAAGGCGATGGCAGCGCCCAAGTAGGAGAACTCAAGGCTGTCCGACTTGCCATAAGAAATGGAGCAACAACAGTGTATACCGATTCATATGCAGTATTCAAGGGGGCCACAGACTGGATAGGATTCTGGGAATGTAATAAATGGCAAATAAATAGGTGCCCAGTATGGCAGCAAGCAGACTGGGAAGAGTTGTTGGAAGAAGGAAGGAAACGGTCTATTGCAATAGGGTGGGTGAAAGCCCACAGCTCAGACGGAAGTCTGGCAGCTAAATGGAACGGGATAGTTGACAAGTTGTCGAGGGTAAGAGGAGTAACAGTAAGCGAAGTAGAGTGGGACAGAATAGGAGAATGGCTACATATACAGCGAGGACATTCAGGGGAAAAGGATTTAGTAAAAGAAAGTATAGCTCGAGGATGGCCCATAGATATAACAACTGCACGACGAATCATAACAGCCTGTCCTCAGTGCCAACTAAGATTAAAAAGGGATCATCCAGAACAGCAAGCTCCACTACATATCAGTAATAAAAAAACAATTATGGCAAACCTGGCAGATTGATTATATAGGGCCTCTTAAACCATCAAGTGGGAGAAAATATATATTAGTGGGAGTCGAGGTGGTCTCCCGTCTCCTCCGAGCGACAGCCGTCAGAACTGCGAATGGAGAAACTACCATTAAGGTATTACAAGAATGGTTCAGTGTATTACCGGTACCAAAGGAAATACAAAGCGATAATGGGACTCACTTTACAGCCCGCGTAGTACAGGACTGGGCGACACAAGAAGGGATTAGTTGGACATTCCACACCCCCTACTATCCCCAAGCAAACGGGATGGTGGAAAGGGCCAATGGCTTACTTAAAAGATATGCTCAAGTAGAAAAAGCGAGTTGGGACCTACGCATTAACCATGCTGTGCATCTACTTAATAATCGATGGGGAACATTTGGTAGTCCCAGAACCCAGGCCTTTTGCCCTATCGATACGGGCATCGTTAAGGATAATCCTGACATTGATCCTGCACGTGGTAAACCAGGACAGCCTGTGATGGTAAAACTACCACAAATTGGAGTAGTCCCGTTAACATTGTCTAAACCCCGAGGACCCCTTGCATGGGAAGCACTTGATGCCACAGAAAAAACCCATCGAATCAGTTCTCGGTGGATAATTCCTGATTATTAACCACTTATTCCGAGGCACCCTGCCTCGAGGAAAACCTAAATGTGTTCTCTTACAGGATACCATGTGGAGACTTGTGTTCCTACTCCAGACGGCCCTGGTGACAACATTGATCTCAAACCCATGGGGCAGCAATGTCAATATTTGGGAAAAGTTAGCTAGGGAAATACTAAATACCACTCACTTTTGTCTAGAAGGAGGAACTTCGGCGGCCCAAATTTACACCACATGCAATATTGGGTTCCCTATACCCCTAGAGACAGTGCAAAACAAGGCAATACTAGCAAATTTCAAAGTAACTAATACGTTTAATCAGATGTCTCGATGGGGTTCCGCCACAACACAGTATAACAAAGCAATGATAGAAATTAAGGTGAAAGGAATGTTTCCTGCGGTTGAGTGTGCTATGATGGTAAATTGTACCAGCAAAACCCGACCGTGCCACAATTTTACGGAAGATGGGCCTCCTCTTAAATGTCATCAAACAACCAATGTAACCTTTAACTATGCACATATTGTGCTCCCTACAGGAATGTTTTGGCTATGCGGGGTAAAAGCTTACTCCTACATTCCAGCCAATGCTACTGGTGGCCCCTGTACCATAGGTCGCTTGAGCATCTATATGCCAAGCAAACAAGAGATAGAGGAAATAGCTGGGAATCAAACACGAAAGAGGAGGGAGGCCTCATCCCTCAACCCTGAATGTAATTCAGAAGTAATCTTATTCTCAGCATCACAAATCTCAGCTGCAGCATTCCTTACACCTGGGGTGGGAGTTGCTATGAACTATCAAGCTATAAAAAAAGATTGCATGTTCTTTAGCTAAAACTATCAACACCACTTCTGCTGCCTTATCAGCAATGCTTAGAGATGTGCAAGCCTTGCGTGCCGGTGTATTAGAAAACAGAGCGGCAGTTGACTATCTTCTTTTACGACACAACCATGGATGTGAAGAATTCAAAGGCATGTGCTGCTTCAATCTGAGTGACCATTCGACCCTGATTGAAGGGGAGATCACAAACCTTAAACACCTAGCTTTGGACATTAAACAGCATAATGATAACGGGTTTAATTGGCTGCAAAAATTGTTCCAAAATTTCGGACTGTCTGTATCAGCTTGGCTCGCGTCGGGCTTACAAACTGTCATAATAATTGTACTCATGATAATCATTATATGTATTGCTTTTGTCTGCTTGAAAGCTTTAATATTACGCACAATCTTTGCTAAGGTAAATGCTTTAAAAACAGGCTACTTGCCTTTGCAACAACAAGATCAAACCCATGATTGTCCTTGAGGGGCAAAAAAGGGGGGGGTGTACGGCTGTGACTCTGGTCACGGGGTGGACTGACGGGCGAGTGAAGAGTTAACAGGACTGAAGTTTGTCAATTGATATGCAGAAGAACTGATAGCACAAGAGCTGACGTGCACAAAGCTGCTGAACAGAGGACTTAACAGGACTAAAGAAGTCTACCAACCGATATGCGCAAGGACTGATATGCGCAAGGCTGCGGAATGATTAACAAGACTGGAGAAGTGAAGTCTGCCACCTGGAATCTGCACGGACCCCCGGGGAGGGAAGAAACAATACGGAGGTGTTGTGGTCTTGCCTCGCTAGCAGTGTCCTCCCAAGCAGACAAACAGACAGTCCTGTGACTGCGAAACTCGCAAAAGTCAGCAAAAGCAGTGTTTGCCCAGAGCCCCAGCCGTATAAAAAGAGACTTGGGAGCTAGGAGAGTTTGAGCAGGGACGGGAACGTGACCTGATCATCCTCTCCGGCTGGACCGTGAGTATTCCCCCCCTCCCCTTTTCCTGGGACGCTGGGTTAAGGTAACTCCTCGAGGTTGAGAGCCCTCTCACTAGGAGAGTGAACAAGAAAGCTTTCAAGTAGGGATAAGCAGTCCTTCCAATTAATAACGCAGTAATCGACGGTTTCAGGTTATCCTTTCTAAATTAGTAACTGATGGTTTTGTGTTATCCTTCCTAAATTAGTAATCGCATTATTTTAATGGATGTTACTAATCCAAGAACTTGTGTGAGGAAATAAACATCTTTTTTATTATTATTATATTACTGTCTCAGTCGTTGCTATCGAACCTTCATAGCATGACAGCGTGACAGTAGACTATAGCTTGACAAATGGGATCTCAGGCATGAAGGATTACAAAATATTTATTTAGTATTATTTATTTCATATTAAATACTCAGTATTTATACATTCACTGTGCAACCTTACATTTAGACTTCTGAGGGTCTAATTTTATATCTCTTTATTCTGTATAATTAGAAGCCATTTTTAGCTTTGGTGATAGCCTTTTATCCTAACTACGAAACATGTTTCATCTATAAGTGTTCTGAAACGTTATTTCAAATTTTTTTCAAAACAAATATTTGGTACAGCTTGATTACTGTTTCTTTTGGCATAGTGGTAGCTTAGGCAGCCCGGAGTCACGTTGTTTGTTTCCAGTCCCACATCTTTCCCTTAGCTGTGATGGCATAATTGCATGTGGGGTTGCACAGTGAGCCCAGTCAAGGACTCGATCTTGACTAAAATAACCTGACCAAAAATGCTTATTTTAAACTTGGATCACTTCCCTGCACAACAGCCTCACAAAGAGGTGGTGGCACAACTGAGACAGCACCCTGGGAAGGGAAGAGCTGTAGTGGCAGAGGGAAGATAGGGGCTGCTCACTGCAGGACTGCTGCCAAAAGGTGTGTGCATAAACCTGCAGCCTTGCCTTTACAGACCGAACGCTGTGCAATGACTTTGGTCTGTTCAGTATCTAAAGCAAAGAAAAGGAAATTCCATGAGTATGATACTGTAGTAATTTCAGCTATGTTTCTACAATACCCGTGACTAAATTAACAGAATAAACTATGAATTAACAACATACTACAGGGATTGGTGTATATATTGATAATATATGAGAAATCTGCATAATAGTGTAAGATTAGGAAAGACATGCAAATGTGCATTTGTAGAATGAAAAATCTACTTGGAGAACATAAACCAAAAAAACCTCAGAAAATTAACAGGTATTTTATAGTTATCTTGCTGTTTTCAGTTACTAGCATTGATTGATTATGGGCCGGCAGCAAAATAAACAGTTACTCATCATGTTAACAGCTGGAGAAACTTCAGTGTAATTCAAGAGGTTAAACAATATCCTTGATTATTGGTATTCAGCGGGTGCAATGAGGATAAGTTACCTGCAGAGGAGGGGCAAGAAGCTACAATACCTAGCAGAAGCGAGCTGTTCCAACAGGCTTAACTGAAATCTACAGGAGTTTTGATTATATGGAAACTGTGTTATTTGGGCTGTCTTGTCCATCACAATACTGTTTGGTTTTTTTTTTGGAGAAGTAGTTTCTGCCTAATCATTACATCATATGGCATTGCTAGGTGTCTGTAAACTGAAGAATTGAGCTGAGCAGCAAAGCTAATACAGTAAGCTAACGGGAAAAGGTCATGAACAGTGAAGTCAGAAGCCTTTCTTTATCATAGAAATTAGGAAACACGTTCCTGTTCTTACTGCCCTAACTTTTCCTATTTACTGTCGCCTATTTAAAATTTGTCATTAGCTTCCTTCTAATGCATTTTCCAGGTGGTCACTGGCATTGCTAGGAAGCTGTTAAAACAGCATTTTGTAGATGAATTTGGGTTTATATTTTTCCTGTTTCTTTTTTTCCCCCTGTTTATGCGCTTTATGGTTTTATCTCTTTTTGCAAGAGATTGATGACAAGATATAGGAGGAGTTTCTTTGCTTCCTCCCACCCTGTCCATACCAATTGGTAAGTTCACAGCTTGAAATCTGCTAAGTATTATAACAAGTGTTTTATCACGATAAATGTTTTTAGTTTATCCACTTCCACAGTATGGAGAGGAAAAAACTATTCTGCATCTACTGATGAATCCCTCATCTTCATTCTTGTCAGTTAGGAAAAATTACAAACCACCTAAACTAAATTGTAGGAGGTGGTGGAAAGCTATGAAAAGCCTAGAAAGTAAAAGAAAAAGACTATATTAGTGTCTAAGTTCACATAAATTTCTCTTTATGGCTTTATAGCAAGGTGGCTACTGAAAGTCTTGAAATATAAACAGAATTTTAGATAACACATTTCATAGCAATAAAAAGTCATAGGATAATCTGTACATGACTTGACTTCTTCATATTTAATCTTGCATGATTTATTAAACCTAAACATAAAAATATTGGGGTTCATTCAATTTTGCTGTCTGGCCTGTGATTTGCTGCCAACGTGTTATGCAGGAGTGACGCTCGTGCTGTCGGAAGTTTAATAAAGCATTGACTGACATATACTAACTGTAACAGATGTTTTAATGGGTTATCTAAACTTCATTATTCATAGCGCACACATGTAGGTGTGGAAAAGCAACACTGACCCTCTGAACAAAGCAGACGTACAATAGATAAACCTGTAGTGACATCACCTGGGTGTAACCAACAGTTACCAACAGTTACCAGCCAACCAGAATACTCCATAAATTTATGTGTTTAAGTATTTATAAAGTGTATTCTACACATGGCTCTTCCTTACCAGCACTAAACTAGTACATCTCCACATCCTATGCTTAAAGAGCAGGACAATCATAAGAGATTACACTGAGATTCGGATGCTAGACTATTTTTAAAATCTCTACCTCTCCTAATGCCTTTTCCATATTTTGAGGGCTGGAAGTAAGGAGGAAGCTGAGGGCTTAATTTCATCAAATTCAGAAAAAGCTTACATGGGCTAAGGGTTAGAGTTACAACTAAGAGAAGTAGATTTCATTCACTGCATCCCAACTCAGAAGACAGAGGTGCATACCTTGAAGATCTCAGAAAGAAAAATGGTGTGAAAGGGAGAAAGCAAATGCTCCAAGAATAGATAGGAAAATATTTTCTATTTAAAGTGGCTTGATGCGGCACTAGCCTGGGAGACATCTGGACTGTGTTCCTTCCTTGCTGTGCTGCTGGCCAAGGTGATTTGGGTAAATAATCTTATTGCTGAACACTTCAGATTTCTCGTCTGTGAAGTGGTATTGACTTTTGCAAAGCCCACTGAGACCTACTGATGGAAAGCACTATGCCAGAGTTGGTATTAAGATTTGACGTTTTTTCTCGTAAAGGGAACTCTTTATTTGTGTGTCTTTTATTGTTTGTCTTTGAACTCTTTTAGAAATGTGCTGTTTGTTCATTTACAAGGTTTTAAAAGGATAGTCAGAGAAGACCTAATAATCAACTAATCTCTGCTGTTAAAAATTTTGCCCCCAGGAAATTAGCAGTTTTTTGTCTGTATGCTGTATGCCTCCCTCCACTCTGCAGAGCTAACAAATATAACACCACTGAAATTAGAAATCACAGCACAAGCAGGAACCTCCTGCAGGAGGACAACGGAAAAAATAATGCCTCTCTGAGTAATATGGAAATAACTACCCTATTCAGAAATATCTATTACACTTATTATTGCAGCTGTAGGGGCATGTTACAGATCACAGCACTGTGAGCAGAGCACGTCAGCCAGGGGCTTAACAATAGTATCTAGCAAATTCAGACCAGTCATGCAACTCTAACATTTTTGCTCTTTGCTATCTACTTCATGGGTCTTTCTGCTGAGGAACTGTTAAGTGTTTTATTGCATATATGAATATGTAGATATATATTTTTAAATAGAGTTGCTCAACTACAGAAATGTATTTTTCAAATAAAAAAATTGATTTTATATATAAGACACTATTTGTGTCAGACAAAGTATACCTTACCTCAGGCGTTATTCTGAAGTGTTGCAAACACGTTTCGTTTCAGGTTGGTTGTGGGAGGGTGAATTTCTGATAGTAAAAGTTGTATTTCTTAAACCTCCGTTCAACAGCATTCTTTTAAATTTAAAGGAGAAAGAGTAAGTTGGAATAGCTGTTGAAACAAAATAGCTATTTTCCTAGTGTAAGTATTTTGGACTCATTGGTTAATTCTCTTCTTTGTTCTGTTGCATAGATAGCTTATGCAGACTGTGATGAGACAAAATTACATCAGATACAGAAACATCCTCTCAAAATTCAGAACTGAAATCTTCCCTTGAGTCACTCGTATACAGCTGCTAATTATCTCATAGAATGCTTTTTTTGCAATTTGAAGAGCATCTGATGCCAAAGGAGAAACTCTGTTTAGTAATACCATAGTCTTCATTTTAACTGCGGGGATCTTCTCCAAAAAAGAAGCCCCTATCTTTTTAAGGGGAGGAAGTGTAGGCTAGTAGGTAGAGAAGTGAGAAACAACAAGTGTAGGAGACATGCCTCCATTGAGAGTTTATAGGTGAGGGAGAGATAAAGTTTTCCTTTCCTGACAAAGGAAAATGGGGGAAAGGGAGAGATTTTTCTAGTTTCATGTAGTGGTAGATGTAGACTTAGGTACAGAATATCATGTCTCCTGACAACCCATAGCTGTTAAAGCAATGTTGTACTTTGTTCTGAGAGAGGTGGAATGTGTTACATTCTGAAACTATTAACCATCCTATTTTTCATTTCCATACAGCATGTAGAGAAGCTTCATTATGTCTGAAATAATGTAGCAGTGTTTGAAAGCTGGAAACTTTGAAAAACTGAGATTTCAACAGGACATGATAAATACGTGTAGCTAATTAATAAATTTATTATTCTTTCATGAGTCCTACAAGCAAATGAAGCATTACTGAAGATGGAAACAATTTTGTTGATATCACTGGAGCTAAACAGACTTAAGCCAGAATGAAACATAAATGTCCACATAATCCTCTGTGACCTCTCAATTATTCCCACACAGCATAACAGTGATTTCAGATTGCATTGAAGGGAAGTGTAATTTAAACTTTCTATGGTATGTCTGCTTGTCCCTTTAATTTCCTTCTTCAGTAGTCATTGAGATAAGTTAATCTGTAGGGTATTTTAATTGGAGTAAGGGTTGCAGCAGAGACACTTTGGCCCTTTGTGAGTCTTTGTGTTCTTTCTAGTACTATTTTCCATAATGATTTCATCCCTGTCTCAGTGTCTGATTACTGGAGGAACAGCCTTTGTACGCAGAAGACAATGGGCTGATTGCTAACTCTGGTGGAGCTGCACGGGAGACCAGTATTATGTATCTACAGCTGGAGCTTGCTAGAGTTAAAGAATCAGTAGTACAAAAAGTTTGCTGTAACTTCCCATGGATGAAAACATTTCAGAAAATACAGGATTCCCAAAACGCGGCTCAGAGAAGTTTCACTCAAATATTTATATTTAAGTATAAAATATTTTCTGACATACAGAAAAATCCTAGCAGTGTTCCATTGCTGCTTACAAAATTTATGCTTCTACTTTCAGAGTTTCTTTCCCTGTGTTAACCATAGCAATTGAAAACCCTGTCTCAGTTGAAATATTTGCAAGATAGAAAGCTTGTTCACTGAACTTTGGAAATTGTTCAGCATCCAAAGAGTAGCATCTTGATTCTTGAAACTGGCAAAATGTTGATTTTTATCAGTATCAGTGTTTGGTTTGGATTGTCTCCTTTAACTCTACTTTTGAAATCATGTTAAACCCAACTCCTTTTGTTACATTCTTCTTAATACCAAACCAGCTGGCTGGCACTTTTTAATATCTTCTCTGTTTACTTTTTAAATATATGCAGTTAGATGGCATTGTCTTCCTTTGGTGTTACATAAAATCCACAGGTGTAATAGCTGAAGAAAGGTTCACTTTAGGGTGGCATGTGAAATATATTGGCATGAAGAAACACCCTTTTTAGCTGGGCTGGTCATATGATTGGTATTTGGCAGAGACTCAGAGCATGACTCAGTGAAATCTTTTAACAGTGAAGCTTCTCGTATAGTAAACATTCCCAAACACTAGACTCTATAGTTTTATTTCACTGAAGTAAAATCCTATTATATTAAATTATAATGTGGAAACATTCTCTAGGTTAATTTAATGGATGAAGCTCTTTAAGTCTTCACCATCTGTTCCACCCTTTAATTACAAAACCAAAAAAGTACAATTCATAAACTCATCATAAAAAGAAGACCAGAAGTGATTTGGATACATAGGTAGGTATTATACCCAGGCTGCTGGCATCTATTACATATATGGTTTCACTTGACAGTGAGCTATACTTTGCTGGTAGCATTCCTACTGCAGAAATATACATTGGTAGTTTTAAGTGGATAAATGGCTAGTCACTCCCTCACCTAGAAACTTTATTGTCCAATACAGTGGTTCCGTTGTCATCTTAGATGTAGCTGCTTTTCAGGATAAGTGAAATGATCTTTGTGCCTGCAAGCCACTGAACACTGCAGAATCCTTCTGGACAAAAGAGGCTACAGAAATGTAGTAGATGAAAAGCCACATTATAGATGCACTTTGTTAGTGCTTTTTTGTATCACAGGCTATCCTCTTTAAAAGGAATATGTATTTTTTTTCTTCTGGATGATATGTGGAAAGCATTTACATTTAAAGCAGATGAACAAAAGGCAAGTATTTGCATCCAGTGACACTGCCGCAGAAGCTTGTTCACTTATGTCATAAACAGACATAAGAAAATAACTATTAGGTGAACAAACTAATTATGATGATGGCTTTGTTTTCTATTATAGCTACTTTGAAGCAAGTGCATTTCAGTCAAAAAATCCATGAATGTAACTAGCAAAATCTGTAATAGTAGCTGTAACACTTCACAAAAGGGGAAGTGCAAGTTGAAATGGCTCGGAAGATCATTAAGCAGGTACAAGAGACATCTTCTGTCCTCCGATCTGTTCACCATCCCATGCTGCCTCCTGCTATACTGGTTTCACAGTATACAGTAAGAGCAAGAGTTATTTTCTTGAACACAGATTGTATTAAATAGTCACATTAAACCAGAAGAACTTGTTTTGGAAGAAGTCAGCCCTATCTCAAGGCTACTGTAATGTACACACCTTTATTGTTGAAATTCTTTCACTGGGTATATTATCTACACATGAGTAGTTCCTGACAGATTTGGCTATATCTGCCTGGCTCTTTCTCCAATTGGACACCATCAAAAAATGAGAACATTAGTGTCTATACCAAAAATATTTTTTGGAACTACTATAAATATGAATGATTTTCCCCTAAAATAGATACCAGTTTTTAATGGAAGTGTAACTATATTCAGTAGAGAAAGGGCAAAATAGGGAAAGGTATGCTGAGGTATCTAGAAGAGAGTTGCAACACAGGACAAGTAGACTTAACACCATTATGCTGTTAGGACTTTAATTTGTATTATAGCTCTGGTGCCCTGGAAGATGCTGTCTCTGAATGAAACAAATGCATTCTTCTTAGGAAGTTCTGTCAGGTTTTCATATGACTATTTCTGGTAGTAAAATGAGAATCACAAAGTTAAACTTTCTATGCAGCGTCCCAAAACACTGGGCCAATGCTTCCGTGAAGGAAAGACACCTCTGTCAAGTTGGCAAACTTCTCTCTCATGCTGCACAGCAGACAACAGAGTTCAAATACTGCTGAAATGGTTCCTGCATCACCTCTCCGCTCATTCATTCCTCTAATAAATATACAATAATTATGGAATGGACAAATTTGACAGAGAATTCTAATTGCCCAAGCTAATGACAGTTTTCTGAAACCAGTTCTCTCTGACAGTGCCTTATTTAATTATGGAATGATTATTCACCCAACAAAAATAATAATCCTATAATTTCATTGATCTTTTCAGTTTGTAAGCAGAGGAGGGAAACCACACTGGTGAAGTATACAAATTAACATAATGCTTGTGCTAGGTAGGTACTCCTAAGAGTACCTCTCTGCGTACCATGGTAACAAGCAAGGTTAGTATTAACTTCTGTTTGGATACATAGAAACTGACAGTTCTTGGTTGCGCTTACTGCCTGTGAGTGAAATTCAGCTACTCTGGAAAGCCAACATAGCTCAAGTTCAGTGTGAGCTTGGGCAGCCGCAGCCAGCTCTTTGGCTTTGTTGGCCTGGGCTTCCGACAGTTGAATGTGTGTAGCATCTGTATCAGAAATGCTATACAGTGTATTGGCACATATATGTTGTAGTCTGGGGCTAACAAGAGGAGGGAATTACTTTTGCCAGTGAATGCACTCAACCAAGGCTATATGCATCAAGAAGAAAGTTGAACATGGGAGGAAAGGAAGAGTTACACACTGGAAAAGGGAGAGAGGAGGAAAATGACAATCAGGAAGAATGATGCTAGCTTTGATGGAATATATAGGCTTTGATTGAAGAGGGAAGTCACAGCAAGCAACTAAATAGGAGATCAAAAAATAATATCTATAATTCAAATATAAGATATCAGGGTTTGTTGTTACTGTGATCACCTAGGGAGCTGGGGAGTTCATTATAGCTTATGGGAGATTTCTTAAATTCCCAGCATCAACCAGTGCCCCTTTCTGGGTATTTTTCATCCTTCCCATGTCATGTGAGTTTGATGGAGATGATGAAGAAAAGTGGGGGAAGGTGACCCAGCTCAGGGCTGAAAGGGTATATAGTGTTACCTAGGAGAAACAGAGACAGTACTTTGCCTGTGAACACAACGTTACTAATGAAGAAGCTCAGGTTTATCAAGTGTAGCTCCATCCACCTGGAGACACTCTCCTTCCTGGTAATTTACTATTGTTATTTAATTTTGAATATTTATTATTATTACACTCACAAATATTTTGACTGGCAGTGAGTTGGCATGACTAGTAGTTTCTGCTTGGGCAATACAGCGTTACCAAGGATCCTTATGCCTACGACTGAGGTGTGCTGACAACACATGATTTTACAACGTCAAACCTGAGTCAGTCTTTACATATTTATTTTCATGAACATTAAACTGTCTCTCAAATTTTCCTCAAAAAAGAAGAGACAATTCTATCTAGGCCCTGCACAACCCAGATATGGTAGTGCAAATAATTTCAGGTTGCTACAGCAGTTTTTCCACTCCACCCTTAAAATAAGGCTTTTGGTGAGAACATTCTGTTATGTAAGGATGCAAACAAGACTTGGAACAATAATAATTATCCAACTTACCACCTATTTTTAACATCCAAGATGGAAGGCACTGAAATTCAAAATGATAATATTCAAAGAACTAAACATAGCAATGAATCTGCCCATTACATTGAAATCTGATTCAATATTGGGTAAAAAACAAGGTCAGGTTATTATTTGTAACTAGCTATTACTAATAATACATTTGTTAACCACAGTGAAATGAAATCATGATCTAAGAATAAGTGTTCCTGTGCAGTCAATATATCAAGGTTCTCCTTTGTCCTTTATCACATACACAAATAGCTTTCGACAGAAATTTTCCCTCCCCAGTCTCTCTATTCAGAGAAAGCATTTCAGCACTGTGTGGAACCAAGCTTGTGAACTGATGCTGAGCCGGATGGCAAAGCAGTAGTTTAGCCAAAGCATTTTTAGCTGAGCTTGTGTGCATCTGTTTTGTCATGCAAAACCCGACCGTAACATCTCCAGAACAACATGGATATTAACATGCTTCTAGAAGTCAGGGGTGCAGTTCGCCCCAGCTGGGTCCATGCTTCCTTCACTGCAAGATACTGGCAGTGCTTTGAAAGAAATGTACACTTACCTGGCAAGAAAGCGAGGGAGGAATACTTTGGATTTTCTTGCTCCGATCTTTTTGTGCAGTCTCACTATAATTTGACTCTCCAGCTGCTTTGCCCAGATGAAGGTCGTTATGACAGTGACTGTGATGCAGTATTAACTGAAGAGTAAAAATCTGGAAAAAAAAAATGCAGTGGCTATAATAATCAGAGAATCTAATTCATTCACTCATAAATAAATAGGTAGCCAAATTGGCTACACCAGTTAGATGTTGCCTGACTTAAGCATAACAGGAACTCCAGGGACAGAAGAAAAAAAAGAGACATGGAATAAAATGAGTCCTATTTACTGGCTGAACTGCACTGTGTGTTTTTCCATTATCCACAGTACTTTCCAGGGGTGCAGTTACAGAGTAGAAATGCTATGAGAAACATGGGCAATGTCTTGGAGAGCTCAAGCATAATATCCTTAAGTCTGCAGGTGCAGTACTTGGTCCTCCTGGATTTATAGGCATTTAATAGGATTGTGGTCTTGTTCCAAAGAAAATAATCCTCCTTACAGCCATAAAACCTCCCTGGGTATATTAGCCAGCTGCCTTCTTTTTGATCAGTTACTGCATTTTGCCATAAGTCTATGCACCAAGATGAGAAAAGAAAATACATCCTGTAGAGAGGTTTTAGCCATAACTTGCCCATCACCCATCATTTGTTTGAGACTGAGCAGCAGTGAGCAGCACAGCCCCTTGCTAAGATGTTACTTCTTGAAAAAACACCTCTTACAAGCATTGCATTTTTTGGATTCCTAAAGCCAACCATTTGAAAGCCAGAAACAGTGGTGTCTCCCTAGAGTATGGGCAGGAAAAGCAAAGATAGATCCCAAGCCTAACGCAGGGAATGTTATGTTGGAAATGTCTGTACAAGGCATGTGGGATGTGCCAAGTGTGTGCTACTTATAATAAAAAAAATCCTGTAGCATATTATTTCCATGACAACTGCTTGTATCTATTAAGGATTTATTTTGTGCCTGAGTGCTTAAAAGTAACTTCTGGAAATGAAAGTCTGAACAATAGGAAACCTTTTCCAACGACAGTACTTGTGATGTGTAATGCATGCTGATTTGAGCATGACACCACCAGTCAGCGAGCCTCAAGGTTTCTCACGCAGGCTCAGGTGCGCAGTGATATACCTGTTTCACCTGTGCTCCTGCCGACAAGAGGCAGCACCAAGCTGGATGCACAGGCTTACAGCAGCACAAAGCGCCAGGCTAATGCAGACGCTGGCATGTAACTGCCTGCATCTGACTGTGTAACACGCGGCTGAAGCACAGCACAAACAATCCAGGAGCACGCGTTGCAGGTAACATGCCACTTCTGTACAATGAGGAAAACACGGGGCAAAGAGTAAGACAGAGCAACAGAAGTATGTGATATAAAATATTTTCTGCTGAAAAACTTAAAAGATTTGAAAGAAAATGTGGGTTCTCAGCAAGTCTCAAAGTGAGGCTTCCTTCCACTAGGAGGACACAACATTTATGTTGAAGATTTTGCTCCTAATATTTACTTGAAGAATCAGTTATTTTTACATTTGGCATTCTCATAGGACTGCATCTTTTTAGCTTTGGTTTTACATAGCTTTGAATTTTATCTGCATTCTCATGGAGAGATAATAATGGCCACATTGTTAAAAATAAATACAACTACCTCCTAAATGCCTGATCATCTTAAATTTTAGTCCAACATCACCAATATGCTGGAAAAATAATCCCGACATTTCCACAGCAGCACATTCTGTAAGGTTTGTTCAGCTCCCTACCAAACCGTTTGTGTAAGTAATGGCACACTGGTCTGCTTCCTTCAGTCATCTCTCTCTGATGCTTCCAAGTAAAGCAAAATCCTGCTTTAATACTCCTTGCTTGATTATGCAGTCTTTTTTTCCTAAAGTTTGATAGTTCTCATCATCTTAGCAGGCCCATGTTTTTCTTTACTATGGCTAGAACATTTTTGACAACAAATTCACTGCTTTTTAGCCATCAGGTCCATAGTTGTGGAATAAATTAATTTCTAGCACAGTCCACAGAGTCAATCCAGAGGGGAAAAAAAAAAGTATAGAATTTATAGCTGAGGCTCCCCATGACATTTCTGTTTATTACGATTATCAGTAGCTTCACAAAATATAAAACCAGAAAGGATCATTAGATCATCTAGTTGACCTCCTGCATATTATGGATCAGGAAATTGCCTGCAGGTATTTCTATGCTAGGCCAAAAGTCTTAACTGAAGACTTTTGAGAATTGATTTCAGTTCTCAAGAGACTAAGCACTGCGTCAAAGGAAGAGAAAAAGAAATACAAATATGATAGCTGTGTCTGAATGCTCCTGAAATTGCAAGGAATTCAGGTATTCTGGAAGTAAGTCCCTTAAAAAGCAAGTCCCTTACTACTTAGGAAAAGGAAGAGGACCCTACTAGAGTAGAAGGCACAAAGCACCAAATGAACCCCAAAGTGCCTGTTTAGATGCCCTCCAAATATAGTGATTACAGTAATCGATGAAAATACTCTTGTGAGGTACCTAAGAAAGCACCTGAGAGCAGACATCAAAGATGTATTTTTTCATCTGTGACCAACATAAAGGAACTGAAGAAGTACCCACAACAGAATACAGTCAGTTGTGCATGAAGGACAATTTTCTTCCTGATTCTGTAAGCAAAACTCTGAAACAGAAGACCTGATTTCAATCATTGTCAATAAACGTATTTAGGATAATGAAAGCAATCCTTTCCCCACAAAGACCCCAAGAAATGGAGGGGGGGAGGAAAAGAGGAGATTCACAGGGTTACAGACGTACACAAACATAGAGTCTACTACCTCAAACAGCCAATTCCAGTTTTAATTTCCTTACAGATATGAAATGACAGCTGAATTTCTTTTGACTTCAACTTCAGGTGCTGGATCTTGCTATGCCTTTGACGGCAGGCTCTGAAAGCCCTATCAGAGAACCATGTCCATATGTAAGTACACATAGGCGATCATCAAGTCATTTCTAAACCTTCTCTTTGATAAACTAAGCAAGGTGAATTCTGGGTTAAATTTAAGACTTTACGATCTGTCTTTCAGCCTTTGGGTTATTTTTGCAGACCCCCCTCCCCCCCGCTTCCTTTTTTCTTTTTAAAAAGTATGTTGAAATACTTTTTAAAGTGGGAATACCATTACTGGGCAGGAGGTATTACCCACGCTGTGTGAAACAACAAGATCAGATCCTTACTCCTACTTGATACTCCTCTGCCAAGAAACACATCAGGTCTTTGCCACAGCACTGCACAGATAATCATCTCAACATAACCTCTGTGTGATGAATTCTACCTCCTCCTCTGATTCCCTGTTTTCTAAAATAGTTTCTATCATCCTGTAAATATCAGCTAAGAACTTTGATTCCCAGAGGTATTATCTGGAATGTAACTATATTGAAGTGTGTTTTGTTTGAAAGCCAAGCAATTTAGTCAGATACTTCCGATCGCTCAGACTGCTTCTCCTTAATTTTTACAGTCTCACCAATTTTGTGTTTTCTATAGACTTTACTAGTAAAGATTTTCAATCATTATTTAAGTCACTAAAAATACTAAATACCATTGAACCAGTAAGTAATCTCTCAAAGAACTTGGTAGAGAAAATTCTCATTAATATTTCCTTATTAAGCATCCTGAAATAAGTCAATGAAGCAATTTTTCATCCAGCATGCATCTTCTAATAATTCCATACAATTGATTTAAGAGTCAAAGTGTCATGTGGTGAAATGCCTTAAAAATAGCCAGATATACCATATATGCACTAAGATATGGAGGTAT
The DNA here is from genome assembly GCF_036417845.1 of Apteryx mantelli. Lineage (NCBI taxonomy): Eukaryota > Metazoa > Chordata > Aves > Apterygiformes > Apterygidae > Apteryx > Apteryx mantelli. The sequence goes on along the minus strand of NC_089991.1, from coordinate 3,733,140 downwards.
GTTTGATAAGACCAATCTTCCAGGAAACCACTAGATATTTAATCCATGTGTAAATATAGCAAAAAGGAAACATGCTAAAACAGTGTTAATGCAAATTATATAAACAGTATACCCAAATGATTCTCACAGATATAAAACACTAATTTCTCAAGAGGATTCTCTACTGTTTTTCACTTACATACTCCCATTTCACACTGCCTTTCTACTTCACCATGATCCTAGCCTTATCCTTCTGGTTTGAGAGCTTCGTACCAGATGTCCTCAAACTATGCAAAACCATCACAGAATTTATCTGTGAATTCATTTGCTTCATTTCTGCTACAATGCCTATAGGTAAGCAATTGTATGATAGTAAGTTAGAGTAACTGAGGTTAACAGAAATTGAGTTTAAACAGAAACCAAGCCAGGTTTTAAAAAAAATGATTCCCAAATAACTACCAACTTCGTTTTTTTATTTGCTGTTGATGTGAAAGTAGCATCCCTTTATCCATTGCTTTTATCTTTTTCAGTATTGGAAATACACTGCCAGTCTGCCAATCCTCTGGAATTTCTCCAGCTTTTCAAAATAATAAAAACCTAATATTGATGAATAAGCACTCTTTTCCTACTCTTTTAAGATTCTTGACCATAAAGTATTTGTACCTGCCAGTTTGAAAATGTAATTTTCAGTTACTTTACAACATCTTCTTTTGATAAGACTGTTGACTTTCTACTTTCCCTACAAAACTGTAGTGAATAGGTATATCTTACTATGAGCCAGCAAATTTCAAATTACATGTTTTGTGGTATGTGAGGTAATTAATGATGGGATTCACCCCTTTACAGACACTGTTTAATGCAACTTTTAAACTAAGTAGGCCTCTGCTGATATTACTGATAGTCAAATTCTGTCATGCACTATCTGGACTCTGCTAGAAAGAATCAAATATACAGAAATAATATTTGCCCATGATGACAAATACCTGATGTAAATAGCTTCTCATCTAGGTCCCATCTTTTGCAATAGTTTTGCTAAAGATCTGCTAAAGACCACAAGATTTCCCTATCTGAATGGGACTGAGATACAAAATGCACAATATCTTGTCTCCATCAGTGGCCAGTACCAGAATATGCAAGAAATCACATAATGGATAATTCTGGCTTAACCCAATCAGGAAATGCCCCTTTTCCCACAGAGGTAGCTGATTTCTACACCAAAGCATGAATGTTTATATTCTTTGCTTACAGAAGAATGTAGTAATTAAAAATGGTAGTCCTACATCAAAAGGAAGCGACTCAGAATTACAGTGATTCAGTATAGCTTTCTAATTCCGTATTTAGCATTGAAATGCCATAGCAACAGGCACTTTAGACATGCATTGATAGATAATTTAGAACTAGTAAGATATTTACAGACATAAGTATAAGAAAACCAATTTAAGCATTCCTTACTCTACAGAGGTTATTCAACACTGCATTTACTTAGTCATATGATGCCTGAAAATATAAACCTGCATAGTTTAAATGCTGATATCTCTTTTACTCCATGGGAAATGTTAGCATTACTGCCATAACTGATAAAATTATTGCAAGTGCTAATACACAGTGAATGAGTTTCAGATTCATTCAGAACACTACAGAGTTAGTTAGCATTAAGGCTGGTACGGCAAAGAAGCTGAATAACCTACTAACTTGATTCCTAACTTGAAATGTAAGTGTAATCAGCTTGAATAGTTAACCTTTTTAAAGAATGCCATAAATATGAAACACCTGTCACTGACTCAAGTGTTAGGATTGTGTACAGCAGGAAGGACTATACTTGACTCATCATGGCAACCACACCCAGATCTCCTTAGTTACGTATCACTCTCACAAAAGCCTGGCATATACTCACATACTAAATACTTTTTGTTATTATTGTCATCTCAAAACTTATGGTTTAATTTTATTGTATATCCGACATACTGACAAATCCCCAACTTATGCAACACAACAAGTATTCTTTTATCATTACTATTTCACCTTCCTTTGAAGGTTCAGATAACTAACCGAGAAAGAAAGGAACCACGATTCTCTAACTATTGATTATGGCTCTGAAGTAGGGGAAGTTACGAGATCTGACTTCTGATCCAAGTACAGTTTACAGATTTTATTTGAAACAGTATGAGGATAAAATAGAGGTAATTGTTTGGGATGGAGATGGGAACCAAAATTTCCTCCTCCTGTGTGAGTGTCCACTTAACCAAGTTACTGAATCCTGACTGTTCCTCTGTTGACTCTTGAATTCTCTTCTGCTCAATGGCATGGTTTCAGCTGCAAGCAGGGAGTGATGATGGTCCCCCACTCCTTCTAAAGCAGCATTTATTCTAGTAGTTAAGAGCTATGACTTTTGAATCTTTTCAAACCAAAAAAGTTCATTTCTTAGGTGAGCACTCTAATACTGGAGTACTGTGAAATGAAGGTAGGGGTGGGAACCATCACATTTCCTTTAAAAGGACAGCAGCGACCATTACTGCAATCGGTAAGGAGCCCTGCCTAATCTACGCATTACCTGTGCTTTCCCCACACCTATCAGATAAAACCTCACAGGACTTTGGTTGTAGTTTCATAAGCAAACAAGCCAGGTTAAGTTTCCTGCTGCTGAGGTTTCATTTCTCCTCTCTCACTCATCTTTCCTATTCCAGAAGCAAAGCCTGCTCCTGGCAATGCAGCCCTAACCCCCTCCCACCTTTTCTCCCCCCACCCCCCTTTTTTCTGAGTGCTAAAATTGGTACTGAGTACACCTGCTTTTTAGGCTAGATCAACTATCCACCACATTGATCAATCACACTCACAGACAGTGCAAGAGCTATAGCTGGCACAAAAAGCTGCAGGGAAAGGATCTTTGTAGGCAGAAGCATAGCTTATTGCAAGATGGTCACCAAGAGGAATACAGAGATACATGCTACTGAAGTTTCACCAAGAATTCCACTGATCTCAGTGGAAAATATAGAGCTAAATATACATGCAAAATATAGCATTAAGACATTTTACCATTCCAGAAGGCCAACAGTTATTAGAGAAAATAAATTTTAACTTGGCAAGTTACACAGGAAATGGCATTATTGATTTTTTTTTTTGCATTTATTTGCTCAATATTATTTTTTGGATATTAACAAAAGATGTGCTACAAAGTAAATTCTTGCAACATATCATTTTTCAAGGAACAACATTTTTCATTTTACAACTTAATCTAAGTACAAAACTAAGAACATTTGAAGATGCAAACCTATGGAAAAATGCCAGAATATTTTGTAAAATGTTTTTGCCAGCATTAGTAAACAGAACACCCAAGTTCGTCTTTGACTTGTTTGCGAACCCTGTCTGTGAGAAAATTCTGACAAGAAGAAACTGAGGCTGACATACGGAAACAAACATTCTTTCCCCTTTGCTCACTATTTAATTGTTAATTTGCTTCAATAGCAGGCTAAGAATTTAACAGTTCAGGCTCTGTATTAGGCAATCTCTGACTGAGACACTTAACACTTATTAACTGGAAACAGGCCTTGTCAGCCTGACAATTTCAACAGGGTACATTTTGTCCAAACTTTGACCCATTCAATCAGGTGAAGACCAAATTTGTGTACCGACCTTTTTATGCCTTATGGGAGTTATTTTGGAGCAGCCTTGTAATAATTGGTACTGCTGATATTAAAGATGTGACATCACAATGTATAATTTATCACTGATCACAGAACTTGTTTCTTTCATTCCTTTTTAAAAGCATTTTACTTGTCTCTGATTTATCTTACTGCTGTCTTTCCTTTACATAAAAGGTGCCCACATACACTAAGAAAACTAACCTTAAGGTCCAGCACTAGTTTCTTGTATTTTGCTGAAATCTTACACTCTACCTCACTTGTCTCTCTAAGAAACGGTCATTAATTTTCCCAGAACTCTTAAGCATGAGCTGTTCTAAAGGGAAGAAATGCAACACAGCTTCAGCTATGCCTTTCCTATCAAAGCACTGAAGGGTGGCCAATCTGACCTACTATTTAACGTTTATTTTTGAACTGAAAAGATTCATCTTTAAGTACCTAACACCAGCAAGCGCTCTCCACTTTTTCGCTCCCGGAGCGACACAGCACTTGTGCTCAGGGCTTCACAGGGAAGCGCGGAGAAACTCTGTGAAGAGCAAAAAAAAAAACCAAACAAAAAACCGGTCACAGACACGCAACGCCTCTCCTCCGGGACGAGCCGCCAACCGGCCTGGCCTCCCCTCCCCCCTGGGGGGAGCCTCGCTGAGGAGGCGGCGAGGCGGGCACGGGCAGGCACCGCGGGTCTCTCCCGCTCCGCCACCGGCCCGGGCGGCTCCGAGCGGAGCCGAGAGCCGCCACAGGAGGCGCGAGCCGCCGCCGCACCTCACACAAAGGGCGGGCGGGAAAGTCCCTTCCCCGCCGCCCGCTCCCGCGCATGCGCCGACAGCCCCCCGCCCGCGCTCCCTCCTTTGCTCGCAGAGCGACCGCACCTCCCCCCCCCCCCCCCCCCGTTGTTTTGTGCCGCGCGGAGCTGCGCAGGCGCAGATGCGCCTCGGCGCCGTCGCCGTTCTGCCGGTCTGGCGGGTCCTAGCCGGCCGCCGGCAGCGCGCATGCGCAGTCCCGCCCGGCCGCTGCGCATGGGCTCTTGTCTCCCCTGGCGTCTCCCTCCCCCTCCCCGGAGTGGAAGCCGAGGCGGTGACGTCAGGAGCGGCGGCCATTACACGGTCTGGTGCGAGGGAGCGAGCGACAGAGCTGCTGCTGCGGAGAGCCCCGCTCCGGCCGCGGGACTCGCAGCGCTTCGGGCCGCTGCCGCACCCTCTGCGCGTCCTGCCGGGTTGTAGCCGCCGGCGCTGTTTGGAGCGAGTCGCGGGGACCCCCGGGGCGGTGCGTCAGGAGGCGGCGAGGAGGAGGAGGAGGAGGAGGAGGGGGCGAGCGAGCGGGCTTGCGGGATGGAGGAGAAGGTCTTCACCAAGGAGCTCGACCAGTGGGTGGAGCAGCTCAACGAGTGCAAGCAGCTCTCCGAGGGGCAGGTGAAGAGCCTCTGTGAGAAGGTGAGCGCGGTGGCGACGCCGGAGGGGGCGACGCCGCTTGCCGCCGGGGGCTGCGGGGGAAGGGAAGGGGGCGAACCTCTGCGCCAAGGCGGGGCCCGGCGCCGGGGGGCGCCTGGGCGGGCAGGGCTGGCTGGGGGGCCGCGGTGGGCGCTGCCGCGCGGGGGTGTCGCTCCTCCGCCGGGTAGGTGGGGGGACCCGCGGGCGCTCGGGCAGCGGGGCGGCGGGCCGGGGCCTGCGGGCGGCTCCGTGCACCTGACGGGCGCGACCCTCCGGCGGAGACAGAGCGGGCAGGGGCGCTCGGCGGGCGGCTCCGGGCCCCCTCTCGCTGCGCTCGGCGGCTGGCTCCGCCTCCCGCCTTTTCATCGCCTCCTAAAATGGCGCCGCCGCCGCCGGGATTCTGGGCGAGAGACCCCCGAGCGCCGCCGCCATCCCGCCACCCGCGCGGGAAACCGGCGCGAACCGGCGCCGCGGCCGGGCCGCGCTGCGAGCGCTGGGCCGCGGCTTCCCCGCCGCGGCTTCCCCTCCGCAGCTCCGTGGTGCGGGAGGGCTCGCGGGCGGATCGGCGCAGCCGGCTCCCGTGACACGCTTCAGCATTTCCGAACGGTCCCAGAAGCGTAGATTATTACAATGAAAATAAAGCTCATGGTCATCGCTTTAAAATTACAGGGAAGCGTTAACACAGGACTTCGATTTTTAATATAAATAAGCACAGGCTTATTTATAACTGTAGTTGAAGGGTAGATTAGCTTTGGGACGTGGTTTCTCTGAAGAAAATTCTGGGTTGCATGAAAAACAGAATAGACAGTTCAGATCACATGTAGCTATTTACTTTTGTGGTGACTGATAAAAACATTGAGACTTGGATGTTAGAGTACTGTGTTCACTGGTGTGTTTATAATTTAGAAAGGTCTTTAGATCAGCCCAGGATAAATCATCTTTTGACAAAGTGGGTAAATGAAGTACTTGCTTGTGTAAACTTTTATAAATTGATTAAACTGTTATGGTAGATGCCCTTTTAATTGCTTTTTCTCTTACTGAAAACAGTTGTCAGCACCTGATATTAACATATATTTGATGTTTCTTTAAAATAGCTTTCATAGTGTGTTGTGCCTGATAAATTTGACTGTGGACCTGAAGGAGGGATTCCCATGTATGAAAGTCTGTTTGTTTCTCCAGTAATACCCTCTGCTCTAATAAAAGACATTACCTATCTCTTCCAACATTGCTTTTCTGATTACTGCCAGGCCACATTCTTGGACCAGTGTGAATAAGTAGGTCTTCTAGATATGTGGAAACACTTAATACAGCTTTGAGTAAAAATAGGTTTCATTCTAGGAATGGAAATTAAAGGGAAAATTTGTTCTAGTAGCATCAAACTGCATTTTCCAATTGAATTTTAATCCTGAATATAATTAAAAATTAATAGCTGAAGACTGTTTTCAGTTACTGGAGGTTTTATATGTTCATATATTTCTAGATAGAAGGAAGTAATATTTGTGGATTGTTTGGGAACTAGAAATTTAAGGAATATGGGAAGTCATTGATGTACTCGGTTCTAAAGAAGCCTGTGAACCAACTATGAGAAGTAATGAAAATATTTAAAATTTGGCATTGCATCTTCAAATATTGTAGCATGCTGTTTCAGAAGCAAATTATTTCCAGAAAACAATCCGTAAATTTATTAAGAAACTTAGTGTTTTTGAGCAGGCAGGTTCTTACTTGAGTCCAAATCTTAGCTGGCTAATATTCCAGCTGCTTAAAATTGTAACCCTTAGAAACAGCTTTTGTATTTTAAATTGTGTTGAAAGTAAGTAGCAATTTAGATGCCTACTTATTTTTCACTTTCCTCTTGATGGTAGTGGTCCAGTTTCTTCCTTATATTTTTTTTTCAAGAGGTAAGTATTCCATTTACCATCAGTTATAAACAGATGCTGATACAGCTTCCTGAACACTGATTTAGTGGGTATTTTTTGTAAGGTTGTATGATAACTTGCAGAAGCATGAGGCATCTGCAGAAAGCTTTCAGTTTACTGGGGGCTTTGGGAAGATGAGGAAAGACATACTGTTTGAAACTCCCAACAAAAGAAACTATAGTCCTGTTCATCAAAGGCAGCAGGCTGATCCCGCCCCCCCCATGAAGAATGGAAGTGAAACATATTTCTGGAAAATAAGTAATGCTCATCACGAAGATAAATTCTTGATGCGGGGTAGGAAAAAGGGTCTAATCTGAAGTATTTCTGATGGACTCAAGGGATCACAAGACAGATGCTTAGACTATGAAGAATCAGCAGTGTCTTTGGTTAGGCTGAACAAAAGCAACAACTGTTAAAGTGACTAGATTTGTGGGAATTATATATGTGGATAAAAGGAAAGGTTACAGAAAGTTACCTGTCCAACTGCTGTCGTCCTCTAAGATGAGAGATCACAAGGGTGTATGAGGTATATCTAAATTATATTTTTCAGGTAGAAGCAAGCTCACTTTACCTCGAGGTGGGTGGATTTGAGCCAGCTCCAAACCAAAAGTACTATTTCTTTGGGTACCATGACATTGGGCTTGAGCTGAAATTCCCAATCTCCTACTACTTTGCAGTTAGTACTTTGCAGAGTACAGCCACATGACTTTCTATGTTAGGGAAAGAAGATAGGCTTTTGATAACTACAGGTAGCTCTCCTGGGACTTCCTACCTAATAGTAGCTGAGTTCCTAAGTGACTGAAGACGCAAGGAATAGAAAGTAGGCTCCAGAAGTACATGCTTGCCATTAAGTCTTCCCTACCCACTTAAAGTGGGAAGCTGTATTCTTGAAAGTGAGGCAGTAGAATTCTTTGCATTTCTGCTTGGAGACAGCAGGTTTTTTAAAACGTTCCCACTCTTCCAGCCCTGAGTCTCAGAAACTGCTGAATTACGGTTCATGCTTTGATTGTCTGAAGTAGTTGGATGAATCACACCCAAAGGTTATGTTTTTCTGTAAATAGCTTGATGTGTTAAGGATAATGTCAAGTATTGTTACTATTCCAAGGGACAGATAAAAACCCTACTAGCTATAAATTGTCATTTTCATTGCACTAAACTGTAGCTTGGACTAGTTAAAAATCCTTGTGTGAGGTGTTCCCCCCCACCCACCCACCCTCCTTTATTGGATGATCTTCATGAGACTGGTATTTCAGGATCTGCTGGGACTTTATGCATGTGGACTGGTGCCTATCTAATAAGAATAAGCCTAAGGGCTCTGTTGTATTTCAGTGTTGATATCTAAAGAACTTAACAGCTATTTACAAATGCTGTATAATGTAGCATAATAACTAAGTGTGGCCACTTATGCATCCCAGTTACTTTCCTAATGTATTTCATGTTTTGCTTGGTTACCTAGGTAATAGTGGCAATGTTAACTTGGCAGAAATGTCTTCTAAACCTAGCAATAATTTGTAACCATGAATACTATCTACTTTCATAAAACATTTAACTGCCACACAGAAGTCTGTATTAAGTTATTCTAAGCTTAATATGTGCTGTATATTTTATGTTACCTCAGTAACAAATTGTGTGTGCTTTAATTACTTGGTTAGTGTAAGTTTTGATGAATAAGTATTCCAGATTTGCACCATATAGCCTGCTGATAAGTAATAGCATGACAGTAGTGTTGGTTCTGCTAATGCTTATTGCTGAATTCTTTAACGGCTGTTGTGTACAGAAGAGAAAGGAAATCTTTATTGCCGGGTGAGATTTTTTTCCATTGGTCATTTAGAGAAGGGGAAAGAATGCTGTTTTGGAGTACTGTTCTCTTCTTTCTTTTACTTTGTGAGGGTTGAGGGAAATGATCTTGTCTCCTCTCTAACATTTATAAATGCCCCTTATCACAGAAGAGGTGGGTGTGTTGCATTGTTCGGGAAGGTGGGATGGCACTCTAAAGATGCACAAAGGAATGAGTTGAATTTGTGGATGGAATATCCACTGGTTATTTCGGAAGCTACCTAGTATAGGTGGAGGGAGAGGTATCAGTCTCTCCCCTTGAAATACTAGTCTGTAATTAAGTGGTCTGAATATAACATTTAGTTTTTGGAAAAAGAAGACGAGCTGCCTGTGTATGCTGTGTAGAAGTATTTTTTTTCTTTTTTTCCTGTGTACTTGAATTACTAGCAAAAAAACTTCTGAATAGACACTATTGCTCTCTAAAAAGGTTAAACTGAGTGAAGGGCTGATACTGTTAAAGACTTCCAGAAGACTTGATTCAAACCTTGCCTCCTGCAGCTTTTGATCAGTAACAATGTTCTTGGTTACATAGACTGTTGGTTTTGTCATCAATACTAATTTTCATAATATAAAAGTGTTTCTGGGCTATACTGATCTCTAGTACATGCCTTGTTAATGGTGTATTTTTCCCAATTTATTTTATTATATTTTTTCCCCGTTGCAGAGCCTTCAGCTTTGTTTCTCAACACCAGATCTTTCAAGTTAGATTTTCTGAAACTAATTGTAGATGAGAACAAACCAAACATGCATGTGTCTACTACAGCTCTATGAATTGCTTGAACTCTTTCAGCTTATATTAAGAGCTTTAGTTCTAGGAGGACAATATGTTCCTGAAGAAACTTTGTTTTGGGTCGAAAGAGGAATCTGCGATCAAAGATTCAGTTCCCATGATGCATTGGACTGACAAGTTTTGTGAAGCTCACTCCTCTGTGTTAATATATTACTGCCCTGGATCCCTTCCCCACCTCTTTTTCACATGGAGGCACATGTTCCCTTCTGTCTACTCTGCTGTTGGGGGAGTTACCTTTCTTAGCTACTTATTTTGGCCACAAGTAAACATGCTAAACTGCCCCCAGTTCAGTTAGCAAGAGCTTTTCCTTTAGTTAGTCTTTACATTCACATTTTGATTTTTACGTATAACTGTTTCTGACTGTCCAAGATAACTGTAAAAATGGATATCCCTGTCTGAACTTGCTGTATATTAGAAAATCTGCCCCAGTGGAACTGCTAGCTAGCAGGAGTTCCTGTGCAGTGGACTCTGTAGATAGTTATATGGATGCATACAGCTCATCTTTGCTGTCGGATTGGCTTCTGGGTTACCTACAAAGGGAATATTGAACTACTGCCAATGGCAGGAGGGCTCTCTTTAGTTGGTCCAAGGGTTATGGGAGATCAGAAAATGGTTTAGGGCTCCTTTGCTACTGCCTCATTGAATATCCTTGGGGATTAAGCTGTTGGTGATGCATGTGATTACACCTTGCGTCTCTAAGGAGTTATTGGTGTCTTGTGAATAGCTTTTTGTGTCATTTTAATAACTGTATATATTTAGTCATTGTGGAACACTTCTACATAAAAAAAGATCCTTTCACCCACTGTGTTCCGTTTCTTGTGACAATTGGTAACATAAAACTGAAATAGCCTTTGTATACAAAAGGCATTGGAAGCGTCAACCTTCCAAGCCTTCTCACCTAGTCCTGGTTATACCTTTAACGCTTGGATTTGGGCATGAGCATTTGTTCTTGTGTATGCCAACTCTTGTAGCTTCAGCACCTTTCCTTCGTTTTCAGTTCTGTAAAATTCTATAAAACTGAGTTGTGCTGGTATTGGTAAGGTTGGATTTTTTTATTATCATCATCACATCAATTATGATAAAATGGAAGTGAAAGATGCAGATCTTTTGGTCTTGTTTTAAAAGTCATTTCAGGTGTAGCTTAAGATAACACAAATAAGCATTCTTAAGTCAGGGCAAACTCCCACTTGTTTGGGCTTCTAACAGTTTAAGTCTAAAAACATGGATGAGACTGTAGACTGATGTCCTCTTCCAGATCTACCTGTGGTGAAGCTATTGCCTACTTGGATCTGGTGGCAGAGCTGCTTCTGTGATTGCTCCCTAGCCATTTTTGATTAGTCATCTGTGTTACCTTAAGCAGTGTAATAACATAACCTGTCTGGCTTTGACTGGCAAGAGTTAAGGAGGTCTCATAAAGCAGCTGTGCTAAAAATTGAAGGAGCAATGATTGAATTTTTGTCCTCACTTAGGAACTCTTGACCACTACACCTATATTCAATAACACAGTTGTTGCTGTGTTTCTTTTCTTTAGATAGTATGTTAAGCTGGAAAAACAGGTAGGGTATTCCTGACCAAAGATAAATACTGGAGCTCAACTGCTCAGTAATCAGATCTCCAGTATTTCAGTTGTGTGTATATATAAAATACCAATATATTTACCAATATATAAAATTCCAATTTATTGCATTACATGCTTGTACACTTCTGTATTTGACACACATGCCTACCCTCCAGCCTTCCAGTCAGTATCCTGGTTGTGCATATAACATAAACGTGCTTAGCTGTGTTTGGAGTTATTTGAGCTTTGAGCAAAAGACGACCTTCTGAACTTACTGTCCCATGAGTACAACTTCATGAAGCTGAACCCTAAAACCCTTGTTACTGCTAATGCTGTGTTTGACGAGTATAAAGCCCCTATAGGACGTAGCTGACCATCTTTAGTAGTTACCACAAATTATTTTTTTGATCCATTAGCCTTAAACCTGTGATGGTAACCTTCTACAGGGAAAGGTAACAAAGAGCTAGGGCACAGCTGGTTTTGGAATAGTTTTAGCTGCACTACTACCTAGTTTTATTTATTTTAAGTAAAGAACTTGAATGACATTAAACAAATACAGCTTGCTGCTACAGAGAGGACTGAAGACCATCTCTGTATAAAGGGTTGGCTTCATGTGTTGTCACTGTTGCTATGATTCTTAGAACTCCCATGTAGAGAGAAAGGCACCTCTCTTTCCTGAGCTATTTTGCACCTCCACAAATTTCAGAAAGATTTGCTAGACTTTTTTTTTTTTCTTTTAATTCAAAGTTGAAGGCACTGGGATCTCTTGTGTGGTTCAAAATAACGATGGCATTGAGTTCCTTCAGAGGAGCCCACTTCTATCCCTCTTTTTCCGTCTGGTCTGATCAGCTATTGATACTTAAATAGCAATTCCCTTTTCTTCTCCCAAGTCTGACTCCAAATAACTCTATTCTTGTGTATTTGAAAGCAAAGTTCACTGCCCGTTTACTTTCTTGTAGAGCTTCTAGAATTCACAGGAAAAAAAAGGCAGTTGTCTCATCTAATCTTATGTGCAGCACTGGCACTAGGATTGATCTTCTGGTTTGGGCAACATCTTGTGTTTAATTGGTCTTTCCTCTTACAAAAATAGAAATTGCTTTAAAAAAAAAAAAAAGGTGAGAGAGTTAATACTGTTGCTAAGTTATGGAGCATTGCTGAAGGGACTTAGTTGTGTGTTATGATATAGGAATCTGATTGGATATTATGCATTTTTGGGAGTTGTCCTAGTTGTGCTGAAAAATAGTCATTGATGTATCTATAGGCTACTGTACTTACATTTTGAATTGAAATAAAATGTTGACTTCTTTTGTTAGTTCACTTTGTTGCTTTGGTATTCTGTCTTACTCCAGTCTTGATTTCTGTTTTCTCTTTATCATCTACACCCCATATTTCAATCAATTCTTATATCCTTACCAACACTATTTAAGAAAATTAAGGGCTACAAATACATAGTGACCACATTATGACACATGCATTCTCAGCAGCTATATTGTGACGCATTGATCAGACGTGCTTTGTTTTGCTTCACTGAGTTCTAAATTTTCAGTATTGATAGTAGTGAACATTTAGAAATGGAGGCATAGGCATTACTCACAAAAGCAGGGAGAAAGCAGATCAGGATATCTTCTAGTTCAGCCCTGGTAAAAGTTTTTTGCTGCTGTTGCTCCTTCTGTTTGGGTGGAAATCCTGTTTTTGTTTCCTTTAGAATAGTAAGTAGTTAAATGCTGATGTGGAGCTTTTTGAATGTTAATTTTATTCCTGCATACACATTCTCATTCACCTCTAATTCCTTAGAAGATTCTGATGTTCAATGTAAGTCAGTTTCCTTTTTTATGCCATACGTGATCTGACCTCTGTCTTAACATCTTCTCAGAAGGGTGATATTAGAGGCCTGATTTCTCTACTTCTTTGATTTAAAAGGTCATAAGGTCAAGGAAAATACCTATTGCTTTAAAAGCAGTGAGACTGTCTTTGGTCTGAACTTGTTTTCCTTCCC